>NC_090928.1:88140101-89390101 GCF_040938575.1 Ambystoma mexicanum | reverse complement strand
GCATTTCTGTATCACACGTGCGATGGACAGATAGGGATATACTTTAGACAGTTCGCTTGGCTACTTTCCACCAATTTAGGATTCTGTTTAAATTCAATTAGTAAATACGTCTGACCTAATTTCATGGATCAAGGAAAACATGAGCGCAGATTTGGGGGACTGGAGCTAAGTAACTCTTACCTCCCATGCACAACCATGTCAGCAATAGATTTATAAGTAGTTACTCCCTGAGGCTAGATGTGTAAGGGATGCACATCAAACCTCCCAACAGACACTCACCCCACTGAAGGGTGTCCAGTCAATTGGTCGAAAAAAAACTGGTCGACTGCAATTTGGTCGACGCAATTTGGTAGAAAACCAAATGGTCGAATTTTTTTTTTTATTTATATATTTATTTTTCGGGTTTTCGTTTAGTAAAAAAAGGGGTTTTTAGAGAAAAAAAGGAGGTTGGGGGGGGGACCCCCCCAAAAAAATTTTAAAAAAGGGTTAAAATAAAAAAATTAAAAAATTCGACCATTTGGTTTTCGACCAAATTGGTTCGACCATTTGTCTGGTCGACCAATTTTTTTCGACCAAATGTCTGGCAACCCACTGAAGGAACTATGGGTCTGGGCATAGGTAAATGAAGGATGCATGTGCCTAAATCTACATAGCTACACCTTATATGACATTGGGTTGACTGATGACAACCAGTAGACCTACTGATAAGCAGCTACACCTTTGCCCCTAGCGCATTCCTCACTAGGTTGAAAGTCAGGCGATGCAGTGAGGATGCAGTCGAACAGACCGCATCCAAAAGTTCACATGGACTAAAAGTTCAAAAAATGCTACCACCAAAGGTTCGAACCACCAAAAGTTCGAACCTTTGGTGGTAGCATTAATCGGTAAGTATAAATAAAGAAGACTGCGGGGGCTGCGGGGTGTCCCCCGCAAAACCCCGCTCACTATACTTCACGGTATAGTGAGCAGGGGTTGCAGGAGAAACCCCTGCAGCCCTGTTAACAAAAAAAAGAAGAAAAGAAAAGGACCCTGCGGCGCTGGTTCCCGATCACGGAAGTGAAAGGGAACTGACCCCGCAGGAAACCAGCGTGAAGAAGAAGGTAAGTAGGGTATGTTTATATTGGGGGTGTGCTGAGGGCGTGGGTGGGGGGGTGTTATGGGTGTGTTGAGTGTGTGGGTGTGAGTATGTATGTTTGTTCGCATGAGAAAGGTGCAAACCTTTGGTAGTTTGCACCTTTCTCATGCGAACGTTCTGGCTGCGGTATATTCAGCCGCGGCCGGATCACTTAGATTCTTGCAGGGATAAGGGCACAGTAACATGAAATGATGCAGCATACAAGGTAAATGAGTTTCTTCGATTTTATTAAGACCTGATGTATGCCCTACTGAGTCCTTCACAGTCAGCTTGTCTTCTGTTAGTTCTATCTTTCTAAAGATGCACATTCTCATAGAAGATGTTGTAATACAGTGTTCCACATTCTTATCATTCATTATGAAGAATACTACACAGCTCCCTTCTTTACACACTTTCCAACCAACGAAATTAAAAATAAACATAAAGTACTGAAGAGATTCAAAACAAAACACATGTCAAACTTTAGTGAATTTCTTTAACTTACAAAGTACATTTGAAAGCACATTTGAACCTTTTCTTTGAGTTGCAAAGTAAATTTTAAATCCACATTTGAACAGTGTTCTTCATCCAACATATGCTAACATCTCTTCTGTACTTATACATTTTGCAAATTATATGTTGAAAGGATAAACTCCTTTATTTTTCAGCTAACCAGTTAATCATCAATATAGTCAACATATTCCCTCAGATACAAAGGTCTGTGACATTCCCTTCTTGTACGACCACAGCTGTCATCCTTTACTTGTTACAAGCTGTTTGAAGCCATATCTCTACTACTTGGCATACTACTTGATCTCAGCTTCCATCATTTTGGACATATCCTGACAAATTCTATTACTGTTCCAAAACTGTATGAGGTTTTAACGGCCCCATGTAGTCTTTTCACCACTTTAAGAGGTTCCGACCAATTCAAAATTCCTTCCTTCCACCCTTGAGGATGTTTGATACACACTATATCTCCTACTTCAAACACCTTTACTTTTGCTGCTTTCCTGATGTCAAAATATTCTTTGTTCTGTATTTTTTTTTTACTGATGTTATCTCTAACTACTTGGAAATTAGTTTTGCTCAATGCTCATGCCTACTCTACCCAACCAGCGAGGACACACTCTAGTGTTAGACTTCCTTCCCTAGAGCATCTCAAATGGAGAAATTGCAGTTCTGGAATGAGGTGTAAATCTATATGCTACCACAACCTCATCAGCGGCGTTCCTCTAGTACTTGCCTTCAACAATGGCACTTCAGATACTGTCCTTGATAACTCTGTTACATCTCTCTTCTATTTCGTTACTTTCTGGATGATAGACTAAACTGGTTTTATGTTCTATACCATTTCCTTTTAAGAGCCTTTCCATCTCCTCTGAATACAATTGCAGACTCTTATCTTTTACAATCACTGCCTGATATCCTTCACTTTTTAATGCATTATCCAAAGACTTGATTATGTCTCTCGTACAAACATTTTGGACCCCTGAGGTTTCCACCTAATGGGACATCATATCAACCAAAACAATGCAGTACTTTACATTCCCTTAAAATCGTACTGGTCCAACAATGTTCAATGCTACACCTTCCCACAGAATCTCATGAATGGATGTGAGTCATCGGCTCCACTGTAGTGGCATACCCGTTCCCTGGTTCTTTACATACATAGCAATCTCTGACGAACCTCTCTATTTGTGGATCTAATCCTGGCCATCAGAAATCTTGCCTCAATAATTGTTTTGTTGTTGACATACCTTAATGACCTCAATAAGCCCTGGCCAACATTTTTCCTCTTACCCCTTCGGGGGGGAAATAATGTGTCTCCCCTAATGAGCATGCATCCTCTACAATGTAACTCATCAAACACAAGCCTCACTGCATCAGGTATAGATCCTCTACTAATCTGGAGACTCTTCACCCCACACTCAATGCGTTTCTTGGTGTCTGTGAAAACATTATCTTTTAACATGGTCTCCTGCCACTCCTCTTCTGATACCACATCTTGATGCATCTCTATTTTCAACACTTGATCTTCCTTGTCATCATCATCTACCTCCTGTTCTTCAATCACATTTGTCAACCTAGAAAAACAATAGGCTGCCTTATTCTTCACACCTTCAACATCCCATATGTAATCCTGAACACTAGCAATCCATTTTCTAATACTGAATAATACTTTGTCTAAACCCTTAGTGGTGAAAATCTCCTTTAAATATTGGTGATCTGACCTGTAAGAGATTGTTTCTTATTGAGGTAAATTCGGAATTTGGCAGTATTTTTCTTACCATAAAGTCTTGGTGGTAAATTGGCGGTAAACTGGCCTTACATTTAGAGTGGGTTTGGTATTAGTCTATTTTGGTGATTGTATATTGTTAGCTTGTATTGGTGTTAATTTTAGTGGTATCTTGTTTTGTGGTATTTTAAAAATGATCTTATTCCTGTGGTATAGTGGTGAGTATATTTTTTTATATTACAACCCCATCATAAACAAACCTTTCCTTTACAATAGAATGTCTTCTAGTCGCCTCTAGAGATCCCCAGATTTAGGACACTTCAGAGAACCCAATGAGTTTATTCAGACCACCACCTATAGTTTGTGGCTGGTATTACTGGCTTATGTACATCCAGTAATCCAAGTGCCAGATTAGGCACCCCTTCCCTTCAGCATGCAAGGAAGGAATCATTCATTACATTTTACACGCACATCTTTCTACCTTGTAGATATTTACTACTGACTTTCTCTTGTTTGCTATTTTAACTACAGTGGTAAAGTGGTAAATGCACTACAGCACTGAAATAAACATCACCTCTGTGCTTCACATATAGAAATGATTCACAGATGCATGAATGACACCAAAGTCTCAATTTTTGTATCTGTACTTTGTATTGCATGACAATTACAAACCGCAAAACATCTTACCACCGAAACATCTTACCACATGATATTTACAGCATCACCTGCAAGATAAAAGAACAACAGAAACAAGCAGGTGTTTTGCAAACACTCATTTATGTTCTCACACCTTGAACACAGAGAGAAAAATAAACATGCAATTTTTTCTAACCTCCCTGCACTGCCATTAAATTCTAGCAACACACATACATCATACTATTTTTTTTTCCTCACTTTGCACCAATCTTACCAATGCCAGGGAATTCTGAAGTCCCACACGACCTTGCTGTCTTTGTAGACTCAGGCTCAATGTCAAACCCCCTCGTATGTGTGGGGAGCTGCCAGATGATTATGCTCGTAGCCAGCACTCAACCCACTTGAAGTTCAACAGATATGGCACCGTCCGTCTCCTGGTCCCAGCACAAACTGCCTACCTCCCTTCACTTCATTTCTTCGGAAAACTCTGATTCAGCCCTCTATTGACATAGCTAATCCACCTACAATCACTACCAATTCGAATAAAAAGAATGTGCTCTGTGCCAGCCTTCATTTTTCAAGACAATAAAAACCTCATTTTCAACGCAACTGTTTCATTTTCCTTCCTGCATTTTACATATTTCTGTTCTCTACAAGCTGAAGAAAACGCTAGTGTGCACTTCCTCATGGAACAAATTAATTTCAAACAGTGCACCCAAAACATCGACTGTATTCATTGTACACAGAAGACTGCATTATAATGTTAGAGAACTTGAAATTAGTACTTTAGTAATGTTAGTGCAAGGTTAATCAGTTATGTATTCTAATGCAGTTTCCATACATGAAACATCCAATATAAAATTGTGCACCTCCTTATTTTAACTGGCAGCACACGATGCTAAAATGTTTTTTTTTTACTAAGTATTCTGAAAACTTGCTTACTGGCTGTTACTGAAGTAAGGCCAGCAGTTTAAAAAAACTGGGCCTGGCTGTATTTCTCTGCTGTCTATTGCATGTTGGCAATAAAACCCCACATATCCTTCCATATGGGCGCACCTCCATTCTGCATGTTGCATGGCAATAAAACCCATATATACCGAATGATAAACTACACACCACACGAGAAAGGACAGTATTTATCTATTGCTCATTTTACTGCTAATAACTCTTTCTCAATATTTGAATAATTATGTTCCACTTCCTTTAATAATCCATGATTGTGAGCATCAGTGGTTACTGCACTTCTCTTGCTCGAATCATAACTATTCAAAGTGGGTGCCTTATTCAAAGCAACTTTGATGTTGTGAAATTATGCCTAACACATACTGTCCCACTGAAACTGTACACCTTTCTTTACCAGTTTCCTCATGCTCACTAAATTATAGGCTAATACCGCAATGAATTTGGAATACTACTCTGCCATACCTAGCAATGACACAACCTTTGCTTTATCACAAGGACTGGGAAATTAAAAATGCTATTTACTGGCTCCACCTTTGGTCTGATACCATTCTCTGATATCTCATGTCCCAGATAATGAATCACAGTCTTGAGAAATGTGCACTTTTCCTTACTAAGGGCCTAATTCATGGAACTTTTAGCACAGTTCAAAGTCCTCTTGCACTGCCAATAAACACTCTGATTCACAGAGCGATGCAAAGTGTATTTTTGTGAAGCAAAGTCACTTTGCACTGCAAAAGTACGCTTTGCACCTCTCTGTGAATCAGAGTGTTTGTTGGCAGTGCAAAGTCACTTTGCACCGCACTAAAAGATCCATGAATTAGGCCCGAAGTGTTAAGCCATATTCCAGAAAACGATCCAAAAATGTCTTCAGCCTCATATCATGTTCTTTTACAGTTTCTACATAGACATCATCCTGAAAACATAATCCTCGTTGAACATCCTGGAATAACTTCTACTTCACCAGTTGAGAAAACTGCAGCAACAGACACTAAACCAAAGGGCTTCTGTTTACAGTGAAATAAACCTTCTTGTGTAATAAATGCAGTGATATTTCTGGACTCTGGATGTAGCACTAATTGATGGTGTGCAGACCTTACATCTAATGTGATCATAATCTTGGCACCTTTTACGGTGCCCAACATTTCTGTGATATTTGGCAAATTATATATATCTGGTATGACACAACGATTATCTGTGTGCAACTCAATACAGAGTCTTAGTTTTCCATTAGGTTTGTGAACAATTACAAGAGTAGAGACCCATTCAGAAGAGGCTGTCCTATCTATCACTTAATTCCTTTCCGTTTCTTCAAGTTATTGTTTCACAGCAAGCCTGGGGTTTATGGGAACGGGCCTTGCCTTCTGCACTACAGGAATGGAATCTGGCTTCATCCTTATCTCGTGCATGTAACCCTTAACACATCTTAATACATCTCTAAAGACCTCTTGACTTCCAACAGCACTTGAGAGACTCAAATTCATGCCATCCACAGCATGCACGGTCTCATCAGCATTGGGATCTAGTTTTATATTCAACCTCTTCTGATGTGACCAAATGAGCAGGGGAAAGCTTCCTATATCTGAAACATACACTTTCCCTTTGGCAGACCTTTCTTTAAATTACATTATAGTACAGAACCAACCGAGTAGGTCAACGTGCTTCCCACCATATGCAACTGGTCTGATATCTACTTAATAAAGCTTACATTTCTTATGCAAGCTGGTCTCAAAAAAAGTTTTAGGCATTAAGGTGTACTTGGCACCTGAGTCAATGACTCAAAATCCCTACCTTCTATTTTGATCGTAGCCGTCGGTTTCACAACATCTGGATCTTTGTCTCCAACACGGTTTATTAAATCTTCATCTATGATATGCGTGCACTCTTCAAGTTTATCACACAATTATTGTACACATTTTTACACTCTCTTTCTTGGTTCTGCAGCAACTGGTAAAATGACCTCTCTTAGTGCATTTTTTACATAAGACTTTGACTACTGGACATGTATGACTATTAGCAAAATGTTATAGGCTGTCAAAACAGAAACATTTTTGTTCTCTCTTCGTCATATTTCTTCTCTTTCAATCTGGTTCCTTTCTTTTTAACATGTTTCTTTTTCTCTGTCCTTCTACTCACACAGCCAACCCTTCCATCACTTGCACCTCTTCCCCTTTCTTTATTTTGGGATCTGTCCTTCTTTCTTATTCTTTGACACATTTGTGAGTGTGTTCCATTTGTGAGTGTGTGCAACTTCTTTTGCGACCCTGAGAACCTTCTCAAGAGAAGGATTACTTTTAGACCATAGGACCTCTCAAATTATACTGTCAGCACACTCCAACATAAACTGATCACAAAGTCGTTCACTCAGTGTAACACCAAACTCACACGTGGCAGCTTAACCTCTCAATGCAGTTATGTATTGCTCCAGAGATTCATTCTGTAGTTGCTTCCTCTTGCCAAAATGATATTTCGCTAACACAATGCTGAGTGATTTTTCATAGTGTTTGTCTAGCATCAGTATGCACTTGCCATACTCAGAGAAACCAGCTGACTCACTTTAAAACAACTGCAGTACATGTTCATGCTGTTCTTGACCATAATTCCCTAAACAATGCAAAGGAGACACTTTTTCCTCTCACTGGCCAAATTCAAACCATGCACAGCCAGAACATAGTGTTCACAACGCTTCTTCCACCTTTTCCAGGGAATGCTGGGTTCTCCCTGATTTTCCCAAAAATAATTAAGTTGAGGTATTCCTGGCATCTTGCAAAGCCTGCACTAACTGTTTATAAAGTAAAACACACTATACAGCACAATACACATACACCGTCACAATATAGGTAATAGCTATATAGAATGTTACTTTATCAAAAACACGTGTGATTTAAAACCGTGCTAAAAGAAATTGGCACAGAATAGATGGATAAATGGATAACTCTACACGGGTCCTATAAACATACCATATACTTAAGATTAGAGAAAATAAATAAATATATATGTATATATACATATGTGTGTGTATATATATATATACTGCTAGATAGAGGTAATGGCTGTCATCCCGAAAAATCATCCTCTGCATGTGCTCTTTGTCACTGTGATACACCCAAACACTGTAAACATGGAATGGATTCACTGTAGATGCCGCTCCCCAAACACTTTAACTTGCTGCAATGCACTCCCTTGTTGATGCGCCCTGTTCTGAAACTGAAGCAGAGAAGAACGATGTTCGCCGTGTTCAACAGAGCTTGTATTCAAACCAGTGTTGATGCCGTTGTCGTGGAAACAAAGATGGCCACCACGTTGCATTACGGCTAAAGGTGGTTTTCTCAAACCCCTCAACAGACCGTCTCTCACTCTCACTGCTCAGTTGCCAGAACTCACTTGTCAACAAGTTGTTGAGGCTTGAGGTCAGCGATTATTTCTAAAGTAAACTTCAGGACTCAATGATCCCTGTGAAAGCTAAATCTCACTGCATGTGACGCAAGCATATGACAGGGCACATGGTCAGGCAAGCAGGACTGGCTCATGAAAAAATGGCTTCACAGCTCACAGTGCCTACAAAAACGCAGGGCTAACAGCACAATGCCCACTGCCACAAGCATGCCAGAGCAGTCAGCGCTCATGACACTCTTGAAGAGCAGTCTTGAGGAGCACACACTAATTGGGCTACAGCACTCGCTCTCCACTCCAAAATAAGGATCACAGGTCTGGACCTTTGGTAAGGTTAACAGACTGCAGCCCTCAGAGCCAACATCAGTACTATTCCAACACGATTCAGAAGACGAAAGTCTTCACAGACAGGTGCTTGCACAGCGACTCTTCCTCACAGTAAAAATGATCCATTAGTAATGAGGATCTAGCGGGAAAATTAGGTTTCACAGTGCCAGTACTCAGTGGGGCTCCAGCAATGTCCAGCTCGTTGCCATTGAAATGTTGCAGCATACAAGGTGAGTTTCTTCTTATTGTATTAAGTGCTGGTGTACGCGCCACTGGCTCCTTCACAGTCAGCTTTCCTCCTGTTAGTTCTACCTTTCCAAAGATGCACATTTGCATGGAAGATGCAGATCTGCATTGTTCTAATACAGTGCTCCACATGCTTATCGTTCATTATGATGAATACTACATAACATGTTTGCATTCACTTTCTTGCAGGTAGTTTGTGGTGTTCTGATCTGCCGGCATCTGGGTATCCCCGTCTGCAATATCACCAAATGCCTTCTTATCAGTTAACTTTTATGTCAATTATCACGCTCCAGGTGGAGCATGTTCCCCCTCCACTGGCAGCATGCAGAAAGAGAATAGCGTGAGATCGGCAGCAGGCAGCCCTATCAACTGACCCAAGAACACAAGGGCTGAATCACGCGTGTTTTCACATCGTATTCTATCCTTGCCATGAGGATTAGGTGATCTGGTACCTATACAGTGGTTCATCAACTGTCGGGGCTATATGCTTGATGGACTGCTGAGCCATCCTCTGCCTAGTATGACCTTCTCCTAACACGTTTCCATACATATTGGGCACAATACTCTCTTCCTCGCATGAACTGCAACCGATTAAGTCATTCGAGCCTCAGAGACACAGCTGTAGCTCAATCTGTATCACTCATCTGGTGCTCCAAAATGTCCTTCTTCCTTGACTTCACCCATGGGAAAACATGTCATGCCTTTCTAGTCAGTTGCAGTTCATCTTGCTCTTGGAATTCAATTGCTGAATGCTGGCTCTAGCTTTGATGGTCTAGTACCTTCCTTGGCATCTCATAAATATGAACAATCGCAGGTGTGTAGAAAGGACAAGCACTTAATCCACTTATGGTTATGACCAAAGGTCAGTTCGGAATTACTCGTTTCTTGTAAATGTTTCCAAAGCTGACATTTATGCATGTTCGTTTTTCTGTGTGGAGAAGTGGGTCGACTCACCTCCTGCCTCCTGGCTGCTGACACACACCTCCTTTCCACTGATTCCCTCAATGCCCTCCAGGTTGAGGATGCTGCTACACGCCTCCAACCACGGTGTCAGGTCTAGGAGCTCGGTGGTACTGCCGCCAGTTGCCATGGAATCCTGCTTGTGTTGGGAGAGAAGTCCATGCACCCTGACCCTGAGGTCGTTCCATCTCTTGCAGCAGTCCTCTGTATCACGGGGACACTGCCCACTACATTCACCTTCTGGCTTATGGACAGCAAGATGGCCGTGTTGCACTGGCCTGTCGTTTTCCACTGTCTTCTGCCATACAGCTCCTCGCAGTGGGCTACTACCTCATCTGTGAGGACTTCTCCCTCCTTGAATTTTGGCTTTCTCAGACGGTTCTCTGGCACCTTCCCTCGGGTCCGCTCCTTAGGCATGTGCCAGTGTGTTTCAGGTTTGGATGGCTGCAGGAAGTGGGTGATTCAGGTTGGATTCAGTTTTTAAAAGATGGCCACTACCATGCTTCCCGTTCCGGCGATAACGCTATTTCCACAATCGCAAATAGCACCGCAGGACACAGGCGTAGCGCTGTTAGCACTGAGATATTTTGAGTAAAGAACAAGGATAATTTATGAAATGAATGGACACAAGCACACATACACGCACATAAACACACACATGCACACACCGAAACACACATGTGCACAGCACATGCATCCAGTAGAGCTCTATCTGCTAACAATAGGCGCACACAAGCACCTCTAGCATCAAGAATGAACATTCAAACTCTCAATTGTTTAAATGATTGAACAAATAAAAAAGATATTTGCTCTGGAATCATAAGAGGGCAAGAAGGATTATTACATATTAAGTGCCTAGAAACACTTGTGTACAGGCCCGTTTTTAAGTGCTGCATCATAACACTTCACTGTTCACTTCACTTTTAAAATCTTCTATTCGCTTATTTTAACCATAAAAGAACAGCCTCACATTTCATTATTACATACCAGTTCATTAAGTACAAGTTCACACATCAAGATGGCGTAATATTCAATATATTCAATTTCTAAAAACAATCAATTGTAAGGGTTTAAAAGTAATAGGACCTGAAGGCACTATGTTTTAGGGTGGAGAGATTCTGGTGACATAACATAAGCTTCAAATCTCGCAGCCTCCCAAACACGCACATATTCATCTGTATCTATGACAACAATTCGTTATTCAAACCTTATGGTATCCATGGCAACATTCCTTGTTTCATTGAACACCAAGATGTCCTTTACATGGTCTGGCATAGCGGGCAGGAGAAATGATATTCAATTAAAATCGTATGACTATTTCTTTTTTTTTTTGGGAGGAGATTATGATGACAAATCGTGACGTTTTGAAACTCACAGCCTCCCAAACAAACAGATTGCAGTCATCTATAACTAAAACAACAACTCATATTTATAAGCCTAATACTACCCATCAGATCATGTTATATCAGCACAGGAAGCATAAATATGTCCCAGTAAACTCTCAGTGCTCCACTGTCAGAGGATGTGTGAACAATGTTGGCTCACTCTGAACGTTCTCCCATTTTGAGCTACAATCTGCACTACTTTCGACATGTATCAAATAATGGGTGGGGCAAAGGTGGACAGAGGTTTTAGCTAAAGAAGGGAAACAGCTGTGCTTTTGTACATTTCATTTACATAAGACAGCACATCAATATGCACAGTGAGCAGTGAGATATCTCAGAGGGTTAGTTCACGCCTGTGAAGATCTGCAGGTGATAGATTCAGACCTGTGCTGGCACAAGCCGCCCTTTCAACCTTCTGAAGTTGCTAAAATAAATACAGTGCAATTGAGTTAGCGTGAGATTTCATACCAGATGTGCACCTCTGTAGGGCTGGGACAAAGCCAATTACATTGAAATCATGCGTTGGTCATGCATGTACCCTTGAAGTGCCTATAGGGATCCCACTGAGCAAGCCACATTCCAAGAGTGTATGATGCTGCAATCCATCCTCAAGGGTCACCTATACGAGTACCATTGAGGTTGGTAATATCTAAACAATGAGAGTTAAAGGTAGGTATTCCAGCTCTCGAAAGGCCAACCTGACAGGGGCCACCATCCAGTCTTTTTCTGATTTGGGTCAGAGGATTGAAGACTGAATGAATTTACTTGAGCAGAATAACACTGGTTCATGGCAGCCATGTAATTGGCAAAGGTTCTATAATGATTCCACGCAGCCCGTTTTCACCGAAGCCCGGTTTCCGACTTGGTTTCGGCACTGCGGGGAATCATCATTCCCTTTTAGCGCCTCCTTCCCTGTCTTTTCCTAATGCGGGTTCACCCCGCAACCCCTATTCCCTCCCCCCCAGGCCCAGTGGAGTATTCGGGCCATCCCCGCCACCTACATTCACCGATCCACACTCCCAAAGCCATGACCGGCCCTGCCATTCCCGAGGCACCCCTCCTGCACACTTACGCAAGCACATGCCCACACCCATACGATTCCCCAATCCAACTCCTTACCTCACAGTCTGCCGCCTCCTATTCATTACGCAGTAAACGCATGCGCAGTTCCCCGACAGGCTGTCGTTTGAACGGCCTGTCTGGGCAATATTTATAGTGAAAGGGGCCATTTCCTTGGTGAAAGGCCAGCACAACACAGATCTGTATGATTTCTCTAGCGATTATTTCTGGGTTGAAAACAAAAAGTAAATATTGTTTTCATTCTAAGAACAGCTGACCATTACAGTAAACTGTAAGCAGTTAGCACTACAAAGCCAAACTTTATTTATGTATGCCTGCTGGCGAGCACACTCAGTTCAGCTCATTAGACACATTGGGCCTCATTACGACCCAGGCGGTAAGGGTTTTACGGCGGCGTAAACAGCGCCGACCCTTACCGCCTGAGTACGAGGTCCCTTAGCGCCATGGCGGACTTAACACCTGCTTTTAGCAGGTGTTAAAATCCATGGCGCTAAGGGACCATGGAGTTAATTACGCCACCGTAATTTACGGTGGCGTAATTAACGCCTTCCCCACTCCCATTATGCCCTATGGGGCAAGAATGGGAATGGGGAAGGGTAAATGGGGATTGGGGAATTACCGCCCCGCCAACCTTGGAATGGGGCGGTAATTCCGCCATCCACCAAGGCGCTGCCGGTCCGGGTACGGCGTCAACCAAGGCGTTAATAGCGCCATTGGTTAGCGCCGTACTCGGAATGAGGCCCATTAACATTTATTAGCCCGCACCTCTCATGAACTCGTTCCTAATGTATCCCTTAAACTACTCATATGTTTGAGAGATGTGTTGCCATTGAGTGTGTTGGCAATTGGCGGTTTTTAGAGTTCAGCTGAATAAGGTTGCCAAGTTCAATTTCTGGGCACAAACGGGGGATGCAGAAAGGATTGGGGAGTACTATGACGGATGTGCTTTGAAGAGAGGTCCACTTCAACATAATCTGCATATCATCTTAAACACAGAGGTGACCTGTGCATTTAGGTTGGACAGATGTGCAGCAAGATCCATTGTTAGCTAAGTCCAATGCACGCCTGCCACTTGCTCATTGTCTTTCTGCGACCACATCTGTTGAGGCAGGGGTGGACTGGCCTACAGAGAACTCTGGAGATTTCCCAGTAAGTCTCTGCGTCATGGGCCTCTTTTGTGTGGTAATCCAGTTTATTTCCAAATGTTCTCCTGGGAAAAGACTTGTGCTGCTGGAAATATGTAACACGGGGCCACTTTGAAAACTATTTCCACTGCCTCTTTTGGTTCCCAGTCCACCACTGTGTGGATGGCTGAATCCTGGTGCTGTCAGTGTTCCCCAGCCTTCCTTTGATGACAGTGACAATGTTTGTTGCAAACCTTTAATAGAAAGTCATGTTAACTTGCAAATACTTAACAGATACATTTCTTCAACCCAATTAAATGAGTGACCTCCATTTGGAACAGCAGAGGCTTGTGCACCAGCGGGGCCAAGCTCAGGCAGGGCACAGAAGGCTAAAAAAGTTACCTTCCTATGCATTGGGCCTCGTTACAAGTTTGGCGGTAGCCTTGCCAAGAAAACCGGCAGACTACCACCAAACTTGCGATTTTATCAGACACCCGTGAAGAGCAATTACCGGGTCATTGTCGGAAAGAAATGCTCCCGATTTCCATTGGAGCCCCATAGGGCTCAATGGGAATGGGGAGGTCGGATGCACCGGCACCATTCGGAAAGGTTCCAGTGCATCCAACATGCTCTGCTCGTGGGTGCCGGTCTGCCCGCCAGGTCAGACCTGGCGGACAGAGAGGCACCCGCGAGCACAACTCATAGTTTGCCATCCGGTAGCAATGGTGCTGGTAGCTTTCTGGAACCGTTACTACCGGACCGGCAAACTTGTAATGAGGCCCATTGAACCTTCCCTTGCACCCTTTCCGATCAAAGCCAGAGTGAAGCCTGGATATCAGTTCACATTTGTGAATGCATCCCATTGTGATTATGGGATGCAAATAAGGGGACACATATCCCCATACCAGATTTAAAACTTCTACTGCAGTGGGAGTGGGTGCATCTGGATGTATGCATCCGTGAGCGGCCCCTTTATGAACCAGAGCAATCGCATGTTGGCACATTTGCTGCGTGTGTGGGCTCAAGTGCAGGGGCATATGGAATAATAGCTTTGTGAATCAGCTCCAAAGTATCTGTTCCCAAACTTCATGTGGCATCATCGACATCACTGAAAACCTTACGGGTCCAAACCAAATGTGGGACCACTGAATAATTCACTGTATTGGAACCTTTCCTTATGAAATGAGTCTAACGTTAGTAAAGAAATCTGCATGTACACTTTGGGCCCGATTCATGGAATTATCTGCACGGAAAATGGGTACTTGCATGCCAAACTGTGAGCAAATCCGTGTTCTTGATTCATGGAATCAGATGCGCTGTACTTTTCCAGGACTTGCGTGGAGTTCACGCAGGCTCAGCACGTCTCTGCAAGCCGTTGAGCGCCTTGCGCGAGACATCAAGCAGAGCGTGGGCGAGGCCTGCGCAGAGGGCGGAGTAGGAGGCAGAACACAGAAAATGGGGAAGAACATGCAAAAAAGTGGGCATTACGATGGACAGCCCCCAGGTAGTCCATCACACGCCAACAATTGCGCAGCACGTGGCGTATCCATGGATTTGAGCATGCAACCTCTCGACAGGAAATTGGCCACACATGTCTTTCATACTATCCGCCATCCAAAGGGAGCGTACAGGCACTCGTGCATGGAATTGCTGCGCAATGGTAAGATCGGAAGTCGGGTTTAGGGGTTCGCATACACAGTTTAGTAGGGTGCAAGAACGGCTTACGAGGGTTTGCATGCAGATTTCCCAATTAATTACTGAGTTACGATTTTTCATATACATGTTGTCGGGGTGCCAGCAACAGTTACAGGTGACCCTGCGCAGGGTGCCCAAGATGGAGGCCTGCTTGTGGCAGAACCCACACACTGTTTGAAGGGTGCGTGTAATCGAGCCAGTGGGAGCACGCAAAGGTAGCTGTTCTGGCTCTGTTTGCTTTGCGTAGAGGCATGTCGGGGGCATTCCGGGCACGACTTGCAAATATGATTACTTTTCGCAGCGAATTCCATGAATACGTGAGGCACGCATATTTTATTCTACGCTTAGGCTTGTGCAGTGTCCTTCTCGGCGCGTGACCCTTGTGGGATTTCTGCACACTTTTCTATGAATCGGGCCCTGTGTCCTTAGACTGATAATGCATTATGAATGTTCGTACTCACATTGATAGAAACTTAGATATAGCACAAATGCATATGTCAGTCAGTGTTAATATATTGATTAAATACCGGCAGTGTTTTCAGCAAAGAAATCATAGCATCAGAATTTGCAGTGATAATAAAATGTCTTTATTGTCTGCATATTTCACAAGTTACATTCATTTTGAAAAAATATTATAATCTTCCAAGATCCACCTCGCATATATTTTTATATATATAAATATATAAATATATATGTAGGGAATTAGGTCATAAGCAAAGGTATACACAATTTAATGAATATGTCATTTTGATGACTTTAGAGGATTTTCACTAGGAACATCTGGGAACATGTGTTCCTGCACGAAGGAATGATTAGTCAGTCGATCATGGGTGCAGCATCCTTCATCCGCCATGCCGGGGAAAATGAATGCTGCATCGCAGCCATTTTTCTTGCTACTATATATTGCAGTAATAGTCAAAAGTTGGGATGAAAAATAAACTTCCGTTTGAGCAACTTGCATAATTCCCTTGCAATTTGTTGAAGCCATGTTAACAAAGTATACAATTTCAGAAGGGGGTTTAATAGAGTTGTAGACAGTCCTCAACCGTTGAGGCCATTCTCTTTCTTCCAATACTTTCTTTCTACCATCCACTGGCTTTTTACGAGACCTTTTTTTGTCTCACTTTTGCCTTCCACTTTATGTGCTTCTGTGGTGGTTCTTCAGTTGAAAGCATTTATATCTGCACAATACGTACTGCTCGCCGCGGTGGTCTGATATTAAATATTTATACAAATAAAATCCTTTCAATGAGTGAGTGGTAGCTGTTGAGCAAACGCGTTAACAAACTGTTTTTTTAAGTGGCTCACATGAATCTAAAGTGGATATTCAAGCTGTCAAATCATTGTGAATGCCTTTGGTTGTTGTTTTGTTTTGCATTAGCTTGACAGCATGAGGAGTTCACAGCAATGACTGTGGCCTAAAGATTAACATGTTTAGAACTAGCTTGGACTGTCTCTAACTTATAGGTCCATAAGGGCAGGTCTGTCACTCAGTGAACTAATGCATCCACTCCAGGGGCCTGTGTTTCACCTCATGGTCACAAGTTCGAATCCCGGCAGGTCCTCCGAGATCGATAAAATACGTGCAGTTGGGAAACAATGAACATCTGTATCTGTCAATAGCGCCAAGATACCCCTTTGAGGGAATGTGCGCTCTACAAATGCACATGTTATGTTTATGTTATATAACAGAGGCCTTAGTTAACATGTCTTGTGTCCACCATCTTTGACAATCATCGTCCTGATGTAAAGGAGTCATGTGCAGTTCAACACTGTCCGCTAGCGTGGAGTCATCTTTCAAATGCATTTATTGAAATAAAGGATTTACAGCATATGAAAACACAGGATCTTCATGAGTTGAAGGCTAGCATACATATGTACAGCTTAAGGTAGAGATCTCAAAAGTAATATTTACAGTGTAAACGTCAACGTTTATATTTATAGAGAAGAACTAAATTGAGCACAAGTTCCACTGCACAACATATTGGTTTTGGCCTTAATACTGAGTTTTCCTTTTGACATAGTGTGTAGAGCTGAAAAAATAGTAAACTCGGTTCCGCCACAGTTCCGGTCACAGCTCCTTCAGAGATTCTGGAAGACAAAAGCAATGGGGGAATTTAATTGGCATTTTAATTCAAGAGAATAAACAGGGGTCAAGTCCTAAAAAATAAAGTGGGAGGACACATCAACAAACGCAATGAGATGTGACTGTCGCCAGAAATGTGCATATCAAGGTAAAATATGCACCTTTCGTTAAATTGGCTTTGCATAACAACCCAAATTACACAGGATGAATGGCATTTACCTTCCATAAAATCAACACACAGTCAAAACCAAGATAGGATATTTTCTTCTAATAGTGTTTTTGAAAACGTTAAAAGGTGTGCATGTTTTAAACTCCAAGAATCAATACAAATGTATTCCCTGGAATTTGCAATATTGAAATGGGAAATTTCACCTTTAGTGGTTTGCTATTTTTCATCAGGTTATGTAGTGCAGTGGTGAAGAGTCCGGCCTGCAAACCGGACGTGGTTTGATCCAGAGGAATTCATAAATTCAAAGAAGGCATTCAATATTTCACATTTTAGCTGGGGGGGGCTGAGTCCACCCTCTGATAAAAGTGGGCAGACTCCGTCCACCCACGTGTACCCTCGACTTGATCCCTGATAAGGACTTCAAACCTCTTAGGGGTGGGCAATGATGTAGAGTCGGCAATGTCGCGGATATGCACACCTTAAAGGGGTCCGAACCGAATCTTTGCTGGTAACATCTTCCCTCACAATGGTGCCAGGAGACGTGTAATGAGATCACCCTGATGCTACTTAGCGTGAAAGCCAGATCATGTGGCTGTAGGCCCGGACGGGCATGCTTTGAGAGAACGGGCTACGACTGGAATGAGTATCATTCACTGGTGTGTAATGGGCCAGCCCCCATTTGAATGAAGGGATTCGTTTTATGTAGAAGAGCTGGAATGATATCCTCACAGCAGAGAGTCACAGAACATATACAGTGCCGGCCCTCAGTTCCCTCTCCTTCGCACAGGCCTTGAGCATTAGGCAAGGGCAGTTACCGCCCAATAAAAGTCTTAGAAAGTGGGATTGCTCCTTAATTAGCACCTAGATTCCATTAGGTTCAGCACCCAGAGGCCAAGTCGTTCAGAAAAGAACTGTCTGGTGTGTTGGTGCTGGACTGCCATTGTCGGTGGGACCATACTGATATGCAAATGGATATGTCTCCTCTGTGAAGGGTGCAGTGAGCCCAAACATGTCTGTATACCCTTGGGAGTGGCCTACATCCCACAGAGCAGGGTATCTGAACCACATGTAACATGTGTATAACTTTGGATTTTAAACAAATGCATATTTAATAGGTACGAATTTAAAAAGAAAGTGCATTTACATCTAAATATGTGAGTAAATGCGTGTTATCTGGCCAATGCATAAACGCACAAAATAAATGCTGATGTCGCGCCCTCATGTCTAAACATATTTTCCAATGACTAGTGCTGAGAAAATCAAAGCAGCTAGTGCACATTCCCTCCTTTACTTTACCACGTGTTTCTCGAGCATTTAGTTGTAATTTAGTTGTAAGTTAGTTGTACAGACACGTGTGGGAACTGAATTGGAAAACAGTTTGGAAAACCTACACAACTTGCAGTTTTGTGGGCATTCACCAACATTTTCACTGCCCACCAATGCATTGCCCCTCCCTCACATCCTCCCAAGAGTGCCCAGTAATGCAGATCTTGTAGTAAATGATGTGTGCCCATCCTATGGATTAAATAATAATAAACCAGATAAATTCAATCCTTCACATGTATGCACATCCCTGGATTTGGTCAAAGTGTTATCACAGAAAAGCCTTGGCAATCGGTTTCTAATATGTTGGCAAAGTACAGCTTTGTATTGTCTTCTTCGTCAAGGATGTTTTTTCGGTGTTTTCACCATAAACGTTCTACAGCTGCAATGACGGCAGAAAAGTGAACAAACGGGCAAAGCAATAACAGACATTGGCCCTCATTACAACACCGGCGGTAACCAATGGCGCTATTAGCAACATGGTTGCTGCTGGTATTGTAACGAGTCCGCCACTGGTAAATGGGGAAATACCGCCCCATTCCAATGTTGGTGGGGCGGTAATTCCCCATTTACCATTGGCCCTTCCCCATTACCATTTTTGCCCCATAGGGCTCAATGGGACTGGGGAAGGCAGTAATTACGTTACCGCAAATTGCGGTACCGTAATTACCTTGAAAGTCCCTTTGCAGGTCCCTACTTTAACGGCTGGTCCAGACTAGCCATTAAGGTCGGGAGCCACAAAGGGACCTCGTAATCAGGCGTTAAGGGTTTAACGGCGCCGACACCTTTTACGGCGCCGTTAAACACTTAACGCCACGGTCGTAATGACCCCCATTAAGATGAACAGTTGAAATAATAAAATATATTTTTTTAAAAAATACTAAAAAACTGAGGAGAAGAATGAAGACTTTTACATCTTTTGGATAGCATTAAGCCAAAACTACAGAGATATCCAACATTGTCTAAAACCAATTGTTTGAAGTACATGGTGGCAAGAGGTGATCAAAGGAGGTAAGGCGGAGGGCCCGGGAAGGAAGTAATTGCTTCATGCATTCTGGTTGCGTAGGCCCATAATGATCAGTCCTACTTTATATTTTTTTAATACTTTTTTTATTGTATTTGGTTAACTTAACCTTTCACAAACATACAAACGTTCAACATTTCCATATAATACCATAAAAGAATCAAAAGGAAAAAACAATTCATGAAATCAATAACCTAATCAAAATTTAAAATCTGTATAACAGTTAAAAAATACAATAAATCACTTTTTACCAGTCCATTCAAAATGATCAGTCCTACAGCTCATGACCATGTGCAAATTGAGTGCTGAATCAGGATTACAATCCGGGGCACTGTTGCACGACGACTAAAATGTCCACATGTGCATAGTGCTCTCTAAGGCAGCTGTGGGGATGGAGGCGGTGCTGCCCAACCGGGAACATCTGCTTTCGGTCTGTACCTGCCGACACAACGGGTAACACAACCTGATGGAGCAGAGTTCCGGTTGATCTCCACTCGTCTGTACTGTGCCATAGGTTCCATAGGTGTTCCTGCTCTGCTTCCCCAGCCCTACCTCCTAGGATACATGTTTTACCCTCCACCAGAAGCTAATATCGGCTAGAGTAAACAATGGATCACTTTCAGTACTGCAATCCGTCTACTGCTGAAGATATAGAAAACTCATTAGTGAATGCGAAGCGCAGTGGTCACAGGGAAAGGTGGTGGGCATTATTCATCCATTTACACGTGTGAGACAGTAATAATAGCCCAATACTGCAATTTGTGTAATGGCAGAAACCACCACGCAGCTGTGTATACAATATCTTGGTGCCGTATTCATATCGCTAGCTGCAAATTTCAGTGGGCCTCTGAATTGGGGGTCAATGCTTTGTCTCCTGCTGCCTGAGGAGAAAGCAATCACAGCTGCGCAGTATAGGAGTGCACTGCGTCCTACAATAGAAGGGAGGTACCCCCAGTGAAGATGACTAAAGTCTCTTTAAAGAAACAATGCAGTATGGAACCTTTCACTAAAGTGGTACTAATGACACCGGGTCAGACTTCCAGGAGTAGTGAAGCAAACACCCCATCAGCCCCTGCAGAATTCCAGATAATTGTATCCAGTATGACAGAGACATTCACATTGATAAACACTAAATTGTATGATATCACAACCAATATTACTGGCATAAAGGCTAAAATTGAGAAAATACAACATAGACCTACTGAAGTGGAATCCAGAGTTGATCTTGTAGAAGATGAAACAAATGGCATGAAGATAGAAATGGCAACTCTCAAAAAAGCTATATCGGTACCGCAAAAAAATGTGATGACATGGACGATTGTCTTACCGAAACTACTATGCATATTCCAAAATATCCCAATTTGGCCAGGACAATCCTTTATTAAGGAGCTAGACTTGATCAACTTGAAATTCATGTGGCACTCTTGTACCGTTCAGATGAAATGGTCTGATGTCAATAAGCCTTTTGAGAAAGGGGGCTTTGCAGCACCCAACCCGAACTTGACTACATTGTAGCACAAGCACAACATGCAGTCACTTGGTTTGACTGTGAGGATGGCTCTTCGTAAGCACAAATGGAACGTTTGATGGAGAATGAAGTGGCCTTCGCTCATGGCTACTAGCCCCTCCGCATGTTGATGGACCACTGGTAGACCTTGTTCGGATCACCATTTTAGCATGGAAAAATCTATATACCATAACGACAGTGACTAATCCCTGCTGCAGAGAGAACCCCTTTTTGGAGGTACCATTCTCTAAGCGCTAAGTTAGATATAGGCATTTGTAAACAATGGCCCCCACTCTCACTACCAGACACTGGGGTATATGTATATTAATGAGACATTTCTCACCATTCCTGACACAGTCCCAGACATAAGCTGTAGCCCACTTCAACGTCTACAATGCTATCGGAAGAGATCCTCCTTTCGATCTATGTGGATGGGGTTTCCAGATGAGCCACCGATAAATCCTTGTTTGTCATACATACTTACTGTAGGGAAAGACAGGCAAATTGTATAAATTGGCAATGGACCAAACGCCAGACCTGTCCAACCGCAATCGCATGAAATGGTCTAGAGATGTAGATACGGAAATGTCAGACGATATGTGGAGGTCTATGTGCTCTTTATCATGGGAAGTATCTCTAATCTCTGTGTTCCGATTAATCCAGATGAAAATACCTAACAGATGGCACTATATTCCTGCTAGGTTGAAGATGTTGGCTGTGGGAATACAGGTAGATGCCACAGATGTGGATCTGAATATGTGAATTATATACATATGTTATGTGAATATCCTATAGTGGGTGTGTTCTGGCAGGAGTTCTGCTGAACACTAGAAAAAGTACCGAACATCCCTATTTTCCCCTCCAATGTGTTTACTTGGTCAGTATGATGGGATTGCATATATCACACAGAAATTGCTTTATCTATGTATTGTATTGGCTAAACGTTGTATAGTACAAAATTGGGCACACTCATTGGCACCAACCGAAAAAGGATGAAAGAAATTATAGCACTCCAGGCCTTCATCTTTGCCGGCCTTGCGGCAATTCCAAGATGGCCACTGCCATCATTCGAGTACTTAGAGGCTCCCCAAGGACTCACCCCTCTGCTGCCTGCAAGTGATTGGTTGGTGCCCGCACAAAACCGACCTATTGTGGACCAGCAGGCTTTAGCTGGCAAACATTCTAAGGCCCTGTCTGCTCCCCTGTCCAATGCCTGGCCGGGTCTGGGGACCGTTTATACCCCGTCGCTCTTAGGGAGGCTGAGGTGACCTCTACACTATCTGGACACTCTGGTTTATGGTGCTTCTACATTATTCCAAGGTCAGTTCCCACCACAAACTCCTTCGATCCACTTCCCCCGTACCTGGACATACCCTTACTTAAATGTGCTCAAACGCTGCCTGTGTTTTTTCCAATACTGCCTGAAATTCGAATCTAGATGTGTTCACTCGCTGCCCATGCTTTTTTCCAATACTGCCACCGGTATGTTTACTTGCACCAACCTTGTCCCACGTATGCATGCCTGATGTAGCTCCCCGTAACACGAGGAGAGGCTTTACCAGTATGTATAATAAATAAATAGATAAATATGGTTTAAAAAAATGGAAGAATCCTGGCGATCCCAGTCACCAATATCGCTGTGTCCCAAAGATTTTTGGTCAGAGTTTAGAAATGTCTGGTTGAACACCAGGAAGATGGAGACCGGGACTCAAATGGGGTCGACCATTGAACAATATAGAACACTTGCCGCAATATGATGTCATGGAAAAATATATGTAATACCTGAAAAATGCTTTAAAAAAAACAAGCATAACCAATCCATTCATTCGTTGAACACATACATGTCTGATCCATGGGACATAAAGGGCAGAGTCACGCTGCCATTTATCATAAAGTACGGACTGGGTAAGGCTAGCTTTAGTGTTAGCTCTGGTTTTTAAGAAAAAAGTATTGCCACTTTGCCGGGGATTGCTCTTAAAATATACGCTGCTAGAAACAAAGCGTGTTGCCTTTACTAGGTAAAGGTGTTCTCCTGCTGATATCCCGATCTTGAACGGATTAAATGGTGCCCATGCGCGAAGGACAGCTCTCCACCAAGTAGTGAAGAGTGAAGTCAACTAATGTATGTCTGTAATGGTAGACCAATGGTTCAGAAACATCTAGATGTGTACAAGACGCCAAGGCAGTCACCATCATGGCCTGCTATTTGGATTCTGTTGACTGGAAGGGTGGAGGACTTGACTCAGCTCACTAAATCACAATAGGCAAGGTCCTAGAGGTGGAGGAGAGTTACTGGTGCCCAAGGCTGAGTATCTATGGTATTGCCAAAAGAGATCTAGTTTGTGTTCATCCGATATAGAACTGGTGGGTGAAAAAAGCACAGGGAAACATCATTGCATCAAATCTAACATCATGAGCCCAAGCCAAGGTTGGGAAGAACATTAAATAAGTGCATTCATTCAAAAGGAATTGTGGGTGGCATGTAAACATGAAGGAGCGCATAACGTGGAATGTTTCAGAGGCCTACTGATGGTGAGATCCTTGGTGAGGTGGCACTACAACCTCAAACCTGCTAAGGAGTATATCAGACACAGTGTTATGGGCTCAGCAGTGGGTCCCGGCATTCTATCTCTGGCGAAAGGAAAGTGGTTTGTGAGTGCCGTGGGTTGGAAGGCCTGGCCTGGCGGGGGAGAAAGCAGAATGGGTGCCCCACGACTTCTCCCTCTTTATCTTTCCGAAAGACCAAGTCCTCCACTCTCCTGGCTGCTACTCCCTTTAGTGCATCTTCAGAGGTGGACTGACCTATAGGGAACTCTGGAGATTTGCAAGTAGGCCTCTGCACCCTGGGCCTCTTTTGTGTAGATATGTTCGCATAGGGAAAGGGTTGGGCTTGCTCAGAGTGTGTAATATGGAGCCTCTTTGCAGATTATTTCCAGGGCTTTTTTTTGGTGCCCAGTCCACCCCTGGCTATCTTTGTCCTTAGAGCTCAGATCTGGGCAACACTCCCCTTTTCTGCTCAAGAGGAAATGTAGAGACATTTTGCCAGGCTGGCTGTGCCTGTCCATTGGAAGATCAGGAGCACATGTCCCTCCTCGCCTCTCCTTTCTTCCTTCTCTGCTATCCCTGCACTGCTGGTGGCAGCTCTCTGTGAATCCTGTATGCCCAGGCCAGCTCCAGTCGGCTCAGTGGTATCAATGGCATGGTGTGGGCGTTATTGCTCTGGGGAACAGCACAGAATTAACCTCCATGTGTCTAATGTAATGTATTTGTACTTGCTTATACTGCTTATATACCTCCGAACCCTCGGATAGCATACCACACATCATTAAGTACATAACACACTATACACAATGCACAGGCCTTCCGATAAAGTGGAACACATAACTAATTTTCCCCGCTAACAGAGAGGGCTGCTGAAAAACCAACGCAAGGCCAATTGAAATGGTGCCCAAACACAGCTAAGTACCTAGGGGTACAAGTTGCCACACCGACAGAGGCTTGATATGAATATAATTTGTAGCCAATCCTCAAACAATTACAGAGCAGAGCTAGTAAGGGCTTCCAACTCCCACTGTCCCTTATGGGAAGAACAGCAGCATTCAGAATGGTGATCTTCCCAAAGCCCCCATACATATTCCGAGCCATTCCAGTATATCTACCAAAGTCCTTTTCTAGTAGCTCAATAGATCATTCAGTAAGCTCAGATGGCGAGGTCGTCATCCCAGAGTGAGGTTGAGACACTTGACACCTGGCGCTTGATAAAAGGGGAGTGGCAGTTCCTAATATCTACGCATATTTTTTAGCTGCACAGTCTCACGCAGCAAAATACTGGTTTCAGTGGGGGAATACCCCATCATATGTGGACTGTACAATCAATGAAGGGGGCAGTTCCCTTTGAAGCAACCCTGACACGAGGCCGAGAGTCATCCGAAGAAATTGAACACTGTGGCAATCACACGCTAGGCATGGCGAAAATGTGCCGACATTCTTAAGCTGCCACAGCAGTCAATCATTGGGTTTTAAATGTTGGCACACATCGGGCATTGTGCCCAGGTGGGATCCATATATGCCCGTGACATGGTGGAGACTGGGAATCCGCACCTGGGGAGCTCTGATAGCAAGCAAGAACTGGCTGTTTGCAAATCTAGCCATTTTAAGCTATGCACTTTACGTAAAGTGCTCCCCTACGTCCCAGTCAAATATCATGTCCCGGTGGTGGCCGCACTGGTGCTCAGCATGACCGATTACTGTAATTCACTCTATTTTGGTCAGCCTTGGTATCTTACCAATCGGCTTCAGTTACTCCCAAAATGCTCCCACCAGATCTGTGGTGCATCCCCCTTTTCGAGCCCATATGTCTCCAGTTCTCAGGCAGCTTAATTGGCTTCCTCAAGTCTATGTGTATTGTCCACCGGGCTTTCGATAAGCTAGGAGCAGAATACATCCAGGATAAGTTTCCTTGGTATGTTCCGGCTCGACCCTGCGCTCCCAGTCTGCCTTTCTGCTATCTGTCCCCCATATCAGATTGGCAGGTACTGGCGGCCGGGCCTTTTTGGTGCTGGCTGCGAAAGCCTGAAATGACCTTCCTTTAGCCCTGCGAGCCACAGACGCCACTTGGTCATTCATCGCACTTTGAAGACACTTCTGTTATAAGCCTCGGTATAATCAACATAATCATGTTGATTATGTTCGTCTTATGTATAACATGTACTACATCTTTGCGCTCAAATGTTGTAATTTATGCATATTGTAACTAAGTTTGCTGCAAGTAACAGCGCCACAATGCCCCTGGGCTGCCTGTGCGCTATATAAATGTAAAAAATAAAATACATAAAATATGCTACTGCTTCTTTGCTTTTAGCGCCATGATGCCTTCGGGCACACGTGCGCTGTACAAATACCCATAACATAATATAACACACACACACTATCATGCCACAGGACGAGAGCAGCCGTGAAAAACACTTGCCCAGTTTTCCAAAGCCCCAAGAAGAGTGCACTGTAGGAGAGGAGGTGGCGAGGGGCAGTGCAGGCACGGGCATGGGGTGTAGAGTCTACTCAAGCATGCAGGGGCACCGCCATGCTAATATTCAGTCATCACTCACCAAAAGGGAGTGAGAAGTATCTCAAGTGATAGATGAATCACAGTGGCAAGAAATATGTCATTTAATTAGAAATATATCAATGAACTCCAGACTGGCACCAGTACACGATACGTGTATTCACATTGTATACGGTGTTCCGGTTAAAAGGAAGATATAGGATCCTGCAATGTCGGAGGATTGCCCGAAAGGTGGCAGCGCGACAGCAAACTCTGTGGACATGGTGTAGACATGTGCTAAAACCGCAGGATTATGGGCAAAGGTGGTTCCTGAACTGGGAGAAATTTGGAGTAAAACCATGGGATCATCCATGGCGGGATAACTGCTGGGTCTAGATGCTGAAGAAAAAGCATGCATGATGCCCGCCTTGCAATCCGTTTGCAGAAAGGGCAGTACTGCTCGCTGGAAGGCGAATAGGGAGCAGCCTCGGACTGTCCTATAAGGCAATAGGGCCATGACCGAACCAAAAACACAAAATGCTGGTGTGGCAAGCTTTTTTGGTCAAAGTGGGCCACTTCTTTGGCCAATTTTGGCCAGATTGATTAGTTAATTCCGTCTGCGGCTGGTTGTTTTGACCAGTTTTGCTGAATAAATATGTGTTCAAATGCACAATTTACATCACACTTTATCAGAATATTCCCCCTTGGATACCATTCAAGCAGTGTCACAAAAGGAATGAATTTCCATTTGCAACTGTGGGCCACTTTTTCACTGGTGCCCGAGAACATTTTATGGCCCAGTCCGACCCTGATAGGGAAGCACTGGATGCAAAGTAGAACCCCACGACTGATTGGCTGTCTGAATGGTATGATGCCTGTGTAGGTAATAGAAAGATATTACTGCAGTCTTCTCTCCAGCAGAGCACAACCAAGAGATCATTGGGAATCATTCCCATCCTATAGCGCATAAACAGATGGAAGAATCAGATTTCTATTCTATGTCTATGTATTTGTAGAGCGCCAAAGCCCTCAGGCATCCAGACGCTACACAGAAAGACAGAGACAGGCAGACAGGCAGACCAGGAACAGAGACTCAAAGGATCAGAAATCGTTCCTAAACAAATAATCTGGTCTTCAGATGTTTCCTGAAGATAAAGTAGTTACTCTCCTTCCTCAGGAACTATGGAAGCTCATTCCAGGCCTGTACCACCCGAATGGGGAAGCATCGACCATTTCCCAGTGCTCTCCTAAACCTATTAATCCTAAGAGTACTTGCCTCCTCAGAACGCAGACTCGTACTGGGTTTATAAATCTCCAGTTTTTTCCTTTAGGTAACATGGGGCAACCCCCAAAAAGCATTTATGTCCCAAATTCAGAATTTTTAACTGAACTCTAGCCACCACAGGCAGCCAATGAAGTTCTCTGTGAGCCATGATAACTGAGGGCCTTATTAAGAGCATGGCTGCCTCCAAACTCAGGTCCGGGTCCGTGGTGCCTGAATGGGGAAATACAGGACCATTCCGACTTTGGAGGGCCCAGTATTTCCCCATTCAGGGAACCCGGACCCGGACCATCCCCATTCCTATTTGAGCCCCCATAGGGCTCAATGGAATGGGGAGCATGCTAAGAACGGGCCCGTTAATGAAGGGCCCGTTGTTAGCATGCTTCTTCCCTCGCGGGACCCGCAAAGGACGTCTGGTAAAACCAGATATCCCCGGCGGATCCCACGAGGGGACTTCGTAATAGGGCGGTACGGGGTTAACGGCTCCGGCACCTTTACTAGCGCCGTTAACCCTTTACCACCCTCATCGTAATGAGGCCCTGAGTCTCTACGGGCGATGTTAAAAATTATCCGCACTGCTTCATTTTGAAGTTTCTGCAATTTATAAAGGCATTCCTTGTTAGCTTCCCCTAACAAGGAGTTGGGGGAGATGTGTCCATTGGTGGAAATATCTCGATGGCAAAGAGGTGAAAAACATGCAGTGGGTGGGTATTTGCACAGGAGTACTGAGCTATCTACCCAATCACTACAAACTGATACCATGTGCCAATACCATGCACATCGATGTTGCGTGAAACGTTAAATAGAAGTGATGCGACTTGGAAGGGTTAATGTTAATGCAACTGTGGGGGAACTGAAATCCTTGAACACCAATTTATAAGCATACTCTGATATTCGGTTCCATGTGTTAATATCCTCGCAAACATATCGCCATATTTTTGCGGCCATATTAAGCAATGGAACCTGCGGTGCACACCCCTGCAACTCCCATCATATTTTTAATGAAGGGAGGACACCCCTGCAACACCCGGTCCCAATAACCCCATAAATTATATTCACTAATAATATTGCCCATGACCTTACCCCACGGATTACCTGATATTTAACCACTGGTATGTATTGTTACAGTGTAAACACAATGATATCAATGTTCATATGCAACAGTGATTTTATTTATAATTGGATTTTTATAATATGCTTAATACAACTAGGTTTTTAAGCGTGGTCTGGGATTTGAACCTATGCTGCTCTGCATTGTCTTGCCTCAAAGACGAGGGTGTTGCCACTGAGCTATACTACCCGTTGTTGCTACTGGTAGTCGGAACATACATTTAAGGATTCTTTGTGCAAGTTGACGAAGAGATGTGTAAGAAAGGGAAGGTCGGGTGAGAACAAGTCAAGGGGCATTAGCAAAAGATAACAGCACCCGAAGCAAAATTTTGACCAACAGAGATCACTCAACTGCATGTGAATGTCCAAAAGAGAGTGCAAACGAGGATGGTGCATGTAAGAATGCCCCTGGGCAGTAGGATGGACAGAGCAGATCACAACACTACCTGCTGTGCCTGCCAGTGGCTTTCTGATGCCCTACTCTCCAGTAATGCTCCAGGATTAACCAAGCCCCCTTGGGGTACCCCTAGTGCTCATTTTTTGCATAACCTGCCCAAACCCAAAACTTAACGGGCCAGTAGTTCTGAGTTATGCAATAAACACAAATGACCAATTTCAAACAGATTTGTATTTGTATTTGTTTATTTATAAAGCGCCTTACGCCAAAGCGCTGTACATGGAACAACAATACATAAAACATGAACGAAATAACAGTGAAGCAATTACAATATGAATCGATCAAGCAATAAAACAGTGAGAAGAGCAATTAACTGAGAGGGATAGGGAGGAAGGGGAGAGGGACAGGGAAGGGGGGAGTGGAAGAAGAGGGAAGGAGGAGGAAGGGGGAGGGTGGAGGAGGGAAAGTCGTAGAAGGGAGGGGAGAAAGTTGGGGAAAAGAGTGAAGAGGGGGATTAGTAGAAGGGGGAAGGGTTTCAAGGCAGAGAATGGAGAAGGAGAGATTTAAGGGAAGTGTGGAATGAAGTGAAGGTGGGAGAACAACGGATATCAAAATATAAAATATAAAATAAAAGATAAAATAGAAGATAAAAGGTGCCTTCACAGATGTGTGCAAAGGACATGCAAATGGGCAACACGCTTGCCTTCCGCAGTTGCCCGGATTCAAACAAGCTAATCTGCATGGGGAAATGGCTGTCCCTCTGGGGGGCATTCCGGCAGTAGAACGCAGGCCGGCGGCGTGGCGCAGCGTGACGGCTCGTGCAGATGAAAGCGCTTCCCTGAGCCACAGAGGGATGGGCTATCATCTGCGTCAGTTCCTGCGCTTTCCCTGCACTCATTTCCGTGCGTCTGTTTCCCTCTGTCAGAAGCAAGGCAGGCCAATGTGGCCAGGGGTTTGCTCAGACTCCCTTTCAATGCCTGAGCAAGAAAGATGTTCCGAAACGCGTTGGATCCCTTCTTAAACCGTATTGATTTAGAATGATAAGCAATATTGTACGAGTTTTCTCTAGAGAAGTATTGTAATGTGTATTCACATTGAATGCACTACACTTGCGCATGTATCTGGTCCTAGTACACATTGAAAAGTTTGGCTTCTTCAGCCCTAGATACTGTGCATGGCACGCGGCTTCCCTTACTTTGGGAACTTTATTCTTGCGTGTATTTGTACAGCCCATGTGCCAGGACTGTGTTTTCTCCCCTGCACATGTATCTCTAATTATCTCTGATATGATAGTTATCCAATAGTTTCTATATATACGTGTCTATAAAGCTGTGCGTTGTGCAATAGATCCAGCATTTGAAGGCCCCCAGTAGAAACTGTCCTGCTTGCATGAGTGTTTCTGGCCACATTCTCTACTCTCAGCTCCTAAACAGAGGAGGAAATGTTAACGTGCAATTTGCATTGATGGACCCTTTAAAGTGGCAAGGACGAGTGTGCTCGTCCTTTTTGCATAGACTTGAATAATAGCCTGGCACTTAAGGGGTTAAGGCAAATCGTTGCAATGCGCACATCCAACCACACGGCGCATGGACTCGTTGAGGCAATGCCGATCTCGGTGGTCAGGAATGTGCCCGGCACTGCAGTACGTCTGGAGCAATTAGCTGCGGGTCTCTTGCTCCCCAGCCAGTTCCTCCCACAATCACATGTCCCTTATGTGAAAAGGGGACGGCGGGAAATCTGACGCAGGCGCAGAATGATGTAAAAGGGGGAGTGAATGTTATGTGGTCAGCATTTTCAGAGTGCATCACTGCCATGTGCATGGCCTCCAGTCAAACTTGCAAATCTGAAAGAGAGTGGGTTGCTTTGGTTAGTTCAGAGGAAAGGGGGACAAAGCAAGATTGTGTTGCTTTGTGTTGATGATGCAGATCAGTAGAACCCTGCGCTCTACGTGTGAGACAGCATTCTAGGTGTGATGTGTGAAGCGCATTGAGGGCTTTGCTTCCAGATTGGTAATCTCATGCTGGCAATGTGGTCATGAGTTGGCCAGGTGTTGAGTGTGTCGGTTGGTGTTATAGCTGTAGGGCTGTGTTGCTTGGTGTCCGGAGAGAGCATCTTTTAAAAGCCACGCGGCTAATTTACATTTGCGTGTGGTGATTAAGGTGCAGAAATTGAGAGTTAGTCAATAGGTTAGTTGGAAATGGCACTCAGGGGTTAAGGCGAAGAAAGTGGAGCAACAGAAATACAAAACAGACTTTACCATTTTATGATGAAAGGGTTTCGTTCTGACCTAGAAATACTGTCTCCGGAGACATCAAAATGGAAAGATCATGACTTGTATTGAGAAGTGGAAGTCGGAATGACAGAACCCATTACTGCACCTCTTAGGTTCTGGGCACCCGGTCTCAAGTCAAAGTCTCTTTGCACTCCAAAAAGTCCCTTTGTACCATCCTAAAAGTTCCACGAATTAGGCCCAAAATCTCTTTCTAATCACAATTTAGATTTTGGGAGAATTTTCAGATTACATTTCATACATAACAAACAGTACCTCCGTAGGTCTTACTGAGATGTATACACGCATCCGTTGTGCCACATCCAACGAGAGGGTATTTATGCAAATATATTGAAATCAAATCGCTTTTTTCAACAATTCAGTGAGTACCAACTTAACATGTGATGTTTGTAACAGGCTACCAATGACACTGTCAGCCATGTTTAAGCAACAAGGATGACATGTCCATGCTCAGATCAGATCTGGCGCGTGGCCTTGGCCATGCCACAAAAGCAGGGCAACAGGTAATGGAGAGATGGTCATTGTTCAATGAGCACATCAGTGTTCCACCTAAAGGAAGGGGCATGCCAAGACACCCCGAAAGTCAAATAATGGGTTGGAAAAACATACAGAATGCAATTGGACTTCAAACAGGACCACATCATTAATTGGACATTTGGCTGCGCTATTTGTATGGTCCTGCGACCTACTTTTGCACAATTTAGATTAAATCGATGGCAGGGCATAAACATTGAACTGAATATCCCAGCGATGAGTCAAACTACAAGTAGGATGAAAAAAGGAATTATGTGAAAAATAACTGATCAACTGGATTGTGACCATTAATGTTTTTTAAGCCATAAACATTTTTTAGAAACATTCCTGAGAACAGGTTGACCTTGTAATTGTAGTTGGTCATTTATAACCCGCTTAATACCCAGAGGTTTTGAAGCGCAGACCCAGGGATTGAACCATGTGTTACTCCAGGTTGTTTTGCTTTCAAGGTGAGCACGTTGCCCCTGAGCTATCCTCCCATCAGACCTGAGCTTGTCTCTTTGGGCCACATTCTGGTGCATCTGCAGAATGAGGATGAAAATCCCAACCTCTGCCGCATTTGTGTGTTTGTGCTGTTTCACCTTGATTCTGGGGATTTGCTACACGCTCTGGGGAAAGGAATTGTGGATTCCAGGTTGTAAGGCCATAAACAATATGTATGGTGGATCACGAGGGATCTCTGTTGTGTTGGCCACAGTCATTGCTTGTTCATTTGTATGGATTGCACTAGATCTTTTCTGGTGCCGGAAAAGAGGTCACAATCTGCGAAAAGCCAAAGGTTCTGTGGGAATCAGAATGCGGGTTCCGGAGGCCCGGCTTGGGGAGTCCCTTCATGGTGCGGGTTTTACTGCCTTTGCTGGTTTCCAGCATAGTGCAGAGAAACCTCACAGCCCCCATCAGATTGGGTTAGACTTCTTACAGGAAGCCTTTTTATGTAGTTTTCCATTATCTCTGCCCAACGGAAGAAGTGTACGGAACAAAGTAGTGGAACTGTGGTCTCGGCAGGGGAGAGGGTTGGCGGAAGCATAATGCAACATGTGACAAGGTGATGCAGCCAGGACATTGCAATAGTCTAAGTTACTAGTAACTAAGGCTCCTTGTACAACTTTATGCTTGCACAAAGACATGAGGGCACAAATCCTGTATATAGAATGGTGAATATGGTTGTAAAAAGTAGAGGAATGGTAAACAGATCAAAATACACGTACTGGAACAACGCCCCCGACCGTTCCCGCTCACTTCGATCACTGCCTTTGCCCCATTAGAAAGAGGGGTTTTGTATTTTATTCTGAAAGTAACATAGTGATTTTTATGGTAAAGTATTATGGGCGAATTATGCAACGTTCAGATAACTGATGACAAAAGCACCAAATACTGTGCAGTAGATCAGCTCATGAAATATTAACACCTGATGCGAGGGTGCCAGACAGTCAGCATCCTGGAATGCCATGCTGGAATCGCTGCAATAAACTGGAATATGGTGGCATTCCACAGCAGCTAATGGCTGCCCCTCTGTACCCTCGGCTTTCTTGTTTGCACCCGCTGCCCGCCTGTTCCTCCACCCCACGTATTATTTCCACTCGTTTGCTGTCCCAGCCCGCCATGTCCTCACCATCAGCCTCCTGCCGCCAGCATGAAAAGAGAGAAGGGACTCCCTTCCGATCACATCTCACTTCTCCATGAGAGCCATCTTTGTACTGCTAGTCTTCCCTTGGATGTATGCATCAAAGGGGACTTTTTTTTACTGAAAAAACGGTTTTAACAACCGAAGAACCGCAGCCGAGAGCCAATAGCATAAAGAGGCCATTACAGCCAAAGCCCGCCCAGGTAACACCTCTTACCTTAGCCAATGATTCAGAAAATTATTTTCTGTCACTGCCAAAGATGATCATAAGAATGAGTTTGCATCTGGTGCATCTCAAGGAAGGGACATGTTTATTCTTGGAACTTACTTAAAAATAGATATATGTGGCTCACTGACATGCAGTAAGCCAGTCGGGTAGATGGCACAACAAGTAGAGCGCTCGCTTTGACATCAGTGCCAAGCCTGCTGACGTCAGGTTCAAATCCCGGCAGGGCCAAACTCAGCCTTTCATCCTTCCGAGGTCAATAAATGAGCACCACACACTGTGGGTAATAATAAGCAGCCGTCAGATACCTGAGGGTTCATAGCGCTATATAAATGCACGTTCATCGTTATCATGCAACTGCTTTTTTCATTATGTAACTGTAGCAAACGGCCTATGCAAATCATTACAACCCAGGCGTTAAGGGGTTGGCGGCGCCGTTAAACCCTTAACGCCTGATTACGAGGTGCCTTTGCGGGTTGAAGACTTTAACGCCTGCTTTTTGCAGGCGTTAAAAACCAACCCGCAAAGGGACCTTGGTGCTAAGTACGGTGCCACAATATGCGGCACCGTACTTAGCGCTTTCCCCATTCCCATTGAGCCCTATGGGGCAAAAATGGGAATGGGGAAGGGCCATGGCGGCATGGGGAATTACCGCCCCGCCAACCTCGGAATGTGGTGGTAATTCCCCATTCCGCCATGGCGGAGTCGGTAAGTTACCGGCATGGACCATGGTGCTATTAGCACCATGGTCCAATGCCAGGGTCGTAATGAGGGCCATGCTCTACAGCATGTGCATGGACTGTGTCTTATCAAGAAGTGATACCTCTGCCTGCTAAGGACGCATTTGTTGTTGGCGCCACAAGAAGTCCTGCCTTTTCTTAGCTGTGTCACCTCACAATGCTGCCCCATAAGGCTCGCTCATACCTTTCCCAGACACCAATTTTGTTTTGTTTTTACAAGGGGATAAGGGGACATCCCCACAACCCGTCCCCATACATAATGTCACCATATATAATGTCGCCAATGGCTTTGACCGGCGACATTATGTATGGGGCATTATTACCTGATAACAATTATATGTAAGGCAATTGAATCTACAGTATGGGCCTCATTACGACCCTGGCGGATGGACCATGGTGCTAATAGCACCATGGTCCATGCCGGTAACTTTCCGACTCCGCCATGGCGGAATGGGGAATTACCACCCCATTCCGAGGTTGGCGGAGTGGTGATTCCCCCTTCCGCCATGGCCCTTCCCCATTCCCATTTTTGCCCCATAGGGCATAATGGGAATGGGGAAGGCGCTAAGTACGGTGCCGCAAATTGCGGCACCGTACTTAGCACCAAGGTCCCTTTGCGGCATGGTTTTTAACGCCTGCAAAAAGCAGGCGTTAAAATCACCATCCTGCAAAGGGACCTTGTAATCAGGCGTTAAGGGTCGGCGCCGTTTACGGCGCTGTAAAACCCTTAACGCCTGACTCATAATGAGGCCTTATATGTCTGACTCTAACGGTGCCCTCATTTTTGGTGAGCTCGGAAAAAGTTCAAATGTTCCAGGGACTTCAATCGAGCTAAAATCCAAGAAGTGTGAGTGTCATTAAAATTGCATTGGCTCATGCTTTGTGCTGTAGCTCATTCACAATCCTGCCTGCCTGGTCTGGTCTTAAAGATTGTGTTCTTAACAGTACTTTTAAACTGTGTGTAAGTTATGTATCTGTTCACTTGTGTGATTGTGCATACTATGCACACACAAACGAAAGAACCAAATAAGTATGATGTCATGAATGGCTTCAATTGATAGTTGACACATGTTGGCCATTCTCAATCATACTTCTTCAATTGCTTTCCAAATTATACGTTTTTGAGCTAATTTGCATACCCACAGTGCATTTCTCAGTGGCTCTTGGGGGTGAACACCCAGGGATGACAAATAGGTGGCAATGTGGCAAGTGTGGACTCTTTGCTGAAATGACCTATTCTACTTTCACATTTCTGAAAGACGAGGGTTTTCATGCTTTATAAACCCACCATATCATTGATAGCGTTTGTTAAAAAATACGCCGATGCTCCATTCTCAAGGACGTCAGACTGTTATGTGATGTTAATCTCTAATGAGCGTGAAATGTGTATGGTGTTATCTGCATTCTTGAAAGCTGTCTGCCTTGGGTTCAAGAACAGATATGCATAAAATAGCACTGGCTTATAAAACAAAGACATTTTTAAGGGACAAAGAGCATTCTTTTCAGCAAATTTGCATATCTGCCAGTACCTTGCTGGTGGGTGAAAACTGGGCATGATCTTCCAGGAATGATTACTGGGTGGTGCTAGAGTGAATGTGGCTTGTTAGCTGAAAAGGCCATTCTAATCTCAGAAACGTATCCAACAAATTCCAAAAATGCCATTTTCAATCAGTCTGCATTAGTCATTCTATCTGAAATAAGGAATATATGCAAAGTAAAAGACACTATTATACTCTTAACAAATTCTGACAATTTATTTCCAGTTGAAAATCGAATGCCAAAAAATGTATCTTTCTTATGACTTTTGGTATTGCACCGCCAGTACTTAATTTGTAAATACATAAGTGCCACGGTCCACATATTTTCGAACATGCCTGTTACACATCAGGGCATGCAGCTCCCAGTACACTGTTGCCAACACCCATGGGCTATTCCCGACAATGTCAGGATATTTGTTGTTAAAGCTGTAACTCTCACTGACTAATCAGAGTTGATGGATACACATCCCAAGACTTATGTGCGTTTCACAGATATCAATCAACCTCACACAAAATAACTCAACATGATAGTTGTGTCTTGAAGTAAGGGAAATATTTAACTGCTTTTTAAAACACATCATTGTTAAGATGTGGCTCTGATTCTATAAGTGGCAAGTGGAACATGTTGGACATCTATCCACAGCAAAATAGCAAATGTTCTTTCCTTTAAATTGAAAATTGATGAGCAAATTCAGGAAAAATCGAAACTGAACTAATGAACTTTACTACAGCTTCCCTACAACTAGATCCTTCGGTATATGTTGGCACCCATGACAGGCACTGCTCTTGGGCATTGACCTTTTCCCTGTCCTTTGTCCTGTGTTGGTGCTGCTGGCATGGTCACTGTTCTATCCACAAGCATGAAGGATTGATTTCCACCTTCCAACTCATTGCTCTTCCTGAAAACGGATAACTAGCATTTATTTATTTATTTATTTATTTATTTATTTATTTATTTATTTGTTTGTTTGTTTGTTTGTTTGTTTATTTATGTGTTGTGCCTTTGTCAGTTCTGTTTCACAGCACCCACAGGGCAACAGGGAGGGAACATGAGATTGAAAAAATAAATAGTGGAGGATGAAGACGGACCTACTATGCCTTGTGAGTATTCAGAACGTGCAAGTGCAGGGCGAAGGGGACTTGGGTTAAGTGCTTGAGTGTCTATGCTCGTGGGGGAGCAGCAGATTTAAGTGCCTAGTGTATTGACTACTATGAGACGTAGAGCCGCGTTAGGTAGGTGAGTGCAAGCCTACACGACAGGATGAAAGCAGGTGGGTGCCGAGGCAAGTGATGTGAGTAGGCAGATGCAGCGGTGATTGGGTGTGGACGCCAGTGCCCCGAAGGACAGATAAGGGCCCTGGTCACCAATCACAACAACTCTGATATTAGCAGAAGAGGGAAGAAGGGAATGAGAAGGTGAAGAGGAGAGTCTTGAGGAGCTTCTGGAATTTGAGGAGGTCCTGCTCAAGATGGAGAGGAAGGGCGAGGCTGTTCTATAAGAGGGGGCCAGCTGAAGAAAGAGATCATGCCCCTGCCCAGCTGAATCATCAGGTTCATGAATATCAATGAGCTTGCCCAGGATGAGGAGAGCCTAGCCATTGCACACTGTAGTTGCTTGATGTTTGAATACGATGACTGTGACATTATTCAATAAAGTTGCCAAAACACCATATCATAATCAAACAGAGTCTGAGACAATGGGCCTCATTACACGGTAGGCGGTAAGGGTTTACCGGTACCGGTAAACTCTTACCGCCTTACTACAAGGTCCCTTTGCGGGTTGGTACATTAAAGCCTGCCTTTAGCAGGTGTTAAAAAACGAACCCGCAAAGGGACCGGGGTGCTAATTATGGTACCGCAATTTGCGGTACCGTAATTAGCGCCTTCCCCATTCCCATTATGCCCTATGGGGCAAAAATGGGAATGGGGAAGGGCAATGGAGGAAGGAGGAATAACCGCCTTCCCAACCTTGGGAAGGGGTAATTCCCCTTTCCTCCAAGGCGGTACCGGTAACAGCGCCATGGTTTATCGCCTACCGTGTAATGAGGCCCAATAAGTCCCAATAAGTCCCAGGGCTCAAAATTAAGTGCCTGGGCTGAGCACTGTGCACCTCTCAGCAACATCTACAAACCCTTCACTAAATGTATAGCTTTATGGGCTTTGGGGATGCTGGCCTTTTAAATACAATTATATTATGAGGAATAAGAAGTTTCCTTGATGCTCCTGAGATAAGACTGGGGAATCTAACTTTAGTCAAGAATTTGTATATTTTTCTGAAAGTGTTTAAGAAAACAATACTGTTATCTGAACACACAACTTTACTGTGGACTTTGGGGAGCAGCTTGACTTGGTGCGGATTCACTGTCTAGTATTATACGTGAGGCACTTTTATTAAAGCGTTCTTTTATAGCGCCCTTCTGTCACGTTTGGCTTCCTTGCTGCGCGTGGCTCTCTAGGACGAGCATTAGCAATGCCAACAGTTTCAGCTTTTGTGTAGGCACGAGATAGGTACTTGGCAAGCACAGCCATAGGGGTGTTAACTGGCCATTGAAGGTAGCAGAGCAAAATGATTCGAGTACTTCGGCCTCTAACACCAGTTCCTGGCAAATTCCTAATACTTAAACATAAGCCAAAATTGTTGGCTTTGCCAATGCTTGTTTTTAACAGGACTTCAATGAAGGATGTGCAGACTGCTTATAAATCGAGTGGCTGAAAGCAATTCCCATAAAGTCATTAACCCTCAGAAGACAACCTTGAAGAGACACTAGCAGGGACTTTGAGTGCAAAGTTTAATAGCAAGGCTTGATTAAAACAGGCTCAAAGAGTTCCCATGAGGAGGTGTTCTAGGCAGGCAGGGGTAGGAACTGTGCGGGAGTGGCCGTAGGGATCATCATGGCCATGGCAGTCAATGCGTGGGCCAATAACCAGACAACACATACTCTCTGTATCTCCCTCCTCATATGCCATTTCTCCCCATTTGTACTCGATTGCAATCATTTTGGCGTATAGGGAGTCGCAAGCAACACCTAATAGCCCAAACTAGAAAAAATGGAATGGGGTCATCAGTAGGAGAGAAAGAATCTAAATCTGTGCTATTGATGGCTGCAGGTCAGAAGCAGCCAGAGCAGGCTCCCGCTATGGACAAGGCCAACACAGATGCTGCAGCGATGCTGGGATGAGCTGGGCAGCGTCTCACACAAGGTGCAGGCGGGGACACAAATAATGGCCCACCCAAAAAAGGAGCAAAGTGGTAGCCAGAGTCAGCGGTTCCTGTTGTTCGGTGCTGAGCGATATGGGGCTCGGCCACACCCCACCCACCGAGCCTTCTTATAAGGTACCTGTTCCGAAGTTGTTGTGGGGTGGTTATAGTTGTCCCTGAGTGACTTGTGATTTGATGGCAATATGCCATACATGCAGCCCGCAATCCACTTCACTCCTTTTTGTAGTGCTTGTCGGAAGAGAGAGAGAGAAGTTGAGGAAGCAATTGGATACTATGACTTCTGGATGGTAACCGTGGGTTTTATCTGGCCCTGACACTGAAACCACAAAGGAGATACAGGGGATGCCAGGGGTGTTGCTACATCCAGAAAAGATCAGCGGCTAAGCTAATGTCGGGACTGGCAGGATTTGGGGCTAGCTATATCCTTTTGGTTGTAGTCCCTGAGCTTCTATCCGGGGCTACAATCAAAAGACCCGGGGATATAGCCCCTCAGCCCTCTCCCCCGCCCCCCAGCAACGCCTCTCGGGGCATTATATTTAGCTCAACAAGCCTCGGAAAGTTTGAGAAAGCTGGAAATAGACGAAATATTTGAATATCGTAATTTGGTGCTGATACCAAGTGTAAAGGTATAGTGGCTATAACCAACGCTTACAGTTCCTTACATACAGAATAATCACTTCACTGGACGCCTTTCTGCATTATACACTCACTCTAGTGCATCAGAGTGTCCTTTAATGGGCAGAGATAATTCCACTAATCAGAGCTACTAAAGACTCTTCAAGTTAGAGTCATCTTGCCAATTCACTAATTTAAGCCTTGTTGGCTGGTGCTACAGATTTCCCATGCAAGGCATATAATACTCTGAGTTCACATGTTTGTGAACTCACGGTATTATAGTTTTTGATAACAGAGTTGAGGGGGAGGTCAGACTCTGGCAGCAGCTCATGAAGTTGGGCCAGCCTTCATCCCTGTATCCTTTGTGTGTATCCTGCCCTGGCTCCTCGAAGCTCTTCCTCAGTGTTCTATGAGGACTCGCCCACCTCTTTTTGTGGAACTTAGAGGAGTGGGAGACTCACCAACGGTTGTAACCTATATCAATGGTTTATTGTATATCGATGGTGACACTACACAAGATTATTTGCCACTGTTACCAATTTTAGATTATATAGTACTTTGTAATATAACTGTATCTGATTGCATGTTCTTATTAGTTTCTCTTTGTCAAAGGGTTCTTTGGCAATTTTAAGATTTTGTTATGCACTTTTTAATATCCACTCTACCGGAGTGGGGTTTTAATTTATCTCGCCCTTTGTGGTTAGGTTAAGATGGTGAAGAGAAAGCAGATATGATTATTTCACCATATTATAAGTCGCAAAAATCTAGTAAAATACTGAAACAGTTGAAGACGCTAATGAACTCATCAATGAGATTGAAAACTTACTCTACTACTTAGATGCTAAAAGGAAATTGGGTAATCATGCAACTAATTGCGCGATTGAGGAAGGTACGATTAACATTGAGAATGAAGAGCATGAGGACGATGGTATGGACACATGCACTCTGGGTTCGAGTGGCACACTGTCTAGAGTACAAGTTGTCATAGGTCCAAGTAAGGAAGCAATGAAAAATAAGAGAAATTGGGAAGATTCCTTTGATATATTTGCAGTACCAAGGGCTGGCAATCAGAAAGGGGTAGAAACTACAGCACTCTCGTGGCTTCCAACTCAAATTGTAATAGATACATCTATACTAAGGGAGTAGACTCTTTAGAATGCCCAAACAGGAGCCCTAGCCATCACAGCATAGCCAATGCCTTTAAGAATGACAATGTATTTGGTATATCACCTACTATCCCTCTTTCCAATAGGTTTGGAATTTTAACTGATAGTCTAGTGGAAGAGATCAAAATTAGGATGAGTAATCTTACAGATAGAAGTATTGGTTAAATAGTCAATATTCATGAGAAACATGACCCCACAAATCTTTAAGGCAAGATGTTTTAGGGGACAATGTGGTTAATAATACACAAGCAACATCTCTTGCGCTAGCTGAATAGAGTTGTCCTCAGAATTAGGTATAGTTGTGGAATTGGTCAAAATCAAGCCTCAAAGAGAAGTCCCACATTTCTTCCAGGTCCCTGCTGAAAGTTGGGCAAGGGTAGCATAGGGAACTGCCCAGCTTGAAGACTAAAACAGGACTGTACATCTTGGAGATATGCATTCAGCAGTAATGTAGGTGATCAGCAAACATCCAAACAGAAGACCACCACTTATTCTGTACAGACACACCAGAGGGGATCTTCCCCCATTTGCGGAACAGTCATGTTATATCTCATGGGGTAACTCGACAGGAATCAATAGGGTCCTTTGCCAACAGGGTCATTAACACACAAAACAAATTGTCACCTAATAGATGTATTTAAATCAGAGCTGGATATCTGGGCATCCATCCTATTTGGCATTTTGAATGCTTTGTCGTACACATCTACAGTTCCAGTGCCATGGACACAAGCTGCGATCACCCCACCATATACGATGGGAGGACACAATGATCCATCAAATTACTGCCCAATTTCACTCTAAGATTCTTGTGGAAAACGTTATGCCAGGGCCATTCTCGAAAGGCTAGAGAAGTGGATCTTTGAAAATGAAATCATCAGACATATTCAGACAGGCTTTTAGAAAGGCCTTAGCACAGTCAACCAAGTCTTTCGATTACATATTCTTGTGTAAAGGTGTGACACTCGGGAAGGTACTGTTGCATTTGATTTTCATAGATTTGAAGACAGTATTTGAGAGTGTGATGCAGGCCAAATTGTGGGAAGCCCTTGGTAATGAGGCTCTACCTCGTTACATTCTCAGAGCGATTCAATCTTTGTACAATGATAATGAGGCAGTTATACGCTATACGCATGCGAGTGGGAATGTCACATCAAGGCAGAACAAAGTCTGGCAGTGCTGTTTTTTGGCCCCTTCTATATCTTTTTAAATGATAGTCCCACATATTGATCCCCCAGGCTAAGGTTTGGATAGAATCCCACTCTTGATGCTCGTGGATGATGCTTTCTTAATCTCTATGACTCCTACTGGTCCCAAGAAGCTGCTTTCCAGTTTCACTAGGTGCTCAAAGTGCATGGGTCCTAAAACAAATGTATCAAAATCCCAAAGCATGTTTATTCAGCCACCTCATACTAAACCACGTGGGTTATCAATATCCTTAGATGGAACTACACTGGAGCAGGTGACCAATTATGTTTATTTGGGTTTGCATTTTTCTACTAAATGCAAATGGACAGAACTTCTCGAAAAATCTACCCTGAACTTAAAAGAGGACTATTGCAGCATATCGCTGAAAATATATAAACTCCAATCCAGCATTGTATGGTGTGAAAATTTGAGAATTCCATAAGGCTACTAGATTAGCAATCATTAAGAATTCCTTCTTAAAGAATATACTGTCGTTACCAAAAAGTACCCAGAATTCTCTGCTGCATTTGGAACATAATTTGAATACTATTTTAGATGATTTAGATACTAAGCCTGTTCTCTACTGGCTTCGAGTGGGAGCATCCCCCAATTTAGCAAAATATAACGCTGCGCTCATGGACTTATTGTCAAAGGAGGGGGGCTTAGCCCTCCCTTGGTGTCAGCATATTAAAAAAAATAGATTTTCTCCCTATACCGTAATCAATTTTGGCAGAATTCCAATTGTATTTCTGCCCAGTCCAAAACGATGGGGAAGAGGGCATTTATTTTTAGCACCTTTATTCGACTGAAAGGGGAATGCGTACGTTCTACACTGGGTGCTGTATACCGGAACAGTAAAGGGGAATTGCAATTTGAGGACTCTCTAGATAGTGTCAATCTCCCCTTGCATGCCCCCTATGCATTAGATTCGGTTTTGGCTCTTTACCAATTGCATCATTGATTAATTCTTGGGATGCATCAAAGAAGGATATTTGTCTGAGTTGTGGACATAGGGTTGGATCCATTTAGACTTTTATTTTTTTCAGTTTTCTTTCAGTGGCATTACACCAACTGTGTCTGAATCCACCCTACAATATGCCAGAGTACAAACTGTGTTAGAGGACATAAAGAATATGATGGTGGTTTATGCCATATCTAAGTTCCTCTATAAGGCCTGGCTGAAGAGAAGCGATTTTGCCAGGTCAGGAACCATGGAGAATTGCAATAAAGATAGATGAATTTAACACATATTTGCTCTGATTGCTTGAATTCCTAACCGTTTTTAAATTTATTTGTACTGTTTTATTATTGGATGTATTTAGATTGATGTGTCTGTTATATATTACCTAGAAGCCTGTCATTGTTTAACTTATTGGTGTTCTACATTGTTTTGAATGTATTTTTATCAGCTACAAGACTCTGTCAAATACAGCTTAAATGGTGATGATAGAAGTACCCGGTTCCTGTTTGCCAATCTGAGATCAATGTGTTTGGAAGAGACACTGTGGAGTATGTTTTCCGAAGGGAGGAGCCCAAGATTTGATAGACTTCAGAATGGGACATGCTGCCAAAACAGATACTGAAGAAGTTTAGATTCAATCTTTTGTATCAACAATCTGTTGGTTTGTATACCTTCAAAACCCACATTTTACTGGATAAATCATTCTTCTAAGTTGCACATTGTACATTATTTCTATGAAACATACCTACTTTAATGGATTGGATCTTCAGAAGTAGTTAAATAAACACCAAGGCTATCCAGCCAATAAATCTAAAACATTAGAGTGGTGCACTTCAGAGTGGACCATAACACCAAAAAATACTACAAACATTAATTAAATAAATAAAGGGTAGTGGGGTAAAGGGGTTAAAATGGGCCGGGATGTGGTTGGGATGATGTTGTAAGGGTAATAAAAGCAGGGGATTGGGGGGGACCCCCCCAAATTAAAAGAAAAAAGAAATTCAGTGTTTTTGGTCTTTTGTCCGCGATTAAATGTACCACTCTGTATTTGTGGTCGGTAAGATCACATATAACCACACTAAGCCGCGCATTGAATGCATGACATTCTATTGCCGGGGTGCTTCAGAGGACTTTCTGTGAAGGTCTGGGGAAAATGATTATTTTGTTCTGCTAAATTGAGAACTTGGTTTTTCCTCCTAAGAATCAAGATTGATTCCTTCCGCTGCATTAATATTCTTACGCCTCGATCTGGACAATTTCAGGCAAGTCTCAAGGACAAAATTAGCTTAGGGGTTGTAGCAAAAAAGTTGATAAACATATACTTAAACATCAAGATGCTGAGCTCGGCATTGCAATAACCGTGATAATGTCGTTTACTATCATTAGTAGCATCTACAGGGGAACCTTCCTACAGAAATGAAATGCCTGATGCTACTAAAGATAAATAAGGATGTGTTTATCCACCCTCAGGGGTGTTGAAAGTGGATTTCCTAATTTGTAAATAGATGATAAGCATTTCAGTGGGAGTCCAATGGGAAAATGGCCTGGGGACCCTAACAGATATGTGAGGAATCCCTGTTTTGGGCTTATACATGTAAATGTTATATATCTCAATAGCATTTCCAGGAGCATACTTACATCTCAAGATGCAGCTGGGATAATAATAGCAACTGAACAAGAGTTAAGACATTTCCCAGTCCACCACCTTCTAAATGTTGATGCTTCTCCTGAAAGGCTTTGTACGGAGCAGCGTTTTCCAGTAAATTAAGTGTCCATCGAGGAGAACAACTAGAATGAAGTCTCCCCTATTCACAGCATAAAATCTTCTATTGTACCCAAATATTAGAAACACGCTGTATGAAAACCATTTGTAAAGTGCCATTCAGCAGACAATGAACGTGCGTCCATCCCTGCTCAGCTCAATGCAAGTGCAGAACTTGCTCTGTTACTCTTTAGAATAACAGGGATATTCAGATCTCTACTTTGCATTTCTACTGTGTCAAGCTAAGACACTTGATTTATGATTCCCAACTAATAACACTATAAATTCACCACACTTTCCCCATATTTTGTTTTCCTATTTTTTCGCTTTTGTCTTTACTCAAAGTCATTGGCAACTATGAGTTTTTAAAAGACTCATTCGTTGCTGACACAAAGCACTGCAAATATGTTTTTTGAAAGATTATCGATTTCAAGCCTTGGAAAATTGCTTGAATATTGGAGAGAAATGTGTTGCATCATATTCGATGGCTAAAAAGAAATATTTTCTTCCACAACCCTAAAAAAGCATAGGTAACTCTTGGCTCCCTATCACACAAAGCCCCAATCATAGAAAGCCTTATAGCCAAATCTCAGAGGGTTGGACCTGTAATTAACACCTCAAACTACTTCCTGTGTGACCTCTGTCACGGCCGGCCTGCTTTGGAATAATCATGTTTATTTTTTCCTGCACCATCAGGCCTTTCCAGGATCAGTGTGACTGTGCTTTCATCTCGCGATGTGGACCCTATGTTTTGTATTTTACCTCAGAATGCCTGTAAAGCAATGAGAAATGGTGGCCTGGGAACTCTGTTTTTATACTACTCGGTAGGAGTAGAGTAGGGGTTCCCTAATATTTAGGCTGTGTAGAGAGGTGTGCATGGAGTGTGGTATCAAATCCGGATGTGCATGTTATGGGGACATGTGCGTACAACCCATGTAGCCGGAACAAGCCTAGAGTCCTTCCTGTGACCCTGGGATGAGCACGGCATATGTCAGCAACACCCTGCTTGGATGGGTTAATCTGTCCTGTGAGCTTCAGTCCACTCTTGGTGCGGGTTGTGGTTTTGGCAGTGGAAACAACCTATACTGTGGGTTGTGAAAATTGGATGCCAGACCCGGAAATCCAGATACATAGGATTGCAGTCTGGTTGAACGTCTTCAGGACAGTCTATATATAACCCTTCTTAGTGACTGGGCATATCCAGATTTTTCTGGAGCGATTGCTCTGTCTGCGGTACATAGGAAACATTGGTTAATTGTCCTGATGAATGACCTGTGGAAGGTTGTGTGAAGGTTGGGAGATGGACTGCTCTGAGAAATATCTACATGGACAGGCATCAATTCACTTTCTTTTGCATTTGGCTCCTGAAGAAGACAGGATTTCTGTAGTGTCATTCGTGGGTGTCTCCATCCATGTTAGACAATGTGCAGATCCTAAAAGTGTACTTATGTTGGCATTCTGTGGTGTAAGCTCACCTGTGCCTTGGTGGCTTCTCTGACTTTGTTTTCCTATGATGTCTCTGATAGCTTCACAAACCAATAATGTTCTTTGTACACTTCTTCACACTGCTTCATGCTGCCTTTCATTTAGTTTTGCAAATTCACAAGTAATAGTTTGTAGAAATCCTGCCTCCTCGTCTGCATCATAAAAATACCCCAATCCTGGTTTTATGGCACTCTTTGGAACATGGGGATTTTTGAGACTTTAGGCAAGAGGCTTTGACATGCAGTCACTCATTCGTCCAGATCTCTGCATTTCAGTTTTTTCAAAGAGAACCTAGTAGTTATGGAAACCACAAGACGCTCAGACCAGCTCTTCTTCAACCTGCTGAATCATCAAATATAACTTCAAGGCTTCCAAAGGGATAAAGGTAGACTAGTGGTGGGCAAGGCATAGCGGGTCCTGATCACACACACACACAATTCCTGATTATTTGAGGGCTGGATATTGAGTGAGAATTACATTTATGAACATTGGGTAAGTGAAACAGACCAATACATTGAAGTTAGGTTGGTTTAATGTTGGGGTTTAATGGGAAAGATTTCAGCACATGCTGATACAGTGCTACCTTGCTCTAGGTGTAACAGAGCATATGACTACATTAGGATGACACTGTATTAACTAGCCTTATATTGGAAAGAGAGTTGTTCGTGGCCCTATTGATGAAGCTGGCCCGAAAGCCAAACCATGCTAAAATGCAAACTTCCTGCATTGATGCGGAGCCTGTAGTGAGCAACGATGATTTGTCTAATCAGGACGTGAATTGGTAGAGTCAGATCTTTGCATTTGGATGGCAACGCCGGGTGAGCCTGTCAACTGATAATGGCGAAGGTCAGCATTGAGTTACTTTAAAGATTCTCATCTCACATGTGTATCTCTGCACAATCACAATTACTAAGCGATTAGCCAATGGGCTGGGTACATTCCATGTTTTTAAATTGGAGCACAAGATGACATGGCTGGGGTTCAACACTGTAGTTTCAAAAAGGTAAGTTGTACTTACAGGCATAAACTATGGGTGGCAAACAATGCAGGCCCTGGATGATGTACTGCCCACTGTAATACATCCCAAGCATGACCCAGAGGCGCCAAGCACCACACCAAACAGTCAAAGGTGGCAGAGACGCCTTCAAGGCTGGACTCCAAACACATCTCAGTGCCTGTATCAGACTCACTTTCTTTCCCCCTCTTTCTTTCTCTATCTTTTTCTGTCTGTTTCTTTCTTCCTCATTTACTTTCTGCTTTATTATTTCTTTCTCTCTTTCCTCTTTTCAGCCTTCTTTCATTCATTACTTCCAACTCCCTTTCTTCTTTCCTTGCTTCTTTCCATGCCTCCCTGTTTTCCTGCCTAGCTTCCCAAATCTTTACTCTTTCTTCTGTCCATCTTCTTGTTCCCCATTTCCCTTTTCTTGTTGCCTTCTTTCTGTCCTTTATTTACTTTTTCATCCATCCATTCCTCACTCCCCCTCGCTTCCCTTGTTATCCTGACTTCTTTCAATTGCTTGTCCCTGTTCTGCTATCATTTTATTTTCCACTCTCCCTCTGTGCCTGTGCGCTGTGTTCTCTGCCTCATGTTGCTTTCGACTTGTGCATGCATCAAGACGTTTTACTGTCGATGGTATGTCCCACAAGCCTCACTCTCTTCCCTGCCCTTTGACACTATCGGTTGGATTGTTGCAGCTGCCGCTCTCCTCCATTGAGCTTGCTGATCACTGCACTCCCAACACTACCGCTTTGAGGGCATCTGTGCATTGATTGAAGCCGGAAGATTAGGAGAGCAAAACTAGCTCAAGAACAACAGTGGGCTTTACAACAGGAGGGTGACAGCAATGGGCTTAGTGTTTTTTACAGCAGCGCAGTACTGTTGGTAGAGGAAACGAGGGATTTGTATTCATCGGGCAGGTATTATTGAAAGAGCCACATTTTTTGTGTTACGGTAACTGGAAGATGGGGGGATTTTTTTAAGCCTCTGCCAGGATTGACTTCGAGATGACAGGAGAAGAACTCTCTTTGTGGGATAAGTTATATTCCAACCTTTTCATTGTTTTGCTACGTGAAGTGTGAGAGCTTCCAGAGGTGTGGAGTTTAGCCACCAAGTATTCTGATGTTTTGTTTGAGGCTGCTTTGTAGGTAATAGAAGGCGTTTTGAATATGATACTGGCAGGAGGGGGAGCCAGTGAATCTTGCACAGTGCTGGAGAGATAAAGTTAAATTTGCAGGCACCTGTGAGGAGGCGGCTGTTATGTTGTAGGCTGCCTTCAAGTGGGCCAGGTGTATGGCTGGAAACCCAGTAAGGAGGGTGTTTCCCCCATTTGAGTATGAGATCACGAGGGCTTAGACCACCATGTAGAATTTGTGCGGGGGCTCAAGGGTTTGATTTTGCAGAGTGTTTAGATCTGTAGCCATGCATTTTGTGCCTTTTTGGCCTGTGTGCTTTTGGAAGGAAAAGTTACTGTCAACAATGAAGCCCAGGGATTTGGCTGACTTTGCCCTCCAGCCATTGTTGCACAAGCTGCTGTTTGGTGGAAGGACTGATGAGAATGAATTCAGCCATGGGGGGACTCAATTTTCATGCAAGCATTTGACATCCATATTTGTATGGTAGCCAGACATTTGAAGAGGCAATCAATGTCCTGGGAGCCACTAACCTTAGGATACAGCTACTGATGGATGGCTATGTTGGGGTCATTAAGGAGAGTTCCCAAGAGTTATGTGTATAGATTGAAGACAATTGGGAGAGGATGGAACCTTGGCTGACCCCGTGCATCACTGGGAGCCAGTTGGATCTTAATGAGCCCATCTGTATGGCACAGTGTCTGCCCGGTAGGTAGGGCAAAAACCATTTCAGGGCAGTCCCAGAGAAGGCCATCTAGTGGGTGAGGAGGCAGAGAAATGTTAGGAGGTCAACTATGTCAACGGCGGCCAAGAGTTCTAAGAGGACTCTGAGTCATGAGTCCCTTGTGCCAGTGGGTCACTGTGTATCATCCACCACTTGGATGGTTTCAATCTCAGTGCTGCATTTGGCGTGGTAGCCAGACTGGTAATCAAGGAGGAAGCCAACCTGATCAATTTAGGAATGTATTTGGGTCTTAACTACTTTCTAGATAAGATTCCTGATAAAGGGGAGGCTTGTGACGTGTCTTCAGTTGGCTAGATCCTAAGGATAAAGTGTGGGTCTTTTGAGAATGCTTCATATGAGACCTTTCTTCAACCTGTCTCGGAATGCACCTTTGCTAAGTGAGGCATTCACATTAATGAGCTGTACATTCAGTGCTCAGTCAGTGAGTTGGTTCCTAACGGAGGCAGGCAAGGAGGACGTCATCTGTGTTTTTAAAGGAAGTGAGTGTGACTGAAGGTTCCTAGGTGAGAGGAGGATAAAGATTGCCCACGCGGACAGTGCCCAGTAAGTATGTACAGCGGGATTCCGCCTGGTTTTGAGGCATCAATGAGTCCTCTTATGTTATTAGTTGTGTTAATGAAGAAGACGATGATTCCGTCACATTTCTTTTGTGAAGCCGGCACCTTGGGGAAAGTTGTGGACTTGGTGCAGTGCCTGACTACTTTGAATAAGGCATTGCTCCTGTTAGAGGCTGCCTCAGGCATGGACTTAGCTGCATTTGCCTTGGATACCCAGGGATTTGAAGGATGAGAGATCCTCTAGTCTGAGGTCCTTTTGCCACCACTTTTCAAGGGCTCTGATTGAGCATTTGTTGGCACCATGCTCAGGTGTGTATTCAGGTGTGGATGGTTTGACTTTAGTGCAACTAGACTTTAAAGGCTGGCAACATGGTAAATGTATCTAGAAGGGTAGGGCCATTACCTGTGGTGGAGAATGTTGTAGCAGGTCATACTTAATTGAGCAGGGCTCAATCGCACAGCGTTTAGCCTGGCCTTTGTCAACCAACTTTGTGTGTGATATGAGAAGGTGGATTGTGGTGTGGTCAGTCCAATCGAGGTGGAGGGGGCACTAGCACGAGAGGAGCAGGGAGGAGGTTAAGACAAGGCCTGTGACATGTGTTGGGGGAGAGTACAGTCTGTTTAAGGTCAATGCAGTTAATCAGAATAGGGAGTCACATAGGTGTTTTGCTTGTTGGGACTAAGGGGCGATAAAGTCTCGGAGGAGAATGTTATTAGAGTAGGCGACCATTGCAGCGGAGAGAAAGTTGTAAAGCTCATCGATTAATTTATCACTCCCTTAGGTTGGCCTTTAAATAAGGTAGAATGTAATTGAGTCATTGATTGAGATGGGGAGCCAGCATGAGAAGTGTGCGAAGGAGTTGTACACGGGGGTCAGGATTACTGTGCAGGGCAGGTCGATTTTATGGATGACTGCCACCCTGCCTCCAGTTTTTCCCATGTGGTCAGTATATTGGATACAGTAGCCATGGGGTAAGAAGACATTGTAGGTGAGGAGTGGGTAAATCACATTTCAGTAATGAAAAGGGCATTGAGATTGTTGGTGGTTATAAAGTCTGCAATGTCAGCAGCATGTGCAATGGCTGAGGTAGCATTAACCATCATAACCAGGTGAACGCAAATAATAGGCAAAAGTTGCAGGGGTGTACTAAGAAAATTGACATGGTTCACCAGGGTAACTGTCCAGTGCTGCTTTCGGCCTTTGCCTGCACGTTCACTGGAGAGAATTGTAATGGGTTGTGGTGGCAGGAAACAAATAGTGATGACTGTCTGGTGTATGATAGGCAGAGTAGCTGGCCATGGGCCTTTCAAGACCCTATCAGCACCATACAGGAATTGTCCTTTTTTGCCTGCCCTGTGACCTAACAGTTAAGAAGGGAAATGAAGGGGCACGCTAAGCGGGTGGGTGGGACTTAGGTCACATGAATTCGATTCACTTGCACCATCCCACCAACTGCAAAAGGAAAGAGGCTAGAGGCTGCTTAAGTAGGGAAAGAAGAGTGGCAAAACACAAAGGCACCAAAAGATTTCAGTGATTGATAGGTGGGTGGGGGTTAAGTCATGTGAACTAGATTCACTTGCAAGCTCACCAAATGCAAAAGAAAAGAGACAGGAAGTCGGCTAATGTTGGGAAATGAAGAGTGACAAAACAAGATGGTACCAAAAGATTAGCAGTGATCACCAGTTGGGTGGGACTTTGGTGAGGTATTTACAGACATAAGGGCTACAAGCAGCAAACTGAGTCAGACATTTCAGAATACACAAAGTCACCAGATATATGATAGATTAGCTGAAGGAGGGAGTACCCTGCTGATGCTACAGAGGTAATGGATCCCTTCTGGTTAGTCCAATTCTCCTTTTGAAGGGGACATTAAGAAAAAAACATAGTGGCTTCTAAATACCTGCCCAATCCTCATGCAATGCTCCTTTGCTGCAACAATAACATGGACAACCCAAACCCATGCTAATTTCCACTATGTGTATTTGTTTTTTTTCCTTTATGTTCCATAACCACCTCATTGGCCCTCATTACGAGCTTGGCGGAGAACCATGGTGCTTATTAGCACCATGGTCCATGGCGCTACGTTGCCAACTCCGCCATGGTGGTTGGCGGACTTACCGCCCCATTCCGACCTTGGCAGGGCAGTAAGTCCCCAATCCCCATTTACCCTTCCCCATTCCCATTTTTGCCCCATAGGGTATAATGGGAGTGGGGAAGGCGTTAATTACGCCACCGTAAATTACGGTGGCGTAATTAACAACAAGGTCCCTTAGCGCCATGGATTTTAACACCTGCTAAAAGCAGGTGTTAAATCCGCCATGGCGCTAAGGGAACTCGTACTCAGGCGGTAAGGGTCGGCGAAGTTTACGCCGGCGTAAACCCCTTACCGCCTGGGTCGTAATGAGGGCCATTATCTTTTTTAAGTGACTAAAATGCCCAGTGACATTTTTTAATGTTCGGTCATTCGCGGCTGCATTTATACAATCGTTGCATACTATTCTTCCTATGGCCTTTTCAATTATAGTTTTTTATGTAGGCGCCATGTTTGTTTCTGGGGCCTCAAAAGGCTACTTAGTTGCCATGTGTGTAAATAAATATTAAGGGAGGCACTTGAGCTATCTCAAGTGGATTCTTTGAAACACAATTTACCTGATGTATAAGCGCCTTACAGATGCACAATGAATAAATAAACTAAATAAATAAAAATCTCCACATTTCAAATCCTTTAGATAAACTTGGATTTTGTTTTTCTACTTTCAGAGACCTCCGCCACAACATTGTTTTCTCTGTTAAACTGACACCAATGCATCTAAATACAGATATGGTTTCCCTGCTTTATTTTGAAACTCTTTCCTTTCAGACTACTTAGAGCCCGATTCTGAGGTTGGCGCAGTGAGCGTGCTAAACTGCATGAATGACTGTGCCAAATCTGGATGCCCAGGCTCAACCACTATTTTCAAGTGGGCATGGGTGTCCTCGTAGTGCACGACAGTGCACCGCCTTCATTGCACCTGTTTTTAGGTACAACGGGCGCAATGGAAAAATCTTGGCAGCACTTTCCATAAATAACAACATAATCGTTAGTTTCCGAAATAGCTGCCGAGAACCCTTCATATTCAACATGCAAAGTGCCAGTTCATGTTTGCAAATGTGTATGTCTCCATAAGGATATTGGTTACATTTACAAGTGCATTGAACCCTGTCTCCCACCTGCAAACTAGCACTACCTCTGCCGAAATAAAAGATTTTAAACATAGCACTACCTCAAACACTGCACATTAAAAAAATAATCTTGTTAAAATACAGCACAAAGAAAATGTGTGCTTCAAAATGACATTCTTTACGCCACAAACTGTCCCATTCCATGCTGCAGTACTCTGGTAGAAGGAGGGATCTGTTCCCTCCCTCCACCACAGTACTGCAGCATGGAATGGGACATTTCTCTGATCTGTATTTGCTCAGCACATTTTTTGAAAGCATCAGGTAGTGCTAGTATGCAGGTGAGAGACAGGGTTCAATGCAACAAGTGTCCCACCCATCCTACCGCCCAAACACTAATGTTTGGCCACCCACCTGCACTGCGACTGGCTTCTTGTGGCAGAACTCCACAATACCGGCACCAAAATGGTACTGTGTATGTGTGCCACCTTAACGCACATTTAAAAGTGGAGGAGTGGCACAAGAATATCTGTCTTAAGTGGCAGGTAACGAATGTGGCGGTTGCTAGGTTGGTTTCCTACCCATCCTAGCAACCACCACATATATTCCCAAAGTGGCGCATTCATACCGACTTCGGAAGAATGCGCCACGTTCAGAATAGGTCTTAAGTACCGAAATGGTTAACACTTTTTATCACCTTTTCGGTACTTAAAACCCACATGACAATCGAACTCTTAGAGTGGATCAGTTTTGGTGCAAATTTGTATTTCTTCTTGTTCCTTGAAAGGTGCTTGTGATCTTGTAGACAATCCTCTGGGTGAATCATTAAGCAGTGAAGGTCACAGTGACCATTCCACTTACACAAGAAAAGGGAGTCTGGGAATTCAGCCACGGTGACAAATTACAATAAGATATCAGTGTAAGTATGAAAAGAGACGCACCAGTGGGAGGTGGTTGAGCAGGTCATCTACCGTGACATCATCATAGTTTTCTGAAAAGGGTGGCTCGCTGAGGTCTGCCTCGTCTCGAAGGTTTGCTGTGTTGAGGTCTTCCTGGCTGTTGGAGAGAAACAAAACTGTGTTTTGTGTTTATTCGCCAAATTCTACAAGCAGGGCCTTGTATTTGCTCTATGATAAACATGGTTGCAAAATGTCTGCAACAGGAACTTGGCAAGGCTTGGCTAAATCACCTTTATAGCTGCCTGTTCATGCGTATGGGTCCTGTGAGAATAGCGCACTGAAGACCCACGGATTTATGTATCCACTACTAGACACAAGTTCAGCAAGGACAGACGGAGCACAGCTGTGGGTGGCTAGGCCTTGGAAAAATGCACACATATAGACTTTCATTAAACTAGGGGGAGACAGAGAAGTGGGGGCAACTACGTGTAGAACCAAGGTTCGTAGCAGGCCTTGAAAAAGAGCTATCTTCACTGAAGGACAACACAGTGTACACTTATGGCATCAGGAAAACTTTCAGATAGTAGTTTTTGGCAAATTCACGGTTTGTGAAAGTTCTAAAATTGTGCCAACTCTCTAAAAAACAAAACCTTCCCATGTAAACTTTTCACAGGAAATTGCATTTGGACTGTTGGCAGAGCCGCTGTTTAAGAAAATTATTAAAATAACGGAGAAAAGTGCATGGCATTCGAAAACAAATGCTCAATTTAGGTGTTGGCAAATGTCATTTTGCGAAAAATAACGCAATGTAAAGTTTCGTTAGAAATGTTCATTAAGAATTGTAATCCAGAATATATTATTTGTCACCATTTTATTTTTACCTAAAGTGTCCACCAATGGGAGTTAATCCAGAGGGCAGGAGATTGTGCAGTGTTTTCTGAGAAAGTGTGGGCTAGCAAAGAAGAACGGATCCGCAAGAGACATAAGTGAACACATGAAAATAAACAAAATAAAATAAAAGCAAAATCGTGATGTGCCTCCAAGAACACAAACGAGAAAAACAGACTGAAAGGGTGTAAACGAAACTTGTCAAATATATGTGCAAATGTTGCATGCATGGTTGATCTAGAAAACAGACCCTTGGTGAGAGGAGCCATGTGGCAATAAGGAGTGACGTCTCTAGGGCACGCTGCCTCTGGGACGCACGCCCTTCCATTCAAGCAGTTGGCCTTTAGGAGCTCTGAACGGCACTTGGTGTTGGGCGCAGACCTCATTTCTGGATGTATCCATGATAGAAAAGGTAGGGACGTTGGCAACAGTATGTATTCTCCTCATAAACGACCGCCATTTTGTAATATCTTTCAGAATCGTGGTTCGAGCACAAAGTAGAGGAATGTGTCCCTGAAAGCACAGGATTAATCAAAGACTGTTTCTCTTTATTTGTTCTCTAAAATACCTTCTTTTTCCTGTTAGAACAGAGTTCAAGTATTTCTTCACCGCCATTTGCTTCCGGAAGCGGCTATAGTTGTCAGTGAACACAGCGTCGGAGTGACGTTTGACGGGCATCTGGTCCTCCAAGGCGCCGTTGCTATTTTTCAGGGAAAATATGAGAAGAGAGAGGCATGAATGTATATTAAAAAAAAGAGATGCTTTATGCATGGTTCTAGTGGTAAACATGACAGGGCACACCTTGATATTATAGTTTCAATTTTTCTTTTGGTTGCATCATATTTCTCTCTGAATAAAGGATGACCTTCTACCTTATGATGTCACAATTCATTAAAAAAAAACATAATCCAGGATTTCACAATCCATCAGTTTCTTGTTCATGAAAATGTTACTTAATCATCAACCGCAAACTCCGGCTCGCTAGCCTGGCAGGAAGGTTCTATGTCATTTCATCACCAGTCATTTTTATGACTGGTATTTTTACGAATACATTTTGCCGAAATGAGTCATCGAAATGTTTATTTTTTTTATTTTTGGGGGGTTCTCCCAAGCCCCAAGCCCCCTTCCTCCACCTATTTGTAATTATTCCCGACACCCCCAATCCCTTATCTGCCCTTTCACACTCCCTTCCCCCCAAAATTTCGATGAATTACAATACATGTAGCAACAGGGCCCTTATGACGGGAGAACAATGGGTACTCAAAGGAATTTCTGTCAAAGGACGGGCCAGAGCATTCTGAAGATATCAGGGATAAGGGCAAGATACAGACAGCTTCTGCACTATGACGGGCAGGCAAGTCGTGTCAAGCAAGAGACAGGTCAGACAACCCCACTGGGACAGGAATTAGGCCTTTGCTTCCCCAAAGAAGTCTCTTTTGCCCTTTTTGCAGGAGGAAACCTATATTACCCAGGAATGCCTGGGTGGGAAACTGGCGATGAGCCATATTGGGCGTGGACGTCCAGCAACGCGCATCAGCGAATCAGCAAGTACATGGCTTGCACTCAAGACGTCAGGCTGGAAGTACTTGGTCCCAATAATCTCTGGCACTGTTAGCCTTGCGAGGGGGGACGCCCCACCGGAGAACCACACCGGCCCCTCCCCATAACAAGATAAGTGCTGCAGTGCTCCGTTGTCACTGGGGAAGCAAGGGGGGTTCACAGTGGGCCTCGCCCCACCGGATCATCCGGCCCCTGCCACCCATTAGCGCTCTGCCAAATTCCTGCATGCCATTACCCTGCGTGCATCCCCTTACAGCCGCCTCACTAAACAGAGCAGTCTTAACCACACTGCATGTTACTAACTCCATAGGGAACCCTGAGAGGCACCGCTAAGCAGAACCAAGCATATGTGTTTGGGGCACGAGAACTTAGCATAGGAAGGCATGTGTCATAGCCACGTGCGGCGTACATTTTTGGGCGCTAACAGTGGCTCCTTCCTTGCCGCAACCAGACTCACAGAGCACTGCGGGGACATCGGGAGGCGCGCCATGCTCTCGCGAGAAAACGGGGGACACTCCAAGATGAGCAAGCTAAGTGCCCTAATGATTTATGCAAACAATGTAGAGTATTGCACACTCTAAGCAATGTCAATGTTTGTGGATGTTGTGGGGGTTGCTAGTATGTATGTGTGAGCACAACAGTGAGTTACCAAATCAACGCTCATTTGGAGAGTGTACCAAAGCAGCAAAACCTTTCCTAACTTCCCCCTTCCTATCAAATTCTTCTCCCTAACCCTCTTTCCGGTTACTCCAAACCCCCCCTACCGCTCCAACCATCGTGATCCTAAACCCTCATTCCCTGATGGGGGAGCAGAGCCCTGTGTTGCCACTAACCACAGGTCCCAAAACCGTAGCGGAGGTGGAACGCTTCTTGCTACTGCGCCAGGACACCATGGAGCCCTGTCAGAAGATGTTGATGTTTCCTAATACGACACAGCTGTGCTCCTAGGTATAGAGTATTGGCGTAATATAAACAGGATAGTACCATAGCCTACACCACGTATCCATATTTCAAAAAAGGAAAACGATTTTTCACTATATGTAATTGATAGAATATTGTAATCACATAGTTAATTTATACGGTCATACTCAAATTCAGATGTATTTACAAAGAAGTCGCTTGACCTTACTTGAAGGACTTGGATAGAGGCCAAGAGACTGAGTAACTAAGGACTTAAAATCAAGCTTCGGGTCACCTTTGAGGAAAATATCAGACTTATTAGGATTCAACTTCAAGAAACGGAGGCTCATCCATTTTCAAAGAGCAATCCCAATAGAGACAATAATAATAATAATAATATTAATCATGCAGGCCTTAAATCTGGTTTGTAAAATATGAAGCTCGGCTGTAGTAGACATCTCCACCTGCCCATTTTACCCCACCCAAAACACAACCTCCTGGGAACTCTTTGAGTTTACTCTTTCATTCAGTAACATCACCTGTGTTCTTTATTGGGCCTGACATTTGTATTTGTAAACAGCCTTATGTGAGTTGATGGCTTCATTGCTCCTAGTGTAGTAAAAATGTCTCACACAAATATGCCTTCCACCACTTGATTTTTAAGCATTATGTGTGTCCTTGCATAAGTTTATTCCACTGAAGTCCTGTTGAAAACAAGCATTGGCAAATCCAACAGTGTTCACTTGTGTTAGATAGGCATTTACCAGCCACTGACATCATATCCAAAAGTACTTACACCATTTTCCAGTGATGTCTATCTTATAGCCAGGTGGTACCAATATGGCAGTAGCTCGAAAATGCCTATCGCATGCCTACCCCAAAGTTAAAACTCTTAGTTTTGTCAATGCTTGTTTTTCATGAGGAAGCTGATCATCCAAGTTACTGGCTTGAAAGATACAGATGAAACACAATTGTTTTGTGGGATAGCAAGAACATCAAAGGGGCATGCTTGAGCCATACACACTCTGCATCATTTCTTTTGTAAGAGAGCAGAACAATACAGTGACTTCATTCATAGTGACCCACATATTCTTTTCAGGGGATGCAGTAAATAAACTGGATATATATACTTATATGCAGCGAAACACAGAAAATAACACTGACTAGCCTGGTTGTAATATCTACATATGATTTTTGGGGTGAATGAACAGGAAATTACAGTGACAAGCTTCACATTGATAAACAGGTGTTCAAACTGTATGTTGTGTTAATAAAAGGTTACAAAATGACATGCACACTCTTAATGAAAGAAACAGTAAAAGACAATAACATGATGCATCCCTTGGAAAAGATTTGGAAACTCTGATTCTGGGTTACAATTTCAGAAACATTAGTACTTAAACCATAACTAACATAGAGATTATTTTTCTGAGTAATACCGATGAGCAAGGGTAAAAAACAAACGCCCATCGTGAAATGTCCATCTGAAAATACATAAATCAATATTCCTATTTTAAATGTTATCTTGTGATATTCCCAGAACCGTGTTTTGAAATGTCTGCATACATTTTGCCAGGGTTTAAAACACGCCATATGTTCTAGCCCCTTCAGAAGGCAACCAAAAGCAGCCTTTGCAGAGGGTTTATTTGGCTGAAAGAGCAGGGGTATGTAATATAAGCCTTCTCGTCATGGATATTGCTTTATACACTGATATAACGTGGAACAGAATGCCACTCCCTTCTATTTATAGACAGCACACACTATTGTCCCTATCAATGTCCAACCTCCCACCGGGTACATCATCACTGGGACCGGTCCTGAACCTAGTAACCTATGTGTATAAAAGAATGCCCTAGAGAGATTGGGCCTCATTCCGAGTAGGGCGGTAAGGGATACCGGGCTCCGGTAAGGAGACCGGCGCCGGTAATCCCTTACCGCCCTACTACGAGGTCCCTCAGCGGATCCCTTCCTTAATGCCTGGTCTGACCAGGTGTTAAGGGCAGGACCCGTTAAGGGACCTGGGCGCAAAATAACGGGCTTGGAATACACCGGCCCATTATTTGCGCCCTCCCCATTCCCATTGAGCCCTACGGGGGCTCAAATGGGAATGGGGAATGGTTTGGTGAAATGGGACTTGCCGGTCCCGCCAAGGTCTGACTAGACTGGTAAGTCTCCATTGCACCAAACCGGACACGGTACCGCTATCGGTGGCAGTCATGGTGCAAATAGCGCCATGACTACCACCAACCTCGGAATAAGGCCCAATGTCTTCGATATATCTGCCAGGCAGCGCATCACGGTGTAGACCACCTAGTGCCTTCTTCTTCTTCTTTAAAGATCTCGATGTTATCCTCCAAAAATGGGCAAACTCCTTTAGCTCCCTTCAAAACGGCTTCATATCTCAAGTCTGTGTTGGCATGGGAGACACGTTTGCTTAGAATGTTGTGAAAATGATGGCAAAGGCAGCAGACTTAATCATATTTTGGAACTATTTGGAATGCATCGATTCTCTTTCCCTTATCTTCTTCATCATTAAAAATATCCAATATTCTTTTGTGAGCTAACATCACCCTTGCTGTTAAGAGTAATTCTGCAGACAGTGTTTCTGTTTTCCATAGAAATCAAGCTCAGTGAGAGCCTAAGGGCTTGACACATAGTTGATCTTGACAGCAATGGAAACTTCTTTCACAGGCCACCTTCCAAAGTATCACAATGAAATGTGCCTCCTGAGGACCAGAATGAGTTTCCATATATCATCCTTAGAGTGGTGGCCCCTTAGACAATTATGGGGCACAGTGAGCTTGAGACAATTTTGTGCTAAAAACTGGCAAGGCAATCCATCCTGACCGTAATTCTGTTTCACAGTGCGGAATAGTGGGTTTGCCTAGTTAAACATTGAAATGTTTCTACTGTTTACAATGTCTAGCCTTTTTAAAACCCACTCAGCCTTTATACTCCAGTGTAAGAAAAGAATAGCTTTGGTTTAATTTCTCAAAAGATCCTTAAGTAGCAGATAGGTGCTAAGACATTGCACCGATTTCTGAAGGCGGAATGTTTGTGGCATCCAACACGATCAAATCGTCATCATACCAACGTAACCCCAGGGCATAAATTGGGTGGAAATAATCCTACAAGTGACTTTTGGGGGTGTAGGAGCAGAAAATCACAGTGACTTTCTTGAGTGTCATAGACGAACATGACTTCTTTGTGATCCACGCACAGAAAATCACATTGGCTGGCTTGAGCATGAAAAGCTCAGGACATGTTTGCTGCAGTAGCAGATCATCCTAGTGACTGTTATTTTAGCCCTCTTCTTGAACACCAGAACCCAGCATGCATTTCGTCAGGTTGTGAACTCCAGATTAAGATTAAGCAGGAGTTCAAGGAGCCAAACGACCCAACTTAATGAAGTTTGCGGAACGTGTGTGTGTTAGTGTGTGTGCACGCGCGCGCGCGCGCATAATGTGAACATTAAAGGATGAGCTCAGTAAAAGCTTAAAAATATGTAAATCCTTTCTGTGATATTGTTCAAAAAATCACTACTGCATACTTTAGAAGGAATAGCATCTTTACCTCACTCGTTTTCCAATAAGAGACTCCAAGTATCTCCTTGCAGACAGTTGGCCCAAGAGTTTGCTGTAACCACTGGTGAAAAGTCCATCTGCATGCCTTGAGTTTCTAATTAAGAGGACATAATCAACACAACAGTCATATATTCTGCCAATATCATCACGAGTAATAAGAAGGGGCCTGCATATAATTGTCTGTTCATATGCTGCCCACAGGTAGTAGGCCCAAGCCACAGGTTAGGCCCTTTAATAATGGGATGGGCAAAAACAGATTGGGTTAGGCTAAGGAGACAGGGCTATAAGGCAATTGGAACAGTCAAGGAGAATGTTTGAACATGTTTAAACAGGAAAGCAGGGGGAGAAAAGGAGAAATACTGGCATTTTAGGAGAAAAGACGTATACCATCCATGAGCGCCCAGCTGTGTCTGCTCCTAAAGTGTTACTGCTTAGAACGTGGGCTGAATCTACCAATACAAACCCGTGCTAAGAAAATGCAACCCTCAATTGTGTCTCTTTCCGCTGACTCATACACCTCACAGTGCCTCCAACCTGTCAGTGCTTGGGGGAAGTAAGCACAAGCTGTTGGGTTAGTGACCAGGGCTGATAATGGGGTGATACGGTGTCAGCCATTTATCAATAGCACTGTGACCTGGTCAACACTGCGGACGTCCGCCTAGCCAGCACACAATTGCAGTCCAGGATTGCTGGTCCATGCATTTCTTTTGGGGGGGGATAGGGTGCAGCGGTGTGCCTTCCAAACACTGCATGCATCCACCCCCTGCCATGATCTTACGGTGATAATACTTGAAAACAGAGCTGTTCCAGGCGGCAATGACCCAAATCCCCTCTGAAGGCCCTTGCTTTGCTCTGGTCTACCAACTAAGGTATCGCGACCAGTACACCACCCGGCAATCCCACAGAAGCGAGCATTATTGCTTCAGTATTGCCCTCTGCCACAACACTGCCTGGACATGGACTGCCAACATTCCAATTTTCTAATCTACTTAGATCACAAATTGATGTGTTTTTCTTGCGCACCCACAGCAATTTGTACAATGGTGTTCTGCTGTTGGTAATTGCCCAATGAAATGAATAAAGGTGGTACTGTGTTCTTTTTTTAACAGACACAACAAAATGCCATTTGATTGTTCACCTGACATGCCCCTTCCCAGCTGGAAAGGCAAACATTCTGGTCTGTTCTGCTGGATCTCGGTTTGCAGTTGGCATTGACCAGGATAGGCCCACTTTTGTGCTTAAGAGGGTGTTCTGTTGCGCTATTGGCCATCTTTTCTCTGCTCTGTGGTTTTACAACTAAGGTCCTGCTCTTATGTTCTTTGTTTCTGTAATGTGTTTTGTAGTGTATCCTGCTTCTATTAGATTTTTTTATTATTTGAGCTCACTTGCTACAGAATATATGCTGGATGGGTTTGCAGCTGTTCTACACTAAAAGGGGAAGTAAATGTACTCTTCAAGAAGGATAACACTTAAGGGTTAGTGAATGTACTCTTCAAGAAGGGAAACACCTAAGGTGTAGTAAATGTACTCTTCAAGAAGGGAGACACCTACAGGGTAGTAAATGTAGTCTTCAAGAAAGAAAACACCTACGGGGTAGTTAATGTACCCTTCAAGAAGGGTAACACCTATGGGGTAGTAAATGTACTCTGCAAGAAGGGAAATACCTAAGGTGTAGTAAATGTACTCCTCACAAAGGGAAACACCTACGGGTTAGTAAATGTAGTCTTCAAGAAGGAAAACACCTACAGGGCAGTAAATTTACTCTTCAAGAATGAAACACCTAAGGGTTAGTAAATGTACTCTTCAAGAAGGGAAACACCTAAGGGGTAATGAATGTACTCCATTAGGGAAATTTCAAAGGGATAGTAAATGTTCTCTTCAAGAAGGGACATTTTAAAGGGGTAGTAAATGTACTCTTCATAAAGTGGCATTTCAAACGGATGGTGAACGTACACTTCAAGAAAGGAAACTCCTACAGGATAGTAAATGTACTCTTCAAGAAGCGACATTTCAAAGCGGTAGTAAATGTACTCTTCATGAAGGGAAATCTCAAAGGGGTAGTAAATGTACTCTTGAAGCAAATGTAGTCTTTGAGAAGTGAAACTCCAAAGGAGTAGTAAATGTACTCTTCACAGAGGGAAACTTCAACAGGGGCAGTAAGTGTACTCATGGTGGCCCTGAATCATGCTGTGCCCGTCTTCATCTTGTATCCTGGCTTGCAACATTATGTGTTACTACTGACTTCTGCAATTGTATTCGCTCTCCTCTCTTGCTTCTCCACTCTTTTTGACTGCTTACTCTCTGTTCTCTCCTCCCCTCCCCTCTCCCTTTTCCTATCTCCTCCCCTCCTCCCCTTACTTTCTTCTATGCACTTACTCTATCAGAATTGTCCCTGGACCTACTATGATAGCAACCTCGTCTGTCACTCCCCTATCCCCTTACTGTTGCCCCCCCTCCCTCCAGCACTATCTGAAACATTGTCAGGCCTAATAAGATAGTCACTTGTTTTGTTCCTCCCCTCCCTTTCTGCACCCCTCTCCCACACCTTTTGTTTTCCTCCGGCTCTACCAGAAATGTCATCAGGCCTAGTACGGTAGTCACCTGTCTGTTTCCATTTCCTTCCCACTCTCCCCCTCCCTTCCTTATTTATGTCTTAGCTCTTGCACTATCTGAAATGTCGTCAGGCCGAGTACAATAGTTAATTTCACATCCTTGCTGTTCATGGCCTGTAAGAATGTCGTCATATTTTCCCTTGTTCCCTTCCTTGCCTTGAAGCGCTTTGAAACACATTGTGTATAGGCGTTATATAAATAGCTATCATATCATATCATATCATACTCTTTAAGAAGGGAAATTTCAAAGGGGTAGTAAATGTACTCTTCAAGAAGGAAAACCACTAAGAGATAGCAAATGTAGTCTTTGAGAAGTGAAACTCCATGGAGTAGTAAATGTACTCTTCACGGAGGGAAACTTCAAAGGGGTAGTGTAGGGAAAATGGGAGGCTCCGAATTTTAGCCAGGTCAGAATTTCATCAAAACTGATCCCATTTGACAACAAGAGGTGTTAGACTCAGGCCTGAGACTCTGGGCTGAATATGGCGTGAGTCAGTATTGTGCATGCATAGAAACATACAAGGTAAAGGCGGGTTGAATTCAGCTTGATGAAATTCTGACCTGGCTAAAATCCTGAGCCTCCTTTCTCCTTACAGTGGTAAATGTACTCTTTCAGCAGCGAATAGTACCTGCTATTGATTATGTCATCTATCCTCTTTGCATAATAAATTCACAGATTTGATATCACGATGTCTGCAACCCATATCCCAACCTAAGCGGACTCTGAGGTAGCAGCTGTTTAAAGCCTTCATTAGCACATTAATCGCTTTTTCTGCTCATTAACCAGTGTGCCACATCTCTGCTTGATTAACTCAGGTGTTGGTGCAAATAAACAGTAAACAGATTTCCGACAGAGATATGTTGCCTGCCAAATTATTTTGGACGGTTTGTTGCGGGATCCCCACTTGTAAAAGAAGTCTTGGGAATTTCTTTTCCTCCGTGTAATCTCGAGGTTTCCAGTTTACTATCATTAGCCACATTCTCTGGATGGGCTCCTGAGAGCAGTCTTCCTTCTGCACTGATCATATGCACCTATCCTGGAAACCACCTGCCCTACCCTGACCCCATGGACTTTGGTCTGCGTAAAGGAATTTGCGAAGGCAGGCCAGTGGCTGGTCAGAGAACAGACTGACTGCAGGAAAGGAGAAAAGCAGTGAGTCAGGTGTGACATATATATTCAGGCATGCAATCATACAGTGCATCACGAGACAGGCATCGGTGCGGACGGTCAATGAGCCTTCCAGTATCCCTGTCGAACAGCAAGACAAAGAGACGGGCGCAAAGGTGCAAACTTGAACTTAGTATGCAATCCTATGCTGACACATACCTGCCTATCGCTCTTGACATGTCGAGATAGAGTTTGTCGTTTTCTGGTAAAGTGTTCTGCAGAATGTCAGCATCCGTTTTCATCGTCCCTTGGCTTTGGTCGGGTTCATTTGTTCCATCAAAGGGTATCCGGTTTCCCAACCTATGGAAGAACAGAGTGGAGTGACACGTTAGCCTGGATCTTACCGCTTGTGGTATTTGAAAAGAGGTGCCTGTATTTACACAAGATGCTGAGTACTTTATTATCTAGACCGGGGCTCTTCAAACTTTTGGGCTGGCCCCTCTAAGGGGCCCAAAGGATGCCAAGGGGGAGGGAGGCTCCTCAAAAATGGAGCATGGTGACTGCTTTCAATAGAAAAAATAAGGAGATATGGCATCTGGGGGGCCCAATAACACTATTTTTACTCTAGGTGGGGCTCGACAACAATCATGTTATTCAAGGTGGGGACTCAGCATAAAGAATTTTGAATAGCACTGTCTTAGGGTGATGTAAATATTGCTAAATCGCCCCAAGAAAGGAGAAAAGCCTTATTTTATTGGCAGTACTGATGTGAAGTAACACTCCCATGTATCCAGCCAGGGTTTTGTTTAAGAAAGTTCAAACACATAACTCGAAAGTGAGCATCGAAAATGGAGATCAAGCCCATCCGAATCGGAGATCAAGCCGAACCGGAGATCAAGGCCATCCGAATCGGAGATCAAGTCCATCCAAATCAGAGATCAAGCCCATCCGAATCGGATATCAAGCCAATCCGAATCGGAGATCAAGCCGAACCGGAGATCAAGCCCATCCGAATGGGAGATCAAGCCCATCCAAATCAGAGATCAAGCCCATCCGAACCGGAGATCAAGCCCATACAATGGATAAATAAAAAGATTTTACAAATAAAGGTTTGACAAATTCTCCATAATTAAAAGAATTAGCTTAGGTGAGGAGACTAATTAAAACATGCTGGAAACAGACAAATGTCATCCCTGAAATGACTTGCGTGCCTGTTGCTTCAGTGACATGATATTCAGCAGAACTCAGAGACAGCCCAGTCTCTACAGCCTAAGACCCCATACTCCAGTTCTGGGCTTTGCTTTTACTTCAGCTAAAGCGACCAAAGACTATAACTTCCAGAAAACTATGGAAATAGAAATGAAAGCCCAGGACTGGAGCATGGTGCCCAGGTAGCCTGAAGTAATCTGGTCCCCTCACATTCAGACAGCAAGCGAGAAGAAGGCTGCATGGTTGGCTGGCAAGGACACAGAGGGCCTGATTCACAGAACGTTTAGCGCGGTACAAAGTAGCTTTGCACTGCAAAAATACACTTTCCACCGGGCCTAATTCACAGAACGGAGCAAAGTGACTTTGCACTGCCAATAAACACGTTGCACCAGGCCTAATTCACAGAGTTGTGCAGAGTGTATTTTTCCAGGGCAAAGTCACTTTGCACTGCAAAAGCACTCTTTGGTGCACAGAGTCCCTCTGCAGTGCAAAGTGAATTTTCTCTACAAAAATGCACTTTGCACTGCTCTGTGAATTAGGGCTGGTGGAACGTATTTATTGGCAGTGCAATGTCACTTTGCTCTGCTCTAACCGTTCCATGAATTAGGCCCAAAGTCTGCGCTACTTAATGATGTTTTGGTGAATTAGGCTCATTTAGCGCAGTGCAAAGAGTACTTTTGCACTGCAAAATCACTTTGCTCTGCTCTGTGAATTAGACCCGGTGCTAAGTGTATTTTTGCAGTGCAAAGTCACTTTCCTCTGTGCTAAACATCTTGTAGCGTAGTGCAAAATGACTTGCACTGCCAACAAACACGTTGAACCGGCCCTTATTCACAGAGCGGTGCAAAGTGTATTTTTTGCAGAGCAAAGTCGCTTTGCACTGAAAAAGTACTCTTTCTACCGTGCTAAATGGGTGGTGAAAACACTACTTTTGCAGTGCAAAGTAACTTTTCTCTGCAAAAATAAACTTTGAACCGTTCTCTGAATCAGGGCCGGTTCAACGTGTTTGTTGTCAGTGCAAAGCCATTTCGCACCGCACTAAAAGTTCCATGAATTAATGTACACATGATAATAATACAGCTTATTAGGAGTGGGGAGGAGTTTAAGTGGGTAAGGGTCACGGTGAACAGGGAAAGGATAGGGAATGCTTTGTTGCAGAGAACATTCTTTTCAAAGCTACTGAAATGTCACTCGCTTTAAAATGTCACGGGAACAGCACTTTGAACATCTCGTATACTAGTCATGATGAGTACGCTTATAGAAAGTTCTTGGCAGTACCGGTTTACCAAGAGGCACACATACAACCCATACTATATCGCTTATTTTAAACCAATGCACACTGCTCTGTTAACTGCTTTCAGTTACACATTGATACAGGGTCGGACTGGGGCATAGAATTGTCTCGGGTGCCAATGAAAAAGTTGCCCACAGTTGCAAATGGCAATTAATTCCTTTTGTGACAGATTGTTTGAATAGTTCCCAAGGGGGAGTTTTTGATAAAATGTGATCCAAATTGTGCAATTTAAAGAATATTTATTCAGCAATAATGGTCAAAACTACTAGCCGCATAGTGAAGTAACTCATCAAACTGGCCCACATTGACCCAAAAAGTGTCCCACTTTGATCCAAAAAACTGGCCCTCAACAGCATTTTGTGTTTTTGGTTCAGACATTGCCCTGAAGCACTATAGGCCAGTCCGAGCCTGTACTGATATACAAATGAATGCTAAAGCCTGTTAATGGCTTATTAATGAAAGTGGGAACTGAACGCATTTCATGTCCTATATCAGGAGTCTGCAAACGTTGGCCCACTAGATGTTTTGGACTGCAACTTCCATGATCCCTCACCATTGTCTATGCTGGTTTGAGCTGATGGAAGTGGTAGTCCAAAACATCTATAGAGCAATACAGATTTCACTACTGACTAATGGATGAATTCTTGTTTGCAGTTCTATCTCCCAAAGCCTGGTTATTTTGTCCAAATTGCATGTTCTCTAAAGTGCATCAGTTATTTGATTGCTAATTAAAACTGCTTGAAAATTATATTTCACCTATTGACTTGTGGATAGGGAGGTTTCATTGCAGGAGAATTTGTTGAATTCGAATTCGACGGATTTTGTTAAATGAATTTGGCCGCAAATATATGTGAGGGGTGAGTAAAGGTAATAATTAATGCGGGGGAAGTGAAGGGAGAAGCTGCGGGGGTCTCCCTCGCATATATTTGCGGCCAAATGGTATACAAGAGAAAGAAATGTGACTAAATCAAATTTGGTGAATTATGTTTGACAAAATTACATAGAACCATTGACTTGTATATTAGTATCAGACAATGGGCCTCATTACGAGGGTGCTGGTCCAGGAACAGCGGTGCCGGTAAGCCTACCAGCACCATTGTTACAGGACTGGCACACTATGGGCTTGCTTGCCGGAACCGCTGTGCTCGACAGGGCAGACCCTGCCGGTCACAGCGGCCACAGTAAGCAAGCGGTAAAGGAAGCACCGGCACCGTTATTAACGGTGCCGGTGCTTCTGTGTTCCCCATTCCCATTAAGTCCTATGGGACTCAATGGGAACGGGGAATTAGAAAATTACCGGCGCCTTACTTCCAGGCCGCCAGACTCGGTATAGCCCGATGGCACCGGGAAGTCAGGCGCCGGTAATTCATTACGGGTCCGGCGGCAACCTGCTGGTTTTAATGGAACGGTTACCGCCAGACCGTAAAAAGGATCAGTAACTTTATGCGACAACAGGGCCATCAAAGTGCAAACAGTAATTGATTTCTATATGAAAAGAGGTGACTTATATATTTAAATTGCATGGAACATGTTGCAGGCATATAGGGAGTCTGGGCAATGAAGGTAGGCTTCTGTATGATGAAGAACATGCTGTGCCTTTAGTTATGAACAGCCATCTCTGTGAGTGTCAGAAATTGAGTGTCTTTAGGAGAAGGAATTTGAGGATGAGATGCTGACACACATGCAAGTTAGACATGAGTTCATTCTGACCCCGCCCCCCCCCCCCCCCCGGTTTTCATGGATCACCACTTGCATTGAGCCGCTGTAGGTATAACTTTAACAAACGCGTTTGCGGTAGTGATCAACGGCAAAAGTGTGGCTCATGCAGTCAATGCGAAGCAATATCCTTAATGCAAATGTGCCGCTCTAGCAACTGCCCAGGGCAGGAGTGTGATCGTTTATATCGTGAAAAATATTACTCTGACGAGACTATCATCAGATCTGGAGACGCCAGATTGTAGTAATCACTATTGCACCAGATACATTCACAAACGAATAAGCAACATAATACATGGATACATAAATCTTCCTCTTGTGATCTTTTTAATGATGCTTATGTTCGTTACAGTGGAGCCGGCGGAGACTTCAGACAATGCACTTCGGCTGCATAGCCCTTCATCAGGGCTGTCTTGTAAGTCTCTCTTACCCAAATAAACAAAAGCAACAATAGGTCCAAGAACAGACAAAAACAACCTCGAATATGGTGCGCATACTGGTTACCTGGCCACCCACTGAACTTACAGGACCAGGCTCCTGCACGACCAGTTTCCCTTGCACTGCCTCTGGTCCTTCCAACCACTAAGGGACTTTATCTGCAACCCTACAGTCCCCTGACGCTATGCACTTATGAGCCACCTCCCGGCAGCCCTTATGAGTTCCCTTGCACTCTTTGTTGTTGATTTTTCCTGAAGGAGTGCTCTAAGGTTTCTGGAAGACACCTTATGCGATTTATTACTTAAGCAATAAGCGCTGAGCTGGGGCGCATTACTGCTTCAAGTAATGCCCCAGGGCCCATAATTACAAGCCCGAGCAAAGCGAGGGCTTTAATGCAGGCAGGAAATTGCTGCCAGGGAATGGGGAGAAGGGACTACATGTAGTCCCTTCTCCCTTTCCATGCCAGGCAGATACGAACATCGAGTGACGCAGAAGAAGTGCAGGTAAGGTTTTGTCAGGCTGGTGACTACCCGGCAAAGGCCAATGAGATCCCATGTTACAATCTCATTGTCCCTTTCTGGGTACTAATTAGTGTTAATTTAGAAGTATTGCAGTGGTGCCCACACACACCCTCCTTTTATGATTTATATAGTGCTCACTGAGGATTAAACTACCTCTTGGTGCTGGTGTTTACAGACCTTTGGGATATACCAAGTGCTCGCGAATGAAGCGGGTAAAAACAGTGTTTTTAGAAGGCTCTGAAATGGTGATGACTGTGCTAGAAGCTAAGAGCAGGGAGTTCGTTCCACCACTGCGGCTCCCAGATACCATATCAGACCCCATGAAGAATAATAAAACCTATGGGTGACAGGGAGGGGGGCAGCCTCCTCATCTCAAAAGCCTCGAAGTCAAAGGGATCAGAATCTTGTCTCAGAGGGCAAACCGAGATGTGCTCTGTAACCATTTGTGGGTCAAGGACAAGGGTTTAAAGATGATACTCTCCTTCACCGGAGGCCATTGTAAGGCAGGTCGTGAAGCCACAAGGTAATGTCTTTTGATGAGGCCCCCAGGACCAAGCTTGCAAATGCAATCTGCATTAATTGCATCCTCTTAATGAAGGTCCCAGGCATACGTATGAAGTGAGAAATAATCTATCCAATGCAAGGGTGCCCACCACTGTGGCTTTACATTTTTGGGTGTGACTAGATCAGAGGTTTTGAACATTTGTCTCTCCAGATGTTTTGGACTACACATTCCATCAGCCCTAATCAGCATATTCAATGGTGGGAGATCATGGGAATCATAGTGCAAAGCATCGGGCGAATCGTAGGTTTCAAACCACGGGACTTGATGAATTTTAGTTTTCGTAGCTGAACCTAGCAACACATTTTCATTTTCAGAATGTGGACCACATGGGGCGTTGCTGGACCCATCAAGAAGCCAAGGGTTCGAAACGGAATCTTAGGAGTGTTCAACTGACTGTAGAGCGGTGGGCAGGAAATATGAAGATCGTGGATAACTTGGGGAGTCCAAGATAAGGGAAAGTCAGTCTTTTCCTAGCTGAGCTTGAGCCATTTGTTGGTCATCCAGTTTGTTTATTGATGGAAGACAGTTTCCCAAAATGGATGATACAGAGGAGAAGTTGGAGAACTGCATTTATGGTTGAGTGTCATCACCTAAGGAATCACACACGGTTTACAGACTGAGAAAAGAGGGCATCCTTAAGGATTAAGTAATAGTGGATACAGAGAGGGGGGGCTGGCGAAACTCAGTCAGAGAGTTTGGAGAAAAGGGACCAGTCCGAACCTGTTGGGATGTAGCTGAGAAAAAGAATTGGAACCAACATAGGGCAATCGGAGAAAGCAAGGACTCTGATTGTCAGCGCTCCCATAGGGCGATCAGAGAAAGCAAGGACTCTGATTGTCAGCGCTCCCATAGGGCGATCGGAGAAAGCAAGGACTCTGACTGTCAGCGCTCCCATAGGGCGACCGGAGAAAGCAAGGACTCTGATTGTCAGCGCTCCCATAGGGCGATCGGAGAAAGCAAGGACTCTGATTGTCAGCGCTCCCATAGGGCAATCGGAGAAAGCAAGGACTCTGATTGTCAGTGCTCCCATAGGGTGACAGGAGAAAGCAAGGACTCTGATTGTCAGCGCTCCCATAGGGCGACCGAAGAAAGCAAGGACTCTGATTGTCAGCGCTCCCATAGGGCGATCGGAGAAAGCAAGGACTCTGATTGTCAGTGCTCCCATAGGGCTACCGGAGAAAGCAAGGACTCTGATTGTCAGCACTCCAGGTGGAAGCTGTGATTTACAGTGGCCAAGGGCTCGGACAGGTCTAGAAGGCGCGCGTGACTTTACCATTGCCTGTGCCAAGTAGTAGGCTGTTCCACAATGTGAGAAGCGCAACTCCTGCTCAGTGTCCTCGACACATTTGCATTTGTTTTTGTCTGGAATACAGAGGTTAAGAATTTCATTCTTAGGTTCAGGCTGTAAACCCCACAAACAAAAGACTGGCTTTGCAGAAGGCAATCATGAAGGCCGGGAATGCAGCCTACAGACTACAATCAGATTCTTGAAGTGCCTTGATGACGTGGGAGCCACAGGGGGAAAAACCTTTCAACTTCCCCCTGGATTTATCGTGGTATAATTTCGTGAAAATCCTATGAAAATGGCCCTTTTGTACAGTATCTCCTAGGTACTGTACATCACGTACATGTGCTCTACAGGCATGTGCGTGGTGCTATGGAAGGGGGTCATATGTGCTGTGTGGCTATGCATGCCATGAGGTGGCAGGTGGGAGTGAACATGCCGCAGGGTTGATGTGTGTACTGCGGGGACAGATCACCTTCCACAGGAGTGCTGTGTTTGGGATTGGTGTAAGACTTGGGCCTCATTACAAGCATGGCGGTAGGCGTGCCTGTATCCAGGCACGGCTACCGCCATGCTCGCTACTAGCACCTTCTCCCACAATTGGGCAATAACCGGCCCATTACGAGAGGAATGGGCTGGTAAGTGCCCATTCGCGGGTGGCGGTATTGCCGGGCTCCCGATCCCCATTCTGCCCCATAGGGCAGAATGGGGGTGGGGAGCATGGATGTGCTGGCACCGTTGATAACGATGCCGGCGGCATTACGAGTTATGCTCGCGGGTGCAGCACAGCCCGCCAGGTAAGACCTGGTGGGCTGTCAGGAACCCGTGAGCAGAACTCGTAATGTGGAGGGACGGTATGAACGGTGCCTTACCGGCACCGTTCATACCGTCACCTACACGGTCCTAATGAAGCCTAATTGTACCCCAGGGCTGTTGGGTGTTCTGAGGGGAGAAAAGACATGCTGCAGGGGGTGTGGGGCCGGGGTTTGGATGGGCAATGATACAGGAGATGCGTTCTGGTGGTATGAGGTGCCACACTAGAGAGGGTGCACGTGCTGTGGTTTGGAGGAGATAGGAGAACGCTTCCGGTGAGGTACGAAACACAGGTACCTCTCTGATAGGAGCGTCAGAAAGGACATGTGCAGCGGCCTCCTAGTTATTGGGCTAGAGGCATATGGGCTCGGGCATGAACAAAAATGATGGAGGTGGCGCGTGTGTTGTGGGGCAGGGGGGTCTTTGCTGCATGGGTTCATGTGTGCCACTGTAGGGGAGTGGAAACAGGCTTCATGAGCTTTTGTGAGGCCTGTGGTGGGAGAAAACACTGCAATAGGTACAGCAACCTATTGCACCTGCTGGACTATTGCCTCTGCACGCCCGCAGTGCATCAGGAGGACAGGAGTAGGGAGATGTGCCGTCACACAGGTGAAATGCACTATAATTTCACATTTCTCCCTATGCACGCCCAAGTGGGATCAGAGGCGTGCAGATGGATCAGGCTATCCAACAATAACTCCCCTCAATGGACCCACTCAATCAACATCAAACCCCAAATGTTCAGATGTATGCACCCTAATATGATGTGATGTTCCAATTAAAGGAAAACTTTGATTTTCACACAGATGGGAGGCTAAAATCTGGGATCACGTTTGGACTTGGACAAATTTCCACCGCTATTAAAGATATGAAATGAGCTCTGGTTGCCATAGTTACTGCCCCGCGGTGCGCCAACAGTCATCGCAGAAAGGCCAGTGGGGTTGAGGGTTCCGTCCCATCAGCGGTGACCATCACTCTCCTGCAAGTAGTGTACACCGCTCGGCTTCAGGCAGCATGCCCCACGCAAATGCAGCCTGCCCCATGCCCCCTCCGAGACTATTAGCCAATTTCGTGTAACATTTTCAGCACAGGAAGGGAAAATGCTGGCCACAATAGAACCTTTTCTAGCCAGTTGTATCTAAACCTTCCTGGCAGGGTGTTGGGGTGCCTATTGGAACGCCACGCACCCAGAGAGCGAGCCCAAGGGGCCCTCCTCTGTAGGGGGTTGAAGAGCACCACACCGCTGAACCGCTATCCAAGCAGAATTTGATTTCTGCAACTGAACTCCACTTGGGCTCCTCCCAGAGTGGAATAAAACCCTGCCAAGCATTAGCGGGCAGCATCACATCCCTTAATGTGGGCCACAGTCTCCCTGTGATGTTGAGGCCACTAGAAACCTTACAGGCAGCAGTTGGAAGACACTTTTGAGGAGACACAGTTGATGCACTTTCCCAGATGGCTTGGGGGTTAAGTATTAATGAGTTTGGGTCTCAAGGTAAGGGTGCCTGGGTACTCGGATATCCTTAGAAAAGTGTGACCTCGAGCTGCATAGTGTTTGTTTAAGATGCTCACATGGAAATGATACATGTACAATGTTTGCAGCATCCATTTTGACTAGGCATGTGCACTAAGATGTGTGATTTAACCCTTTTGTACTAGAAGATTATTACATTTTGAGGATCTAGAATGGGATAAAAGACAAAAAGGTCTCATCATTATAAGTGAGGTGTTGCTTTAGTGTATCATTCTTTAAGGGGTCAAGACCACACTGCAATACAATTGGCTTCACACATGTTTCATGCAGACAGATCATGTGGTAGTGTCTACTGTGCCTGTTCCCTAAATGTAAGTTGTACAGCTATGTGGTAACATGATCAGTCAACGCAGTCTCTCCTGCGGTCCATAGATGGGTCATGTTAGCTGGGGCTTTTGCAGCAAACAAAATGAGCGAGGGAAGCCGACTTGGGAAATACACGTTGAATACACAGTGTGGTATGTGGGAGACCATGTTAAGATGATCAGCTTCTGGTAAATATCGAACAAGTTTAAATGAATGCCCCGGAAAACCAAGTAACGGAGCGCAAACTGTAGAAGATGCCTTCCACGTGATGCGCCCGCCACACACAGAGTCATGATTCAGCCACATCTGTCTGCTGCTCTAAATGGAGAAGTAGTTTTTTATTATTATTATTTTATTTATTTATTTGGATTTATAAAGCGCTAACAGCCCGTGGGTATCGTGGCGCTGTTACAGGATACTTGCTTAGACGAACAACAGAATACAATTACATAGTAAGGTACAGTATACTTGCTTATGTCAGAATCCAGTTACATAGAGCGCTTCGTAGTATTGTGTGTTTTAGTGATAAGCTACAATAGTGGTAGCGATGTATGGGCATATGGCGGGGGGCTAGCGGCAATGTTGTGTTTTCAGTGCCCTGCGCAACAAAGTTAGGGAAGTCTCTTTCCTGAGGGTGGGTGGAAGCGCATTCCAGTTCTTGGGAGCTATGACGGTGAAGCTGGAGCCTCCTGCTTTGTGTCTTCTGAATATTGGGACAGTGAGCTGGTTGCAGTGTTGGCTCCGCTTGGGTCTGTTTGAGGTAGCTTGGTGAATGGCTTCAGATAGGTATGGAGGGGCTGCTTGGGATAACCAGGAGTGTGTGACAGAGAGAGTTTTGAAGAGAATGTGCTGTTTCACTGTGAGCAAGTGGGCATCCCGCCTGGCCTGGGAGATGTGCTCTCTCTTGGGGAGGCTGAGGGCTGCTCTGAGTGTGTTGTTTTGGGTGGTTTGTAGTTTATTCATGTTTTTGGATGATGTGCCTAGGAATAGGACGTTGCAGTAGTCTAACTTTGATGACAGATGGAAGCTAGAGTCTGAGACATCCTGTTCCCGTGTTCACTTTAAAGTCCATTGTTAATGCCTGAGTTGTGATGGGTTAACATGAAAGCAGGTCTTCTGGCTCCATCCTTTGCGATGATCAAGCATGACATGTATGGAGAACCTGGAAGATAGGTGGGATTTTAGGAGAGAATGCACATTGGTAGAAGATCACATGCCGGGTAACCAGCGGTGCAGAAGTGTTTGACAGTGTGGAGTCCTTCATGAAGGCTATTAGCACAGTTCCTAGTTATCCGCGTGACGCTAGGTAATAGTGCTCCAGTGGGCGTGCTTGAGGAGCAGCGCTCAATACTGCAACCAGCTTTGTATCTCGTGGTTGTCCGGCGGATAGTATTGCCAGTATAGCATAAGCCCAGCAGAATTTGAAGGAAGAGCTTTGTGGCCATTGCGGAATCCTTGTGATGGATGGACTTTGTGGGATACTGATCTAATACCTCTTCATTGGAGGGTCAATTCCAGAAGAAGAAGATGATGCAGGAAAGTGCTCTGGAGTTTCCTGCCCTCAGAAGCTCTGGCTAATAAAATAAACAATGTAAGGCTTCAGCCATTTGTTTTTAGATGATAGGGTATTGAGTTCTCTTTCTCTGTTCTCCATCCTCTTGCACCAGCAGCGGTCTAAAAGAAGACTTCGTAGACAACCAGTGAAACTGAGACCAGAAGCTGGCCAAGACTAGATTTGAATAATATGAACTCCACTACTAGTAAATAGTAATCCACTGAAGCACTGGGTGAATTCAGACAATCTACTTGAGGCTAAAATTCAAAACCAAGCAAATCTGAAACATGTAAAAGTTTGAATTTTCATGATGGGAACAGGGTATTTTAAAATAAGGGGACTGAATTGTATCACATGGGTTATGGATATAATGAGGAGGGCAATGTTTGGATTAGAATAGTATCTGTGATACTGTGATAATAGAATAGATCATGACCTGATCATGACCTGGTTGAAGGACATACGAGTGTTGACGTTGGATCCCACATAGCTGTTACTTTTTCTAGAGCTACTATATCTGTAATGACTCAAGATTAATGCGGCGGCAGGTGCACTTAGACCATAGATATCCTGGACTAATTCATCCTCAGAGTTCTTCTGAGGGACTGTGTGATATACAAGGCAGATTGTGGCAAGTAAAGCACCACAAACATCTTAAAGCAATGGTTGGTCTGAAATAGCAGAAGCCCTATCAGTCATAGCGGACACTCTGGTGGTTAGACAACATGTGTATTTTCCCCAAAAACGTTCTCGACAGACCACGCCTTAAGCAGCACCGCAGCACGCACCAAACTATGGAAATCACTTCTAAAAGCAGAGATCATATTACTAACATTATGGGCCTCATGACAAATTGGACGGAGTTGTAAAAATGTGGCAGTAGTGCTATTACCGCTCCTCCCAACTATGAGTTGGGCGGAAAGTCAGCAGATGTGCCTCCAGCTTTGAAGTGGAGGCAAATCTGCTGACTTTCCGACACTCTTTGGCGCAATTATGCACTGCAGTAATTGTGCCGAAAATGCCGTATTGGGTCCAATGGACCCCATATGAATGGGGACTTCCCGCTTTACCACAACTCAGACTCTGACCGTAACAGCACCGGACTGAGTTGCGGTGACTCTATTTGCATTGGGCGGTATCCCGGCACATTTACTGCTGGGATACTGCACACACATGATCAAGCCCTATGACTTTTGAGAAGAAAACACAAAATACAGATCTTTACCGAAGCCTGCGTAGCAACAATGATATTCTCTCTGTGCCAATTTCAGCCCTCATCCCACATAAGGTGAGGCACCTTATGTGGGATGAGGGCTGAAATTGGCTACACTCACTCAGCAGGCCATGAGCATCTCTTCTGTTTTTATTCTCTAAGTCATGTAACTCATAACATTGTTTCAGCCGCAAGTTCTCTGATGCTGCCAATCAACATCATACTTTGAACTTTGTAAAAAACTAAAAAGTCTGAACCGACAGTGTCTGAATCAAGATTTGGAGGGTGTTCAAGCATGCACCACCACTTGCAGGCTGCAGGTAGCATCCAGTGATTAAAATCTGAAGTTGAAACTTTACCACCTGATGTGGACCACTGCCAATAAGAGGAATACTAAAATTGACCACAAATCTGAACGAAGAATACAAAATGCTTATGTTAAAAGGATTACCCATTTGAACAGTCAATTTCCTGTATTGAAGTAATGGTTGCAATAGACATTTCAGTCCTACTTAAATAGAATGATAAATATTCATGTTATTTAGCTCAGCTCAATGCTTGATTGGACCATAGTGGATAGTTGTATATCATAATTAGCTTTTAATGTGCAGAAAATCTAAATCATTCCTTGTTCATGAATTATCTGCCTACAGACATAAAAGCCTCTCAGGGAGTTTCAGCTGATGTTTTACCACGTACATAGTGTAGCTAAAAAATTAGTGTTTAGTGTATTCCTTCAAACTATGCTTCAGATATTGATACATCTTATTATAGCTAGCCAACTGCGGCAGGGACCTTGCATAGGGTCTCCGCTAAGTGGGTAGAAGGCTTCCTAAGGGACCTTGGGTAAGGTTTCCTATAAGAAGGCATATAAGGATAGTTTGACGGAACACGTTAAAAAATATATTTTTCAGCTGTAGTATATAAGTGATAAAAAAAATGGCTGAAATTCACCAGGAGGGTTTTATGTCTGTAGGCAGAGGCTACATTCTCAGCAAGTATACAAGATTTCATATGAGCTACGAAAATAAATGTCAATGAAAGTTGTCTTAAAGAATGAGATATTTCAAAATAGGATGTAGTGAGAAATAAAGCCTACGTGTTGGTATTGGGAGTATGAATGTCTGTTCCCAGCAGTTTCCTGCCTAGTCGTTACTATTGTCCAATGGTTCTAGAAAAGCAACAGTAAATTAATGGTGCTTCGGAAAGACAAAAAACTAGCCACTACGTTTTCAAAGTGAAAGACCTGAGTGTTTTGACAATTCACGATCCATGTGAAAACCAAGAACCATTTTATGAATATTCTCTCAAAATGTACATCGGTGGAAGGAGAAAAAAATTGTCAGTGTATTCTTTTCGAAAGCACTGTATTATGCTCCTACTATCAGAATCAGATCATTCTTTCTTCAAGAAAAAGCAACACTGGATGTGGTATCTATGAGAATAGTCTAAACCAACAAACTAAGAGATTTAACACAAAGGAAATCTCAATAGTTTATTTAAAAGAACAAATCATAGGAAAGGTCACTCCTAAGATCAAGATCATCAAATCAGTGGTTAGTAAAATCCTGTCCAATTTTCATAAGGACCACAATTAACTTGCAAACAGTGTCAGTTGAAATTAATTTTACGCTCCTTATTTACTCGGATGATACAGTCTTGCCTAAGAGGACACCTAAAAGCCTCCAGTGTATGGAGGCTTTAAACATAGTCAAATCCCAGAGTCAGATTGTTGGTGGGAGGAAATGGCATATGTATGTTTTTGCATTGGCTGGGGTGAGTTTGGAAACAGTGAAGAAATTCACTTATTTGAAAGTGTTCTTCACAGAGAATCTTAGAGCGGGTGACCATGGTTTTCTTATGGACCAACGGGCTATTAGCCAATTCATGAACTATTGGGATAACCAATCAATAGGCTCTATTATGCAAGTTTACATCGACGGCTCAATAGCGATCACGCTTTATGGTTCAGGTATTCGGGTGTGTTAGACTGATGATGAGATTCAAGTAATTACTTTTTTAAGCAAATAATTGACGTTTCTATCTTGACTGCTAACTTCGTTGAACATAATGAACTAGGTCAAGACTACATTTCAAATTCTGCTGAAGCAAGTATTTTGGGGGATCTTAGATCTAAATAACATTCAAATAAGGAACCATGGCTTGAATGTGTCCATTTCACTTTGTCACTAATCCAGCGTCTCATACACTTTTCACAACCTGAGTTGATTGAAGCTAAACAGAGCAAAGGGGTTTCTGCTCTTTTAGAGGAAGGTTTCAGACATAACAGAAGAGCTTGAATTGATAAAGAAAATAAATTGCTCACACTTTACTATTACTACCTATGCCCAGGTGAAAGTTTATTTGGTCTGGTTGACAGACCCTTTTGTCACACGTTGGCTTACAAGATTCAGGCTAGATGCTCTTTGGTGGCTCTGTTTGGGCAAGTAAGAGGTGGAGTATCCATTTGCCCATTCTATTCAGTGTGGCAGGAAACTGATATCCATTTCTGATTTCTATACTCAAAGTATGCGCAATTCCGGGCTGTCACGCTTTTACCATCCTTGAGGTCATGAGGTATTAGATTGTGCGTTGTGGGGCTTGTATACGTGTGGCGGACCCAGCTGTGGCTTCACTAAAGCAGCTCTAAGGATCAGAGGAAAGGGGACTGGATCAAAGTGTTTCTTCGTTGGTATACGCTGTACTTTTTCTGTGATCAATGGTTATGTATTCAAGATTGAAGACACTGTTCATTGTATCTCGTAGTTCGTTTCTATTAGGATTGTGTTGCTATAGGTTTTGCTCTTTCAGTAGGTTGACCAGATGTCCCGTAGTGCCGGGTCTGTCCCGGTATTTTACCTTTGATCCCAGCGTTCCAAGACTTTTTTAACTTTTAAAACCCTGTCCTGGGATTTGAGGGATGGTGGGCTAATGTCCCGGTTTTTGACGGTAATCCTTACATATAAATAGGGCAATTGAGCCGGGCACGGCTCTTCATGATTGCGCATGATTATGTTTCACGCCCTCTCCATTCCTCCATGGCTTCTTGCCTCCAATGAGCTTTTAATAAACACGTACTTTGCGTGGAAAAGGCCACCAACATAGAAGTGGGACTACAGTTTCTACAGTTCTACAGAGTCCTATGTGTATTTTATTCCTTCTTTTGTGTTTATGTCTGCTGCAAATGTGTCCTACTTTCATGTCGGTGGCCCTTCCAGTTCTTTTATTTTAAAAATCTGGTCACCCTACCTTTCAGTGATGAATTGCAATGTAGTGACAATACTGTTCATTTTATTATGTAATTGTATCTCGTAGTTTGTTACTATTGGGGTTGTGTTTCTTATTTTTTGTATTCGTTTTGCTCATTCTTGTGGTATTTTGTACCGCAATAAAGTTTGTAATGCATACATTATACCAAGATTTATCTCATACACATTAATTATGGTTATCCTGAAAATTGACTGCATTTTAAAACCCTGTGGGTCGGTCAGCACAATCATAGATTTTTGCATCAATTACTCATAGCAAGAGAATAAATTACTAGATTAACCGAGGTGTACATTTAAATTCTCGTGTTGAGGTTGTTGTTCATAGTCACTGAGTCAACACCGTAAAAACATCAAAATATGGACTGTTTGTTGTGGGGTTTAGTCTTTGGCTTTAACAGAAAACCGTGGAAACATTAGACCATTCACCTTATTAGTTATGCTTCCCCTATGAAAAGTGCAAGAGGCGTTGCCATTGTGTATGACCTGTGCTTATGTTTGACCTTGAGACTATGCATAGCTGTCATCTAATGATGCCAACAATGGTTTCCTGCCACTGTGCAAGTACAAAGAATTGCCTATTTTAGGGACCATGAAAGAAAACATCAATAATAATAACATGTGCTATGTTACATGTGCTATTGGGACCACATGGTCCCTTCTGGGACGTGCATACAGGAAAGGGCACTGGAACAGTCTTAGAATATGGCTCTAGAAGGTTAAATGATGTGACGACCACTAGTTTGGTTTCGTTTCACAGTCTTTGGGCCTGATTTACAAAATAAATGCACCATGGGGAAGTGGATTAGGATTTTTTTTGTAAATCACGCCCTTTATGTCCACGTGTGAGTGATGTGTCGAAGTGTACTTGACATCACGGATTGCCATTGATAGATAAGTGTTTAGAGAACTAGGTGAGTTGAAAGTGGGAGAGTAAGTAAGCAGTGTGGTGAAGCTCGTCTTTGAGAGCTTTGATTATCTCTGGACAGTTTGTATTTAAAATAGGATTATTTTGATAGTGTATTGCTAAAGATTACTTTTTTTTAAGTTACAAAATGGCATCACGTCACACTATATTTGGGGTGAGGGTGTGACTAAACTGCATTCTCTATGACAGGTTAGGGCTACAGTAGGGTTCTGCAACCTGTGGTTTGCCAGATGTTTTGGACTATTACGCCCCTGATCCCTCACCATTGACTGGGATTGCTAGGGATGATGGGAGTTGTAGTCCAAAATGGCTGGAGATCCAAATGTTGCTGACCCCGGCTTTAGGGTGAGCCCTCTTGGGTAAGAATCCTTAGCAGGCAGTTATTCTGGGTCTAGGAGTTCTAACGGTTTATATGTGATTTTACTGACCACAATTACAGAGTGGTACATTTCATCGCGGGCAAAACACTGAACAACACAGATCTTCTTGATGTTTTTTAATTTGGGGGTGTTCCCCCCGACCCCACCCAAGCTGACACCCTTATAACGCCACCCCAACCCCATCCTGACCCATTTTAACCCCTTACCCCACTTCCCTTTATATATTTATTTAATGTTTGCAGTGTTTTTCAGTGTTATTGTCCGTTGTGACCACTCTGTAATGTTTTAGATTAATTGACTGTGTACCGTTCTAACCGTCCTCTAAAGTCCTTTATGTGTGTGGGTTTGGTTTAGCCGGCACAGAGGTGGTAGTCACCCATGGTAAGATCCTTTTCTGTCAAACAGAGGTAACAGAGTAGAGGATGGTGGAGTTGGTATGAGTGAGCACCCCAGCAGGTCTATAACAAAGTCCACACTGAATCTGAAAATTAGACTTTCCAAGCTTTCAGGAGGCGAGGAGACCAGTGTTCGTTTTTTAGAGGGAGGAGTGCTGGTAGCAACAAGAAAACATCACAATTTCCTGTTATTTCCCAGGTGCCTAAGAAACATGCCTTGGTACGCATGGGTATTTTAACATATTGAGAGGGGTACATTTTTCAAGGCAAAATCTGTGGCAATTGCCTACCCAATGAATGGATAACTTGCTTTTTTGATAAATGACCTGGAGAGACAAATCACGCCAAGAGAAAAATATTGAACATTCAAAGATTTGCTAACAGGAGTGAAACTTGGAAAACGCAGAGACGCGTAAGTAATTGCGTTTTACAGGCAAGGCTCACCCTTTATGTGGCTTAAAACGCCTTTAACAAAATCTGTTGTTTTTTTCTGCAATTGCGATGCATTGTGTTACTGAAAGAGTCTATAGCATGGTCGGTGTGTACTGTGACAGGATGCCTATAAAGCTACTGAACTCTAGCATAATAAACAATGATACGGCTGTTAAAGCAGTTCAAGAGGCATGATCTAACTATAGTATGGTAAGCACTCTTTTTTTTTATTTATTGGTTTTCATTACGGGCTTAATACCTGAGTTAGGTTTCTAAGCGCAGATCAGGAATTTTAACCTCTGTTGCTCTGTGTGGTCTTGCTTACAAGACCAGCACATTGCCCCTGTGCTATCCTCCGTCGAGAAGGTGACTTCTCATCATGTAGGTCTGTCGTGCAGAAGAGAGGAAGTTTCGACAGAAATGTGCTTTCCTCAGGGAAATGTCCACAGAGAGTAGTAGGGGGCATGTTTGATTTGAGTATGACTTTTTGTCATGGGTCGTTCGGCTTTGAGGCTTTCCACGAGTCCGGGGTGGCGGTGTCAGCGTGGGTTTATTGAAAGAGTGTGGTGAAGGAGCTTGAAATCACGTCTTTGTGGCTTGACATTGTGAGAGTGTAGAGTGCAGATGGGAATGTAACAGGTCTATCCAAAATTGGGTTGGTGTGAGGTAATGAAGGTCTCTGGGTTGATCTGTAGTAGTGTGCAGGTTGTTGGGTGGGAATATGTGTTAATTGGTGGTTGTGTTGTTGAGCTGTTGGTTGGCTGATTGATGATTATACAAGTTTGTCGCAGGTTGTGTATTGAGTTGCTGGATGTGAGGGTTGATTTGTGACTCTGTGGGTTTATGGGTGGTAACGCGAGTTCATTGATGGATATTGAGGGTAATGGAAAATGATGAGGGTGGTCCATAATTGTGACACTTGACATTGTGGCAGATAATGGTTGAGGAGGTGTGACAGCAGTCCGTTCAGGAGATGTATGGGAGGCTGTCTGAGTGTCCTTTGTGTCTCTTTTTACGATATATTGTAGCAGCTGCATAGCAGAAAAACCAACACAGCACATCATATCCCAGAAACCCAGCACAACATGGCATGCAATGACAGAACGTAGCACACCTAACTCAACGGTACACACTAACCCCAAAAAAATTAACAGCGCCACAACTGCATCCCTAGGGAACACAGCACAAATACACAGCAAAACATGGTGCAGCACAATACACCAAATAACAGCTAAATGAAACACAACAGAGCAGCACATCACAGGATCTATGCCTCAAACAAGACAGCAGTGTGTGTGCATGGCTCTGGGTGCGGGTGGGAGTCAAAATGGGACAGAATGACCCAGTAGCCACGAACAGTCTACGATAAACACCACTCACTCACGCATACAAACAAACACATAGCACACTCACAAGCCAACTCAAGAACATTCCAAAAATCTGCTACTCCACAGGTTGACCAATCAGGTCAATACTTGTCAATGTCATTATAGACTAAAAGGAAACAGAAGGCAATATATGTTTGAGTTTGTCCCGGCATCAATTTGTTTCTAAAACCTACAAGTATGTGTGTAAAATCTTTCAAAAACTGAATTCAATGTTGCCTAAACCATAGACATAGATGTGCTAACTAGAACCCTTCTCAGGAGCTTGTTGGTCATACGCCTGCGGTGCTGATAGCTATGGAGTCCTGCTGAGAGAGGCTTGTGAAATGTGTTAAAAAGTCTGATAAGGAGCACGGGGGCAAGTGCCCGCCCTGCCCGGGCACTGGGCGCCTAGGCGAGCTGCTGTTGTACAGCTTCAACTCTCTGAATCAAAGAGAAGCTTCTAGCTCAGGGACGTTGACTAGTGTGTTCACCAAAGCACCTTAGTGTGTTGAATGTTCTGTCTAGAGCATGGGGACTCGTGTAGTCTTCACTGGCCACCTGCCTAGCCCTCATAATGGGTATTTTACGAATGGGGTCAGTGCTGGTCATTGGGTCGGCTCTCGGCGGATCCGAGATCCGGCACCAGATATGGAGCCGGATCTGGGGATCCGACCAGAGTCAGCCGCCCAAGAACATGAACGGCGCTGGAATAGTTAATTTTTAAAAAAAAAAGCATGCAATGGCAGCATTGCCTTTTACCACGGTTTTGGCTGTAGTGTGTAATGGAATGCACAATGCTTGCTACATGTACAACTGACTTGCATTACACACCAGTGCAAAAGCCTGCGGTAAAAATCAATGCTGCCGTTGCCGGCATTTTTTTTAAACGTATTCTAGCATTGCTGGATGTCCACTATGAGCCCCGCCCCTCTAGACCATGCCCCTCAGGCAACGTCCCCCCACCCCAAACTCCTGCCCCACCCCGGCCCTTGTGTTGTGGGATCCCCCACCACATTTGTTCCCTTTCCATCACTGACTGGGGTTGCCTAAGGGAAAGAGGAGGCGTGACATTGCATACAATATCCTGCATCTTGCAAATGTGTTAAACATTGTGGTGTAGTTTTCCTAGTCGCCAAAAGGTACAACCGGCCAGGCTAGCATTGTACTTCCCTGTTCATGTCTGTGCGTGTATGTATGTGTCAGCAGGTGTGGGTGTGTGTCACTTTTCACCTATGTGTGGGCATCTCTGTGCGTGCGTGCGCATGTGTGTGCATGCGCGCGCGTGTGTGCATGTGTGAGAGTATGTGTGTGCACAGATGTGACACTACTTTGGGGGGGTGACACACTTCTGGCAATGAATGGAATTGGTCATCCTGCACTTGGAAGTGCACTTGAGGCATCATATATTCTTTAAAGAAAAGCGTTTTCATCAAGAGGGCCAATTGCAGCTGACACATTGATAAGGTGTTTCATGCCAACTGCGAAAACGGGAGATAGTGGGGTTGCTGGCATCCTCCTTTTATATGTGTAGCAATGGGGTGGGGGGCTGGCCTGTAGGGAACTCTGGAGAGTTCCCGGTGGGCCTCGTCACCCTGGGCCTCTTTTGTGTGACATTTCCAAATGTTCTCATAGGAAAAGTGTGGGCTTGCTGAAAATGTGTAATATGGGGCCACTTTGAACATTATTTCCAGGGACTCTTTGAATTCCCAGTCCACTCCTGGAAAAACGTATACATTTTGAGAAAAGTAGCTCACATCAACATCTCTAATGCAAGGCACACAACCCCAATGAAAACAGAAGAGGTCAAAAGTCGTTTTGCATGAACAATTGTGCGTGGTTGGTTTGTGTTAATTTGCAAACAGATGTGTTTGGCCTCCTCCTATTTTGCACAAGCGAAGTGTGAGAGGACGGGTCTAATCGCTGACTTGCCTTAACGTATTTTGGGCCTACAGATTGGTTTGAGTCATAGATAAGATGGCTAATATCACTACAAAGAAAGACCTCCTTCTATATCACCTGTCAGAAAAAAATCTTAAATCAAACTCGATTCTTAACTTCAAAATTATGCTTTTTGAAAACAAGGGTCTCTTTGGTCGTCATCATCGTGCATTTTGGAATACTCTGAACTTACCTCATGGCTGAATACGTTCCCAGTGCGGGCAGTGCTTGTGCCCGGAAGCGAAGGCAACTGAAGAGGACGAAAGACAACAGGAAGTGAATACTGCTCCTTCGTTCCATGGTTCTGATGCTGAGGAGAGATTGGTGAGAAAGGGCATCAGTCAGGTGTTGGCAGAGCCAAGAAGTGCGCGTTTACATATCGGTCGCAACGTGAGGTCAACTATATGAGACTGTGTTTTACAGGAGCCTGGTGTTGCGCGCGCGGGCATGCTGCGCTCAGGACGTGGTTTGCAGTTGCCCCGGGCACCGCGGCTTAGCAGCAGCTTCCTCCAACAGCGAGAAACCCGTAACCCACAACCCGCCGTGGCCTTATCCTTCAGAGAACAAGCCCGGGCCCTTCCCGTTCCTGCTTGGCAGCAAGTCATTGGGAGCAGAAGAGGAAACGTGCAAGGACCGAGTGCCCCGTCTGCATGGAGCCACGTGGCGTCATCAATCACACGCTTGAAGAAGGTGCGAAGAAATAGGCAGCGAGTGTGGGAGTGACTAAGTTGGCTATTAACGTCTCACACTCAAGCGGGCGACTGATAAGTGGACCTGCGGGGAGGCTCGAGGGCCACCCTCTGACCTCTAGCCGGAGGGGACGCTGCAGTGACTTTGCGTGTTCAAATCCCACAGCGGGTCTGGCCACGCACCGTTCTTTCTTCGTGGGGCAAAAATGGAGCACCGTGAAATTGGGCGATAATGAGAGCTCTCGGGAGCGGGAAGAAATGGGCATGACGCGCTATATAAAGACATGGCGCCTGTATTGCGGTGCCTCCCATGCTGTAATAAAAATTGTCAGGTGTTCTTCCCAAACTCGGCAGGGGGCAGTCCAGCGCCCGGGCTGCACTGCAGTAAAACCAGTCGTCCGTAGAATAAGCATTCAATTGTAAACCCTGATTTTACTCCTGCTCGGCCAATTAGAGGGGGCGGGGGGGTGGGAGGGGGAGCTCTATTAATGCAACTCACTGTTTTTCGAGGTTCGCGCTGGTTCGGGTCTGCTGCCGTCTAAACGGTTTCCCCTTCTCTCCCTCACCAGCCTCAAGAAAGTAAAGTTGCCAGACCTCGGAAAAAAGTTTAAGTAGTTGCGTACTAGGTGCGCGCGACGCACACGGCCACGGTGTGTTGCGATTTGTTTGCTATATGTGTAATTCTGCAATTTGCCTGGACGCAGTTTTATTGCGCTGCCCTCGAAGTGCGAGGAATTATGAATAAATCCCCACATTTTAAAACTTCATTCACCGAAGACGAACTGCTGTAGCAGCCGCACACTAACAGGTTGGAAAATACAGCAGCCCGTTGGTAACGCACCAACGCGAAGCGGCCGATGCCCGCCTGAGGCGCCCAAATCCAACGGGGCTCTGCGCAGCCCCGAGTTTACTGCCGGGAAGTGCTGTGAAAAGACGCTGGGGCGCGACCCTCTCTATTCCGGAATTGCATTCGCCTATTCCTAAAAACATGGGCTGCTTGAAACCCATCCCATTCACTACCAAAATGTGGGCCCATAAAGGTTACTCTCAGCGTTTCTCTTTGTGGTGTGCTCTTTCACATCAAGTTTCCTACGTACGTTGTACAGGTACTGGATGAGCCACGAATGGGGTGCAGAGAGTGTTTTTAGAGCAGTATACACGGGGCATGGGATACTCACGGCGTCGGGGTCTCCTGTCGGGCTCCGCAGACTCCTCTGGGGGAGGTACAGCAGCGCGGGCTCTGCGTGGAGCGCAGGATCCGCGCAGGCTGCAGGCAGGGAGCTGTCCGCGGTGCTGAATCCCCAGTGGCGGCGCGGCCGGTGCTGAAGGGACAGCGGGGCACTTGGTCGTCTTGTGTGGGGCCGCCGGGGGAGGGGTGGTGTAGACGATCTTCTGCCGCCCGCCTTACGCCACGCACTGCTCTGATCGCCCATCCTGGGGGCTCGTTTTATAGCACCGAGTATCTGCCTCACAAAAGGCAATCGGGTTACCAGCTCCGCGAGACGTCAGCGCGGATCCCAGGGGGGCGCTGCGGACGTCATCCTCTCCCGGCGCAGGGCGGCGGGAGAGGGGCCCCCGGTGATCCTCGGGCGGCGATTGCGGACATTTGCTTCAATATTGATTTACAGAATGAGCGTCTTCCGCCGAGTGACGAAAAGCTACACTTTTCCCACTCAGAGCAACTGCCTCACCTTTAACCGGGAGGAGCTGACAGGTGGGCATATGTCACAGGTGGGCATCCGCCCTAGGGGGGTGTTTCTTCCTTTGAAACACACGGGACATATAATCGGTGTGATTGTTGGACAATCTTTCGTTGACAAACATTTAAAAAGCCATTATTTACTTCAAAAAAAATTTTGAGTACATTAGCACGAATAACGCCCAATTCATTTGTTGCCACGGCATGCGCCAGAGCAGAAGTTTATTTACTATTGTCATAGGGAGAGCTCACCTGGCTAGCTCAGTTCGTTGGGGGTTAAGCTGCTGCAGCTTAATCACGCAAAGATCCGACACCTTTGTATGTGACAACTGAACCTACGGCAATGAAAATATCTACATGTGTACGTCTCGTGTAAGCAGGGGCGTTGCTAGGGGGGGGGCTAAGGGGGATATAGCCCCTGATCTTTTGGTTGTAGCCCCGGATAGAATCTCAGGAGCTACAGCCAAAAGACTAGCTAGCCCCCAGTCCCAACAGTTCCGACATCAGCTTAGCCCCGGTTTTTTTCCAGACCTAGCAACTCCCCTGCGTGTAAGCCTGACTTCACCCTCATTTAGCCCCAAACTCAGAACTTCACGGCAAGAGACGATGGTGCCCGTGACGACCTATTTGAGCAGCCTCTTGCAAAGTGACTATGGCTATCTATTCTGCCCCCCTGCCGACCGTATTTTATCGTGGCGCCTGGTCTTGTAATGTCCCATGCGCTAAAAAGAGAAACAGCACTGAAAACTGCTCCCTCTCCTCTCTGTCTCGCTATCTCTCTCTCTGTTTCCCTACCCATCTCCCCCCCCTCCCTCGCACCCTCCACACATTCTGATATATGCATCTTTAATTCCAGGGCGTGGTGTAGATCTGTGCACCCCGGGCCTCCCCTTCCCCACTTATACACTCAAGTTCAGAAAAGGCCCCAGCGCACCAGAAGCCAGGCGCATAATGGAATAATCGAGTTTAGAGTTGAACAAATGCATCCAAATGGGCAGGCCGGTCTGAACTCGCGAATTCCTTCAGGGTCGAATGCAAAAGGGACCTGTTCTTTGAGGAAGGGAGACGAAGAGGGTTCCTAACAATTCGTTTCCTAAGAAGCGATGTATTGCACTCTTGCCGATAGTACCTGATGAATGAGTGCACGTGCACACTCTCTGCTCCACGCTCTGGTGCGACACGCCTGCAGGGCCTGATTCGCAAAGATTTGCTCTGGGGCAAACTGTGGGAGGCCTGTGAGCGTCACAGGTGGGTCCTTGCCTCCTGGTTCCATGTGTGCTGGAGCAAATCTGAAGATACCTGTGGGCAAATCTTTATGAATCGAATGCACACGTATGGCATGGACGCCTCAGTCTTCAAATCTCTACCGAGACAACTCGGCGTGTCATGCACTTGTTGCAGACCGTCAAAGCGCTATATAAAGTATAGAGTATTATTTTTCATTGCAGAAGCTGCGAATGTGAGTATTGCAGTTTATGCATTCAACGCGCAGCGTCTTCATTTGACCCTAACATGTAACAGTCAACACAGGCCCGGTGGAGATTGTGCGAGTCTTAATCACGCTGCCTAATCGGGTTACACAAAAATTATACAAATCGCATTTAAAGAAAAATGTCTGGAAATTTGTTTCTGGGATGTCAGCTTTGACTTAAGCCAGAGTTCCTGCTGCGGCCTAATTCCAGGAAATCCTGCGCTTGTTACTGGGTTGACTGGAAGTGGAGCGGGCAGCTCTGCTCCGGACAGACAATGTGGTTAGCGTTAGGTCGCCAGTGACAGGCGCCCGAATGCGATTTCTCCACTTTCAGCTGCCCAATTACACATGGCTCCACTGCCTAGCATTTTTAAATTTATTTTTTATTTTTCGGGCCGAATGTTTTCTTGAGCAGCATCAAAGTGTCACGGTGCATCGGGGCAAAACAACTTATACGAATAAAAAAAACAAGGCTGAAAAAAAAACTTTAAACCATGGTTAAGGAACAACTACATTATTAGCCAGTTTGCCTAAGGGACTCACACGAGTAAAACAAGACAGCAACATTTTGAAAAGGGCACATGCACCGGAGCGTTGGTTTCCGCGTGCCCTTATCATCCATTAAACTAACTTTAGGGGCGTTCCAAGATATCCTGCGCTACTGTGCAATCGAGATTGGCCTGCAAAAGTGCGTTATTTGGATAACAGCGCCACCTGCTGGTTAAAATAAGAACTAGTTCCAACCAAACGTTTTATCATTTACATGCCTTTTTGCGACATCCACCGGGCAAGGACGCAGTGTTTGGCTGCATTTTGGATCCCTCCTGGGTATGTCTTCACTTGCGGCAGTTGTTGGCCCCGCCCCCTGGGACTTACCACACTGTCCCCGACCCTGCAGCGGTTAAGCCTGCAGCGGGGCAAGGGCGCAGTGTTTGGCAGCATTTTGGACCCCTCCTGGGTGGGTTTGTCTTCACTTGCGGCAGTTGTTGGCCATGCCCCCTGGGACTTACCACACAGTCCCCGACCCTGCAGCGGTGAAGCCTGCGGCGGGGCAAGGCTGTAGTGTTTGGCAGCATTTTGGACCCCTCCTGGGACTGTCTTCACTTGCGGCAGTTGGTGGCCATGCCCCCTGGGACTTACCACACAGTCCCCGACCCTGCAGTGGTGAAGCCCACGGCGGGGCAAAGCTGCAGTGTTTGGTGCCATTTTGGACCCCTCCTGGGTCTGTCTTCACTTGCGGCAGTTGTTGGCCACGCCCCCTCGGACTTACCACACCGTCCCCGACCCCGCAGCGGTGAAGCACACGGCGGGGCAGGGGTACAGTGTTTGGCACCACAGGTGTTCGGTGCAAGCTGGTGGAGGATAAGAAGCAAGGACCTTGAAGCTCATAGGCCATAAGCAAGGTAGGGCGAGACTGTCGCACACCTGCATGGGCACCGTTGGTATTGTCAGAAAACCAGACTGTTTTATATATAGAAATATAGAAGTATATAGAAATCTGAGCCAACAGTACACGCCAGCAGAGGGGTTGTTAACTAAGTGGTCTGAGGTCCTTGGCTCTGATATGACTGTGGAGAGGTGGAGGTTTCTTTTTAAAAACGTAACTCTGACATCCATTAATCTTGGAGAACAATGCCGCCAAATCAAAATTCTTAATAGAGTGTTTTGGACTCCCCAGAGACTTTATGCGAGAGGGATGATTGACTCAGAGTCCTGTTGGAGGTGTAAGCATGATGTCGGCTCCTTTGAACACTTGATCTGGGACTGTTATGAACTGAGGACATTTTGGAGGAGTGTCACTGAAAATATTAATGAGGTTCTATTACTGCAAGAGGATTTTGATTATAACACTATCATCTTGGGTGAGGATGATAAAGTGGAAGATCTCACTTATCCACAGAAATGCTGTTTTTTTAGGGCTACAAATTCTGCGAAAAAAAATTGTTTTGAGAAAATGGAAATGTGATGAGAGACCGACCTGTTCAGAATGGGTGGAGGACTTGAGGCAAGTGGCCAGAATTGAGAAGGTTATCCTTCGCAGGAACAAAAAGTTGAAATTGTTTGATGATATGTGGGGTGGGTTTTTGGATGACATGTGATAATAAGTTGGCCTGTTTTGCTTTTTAGATTCTGTGAAGGTTGGGGATGGATATGGGGTGTGGATTCTATGCAATGAGTTCTACGATTACAATGCTGATAAGTCTGTTGCTTGTATGTTTTCTATAAAATTCAATAAACTTAATAATAAAAAAAAAAACAAAACCAGACTGTGAGGTGAGCCGCCCACCGTGGGCCCCCATTGTTTTTCTTTTATTAGTACATAAGGTCGGGTGACAAGCATTGCGAGGGACTGGAGCCACCTTACCTATTTGGAACTTGTAACCCTTCTATTTTGGAAAACCTGGGCATCCCAGAACAGACTCCGAGTGCCCCCTACTATCCCAGAGCCCCTTGCTACTACTTTTCGTGATGGTAGGCCCTCCTTGTGGTACCACCTCTGGAGCCCCGGAAGAAGGAGACATCTCTTCCCCTTTCTCCCCCCACCACCTTTTGCAACCTTCCTTCCTATCGAATATTCAAGAGCCCCCTGTGCCTATGGCACACCGTAAACCCATCCAAGGAAGAAGACTGAAACTGAGAGGGGACATGAAGCGCATGGCTACGGGGATAAGCAGGGTAATGGAGTATATCTTAGAGCCCCTTGTGGGAATGGGCCATCTTCGGACTCTGCCTGCGACAAAGCAAGAGATGAAGAGGGAGTCTCTGGGGAGCCCACTTCTATGCATGCCCTCACGCACAGCTCACACAGCCCGCTGGCAGGACATCTACTAAGGTCTACTGGTTCTTGCAGTACGGTGCTGCCCCCCACACTACAAATAGTTTGGTAAACCCATTCTTAGAAAGCTTTGTACCCCCTGCTAACCTGCTCACCCCTGATGGGGGCTTTGACTATGTGGCCACACCCAACCTTTTGAATAATTTGACAATTGGGTTTCTATGGGCATCTCGAAGCTGAGCGGTGGTCCTTTTATGCCGGCCCCACTCGTGGCTTCATCCCGTGATCCCTTTTTGGTCCTGGCTCCACCATATTCAATCCTTGGCCCAAACCTCGACATCCAAGACTCGCAGTCATTATTTGTTCTTTCTGAAGCACACTCACTCCCACTTCCTATGCCCATCTCTCTAGATCCTGGGGATGTGGCCAAAGTTGGCTTTGGCTCTGGCCTGGGAGAGAAGTCGAGCCCTCCATCCAGCATTGAGAGTCAGCTCCCCTCGGGGGCTAGCTCATTCCTTCGTCTCAGCCCTCTTTGGGTCTCTAAAACCCCCACAAATGGAGAACACTGTCCATCAGCCTTACCCCCCATGGCTTCCACTAATTTGTTGGGCTGCCCTTGCCATCTCCTGCCCCCAGAGCTGGCTGAGATCAAAAACATCCTACATGTCTTGATCAAGGGGGTTTTGGGGTTCAAGGGTGAAGGAGGGTGAAGGAGACATGGGGAGGGGAGGAATCCAGATTGTGTTAAAGCTACACATCCATCATACCCGGGACTGCCTACTTACTCAGTGGTTAGGCCTACCCCTTTGTCGAGGAGTCAACCAGAGGTGGTCCACTCCCCAGTGTTAACTGCTAGGAGGGAGACTATTGGGACCTTGGTATAGGGGGTTGAGCCCTTACCATTGCAGAACTCTGCTGGGAGAGCCCAGGGAAACATGTGGGCAGGGGGGAGGGAGGATAGGCCTTTGTCAGGTCACCATTAACCTCAAGGCTGTAGCAGCCAGGGGGTGTTTCTCCATGCTGTCCATAAACTATCCATCGACTCAAGAGAACCAAGGGACGCCCTCTGGAATAAATGTCTACACTGGTTGCGGGCGGTGGGGGGCTGCAAGTTTGTGTCCAGGGGCTCTTTGTTGGCATGCATCAGACTGTCTAACCCCTCAGCCAAAACAGATACTGTCAAATTGGTCTTTTGGGACATCCCCATGGCAAGGGCCGTCCTGGAAAGGTGCAGTGGCCTTGGGTGGTCAAGGAATAGTGGCATCACAGCCAGTTCACTCCCCACTCATGCCCTTGTGTGTCACACTGGGGTCTTCTCTAGCAACTGTCCCCTTACAGGGGCAAATTTGACAGCCTTGGGCCCGAGGCGCCATGGGAATTGGCTGAGGCCAGTGGCTGGTGGGACCTGACTATTGGCCCAAAGAACTGTTTAGGGTCTCCTATGAAAGGGGTGGCTTGTTTGCACTGCTCTGTTGTTTTCTCTTCTGCTGTGTCCTTTGTAATTTTGCATCAGAATTGTATCCTTATTTCTAGAATGTTTTTTTTAGGATGTACTTTGATGGTCTTTTTGGCCGAATAAAGTTGTTTGACTGACTATGTTTATAATTATAATTTTTCTTTTATAAGGCTCTCAATACCAGAGATAGGTTTCTTTGTGCGGGATGGAGATTCAAACCTGTGCTGTGTAGCCTTGCTTCCAAAACGAACGTGTTGCCCCTCAGTTATCCTCCCTCAGCAGCAGGGGTGTTGCTAGGTCTGGAAAAGACCCGGAGCTACGCTAATGTCGGGACTGGCGGGACAGGGGCTAGCTAGTCTTTTGGTTGTATATCTGGAGATTCTTGCCGGGGCTACAACCAAAAGACCAGGGGTTAGAGCCCCCTTAGCCACCCCCTAGAAAAGCCCCTGCTCAGCAGACATAGACTAACCATATGAAATGCCTGCACTGCCGCTACCCACAAAAAGCCTTATCATGCATGATGTACGTGTCAAAAAGACATGTGTAAAGCGAACATTCACTGGGGTTGATTTACGTCCTTGCAAAAGTTAATGGGGGTCATTACGAGTTTGGAGGTAGCCATGGTGCTATTAGCGCCCAGGCTGCCTCCAAACTCGGGTCCGTGTCCCTGAATTGGGACTTACCGGGTCATTCCAAACTTGGAGGACCCGGTAAATCCCCATTCAGGGAACCCATCCCCATTCCCATTCGAGCCCCTATAGGGCTCAATGGGAATCGGGAGGGAGCTAATAACGGGCCCGTTATTAGCTTCCTGGTCCTTTAGTGGCTCCCACTAAGGGACCTCATAATGCAGCGGTAAGGGGTTAATGGCACCGGCATCCTTCCCGGCGCAGTTAACCCCTTACCACCACACTTGTAATGAGGCCCAATGTCTTGGTTCATATCTTCCAAAGCAGTTGTCAGACAAGGAGACATGAGTGTGTTGGCAGTAGGCGGTTGAAAATGAATATCCCATAAAGTGCCTCGAATTCCTTTTCTAGGGAGGAAGTCTAAGGGCCCGATTCATGGATTTTTTTACACGGTGCAAAATTACTTTCCACTGCTGAAAAGTGAGTTTTCACTGTCCACACATGCAAAGTCATTTTGCACCGTGCAAAAAATTCCATAAATCTGGCCCATACATATGGCCTCATTACACGGAAGGCGGTAAGGGTTAACAGTCACCGGTAATGGTACCGGTGACCGTTAACCCTTTCCGCCTTACTACGAGGTCCCTTTGCAGGTTGGTACTTTAACACCTGCTTTTTAGCAGGCGTTAAAAACCAACCCGCAAAGGGACCAGGGTGCTAATTACGGTACCGCAATTTGCGGTACCGTAATTAGCACCTTGCCCATTCCCATTATGCCTTATGGTGCAAAAATGGGAATCCGGAAGGGCAATGGCAGAAGGGGGGATTACCACCCCGCCAACCTTGGAATAGGGCGGTAATTCCCCTTTCCCCCAAGGCGGTGCCGGTATTTTACCGGCATGGACCAAGGTGCTAGTAGCACCTTGGTCCACCGCCTACCATGTAATGAGGCCCACCGTGTAATGAGGCCCATAGAGTTCAATGCCTAAAAATGTGGCACTTTTTGAGGATGAAATGCTTTTTATGCTTTTTTGACATGTTGGGAGTAAACGACTTCCTTAACAAAAGATGGAAGTCAATCGTCTGGTGAGGGATGAGGCAGCGTTCTCCCTCCTTCTATTTGTCAAGTCCCAGAATAAAAGGGAGCACAGAGTGCCACAGTGACTGGAGACAGGCAGCCCGATTCATGGAATATTTGCCCGGTTCAAAGTGACTTTGCACTGCCGACACCAACCCGATTGATGGAACCGTGCAAAGTCTGGGCAAAGTCAGTGCATAGTCATTTTTGCAGTACAAAATGACTTTGGCCGGACGTTGCACGGCAAAAATACACTTTGCACGGTTCCATGAATCAGGGTTTGTGTCGGCAGTGCAAAGTCACTTTTCAGAAGAGCAAAGTCACTTTCGACTGGGCAAATATTCCATGAATCAGGCCCAGGAACTCTGGGAAACAACAGTGCAAGAAAAAATACAGATACCATCAGCAAATTTAATAATATTCTTCAACTAGCGTAGATAAAGAGCCAGAACAATTTGGAACGGCAAAATTGGTCTGCTGCATCCCGAGGCCCCAGACGAGCCGCGGATGCTCCCTGAGCTGAACTCTCACGATGAGCAGCCAGCGCTTCAGAAGGCTCAGCAAGGAAGAGCCAAAGTGCATGCATTAAACAGCCAAAGCCCCACAACCCATTCGACAGCTGTACTGTCCTGTAATTCACATATATATGTTTTATTAGGGCGAGTACTATGAACAATGAAAAGCACAGAGCCCAACTTCTGTTGGTCAGTCAAAAGGTTTCCAGAGCACAATCCTTTTGGATCACTGTACAAAAATCCCAGACTCCCTTGAAGTGGAAAATATTGCTTTAATGTGACAGGCCACAGTTTACAAAAAAGACACTAACTTGGCTCCCATGCAATACAAACTAACAGATCAATTAACAAACACCAACACAATTAATTAATGAAACAATTGGACTACAATCTGCTTACCCCAAGTGATCTCAGAGCCTCTAAGGGGTTGAACCTGATGACCTCTTGGGAACTTCACATCCTCAACAGTCAAACTGAGAGTTATTGTACCCCGAAAAAACAACTTGGTCAAACGGATACACGTCCAGTATTGTGGACTATGTGTTTGTTTCGAGTTCATTTATCCAAGATATGACCTCTTTTGAAGTTATGATGAAGCCCTTGACTGACCATACGTTACTTAGCCTTACTTGGAAAGGTTTGATAGATCAACGCAAAGGATAAAACCTATGGCTATCGAACCCACACAAGCGGAACATTGACTAAGAATGAGGCGTCATAAGCCTTCTTTAACAAGTCCATCATTCTGCTGAGGCAGGGAAACGAAGTGAACTATGTACCACTTCTTTTGGAGTACAACATAAAGTCCAAAAAGTCGACACCATCCGCCCCCGGCCCTAAACACATTTTTGATGAGAGAATTAAACTGGAGAAAAAGCATGGCAACAGGGCAGATCCCTCTAATTGCCATCCCATTGTGTTTCTAGACTCACTGTGCTAATTATTTGCTGCCTTCCTGCTGAAACAGTTGCAGATGCGGATTAAACTGTGGAAACAGAGGACCCCAGGCAGACAGGATTCGCCAAAGGTGTGGAAACAAATCTTAACCTATTATTGTTAAATATCTTGAAAGGAAAAGACTTTAATGAGAAAATCAAATGTATGCTGCATTTGTAGACTTAAAAAATCCTTTGACAGCGGAGATCGTCAACGACTGTGGGACAAAATAGAGGCATGTAAATTTCCACCAATCTACTAGAGGCGATTAAGTCTCTTTACGAATCTACCAATGTACCAATGTACACATCCATCACAATGCGCAAGGTCTTCTGACAAGACCAATTAGCACCTTTGGTGGTTTAAAACAAGGATGTTCATTGGCCCCCAACTCTATTCAGCCTTTTTCTCTCTTATCTCAGAGAGATCTGGAATGAGATCAGAGTTTTCCCACCAAAGATAGGAGATCAAGCTGTGACAAGGCTATTGTTTGCTGATGATTTAGTATTGGTTGACTTGCCGCCAATCGGCATACAGAGGAGTTTATATGCCCTCCATAAATATATGACCACAACCGGACTGGCAATGAATTCAGCTAAGACAAGAACCATAATACTGGGCCTATGAGGCCCAAGCTCACGACGGGGTTTCAAATAGTTCGTCAAGCAAAAACCACAGGTACAGCCCAAACAGGCTACTTATTTGTGGGGGCTTATGAATAACAGCAAATCGTACCTCCCCGCTAGCAGGCACTGAAGGCTAAATTAAAAATCCTGATAGCACAGGGAAGGCTGATTCAGAGGAAATATGGGAACTTCTCCATTCTGCCGGTGCTGTCCTAATTTCAAGTGAAGGTCACCCCCATTTAGATCTATGGAGCCAAAAGTTTTCTTCTAACTCCTTGGGAATTGTGGCCTTCTCTAGAAGAGGGCTTCTGGAGAAAAATACTGATGCTGCCTAATATGATTCCAACCTCAGTAATTAGGATTGAATTATGTCTGATCTCCTTACAAGCGAGATCGACATGGAAAACCTTGGCGCAGTATCGCAAATGTCTCCTCCCCGTCCTGGCCAAACCATACCAAATCCTGGGGGCAGCATTAAAGACCAGCAGAAACAGGCTGCTATTGGAGTGGAGAAATGGGTGCCAGTGATATTTAAAACATCTTCAGTCCGATTTGGAAGAGCTAACCAACAACCCCGCTAAGTTAAATAGAAATTGTGGCAGTACGATTGGCTAAATACCATTGAAGAAAAAAATCAGTATAATATCCAAACAGCTATGCTAGATGACCATAAGGCTTGGGGCTCGGTCCCGAAATACATAACCAATTTCTGAATAGATGTTACAGGAACCCGTTTATGCACTTCAGGATGAACTTGTATCACACTAACCAGATCCTGAGAATCTACAAACAAGTAACTTCTGTGATTGTAGCTTCTGGCTCAAGGAAGGGATGATAGAAACTCTTAAGCACAATACACTATTTGCCCAGGGTTGACCGAGATGAATACTCATTTCCTGGGCAAGGCAATAGCAGAAAGGCAATCTGAGGATGCAGAAGAGTTTTGCTCCATCCTGAAACAGGGGGAAGACTTTTATGGTTACATTTGGCCTGGTGAAGTTTCTTAAGGTGGCCCTTGAAACGAAGGATGAACCCTATGTGTGGACTAGAGTGGACTGTGGATGAGAACTTGATGGTTGGAACATATATGATCAAATAACTTTTAACCTGTTTCCTGGAGATGCATGATAACAGGTTTGTAATATACCAGGAATCATTAAATAAAAATAAAATAAAAAAACAATTAACAATTCATCACTTCCTGCCGCGTGCTCCTTTCCCTCCCACTCAATTCCGCTCAATCTTCATTCCCGGCTTCTCCCCCCACATTCTCCCGAGGCCATGCTCCCTCTTTCTTCAATAACTCTTCCCCCTCTTAGTACCCCCAGGCTAGCCTGTTTGTGCAAACAGTGACACCCCCCTCCTTTACTGTGCTAGTACCCCTTTTTGCTTCACCATCCATCATCTAAAGGGCCATGTCCCCAGCACCAGAAAAACCCTCCCCTGAGGTGTTCTTTCTGCCCCACCCACTCTCTTCTACCTCCAAACCTTTATGATACTCCTCACCGGCAAACTAACATCAATCAAATAGTACTGATTCCCCATAAGTGACAAATGAACACCATCCTCCTGAAGCAAATGAAAAGCTTCATATTTGATTTCTGGGTGCACAAGTCTCTGCACCCTACAGGAACTGCAGAACTTCAACATATCCCTGTTAATCTTTTTTCTCAATCGTTCCACCACTCCCTCCTTCACAGCTGCCCTCCATACCCTCCTTAGTATCAATTAATTCCAAGCCAACACTACCCCAGGCCATAACTCCCACAACCAACTAAGATCCCTCTTCATCCTCTTTAACAGCACCATAGCTGTATCCCTAACTAGGCAGTTCTCCCCCACAGGTAAAACTATAGCCACCCACACCCCATGAAGCATAGGCAACAGTTGGCCCCACCCGAACCCCCTCGCACCAGACCATCTCAACAACGCCACTATATAACTACAACCCAACTGAGTTCCTAAAACCCTCAGGCAACTTACCACTCCTCCACGCCACATCTGAAAATGACAGTGAGCCTCAACTCTGATGACCCCCTCCCACAGCCCCAGCCGTTTGTGTCTTAAGAGCCCCCTTTTCCCAAATCTCTTATGGACCATTTGTACTTTGCCGATTTCCAGTGCCCCAGGATCTCCATTTTCTCTTCAGACAGACCCAGCCTGCTCCCTTCGGACGCCACCCACTTCCTAAAAGAATGAGTCCTGAAATTCTCTGCTTTCTCAACCACTGCCAACAGGGCCCTCCTCATCACCCCCGAAACCTGAGTAGCCATCTCCCCTGTCCCGTTTTTGTAGTGAAAAACCAAACCCTCTGTTCCTCTACATCTCTCCCTCTACAGCACTCCCGCCTTCACTGTAGACAGAACCCCCTACTACCTCTATCCAAATAAGCCCAAAAACCGCTGCCCAACTGATCCGTCTTTGATTTGCACATTTTTAGAACCATGCTATCCTCTGACAGATAGACGTCCTTCCACAGCAGACCTCCTTCCCCCGTCCCTTCAGTACTAGCTTTGCCACCCTAAATGCCCCAAAATACAACCAGATAAATCACGTCGAAAACATGTCTCTTTCCTATGGCGACCAGCACACGCCCCCCAGAATGTGGGACAACTTCCTTAACAGGGCAGCTGACACTGGCCTCCTGCCATCCTCCCCCTTCCCTTTTTCCCTTGCCCATCATTCCAACATCCTACTCACCATTTCCTTCCCCCCGCTGAGCTAAAATCCCCAGAACCACTTCCCATAAAAGGCAATGCCCGCCAGTTAAACCGCTATCGTTGCCCTAGTCCAGCCCTTGCCCACACAACTCAATATACATTCTGTCACATCCTCCCTCCTTTTCTCCTCTGCATCCTCCATCCCCTGCATGCTCCTCCTTTTAAAAACTCCAGCCACGCTCTCCTGTATTCAGTCTGCAATGCTGGGGAAAGTGAACCCTCTACTAAATGAAGGGCTCTCAATCTCCTAGCCACCACAGCACCTCCGGGATCCAGTGCCCCTCCACTTCTGCTTCCTGTGCCAGCCCATGGTATCTCTGCCATTGAAAATGCGTTAATGCATCAGTGATGCCATTAGCCTTCCCTGCATCTTTACATCTGCAACATGAGTTGAAAGGCCCCAAGAGGGAAAGGGAATAGAGGGGATCGGGGATGTGGTGAGGACACATCTGCCCTAACCACAGAAGGACGCAGCTGGCAATGGCCCATTCGCAGGTGCCGGGCCCGGTAGCGAGTTTGGCAGTAGCCATGCCCTTAATAAGGGGACGGCTACCACCAAACATGTAATGAGGCCCATGGTGATGGTTGGCTGGGGAGTTCTTCTTGGCATTTGTTGCATGGCACTCAGTGGGGCACAGGTTACATTGTTTGGGGACTTTTTTGCTTGTGTTGTGGGCTTTGTTGTGCACAATGTAGGGTAACCTCACAACAGACACATTTACATGACAGCCCACTTGGAGAAAGGGCTTGGTCACCCCTTTTCCCAGAAGTACAAGAGCTTTGTTTTGTATTCAAAATATGGTAATGGCAACAGGGTATTATTACTCCACTGCCACAGAACTCTCTGTCTTTATATTAGCACGCAGCATGTTATGGCCAGGTAGTTCATCATGTGTGATGCATTTCATGTACAGTGTTCATCCACCACCCTCATTGTCTACTGCCTATTTATATGTATATTCACATAATGTTCAGTCTCACATTGGCTGCTGTCTCATCGTATCCTCCAGCTTTTACACACATGGGTGACAGGCTCTTCACCTTGTTTAACTGTCAAATGATTGGTTAGGCTTTCAATTACTCACCCTATCTTGTGTTTGAACCACATGATGTGCACATGGCCGTCAACATGAGCTCAGTAGACTACTTCGGGGTCAGCCTGGTCCTCCAATCAAGGTGACTGTTTTCTCATCCCAGACACACAGGCGCACCCATGAGGCCTCATCACTGCAATCTTATTGGCATTGGCATTGACATTTGCTCTTGCGGGTACAAATGACAGACCTTGTTGTTCTCTGTTGCCCCCTTTGTCAGGTACTCCTCCCAAGAGGTAGGCCTGGGGTTCCTGCATGTCCCAATGATCCATCTGATTCATGATGGATGTATGATCTTTCACCCTGGGCGTCTGGTTATTCAAATGGGATTACCACTATCCTGGGGGAGCTGGTGTCCTAAATCTCAGATCGTGTTTTGGAAGCTCAGGACCTCTGCCCTGACTCCCATGGGTATGACATTCACAATCGGCCACAGCTCTACTCCCATTTGACTGCACGCATTCTTGTCTAGTTGTACAGAGTTGTGACTTGATATATTTTATATATTTGTATGTGTATACATGTGTTTACCCGGCCTTGCCTGGGGGTTGTGATTTGATAGTCAAGCAAGAGAGGAGGTCTTGTTGTTCTGTGTTTCTAACACAGCTTGCAAGGATTGAGGCCTACTGTCAGATACAGTGTTAGTTCATGCCCTGTATATCATGCAAATGCAATGTATTGAGCATGACACTTCTGCAAAGCAAGAAATTATTTTCACCTAAATATGTATGTGCACTAGCACCTTTGGACATATCTCATGCGCAGAATGCAATTACCATAATAATGGTCTCAGATCAAAATAGTCAGACAGACTCAAAGAATATGGCAAAGTGCTACTTTATTGTCAGCTCAAATAAAGCAGGGAAATCTGGTGATAATGCGAAATGCAGTTCACTCACTCTCGTCTAAGTTTTAGATCACACAAAGACTTTATACTACAATGTCCATCAGCTATGATGTCATCCTACGTGGAAAACAACAGAAACGATTGAGGGGTGGGATTGGTTATGGGAACAAATATACTTATATTATGTGTAAGTGTTAATAACATCATTGTTGCACTTACCCAGAGCTGCACTGCCCTGACTGCACTTACTCAGGGCAATGCTACCCTGATTGCACCTCCTCCTCTCCTCCCCCTGGCACTTTCCCCGCTGCCCTCTTGCACATATGTGTATCACACTTGCACAATCCGAATGACACAAAGCCTAGTACGATAGTTTGTTTTGTCCTCCTGTGTCTTCCCTCCCTTGTCTTGTCACACCTAGAAACACTTGTGTACAGATGCATATAAATGACTTATCATATCATATTGGCTGGCCCTTATCTAGTAGGCATGCCTCAAATGTCCCCTAAAATACCTATAATACTATTATAGCAAAATACTAACAGTGGATTGGCTTTTGCAACGTTGTATAACATGCTTCATAACCACTCATGATTGGTTGGCATAACCTCCCAACCTTGGACATTGGGCTTTCTAGCAGCACGTGAGTAAAAAGAAACCCAGCTGCAGAGAACAACGTCAGACCAATGCCCACTTTGGTCAATTAGCCTACCATCTCTAATCGGTTAGACCACAAGCCATTGCTTCTCCTTTATAGTTGACCTTGCTGGCTGTTTTCTTCTATGAAACCTTTAAGGGAGTCAGGGTACACCACTATCTTCATCTGAGGCTTAAGGAATAGACCTTGCCTTCTGTTCTTGCACCACGTGTTAGGAGACAACAAATGTGTCCATTTGGTCCTTTTATTTACTGCTATTTGATTTAATTTTCTGGGTGCTATTACTCCTCTTGGCTTCTGGAGACTTGACCATTCCATCTTACATATGCTTTTTGCATCCTTAATTGTCCAATACTTGGCACTTGCAGATGTTTTTGCTTCTGCTTAATGTAAGAGAAATGTGCCCTTCGTTCATTGCATATCCTGGTAAATTCCCTTGGTACTTTCCAATTATGTCTTGCTGTGTCATCCTTAGTCTTAGTAAAACAGATATTGTTTGTTCCTTGAATTAAGCTGTTTCTACCGCATCTGCCAGTTCTGCAGCATCAGTTTGTCTCTGAGGTAGTTTTAACATAATCTGACGTTCATCTTTCCATCATGGCCGCTCTATTTACATTATAGTTTCTATTGCAGCAAGCTTCTATATGTCTCATCTACCTTGCATTTCTGCATATGTACATTTGTTGAGGTTCATCTCACTCATCCTTTCAACATAGACAATTTCTTCATCTCTCTTCACTTGATTACTTTGTTACTTCAATTGCACCTTCATTCTTTAAATATTTGCATTTCGTTATTGTGCGTCTTCGTGTCTTCCCTTTATGATGTCACTTTACTTGTGTCAGCTTGCATTTACAGCTCTTCTATGTCCAATGGTGTATTTCAACATCCTTCCACCACTTCAGTACGAGGGTACATTCGATATGGCTGTCTGGGTGCATAACGTCTCTCATATCTTCGGTGCTGTGTTGGGATGATACTTGGCATCACACACACTGCTCTCTTGCTGTTCTTCCAGTATGCTGGAGGTAAGGGGGTGGGCACTAGAGATGACATCACCTGCTCCTCTACATTCCACCCTCTGGTCCAGTCCTCAACCACCTCTTCAATTTTCTTCATCTTTTCTTCACTGTGTGGTTTCTTTGGAATCCATATCTTTATCAGCCAGCTTTGGTGACCTGCATTCTTTATCTGCTCATCCGCACCCCAAGTCATGTGACAACACTCCCCAGAAGGTTCCCAAAATATATAATGTCCTACATACTTCTTATGATCCTTAGGGTAGTAGAACTCCGTTCCTGGGTGTTCCAGGGGAATTCCTTTTTTGTGTTCATGGGCGGTGCCCTCATTTTGCATGTGTACACCATTTTCAGCTTTTATGTCAATCATTATCTTCATCCCAACAGCTTTCTTTGCTGTCTTCTGACATTGTCCAATGATGCTTCCCGCAACACAAAAAATCAGCATTACCAACACTAGTATGGCTCCTAATAATTTGAAGGCATTTTCCATCAAGGTTGGAATCCATGAAAACAGGGACAAGAACCAATCATCTCCTTCAGTCTCATCTACTTCTTCTACCATCTTGTGTGCAGGTTTGACAACATCGTTTAGCCTGTCAAGGTTCCACATTCTCCAGTATGGGCAGGTGTGTACGAGCAGCAAGAATGCCCATTTCTTGGTGCAAACGCCACTTTCCATTGCTGTAATCAAGTCCAAAACATACCTGTTCTGGAGGGTCATCAATCGATTGGCCGTTAGTTCTTCTCGAATCGCATTAACTCCTTTAATCATCATGTTAATTGTTTGCAGCTGCTCCCAATGGGTGATCTGTAACCACTTGGCATTCACTGCAGTCTGGAGTCCTGGCCTAAATATGGATGTAAATATCATTGCCGTCTTGCCAGCATGGATACCCGGGCAATAGAATTTCCCACTGATGAGAGCTTGGGGTTTAGATTGTCCCAAGTGTCCCCCTGTCAAATGAGAGTGTGCAGTCTCTAGCACGATCTTGCGATGGGTTTTGGGTATTACTAACTGAGTTTTACTTAGGCCTTCCCTGGATGTTTCCCTTCTACAGTAATCTCTATCCCAGGAAAAAAAGACGCTCTCCTTTTCTTATCCTTCTCCCTCAGGAATCACTTGTAAGAAAGCCTCTGCATGCACTGGATCATTTTGCTGGGCGAGGACTAGATGGGGAGTATGGTAGGTACTGCTTCCCTTTTTGCTTCAGTGATACATGTCTCATCAGCCTCTCCAAAGCCTAGGTTAACTCTCTCAGTTTCCTCTGGTTCCATTTCTTCCTCAAAACTGGGAAATAGAGCGTTCTCAAGAATTCCCTGTGCAATTTTGGCCCCAGGGTATATTTTTCACGGGGTCTCGCCATGGTTCTGTTGGATTTATAATGCCTGCTAGGACATCTACACCAAACTTCCAGGCCAGGGCAGATTTTGGGGCCAGTCTTCTATAACAACCTGTGGGGGTATTAGAACTAAGTCTGTGGGACTCATCCCTGTGTTCCCAGGAGGGATAATGGCTTCTCTGCTGCTACAAATGTCAAAGCCTATGGATTCTGTTGTGGCAGCAGAGGGGCCCGAGGCTCTGTGACTAAGCTTCTGGAACTTTAAGGTCCAGCAATTTGTCTCAATTGAGTCATATCCCACTTGACACCATATCTAAGGGAGGCATGGTATCACAAGTATGACACTGACACAAAAGGTACAATTTGTAAATCCTCTGGTCAAGTTTTCAATCGGGTTGGGAAAACTCCTACGATGGGAGTAGTCTCAACCATCAAATAATAAATAAAACAGTCTTAGCTGAGTCCATCACATCAAAATGTCCTATAATAACAAAACCTAATGCCCGCCCTATCTCTTGTACAGACAGTGTATTAAGGAGAATATGTATGCAAAGGAAATCAGTGTTCCTATATAAAGAATAAAGGTGGCTGAGGCAGCTCTCCTCCCCACGTTAGACAACACAGAGTAAGGCGGTCCCAGTAGGCAGGATGACACGCTCTGGATCAAATTCTTAACACAAAAGCAGTTTGAAATGTGGATGGAGGCCCGTCTGGCCTTCTATGGTAAAGTCTGACTTACCAGCTTGCAAAACACAGTTCAACAAAAAGTTCACACTGCTCTCCCTCAGTCGGGAACATACTTTTCAAACCAAAAGTTCACATTGGTCTCCCTCAGTCGGGCTCAGACCTTTCAAAGCAAATAACTTGCAGGGTTCCCTTCCCCAAGCTTAATTCACATCCTTTAGGGCTTCCCTTCCCCTAACTTATTACACTTCCGGTCTCCCTCAGTCGAGCTCAGACATTTTCCTTGATGTTGAAGACTTTGGAAGGTATGTGACTTTTTACTATAGACATCCGCAAGACCACTTCGACTATCCCTTTTAAATCACACTCTTACATTATTTTCCCCAGTGTCTCTTGGTATGGGTAGTTCGTTGTCATAAGCACCAAAGTGCAATGTTAACTTCTTACTCTCCCCTTCTCTCTGGGTTAATTTTGATCACTTTGCTTTTACGGTTCATTCACTTTATCGCTTCAAACATTTCACCTTTCACAGAGACTTTTGCGTTTCTTTCTTGTCTCTGCAGTTTTTCACGTGTCAAGGTTAATACCACAGGCTTGGCCTCGCCTCCCCAACTCTGCCGTTCACCTGGGAGGATCGCTGGTGTCCTTGAAACACAATGCAGCCTTGTTGTTTGGGATTTAGACTTCTCCACGTATCTTTCCTGGCCTTTTGGAGGCAACAACCTCCTGCAGGGAACTCCTGGGGTTCTCTACCCTTTGCTTTCAGTCCATTGCTCTGCTCCAGTAGGTTCGCCTTCACACCGCAATTTCTGCTACTCCTCGTGTTCCATATTGCTCATAGTGTGTCTCTATGTTCCGCCTTTTTTTCTGTGTGAGAAGAGCTAATTGATGTCAGATGTATGCACTTAAAGTGAAGTGCCTGACTTTGCCTGACCCGATTAGCAGGACATGTCCATTGCAATATGAAAGGGCTAGCCTCTTTACTCTCATTCTCCCTCTTCCTCTGCCTTTTGTTTGTGTAGAAATGGGGAGGTGTTGGGACATCAGAGAATCCTATGAAATAGGAAAGGTCATGGGTATGGGAAAGGGGGGAATACCGTGTCTCACTATCGGTCGTCTCAGCCCCACTCCCAAAGACCTCTCACCCAGGTGAACAACCCGTACTAGTCCACCTCCATAGTCGGGATCCACTGGTGATGGCCGTGCCCCTGGAACCTGAGAGAGATCCAGTAGGTGAGACCCCCTTTGATTTCTCAAAAGCTGAAAAGAACCATTAGGCTTTGGGATTGCTCCTCTCACTGTTCTCAAAGTGTGTCCTGCTGTGAACTTCTGGCATATAATGCAGTTCACAATAAACTGTGCCAAGTGTTCTAATAATTTTAGTGAAAACCAGTCTGCAATCGTGGCAGCAAGACCCTCTCTTGTTGTGTGAAACTTCTCCAGTGCCATCTTTAATAATGCTACAGGCATAACTGTGTTTCCAGTACTGTAATGTCTCAATAAAGCCTCAATAGGGGATAAAAGAGCACCCCCCGTTATTTCCAAAGATCATATGCTTCCTGTGGTGCTCGACCTTGTAGCACAATTAATTGTACAATAGATCAAATATTAAACCTTTCCTTCATCTTCATGCATCTTCTTGAAAATTGTTTAACACTCTCGACATCAAGATCGGAAATGTTTCCCATTTGGCTTCTACATCTGGGGTTTTGTTACTGCGAGAAATTAAATCTGGTTCCCCTTCACGATGTACCTGCTGTCACATGATGATCCCATATGGTAGGCCCTTCTTTTGAGAGCGCAGGGAATAACACTGTGTGATTGGAGACAAGATAGTCATGGAAGGTTTCTATCCGCTGCTTGGAACCTGTATAAGCACCCATGGCACTTGCTTGCTCATATGAATGTGCTGTCTATTCTCTCCTAAGATGTTTCAACTTGTGTAAGATAGTCACATGATGTTTTAAGATGATTTGATGGTGTCCGTCGTCGATAAGATTGCATAAATTGTATGGCCATTGCTGGTGAGTTACGAATAATTCAATAAGAAATGTTTAAAAAAAATAATTAAATCTGCCCTTTTAGTATGGGCTGGGTGCTTCACGACTGCAATAGCCAATACAAGCGTGAGTACTTTACTAAGCTTGTCCAATAGTGGTACATGTTGCAATGGTGAGCCATCAGCACAGAGGGAACCCCTACTTTTCCAACATGACAATCCTGAGTGTTTGGTTAATGTCACGTAGGTGGAGTCAGAGTACACTGTCACTTCCTCATCCTCATCTCTTTGGAGTGCAGTGATGCAGCCTCTGCTGAACAATGGGAAGGCAGTCTCGCACTTGTCACTTCCTCAAATTCACCTTCACGGTTCAGCTTCACTACTGCTGATACAGTATGTCGTTCGCCCGTCGTTTGGTCAATTCTCGAAGAAGCATCAATAAAGAGAACCTTCCCCCCTTGCAAGCGTGTTTTTTCTAACATTAGGAATGTCATCATAACATTCAGTGTACCTTTTACAATCATGCACATAGTCCTCTTTCCCTACCAATTCTACTAAAAATGTTGCTGCATTCACTGCTCTGTATTTAACAATTTCAATTGCTTGATTTAAAATAATAATCTCTTATCCTGATGCTCTTTGTGTAGTTAATCTACTTTTAGGTTTATCGAAAATAGCGAATAAGACATGCTCGACAAATAATGTCATTGAGCACCCCATCGTAATGCATGCAGTCTTTTTAATCGCAAATGTGACAGCAGGTAAAGCTTGTTTGCATGGGTAGTGCACTTGCATTACTGGGTCTAAAATCCCACTGTAATATGCTAATGGATTGTGCCCATGTCCAAACGTTGTTTTCTGCGTAAGGACCGCTGTCATCACTACTGAATTGGAATGCGAGAATAAGCAAAACTCTTCATTATTTAATTTATTATTCCTAAAACAGGGGCTCTGTAAATTACTCTTTTTAATTCTTCAAATCGTTCAGTCATTTCCCCAGTCCATATTATCTTTAATTGTCCACCTGGGCTTCCTTAAGTCCTTTTAAAAGTTGTTGAATATATGTGCTGAAGTCAAAAACTCAGGCCCTACAATAATTACACAGGCCTAGAAAGTGTTGCATCTTTTTTACTGTCTCAGGTTTTGGAGTTTTTTTAAACGCTTCTACTCTCTCAGGTGTCACATTTCTCCTCCCTTGAGAGATAAACTGTCCTATGTACAGAACCTCTTCCTGACAATATTGTAACATCTCTTTGTCTACTTTATATTGTTTTTCTTCCGGTATGGTCATAAGTTGATCTGAGTCTTCTTTACATCTTTGTTCCATCTCACTACAAACCAATAAATCATCTACATATTGAATTATTGCACTCTGGAGCTGTACGTTACCTAGGTCCATCTGAAGGACTCTATTAAAGATTGAGGGGGACTCACAGTACCCCTGAGACACACAAGTGTGTTATAGATGATAATGTGAGGGGCAAAAGGCAGCATGCACGGCTGTACACCGCCTTTTGTCCTTTACATTTGCACACTGCAGTGTAAATGACCAAAACTTGGTGGCGTTAAAATGTAAATGTAATGGGTCCCCACAGCTAAATTACTAATTTTATCAAAATGAGCGCCAAAGAAGATTCTTTATCCCATGCAATATATAATGGGACAGAATTAGTATTGTGAACCAAGGATAGTACAGGGGCAATGTGCTGGTCTTGGAAGCAAGACCACGCAGAGCAATAGATGTTTGAACCCCGGATCTGCGCTTAGAAACCAAACTCAGGTGTTAAGTGCTTCATAAAAAAAACAATTAATTAAATAAAAATAAATAAACCCATAAGATCCCATCTCCCACTTTCAGCACTTTATATCCTATATGATCTGTAAGGGTGCAGAAGTAAGGTTCAGACACAATGGTGGCATATTCTGGAGTATAGACCTTTATTTATTAAGAAAGGGTTGGAAAAATGCCTCTCTATCCCTAAAGCTAAGAAGGGTTTCCATGCCTCAAAGAAAACTGGTGAAATTGTCAGAATGTCCAAAACTAAAAAGTCTGTCACTATCGTCTCCCAAAAAAAAGCCTAATCCTGTCCCGAACACTATTTACTTAAACCAATTGTGCAAGGATGATCTTTCCTCAAAAAAATGTTCCAACAAAGAGAAAAGTTCCCAAATAGCTTTTGCAGAACATGCCAATGAGAAGACAGCTTTCTCAACACCAGAGGGTCTTTATCAGTTCAGGGCAATAATGCCTTTTGAGTTGAAGAATGCACCTGCCACTTTCAGAGGCTTGTGAATCATGTCCTTAATGGGTTGGATGAATTCTGTCTTGCATATCTGAATAATATAGCTGTTTTCAGTGCCACTTAACAGGATCATGTGAAACACCTTAGAATTGTGTTGCAGGATCTTCATAAGGCCCACTTGACCATAAAGGCCAGTAAGTGCCAGATTGGGCAAGGATCAGTTGTCTACCTTTGGCATGCAGTAGGTAGAGGTAGGATACAGCCTCTACCCAGTAAAGTACAAGCAGTACAAGACTGGTCTACTCCCACTACACAAACCCAAGTGAGCACCTTCTTAGGACTCACTGGGTACTACAGAAAATTAATGGCAGACTATGGCACCATAGCTGCCCCTCTGACAACTCTCACAACTCCTAAGAAGCCCAAGAAGGTAACTTGGTCTGAAGTGTGGAAAGGCCTTCAATGGCTTAAAAGACTCCTTGTGCCAGGCCCCTGTTCTCAGAGCCCCTGATTACCAAAGACCTTTTATTGTGCAGACAGATGCCTGTGACACTGGGATAGGGGCTGTGCTATCACAAGTAGATGAGAAGGTTAAGGAACACCCTATTGGCTTCAACAGTCACCAGCTTAAGGACAGAAAGCTCAGATGGTCCACAGTAAAGAAAGAATGTTTCTCTGTTGTGTGGGCCCTAAGAAAGCTGAAGCCCTACCTCTATGTGACCCACTTCACTGTGCAAACTGACCATAAGTACCTAAAGTGGCTAATGAACATGAAGGGAGATAATCCAAAGTTGCTCCGGTGGTCCATAAGCCTTCAAGGTTTTGACTTCACCACTGAGCATAGGCCAGGTGTCCAACGTAGGAATGCTGATGGGTTGTCCAGAATGTTTTACTGACCTGAACATGAGACACATCCAGGGGTGGATGAATTCCCCCTGTCCTTGGTCTGGGAGGGGCGAGTGTTAGGAAAGATTCCCATTTATGTGAAGTTTTCCCTCCAGTTGTGTAAAACCACAACATTTTACTGCTGTTAAACACCATAGTCTGACTTTGCCAGTGGAGCACAGCATACAGCTGCACTACCCTGGGCTTTTCGCTCACTTTATTATGGGAAAACTGACATGCCCTTAAAGACAGTCAGTACTGGGAGACTTTGTTTCCCTTAGTTCTTTCCAATATTGCAACCTTTCTGCAACATGTTACAAGTGCAAAATGTACCTTACAGTGCAGTACCTTACAATAATGCAATGCATTATTTATCTGCTCATCCACACTCCAAGTCATGTGACAACACTCCCCAGATGGTTGACAAAATATCCAATGTCCTACATACTTCTTATGATCCTTAGGGTAGTATAACATTGTTCCTGTGGTTTCCAGGGGGCTTCCTTTTATCTGTTCATGGACGGTGCCCTCATTTTGCATGTGTTCACCATTTTCAGCATTATCTTCATCCCAACAGCTTTCTTTGCTGTCTTCTGACATTGTCCAATAATGATGCTCGCAACACAGAATCCCAGCATTACCAACACTAATATGGCTACTAATAACTTGAAGTCGTTTGCCATCAAGGTTGGAATCCATGAAAACAGGGACGAGAACCAATCATCTCCTTCAGTCCCGTCTACTTCTTCTACCATCTTGTGTGCAGGTTTGACAACATTGTTATTGCCTCTGTCAAGGTTCTATTTTCTCCATCATTGGCAGGCATGTACATACAGCAAGATGGCCCAATCATGGCCCAAACGCCACCTTCCATTGCGGTAATCAGGTCCAAGATATACCTGTTCTGGAGGGTCATCACTCGAATGCACTTAGTTCTTCTCGAATCGAACTAAGGGGCTGATTCATGGAATTATTTGCACCAAGCAACAGGGATTTGTGTGCCAGTTTGCCCGCAAATCCTCATTTGTTAAAGAGGGATTTGCTGGCAGAATGGCACACAAATCCCAGTTTTTCGGCGCATATAATTCCATGAATCAGCCCCTAAATCCTTTAATTGTCATGTTAATTGTTTGCAGAAGCTCCCATCTGGTGATCTGTAACCTCTTGGCATTCACCGCAGTTTGGAGTCCTGGCATCAATATGGATGTAAATATCATTGCCGTCTTGCCAAATAATTTATGCTCATCTGGAATATTGTCATAAGCTTTTATCCATTTTGCTGAGAAATAGTAGGAGGTTGAGCAACTTCTTTCATCTCTGGTGCACATCCATTTTCGTAAACTCTTCAATGTGGAGATCAGTTTGGAGAATCACTAATGCAGAAACATGTATTACCACAATAGAACATATTCCTCCCCAGTTTTTAGGCAGTTTCATGTAACCTTTGAATCCACAAGCCCAATAACGGTCTATTAGCACAGCATTTTCTGCATTCATTATTGGTACTTCAAGCATCTGCTTGCATCCTTTATTTTCTTCAACTAGAACCAAGCCTGTGTTCCAAAAGGATGTTGTTGCATTGTTTATTGGTATTATGGACACCGGTCCTGCATCATCTTCAACCCATGTTAATAATTTAGAATAATCGGCTCATGACTTTAGACATCCATCATTTACGATTTCCACTACGTCAACTGGTTCCTTCATCAACAAATGGGAACTGCATGATAACATTCCTTCTTCCCACCCTGTACTGGTGGAAAGTCATCCATATACCAATAGCTGAGGTCTTTCCCATAATCCTGGCTATCCTGATGTTTCCTGTAGATCTGCACATCCCAACCTCTTCAGTTCAGCAACCTTTATTTGTTCTCCAGTCAATGTTGAATATATGAGTATTCTGTTCGACCAACTTATGTCTTTATCCATCTTCTGTGTTTTTACGTATGCATCTTCATATGGAAATGACTTATTTTATCGCCATCGTTGGATCGACCCATCTTCCTTCGAATTGTCCTCTTCTTATGCGCGCTGCTAGATGGCTGAGACACTTTGCATCGTGTGCAGGTATTTGTCTCCCAATTAATGTTCTGGTCACGTTTATGGCATAACGAATGAGAGAAGACATGTAACATCTTTCCTCTCTCATTCTCTTTCCCAGCTCTCTCATGTGTTGATATAACATATTATTCTTTAAATGGGCAGAATTATCAAGATATGAGTTGAGGATAGCTTAGCGGCAATGCGCGTGCCTTGTAAGCAAGACGACACGAAGCAACACAGGTTCGATCCCCGGGTCCGCATTTAGAAGGTGTTATAAATACGCAACTAAGACCAAAAAAAACCAATTACGCAAATAAAAAAAATGAACAATTCCTGTAACAGCGCCTCAATGCCCACGGGCTGTGTGAGCACTTTAAAAATGCAAAATATATAAATATATATATATATATATGTCCTCAATATCTTCTTCAACATCTATTTTTGCTCAAACAATTTGTTCAGAAGTATTAGGGAAAATATGGGTTGTACCTTTGCTAGGGATAATCAGAGAAGTGTCACTACCTAATATTTCATCAGCATTATTAACGATTATCCGTCTAAATGCCATAACAATAAGAAAGAAAAGACAATTCATGGTACAGAATAATCAATCCAAATGAACTTATTGATCTTCTTCTCACAGGCATAGTACCTCTTGCATTCTGAAATATTCTCATTCTTTTCTTTTCCTTCAATGGGCCTCATTATGGGTTTGGCGGTAGCCGTGGCTGTAACAAAGGCACAGCTGCCGACAAACCAGTGATTTTACCGGCACCCACGAATGGGCAATTACCAGGTCATGCCAAGTTCGGTGGACCCGGTAATTGCCCATTCACGGGTGCCGGCATAAGGGACTCCCTATCCCCATTTGGCCCCATAAGGTTGAATGGGAATGGGGAGCTCGGATGCACCGGCACCAATCATAACGGTGCCGATGCATCCATGTGTTGTGCTTGCGGATGTTGCACTGCCCGCCAGGTCCGACCTGGCGGGCAGAGCGAGACCCGCAAGCACAACCCGTAGTATGGCGGTACGGTAGTAACAGTTCCGGTAGTGCTACCAGAACCATTGTTGCCTTACCGCCATATTTATAATGAGGCCCAATGTGTGCTTAAGTCACTTTCATAAATGTTTGACCATCTTACAACAAATATTGCAGAAGAATCGCAATGACAATTCTGAGAATGATAGGACCGTTTGTAGGATTCCCAAAAAATGTAACAGCATCCACGTCTTACTAAAGCTGGGTAAGACTGAAGACTATAGGTAAAAAAGAGCAGTAAAAAATCTGCGCAACATTGCAGCTATGGGTTTCATGAAGTGATATTTATATATAAGTTATTGTTTTCCTTCTGAAACATTATTCTAAAATTGCTATAATGTTTCAAGCTGCACACAACATATTATACAATCTTTGTCTCTTCCTTTTAATTTATAATCTGGTTTAAGTTCAGCTGGAAAAGTTTCCTGCAACACCAGCAAGTCCATTCACTTCGTATTAAGCTCTTGTGAGTGTCACTTTGTTACAGAAAGTTTTTAATTCATGAATTCTTTGTCCTTGCCCTTGGTAGCCGATCTGGCCTGCATACGCAGACATTGCTTCTCTGTCATTGGCTGCTGGAGGGAAATGGGTCTCTACTTTATAGAGCTTTATGTCATTCAGGTGCAGCAAGGCTCTTCTCCCTTTCAATTTAATAGATGTAGGTGTGACCTCCTCTACTATGTACAGTCCTTAAAAGCGGGGCTTATTCCAAGTGGGCACAGAACTTTGTGTTAACAACTGGTCCCCATGGGTACAAACTAGACTGTTTTAATAGTTTACTAAGATCTTCAGTTTGGCCATCTTCTTCAATCTTCTTTGACCCTTCCCTCCGATTTTTGATCTGTTGAGAAATAAAAGAAACAATAGCAGTCATATTTGTCAAATAATCATGCATCTGATCACCTAAAGCCTTTGCTACACTATGGGCATCAGTTTCTGTTCAAGTGAGAAGAGCAAGGGGTACTCTCATATGATGTCCAGTCATCAACTCATGAGGAGTCAGGTGGAGATCTGAGCCAAGCTGGTTTCTCAGTGCAAACAAAGCAGGGGGCAGACAATGCAGCCACACATTTTTTAAGGTCATCTTGATTTTAGCTATCCTCTCTTTGAGGAGTCTGTTTGAACTCTCACAGATAAAAATTATTCTGTGGTTGATAAGCAGATGAAAATGTGTGTTTTATACATAAAAGTGTGACCTGCTCAAATAGTTCATTTACAAAGTGTGGTCCATTGTCAGACCGCAAGACTGTGCACACACCCCATCTTGGAAGCACATCACACACACAAGGAACTTGGCAGCACATGGGGCATCAGGGTGCATATATGGACCTGCTTCAATCCATCTAGAACAGGACAAACTACCACTAACATGTACCTATATCCATTGCATATTTGCAACATATCCACATAATCTATATGTAGATGCTGTGAGGGCGGCATGATATCACAAAAGGTACAATTTGTAAAACCTTTATTGAAGTTTTCAATGGGATTGTAGAAACTCCTACTTTTCCTTATAGGATGAGAGTAGTCTCGACCATCAAATCATAAATAAAGCAGTCCTAGTGGAGTCTGTCAAATCAAAATGGCCTATACTAACAAAACCTAATGCCTGTCCTATCTCTTGTACAGAACTTGTGTAAAGGAGAATATGTATGCAAAGGAAAGTCAGTGTTCACATATAGAGAGTAAAAGGTGGCAGAGTCAGCTCTCCTCCCCATGTTAGACAGCACAGAGTAAGGGTGTCCCTGTAGGCAGGATGACACACTCTGGCTCAGATTCTTAACAGACAAGCAGTTCAAAACGTGGATCGAGGCCCATCTGTCCTTCCACGTTAAAGTCCCACTTTCCAGCTTCCAAAACACAGTTCAACAAAAAGTTCACACTGGTCTCCCTCAGTCGGGCTCAGACCTTTCAAAGCAAAAGTTCACATTGGTCTCCCTCAGTCAGGCTCAGACCTTTCAAAGCAAAACACTTGCAGGGGTTCCCTTCTCCAAGCTTAATTCACATCCTTTAGGGGTCCTCTTCCCCTAACTTATTACACTTCCGGTCTCCCTCAGTCGGGCTTGGACCTTTTCATTGATGTCAAAGACTTTCAAATGTGTGTGGCTTTTTACTATAGACATCCACAGGACCACTTCAACATTCCCTTTTAAATCACACTCTTGTGTTATTTGCCCTAGTGTCTCTTGGTCTGGGTAGTTCGATGTCATAAGCACCAAAGTTCAATGTTCACCTTTTACTCTCCCCTTCTCTCAGGTTTAATTTTGATAACTTCCCTTTTACAGTTCATTCACTTTATCACTACAAACATTTCACCTTTCACAGAGACTTTCGAGTGGGCTACATCATTTCACTGGACCACTCCGTTACTCAGTATTGCTGGTTTCACAGCTATCGATACTTTAAAGTCCATACACAGGGCTGCTTTTCTTCGCATCTCATCCACACGCGTGCAGCCTTCAATTTGTATGATATATTGTTGCCAATTCAATCTTTCCTTAAAACTCATCGGTCTTTCATGTCGCTTGCCAACTCACCAGCTGTGTGCATTTCTTTCTTGTCTCTGCAGTTTTCACAAGTCAATGTTAATACCACAGGCTTGGTCTTGCCTCCCCAATTCAGCCGTTTTCCCGGGAGGGTTGCTGGCATTCTTAAAACACAATGAAGCCTTCTTGTTTGGGATTTGGCCTTCACGTATCTTTTGCAGCCTTTCGGAGGCAAATACCTCCTGCAGGGAACTCCTGGGGTTCTGTATCCTTTGCTCGCAACCCTCGGTCCGTTGCTCTTCTTCAGTAGGTTTGCCTTTTCCCCAGAAACTCTGCTCCTGCTCATTTTCCCCCTTGCTCAGAGTGTGTCTCAATGTTCCACCTTTTATCCGTGTGAGGAGAGCTAATTGATATCAGATGCATGCACTTAAAGTCAAGTGCCTGACTTTGTCCGACCCAATTAGTGGAGCATGTCCAATACGATGTGTAAGGGTTGGCCTCTTTACTCTCTATCACCCTCTTCCTCAGCCCAGTGTTTGTGTAGAAAGGGGTGGAGCTGGGACATCAGAGAATCCTATGAAATAGGATGGATCATGGGTATGGGAAATACTGCCTCTCACCATTGGTCGCCTCACCCCCACTCCCTGAAAACCACTCACCCAGATGATCCTCCCACACTGGTCCACCACCAGGGACTAGATACAAAGGCTATGGCCATGCCCTGGCCACCTGAGAGAGAGAACCCTGTGGACTACTGTGATGAATCCACTCTGAACTGCACAGATCTCCTGTCAGGCACCGGCTCTGGTGATACCAGCATAAGTAGGCTAAGCAGTGTAGCAAGGGGTTAAAGGTTTCTGTCAACCGGGGTGGATAGATTGACAGTATGTTTAGCCAATCACAGCCGAGATTCAAGTGTTGATTATTTTTCTTGGTCGCTCTGTCGTTGCTAGGAGACAGGGGAGGAGAGCTGGAAAGTGACAGTTATGAATGGGCGTATTAGAAAGCCCAGCTGAAGCGGAATGAAAACAAGGATATTTTAATTATTTGAAGTTAAGTGAAGAGGGGCACCGTTGCGCTTTCATATAGTTTATTGTTGAAGTCCGGAAGACATCCGACCGCAACTGTGTGACAGAGAATCGGAGTCGGTGATTTGAACGGAGTGTCGAGGCGCTGCCGTTCCTGAGAGAACGAGGATCCGACAGCACCGACTAGGAAGAAGGAGTCACAGCCTCCTATGAAGGCATGGCAGTAACTGAAGGGGCTACTTATATTCATAATCCCGGGGATCGCACGGCGGGGAAGCCGCAACGTGAAACTGACTTGGAGTCGCCGGGTCAGGAAAGCCAGCTGAGGAGGGGGGTGGAGAAACCCAGCAGCCGCTGAAAGAAGGCAGAGAAGGAGTAGACGGAGTTCCATCGACGAAATCAAGCAACAGTAAGCAGCTGATTAGAGGGATGAAAAGGCTTTCGTAGCGAAGGAGGCAGGAGGGAAAAAACTGTACGAAGACAGAAAGCGCTGAATGTTGTGTGGTCTTATGGACTTGGTAAGAGTTCTACTTTAAAGAGACTTTTTCCTCCGAACACTGACATTTATAAAAGAGTCGTTTTGAAACCCAGAATGGACAAAGGGATAAGAAAGTAAAAGTATGTGCCATTAAGCTGGGGGCAAGTGTGAATGAAAGCCTGAGAGGGGAAATGTGAAGATAATCCAGACACAGCAAAGTGTAGGAGTGTTTTAAAACGGCAATAAGAAGGTATTTATACTTTGAGTGGGAATTTGTACACACTGTAAAAAAAAAAACAACAGAGCCAAAGGCCAGAAACTGAGGGAAAGGAGCTGAGAATATACAAAGACAGTAAAGGGAAGAAGTCAGAAAAGAGATAATTCCAGAGGAGTCAAAATAACAGGGAAGATCTTGAGATAACGTTGACTGTAAAGGGAACTTTAACATTGAAGAAAGTAAAACCTGAAAGACTTACCTGAATAATCCCACCAAGTTGCCTGAAGTTACCTCCTGTCAAGGCTGCCAGAAGAGTTCAAGACGTATCCTTTACCTATAAAAAAGAAAGTTAAAGTTAATAAAAGTTGTTTTTCCTGAAACAGAGTACCCTACTTACAGTCTCCGAGTAATCATTTCATAAGGCACAGAACACAGGTTTACAACTAGTAAGTGAGACACCCTTTGGTTTCTCCCATTCCCTTCTCCTATGCGATGTAGCCGCATCTGTTTCACAGAGAAACCGGGAAAGGAAATCAGTGTTCTGCTGTTCTTTACCTTTTTGGTGTTCCACAGTGAAACAGTACGGTTGCAGGTCTAAGAACCATTGCATGACTCGAGAGTTAGAGTCCTGTAGTTGAGTTATCCATACCAAAGGTAAGTGGTCGGTGACAAGTGTAAACCTTCTCCCTAGAAGGTAGTACCAAAGATGGATGATTGCCCATTTGATGGCAAGGCCTTCCAATTCCAACACAGAGTAGTTCTTCTCATGTGGGAAGAGTTTACAACTAGTGAATAAGATGGGGTGTTCTAGTCCTTTGTGTATTTGCGATAATACTGCTCCTAACCCTGTGAGGGAGCCATCGGTCTATAACACGAATTCCTTTGAGAAGTCTACTACTTTTAGTATTGGATTTTGGCATAAGGTTTCTTTCAGGTTATTTTAAAAAGCATCATCCTCATCAGTCCAATGCATTGTCAGAGGTCCGCATTTCTTAGTTTGTCTGTCAGTCTGGATGTTCTATCTGAAAATTCAGGGATAAACCTCTGGTAATAACTAATTAATTGTAGGAATGCCCTGATATCGCTCTTGGTCTTAGGTATGGGGGCATCTAGGAAGGCTTTCACTTTTTCTTGCTGGGGCTGGACAGTGGCATTCCCTACAAATAAGCCTAGGTATTTCACTGCTGAGCAAGCCAGCTTAAAGTTTGATTGATTGGCAGTTAAGCCGGCCTCTCAGAGGGTTCTGATAATAGTAAAAATATGGAAAAGATGGTCTTCCCAAGTTTTACTATAAATGACTATGCTGTCAATGTAGGCCCCACAGAAATCGGAATAAGGCTGCAATATCCTGTCCATAAGTCATTGGAAAGTGGCTGGGGCTGCATGCAGTCCAAAAGGGAGGACTTTGAATTGAAATAGTCCTATTTGCATCGAGAAAGCCTGCTTTTCTTATCAGGTCCATGTACACGGGCCTGCCAATATCCCTTGGTTAAATCTAGAGTTGACAATAATGTGGCATTTCCAAGTTTATGTATGAACTCATCGATGAGTGGCATAGGATAGACATCGAAGTCTGAGATTGTGTTGACCTGCCTGAAGTCTATGCAAAACCTCCAAGAGTGATCCGGTTTTGTCACTAACATAATAGGAGAGGGCCATGGACTTGAAGATGGATCAATGATGTTTCCCTCAACATTTTTCTAGCTACATCGATTACTATTTGCTTTCGGGCTTCTGGGATTCTATATGGCTTCAAATGGACCACTTTCCCCTTTGGATTTCTAATCTAATGGTAAGTACCATGTACTCTCCCTGGTTTGTCATAGAAAACATAGAATACATTGGGGAATGCAGTAGTAAGGTCATTCAAATATTTTTGTTTATCTTTAGATAGTTCTTGGGGAATAATTTCAGAGTTGTCTATCTCCTTGGGTACCAAACAAGACAATATAGATGAGGTAGTAGCAAAAGGATTTTCTTTCCACTCTTTCATGAGATTTACATGGTAGAGTTGGGTCTATTGCCTTCTATCGGTTTGTGCAATTTTATAGGTACAGGTTCCTGTTTGCTCTAGCACCTCATAGAGCCAGTGCCACTTTGAAGCAAGTTTATTTTCAGAGGTAGGTAAGAGGACTAATACTTTCTGTCTTAATGAAAAGTATCTTAAGTTTACCTTCTTGTCATAGGCAGATTTTTGTTGGGCTTGAGGATCTCCATGTGAGTGTGGACTAGACTCTGGATGAGTTTCATGTGCTCTCGGAATTGGGTAGCTGTCTGTGAGAGGTGAATTGGCACCACTTCTCTTTCTTCTCAGGTCTCCCAGAGCATGTCTAAGACATCTCTTGGTTCTCTACCGTAGAGTAACTCAAAAGAGAAGAAACGGGTGGATGCATGAGGGGTCTTTCTTAATGCAAATGGGGTCCACAGGATCATACAATCTCAGTGTTTTCCATCCTCATCTACCAATTTTCTCAGAATCATCTTGAGGGTCTTGTTAGTCGCTCTACCAATCCATCCATCTGGGGGTGGTAAACTGAGGTTCTTAAGGTGGTATTGTGTAGTAATTCCTTAACTTCACCCACAAGCTTACTCATGAAATTGGATCCCTGATCCGTTAGAAGTTCCTTGGGGAAACCAACAAAAAAAAATGGCAAAAGGTGTTTTAAAATGTGCTTGGTTGTGTTGTTCCGCATGGTGAAGGCTTCTGGGAATGGGGGAGCATAATCAATGATTATGGGAAAATATTTATAAATAGAAGTTTCCAACTCTCCAATGATATCAATCTGGATTCGGGAGAAAAGAACTTCTATTATCGGCAATGGGTTTAGAGCATGGGTCTCCAACCTATATGTCAGCAAGAGCTACTTGTAGTTGAGGGCCAATAGGCGTGAGCGACTGAGGTGGCAATGTTCATGAGCATGGGAATTTGTGCAAAGATTTTTTGGGGAGGTTTATTTGCTTTTTATACAGAAAAGGAAAACATATGCATTCACCATTATATTAAAAACTTCAAAAAGGTTTGTATTCTTTTTTGGGGGATTGCACAAGTAAAAAAAAATCAGAGAAGTGCTTCTATCAATGAGTTATCATGGTTTAAAAACAAAATCGTCCATCATAGACAAATTTCCACTTTGTCGAAAAAATAAAATCCACTGCCATGTTAACACATCCCTAATTCATGCAAATTGGAACATTGTGTCATGTTCATATGTCGTTTCACAGAATTAAGAAAGGAAATGTAGGCCAAACCCTAATTTGTTGACAACCCTTGAATGCTTTTCATGTCAAAATAACGTGGAAGATTGAAAAAAGTGGACATGTTGGAAGCCATGGGTTCAGTTTATCACTTTGAAAAGTTAAATGCATGTGCAAAAAGGCATACATCACAGGGCTTTTATAACACTCTGTTTTATAAATATGACTTGAAATGTACACAAATCATATAACAACCTGACAAGACAATATATGACTGGCTTTTATGTACCGCTGTCCTAGACATATTGGGGGCAACAACATCACAAACATGATATGAAATGACAATGATGACATATTGTGTGCACGGGCATCAGCAACATTTGTTTTACAGTGGCAGTGCTGGCACATTTTGTGTGCAAAGGCATTATGAAAGCATCTTGTATAATGCACCCATCTACTGTTGGTGACCAGGCCTCTGTTAGGGAGAATTCTCCAGAATGGCTAATTTCCCTTACCTACTGAGTCCCTCAGCATCTTTGCTGGATTTCTAGGATTTATTTTTTTCACCTGGTAAGAGTGTGAGCCTTTTTCCCACTAACACATTTGTTTTGCTGTTTTTTTACATGTTTGTGTTCATAGTCTGTGGAGTCTCACCTACTCCATAGGCATCATCTTTTTACTGTGTGGCACACAGCACCTTTAGTGCAGTGACACAGGGTTGTCTTTTTAGACATCCCACTTTAAACTCCATTTTCTGGGACTGACTACTGTCTCCCAGAGCATGTAAAGTTGCCATTGACTTTAACTAGTCTTTTTAAATTTACAAACCCAGTACAAACTATTATCTTCCATAGAGTACTGGAAAGGGTTAATAGTTATCCCTTTTTGTCTGTTTCTCATGGAACATTATTTAATTCTCCTTGCTTTAAGATTTGGCTGGTGGCAGTGGTATCTACCATTTTTATTTTACTGCGAGCTATGAAAATAGCCTCGGTACTGTTAGAGGCTATGGTGGTAGCCTCGAACTGTAATCCGCTGGACCCCTTTTAATTTTATTTGGTTCCGGCTGGTTTATTCGCCATTTCTTTTTGTAAAGGTCTTTCTCGTGTTTTACTCTGCACGCCAAAACAGGTTTGGTTCCTTTGTTCGCCGACCTTTGGCGGGCTTCTGCACAGAAGCCCTCCTTAGCACCTGAGTGTCTGGGTGGACAGGATGTGAGGGAGGGGTTTTAGGGCCTCTGCACAGGGTCTCCTTTGAGACCCAAGTCTCACTCTTGTTTCATTGGCTAGGTGACTGTCCTGCCCGGACAGCGAGCCTGCTGTGTGAGTGACAGCCAGGCTGTGTGAATGGGGGAAAACTGCATAAAAAGCAGGTCTCTGGGACTTGGAAGGCAGAGTCGCCACTGGATCAAGAGAACTGAAGAGAAGCTGAAGGAAGAGGACTACTGCAACTACTGAACCTCGCAGTGAAGCCCTGCTGCGGGTCCGCATCTCCTGCACTTCGACAACAGAGAAGATCTGCAAGGAATCTTCTTCCCTTGAGCTAGTGGGACCAACCAGTTTGCCAAACACCAAGCAAGTCCTCCCTCCCCTGGTCGAATTTGCTGTGCATCGCTGCAGTGAACCAGGTAGCCAGGAGGACCGGACCCTGTTTGGGTTTTAGAGAGTGCACCTTTTATTGTCGCTTTGCTCTGCTGCTGGTTTCTTCCCTGGGCAGTGCAGGACCCTCCAGTCTTCCTCCTTCTTGTCAGTCTGGCAGTCGCTTCATGAACCGAGAGCCTGCAGGACCTGCCAGGAACTTCTGCCTCAGCTGCAGCATTCTTCTTCTACTAAGGTACTGTTCAAATCTGGTCGTTCGTTCCGTCCGACCGCGGTGAAATTGTTTAAAATCTTTCACCAATCCGAGGGCTTGTCCTGCTCTACTCCTTTAAATAACTTTTCTTCTGACCAAATTCTTTTCAAACTCTTGGCAAAGACTTAACAGCGAACTACTCTGAACTGTGTGATCCTCTGCAAAGACTCTGAACCATTAACATTGGCTCAGGCCTATTGATTTGAATCCTAGCTGTAGTAAGCCTTTTCTAGATTGCTGTGCCTACTTACTTGTTGGTGTTGCTTGATTTTGAATAACCTTGTCTTTCCCTCCCTTTTTAAATTGCTTGAGTGCCTTAACTTGTCCAGAATTCATTGGGTGGTGTGTAGTGTATTAGGATTCTGATATTCTGCTGCTTTATATCAGTGAACTGTTTTATAATTGATGGTGTAAATAAATGTATATTCATTTACTCAGAAACCTTGAGTGAGTGTTTGTTTGAACCATAGTAATCACTGTCCTTTGTGTAACGTCTGATACTGCTCACTTTACTCTTGAGATAAGTCTGGCTGCTCAGCCATCGCTACCACCTTACTGTGTAGTACGAGCTTGTACCAAAGGTGAATTTGTACTTGCACTTGTAGTCTTAATTGTGTGTGGTGTTCCCAAAGGGTACTGCATATGAATCTGCCTAACAGCCTCGATTGAATTTTTCTATGTTACCATGCAAAATCCTTATCAAAATATATACTTACAAATCACTGTCCACTTTTCTCACCTAATTTCTTCATTCATACTCTCGTTTCATAAAAGACAGTCTGAAAACAAACTCGCAAAATCATGGTCTTTGAGTCCATATTTATCGGACTGAATCAACAGAAACAGGGAGCCTTGCAACATACAAATAGATGACAGCCCTTTTTTAAAACAATCACCAGCACCACCTAATTCCCATTTAATTCTTTTATGGCAGCCATTCTATGCTGATCAACCTGCCCATTAGCCCTCGGCACATGGGACACCTTGTATAGACACTGTCAGGAGCCCTTCGTTACCTTCCCCCCCCTTTTCTTTGTACATACGCAGCTTTCTATTGACATGTATGCAATTCAAGAAAAGAGAGTTGCCAAGGTAGGGGAACTCCTGTCTCCTGCACACTATCTCTGGCTGGTATACAGCCAAACTGTTTGTAATGAAGTAGGAAATAGGACTTCTCAAGGTTAGTGTACTTAAGTGGTGATAATGAATAGATGCACCACATCAATTCTTCAACAGAACAGGTAATCGAAAATAAACGGCTGTAGGTCCCGCCTCCAAATAAATGTAACACATATGTTGCACTCGTCCCGGATGTAAAAGAATAAGTCAATAGTAAACTCTGCCTCTAATTCAATATCAAAGTCCTGTATGTTTTTATCTCAACAGAATCCCACACGGGACCAGTCACCTGAAATGGGTCAAATAGAGGCTTCATAATTTCATAAAAATCTGTAATGAGGAGTGTGGTCTCTATGGGTAGGGCCCCTCTGTCAGGAGCCAGATTGATCAAGTTTAGGATGTTACAAAGAAATCAAATAGCCCATCGACAATACATCTTATGGTACTTGCTTTACTTTCAGATGGTGTGTATAGAATCCCTGTTCCAAGTGTTGGAATCATATAACAGTATGACTATGTTTACCATATGAGACATTACGAGATTATTGAAATTGTTCTCTTCTATTATTAGATTACAGTTTGTACTCAGTACATAAGATCAGAACCCCTGATGAAGAGAGTTCAAGCTCGAAACGCGTTGGGTCTCGCATTATAAGAAAAACTGTTTTGAAGAACAAAAGAATATAACATTTGATTTTATTTACGATTACCTGTCTGTTGCGGAATTGATGTGTTGCATCTATTAATTATTAGCACTTAAGTACACTAACCTTGAGAAGTCCCATTTCCTACTTCATTGCACACAATTTGGCTGTGTACCGGCCAGAAATAGTGTGTAGGGGAAAGGAGTTCCCACACCTTGGGAACTTTCTTTTCTTGGATTGCACACATTTACAGCCCATGTGCCAGGGTCACCATTTTTCCCCTGCATCTCGAATCATAACACGTATAACTTGAGTCCGCCTTTACTCCCAATTACCCCCATTACTGTACACCCCAGTCTTAGAGACATGTATGCCCATCTTTTCCTCCATCTTTGCCCATGCCTCTTCATTACCATGTCTTCCTTTTGTATGTGAATGTTTCGCCCTTCTTGGGACATGCAGGCCTTAAAGCTATCCAGCAGCCCTCATGGATAAACAGTGTGGCTAGCTTGAAAACCAGTACAGCATGAGGAGCTTGCTTCATATGGGCAGACAGTATGGAGGAACAGCAGGCAAAGGTCTTATTAAGAGTTTGTGGTAAATCCAACCAATGACCACCAAACTCAATTATCACTACCACCACTTGGTCCTGCAAATTTACTGTGGGATCACAAGTGGTCGTAGGGCAGTGTTAATCCCCATTTTCGGAGTCCATAGGACTCCATGGGGATTTCTGCAGAATTCCACTGATTTTTGTCAATTTTTGGCAGTAAGGTGGATGAGTTATCAGCGTTTTTGCTGGATCTAAATTCTCCACCTTCCCACCAGAATTGTACTATGGTGGTGCTGCAATGTGGCAGAAGTGCTTAATGTGTAAGAAAATAAGTGCCAGGGCCCAAATATTTTCTAGCACTCCTGTGACCCTGCGGGTGGGAACCACTGCTGCCACCACCCATAGCTGCTCCCCACAGTGCCGACATATTTGGGGTCACAATACGGCTTGCACCTACTCATCGTGGTGGATGGATGCACTGCTTATCACCACTTCATAATTAAAGTGAGTCTGAGACAATAAGTGCCAGGGCTGAGCCCTGGCAAACACCCCCACAAATTAAAAATGACCACCACATTACTGCAGTTTTTCCAACACCGCCGTAGATGCAATGAGGCCCAATGTGATGAGCAGGAGTGAGTGAGATGGGGCACATACATAGATGTTGTGATGTGCTTAGACATACAAGCCTATGACAAATAGACTGACCTTGTAAGGAGAATAGGTCACAGTCTGTGTGAATAGTTTGAATTGCCATGGAGGAATTTAGCTTCCAGCACATTTTATCAACAACATTCACAGGTGCTAAAACACAAATGTTTGGGGGATGCAGCTCTCAGTGGGCCAGGTTAAATGAGCTGGGCAAATTTGCTGCAGTGCAAAGATGTTTTGGAATTACATTTGCAGGAACCTAACCAGTGCAACCCTTACATTTTCACCCAATGACCAGTGCAATGATGACATTTTGCACAAGATGGTCAGTGCAAGTGATAGTGTTAGATTGCCTGGCATTGGTGCTAAAAAAAAGAAGAAATATATGAAAAGTGGCCCGTCTGTGCTTAGCTTGTAAAATTATAAAGGTGCATTATCAATGACAATTCGTGCCAAAAAATGTAAACATTTTACTTTATCAAATCTTACATTAATATCTTATTGGTATTGCTGCACAAGTGCACATTGGTGCTGGCCTTCTGCCCATGCCATTTTGTTGATTTATGTTAGCATATGTGTTAAAGAAAAAAAGCATGTAAATTACGAAATACATGTTTACAAGCTGCTGATGTGCGGCAGACGTCCTATTACTTGTGACTTCTGCTTTGCAGGGAGAGGACAGGGGAAGAGGACCAAGGACCACAGACAGGAAAATAAACACACAGGGCCTCATTCCGAGTTTGGAGGTAACCACGCCGCTATTTGCGGCATGGCTGCCTCCAAACTTGTTCCGATTCTACCTTGGTGAATGGAGCAATTACCGGTCCATTCCAAGGTTCGCAGGACAGGTAATTCTCCATTCACCAGGGCTCTTCCCCATTCCCATTTGAGCCCACATAGGGCTCAATGGGAATGGGGAAGGCGCTAATAACGGTACCGTAAATTACGGTACCGTTATTAGCTCTAAAGTCCCTTTGCGGGTCCCGTCCTTAACGCCTGTTAAAAGCAGGCGTTAAGGAAGGACCCGCAAAGGGAACTCGTAGTAGGGCGGTAAGGGTTTAACGGCACCGGTCTCGATACCGGTGACCGTTAACCCTTACCACCCTACGTGTAATGTGGCCCACAGTGTTCATTTTGGTGGCTGACATGAGCGAGCCACTGGGAAGTTTTAGGCGAGCTACCAGTGACTCGCGATCGATGGGCTGGCGACCTTGGGTTTAGAGGGACAGATATGGGAACAAGTGAGCTGGTCCTTTGGCATATCGCACATGTCTGAATGAAGTTCTTTATGTCAGCATGGATACCCGGCCAATAGAATTCTCCACTGATGTGAGCCTGATTTTTAGATTGTCCCAAGTGTCCCCCTGTCAAATGGGAGTGTGCAATCTCTAGCACGATCTTACAATGGGTTTTGGGTATTACTAACTGAGTTTTACTGAGGCCTTCCTGGAGGTTTCCCTTCTATAATAATCCATGCCTCAGGGAAAAAAAGGGTCTCCCCTTTTCTTGTCCTTCTCCCTCAGGAATCACTTGTAAGAATGTCTCTGTGTGTACTGGATCATTTTGCTGGGCGAGGACTAGATGGGGAAGGATGGTAGGTACTGCTTCCCTTTTTGCTTCAGTGATTTGTGTCTTATCTGCCTCTCCAAAGCCTAAGTTAACTCTATAAGTTTCATCTGGTTCCATTTCTTCCTCAAAACAGAATGGCCTATACTAACAAAACCTAATGCCTGCCCTATCTCTTGTACAGAAAGTGCATAAAGGAGAACATGTATGCAAAGGAAAGTCAGTGTTCACATATAAAGAATAAAGGTAGCTGAGTCAGCTCTGCTCCCCATGTTAGACAACGTGGAGTAAAGCGGTCCCTGTAGGCAGGATGACATACTCTGGATCACATGCTTAACACTAAAGCAGTTCAAAACGTGGATTGATACCCCTCTGGCCTTCCATGGTAAAGTCTCACTTTTCTGCTTCCAAAACACAGTTCAACAAAAAGTTCACAACGGTCTCCCTCAATCGGGCACATACCTTTCAAAGCAAAAGTTTACCTTGGTTTCCCTCAGTCGGCTCGGACCTTTCAAAGCAAAACGATTGCAGGGGTCCCCTTCCCCAAGCTTTATTCACATCCTTTAGGGGTTCCCTTCCCCATGCTTATTACACTTCCGGTCTCCCTCAGTCGGGCTCTGATATTTTCCTGTCGAAGACTTTTGAATGTGCGTGGCTATTTACTATAGACATCCGCAGGACCACTTTGACTTTCCCTTTTAAATCACACTCTTGCGTTATTTGCCCCAGTTTCTCCTGGTATGGGTAGTTCAATACCATAAGCACCAAAGTGCAATGTTCACTTTTTACTCTCCCCTTCTCTCTGGGTTAATTTTGATCACTTTGCTTTTACTGTTCATTCACTCCTTACTCAGTATTGCTGGTTTCACAGCTATCAATACCTCAAAGTTCATTCACAGGTCTGCCTTTCTTCGCGTCTCATCCACACGCATGCAGTCTTCAATTTGTATGATATATGGTTGCCACTTCAATCTTTAATTAACACATTCAGGTCTTTCATGTCACTTGCCAACTCACCGGCTGTGTGCGTTTCTTTCTTGTTTTAGCAGTTTTTCACTCATCATGGTTAAGACCACAGGCATGACCTCACCTCCCCAACTCAGCTGTTCACCTGGGAGGATCGCTGGTGTCCTTGAAAAACAATGCAGCCTTTTTGTTTTGGATTTGGCCTTCTCCACATATCTTTGCCGGCCTTTTGGAGGGAACAACCTCCTGCAGGGAACTCCTGGGTTCTCTACCCTTTGCTCTCAGTCCGTTGCTCTGCTCTAGTAGGTTTGCCTTTGCCCCGGAAATCTCTGCTCCTGCTCGTGTTCCATATTGCTCAGAGTGTGTCTCCATGTTCTGCCTTTTTTCCATGTGAGTAGAGTTAATTGGTATCAGAGCCATGCACTTAAAGTCAAGTGGCTGACTTTGCCTGACCCAATTAACGGGACATGTCCAATGTGATATGTTAGGGTTAGCCTCTTTACTCTCAGTCACCCTCTTCGTCTGCCCAGTATTTGTGTAGAAACAGGGCGGGTTTGGGACATCAGAGAATTCTATGAAATGGGAAGGATCATGGGTATGGAAAAGGGGGAATACCGCATCTAACCGCCAGTCGCCTCACCACCCTCCCAAAGACTCCTCACCCAGGTGATCTTCCAGTACTGGTCCACCTGCAGAGTCTGGATCCAAAGGCGATGACCGAGCCCCTGGCACCTGAGAGAGAGATCCACGGGGGCTAGTAGGTGAGACACCTTTTGGGTTCTCACAGTGCTGGAAAGAACCATTAGGCCTTGGGATTGCTCCTCTCACTAGTCTCAGAGTGGGTCCTGCTGTGAACTTCTGGCATATAATGTCGTTCATAATAAACTGTGCCACGTGTTCTAATAATTTTGGTGAAAACCAGTCTTTAGTAATCGTGGCAGCAAGATTCTCTCTTGTTGTGTCCCCTCGGTAGTGAAGCTGCTCCAGTGCCACCTTTAATAATGCTAGAGGCATAACTGGCTTTCCAGTACTGTCCTGTCTCAATAAAGCCTAAGTGGGGGATAAAGAGCACCCCCCGTTATTTCCAAAGATTATATTCTTCCTGTGGTGCTCCACCTTGTAGCACAATGAATTGTACAATGGATAACATATCAAATCTTTCCTTCATTTTCATGCATCTTCTTGACAATTGTTTAACACTCTCGACATCAAATTCGGAAATGTTTGGGGAATATGCTGCCCTTGTGGCTTCTACATCTGGGGCTTTGTTACCGCGAGAAATTAAATCTGCACTTTTAGTATGGACAGCACGCTTTATGACTGCAATAGCCGATAGAAGTTTTAGTTCTTTAATAAGCTTGTCCAATAGTGGTGCATGTTGCACTGGTGAGCAATCTGCGCAGAGAAAACCCCTCCATTTCCAAAATGACAATCCTATGTGTTTGGTTGATGTCACATAGGTGGAATCAGAGTACACTGTCACTTCCTCATCCTCAAATCTTTGGAGTGTGCGATAAGCACCACTAATTCTGCAGCCTCTGTGAACAATGGGAAAGCAGTCTCACACTTGTCACTTCCTTCCTCAAATACACCTTCACGGTTCAGCTTTACTACTGCTGATACAGTATGCCTTTCACTAGTTGTTTGGTCGATTCTCAAGAACCATCAATAAACAGAACCTTCCCCCCTGCAAGGGTGTTTTTTCTAACTTGGGGAATGTCATCATAAAATTCAGTGTACGTTGTATAATCATGCACATAGTCCTCTTTCCCTAACAATTCTGCGAAAAATTTAACTGCATTCACTGCTCTGCATCTATCAATTTTAATCGCTGGATTCAAAATAATAATCTCATATCCTGATGCTCTTTGTGTTGTTAATCTACTTTTATGTTTCTCTAAAATAGCGAATAAGGCATGCTCGACAAATAATGTCACTGAGCATCCCATAATAATACTTGCAGCCTTTTCAATCGCAAATTCGGCATCAGCTAAAGCTTGTTTGCTAGGGTCCTTACATCACTGGGTCGTAAATCCCGCTGTAATATGCTAATGGTTGTGCCCATGTCCTAACGTTTTCTGAGTAAGGACCGCTGTCATCACTACTCCATTTGAATGTGAGAATAAGTAAAACTCTTCATTATAATTTGGTATTACTAACACAGGGGTTCTGCGAATTGCTCTTTTTAATTCTTAAAATCTTTCAGTCATTTACTCAGTCCATATTATCTTTACTTGTCCACCTGTGCTTCCTTAAATCCTTTTAAAAGTGGTCGAATATATGTTCTGAAGACAAAAAAACAGGCCCTACAATAATTACACAGGCCTAGAAATTGTTGCATCTTTTTTACTGTCTCAGGTTTTGGAGTTTTTTAAAATGCTTCTACTCTCTTGGGTGTCACGTTTCTCCTCTCTTGAAAGATAAACTGTCCTATGTATCGGACGTCGTCCTGACAATATTGTAACATCTCTTTGTGTACCTTATATTGTTCTTCTGCCGGTATGGTTATGAGTTGATCTGAGTCTTCTCCACATCTTTCTTCCATCTCACTACAAACCAATAAATTATCTACATATTGAATTATTGCACTCTCGAGCTGTACATTACCTAGGTCCATCTGAAGGACTCTATTAAAGATTGAGGGGGACACACAGTACCCCTAGGACAAACAAGTGTGTTTTAGATGCAGAATTTTATATGAAAATCAGGTAAAAGTCCTCATAACCGGAAAATGTGACGGGAAAAAGGTGGCATGCACAGCTGTACATCACCCTTTGTCCTTTACATTTGCACCCTGCAGTGTAAATGACCAAAATTTGGTGGTGTTAAAATGTAAATGTAACGGGTCCCCATGGCTAAATTACTAATTTTATCAAAGAAGTGATTATTTATCCGATGCAATATATAACGGAACAGAATTAGTATTGTGAACCGAGGGTAGCACAGGGGCAACGTGCTGGTCTTGGAAGCAAAACCATGCAGAGCAATAGAAGTTTGAATCCCGGATCTGTGCTTAGAAACCAAACTCAGTTGTTAAGTGCGTTATAAAAAATAAAAATAAAAATAAATAAACCCATAAGATCCCATCTCCCACTTTCAGCACTTTATATCCTATATAATTTGTAAGGGTGCAGAAGTAAGGTTCGGACACAATGGTGACATATTTTGGGGTATAGACTTTTATTTATTAAGAAAGGGTTGGTAAAATGCCTCTCTATCCCTAAAGCTAAGAGGGATTCCGTGCCTCAAAGAAAACTGGTGAAATTGTCAGAATGTCCAAAACTAAAAAGTCTGTTTCTGTCGTGTCCCAAAAAAAGCCTACTTCTGTCCCTAACACTATTAACTTAAACTATTTGTGCAAGGATGATCTTTTCTCAAAATAAAGTGTTGTTGGTAGTTCCAACAAACAGAAAAGTTCCCAGTCTCTTGGATAATCAAAGATGATGAAAAAAAACAATGCTCATAAATCTAGGACTTCAAAGCTAGGGTTGGCATCCTTTCCCCTAGTCTTTATCTTAACTTCCTTCTTTTTGGACTTCTTAGGCAAATTTCACAGGACAATTCACAGAGATATGTTTCTTGGATTCACAGTTCTTTATCCTACCAACTTGATACAGTTTGCTATCCGGTGTGGAATTACTTTTATCAGTTCCAGGGTCCTGGACTCTCTCAATATCTCACATGGGTGCGGGTGCCAGACTCGCAATATAGCTTGGTTCACTCTCCTGCCAAACTAGTATCCTCTCATGGCTCATGTGGGTGCAGGACCCCAGACTTGCAATATAGCTTTCTTCACTCTCCTGCCAAGCTAATATCCATTCATGGACTGTTTCTCCTTCACCGGCGTCCCAGACCCTTGTATTCCTTCTTATATTTGGTACTTGCCTTTCACATGCATGCAGGTCTCAGACTTGTTCGAATTATTCTCCTATCAAACATATGCCTCCTCTGTCTTGCTTGTTCATGTTATGTCGTATGTGGTTGGTTCACTCTCCTGCCAAACATCTGATTCTGCTATCTTGGTTATTCCCGGCTTCTCATATGGGTGCGGTCCCAGACTCAAAATCCATTATCATATCTGTTCGGTTCACTCACCTGCCAAATATATAATTCCACTCTCTAGGTGATTTCTGTGGTCCCAGACCAACTTATACTTTTATTTCCATGTGGGTGCGTGTCCCAGACTCACATTGTCCCTTGAGGGTCCCCTGTGTAACCAGCATACTTCCTTCCTTCTGCTCGGTAAGTACCAGTGTTTCCCGAGCAGCTGCATTGTTCCTTGAGGATCCGGTAGCATTCGGGTGAATAGAGGGGTCTGCATCGGTTCTGCAGGCGCTTGTCTCTGCCCAACATTGTGTCCTTTAATGCAGGTGGTTCGCCAGAGCCTGGGATGCCCAGAGGTACGTCTCAGCAGCAGCCCGAATAGTCCTTCGAGCTTGGACCGCATTAGAAGCTCTCCTGCCCCTCAGTTTGCAGCTCTCCTTATGGCTTTTCTCGGCCCGCCAAGTGCATGGCTCCCACAGTTCCTCCTCGGAGGATCGTTCTACCTCTTGGTTTCCCTGGTGAGAGAGTCTCCAGCTCCCCCAAGCTCCCCACAGACTGCTGGGCTTCGGGGTTAACCCCTCTCTCTGGGTGCCAGAGTGGTCCACCACCCCTTCTCTTACAACACAGAAATCCTGCTCCTTTCTCCTCCAGGGAGTGCTTCTCTCATACTTCCTGAGGTCCTCTTCTCTTTTATACTGGCTCTGCCCCATAGGATTTGGGAAAACACTAGAGTGCTCAAAGTGGTTCCCACAGGTAATCCTCATGCCTCGGCACTTCTCCCTCGTCACAGTACTGATCTTTTGACTCCCTTGTGAGCCATTGGGGTTCTTCTTCGTCACAGTACTGGGAAAGGGATTTCCACTTAGGTCGCAGTACTTTCTAGGGGAAAGCAGGGGTGACAACAACTTATGAGTCTATTACAGAAAGGGTTTTCCTTAGGGTTGTAGGAAGGGGGTCTAGGCTCAGGTGATGGGTGGGGATACCATAATCTCAGGGGATGGTTGTCCCTAATCCCACAAAGGATTTCCTCTTCCATGCAATCCTCCCCTGTGTACAACCCCCAGCGGGACTGTTGGACTGTGGCCGCACTGCCCTAAAAACATGGGAAAGGTCTCCCCCTAGGGAAAAAGAGCCAACATCCACAGATTCATCGCAGATCCCAATTTACAATTAGATGGTATTTTAAAATTAGGAGGTATTTCAAATACCACATTTTTACCATTACCACCAAACTCATAATGAGGTAGTGTTTGGCTCATATGGGAAATGCACTGCACAAATTATACAGAAAGTAGTGAATGGGTAAATATAGCATTATTTACCCCATGCAGTATATGATCCATGACATCCATCTCCCTCCTGTGCTGTATATGCTCCATGAGGTCAATATCCTATGTGATCCCAACTCACAATTAGGTGGTAATCCTAATAATTGGATGTATTTGAAATAACACATTTTTATCATCAACAACATAATCATAATGAATCGAGAACAGCATTGCGCTGTGGAGTGTATTTCCTTGTTGAGCATTAATCACATAACAGCAAGTGGAACACGGAATCCCAAACAGAAAAATAACTGCTACTGTGACCAGCAAATAGCATAGCAGGGCAACACAAAAGACATGCCTATCCCTCCTATCGTGTGCAAAATGCAAATAAAGCATTTTGACCAAGAAGAAACTCTTTGAAATTGAAAATAAAGCAGCTTCTTTGCTTTGCCTGTGTGTGGAAAAATCGACAGCAATGCTTCTGAACTTCTAAGCCTTGAAAATGAAGACATTTACAGACACGAGTTATATTTTTCTTAAGGGTCGGCTTCCAATGCACTGAGCCTGGCATATTACTGCAGCAGCTGCAGAAGGGGACCAAGTGCCTTCCTGCTGATGAAAAGGAGAGCCATCGAGGGGTTTGTCAATTTTAAAGAGAAAGATGTGGTACTTGGTGAAAAGTTCACTGGGTACATTCCTTGTGACCATAGATGATTAGGGTATTCAGCAAAGGCTCTGAAGTAGCACTAAACAGTCAGGGAATATATACTTGCATTGTAGAGGAAGAGTGCAGGAGAACTAGATTGATCAGGGGCCAGATTAACACAACCTGGGCTGCACCTGATGCAGCGCATGCATGTCCCGCCAGGCTCAGGCCGGGCTTTGCGCCTATTTAAAACAAGCATTTACCATGCGGATAGTTTTGACGTTTGTAGTTGTTTATTGCACTTTACATTTAGCATGGAACAAGGAATGAGAAATGACAGCACAGGGAGGAAGAAATGACAGCATGGGAGGGAATGAAGGGCAGTGCCGCAGGTGAGGGAAGCACTGTCGGGGGAGACTGTAAGTAGTAAACTTGCAGTGCGATGCTGGAGTGGCTATTTACCGCACTGTTATAATGTTGCCTTCTGTTTTGTTAACATATCCATTGGCCAGATTCAAAGGGGGCAAATAATGGTGGCAGTCCCTTAAAGGCTACAGCTTGCTCATTCACACAGGTACATCAGAGTTCAGCCATGCCCTCGTTGGATCTGACAAATTGCTGCAAATGGCGTTGTGCTCAGCATGGGTGAGAATCAGTTGCAGTTGGAGCACAGTTCTCGCCATAGCCCCGTGCTCACTTTGAGGGCACTTGTTCCAGACCTGATTTTCATCCCATCCTTGACAGTATCCATAAAGCCAATTGGTTCACATGCAGATGGAGAGTGCCCCGGTTTTCTGCTGGCATAATGCATCAATGGGAACATCCATAAAATACAGAATAATGTATTTTATTGTATTGTTTGAACAAGGAGAGCACTTGGATTGGAAACAGTATGCATGTGGACAAAAACAGAAAGTGGAGCAGTACCTTTGCTGGGCTATTAAGATGGCAAAGTGATAATTAGGTAAGTCTTAGTGAAGGTGGTGGCGGGTGAAGATAAAAGTTAGAACACAAAATGGGGACAGCACAGAATGGCAAATTGGGCTGCGCACAGTGTTTACAGAATGCAGACCATAATGCGCAGCTCAAATAGTGAGATATAAAGAATGTACAACGGGGGATTGGCAGATCAAGTGGGTGATGTGATTGGTGAAATCACAGTCACCATGCAGCCAGAAAAGCAATTTGAGGGCAGATTTGAAAGGAGCAGCATATCTGACATCATTAAGGAGGGTGTTCTCGTGCACAGGAGAAAAGAGAGAAAAGGAGAAAAGCAGGGTGCATAACACAGTGTGGGGAACAGAGGGATTGTGTAGGGAAGTGGGCCAAACAGTAGGAGAAGAGGGGTGCCTGGAGAAATAGTTAGTTGGATAGAGGGTGACATGACATGTACTGATTTAAAGAGAGATTATTCACAGAGAGAGAGAGTGGTGAGGGATGTACGGAGTTTCAAATGTGAGCATTTTGGTGAGGTGGCAAAAGAAAACGAGTCGGTGCAAAAGTTGGTGGAGTTCAGGATCACTGGCGAAGAGGACCTCGAGGTTTTGCGCATTGGGGACTATCTGAGAAGGTCAGGGGAAATGATAAAGGTGAGGCAAGAAGGGTTAAAGCATGAGGTCCTGACAAGCAGATGACTTTGGTGATAGAGGCGTTGAGCATAAGACAAAGAAATCCATGCAGTGTTGAATGGCCAAGAGACAGTGATGTTAGAGGAGAATTTGAGGGTAAAGTGGGAAGGAAAAAGATTATCTGGGTATCAGATTCCCTTGAGTCATACAGCAATGCCCGCTGCAGCAAACCTGATGGGGCACAGCTCACACAGCCTCGCTCAGGAAAAGTCACATTTCCAGGCTTTCTGTGATCATTTGAAAGATTCAGGAACTGCATCATTAAAATAGACCCCTTCCATTGATGCCCAATTAAGGACTTCCTTTGCTAAGGAAAACAAGTCTTCAAATTCATCATGCACTCTCCCCCTTCTACTTTCCTGCCATCTGCTTCCCTCCATCCTGCCACGCTTAATCAATCACAGGCTGAGGTCAGAAAGGAGTTGTGAAATAGTCTTTTGAATGTGTTTTAAAATGACTGCAATTCTATATGTAAATTGTAGTGCAAACATTCACACTTGGTCCGGGCGATCTCCTTAATGCTTAAGATTGATCTTGTTGCTTTTATGAAGGGATTAACTCAGGTGTTTGCTCAAGAGTATAAGTAAATTGGAAAATAGTTATCTCTTACCAGTCAAAAGTGCCTGTGAAGAGAAAGATTTTGAAAGACCCAATGAATATACAAAAAAGAAAAATGTTTTTGTTTTTATTCACCACGTGATTCCCCACCTCTATGTGGCTCTTAAGGAGGAAGATTTCAATATTGTGATTGACAGCTATATGTGTGTCCAAGTGTCAAGTACAATCCATGCCTTATTGTTTCATAGGCTGGTTAGACGGGTAGCCTTGTTTCTCAAACGTATACTGCACCCACAGTTTGTTTGGTGCTTGATGTGAATACTTTGAAGAAACACATTGTGATTTCTCTCAATGCAGGCAGATACGATGGTCACTGCTTGTTTGGCCACGTGTAGAGGATATAAAAGTGAGGATATAAAGGAGGCCCAGGAAACAAGGATACATGAGGATATAAGAGGCTATAAAAGAGGACCATGAAATAAGGATGAATGAGGATATAGTAGAGGACAGGACCCAAAAAGGAAATACGAAGAAGAGGATATAAAGAGAACAATACTAAGGATAAGAGGCTCACAGATGAGTCTAATTAAGATATTAAACCCGCCTGTGGTTAACTTCTGTGATTAAAAACAAAAATGTTTTCTTTTTGCATACTCAGTGGGTCTTTCAAATTCTTTCTGTCCTCCAGCGCTTTAGCCTTGTAAGAGCTAACTATTTTCCAATTGACTGTAATTTTAGTCGGCCAGGGCACCTTCTGGTTTTGTCATTTATGGAGTGCTCAATACGAATCTGTGCTTTCCACATCAAATCTATGGAAACCATACTGAATGTATCAACATTTTGCACATGCCCTGAACCGGTCCATCCTACTCATGGATCTGAAAAGTAGAATAATGCCGTGGAAAGCTATTCCAAATAGAAACGAGGACATGCATTGTTTGTTAAATCCTGAGTATCACCAATTGATGTGGCCAATCACAGTCTTCCATTCTGAATGAAGAAAGAATCTAAGTTCACGCTAAACATGTGTAAAGCATTACACAGATGCTAGTGGTCAAAGCATCAAATAACCATTTGCCTTTTTGTTCAGTACCTCCGAAATGTGCCATATTTGCATGTTAGCATGACTATATTCATAAGTCAACATGGCTGGCAAGTTGAACTTGGACTTCAATGCGCTACTGCACAGATGCCCTCTCAGTATAGACTGCAGTGACATGAGCTTGCCCTGTGCCCATGAGACCTTCATTCGCTGCAAGGAATGGCACATTTAAATATTGGTCTTGACTCTCAGGCTTTTCTGTGACACTCCACCTACAGGTGCGTGGCGTTCATCACTCTGAGAAGCCTTCTCAGAGCACCGCACCTATGCTCTCAACCCCCTCCGATGCTTCATCTGATTCCATCTTCCACAGAGGACGCTATGGTGCCAGTGCCACTTCTGTTAACTTTAAAAGCCATCACAATGTACGTATATTTCAAGCCTGGCTTTGCATTGCACATATATGTCAATCCCTGGCACACACCGTACATATCTTTCAAGTCCTGTTTCGCATTTTGCATGTTCATCACGAGCTTGACCACTCTATCGTGAGCAAGAACAATTCACTTTTTGCAATTCTATGACCATTCTCCAAAAATGTTGGATAATATTTCTCTGCAACGGTTGGTGTAATGGCTGTAACTTCTCACGAGGACATTTGGGTGTCTAATACTGTAATTGTACACAGTTCTGGGCATTGAATTACCATTGCAGTAACTGCGGAAGTGAATGCAAGCAGTTTCACCATCACACTGCTTCGGATACGCTTTCGTGCGTTGTGTTTGATGACATTTAAAAACAAGAGGTGCAGTACCACGGAGAACATACAGAGGTCCTCGTAAGAAATCTCAGATTTCTTCAGTTTGGATTTCTTACTAGTACCTCTGTATGTTGTCTTGGTATTGCACATCGCCCAAAAAATGCTTGCATTACTTTTTGGAGAGGTGCAGTACCTCTGATAACATACAGAGGTCCTCATACGCGGACCCATTCATGCCCTTATGTTTTGTAGAACTGCATGGATAGAGGGCTTATGAAGCGTGCAGTTGTAGGGGGGGCTGAACTAACTGGATAAGCAGCAGAATGAAGAGCATTGCAAATCATGGTGCTGCATACATCCAGACACGGGAGCTTGCCCTTGCGTTTGGTGTATACATACTCATTAAATGCATTTTACAGGGCTCTCTGAGTTTCCAGGGCAAAATTGAAGTCTGCGGTTTAACATTAGTTATGCAGCAGCACTGTGTTAGTATTACTGTCTCCAGCTCAGTCTGCACGGTCCCACCCCCTCCCTCAGGAGACATTTGGCAACATCTTACACCGCCTCTGTCTACCGTGCCAGCTCGGGCATATGCAAAGCTTGTGAAGAACAGGAAAAAAAAGATCTCTGCCAAAAGTAGCTCCAAACTAGCCCAAGTGTATGCGAAATATAGGGAGGCGCAAAGTATGGTGGTGTGTTGCAGGCACAGCACTCTCATTGGAGGAGAGAGGCCAAGGAGGAAGGGGGAAGGAATGGGGCATAAAAAGTAAGCAAAGTGAGCAGCGCCAGGCCCCATTTTGGGATTTGTATATTTGTTTCTGGCAAAAACCAGGGCTACCCGTCCGTCAAATCCTGGCAAGGGGTTTTAAAACTAAAAAACTCTCGGTACGCTGGGACCCAGGTGAAAATACCGGGACAGTCCTGGCAAAAACCAGGGCCTCTGGACAGCTTAGCAAAATAGCCCACAAAGGCAAATCCCTACGCAGCTGGGAAATCTAAAGCCCTGCCCACTTGCTTCTTACAAAGCCTCGGATTGGAGGAAATATTTTTAGGGAGCTCCAGCGTAGGAGTTTGGGAAAAAGACATTTGATTTTCGTGAGTTGGCCATTTCATCCCGTGGCATTGCTGGCAATGATTTTGGCAAATGTGTGGCTAGCACCACAATAATTTGGTTAAACCAAAATGATCTATATGCTTTCAAGTGAAGGGTGATCTTTGACTGTTGCTAGCACACCTCTGGAACTTCAGCAAGAGTGAAATCAGGGTGTCCGGGTGAAGGGTGGCAATACCCACCACACAGGGTGCAGTATGTAACTGCAGCCCATCCACCCATCCCTCTGGCAGAGGGTGGCGCCAAATGGTCCCTGAGACACTTCTTTCTCCGTCACATGGGCAATCTCTGAGGGTGCAATGCGTGTTTGATTCTGCCACACCACAACATCTGATTCTGTCCTCAGCACCAGAAGTGGAATTGTGTAGAAGAGGCCACCAAATGGCCTTGTACCCAGACCTCTGCCCACAGGAAACAACAACAATCAAGTCCAAGTTATTAGTAGTCTTGCTGCACATCACGATGGTCTGTTGGACAGCGTGAGGCCATAAGCTTGTTTCTCATATGTTTTCCCTCTGCAAGAGAGGCTTGTGTGGCATTATGTGACTTTAGTCAGGGGTAGAAAAGTACAGGTGCAGAAACTGCAGTGCATAGGAACATCAAGTTAAAAGAAAGGAGTAGAAGAGAGGAGGAGCGGTGGACTGGACCAGTATGAGAAGCCTGCAAGGAAGAAGAACAGGATCTTGGGATGGGCCCACAGAGAGGCTTCCATTAGGTGAGATCAACCTCTGCAGGTTACCTTTTTCCTTGGGATATCTATAAAGGATCTCTATAATCAGTAGGTTTTAGGTGGGGATGTGTTAGTTGGTCCCACTGAACCACCAACAAATGTGTACAGACACAGGATCACCAGGTGATTGATACTTGGTACAGCCCCTTCCATCATGCAGTTCAACAAAATCGTAAAGACATGGCTCTTTCATCACTTCCTCCCCTAGGGCTGAAACCGTGACAATCCCCCACAGTACTGCGTTACTTTTAAAAATGCTAGCTCGACACTAGCCTCTGGCTTCTCCGGAACTCTGTTAAGTGCTCTGCTAGCTACGGGCCAGGGTTGCGCTATAAACAAATTGTAGTCTGCAGATCAGTCCCTACTGGGCTACAAGGGTAGTACCTCCACTAGACCCCCAGGTCAAATGACAGAATAGAAGAACAAGGGCCCGCTGCAATAGAGCACCAGCCGTGGTGGACAGTGCTCATAAAATCCAATCTGCCGATGCATTTCGGACCTAGTACGTCTTCAGGGCGACCGGATGTAATGAACATAAACATACATTGCAGCATCGAGTGTTTTAACATGAGTGATGGATTCAAACATAGTTAAATTAATAATAAACAGTAGCATAGCATACAAACAAACCAGGACAGACACAAAAACAAAAATGAAAGAAAAAAGAAAATGATTAGACGCAAGGCATTATGAAGGCTCATGATGAGTATTTATCAATCTTGAAACATAGATACCTTCTCTCATGATGCCTACTCCCGGGGAACCAGACCAGGTCCAGCAACCCCGGAAGCAGGCATCAAGTTAGTTTGAGCAAGCCCAAAAACCCCTGCTAGGGGCTGTTTGGATGCGGTCCTGGCGCCTATGATGCCAGGCTCATATGGAGAGTCAGTCCTGGCGCCATAGGCGCCAGGCTCATAAAGTGGAATTTACCTGATGCAGGCCATGCTGCAGAGCTCCAAGCCAAATGAGGCTTGGAAGGGACTATTTTACCTAGGGACTATTTTTTACTCGGGTGGGGCTGGGGAGGAATACCTACCTGGGACTACTTTGGAGGCTATTTAAACCACGCCCGAAGAGCAGCACACGCTTTGCGTTATCCTGCATTAAGCAGCGTAACGCACACCGTATCTGCAAGCCTGCATCCAGTCTTCTGCCACGCCCGCCTCGAGTCTGCAGCTCCTAGAAAAAGAAAGGAACAGAAGGAGAAAAGGTTAGAATAAGAGCAAAACCTTCGATCCTTACCTGAATTCCGGATACACTGCGCCTTCGAGCTGGAAGAAAGAAGCATTTTACGCGCGCCGCCTCGCCTGCTGCAGCACCGAGCTGAACTCACAGGCCTTTGCAGCATCCTCACGACCCACTGCATCCTTCTGCACGTTCCCGCCGCACTCTGGCACCTAAGGGGAACAAAAGAACAGCAAAGATGAGCCAAGGAAATAAACAGAGGCAATAGTAACTACCCCCATAGACTTGCCTGATTACCGCCGGGGGTACTATTCCTCTTCACGGGTCGGCACAGTCTCCATTGCATCCTCGCCGTACCCCGGCCCCTAAGGGGAACAAAAGGACAACAAGGTGAGACAAAGGGACAAACAAGGGGAACTCTTCTCACCACAATAGACTTACCTAATTTTACCGCCGGAGGCATTATTCCCCAAACTTCATATTTTCTCTCCACACCTGAATAAGGGAGCAAGCAACAGGTTACATTCTGGCCTTATTTTATTGAACTGTGTAGGATGAGCCAAATCCTTACCTGAACTTCGTTAGCTACCACGAGGAACTCTTCGCTGGGGTCAAGCTGCAAACTCCAAGGAATCAGACAAGAGTGAAAGTCAGACATGTGAACTTTTATGAACTACATACTTTTCGGAGTCAATATTGTTCTGGAACTCACCAATTCCTTCGAGCCAGTGAAGCAACTGGTTATCAACGCGCCCCTGCGCTCAATGCAGGATGGAGAGCTCATCTTTTCAAACCATCAGGTGAGACTATAAGAGGGGACATCAAAGGTGATCTGTGGGGAGAACAGCAGTGGTGGGGGGATTTATGCTCAACTCCACGGTGGTTAATTCCCTTTCTCCATTTGCAGAAGAATATTCCTAAGGGCCAAGCAAACGAAGCTAGGTGGGCCAGTCCAGTCTAGTTCGTCATCTCAGCCCTACGCGTCACATTGGTGGAGACCGCGGCTGTCCAGTTCAGATCGACGCCTCTGTGGGAAGCCAGGTGAGCGTAACACCTTCAGACGTCCAAGACTCCATTCAATCTTTAAAATGAGCACATACAAGGGTAAAATTAGATAAATATAATAAGGTAACAACCCCATCTCAGCATGCCTATTTCAGACACCCATCAAAAAATATGAAAAAAAGACAATACTATGGCCACTTATCAACAACTGAAAAGGGTACAACCTCCAGAAAATATAGTAGAAGCAATACAGTCTTCTAAAAACAATCTAAATATAATGCAGTCTAAGATACCATGTTCACAAAGTGAGATAAATTCAGGTAGGTGGCTGCTACAAATGTGTACTTACAGTTTTACTTCATATCTCACTCTGGCCTTCCTCCTTGGGCTCTCCCCCTGCTCCTACTTCTGAAGCCAGAAACCTTGGAGTCATCTTGGACTCATCCCTCTCCTTCCTCCCTCATACTCAGAACATTGCCAATAAGTCCAGCTTTCAGCTCCTCCTTCTCAAAGTAATCTTACCCTTTCTCACTTTCCCTCAAAGGCTTAATGTGACTGAAGCCCTGGTTCTCTCTAGACTTGAGTACTGTAACAGCCTCCTCCTGAACCTTCCCTCTTCAACTCAGCGACCGCTCCAACTTATCCAGAATAGGGCAGCAAGACTCATCCTTGGCCTTATGCCCAGGGCCCGCATCTCTCCTGCACTAAAAAGTCTTCACTGGCTCCCGGTTGCTGCACGGATTAAATTCAAAACCCTCTGCATCATCCACAAGGGTGTTTGGGCCCGGGGACCACACTATCTTCAACTTTATCTCACTAAATACTCTCACTCTAGACCACTTCGTTGCTCTGGCACCAACTCTGTTTGTGTGAAGTGTTTTGCTAAACAGAAGGCAGGGGGTCGCTCACTTTCCTCTGCGAGCTCCTTCCTCTGGAATAGCCTTCCACTCCCCCTGCACCTTGAGCAGGATCTCCTCAAATTCCAGAAGTTCCTTAAGACCTTCCTCTTTTCCTCCTCTTTCCCTCCCTCTCTCGTCTGCTAATCCCACAGTTTCTGAATCATGTATTTGGCCCTTATGCATCCTCAGGGTCTTGACCTCCCACACCAATTCCTCCCAGCTCCTGTCTCTCCACAGCACTTAGCATCTGCACACCCTGTGCTCTGGAGGCTCTCACTTACACCTCCTGCAGCTAAGGCCGTGTAGCACTCAACATTTCTAGCACTTTGTCTCCCTCGAGCTCGGACCCCCCAGCACTTATCACCTCTTCCCTCGTCCTTTCTGCACTTGCACTTTCTGAATACTCACAAGGCATAGTAGGTTCGTCCCTCCCCCCTCTGTTTTTAAATATTGTGTTGTAATGTGTTTCCCTCCCTTGCTTCGTCCCTGTCCTGTGGGCGCTTTGAAAGGTTGTATACGAATTGTTCGAGTCACAATTGTTCGAATGACAATTGACCTTTGCACAATTGACCGAATTTTGAATGTCAATTGTTACATATATGTGGGGGGAAACCGCCTGCAACCTCCACCCAATGCAAAACCCCCCATAACCCCCCACCCAAACCCCATATGTGCATTCGAACAATTGTGTTTGAACAATTTGGGTAATACCCTTTGAAACAGTATATTTGTATTGTATAATCGCCTAAAAAGCAAATAATAGATAAATAAACAATAAAGAAATGTGTGCACACACTCATAAACATGTGCTTGTGGGCCTTAAAGAGAAACGCTAGTTTACTCGACCTTCTTAAATAATGATGGTCGTTCTGGGTAAGTATAATGGCTCACTGTACCACCGGGTGCTGCACAGGCCCTACTGGACCACCAGGCAATTTTGGTGCTAGTGGTTGAAGCCCACTGGGCAACAAGGCACAATGCAATAAAATTCCACAAGGCCACTGTGCCGCTTACATCTTCCCAGAGTCTTGTGGGGCTCACAGTGGAGGTCCTTGCCACTACCAGCCAGATCCCAATTGTGGCTCTATAAAGAGCTCAGATGGGATCTCCCAGGGATGGATTTGGTTGGATTGCTTGTTGCGTCTTCCTGTGCCGTGCATAGCTGCAGTGACTGCTCTTGCCCTCCCTGTGATTATGCTGCATCATCTGTAGCAGGGCTAAAAGGGAACATGTTTGGGAAGGAAACACTGCCACTCTTTATGTACCCCTGCTTGCATCCTAGTGCCCCTCCACTGTGTAGCTTATGGTGGGTAAGAAGAGTCAAGAAGTAACTACACCAGTTGCTTCACTGGAACAATGACGTAGACCTGCTGACGTCGACAGGGGACACTGTATTTCTTCTGTTTCTGCTGTCTTTGTACTGTCAATGATCATAATGTTCACGTAGTCCCATATAGTTCATAAGCATCACCTTCTGGTTCCTTTGCAGTTTCCAAACTTCAAGTTGCGGAGAGGTTACACCAGGACAAGGCCCGTGATCACGTAGGTGGAGCACTCCAATGCTCTTTCACGCTTAGTCTTGATGTGTTAGTGCTCTGGTACACCTTTTACTCATGACAGGTTGGAGGTGAGTCTGTCGGGCCAGATAAACCCAGGTAGGGTCGAGAGCTAAATGTCTCAGTGGGCCAGAAAGGTGTAAATTGCTTGAGGAGGCCAGGTAAGTTCAGTTTGTCCCCCGGGAAAAAGACCCGAGCATGTAAGCTGGTTTCTTCCTGGAACACTAAGCACATGCCATGGGAGAGGCCTTGCTTTTGTGGGTTTCCCCTAAAATAGGTGGCGAGATCTAGTGTTCTCAAGATAGTACGAACTCTCGAGGGATTTCGGCAAAATGTGGGATTTCGGTCAAATGAGGACAACCTGGGTCTGGCACCACTGTGCCTCTTCTTTAGACCCCCTACTGTGCAGCAACTGGATCCAGGACTCCCTTGAGCCCTGGTGCTGGCCCATAAGTGTTTGGCCCATGTGGGGCTTGTGTATAGTCTTGTGTATCTTGCCCTTACTCCTGTGGTGCCTGAGATGTGGGACATGACAGCCACCAGGATCATTTATAAGCAAGTGCGGGTATAAGGTCCACTGTAACACCAGTCAATTTGCCCCCAAATAAAGGAAGGCCTTTGGGTAGGTTCCACAGCACAACCAAAGGGAGGTGAATAGTGAAAGCAGAGACAGAAGACCACCAGGAATTTGAAGACGAGTGAGGGGAAGGGCCAGTGCAAGACAAAAGTGGAGACGGAGATTTGCTTGAATAGCTTGTACCCACTCCATAACCCCACCCAGCAGGAACCATTTCTGTTTTATTTGTTTTTGCATTAAGAGCATGTACTGGAATTAAGATTGATTTAACAGGATGAGTAGTACATTGTATTATGTGTATGTCTGTAGTCTAACAATGGATGTACAAGACAGTAAAAGCTTTTTTATAGTAATTGTTGAACACTTTGGAATTGTTCACTGAATGGGCCACTGATTGGGCTTCGGTGTAGGCAAGGGAGAAAGCAAAATGCTGCTCATTGGGTGGGCAAGTGAGGAGGCAGATTACCAGGACTAAATGGAGTCTGGTTGTAGGCATGCAAATTGAGCGAATGCTAGGGAGGGATGGACAAAGTGAAGGAAGCCCGAGCTTACTTCTGTGTAGAATGGAGAGACTGTTCACATGATTTCAGCAAAGCTGCAGATATACCCTGCTGGCCCCCACACGTGGGCTTCCACAGTGAGAGCGAGAGGAGCCTAGGCCGCAGGAGCATGGTCATACCACCAAGTGGAAATATGCTCATTTCAATGGCAAATTCTGTGACCCTGGATGGTAATGTTGCTGAATTTCTTGATCACTCGTGAAATCATTAAAAAAAAGCGTTGAATGGGACCATGATTAATACCCATTTGTTTGATTGTTTGTGGCACTCATTTCTGGGCACAGTTCAAAAATACACACAGAGAGATGTAATATTCAGGTATTAAATACAATTATACACCAAACTAATGGGATCACTTAGCGGTAGGTGGAAACATTGTCTGCCATTGATATTTCTGAAAATCCGCCCAATTCAAGCTTTACCACAGGCACATGTGTTATGTCCAGATTACCTCTAGTGGTATTTCAGAAATACGGTCTGTTAGTGGCATTATGAAATGCTGTTTTTTTTTGTTTTTGTTTTACTTTTTCAGAAATGTCTATTTTGTCTGTGGAGATTAAATGGATTATGCACAGAAGTAACCCATATCACTTCTGTACATAATCTGTACATGTTTTATGCACACAAGTTTCGATTCTGATACTTCCATGCCTTATATGGGTAAGGTGATGAGAGGGAGCATCAGAAATGCCAACCCTTTTCATCCCATTATCCCATTACCATGGCCCTTCGTAAAAACCTCTTCACTGTATTGTGAGCCTAATGGAGAAGCAGTGGTGGATGGGAGAATGGAACGCAGCCAATGGCAAAATTAAAAACCTGGGAGACTGCAAAAAAATACTTTTGTGCAAGCATCAATGGGCAGCCAAGTGGGTGGGGCCCTCCGGGATAACATTTGTTTTAAATGTAGCAGAGGTGGAAGAGGAAGAACGATGGGTGTCAGGCAATGTTCCCTCTAAGCTGTGCGCATGTGCACTGGCCCAGCTCCCTTCTGGGTGCCGCTCAGCAGAGTTTTAGCAGTGCACACAGACAATGCCAACCTTTCCAAGAATTAATAAAGCACAAGCCACAACAGTTACCTGACATTTGCTTTCTCACCTGATAAAGCAACATTATACTAACTAGTCCTTATATTCTGGTCTAACCAGCCCTGCATGACCTTAAACACCTAAAAAGGGAATACACCCTCAAGAAGTTAAAAAATAATATTAAAAAGTTACTCCATGAACAGAAGATCTATGTAATATATACATGCACGCATTACACAAATAACCTTCCCGCCTTAACCATGGCCCCTATACTTGACTCTACCACACTTATATCTGATGACTTTAACTTGCACCCCAGGCCACATTTAGATATTGAAGGGCAATTTTAACTCTGCCTCTCTTGGCCCTGCTAAAGGTTACCAGATTTGTACCTACATTCACTTCTATGTTTGTTGTAATGTGAATAACGTTCAAGCACCAGAATTCCTGTCACTATGGTGGCTTAGCAAAATCATCACCCACACTACGTAACCCAACTGTCAGCTGAAATATCGGGTACTGACCTGACGCCATGCTTCATAGTCACTTGAAGCTGTACCCTTGCAAGTTCACTCAAATATTAACTTGCCCTCTAAGGATTTTGAGTAGACAAATGTCATGCTTAGCATCTCCTTCTTTAGAATTGCTAATATTACCCTACAAGTGGAGAGCAACAATGCAATTTTCACTTGACCTGCAAGGGATAATGGGAATGGACTATGCCTGGTATGACTCGTTCATCATAGTAAGGCAACAGACATTCAGATGGCTACAATGCTTTACACACAATCTGCATCCTTTCCAAGTTTTCAGAGTTCCAGAGTACCTTAACAAATGGTAAGTTTCTATGATACAAAAACGGTTTCACAGATCACTTGCATAATCCTGTCCAACAATATTAGGATGGGGTACGTTGCAAACAATCTTGTATGCACTACAAAATAATTCTGTAGATGTAGATTCATGACATTTTCTTAAAATGCCCACGACATCACACCAAGGCTTTAAATATATGTTGCTTGCAAAGTATTGTGGTTATTTTTTTATTTCATTATTATTATAATTCAGCCATAAAAATGGCTTTTTAAAAATAAAAGACCATTCAATTACACATAAAATCCATTTAAAAATCCATCCAAGGCGTAGAAATGTAAATGTCTTTTATTAGCTATTAAGATGTTTAATCTAAACCCAACTATCACTCAAATCCTATGTATAAAGTACCACACTGCAGGTTAACTATGTTGGCCATTATGTGGGTGTATGATGTTCACCCATAATCTCGTATTGTGGTACATGAGTGGGATCAGATTGCCGATCATGTAGAGGCGCCATGTAGTATCAGTGTCTAAATGTATATTTCATACCTGCCCTGTGGCTAACAGAGTTTTATGTTATAAGCCTGCTATAGCACTGCTCGAGCACAGCCAGTGTTCAGCAGTCTCTATTTCCTTAGACTTACAAAGTGTGCATGTGTGGTTTTCCCTTGCCGTTTCGAGTCTAGGTCCAAAAACATCTAGGGTATCTACCAAATTGTATTTCACTTTAATATATTCATCACGTAGATATGTGTTAGGAAATTGTTTCAAATATATTGTCAATTGATTAGAAGCAGTATCACAAGCTATATAGTCTCGACTACATGACTTAGTGGACACATTTGCCCAGCTCTGGTCTCTATCTAATTTCACAATGTTATCCCAATGTGTTCCTGGTCGGCCAATTTAAAAGGAACTTAATACAACTTCTTGTGGTTATGCAAATAGCACAGTGAGTGTTTTACTGCTACAATCCCGCACTTTCTACAGAGCCATGTCAAATATTATTGGAGGATAGCATAGGAGCCAAAGAAGAGTATGGGGAAGAAAATAGGAGAGCACTGCTTCTGGCTGAAGAACAAATCAGCAACTTTGAAAAACCAAGTCAGACGCTTTTAAACTGTACCTTCTGTTTCTTTCTAAGCTCAGCTGTTGAGGGCTTTTCAATCATGTGTTCTGCCTTTATTGCGTTTAGCAAACCCATGCAGAAACTGATAGCTTGGGGATTGCAAAAGAGGGGCCCCTAGTTGTAAAAGAAGGCACACAATATGTTGTACATCTGAGCATTGCTGCTTTTCAGTTAACATGTGAACTTCAGTAAGAATCTTGTAGAATTTTGGCTAGGTTGTGGTGAGGAAGGGAGGGAAAAACTATAGGCTATATTACCTGCCCTGTCTTTCACTTCCTATGTCTGGTTGCAAGCAGAGCTCTCATAAGAATTTACTCTCTACTTGAAAACAAATTATTTTCATGGGAGTAAAAACATAGGGATACTTTATGCCTATTAAAAGATGTTCTTTCCCCTTAAAGTTCCTCTTAAGCTGGAGTAGTAATATTATTAGAGTTTGCCACTACTCTGCCGGTCATTGATTCCAAAGCATCAGTGGAGCTTTGTGAGTAGAGGCCGAGGATAGGATCCTCTATATTTGTTGTTTCCCAGTTTTGTTTTGTTAACCATGTGGGTGCTTCAGTGAAAAGTATGCCAGTAGGGGCCTGAACTCCTGGAGTTCCACCCCCCTACTGGCATTCTCATAGTTTGGTGGTCCGGAAAGGGTGCCGGTATGTTGCTGCCGGCACCTTTATTTCCAGAGGTCCAAACTTATAATGAGGCCTATTATTCATGAATGCTAAATAGCTTCTAAAAGGCCAAAGGAAACTGTCAGTGTGAAATTCATATTATGATTTCCTTTCTCTAATAACGTGCATGAGGGAATCTATTGGTTGTGACCTTAGCTGAGGACAGGGGTTAAAATGGAATTGGAGGTCAGGCTCTTTACATGATCAAGGTACTAGATGGGATTTGAGATTGTGTTGCTTTGCAAACAATATTCATTTTCTTCCAATGCAAGGTTTTTCTTTTTTGCTGTGCTTTCCATATGTTCAATAAGAACGTAATCCTGATGTAGCTCAACTGCGTATTGTTTTATTCTGGTTGCCAAATGAATATAAAGTGCCTGAGGGCATAATTGTGAAAGGCTGCGTGTTGGTCTGTTATTGCATGGATTATTCAGTTTACAACATATTGTGTTGAAGTCTGCTGTATCCAGTGCAATCAGTATGAAAATCAGATGTGCCCAGTGGGTATAAGGCATGGCAATTCATTGGCCAAGGATCCGGAAATAATAAGTATGGCAACAAAGAAGTGGTTATAGACCAATTACCTACATTTTGAAAACAGAAAAACATTTCTTACATATTGGTGGAGAATGCCGGTATGTTTGGCTAAGTGCATTTGTTAGGCATGTCACTTTATAAAGGGGTCATACTGTACTGTGCTGGGCACACATTGAATTATTAAAAAAAATATATATTTTAGTGGTGCTGTGTGTCAAGTAACATTGGTACACTGCAGACATGGCAGAAATGGAAATTGCTGATATATGCACATGTGCAGAAACCAAGTTTTATGCTTCAGCAACTTGGGCATCAGAAACTATCTCAGGTTGGTGAGAGCGAATAACCTCAGAAATTAATAAACAATGCCCGAGCAGTTGTTTGCTTAGGGGAATGTACCGCAGTCATATTTACTCAGGCTCTTTCACTCCAAGGAACGAAAGTCACAAACAGACTTTTTGATTCGCCTTGATGCAAAAGCTTGGTTTGTTTTACACAGGCTCATTGATCTGAGGATAAAGGATGGTGAGGTCATTGCAGGCTTGCAATGTGAGTTAGCGAGTATGGATGAAAAAATTGTTACAGTTAGAAGAGAGCTCAGAAAAGGAAGAGCTTGGTGCACAATTGCAAGCCAAATGTGATGCTTTCAATTTAGAGATTGTGCAGTATGAGTATTCGGGAAGATAGGGATTTTGCTTTATGAGAGATGCAGTCGCTGCGCAAACATAATAAGCTGCCTGCTATGGATATACAATCACTAGAAAGTGAAGTGTTTAAATTGATGTCTGAACATAATAGGAAAATGAAAGTGGTCAGTGACTACAAAGTACAGATTGCAAAAATGAATGAGTTAATAGTTAAGCTCAGTAAAGAAATCACTGCATTGTATGAAGAAACACAAGAATTACAGGTACAATTTAGAGAGATGAGATGACAAAAGTTGGATTTTAGAAATCCAGAGCTGTTCTCGATATCTCGTGGACAGCCAGGCATGGCATTCACTGAGGCTGTGCCAAGCCACAGTGTGGGAAATTTTCCTGCTGATATGCAATTGGCGAGGGCTGGCTACACTCTAATACTAGAGACTCTACCTGCTTAGAAAGAGCAGAGGGGGGGGGGGGGTGAAGTAGTGTTTAATGTGCTTAAAATCCTAAAAAATATTAAGAGCTTAATCAAACCATTTAGGAACGTTTTCGGGTGTTTCCATTGACGAACATTTGGAATCTGCCCTTACCGATGTCATACTTTGGACATTCCTAAAACCCACTATGGGAGGAATTTGATAGGGATTTGAAAACATTTCTCGCTGTTCCGATCCATTCAGTACGCAAAAAAGGCAGAATATACTATGACAGCAAAACCAGATGAATCGACAATTCTCACAAAATCTAAAATGAGCTTTCTCCCAATTTGGCATCAGGTGTGATATAAACTCAGCAGAAATCAAGACCCTGTTTTTTTATGACCTGCAGCGAGAGGAGGTCTACCAGTTAGCCCATGAATTCACTAGAGACAGAAACTTGCAGTGAATTCTTGATCAGTCAACTAAAATGTGTGAAGTAATCTCACATAATGAGGGTAAAAGTAAGTAATCAAAGCAGCAGAAAGTGTAAGCATCTATCCCTGCAGAGTTAGAAATCAAATTTGGGAAAAACATGTAGTTAGAGACTGCTCAGATAAAGGATCACACACCACATAACCAGAAGGGTGTGGTCATGCAGGAAAAGGCAACACCTCAGGCAACTGTGTTTCAATCTACAGATCCCAGCCAGAGAGACACGTACATTAGTCCCAGGTGTCTTGGCAACTCGCCAAAGGGGGATTTTCGCTATGATATGGTAGAGCCTAATAATACCGTGAGTCAACTGTATAACAGACCCTACCAGGCATTGGGGATCCAGCATAGGTTTAACCCTGCCACAATGATATATGGAAATCAAACAAGGCCAAGGTATGTGGATAGATTTATTGAAAATAGAAATCAGCAAAGCAAGCAGTATCAATCACAGAGACAAAATGTAACCAATAGCCCCCGTGCTTATGTTCAAGCCTCCCCACACCAGAACATGGACAGAGGACTGTGACCCCATGCTCTCCACCTTCTCTGTTCTGGCAGTTCGGGAGAAACACAAACAGAAATCTGTCTCCAGAAAGAAACCAAAATAGGCCTGACCAATATGAGTCCAATCAGTACTGGCCTAGAGCACATAGGGAGGAGTTTAGAGATCTGGTAGATTCCAGTGCGTAGAGGCACAAGTGAAACCGTTAGCTGCGCATATAGGAAATCTGTATACAGGGCAAAAACAGCAGTTGGGCGGAAATCCATAGTAGCCCAAGAGTGAGATTGTACAAAGCGGTAGCAAATGACTAATCAGCCAGGCGTCTCACACTGAATTACTTATTACTTACTTATATAACTTAGAATTAAACCAAACTATTCAGGTGTGTGAAGATGAGAAATAAATAAAGAGAAATGCACAGGAGGAACCCAAAGAGTAAAGAGTTAAAAGATAATCTAAAAAGAACATGCAGCATGAACATTTTGAGGCACATACTTTTAAACAAATGATATGCAGTGATTGGTGAATACAGAAAAACAAATGATAGGGGTTCATTGCCTGACAATTAAAATAGTGCTGATATCTCCATAGAAATAAACGTGTCCCAAAGGACATGTGCAGGTGAGTCCACTGAAGAGTATTTTTGAGCCGCAGATGTTCAAGGAGGCAGAAGTGACGGGTATGGTACAAGCGCATGGTACGTTTCAAAAAGAAAATGCGGATGTTCTGCCACAGGATGCAAATGAAAACACAAAACAGCTGTGCGCCAGAGTAGAGGTGAGTGAAGGAGATCGAAATGATATGAAAAAAGCAGAAAAGGAATGGGGTATGAACACAGGTGGCCCCGCTATGCAAGGGGGCCAATCAGTGGCAAAGTGCCAAATGAATTCTCAGGAGAGAAAAATAAACAGAGAAATTGAAAAAGAAATGGGTAAAAAGGGGGGGTACGATGTGCATAGGTAGAGTGCATTAACTGGAGTGGCGCAGGCATTGTCCTTTTTGTTGCATATGGGGATGGGCATTGAACAGAATTTGCACTGAACTGAGTTGCATGCAGTCTGTGCAGGTTTCCCTGCTAGCCAGGCTGCGTTCTGTTGCTGGAGCCGTAATCTCGTTGGAGGAAATGTCAAGGAGGATTTTCTTTAAAACCTCCAAGCAACCCGTGGAGCGACACAGAGTTGCGGTGAGTTGCAGTCTGTGCAGGTTTCCCTGCTAGTCAGTATGTTTTCTTTTGCTGGCTGGAGCTGCAATCTCATTGGAGGAACTGTTGAGGAGGAGTGCCTTTAAAACCTCCCAGCAACCCATGCAGCGACGCAGAGTTGCAGTGAGTTGCAGTCTGTGCAGTCCATGCAGAGGTGCAGACATGGGAAGCCGACAGCCTGATCCTTCACAGCGATTTGTGTTGCCGCTTTCATTTTGGGTTCCCTATGCTCGGAGTGGGAAGTCAGTGAGGAATCAGCGAACTGTGAGTTATTAGGCTTCAGATTTAGCATTCCTCCTCTTTTGCACCTTTGACTGCAAAACTTCGGTGGCATTTCATTACCTTACGCTTTTTGCAACAGTTTTCTACGTATGATATTCAGAGTGGTAAAGACAAAATGCCATTACGCCCCACTTCAGTATACGTAATGGACGATGAAATGATGGTGGCTGTGAACCTCCCACTTCCCTTGTCCCCTGATGAGGTGCCTTTACCTCATGTATTGCTCGGTGACGTCGGTTCTGTTGTGGGAGGTGCAACACATATTCCACCCGCCACCCCACTTCCTTCATTGACTAATAAAACAGTGCTTAAAAATTGCATGGAGAAGATGATAGCTTTTTTTCCTCCTAAGAAAATGTCTAAAGGAATGGTTGATAATAGTCCAGACATTACAAATCCACGGGCTGAAAATGTTTTGTTACTTCAGTCGGGCATTATTCCACCTGTCTCTAATCGTGTAGATGTGATTTTGCCTTCAAATATTGATTTTAGCGTTAATTCTCAGAGCTTTCTTGATTCTCCCACTTGCTCTTGAGGAACGTCACGTTCCGGACTTTGACTCTTCTTCATCTTCTATCGATTCCTCTCCTCCATGTGTCCCCTTTAGAAGATTTTCTATGACTGTGCCTCAAAAGGATGGCCATCAGGGGAATGTTACAAACAAGACTTTGGAGGAAATTAATCAGGCCTTATGTATGTTGGTCTCACTTTATGAAGGGCTTAAAACGGACCTTAAATCTAACTCTGTTATTTTGGAATCCTTGTTATTTAAATTTGAAAATGTTAAGTTACATGTGTCCGCAAAAGAGCTTTTATTTAATCACAATCTTCTGAAATTCAACAAAACGAGGTCAAATCCACCGGAAACTGTAAGAGGGACCAATCTGGCTTTCACTACACCTTGTGTAGCGCGCTGCTACAATTTATCGCATACTGAATGGAACTCCTGCTATATTGCAATGAAACGCTGTTCTGACGCTTACATCTATGGCCAGCGCAATGCTGTGTTGCTGAATCTGTTTTCTTCATGATGCGTGTATTGAAACACCTTTATTTGGCGACTTCCAAGATGTCCGCCACATAAATCCCCTTTGCACCCCTCCACCCAGAGTGAGTCAGCTGTACTGAGCTGATTGGTTGTCAGACACCACTTTAGCCTATCAGGAGGACCGTCAGGCATACGCCGGCCCTCCCATCGAAGACCTGCAATCAAAGGCTCCTGTTGGAGCCTGTCAGAGCGCTGGGAGGTGCTTGGAATGCTGTGCTATCTGGTGCGATCTCATGCGACCTACCGGCTCTACAATCTCCTATCTACGCATAAATTCTGATCCGTCCCTCGATACACTGCTGACATCAAGGCTAGCGTGACATACTCTTCCAAGCCCCAGTCACACTCGGCCACCCCACCCTCACCACACCGCTATGATAAGGCCACCAACCCTCTCCTGCATACTACATGACTGGCTACGGCACACCCGCCCCCCTAGTGAGACCGTCCTACACTCCTAGGTCTGAAGCACTGTCACTGCCCCGTATCATTGCATAGCATAACACAAATTTAATATGTGAGGCAAATCGGCCATTTCAGCTTTAACACCCGGCCGAGCAGTTGCGTCCCGCTCAGTACCGCGCAGTGTGTGCCACAATGTACCCAATTACTGCGCAACAAGCACCTTGGTATCCCATCCTCTAATGTACTGCCTTTGATGCCACCTGGCTGATGCGCTGCATGTTTGCCAGCCGCCTTAGCACGCGACAGCACTTTTGATATCGTTGTTGGTATTGTATCTAATATACTTTGTATCCCATTCTCTAATGTATTGCCTTTGATGACACAGCACTTTTGAGCATCATTGTTGATATTGCATCTAATATACTTTGTATCCCATCCTCTAATGTATTGCCTTTGATGCCACCTAGCTGATGCTCTGCATGTTTGCCAGCTTGCCTTAGCACGTGACGGCACTTTTGAACATTGTTGTTGATATTGCATCCAATATACAGCCTTAGATGATATGCGCCACCTTTAGTACGCGACAGCACTCTGCCATTGCTGTGGGTATTGCCCTAAGACACTTGCCACATTTCCCATGGCATTTCTACTTATGCAGGCCTCTGAGACAGGTTATAGCGCCACTGTGTTTTAATCCAGACCCCCCCTCTCAGCACAAGTTCCCGTGCATCACCTTCCTGCTCACTGATAACACATCCAAGTTCCTTTCATCTAGCCACTCGGCTTTAAAGTCCCCAGCCCACAGTTCATGACTACCTCCACCTACATAGGACACTACAGCCGCCATACAAATTATAGACACGTGAGCATTCCTCCCATAGCCCTGCTTGCCATGGCCCCGCTTCAATGAGCTTCCAAAGCATCCCCGTCCCTTACACATAGAATGACTACACCCAAAGACAGCCAGACTACCCACAAACCCAGCCAAACCCCCAACAACTCTAGCTCTCAATAAAACTCATTAACACCACACACCCCACATGCACTGCCATCACAGACCGAGTATGGCCAAAATACTCCCCAACTCACTTACTATCCCTCCATGACCATTCCTCCTACAGAAGCACCCATTCAAACCACCTGCAAAACCTGTCCCTACTACTAAACTACCTCGAAACGCATAACCTTCTTGGCTCTCGCCAATCAGGCTTCCGCCCAGCTCATGGTACTGAAACGGCCCTGCTGGATCTCAAAATCCAAATGGATCAATGGATCAAAACAGAGACAGGGGTGACCTGGCCATCTTTCTCCTACTCAATCTCTCAGCAGCATTTGACTTAGTGAATCACAATATCTTGTGCCATCACCTAACTCGGGATGCCCACTTTGCCAATAACGCCATAAACTGCATTAAATCATACCTATCCAACCACTTCATGAGAGCCTTCTCCCCAACCGCTTCAGCGCCTCATACCCCCGTCACATGTGGAGTCCCACAAGGGTCCTGCATCTCCCAAACATTATACCATGCATTCACCAAACCTCTCTTTGACCGCCTTGAAAAATCTGGTGTCACGTACACAAATTATGCGGACGACACCCAAATACTCCTGTCTATCACTGGTAATCATGACACAGTCAAAATCCCTGAATACTATCTACCTCACCATTCAAGCCTGGATGGCTCAACACAAACTCTGTCTTAATGACAATAAAACAGAGGTTCTTATTGTGGGTAGCCCTTGAAGGCTTAAGAACCTCCCACCATCATACAAATCCTTTGACATTGACGGCAATAGTATCATGGTAGTCAACAAAGTCAAAACACTAGGGGTATACCTAGACTCGTCACTGTCCTTAACCCGACAAGTTAATGCCATCACCTCAGCCTCAGTGTATACTGCCAAACTTATCACTGCATGCAGACTCTTCTTAACCGTGGAGAACTACATCACACTTGCCAGAGCACTTAACCTTTCCAGGATCGATTATTGTAATGCCATTTGCGCAGGCTCCACTGCGAAAAACATGAAGTAACTTTTGACAGTTCAAAACAACACAAGCAGAGCGTCACTCAATATCCCCAAATCAGACCATATCACCACAACCAGTAGAAACATTCATTGGCTCCCGGTAAGAGACAGTATTAAATTCAAAGTATTACCTCTAACACATAAATGTCTGTCCAATAGCGCCCGCTCTACCTTTCGAACCAAATCTCTAAAGTACATTCCTCCAGACCAACAAGCAGGAGGCTCCAGTTTTCCTGTTATCGCAGCTAACTACTGGAATGCTATGCCCATGGAGTTAAGGACAGACCCATCACTATGGCCCTCCGGCAGAAAACTTAAAACTTGGCTATTCAACCAAGACATTAAGAATTGACCCTGAGCCTATCATTGAGCATTAAGTACCCCCCTAAGATTTTGCTCATACTCTGCAGGCAAGGTATGCACACTGGAACATGGAAATGTATTCTGTAAATGTAAATGTAAATGTAATGGAACTGACTATGCATGAAATGTAACCTTATCCGTAAGCAGTATTGTAACCTACCAAGTATGAAATGAAACTGTAATCATTATCAGCAATCTAACTAAGCAAGTATGCAATGTAACCGTATTCTTAAGCATAAGCACCTAGATGCCTAAAGGTTAGGTGCGCTATATAAATGTGATAAATAAATAAATAAATGCCACGCAGTGATTGATCTCTCTCGACCTATTATGACTCATCATTAAAGAGCATCAGACGTTATTTGCCTATAGCTATGAGCTCTGGTGATTTAAATGCAGACTGTGTGATTTTGGCTTCAACAGCACCTTTGGATTCTCTAATTGATCTGTTTTGGAGATAGCTTCGACAGAAATGATTGACAATCTGGTTCCTACAGGGCTTCCTCAACTTTCAGAGGTCCTCGTAGTTGAGAGAGCAAGTTCCCAGATTGCAGATATTATTTGCCCTTCAGGGATCGGTTCTGGTCCCCCTTTTGTAGCTCTGTTGGAGGGCAGAAAAAAAGGGGCCAACTGGTAAAAAAAATGTAAAACCCTCTGTGTTACAAAGAATAATAACCAGGCATCACGTCACTTTTTTTGGAACATATTGTCTCAGCCATGGTGGTCGATTCGAGAGAGGGGCGCCTGCTCCACCTCACTGATGAGGCCCAACAAGAATGAAACACGTGTATGGGGTTGCTGTTGGTACTCTTGTTCAGAAGGGAATTGATATAGCATTTTGGTGCTGGACGGCCCATGTGGGCGGGACAAAGACTGATGTGCAAATGGATATTTCCCATCTGTGAAAGGTACAGTGAGCAAAAAGCAGATGGCTGCGAACTCTCAAAGTGGTTAATAATCACTGAACAGGTTATCATGCCATGTTCTTTCGAGAGAGGGGCGCCTGCTACCTTTTTTGTATTGTCTGGATATGTGTTCATCCCCTAAACTATCGTCCTCTGAATTTCTCCTATATTTCCCATTTGCAAGATTTGTGTACTGACCATGAAGTGAATCAAAATCAGTTTTCGTAGTGGGGAGAACCAGACGGACATCTGCGTTATCAGGAACAATATGATAGAGAGCGTGAAACAGGAGAAAAGGAAAGACAAAAGAGTAGTCATACAGCTATATACAAGACTATCAACATCTACTTTTCGTGCCATCCTGGCAATGGCCGTGCTTGTTCATTCCCTAAAATCGTGCCAGTTTCTGCATGTTCATTTCATAAGAAAATTCTTTTACACTTGCGATTGCAGTATCTGTTGTATTATTGCGATAAGAAGTCTTCTAATCACAGGGCCATTTTTAGGATCCTGTAAAAAAGTGAATATCAACGTCTCTTCTGACAAGAGCAGGATAAGCTTGAAGGATAAATGCAAAAATAACAAGCACAAGGCGATGCACATCAGTGAGAACCATGTTTGGAACAAAATAGGTGTACAGTAAGAAATTAATCTGGATTTTGAGCTTGTTTCCAATTTCTGATCAAGAACAGATGTTTAGCCATAACTTTGATATGTCAATGTGATTCTAAAGTAAAATTTTCAAAATATTCTGAGATTCTCAGCAAGAGTTTGCACTCCTGCTAAAATATCTATAAGGAGTGTCAGTTCGAATCACAGTTCAAATGCAAATCTGCATTAGCAGCTGGTTGTTTTATCATCCTTCTTCTTCGTCATTGATCAAGTCTGCACATGCTCAAATTCTTCTTCTTGTCTTGCTTCTGGACCGGCAATAGTGGGAGGGTAGGTCTCACCTTTATATACCTTCACATCACCTAAGTGAAGCCAAGCTCACCTTGTATCTTCACTGCTGAAAACGTACCTCATGACACTTTCTGGTGAAATTTTTAATGTGCACTTAATCACCAACAAACATCTTGGGTGCCGATAAAAGTTCAAGTGATCCGGTTGCTGCTGTGTTCTGAGACCGACTCCCATGGTGCTTGACTTTTTCTGAAATGAGAGAGATGCTAGAGGTCATACATGTCAAATATTAAATTCATCACTTAATGTTTTAGCTGTGCTCTGGGCATCACTTCTACTTGTAGACGGAGGTGTAAAAGGCATTGTCATTCAACCCCCTGTTACTAGCTTGTGAGGGTTGAGATGATGGTTTGAACCAGGCTGATTCCGAAGGGCATATACACCTAAGGGTAGGCAATAAAGCCATCCTTCTTCAATTTCAATTAAATCTTGGCAATCCTTTCTTTCAGGAGGCTGTTGTGTCTCACATATCCCGTTTCCTTGCAGGTGATAAGCAGAAAACAACTTGTGTTTGATATTCAATAGAAGCCCTATCTGTTCAAACATCTCATTAACAAAATGTGGCCCATTGTCAGATCTCAGCACTTCACACACGCCCCATCTCAGGAAGACTTCACATACTAAAACCTTGGCTACACAAGTGGAATCAGGGTGTCTACACAGACCTGCCTCAATCCACCTAGAGAAGGGACACACCACCACCAATAGATACCTATATCCATTACACACTTGCAGCATATTGACATAGTCAATATATACATTCTGAAACAGACCATGCAGTCGAGGTATTACCCCTCTAATTTTTCTCAGTGTATGCCCAGCTGTAAGCTTTTGACAGACGGTGCAGTTCACTATAAATAGTGCAACTTGCTCCAACAAATTCAGAATAAACCAGTCTTCTGCAATTGTTTCAGCAAGACTCTCCCTTGTTACTTGCGCGGGGTAATGCAGCTGTTCAAGCCCTATCTTCAACAACATTACTGGCATCACCGGATTTCCAGTACTATCCTGTTGCCATAACCCTTCTGTGGGGGATAAATAACACCCCTTTCATTTCCATAATTCTTGCTCTTCCTGCTGTGCGTTCCTTGAATCTCCATTAGTTGGGTCATCGATAATGTATTAAACCCTTCTTGCATCAAGATAATTGTGACAACTTTCTCTTTAATGCTTGGAGTATCGAAACTCGAAATAGCTGGAAAATATGCAACTCTTTTGGCTTCTACGTCTTCGGCTTCATTACTACAAGAGATCAAATCTGTTCGCTTAGTGTGAGCTGCTCACTTAACGACTGCTATGGCTACTAGGAGTTGTAGTACCTTAATGAGCCTGTCCAATAAGGATGCGTGCTGCACAGGAATGCCGTCCTCCACAGAGGAAACCCCTCCTTTTCCAACGTGCTAACCCTGCGTGTACGGTTGACATCACATAGGCGAATTCACTGTACACGTCGCTTCTGTCCTTCATGTTTCTCAAGTGTGACAATAAGCGCTACCAATTCTGCTGCTTGCGCTGAAAAGTAAGACGGTAGCCTGGCACTTGCTACAACTTCAAAATTATCCATTTAATCTGTGCCTCACTACAGCTGCACCAGAATGCCTTTCCCTACTAGTATAATCAATTTTCAAATAACCATCAATAAAGAGTATTTCCCCCCTGCCAAAACATTTTCTTTCACACAGGGTATATCATCATAAAATTCACATAATTAGCACAGTCATGCACCTGATTGCCTTCTGCCCATAACTATACTTGTAGACTTCTCAATTGTGAATGTGGCAGCTGCCAATTACTGTTTGCAAGGAAAGTGTCCTTTCATAACTGGGTCTAAAACCCCACTGTAATACGCTAGAGGTGTGTACCCCAATGTAGTCCTCTGTGTAAGTACTGCTGTCATGGCTGTCCCATTCGTGTGTGAAAATAAATAAAACGCCTCAGCATATTTGGGGATTCCCAAAACAGGGATTGTACAAATTGCTTTTTTCAATAGCTCAAACCATTCCTCCATCTCCTCAGTCCATTCAATTTTTACTTTGTTCCCTTTTGCTTTCTTTAAAGCTTGCAAAAGTGGCCTTGTGTGCGAACTATAATAAAACACCCAGGATCTAACATAGTTGCATAGCCCCAAAAATTGTTGCATCTTCTTCACTGTATCTGGCTTTGGGTTTTCATAATCGCCTCAGCTCTTTCGGGTGTCACCTTCTTTCCTTCATGTGAAATCAACTGCCTTATGTTTAACACCTCTTCTTGACAGTATTGTAACTTCTCCTTGTCTATTTTGTATCACTTATCCATCTGTAGGACTCTGTTAAAGATGGATGGGGACTCACAGTGCCCCTGGGGCAAACAAATATGTTTCACTCGAGTTTGGCAAAACATAAAGGATGTCACATCTTGTGAATCTTTGTGCAATGGGATCGAGAAACACGCATTCTTCAAATCGATCACTGTGAAATATCGAGCGTCCACTGGCATACTGCATAGTATTGTCACCGTATTAGGAACTAAAGGAAACTCTGCATCTACAATCTAGTTATTCGGTCTCATACCTTGTATAAATCTCCACAAACCTCCTTTCAATTTTTTGATCAGATACACTGCTGTATTGGATAATTTCAATGGCACCAGAATACCTTGTTTCATCAGTGCTCTAATGGTCTTAAATATACCCTCATCAGCCTCTCGAGACAAGGGGTACTCTCTTGCTCAAGGTAAAATTGCTCCTGGCTTCAGCTTTATTTTGATTTCCCCTATCCCCTTTATCAACCCTCAGTCATCATAAGGGCCTGTAGTCCAAAGGATGCTGGGCACCTTCTCCAGGTCTTCCTGAAAAAATGCTGGACGCTGCTGCATTATCGCTATTCGCTGTGGGACTTCCCTCTTCTCTATTCTCATTCAGTATGTGATGCTCATAAATAACACCACTTCCTCATCTGTTTGGTCTTCCCTAAACATGTCACCATCAGTTATGTTAGTCAATCTGTACCCTTCTTCGAGAGGTATTATTGTCCTTTATGGTCTACCCTCATCATCCATTCCTTCGAGCATCACCATTTGGCTGCTTCCAATTCTATAGGGATTGTCTGTCCTCCCTTTTCGTCTATAGGTATTTGTGGTCTAAACAAGAACTCATCAGGTAGTCTCACAATTGTTTCCACTAAGCCAAGTAGCCACTTCAGTAGAATGCTCACCCCATATAGGAAAACCTATGGCTCTACTGCCTTGCAATGCCACTTGCCCTGTGAACGCCAGTATAAATTCACCCACGCTTAAATAGTTTATTCCTGGAGTGGAACACACTATCCCTTGATCAGTAAATAAAATTGTCATGTTTAGTTTTGTCATCAAATCTCTTCCCAAAATGTTAACTGGTGTCTGTCGTGAATACAACAAAGGAACAGACATGTCACACTCTCCTATAAAGACTGGTAATTCATCAGTAAAGGAAATTCGACTCGTAGCTCCAGCGAACCCTTGAGCATTCATCGCAATTTCCGACATTGAATATTTTCACTCTCGTATACATGAACGAGTAGCCCCAGTCTCTACAAAAAATGAAAATGATTTGCCTCTTATTGTCACATCGAGCCTGGTTCCTCTTGGGGGTCTGGTGTCACTGATAGAGCTGAACACATCAAGTCACTCTGTGAGCTGTCCTATTGTGGGTACAGGTTTATCCACGTTCCCGTGAAAGGATTTCCTCCCACCACAGTGACACCTCCCATTCTGGTTGTCAGCACTTGTCTTGTGTTTGTCTTGTGTTTGCATACTGCTTTGTCTGCATGGGGCCTTGTGGTGGATTCATTTGTACTTGCTCTGGTTGTTGTACCTGTTATACTTGTGGCACTTGTGTCTGATACACTGTCTGATTGTGGGCAAACCCTTCCCTCATCTGTGTGCTATATGGTAGAGGATAAGCTGTCCCCCCTCTTGGGAATTGGCCATTCTGTACATTCCCTTGGCTCCCACATATGCGCGCAATGTGTCCTGTCATCCCACAAGTTCAATATACAGAGGGAGCCCTTCTGACAAGTCCCCCTTGGTTAAACCCTCCCACAGTATTTGGATTCTCATTCTGTGTATTCTGAAATCCACCTTGATTATTTTGGAATCCACCTCTTCCTCTATAGCCCATACCTCTGCCTCGTGCCACAAACCCATTTCCACCTTGGTCCGTTGGGCGCTGATTATTTACCTGCAATGCACCTACTGCATCCTGCATTCCCAGTCCTTCTCTGCTTGTCAATACCGCCCCTTCCATGGCAAATTTTGACACTTTCTTCTGTACTAACTTGGCTTCCTCGATTTTCCTATTCATATTTTCCTTATTTTTCTCCTGCATCAACCGACAGTGATGCACTATCGTCAGCTGTATCTCAGCCCATGGTTTTGCTTCCATTCCCACTTGTTTCTTTATCTGACTCTGTACTGGCTCAAGCAACCCCTGACATAAAATGTGGTAAAATAATGCCACTGTTTTTTACCACGGTTCCCCAGGTTGAAGTTGCCATTTCTCTTGAATATCCTAAATATAAGCAATAGGCTCTTCATTTTAAGTGTTATAATTGGACCCATATCTGATGTGTCAGGATACTGTACTGTGAGAGCCCTCCATACATCTGCTCTACAATTGTTAAACAGCGCTCCATCATACGCTGTGTTTTGTGCTATCACACTTGCATACCCTGCTCTCCTCTTTATGTCATCAGCTCTCTCCCCAAGGATAACTGCCAGCAGACCTTTTTTGTCCCCTATGGCCAATGTGTTTCCTCCTATCATTTTTTCTAATTCATATATCCATTTCCCAGTGCCCGAAGTCAAGCTCCAGACCTTGCACCTTAAATTATCCTATCCATCTGCAGCATTGGAATATACTGTGGTCTTGCTCCCCCTTTTTCCAATAAGGGAAACTGTGTAAACCCTACCCTGCAGTCTGCTCCCATCGACAGCATATCCATGATAGAGACGATCCTCCCTGTCCATCTACTTGATGGTAGCGATCTTAATCTGCTCACATATGGTAGTGATTCTCCTTTCTCACTATATGATCTTCCTCAGGGATGCTCTGGATGTGCTATGGGATCTGGCGTTCTGTCCTTAGGTCGTTCCAGATCTGAACATCTCACTTCCTTGTCTATTTGCAGGCTTCCTTCAGGGGTGTACGCGCTCCTTCCCTCTTCCCCAAGGAAGGATTCTCTGTTTCCTCTGCTGACATGTGTCATGCATGCTGGACGTGGTCCTACCTCCTACGCTCGTAGAACAGCTAGACCGTTCTATTCCAAATGGCGGTTGTTCGATACGTTGCCGGGAAAACGACGTTTGCACTTTTCACGTCGCTAACTTCACGTGTATTCTGCTTCGTCACGTGAACTACGGCATTACGTATATAAGCAGCGTGGAAACTTAACTCACTGCTTCTGATCAAATCATTTGGCGTTGTGTAGCTGAACCTCCGATCTGCATCCTTGCAGGTTACTACAGCTACTTTTTGGGCCTTCTATAGCGTGTTTTCCGCCACACGCTGATTCCTGGAGCTGTTTGGTTGCGTGTAAATCCACACGCGCACGATGTCTTCAAACGCGGCTGGCCTGGGCTGCGTGAATCCTGTTCGCGTGCAAATCCACACGCATATGTTGTCTTCAAGCGCTGCTGGCCTGGACTGCGTGAATCCTGCTCGCGTGTAAAACCATACGCACTCTTTGTCTTCAAGCGCTGTTGGCCTGGACTGCGTGAATCCTAATCGCGTGTAAATCCACACGCACACGCTATTTTCTTCGCGGCTGTACAGAACCGCGTGTACTTTGTTTATACCATAAAAAGGGCGCTATTTCCAACTCCTGCACCTGTGATATTAACAGGGGGATTGATTCATTTCTATACTTTACTCTACGTGGGAAGGAAGCTTTTCAAGGATTATTGGAAGGTGACAGTGAACAGTACTTTGGACGCTATCCTGTGGTGCATCAACCCGGTATCTAGCGTGAGCCTCGTTCCGTTCGGGATAAGTCTCCCTTACTAATCTTCCCTTCCTTGTCGTTTGTTTTACCTTGGATTTCCTCAAGAGACTCTGCTGGATTCTTCTGCCCTAGACTTAAGGTCAGTGTGTGCATTCATGTCATTTTCTGTTCCATCATACTCAGGTTGGGGCAGTTATTTATGATACTTTATTTTGTTCTAGGCTGACTTCCTATACCTTACCCATGCCCTTTCCAGTGATCCATCACTCTGCCTGTTTTACCAGTCAGAGAGTTGTATCATTTGGAAGGTCTTAACTTGACTTCACAACTATCAAATCGTGTGAACAGGGATCCGGAAGACCCTACCACCTGTATCCTTTTGAGTACCGTATCCTTTTCAGTTAATACTTTGGTGCTCTCTGACAGAATCAGAAGCCATGGAGGGTACAGATCCTTTAGCTGTTTTGACTCAGTTGATCAGCGATTTGAGAAATGAAATGGTTACGGCACAGGACATGTTACGGCACCGTATGGACGTTATGCAAGACGCCATGCACGGTAGTCCTCAGGGAGCACAGGTTCCAATGGCCACTGCATCTGGATCCGGGACTATGACACCCCCACAGGAAACTATTAATGTGGTTATGCCCACTCAGTTTCCCTTGGGTTCACTGGTGATCCCAAAACCTATAGAACCTTCGTTAATCAGTGCCGACTCCATTTTCTTTGCCGTCCTACATCTTTTCCTGACCTAACCACAAAAGCAGCATTCGTGCTTTCCCATTTAGGGGGCACAGCTGCTGCTTGGGCTAACCCTTTGTTGGAAACAAATAGCCCTTTGTTGTACGACTGTGACGATCTCTTGGCTGCTATGAGTAAAGTCTTTGACATGCGTTATGCTACTCAAGCCATGGATCTGGAGTTACTTAATCTACAACAAGGCAATCAACCTCTTTTGCCTTACATTGCCCGGTTCAATCAACTAACAGCCGAAACTCAATGGCCTGACGGCAAGAAAACGGCTGTTTTCTACAGGGGTCTTTCAGAAGAACTGAAAGATGCCTTATCTACAGTTCCGGTGGTTCCTACGGGATTCACAGAGTTGCTCGATTTGGTTCTACAAATCGATGCCCGAAGGAATGATCGGAAAGGAGAGAAAAAGCCCTTCATACAAGCCTTGGTGCGTTCAGAGACACCGGCAGTCCTCTCGAACGACCCCGAACCCCTGCAGATTGGCGCCGTGAGAGGCCGGTTGTCCAATGCAGAACGAGAGAACCGAAGAAAGAACCATTTATGTATGTATTGCGGTTCATCCGAGCATTTATTGGCGACATGTCCTAAAAAACCTATCAAGCGTTCGGGAAACGCCAAAACTCGACAATAGCAGGAGTCCCTATTTCGAGTGTTTCATCGGACTCCAGTACCATTCCTAATCACGCACCCGTAATTGTTGAGGTGACGTTACGTTGTGATGAACGAGAATTGGTTTCCAAGGCCATGGTTGATTCCGGAGCCACCAACAATTACATAGACATCACATATGCCAAGAACTGTTCCATACCCCTTGTAAACAAAAACAAACCTGAAACGGTTAATACCGTGGACGGATCTGTTTTGACTTCTGGTATGGTAACCCAGGAGACGGTATCCGTTCAGATGACATTATCGAATAATCATTCGGAAGAAATCGTCTTCGATGTCATAGCTGCTCCGCAGTACGAAATCATACTTGGTCTTGCATGGTTAACCCTTCATAATCCCGCCGTTGACTGGGTTTCGGGATTGCTCCAGTATCCTTCGATTCATTGCAATGAACATTGCTTTACCAGTCAGGAGGTGTCAAACAAGCAACACATATTGGCCCCTATGGGGGGAGCTTCAACTATCAGCGTGGTACATCAAAGCGACACTACCATACCATGCGAATACGCTGAGTACGCTGATGTCTTTGATAAAGGCCAGGCAGAACAATTGCGTCCCCATCGACAGTACGACTGTCCTATTGAATTGATTCCTGGTGCCAAAATCCCTACATGTCGTTTATATTCACTGACCCCAAAAGAAGACGTTGTGTTGAAAGAATACATTGACAAAGCTTTAGCGATGGGTTTCATACGGCCATCACAATCACCTGCTGCGTCTCCTCTATTCTTTGTTCCGAAGAAAGAGGGAGATCTAAGGCCTTGCATTGATTACAGGGCACTTAACGACATCACCATAAAAAACCAATATCCTTTACCACTGATAAACGTTCTATTGGATCAATTAGGTACTTCCAGTTACTTCACCAAATTGGACTTGCGAGGAGCATACAATTTAGTTCGCATTCGTGAAGGCGACGAATGGAAGACCGCTTTCAAGACACGGTATGGTCTTTACGAGTATTTGGTGATGCCTTTTGGTCTGTGCAACGCTCCCGCCACTTTTCAATTCTTCATGAATGATATATTCAGGGACATAATGGACCAGTTTGTGGTGATTTATCTGGATGACATTCTGGTCTATTCATTATCTTTTTCGGAACACGTCAAACACGTTTCTACAGTCCTACAAAGACTCAGGGAGAACCTTCTTTATGTGAAAGCCGAGAAATGTGTCTTTCATTCACAGGAAGTGGAATTCCTGGGTTATGACATTACCAATCTAGGTGCTCGAATGAGCCGTTCCAAGGTGAAGGCCATATTGAATTGGCCTATTCCGCACAATGTCAAGTCATTACAGTCTTTCTTAGGCTTTGCGAATTTTTATCGCAGATTTATTCATTCCTTCTCCAAAACAGTAGCTCCTTTGACGGCTTTAACTAGTTCCAAAGTTCCTTTCTGTTGGAACCAAAATGCCCAAGCATCATTCGAAAAGTTGAAGGAAGCATTTACCACTGCACCCGTGCTTCAACATCCAGATCCAGATCGCCAGTTTATCGTTGAAGCGGATGCATCCAGTGTCGCTACTGGAGCGGTCCTCTCACAAGTTTGCACAGAAACCAAGCAGGAGCACCCAGTGGCTTTCTTCTCTCGCAAACTTACCCCATATGAACGAAATTACACCGTCACTGAGCGGGAATTGCTGGCTATCAAGGATGCCTTCCGAGAATGGCGTCATCATCTTCTTGGGGCCAAACATCAGGTGTTGGTGTACTCTGACCATAGAAATCTTCAAGCATTCAAATCTATGAAATGCCTTACGGCCCGACAGGCCAGATGGCATGTCTTTTTTGCCCATACGATTTCCAGGTCACATATCGTCCTGCCCGAGAACACGTTAAGTCGGACGCGTTGTCTCGTATGGGTGAAGAGGCGAAGGAAGAAGCACAAGTACAAAAGCAGTTGTTGGCAGATCATGTAATATGTAGTTGTTCTGTTCAACCATCCTTAAAAACCGAAGTACAAGAGTGGGTGAAAAAACATCCACAAGTTATCCAGGATATGAATCTGGACGTACATAACGGTTTACCATTCACACAAGGAGTGCTCTACCTACCGACGTCTTCAACGCAGAATAAAGCCCTCAAGTGGAATCATGATTCCTTGATCGCAGCCCATCCTGGACGGAAGAAAACACTAGAGCTGTTCAAAAGATGGTGCTGGTGGCCATCCATGTCAAAAGATGTCATAGATCATGTATCAACTTGTTCTGTATGCATCCAATGTAAAAACACTCCTGGTAAACCAGTGGGCTTACTCCAGTCCCTACCTGTCCCTAACAAACCATGGGACATGATATCTATGGACTTTGTGGTAGAACTCCCACCAAACCAGGAGTACGATACCATATGGGTTGTAGTGGATTATTTCACTAAATTGGCTCTTTATATTCCCTGTATTGGTTTACCAACCGCTGCTGTTCTGGCTGACCTATTCATCCAACATATATTTCGTTTCTTTGGTCTACCGTCAGTAATCATTACGGACAGGGGCTCACAGTTTGCGTCACGCTTTTGGAGAGCACTAACATCTGCATTACTGATTGATGATAGAATGTCCAGTGCTTATCACCCTCAAACTGATGGACAGACCGAAAGAGTCAACTGCACTATGGAACAATATCTGCGGTGTCTGTGTCTGCAGTACCAATCGGATTGGCTCACGGTCCTGCCGGCAGCAGAATTCGCCTATAACAACTCCTATCATAGTGCCATAGGCACTTCACCGTTCTATGCGCTTTATGGACAACACCCCGATCAATACCTTTGGATTCCAGCTTGTCTTTGGATACTCCTGCCGCAGGCCGTACTTTTCGTGATCTGAAGAAATTAGAGAGGAAAGTGAAGCAGCAATTGGAGCAGGCTAAAAGACGCGACAAGTTCTATGCCGAGTACCCGCACCTGTCTACAAGGCTGGTATGAAAGTATGGCTGTCCACTAAGAACTTGAGAATTCCAGGCAAAAAGAAATTATTGCCTAAATACATTGGTCCGTATGTAGTGCTCCAAGTAATTAATCCGGCTGCTGTCCGTCTGGCTTTGCCACAACGATGGCAAGTGCATCCCGTATTCCACGTGTCACTCATTAAGCCATGTTCTGAAGCTACTAGATTGCCTGTACGGCCTGTTGCTATTTCTGTCCGGGGTTCAGATGAATACAAGGTACAGGACATACTGGATATGAGACTATGTTCTGGTAGGCCGTTTTATCTGGTGGACTGGAAGGGCTATGGTCCCGAAGATAGGTCCTGGGAACCTCTTTCTAATATTCATGCTCCTGCTTTATTGAAGCGTTTTCACACGAGAAGGGGAGAGGTTGCCCCTTTGGGGGATGGCACTGTCATGCATGCTGGACGTGGTCCTACCTCCTATGCTCGTAGAACAGCTAGACCGTTCTATTCCAAATGGCGGTTGTTCGATACGTTGCCGGGAAAACGACGTTTGCACTTTTCACGTCGCTAACTTCACGTGTATTCTGCTTCGTCACGTGAACTACGGCATTACGTATATAAGCAGCGTGGAAACTTAACTCGCTGCTTTTGATCAAATCATTTTGCGTTGTGTAGCTGAACCTCCGATCTGCATCCTTGCAGGTTACTACAGCTACTTTTTGGGCCTTCTATAGCGTGTTTTCCGCCACACGCTGATTCCTGGAGCTGTTTGGTTGCGTGTAAATCCACACACGCACGTTGTCTTCAAACGCGGCTGGCCTGGGCTGCGTGAATCCTGTTCGCGTGCAAATCCACACGGGCACGCTATCTTCAAGCACGGCTGGCCTGGGCTGCGTGAATCCTGTTCGCGTGCAAATCCACACGGGCACGCTATCTTCAAGCACGGCTGGCGTGGACTGCGTGAATCCTGCTCGCGTGTAAATCCACACGCGCACGCTATCTTCAAGCACAGCTGGCCTGGACTGCGTGAATCCTGCTCGCGTGTAAATCCACACGCGCACGTTGTCTTCAAACGCGGCTGGCCTGGACTGCGTGAATCCTGCTCGCGTGTCAATCCACACGCGCACGTTATCTTCAAACGCGGCTGTCCTGGGCTGCGTGAATCCTGTTCGCGTGTAAATCCACACGCATACTTTGTCTTCAAACGCGGCTGTCCTGGGCTGCGTGAATCCTGTTCGCGTGTAAAATCCACACGCGCACGTTGTCTTCAAACACGGCTGTCCTGGGCTGCGTGAATCCTGTTCGCGTGTAAATCCACACGCATATGTTGTCTTCAAGCGCTGCTGGTCTGGACTGCGTGAATCCTGCTTGCGTGTAAATCCACACGCACTCTTTGTCTTCAAGCGCTGTTGGCCTGGACTGCGTGAATCCTAATCACGTGTAAATCCACACGCACACGCTATTTTCTTCGCGGCTGTACAGAACCGCGTGTACTTTGTTTAGACCATAAAAAGGGCGCTATTTCCAACTCCTGCACCTGTGATATTAACAGGGGGATTGATTCATTTCTATACTTTACTCTACGTGGGAAGGAAGCTTTTCAAGGATTATTGGAAGGTGACAGTGAACAGTACTTTGGACGCTATCCTGTGGTGCATCAACCCTCGTGAGCCTCGTTCCGTTCGGGATAAGTCTCCCTTACTAATCTTCCCTTCCTTGTCGTTTGTTCTACCTTGGATTTCCTCAAGAGACTCTGCTGGATTCTTCTGCCCTAGACTTAAGGTCAGTGTGTGCATTCATGTCATTTTCTGTTCCATCATACTCAGGTTGGGGCAGTTATTTATGATACTTTATTTTGTTCTAGGCTGACTTCCTATACCTTACCCACGCCCTTTCCAGTGATCCATCGCTCTGCCTGTTTTACCAGTCAGAGAGTTGTATCATTTGGAAGGTCTTAACTTGACTTCACAACTATCAAATCGTGTGAACAGGGATCCGGAAGACCCTACCACCTGTATCCTTTTGAGTACCGTATCCTTTTCAGTTAATACTTTGGTGCTCTCTGACACATGTCTCGTCCCAACTATTGTGACTGTCATCCCCTTCACCCTTGTCCAAGTTCAGTCTGCTTAAGGACAAGGCTCTATGCTCAAGACTGAACAGATTTTCGTCTTCGCTTTGTGATTGAAATGCTAGGGATGGATCCCGCTTCCCTCGACTTCCATACTGCTACTTACCTTTAATTCGTGATAGGCCTTATCAATTCTGTCTCCCATGCTTCCTCCATCAAAGTTTTCTTCTTCCAATACTATTCTAGATGCCCCTGCCGTTGCTTCTTTTATCGGAAGGAACTGTTCTGTTCTGTCCCATGGTATTGCTGGGCTTGCACTACTTGTTCCACACGAATAAGGCTAATATCAAGATCCCGCTGTCTCCTTCTTTGTTCTAATTCTTCATCTAATTCTCTTTGCTTTCTCGCCTCCCTTCTAATTCTGTCCTCCTCTTGCCTTCGCTCTTCTCTTCTCACTCCTTCCCTTCTTTCCTCTTCTTCCCTTCATCTCTGTATCTTTTTGTCCCTTAATATCTGTGCTTCCTGTGAAGACGGATTTCTGAACTCTGACCTGGTGGGCAGAGGTTCAGAAGGCCAGCCTAGTTTTTTGGAACAGGGTAACCTTCTGGATAAGCCAGACCAATCAAGGTAGCTTGGCATCGGTCAAGACTAGGTCTCAGGATGGGTTAGAGTGACTGAAAGACCAAAGACCACACACAGTAAAGGACACTTACAAATCACTCCCAGTCAGGTTTATATATAATAAAAATACAAATACATTTATTTCAAGGCCTTTGAGTTTCAACACACAAATCAAATCACAGTAATACTTTTAAGCCAACACAATCCTATCTAAATACATATATACAAGACCAATGGGGTCTAAAGGGTTAACGCATGAAATGAGTCCACAACCTAAATGGGGAAGGAAACAGGCAGTGCAAATAGTATTATGTCCCTTCTGCATCCAACACACTCCTAACTAAGAGGCAGTCCAATCCCCAAGAAGAGTTGAGCCTAATTGCTCAAATGTACTTGCAAAGCTGGTGCACGCGGTAATGGCGAGGGGCAAAACGGGGTCTCTTCAAGGGTCTATTCCCACTATTCAAGAAGGCCTCCACTTGAGGGCAAAGTCTATTCCAAGAGTTGGCAATAGTTTGCTAGTTCGCACTAGCAGTGGAAAGGAGAGGGGCCCTCAGGGGCCACTCATGCGTAAAAATGGATGGAGGCACTAGGGGCCACTGGTTAGGTTTGCAATTATTCACCGACCCCCAGTGCACTCCGGACCAAACTTTGTCAATCGAGTCCAATTCTATTGCAGGTTCAAGTGCAGCAATTTGGCGGCTCTGTGGCTTTCAGCGACGTAGATACAGCGTTGATTCCCAAATGGGATAGTGGCGATTTTTCCACTCCTGGTGAATGAATCAGGCCAGTTTCACTGTAGCAGGCTTCAGGGGCAAGAGGGGCACAAATGCAGCGCACCTGCAAAGTTCGTCACCATGGCTGGGTGACACGGTAACCTCGTATATTCCGGTTTGGGCGCACTTACTTTACTCCAGACCTGGGAACGCCAAGTGTATGAAATTCGGTGTGAGTGTCTCCTCCAAACGGCAGCGGTATCAGGGAAAAGAGTCTGCGTAAGATGGTCAGCCCACTGGTTGGCCCAGGGACACTTCTGAGAAGGCTTACTTGCAGGGTTTGATGAATGTGCCAAGAATATTCCAATGGGTCAAAGCGTCTTTGCATACCTTCTAGGATGACCAGATGCAGAGGGGTCCCACGGGACAACAGTGGGCTCAGGGTGCCAAACCTTCCAGTGGGTCACCAGCGGTTCCTCAACTCGGCTTCTTAGTTTCAGGATACTTGGATCCTATCGCTCGTTCAGTGAGAACTCCACAGATCAAAATGGTATGGGTGTTTGTGGCCTTCTCTTATGCAGAATCTCCTTCGTGCCAAAACAAAGAGGACCCAAAGGGAGATCTGCTCACATACAGGCATACCATACGTGGACCAATCATGGACCACGGTGGTCCCAGGCATTCACAGCACTCCAGAATCTCTGTCACCCAGGATGTGCATTGGAACCAGACATTCCAGCCCACATACTGGAGGCACACACACAAGGCATGCAGAAGCCCACGAAAGCTTGGCGTTTCGTGGGAGAATGCATGTCCAAATAAGGACTTACCTGGGTCGGCGCAACCTGGGGAAGGTGAAGGGGCAAGATGGCCAAAGGAGAGGACAAAGAACCTTGTGGCATGGCCATTTTGGAGCCAGGCCACTTGTGCGTGCCAAATGCAGTAATCGCGGTTTACCAAAAAAGACACATTCAATGAGAGAATTAGCAAAGCCAACTCTAATTCTAAAAAACTCTTCTCCATCCTCTGGGAAATGGAAAACCCTATTGCTCCCACAGACAACATCCCCAAGGACAAACAATGGTGTGCTAGGATCCAAAATGCCTTAGCTAATAAAATTACAACCCTACAAACTAAAATTGCAAAGAAGAAAGCATCCTTGAGCCTCACAAGAACCCACACCACCCACATGACTGATTCACCTAGAACAGTCACCCAAAGTAATGGTAAACCTTTCAGTTTTACTAACATATCCATTTTGGAAACTGAAAAGGTGATCCTATCATTGAAACCCTCTAACTGTCAAGGTGACAATTGCCCTGCACAAGTCATTAAGGACGCAGCAAGGGATTTAGCACCCTTCATTTCAAAACGAATTAATGTCTCCTTTAGATCCAGTACTGTACCCATTAACCTTAAAGAATCATGGGTACTGCTCCTCCTTAAAAAACAGACCCTTGACCCAGCTATCCCCACAAATTACAGGCCTATCACCATGGTCCCTTTTCTCCTCAGAGTAGCCTACCTCCAGATCCAAAACTATCTGGAGACGAACCAACTACTAGGATCACGCCAATCCGGTTTCAGACCACTTCATGGTACTGAAACGGCCCTTATTGACCTTAAGACACAAATCGACGAGTTGAAGGATAAAGGTAAAACAGCTATGCTCCTCCTCCTTGATTTATTGGCTGCCTTTGACCTGGTGGACCATGCAGTGTTATGCAACCATCTAGCGTCTGCCGCCTATTTCTCAAGTGAAGCTATAGCCTGGGTACAATCCTTCCTTGCCAACCGTACGATGAGAGTGTTCTCCCCTTTAGCCTCGGCGGACCCAATACAAATCACTTGTGGCGTCCCACAAGGCTCATGTGTCTCCTCTACAATGTACAACATCTTCACTAAGCCACTCTTCGACAAACTTGACAGACTGGGGGTAACTTACACCAATTATGCGGATGATACGCAGATCCTCATACCACTATCTGTCAATTTTGTCGAAGACACAGCTCTGGTAAACAAGATTTACCTCCTCATTCAGGCATGGATGGCCACCCACGGCCTCTGCCTGAATGACAACAAAACAGAGATACTGATCCTGGGCTCCGACGCTAACCTTAAAAAACGTACCCATAATTATCTTGCCTTAAACATAGATGGCAATATAATCAAAGTGGCAACTGAGGCCAAAACAATAGGCTTCTACCTCGACTCTACATCATCTCTCAAAAAACAAGTTAATTCCCTAGCCTCCTCCACAGCTTACACCTGCAAATTAATCAGGGCTTTCAGACCTTACCTTTCCAAAACTAATTGTATTACTCTAGCCAATGCCTTAGTAATGTCCAAATTGGACTATTGTAACGCCCTTTATGCAGGCGCTAGCAAAACTGTCATAAATAAATTGCAAATACTGCAGAACAATGCTCTTAGAGCAGCCCTGGACATACCCTGTAGAGCTCACATCTTCAACATTAGGAAAGACCAGCACTGGTTAAAAATCAGTGATAGAATTCTCCTCAAGACGTTATCCCTCACCCATAAAGATCTGAACAACACTGCACACCCTTATATCTCGGCCAGACTGACAAGAAAATCAGCTGCTCACCACACCAGAGCTTCTAACCACTTCCTACTTGAAATATCCAGATTTAGACTAACTAAATCTGGTGGAGCAAGTTTCCCTGTCAGAGCTGCCCGTGCCTGGAATACACTCCCCATCACACTGAGAGCCAACCTACCGTACACGAGATTTAGAAGCAACGTGAAAAGTTGGCTCTGGACTAACGATGACCCACATTCCGTGCCGTTGTGATAGGCTCAGATCTATTATCTCGTCTAATAACCTTGATACCTCTGAAACTTGACGTGTGACCACATATTCTATACTGTATACTGTATACTGTTTATAGTTTACGTGGACCTGTATATTCTATACTGTATTTACAGCTAGTATATTTTGTATACCTGCACTGCTAATACTTTAATGACACATATAATGTATCTACTATATCCTTGTATGTATCCTGTAACTGTAACCTAAGCTTAAGTATTCTTGTAACTGCTGCGCCCGGCTACCCCTGGATTTGGAGCGCATTATCAAATAATAAACTAAACTAAACTAAACTAAACCTGGCAGGAAAGGGTTAAAAATATACGAAATGATAAGCTGCCACCAGCCCTGTCCAAGGCACATATGCACTTCTCCTAAACAATCCTTCGAGAGTATCTAAGGCCTTTGGAAATGACTATTAGACCCAAGTGCACTGTACTGTAAGGTACATTGTACACTTGTTACATGTTGCAGAAAAGGTGCAACATTGGAAAGGAACTAAGGGAAACCAAGTCTCCCAGTACTGACTGTCTTTAAGGGCATGCCAGTTTCCCCATAATAAAGTGTGCGAAAAGTCCAGAGGATTGCAGCAGAAGGCTGGGCTCCTCTGGTAAAGTCAAACTATGGCGTTTAAACAAAGCAAAACGTTGGAGAATTCACAACTGGAGGCAAAATTACATATAAAATGGAAATCTTTATCCTCCTCTCACTTTCTTTCTCTTTTATCCCTTTCTTCTATTGCTCGCTGTCTACTGTCATATTTTCTTGCTCTTCTGACCATTCCTCTTTTTTCTTGCTCCTCCTGATACATCTGTTCTCGTCGCTCCCTGCTCTTTCTTTTATGCTCCTCTTCCTTCAATCTCATTTCTCGTTCCCTGTCTTTTCTTCCTGTTTGTCTTTATCTTCTCTTTGCCTAACTTCTTTGATGTTTTTCCCATCTAACTTGAGTAATATCTGTCCGACCATCCATTTGTTCTGCACGAGTGTTACCTCGTCAGCTTTATCCTTCTCCCCTTTCCATCTCTTAATCTCACTTTCTATTTCTGTCGATACATTCTATCACTCACACATCTCTTTTTTGTCTTGTATGATCTTAAAGATCTCCTCTTTTCTCTTATTCTCCTCTGAACTATCATCACTGCTATAAGGGGGCAGTTTGTATATCGGATTGCTATACCCTGTCGCCACTTTCAGATCCTTTAAAGGATGCAACCCTACTTCTTCCACACCAGCGCCTTTCACTTCAGGAGAGGTAAGCGGAGCTGAAGGCTCAACACCTTGCTCCTCACACTGTCTGAGCATCCACTCCTCAGGTGGCAGATCTTCCCTCTCTTCCTGGTACATTTTCCAGAGTCTAGGATCGCTAGTGTTTTCTCTAATTTCTTCTCCATGTACACAGCGTGCAAGTATGTGGTCATGTGTTTCAATACCGCTTTTGACAGTGATCCCCTTTGTGGCCACGGCATGAACATTTTATCTGCCATGCCTTTCACCCATTCCGCACTATGCTGTTTGAACTTCGGCATGTGCTTCGGCAGTGTCTTGCATAAATGCATCAGAGGAGTGTCTCCCATTGTGGCAAGTCTCAATTCACTGTCAATACTTACCAGACTTTATGACATACCCTTTTCTTTTGCTTAAATCGCCACTTAACACTTTTAAAACAACAAATATGAGCGTGCACCATCAATCGCCGCTCAAGCCTCTAATTTCACAATTAGCTATATCTACCTCTGGATTGGTACCAACCACTTTGCTAGGTAGTTACTTATATCGCCTTAATTCTTTTCTCTATGACTTCACAACTTCTATCATTCTTCAATATCTCTACTCAACAAACAACGCAGAGACTTTACACATTAATCAAAATACTGTGATCACACTTTTTATTTTCACTCGCCTTTCTTAATACCCATTACAGGGTTTGTGACGTCACCTTACACAAACCTGTTTGTGTGTTATCTTGTTCACTTTACTCCCACTGGAGTTTGAGATGTCTCCCTCTGAAACTCCCTTGAGCCAGGACTTTAGGCACTATTCCGTCTTCGCACAATATTTCCTGTAACTCAAAATTATCGCAATCCCATCCCGTTAATTTGCCATTCCCCTTAGTCTACTCACCATTTGTTCGTTAATTGACTCGAGGCTTCGGTATCGTCTCCTCCTCCAATCCGACCACCTTGCCTTCCGTCCGCAGAGCACCCATAGAAACCAGGTGGGGATTTCATCAAAGGGGGACCTGCCCACCGTCTCAGTTCATCTTGCAAGATTTCTATTTGGCCGCTCACCACAGGAAACCCTGCGATCTTTCGGCTAATGGTGGAGGATGCCTGATCATCCGAAACTCTGGAGCTGTACTAGTTTGGATCTTTGAACCATCCGACACTGCTACCACATGAATGTAAGGCACTTTGGGTAGCGTGCATGCAGTGGATGGGAAGCAGAGTAACTCTTACACCAAATAATCGAACGGACTCAGGAAGATGGCAAAGATTTCTGTTTTAATATCAATTATCTAAAACAGGGAGTTACAATGGACATGAACGGACATCGCATAAGCTCTCAGCTAAATTTATATAGTAATAATTCATCTCATCATACATGATGTCATACTACGTGGCAAATAAGAAAAACCTCTGAGGGATTGTGATACGTTCAAGAGGAACATCTCAGTATACATTCAATAAGGGATTGGGTTGTGATTAGATATCTACTGTCACGTGGACAATTTATGCCCACCTCTAGTGCAAGTCATCTTCATCACTATTAGATAAATGGTATATCATTGGCTCTCAATCTATAGGGCCCATCATGATATGGCCCTCTAAAATTGGTTGGCATGCTCGTGCCAGTCTAGAACATTTGGCTCACTAGCAGCACGTAAGCTCATACCCCAGTTGCCAGGAGGTGGACTTGACTGTACCTCCCCACCCAAATAGCCCAACATCTCTCAGCACCCATGCCTTCTGCCATGAAGATTGTCTGTGAACGTGGCCTTGCAAAGTATCCTTGTCTCTGGGAATATAAGGGAGTGCGAGCACGCATTATCGTCGTTCTAGAACTCCTCGCCCAACTCTATTTCCATCCGAGGCTCACGTGACAGGAGACTACAATTTGGTCAATTTTGCAGCATTTAATTGTCTTAAATTAATAATGCTTGACATCCATGGTGTTCTTTCTTTGCCCCTTAACAAGGGATGATACAGCATCTCATGTTCACTGCCTTCAAAAATAGATAACCAGTCTTGGCTGCTTCAGCCTTGACACCAGGCCAGACAGAACTTCCAGACTCTTCCACGATCTCAGCTAATTCTTTGCTGTGACGTAGCTCTCAGCTCTTCTCTCCAGGGGTTCAAGGTTACTAAATTTGTGACACCGATGTCCAGCTTCTATACAATGGCGGCTCTGCCTGCAGTCTATTCACTACTTATAGCCAGCATCTAAGATGACTTGATCTACTTGCTTTACAGCATCTGTATTATTATTGAACGGTTGAAATTTTCTGCACACTTCTCACATGTGCAATCTTCTTTTTTGCATATGAAAGTTAACTTGATTCTCAACTTTGTCATCAATTTCTATAAGGTCCATACATTCTCTTCTTTAGCCAGTCTTCTCGGTGTGTCACGCTCGTCCTTCATGATGTCACCAGCTTCTCGTTCACTCTTTTCCTATTCCTTCGGGGCGCTCCTCCCTCAGATGGTCATCTCTTCGAGGATACATTTAATAGGGATACCTTTGATAGGGATACCCTCAGTGGATACCTTTTCTCGAATATTCGCAGTGGAATAGTCGCAACTGCTGGCGTCAAGCATGGCACAATTTCCGGCTTCCAACATACAGATGGTCGGGGGTGGGACTTCCTGTAGAGGTAATTAGCTGCACCTCTACAAATGCATTTGAAAACCAAGCAGAGCATGTCATACATAATTCTCTGCTGAAGTGGGAGCCAGTGGAGATTCCCCCTATATTGAGAAAAGCTGTCATTCTAGGTAATGAAAAATTTGCCTGACAGCAGAGTTTTGAGCAACCTGTAGTCTTTTCATTTGGAATTTTTGTGCACCCATAAGAAGAGTGTTACAATAATCCAACCTGGCATTCGTGAGTATGCATATTACCGTTAAGTGGTCCTTCTCAGAAATAATTGACATGACAGGCTTTATAGATTTTAATTGATACTATATAGATTTGATTAGTTAATATGTGAGTTACAATCCATGTTCGACTGCCAGATGCAGCCCAAGTTCCTCACTTTGTCTGTATGTTTGGTAGGGACTCCAAACAGAAAGGGGTGGGGGTGCACTGGACAAATGTTGTTATGCAATTTATTTGGGCCTCTGTGTCAGTGTAGTGGTGTATTGATGTTTATGTCCGTCATGTGACTCCTTTATGCACAGTCATGGGGGACTGGCATTTCAGTTGATGGTGTTTGGTGCCATGTATTGGCTGAAGTCATTGCATGTAGGTGCATTTCGTTGAGGTGGATGCGGTCTGATTTGGTACAGTGCACATGCAGATGGTTGTGTCATGGTTGGGACACATCTTCATTCACATGGTAGGGCTGCTTACATCTGGCATTATGTGGTCATGTGTCAGCTGAAGTCTGGGCTGCTTTAGGGTATGAGCTGGCTCCATTACCTCTGGTACTCGCAGCCAGGTGAAGTATGCATCTCTCCCCCCCATGTCAGCCAGGTAAAGTATGCATCTCTCCCCGCCCCATATCAGCTAGGTAAAGTATGCATCTTCCCCCCCCCCATGTCAACCAGGTAAAGTATGCATCCCCCCCCCCATGTCAGCCAGGTAAAGTATGCATCTCTCCCCCCCATGTCAGCCAAGTAAAGTATGCATCTCTCCCCCCCATGTCAGCCAGGTAAGGTATGCATCTCCCCCCCCCCATGTCAGCCAGGTAAAGTATGCATTGGTACGTCAATCACCTACCCACTTCACATTTCCATGGCCATGACATGAGACTCACCGAGTAGCCAGGATCTCGGCCCTGCATGTCGCTCCATGTAGCGTGGTATTGTGGAGTTACGCAGGACCATTGAATCATGGGTTGATCCGGGGAATCGGGCACAACAATGTGTGATGATCCTGTTCGAGTCACATACCATTTGTACGTTGATTGAGTGGAATAGTTTACGGTTGCGGTACGCTACCTCCATGGCATGTGGGACCACCAATTCCACATGGGTGCAGTCGATGGCACCAATGCAACCAGGTATGCCGGCCAGTGCATGGAAACCCACTTTGGTGTTTGCGATCTCCTGGGCAGACTGTGGTAATGAAATGTGGTCATCTGTGTGCTTGAGGAGGGCATTGAGCACTTGGTTCAGCATACGTGAGAATAATGGTTGTGAAATGCCATGCAAGTGCCCCACTGTGTGCTGGTAGGTGCCTGTGGCCAGGAAGTGGAGCATGGACACTACCTTCAGTAGGGGGGGGGTGGCGGTGGGTGTTTCAATCATGCTGACGATGTCGTTGTATATCATGTCCACGATGGTGGTGATGGTGTCCCAGTCCAAACAGTACAGGGTGTGGATCTGCTCACCGGTGAGGTTGAATGGACGGGCTCTGATGTGTGGGATTGGGGGCTGCCTGCGTGGTGGCACTGGCTGTGCTGGTGGGGCTTGCTGGCCCTGCCTTGCCCTCCTTATCCTCCTGCGTCTCCTCTGTGCTGCCTGTTTTTGTAGTTGTTGTAGTTGTTGCTGTAGCACTTCCATTGCAATCAGGTCCTCCAGCCCCAACATTGCTAGTCGTATTGGAATCATTGTGGAGTATGACTGGGTGTGGGAAGGGGTGGGGTGTGCTCCTTTTGCACTTGGCCAGTCTGTATTGCCTCCACCTGTGCTGATTGTGTGCACCTGTGGCGGCTGGGAACACTGCACATGGCCATTTACGGTTGGTCCGCGATGGCGGTATTAGCACCATGGCGGTAAGGTACTTTACGGCCTTCGCAAGGGCGTTAAGAGCATGTCCACTTGACTCGTGATATTCCCCACTTTGCGCCATGCCGGTATTTACGGCATGGGAGGTCGCGTGCCCGCGCGCTTGGTGCTGTTAGCGGCACCGTTAACTGCGGTGCCGCTAATTGCACTTTCTCGGGTCATAATCGGACCTAGCGGTAAGTGATGCCGGTAATCCTTTACCGGCATTGTTTTTCACTTACCGCCAGGGTCGTAATGAGGGCCATAGACATTAAAAAACAGTGGCAAAGGTGAGGATCCCTGAGTCACCCCACATTCCATGGGAAACTCTAGCTGTGAGTAGGATACTGACCCTTGTGCACCCCTTGCACTAGGGCGCCACTACAACATGTAGTTTGGAATGTTTGCTCAGATTTGCAGCTCCTGACACACATGGTATTGGTAAAAAGCGTACTAGGATAGAGCCTTTTCTTCAATGTTATCTGCCCCTTATCTAAACATGCAAAGGTGCTACTACAACGAATCAAAGCTCCATTATTTAACAATATACCAAAGAGGAGTGTGATGTTTCAAGTTGGCTTTGAAAGGCTAGGTGGTAGAATCACAAGGGTGGCAGGGAAAACGGATGATGCCTGCTTTGCATGGTTTTATCTACAAGGTGGTGACCTCCCACCTTGTAGGAGCTGAAGGCAGCTGGCAACTGCCAACTGCCAACTTCTGCATCTGGCACTGCCCTACACCAGGAGGCATCAAATCTGTGGCCTTTATCGACAGGGTGGCTGGCCTGCATCTGCAGCGATTATTGCAGTCAACGCCTAATCATAATGAGTAGGCCACACCCTTATCAACTGATCAATCTGAGTGTTAGAAATGTGCAAGAACAAATGTAGGTTTAATTAAACTTGAATTAGGGACACGTAGTTTGTTTGCATTTCGATTTGTTTTTATATATTGTTAGAATACGGTTGGACTTGATATATGAAACACTACAGTCCAGTCCCACAATGCCCTAATACTTAACGGATTTCAAGTACACATAAACGTATAACTTAAAGAGTGCTCCCTGTATGCCAAAACACAGACAAGTGTACTGTATAATCTGATGCAGGCGCATAAGGAATCAGTGATACAGTGACTCACATGCTCTGACGCGCTGTCAGAATCTATAAATTACCTTTCTAGCTTTTGACCCGCCGCATCAATGATGCACAGCTCCTGTTGGAAAAGAGCAATGAGTCACATTAATTGACAGCGGTGCACTGCCATTAATCTTTTATCAGCATATTATGTGCTCTTCTTTCTCACATAATAGCTGGCAACGCTGTCTGCTTTTATAGAACTATGTGAATTTCCAACTAGAGGAGCCCCAGATTGCAAGCTGTTTAGAACCTGTACTGTAGACAAAGAGAAGACCTTGGCGATGAAGCCAGCGGTGTGGACTGCACACCCTATATCCACGTTGGTGGATTATACATTTCTATACATTCCAAAACACAAAGTTCAACTTAAAAGACTTCAATGTGATTTAATCGCTGCTAATTGTATTCTTAGTCAGTAGATCATTCAAAGGTAGTCAGCAGATACGTAATAGGGCCAATGCATTTTGGACAACTGTGTCCTTCGTCAGGGCCTCTATAGTTCTCAAATTAGGTCGGATAATTACATGTCATTATCCAAAATAGAGTAAAATTCCAACTGCTTGCACTTATCACATCATTCTAGGAGCGTGAGAATATTGAAACAGATAATGTAACTCAAGTGGTTAACCTGAAGGATGTTCATCAGTTTTGGAGGCTTGTTGAAAAACATACTAATGGTGACACCAATTATTACTTAATCTCAGTTCACGTACCGGAGTCTATCTGGGGCGCACTTTAACCAGCTTTAGGAGCAGGTTGGATTGGTAGAGGATCATTCCTACACATGTATCCCTAGTGAAGGGCTACTGGGAGAGTTTCATTAAAGCTCTCCTACAGTCAGCATGATCCCTGAGTTAAGACCCGTTGACCTAAAATATGTGTTACACGTCCTACATAAACAGCCTAAATTATTAATTTCCCAGCCCTGATGGAGCTCCTGCTGACTTAAATAAGCACTATGTGGACCTATGGGGCCCCCTACTTACCATGGTGTACAGTTAGTTGTTATGGTTGTAATGGGGGCAGGGAATCCCCAGCCCTTAGCTGAGCAGACTGGCTGGAAAATCCTGTGCACAAAAACAGAAGAGTCAAGGTAATTGTTTTATTAATAATCCCTCTGGAGGATAGTGCAGGGGCAACGTGCTTGCCTTGGAAACAAGACAACACAGAGCAACGCAGGTTCATGCCAGGTCTTAGCTTAGAAACCTCTGGGTATTAAGCGTGTTATAAATAACCTATCATATCATATAAAACAGGGACAGCAATGAACATGAAAAATCTCCATGCTCTCATCGTCTTCAAGCTCACAACAGTTTAAGAACACAAACAACGTCAGAACTGACATCACATTACAATCTTAGTTACAAAAACCTATGGGAAGGTGAGATAGCTGAGCAGAATCGTCTATGTAGATGATGTAAATGGGGTCGTTTTTTCATTGCTCATATTATCTAATGTTAAACACAAGAAGAACACATTTTGTCTTTCAAAAACTGTGACTAAGTCATTAGCGAGATTAAAGGACACAGTTGTGTGTACCCAGGAACATGACGTGTTTAAAATGACAAGAAAATTGCACTGAATGCTAACTACATACTGAAATCAGCGCCATTCGATGGACTTATATATCAAAGAGGAGAACAAGGTCAATAAGTTCAGGAGTCTTGAATTGAGGTTCCAACTGGAGGCAGCTGATGGATATTCCAGCTGGAAGCAGGTGGTGGATATAGTCCTTCTTGTGGCTTTTTCCACAAGGAGCTGCATGCAGAAGCCTTTCACAAGACAGAACCGAATTTGCTGAGAGGGATTTGGGGGCAGGTGGACAGACTGAAAGGAAGAGTTTACCTGTGGAGTTGCCTGGAGCTGTTGATGTCCCGTCATGTTCTAGGCCTTTGAAAGACAAATCAGAAGTGAGTACAGTAACTCCAGAACATTTCGATAAATGGCCACAGAATTAATGAAATCTCAGGTCACAATTGAAATTCTTTTGGGGGAACTCTGTTTACAAGCTAAGTCACTGAAAGAGTATCTTGGTCTGCAAAGGAACAATTGTGAAAGTATATTTAAAATAGATTGGACAAAACACCCACAGATGAGGGACCCCTTCAGGGCGCTTGAGCGCTGTTGTCAACCTGCAGCCTGCCAGATCCTCAGCCACTGAGACTGAACCCGTGCCGTCGGACGAGCAATAAAGCTCGTCTGACTGGGGCAACAAACTCCACTGACACCAGAACACCATAGAGAGCGCTTGAAACAAAACAGCAACAGTGCAACAGCCGAGAGAGGGCCCAGAAAATGCCAGATTTAAGCAAAACTGATTAGCTCATGATGGCCCATGATATACAGCCTGTATCACGGTGCTATACTTTAGCTAAAAAATAAACAATGTGCAGGACAAGGAGGCCTGGGAAAACGTGTATCTGCACCCCTACAGTCCATTCTCTCTGCACTTATGAGCCACCCGCTGGCTGCACTTGTGAGCTAACTGCACTTCCCCCTTCCCGTCCCCCTGGCACTACTGCCCTTCCCTCTTCCATGCACTTGTGCGATCTGAATGACACAGGGCCTAGTAAGATCCTTGTTTTGTCCTCCCTTATTTCCCCCACCTTGTCTTGTCATGCCTAGAAACCCTTGTGTACAGGCGCGTTATAAATGCCACATCATATCATATCATACATATCATGGCTGACTGGACTGAACCTATACATATGTGTCTTTGCCATAGTGTGCAATTGCACAGTGCTCTCTGTTCAGTGAGGCAGATGTATCCACTAATTCGCCTAACACATTGACATCTCCTGGGCCTGCAGGATTTGTCCTGAGCAGTGCCCACACCCGCACTTGCCAACATATTCCAGGGTGCCTTGGGCATACCTCATAAAGCTATTGTAAGTATTGTTGGAAATCTGCTGTAATGCCACTGGCTTCTGGTTGAACAGTGGCAGTACTTTACTTATTATGAATGCCCTGTACAAGTCCTCCCTTCTCTTCCAATCAAACAGAATCATAGGCCTCAGGTACTCACCACCAAGAAAGAATGGGCATGGTACCCCAGGAGGAAGAGATGCAATGATACTAATGGTGAGAAGTTGAGTGGAAAAGTGGTCTCTTATGGCTGCAAGACCAGAGTCTGTTGACCATTTCGCTATCTGTAGGCGGTGCACTGCAACTCTGATTCTCACCTGAGTGATTAAAAGTACATAGGCCGCGCAGAGCCCGATGCGCGGAGAAGTGGAGTGGGAAGATTGTCTGTCATGGCTGCAAGACCAGAGTCTGTTGATCATTTCGCAATCTGGAGGTGGAGCACTGAAACTCTAATGCTCACCTGGGTGATCAAAAGAACATTTGCTGCATGCTGCACAGCGCGCAGAAGTGGAGTGGGAAAGTGGTCTGTGGTGGTCCATTGGGGTGAGATGGGTTGGCTGAATGTCCGGTTTATCCAGGTGTAATCTAATTTTAAAGATCGACTTTCCCGGAAGGTGCAGTGTGTGCATGTAAGCCCCTATATTTTTGCGGGATACTGAGAGATGTCTAGCAAGGTAAGTAAGGTCATTAAACTGAACCTACCCAAATGGTATACATTCAGCTCAAATTGATGTTAATGCCTGTGCTGCTTTATTAATTGCCACTAGAGAGGATGACATTTCCCTGCAGTGGGAAATGACATCAGCAGAGTCATTGACTATAACAGAGGCACAGGAAGCTGGCTTTTCTTTCTCTCATGACAATGGGATAGAAGGTCTAAATGTCCTGCTTGAAAGAGCCTCGGGTGAGTCTGGAGACACTCAGGGTATGGGTCCTGGACGCTCTGAGGAGGAGCTCGTATAAGCTCTCAAAGCAAATTTGGGGAAGCCGGTAGTCCATATGCCACCTCGATTCTCCGAAAAAATCTAAGGAAAAGCACAAGCATCTGGATGCGAACTCCTTAATCCCCATTGCAGGACAGAAAATAACAGACTTTTCCCCAAAATCTGGCCCCACCACAAGCACAGAGCTTATACCGAGTCCGTTTCAGGACAGAGGGAACTAATACGACTGATCTAACTATGTTTGAAGCAGTAGGTTAAGCAGGATGGGAAAATTCAGCCAGTATTCACCAGATGGATGAAAGATGTCTGCAGAGAGACATTTTATTGCATAACTCTATTTCACCCATTTGTGTTCCATCTCGTCTGGATTCACTGACTTTAATCTCAGTGGATTCTGACTCCCCAGTTTGCAACTATAGCAAAACAGTGAGGGCTCAAATACATTATATGTTAAAAGAAGCTGATTATAAAATAAAATTGTTCGGCTCCTGAAATATCAGCAATAAACTCTGTTCTTGGCAGATTCGGAGAACTCTATGATAACTGAATTGTCTGAAAATGTTGAATACAAAAAGCTGAATGCTGAAAAAATGTGCATTCAGCATGGAAAAAATACTGAATCCCATCATATCGAAACGTGGGTTGCAGGGGTGTCCCCCATTTTTGTTATGATGGGATTCAGGGGCTTCAGGTGTGTCCCCCACTTCCTAAGGGATGTAAGGACATATATAGCATTTTACCAGCATACACTAGCATTTTGCCAGCATGAAATATAGCATTTTATTTGCAAGTGTAATATATAGCATTATTGGTAGCATGCAAAGTACAGGATTTATAACACAGCCAGGCCCAGTTTGAAACTGCAGATATTCAGAGCACACATAGAAAAACTTAGTGTGCTGCCAGGTTCAAATAATGAAGTGCACCATGTATTTTGGATGCTTCATGTATGGAGACTACATTAGAATACATAACTGACTACCATTATTAACATAACTACTAAATGCTAACTTTTAACATGAGAATGTAGTCTTCTATGCAAAATGAGGTGAAATCCATGTTTTGGTGGCACTGCTGAGATTCATTTTAAATGCACATTAGCGTTTTATTCAGCTTGTGAAAACAGAAAATATGCAAGCTGCAGGAAGCAAAGTGAAACAGTAACTCTGGGCTGAAGCTTTTATTGTTTTCAAAATGAAGGCCTGCACAGGGCACATTTTTTTACCCTCATTGGTAGAAAATGTAGGCAGACAAGCCACGTCAATAAAGGGAGGGGTAAAAGTTTTCTTGGAAAATAGAAATAAAAAGAGCAGTTAGTTCATGCTGGGCTGAGGAGACAGACAGATGGAGTTTCCAGGGGGTAGAGCGCTGACTGAATATAATCAGTTGGTGCTCCCCCATACACAAGTTTACGGAGGAGTTTCGCGCTGACATTGCATATGCGAACACTGCGAGTTTGTGCACGAACTTCAAAGTATTACCAACCTTGGTAAGATAAATGTAAGACTAATTTACCGCCAAATTGCTGCCAATATTTTTACAGTAAGAAAATACCGCTAAATCCCGAATTTACCCCAATAAGACAAAATCTCCTACATGGAGTAGTGTGGCGAGGAACAATAAAGTTTAAAAATAAAATTATAAAAAAAGAAAAGGACCCTGAGATGGCACTAGCTATCCTTTTTAGGGATCGGAGACATACGTCACAGGGGGAAGGTGTGACAGGAGAATTGGACAGGAGAGAAGGTAAGTGGCAACAAGCATGGTAAGTAGGGAGTGGGGTCACTGGTAGGGGGAAGCGGGATTCAACATTTTCGTTATGTGAAGTTTTCCACTTCGCACAAATGCGCTGCATTCTTTTCCATTATGAGAAAAGAAGCAAAACAGATCGGAAAAGAGGCATGTACCCCATGCCCTTGAACCCTTGTCCCTGACACAAGGGCCTTTAAGATGAGGTAGCAATACTTTAAGATAGATGGGAATGCAGAATATACTCAAACATCAATAATCAGACTGACTGAGGAAGTTGGCAAAGTAAGTCTGTTTTATTTGCAATTGTCTAAACAGGGAGTATAACGAACATCAGCAAACATACGCTCAATCTTCTCGTTCAGCGAGTTTAATATAAAATCCAGTTTATATAGTAAAAACTCATCATCACTGACTTCAATCTATGTGGCAAACTACAAAAACCTACTTGGGAAAGTGATAGGCTTAGAGGGAACATCTAGGTATATGTTCCATACTTGTCAGGAATAGTGATTGGGTCTCTAAAATCATGTGGGCAACTAAGCCCTCCTCTAGTGCAAGTCACTATGAACGTCATCAAATACACAACGTCTATTGGTTATAAAAACTATAGGAGTCTCTATTACGTGGCCCTCTATAATTGGTTGGCACCTTTGTACCCCTCTGTAATATTCCACGCACACTAGCAGCAGGCAGGCTGTCACCCAGGTGCTGGTGGGCTGTTCTTGACCATAGCTTCCCACCCAATAAGCCTGGTCATCCATCATCACTCTTGCCGTCTGCCAGTCAATTAGCCTTTGAACATGGCCTTGTAAATGTTCTCGGTGCCTGAGAATAAAGGTGAGTGTAGGCATACTTTGTCTCTTGGTTTCGATGAAGCTCAACCCAGTATCTATTTTCATCCAACCATGTGACTGAAGACAATGTTTCAGAGCTTTTTTCTGTATTAAACACTATTAAATGATGAACCTCTGACGTCGTCAATGTTCTTGCACCTCACCTCAGACAGGAGTTTGTTCTTTTCATACATTCTGTAGCTACTACATGAACACCCAGGCTCACGGTGGCCATGACTTCTTGGTGCTCGGCCAGCCAAGCCTTTCTTGAATTCAACTCCGCCATTAGCTATTTTCCAACTGCACCACTCTGAAAAAGCCTTTCTGTTCACGGGGTGCAGACTCTGATAAAGTGCGGTGTGGAACATCCATATTCCATACATTCCTATGCATATACATTGGCGCATCGCCGCAATCTATTTACTATGTAGCCAGCCTTAAGAATACTTTGTCTGTTTGTGTTACTGTGGCTGTACAATTGTAAAATGACTTGGCATTTTCTTCATCGTTTCTGTAGCATGAGCATCTTCATCTCGAGCCCGAAATGTTGCTCATCCTTAACACCTCCTCCTTAGATCTTATAGAATGTCTATGGTCTTCAGCCTTTTGCCTCTTTCTAGACGCGTCAGCTCTGTTTTGCATGACATTACCAGTCTTCTTTCTTGATCATTTTCACACTTCCTCCAGGATTTAATTCAAATGGCCATTATATTGTCGTGAGTGCATATATGGTTTCCTGAATGGGTACCTTTTTGCCATGATTCTTTGCAGTATAGGTATTTTCACTGGTACTGCATGTGTCTCACACTCTGCTCCCAGACATATAAGCAGCATGGGGACAGAGCTTTGAGTGGTGGTACTTGGCTCCTTCTCTACACCATAGTGGGCCTTCTTTGGCCCTAATTGTGAAACAAGGAAAGAAGAAACGGAAGGGAATGGCAAATTGGACAAAGGGGAACTCTCCCTAATGTCTTTGTTTATTCCATCTTACGGAGCATGCAGCAACAAAGGCTAAAGAGATCTCTTCTAAAGGGGTTGCGGAGTGTAGCTCTGCTGCTTTCTTCTCATGTAAAGGAAGGCCTCTGTGGAAGGTCTGTGTTCAGATACTATTTTAACAGAAATACCAGTGGTTCCAGTCGTGGAGGATTGGATGGTTATGACGTGTCATGTTGCGTCCCAAAGAATTCAAGCAGATGTTGGACCTGGCAACTCTGGTATGTGTGTAGGACACCCAAGGCCAACTGGCCTCCCAAGGGGTCCTCAAACAGGACCGGTTTTGGTAAATCATTGCGCAATTTTGTAGGGGCATAATGTGAGAGTAAAGGAAATGAACAATGAGTGCCCAAGAAAGGTACTGCCACATTGTGAGGCTGCTGGAGTGAGGGCTCCTTGTTGTGGCTTGGTGACAGAACCTCAAGAGCTGGGTTTGGTGGAAAAACATGACATAAATACCCAATGTGGGGAGCCTCAATTGGGGGAAATGGTCCCCTCTACGATCACTGAGCTCTCCTCTTGTGGTAGGGGTTTGGTGCGAGTAAGGCTAAAATGCCTGTAAAGCTTCTCTTGAGGGAATCCAAATAAATGGGAAACGTGGTTGTTCACCAAAAGTCTCCCTTAGAGAACATCCAAATTGTATTTTTAATTCTGAGGAGGACGGCTGTGCCTTCTGTGCGGGGTGTAAATATGGGATTTGGTGCAGATTTGCTGCACATTTCTGGCAAGGAAAACGTGCAAGATATGTGCGGCAGTACAACACGCAATTATCCCCAAAAAGCACAGTACTGTAGAAATTGTAAGATTTGTAAAGTAAGAAAAATCTTTGGACATACAGTTTATGAGTTGTTTATTCAATATTGATGGAAGCGATAGGAAGTTTTGGCTTGCTGGTTATTGACCGTTGTCCGTGCACTGAGGATTTTGTTGACCGTTTGGAAAACAATTCAATGATAAGAAGGTTAATTGGTAAAAGGGTGGATGTCTAATAGAAGAAAATCTGTCTGGTATGCGATCTGACATGGATGGAAAGAGAAGAGTTCACATTTTCATATTCAAAGGTGACAGTCCCAAAATACCAGCAAAGCTGGCAATGGTTTCCAGCTTGCCTCTTAAATAAAAAAGTATCCCTAATATTGGGCCAGACTTATGCATAGGTGTGCATACATACCCTGAAAAGAAAGCCGTGTTTCATAGCTTAACGATTGCTTCCCGGAATGTCAGGGGCTTTGGCAAAGTTACCCAGGGTACTAAGCTTTGTGAGGTCTTCAGAGAGCATGGTATAATGTTTCTACAAGAAACGTGTACAGTGAGAAATCTTTTTTGGGACGGCCATATCGTTTTCCAGCCGTTAGCAATGGCACAGAATGGTGGTAGGCCTTCGGCTGGACTTTGTGCAATCCTGAAGCACAGCCCAGAGTTCACAGGAAAACTTATTTCAGCAGATGTAAGAGGCTCTTTAATGGTTGAGGTTGAGCTGTACATTGTAAAGTGAATAAAGGAAAGAATATTGCTGGTTAATATATATTGCCATCCCATACATTCAGATCTAACAGTCATTTTGGAGAAAGTGGGGGATTCATTGAATCATTGAAGGTTGAGTTCCCAGGTGGAGACTTGAGCTCTTAGAGGTTTGACACCTGCTTATCATCGCTGTGCCAGAAATTGAAAGTACTGTTAGTAACAAACTTTCCTGTTTTTCTTTCAAAATTGGGTAAACATGGCCGGCGTCAAAATTAAGCTGCCGGCTCAAAATTATAGAGTAGACATGTATGATTTTAATGAACAGCAAAGGAAGAAACAGATGAGGCACCAAATCAGAAACGCGTGGGAGGAGAATTCAGAACCCTTTCTACAAGTGTGTCTGATAAAAAAAGGCGAAAGTAAACTAAAAAAATTGGCTATGATCGCATAAGTACCTATTGCTACAACGAGCTGGTGAGGCGATGCTGGATGTGTTAAATCATCAGGATGGGAAAAGTGCCAGTAAATCGTAAAGGAAATGATAGTATCGGGGCATTAGTAAATACTATAACAGACGAGGGTTAGACGATTCATGTTAAGGATCTATTTAACAATACCTCTAGTGAACCTTGTGATTTTATTTTGAGGGGGAACGGAGCATAGAGATTTCTTATGAATACGTTCTGTGGATCATCTCATTTGCGTCCCATTCTAGGAAACCGTGGCCAAATGGTCTATGTAACAAAATAATGAAAATGGCAGCAGACATTTGGGCCAGAGTGCTTTTTGTTCTACCCTCCCGGCTCATTAGGCAAAGTATATGATGTCCCAGGTCCTTCTCGCAGGACAGGGCCATGTGAGGAATTAGCAGATGGCATGAGTATTTCAGTGGAAGGCATACAACCAGATGTTGGCCAGGCCATCAACCTGACAGTATGTAGTGATGGGAGGGCAGACACAGTTGTTAGACGGATAATGTGTGCACGTGGATGAACCTTTGGCGATACACATGGGTAGGAAGCTGCCTCTGTCAGGGATAATTGAGAGACTAGCCAGTGCTCCCACTATTGCCCACTGTGACATCCAGACATACATCTGCAGCTGTGTAACTTTGTAGAATAATGTCCGACAATACATGTTTGAAAGATGTATGTGTAATGCTGACGGGGTATCGGCTCCTTGGTTCTGGATAAGCATTTTGAACACTAACGAGATTTCACTAACAATCGCTGTATTGGATTTTCTTAATTTGCTTTTATGTCTATAATGTGATGATTTCGTATTGACTTATTGTTATATGTGTGAAAAGGTTTGATCATGAACTACATTGCACAATAAAACATACATAAATCATGTGCATGACATGCTTTTATCTCTTGCACCAGTTTATCACTGTTCTTCCAATGTCTCTAGCCGCACATGGATGTTACTGTGCTGGTGGTTGTATATACAGCACTTTGCACAGTTGGTCCAGTGGGACTTACAGTTTGGCTTTGTACATTGGTCTGATATAGGTAGGTGGGCATCTGTTCCCATATTTTGTGGCATGATGCAGGCTTGCAGTCGCTCTCCAGTCTTCAAAGATGTGGCTTGGCTTCGGAACATGCCTGGCTGCAGACACATCAAGTCTTCCTCTAGTGTGGCGGTGGCTCACTCGATCATGCATCTGGTGTTAGCATGAGTCCTGTTGAAGCACCCTGGCTCGCTTGTCATTGGCTTGTTGTATGGCATCATGAGTGTGGGGAATATGGATATTGTGTAGTATGCCTGCATGGCTTTTGGCCATGTGTAAGTTGATACCTGTGGATGGAGAAGACTGTTGGGGTGTGAGATAGCTGTAGTGACCTACACACGTGTGTTTATCTGTTTGCTTTTCTCAACAGGACATGGTCCTTGAATCATGTGTCACACATGTGCCTCGAAGGGGTCTGCATCATGCCATGGTCCTGGGAATCATTCAGAGTAGGTAGTGAACTGTTGAGGTGCATCAAAGAACTGTATGTTGAGGCTGTTGAAACCTTTCTGGTTGTCGTAGGCAAGTGCTCCAGTGGCCATTTCTTTCATATCCAAATGTGCACGAATGGCCATGTTTCAAGGTACTTGACAATGTCATAGAAGGCTTCCTAGGAGGCTTGGATGTTCAATGGGGAGTGTGACACGTGGCTGTATTGTCCCCATGACTTCTTATACTGCTTCGCTGCTTCTCATCTGCCTCATTGCACTGAGCCTGTTACATATTGCCATAGGGCAACACATTGTTTCAGATCAGTCGATATAGCACACAGAGTTCATTCTTTTGGTGTCATGTCGTCTTCTATCATGTGCAGGAATTGTCACACAAGGGCCATACAGAGGAAATATCTCTGTATGCATTATTGTTCAGTGATGTTCCTTGCTTGTGGAACATTATGTTATGGTGTGCCCTGCTCCTGTTGGACAATTCTCTCAGCAAGCTCAAACGTCAGGTTCAGCTGTCCCAGCTCGTGAAGCAGCAAAGTTGTGTGTATAGGTGGAATGTTATGGTGTGTTATGTTAAAGTAACTTGTTAAGCACAGATAGGACCCGGGGGTGTCTTGGTGCTGAGGAATCCAAAGTCTACAGAAGGTCACTCTTAATGAAAGAGAAGCATAACCCATCCTAGTTACTAGGACAAAAAAGAAACGTCTTTAGCTTTTTCCTGATAGCCAAATGATCAGAGAGGGGTGGTGGTGGTGTTTGCTGTGATGTGGTCGGTGGCAGTTTGATTTAGGTCACATTTCTGCTGTGTTCAGTAGGTTGATATAATTCATGGGAAGGAATTTCGTTGTGAAGTATTGAACAACAATATAATGGGGTTTCAAAGAAGCAAGAATAAACCTTCTACTGGCACTGTGATAGTAGAATTGGCCATTCCAGCTAAAACGTCACGCATGCATACCGCCAAATAGTGATCATCACCGGATGTCCACCTCTAGATCAGAATCACGCAGCAATGTACTATGGTTAAGAACAACCTGACTTTTCCACATTTCATTGTCTTTTAGGCCATAGCTATTTTATACATAGAATAGTGACAGCTCTCAGAGCTGCAACAATCATACACACATATGTTTGACCCTTGTAGGGGATTGCTAGTGCAGCGTAGCTAGATATCATTGAGAATGGGATATCGGGAGGAAGGGAGGATAGCTCAGGGACAAAGCCCTTGCCTTGGAAGTAAGAGTACATGGAGACACAGAAAACTTCTGGGTATTAAGCGAGTTATAAATACCCAATCATATCATATCAGCAATAGGGCTTGTTTACCATCCAAATTATGGTGTATTTGAAAAAACATAATATTGATGGTGCATGGTAAACAACGTCTTGCCTACTCATCATAGGGATTCAAGTTGCACCTCACCGAGAGGCCCAACAAGGCTGAAATATGTCTGGAGTCGCTTGTATTTCTATACAGAGGGAATATGGCCCTGGGCTGCTCCAGTACCCGCATTAATGGCAGTACCCGACTGGTTTGCATATACCTGTTCCCTGTTGCTCAGAGCATTGCCAGTGGTTAAGATTAATCCAAAGACTTAACACCCATCACATTTTTGTGTGTATACTTTGTCTCCCTATGTGGGTGAGTGCATGCACAGAGGTTGCCCCTTGCTCACTAGGGAGCCAGGTTTCACCTCACAAATGAGGCTCAAGAAGGATGAAACATGTCTGCTATCTAATTAGATTTCCAGGCTAGGATCTTGTCCGCCTTGTCGCCTTTTTCATATTTTTGTTTCAGGAGAGTAAATTCCTCTCCTTATCACATATCAGTAGGGCCTTTGTCAGGATTTATATAATTTAAGCTGTTTCGCGAACATCGACGTAATGTAATTATTGGACAATCCTTCTGGTTGTATGGCCTCTATTTTGCCCTAAAGGTCTGCTTCTTCCCTTTGTCATTCACTGTGTTTTAGGTTCCTATCCTAATAGGTTCTCTTCTAATCTTGGCTTTGAATCCATAATATGTGGGTCCCCAGTTCCCCATTATCATTAAAATCACAATATTCCCTGATGCTAGTCAATAGCCCCTGGCAATCCCTTTTTCTTTCAATAAGGAGTCATGAACATCAGTCTTCCCTTTCATGCCTCTCTTGTCCAATCTCCAATCTTAACGACCATCGGGTTGTGATTGGACCATGGTGTTGGCACTGTGACTGTTTCCTTAACATATCCCTTCAAACAGGTGTCCACCAAAATAATGTTTATTCTTCAGAATGAGTTGTGCACCTTTGAGTAGTAAGTAAATGAAGGGTCACCGCCCTCTGAAAAGATCAGAGAATCTATTTCACTGAGATCCTGGTTAATCTCTCTGAGCCTCCAGGATTCCCTTTCCCTTCTGTGGAGGGTACTTGGTCCTTTAAGTCTCTTCCTACCTCTCGAGGGATCGAGTACCATGTTGAAATCTCTACCTATGATTAAGGGCATTCCACAAACAACTTTAGTTTTTCTGAGGCCGCTTCCCAAAAGGTTATTTGGGCCATGTTAGGGCAGTACACTGATCCCACCATTAATTTGTTCCCCACAGACTCCCACTCATGAAGATATATGGTCCCTACAGGTCTTTGAGTTCCTTCTCAGCCACCATTCCCAAATGGCTAGCTACTATAATTGCTACACCTCTCTTCTTGACAGAACAAGATGCATGGAATACTGCATCTGTGGATCTTCCCTTCAGGGATGGTTCCTTGCTCTTCAGCCAATGAGTCTCTTGTAGGAATAACAAGTCTAGTCTCAAGCGATTGAATTCTCGAACTGTCAGAAATCTCTTTGCTGGATAATTCAGCCCTCTCGCATTTAAGAAGCCTAAAGTGAGAGCTTCTTCAGGATTAGCCATAAGGTTTTAAACAGTGTTTCTCCAGGTCACCTTCCCATAACCATTGTATCTGTTATGAGCTGCTCACTCTTGTGTCGCCTGTGTGTGCCTCTTTTTGCCCCTCAACTAACAGAAACATTTAAACGTAAAAACTACCAAAATCCCCATGAACAAATGCCAACTTACCCTCCACTCCCCCACCCCCACATCAATTCCTGTGTTATTGTCAAAATCACACTTGGACCAGACCACCAAAAATGACCACACCACTAGTATTTCTATATAAAGTGACCAGTTTTTCTGAGCCCCCAACTCATCACTCCATATTCCCTATGCTAATTCATCACCCTCCTTATTTTATTTTCCTCTCACTTGAAAGCTCCTCCCCATTCTCAACCCTTTCGTGTTCCCTCCTGAGCCACCCCTTCTCCATCCCCCCACAGTTCCTCTGAGCGTTACCATTGTCTGTCCACCTTGTACTCCAGCTTCACCAGTTGGGGTGGCTCTCCCCCGGACCACACTCCATGTCCAACTTTCTCAAGATTGTACTTCAAACTCTGTGGTCATCTCTTTGTAGGAGATCGGGTGTTCATTCTCTTAAACTTACGGCAACCCGGCATCTAGCATTTGTCTTAAGGTTTCCCATTTTCCTCAGGTCCTCTGCTATTCCTGTTGTAGTCTTGGTATTGTGGATCCTTCTCTCCCATTAACTCCAGGACACTCTCTGAATGTCATCCTCAGTTATGAATTTGTATTTATGGCCCTCACATTCAAAAGAAATTGAGAAAGGGATTCCCCAGTGATATCTCACTCCCTAATCATTGAGCTACCGAGTGAGGGCCACACAGATGTGGCGCCTAGCCAATGCGAAGCTGGCTAGGTTCTGGTAAATAGCAATCTTGATGTATCCATAGTCTATGTGCCCCTTGCTTCTGGCCTTCGCTAAGGTTTTAGTTTTCACTGTATAATAGTGAAATAGCGCCAACACTGATTTTGGGCCACATGCTCCTCCCCCTGCTCTATGAGCTCTATCAATAGTCAGTTTGTTGGTACTGTAATTTCCAAATGATTTTCTGAGCAGCTCATGTATGGCTTTTATTATGCTTCCCTCTGTTTCCCCCTTTTTTTGGGAAAGCAAAGAACCTGAGGTTGTTTCGTCTTTCTCTATTCTCAAAATCATCAATTTTCAGGGACATCACCTCTTCCTGGCTTTCTAATTCTGAAATCCTCATGTCAAGCTGAGTTTCCAGTATATTGACAGAGGACTGATTAGCTCTCTCGGCTTTATTATCCAGACCGTCTAGCCTATGTCCAAAGTCAGTCCTTGTGCATCGTATTTCTTCTAAAAGTGCTGCTATGTCTTTTTTTGTGGACATCATGTCCCCATCAATTCCAACATGTGATTCCCACCAGCGCCTTGGTCTGTAGGCGCTGCCATGGGATTCTTGCATTTTTGGAGGGATTTCTTCCAGCTCATCGAGGGTGTTCAGCCCCCTCCACTCTGATATCTATGAATGTATTTTAGGGCTTTTTCGACTCTGTTTTGTTTCTTAATGGTTAGAGTCCCTTTTGTTTCCCTTTAATCCTTAGTCCTTCCAATTGTGCCTGCGGTGGAACTGCTTGAAAATTCTGGGTATCTGTCTGGTGCTCACACCCCATCTTTTGTCATCTGTACCCCACCCACCACAGAGGCTTGTCCTTGGAGGGGACTTTGTGTGTTTTGCTCTGCCCAGAACTGACTGGACTTCTGTCAGTAGCTCTTCTTTTAGTGACTCAGGGGGGTGTCCCTCCACGGGGAGTAGGACAGGAGGCCACGTCCTAATGCAGTGAAGATTTCCAAGGTCCCCTTTGGCGGACTCCTCTCAGCCTCTTCACCACCTCCGTTGACCAACCCCACTTTGCTCAGGCCGACTTTGATGGTTCCATGTAATAATGTCGCCACAAAAATCTCGCCATGCAAAAATATAGCCGAAAAATTGCTGTTTTTTGTGGCGACATTATTGCATGGAACATGCGGGGGATACCCCCGCAACCCCCAAACTTTTTTTTTTTTTTTTGCCCCTGTCCCCATATATATGGTCACCCAAATAATATCGCCATGACATTTTCCCGGCGATATTATTTACGGCGACCATATATATGGGGATATTATTACCTGATAGCACTTTACTTTGATGAGTGTAAACGCTGGGGCTCTTTATAGTGGGCTAGCTTGCTGCTCAGTTCCCTTTTTATCACCTCTTCACCTCTCCCCACTTTCGATCTGTGTCCTGGTACCCCCAGTCACACGTGGTATGTTAATTTGCCTCAGGCCCTGAAAATGAGTTCTGGGGTGTTATCGCTCTGGTGGTGGTTACTGCATCAAAAACTTGTGTATGAGCGTGATAGAAATAAAATATCAATATCAATCATGTTTTCCAGAGCACCCTACTTTACTGTGGCTCGGGCAGGCTCATTGGGTCTCCAGCTGAGGTCAAGGGGCAAGGGTGCAGTGCCCTTACGAGAGATATATCCCACCAGATCCGCACGAGGCATGCCCTCTGTAAGTCAGGGTGGCGGGTGGGGAGCTTGGATCTTGTTGCTGCTGCCAGCTTCCTGACCCTGATCTTCCATGTTCCGGGGGAAGCCTCTCCAGTTCCTGCAACTCTGTATTGGGATGGGTCTCCACCCCCCATCCTCTGCTCACCGTATTCTGGACATCGGTGACCCAGGCAGGTCTCCGATGTCGGGTTGTCTGGTCCCCACCTTGTGGTGCCATCGTCTCTTGTCGGCCGTTTGGCGTTTAGTCTCGGGGCACGGTGAGGCTCCTACTGCTTGTGGCAGAATAGAGAGGTCCGAGAAGGCCCCCTCTGGTTGGCACGAGTTGACGCTGGGGCCTCAATGTCCAGTGGCAGCACCCTGGAGCACTCAGCCGGATCGCTCTGCTGGTCTCCTGCGCAACAACTTCAGCCAAGGATATCTGAGTATCTGCTGCTTGGATATAAACCAGACTTCTTTGTGTGCGTCTCTGGGCCCTACGGAAGGGTTCTCCAGCTTCCTACGGCACCACAAGGGGTGAAACTGGGGGTCCCATTTCATCCCAGTGGTCTAGGAGCTCAGTGGTTAGGCGACTAGCATCCATGTACCCCATGGTGGCCTCCGAAGTACATATTTTCTGATAACTCTTGGACAATTTATCGCACAAAAAATGAATTTAAATTTAATTCTGGAACTGGCTTGGTCAGGTGAAATACAGTGATAAATTATAATGTACATGTTGTGCATAATTTGCATATATTGATAACATTATGCATGAAGTAACACAATAGTCACAATAGTTTTTTGAGTCTGTGTGTGTTAGTTGATTCATTTCTGCATATTCTATAAAGTGTTATGTATATCGAGAATAAATAATTCAGCTGAGTACATGCTCTGAGTCCAGTGAGAGGGGTAGTTTGCAGTTGACCCATTGCTCTTATGACACACCACAGTCAATGGGACAATGAAAGCAAGGAAAAGGGCCTTTTGGGTGTGAGATATTGAAAGAACCAATTATAGAAATTGCCCAGCCAAACCTTTAGTCTTAAATGATGTTAGCAGGTGGACTGCAGCTAAGTATAAAAAGACATGTTTGTATGAGATAAAAAGGGAGAATTGATCATTTTCTTGCTACCTGCTGAGCAGCACAATTTGACTAAAGCAACTTATACCAATATTTTCTGAATGGAAGAAGGTTTCCGTAATGAGCCAGAAGGGGACCACTTGTTACATGAATCCAAGGGGCTGTGAAGAACCGATGACCTACAAATTCAGTCCCTCCCCAATTCCAACCAGTTGACAGTGCCAACTAAACTAAAAGGGGACATAAAACATCTTTCTCAGAGGCTGATTGCGCTCATAAAACTGAATTTGACAACTGAAAACTCCTGCTATATTGTAGTTCAATAAAGGCACATAGCAACGGAAATAGGAGAAAGGGAGGGGATTCTGCCCTCCACATAAAGGAAAATACTTCATTTCCTGAGATGGTTTCAGAAAGTTAACTGCCTGTTCTAGCTTATCCTGATTTTACAGATTTACAGATATGACAAAGGAATTACAGAGGCTGAATGCATCAAAATAGATTTCTTTACCATAAAATGTCATGAAGAAGAATATTGTCTCAAGGATAGACAATAGTGATGGAAGGCTCTTATAGCAACTCTAATCTTAGAATCCTGTTATTAGTTTCCCATTCCATGGCAGCCTAGTTCATTCAAAAAGGAAGCAAAACTAATGTTAACTTTCCTTCCATGTATTCACAATTTGAAAACTCAAATGCTTTTACACGTCCGAACATATGTTCTAAAATAGGAACCATCTTCATTCCTTAAAGATAAAATGAAGACATGTGATTGTTCTTTTTCACTTTCTGAACCTGATGGATTTATGTTTTGCTATACATTCTTGGCAGAATATTACACCCATACCTAAACTGTTTAAATCATATTTGCCAATTGCTTCTCTTTATAAATTTGACATACATTCAATGTACATTTGCATGGTGATGACTGCATTGAAAACATTATATATCATCTAGCACAGTACTTCTCTTTTAGTTATCGTTGTATGGGTGTTTGTGTGAATTTGTAAAATTAACCTAATGTGTCACCTTGTGATGAGACATTAAAAAAGGGACAGTCTGCAGCAGTAACTGGTTTTTCTTTGCAGTCCAAATTCAATTGTCGTATTTTCAGCAGTCTTCCCTAGCATTGCGAGTTAGGGGAACATCTGAGTTTTGACCTTTTATTATTTTTAATAAAATGCAAGTTTTCTTATAAAAGCAGAATGTGTCTATTACCAAGTTGTGTGGTGAGCTTATCGTAGGGGAGAGACCATGATGTTGGTGCCATGCCTCAGTAGCAAATGAGCCACTATAAAAGAAATTAAATATTAACTAGAAATAATTATTTGATGAACTAGAAAAGCACAGTGGAGTAATGTGTGCAAACAAATATTTTGCGCTGTTCAATACAAAATCCATTTGCAAGCCAGTTTCTTGTTCTGAAAAAGTTGTGTTGAAGAAATAGCTTCCTTCCTCACTTCGGGAAAGCCAGACAGTATTCTAAATAAATCTACTAGCATGAACGTTTCCATCAATGAATGGTCGTGGCCAGTGCTTAATTTGTAAAAAAATAAGTACCAGTGCCCAAAAAATATTGGCTCCATAATGCCGGTCGCAGTGCTGCCTGCAGTGCGGGAGCGGCGCCGCTCTCAGCCCCTGCATGCCGGTTCTGTGCTAGACCTAGCTAGATCGGCCCACCACCAGCGCATCACACTGCTGCTGCTCCATGTCACATGTTTGGGGATGCAGCAACTGCTGGCACAGGCTAGTAGTAAATACGCGACTAAGACATGCTCCTCCTGTAACTGCGCCTCGCCCCCGGGTGTGTGAGCGCTTTAAAAATGCAAATAAATAAAAAAGTATTCTGTTTCAGTCACTGTTGCACTGTATTTGACTCTACCCCTTCTGCCCCATCTGACAGTCTGTTAAAGTACACCAAGTATTGTTAATCGGTTACCTCCAGGAAGAGCACCCTCCCCCCAGCTCGTTCTTCAGTCACCTCATCCAGGTGTTTTGTGTAATCAATTTACTCTCAAGCCCTTTTCAGTCATCACATCTCATAAATGCATCCCCCTTCACCCTTCCTTCAAGCATGAGCATGATGTTGTATAACTCGGAAAAAGTCATTTCTGCAAGACATTGTTGCGAAATCAACGGCCTGTGCTACTTCTGGTTTAGGGCCTCTTTCCACCTTAACACATATTAAAAAACTAAATATGTTTTGTCACCCAAATTCAGGAGCCAGAGGAGAGTGCATATTCGGATATCTCCTTCCCACTGACATGTTCTTGACATACTTCACTAAACTGCAGGGTGTAACAGACACCCACCTCCCTATCCAACGATTCCTATTTGAGGATTGCATGTGCTCTCATTCGGAACACATGCTCGGAGCGTATTGTACCCAGGTTAAGGGGCCACATCTGGTGTATAACCCACACATCAGGATAGAAAACATGCGCTGCAATTATGTAAAAAAATGACAGCAAAAGACGGTTGAGAATTATACACGAATACTCAACTAGTGCTTTTATTTAGGTAGACAGATTAGTGGGCACGTGCACCATGTTTATCCTTGTCTAGTTTCCATGTGTGTATCTTTAAGCCTGAAATGGCATTTCAGAAGTTCGTCTTTGCATGGGCTTTTCTTGCGAAGTGCAGCCAGTTCGGTTTCGGCCCCATACGTGCACCGTTCCAGTTCCCCTTGCTGAAGCTCGTTTGTGAACTAATGAAGCCGATAACATTAAAAGGAAGAACTGAAACATCCAGGCAAAAATTCACAGTTCATGTTTCGCTTAGATTAATGCTATCAAGCGTCGGACTGGGGCATACAATTGTCTCAAGTCGGGCTCGGCACCAATGAAAAAGTGGCCAAAGTTGCAAACGGCAATTCTTTCCTTTTGTGACAGACACTAGTGGGAACACGCTGCCACCCGTGCCCCGCCCAGTCCTGGGCTTTGCCCTGCCTTGCCTCAATCACTTAGGCTACCTTCCATGGGGCCACCACTGCCACAGGCATGCTGAGCCTGATGATGACAAAAATAGGTGCGTGGCGCAGCGGCCCCACGGAAGGTAAGATTTTAAAAGAAAAATGTATATTTGGGCGGCTGGGACCCATCACTTTCGAAGTGATGGGCCACAGCCACCACTCAAAATAAGTTATTTCTTTTAAAACCTACCTTCCGTGGGGCGTGGCCCCGGCCACCGTCCCCACGGAAGGTCAAGTTTTCAAAGAAAAAAGTAAAAACATACTTTTGGGCACAATCCACGGGCCGGCCGCCGGCGGCAGAGTCATCTGACTGTGGCAGCCAGCAACCCCTGGTCACAAAAATTGGCCTGGGCCTGGCACTGACTGCAGTTAGCAGCACACTGCACACAAGTCACACAGACAGAAGCCTGGGCACGGACAGGCTCCTGGGCAGTCAGGACACCAACAGGGGACTGTGCCGCCGCTCGGGCCCCGACCTGGGCCTTCCTTGCCTGATCACTTGACTGTGACAGGCTCAGGCTGCATGGCACGCAACAACAAGTGACTTACCTGCTTTGCCAGCTGGGACTTGGTCTCCTGTTGGGGCCTCAGGGTGGGGGGGGCTGGGTGTGCACACTGGCACCCGCACAAATGAAAAAGCAGGCAGAGGGGGCCCCAGGAGGCAACTAGGTCGCACCAAGCAGTGCAGCAGGGCAGGCTCTCTCTCTCACAAGTCAGGACCGACGTCACCATGCCTCCACACCTTCACTTCACAGTAACTCGTGAAATGAAGGTGGCACTGTGCTGCCTCCTGTGGCAACAACAACACTTCACCATGTAATTTCACTAGCTCAGAAGAACAGCCAATGAAAACTGCACATTCTGTGTTACTATACAGAATGTATCAAATGCTGCCTAATAACAACATAATGGTAGTTTTTCATTGGCTGTTGTTTGTAACAGTTTGTTGTTCATTGCTATTGCTGGCCCCTCCCAGGCCCAGCCAGCCATGGCCTGCAACCTGCAAGCACGAGAGAGATCGAGATCAGAATGACAAATCCCAATGATTTATAATCGAAGCAAAGCGAAGTGGAAGAACAAACAAAGCAAACACCCCCACAAATTAAGCACTGGTCGTGGCTTCACCAAAAAATCCTAAAGGATGTCATGGCTTCAATCGGGTGATTTAGAAGCAGTTGGAAGTCTGATGAGGGCTGCCTTTTGCACAGTGTGCTGGCTCTACCATCTCTAACATCAGCCAATGTCAAGTCACAACTCAAGTGCAAAAAGTGTGGTGACTTCAGTCTTCTTATAGCTCTATACCTCTAGACAGTATATTATGTAAATGTGTTTTATATAGTTATCGCAGGCTTCCATGTATTGTAAAGATGGTAAGTAGATATGCCAGATATAGCCTCACATGCCAAGGTACAGTCGTCATATGGCTTATCGGGTGCAGTCTCATGCCATATAACATATAAATCCGTATTTCTACTCAACCTTTAATCAAACCCTCTTTTTCATTGATCCTTTCTTCCCACCATTCATATCTCTCTCTGACCTTATATTACATTTCTCGAACTCCCGCTTATTTCTCGACAAATGTTTTCGCCTCATCTCTCCTCTGCACCTATTCTGTACTTCTATATCTTCCCACTTTTTTGGCATTTTGTTATGAACAAATCATCTACCATATGTTGATTACTCTTTTACTGTTGTTATCCTTCTCTCTCATGGCCTCATCGCTTGAATCTTTCTAGATTTTCTCAATGTGCCATTCGGTTCTTTCTTCTTTTGTCCTCCTAACATTCTTTGTTTCTTTCTTTCAATCTTTTTGTCTCTCTTAATCTCGTTCACTCTTTCTTGTTTCTATATTTCTTTGTTTGTTTCTATAGTTCTCATTTGTTGTTTCCCTCTTATTCTTTATTCAGTCTCTAATGTCGGTCACTGTTTCTGTGTCTTCCACTTATTTCATTGAACTTTTTTCTTTTTTCATTCACATGTCCGTGATTTCTCGCTTTCTCTGGCTCCACTTTTTCTGTCTCTTTTCATCGGTTTCAGCCGGCGCCCCAATTCAGCAGCCAGAGTGCAGTCTCTGTGGGTCTCAGTCAAGCTTGAGATTCTAATAAATAACACCTGAAAGGTTTTCAGTGCAATGATAAGAGAACCTGCGTCTATCCAAGCCAATAAGAACCTCTTTCAAGAGTTTCTATTTTGAGGACACTGATGACAAAAAGAGTGCCAGGGTAGAGAGAAGAATGCCAGTAGCGACCAGAATGCAAGGGGTATCGGCTGCTAAAACTGATGTCTCCTAGTTGGCATAGATAACAAAATGAACACGTCTCCATTTTCTTGCTTGGATCAGGGATTTATGGAGTCAAAAGGTATCTCAGAAGCTATTAATTTAAACAGATGTTGCCATTTCTTTTCAAGCATGCACATGCTGCCTTTCCATGAACAGGGCAACTATAATGAGATACGCATTCTCAACATGTAAAAAAACGGCATCATTTATGCCATTGTTGTAAAAGGCATTTATTTCAGAATGTTGCAATTAATATAATATTTTATATATGTTTTTAAAAAGGAAACATGTAGTTGAATACATTTTACATATAGAATGCTTACAGTGCACATTTAAAAATGTTCATTATTTTCGCAAAATAATCAGAATCAATCAAAGATAAAGAAAAAATATGTTTCCTCATGTTTTTTAGAAGCAGTTGTTAGATCTTTGGCCATTTCTGTCTACGATTAAGTTCTCGACTCTCTTCAGAACCAGTAGCACTTCCATTGTCTCAGGGTTAAAAGACCTTCCATGTGTAAACTATGCTCGCTGTATGTACATTCAGAATGGAGAAATCCCCTTCAATCTTGAAACAAGCAATTCAGTTCATTGTCTAATGCTGTTTAATGCACACATGCTTTCTCAGATCAGCAGAGGTCTGTGGCATGTTCATTCTCTGCCTGAACCCATTGTTCATGTGATAAAGCTGCAGCGTGGAGGAGGTCCACACTCCAGTATGGCCACCGGGATCGGACTGGGGCATAACATTGTCTTGGGCGCCAATGAAAACGTGGCCCACAGTTGCAAATGGCAATTCGTCCCTCTTGTGACAGACGGAGCCCATGGGGGAGGATTTTGATAAAAGGTGAAGCAAATTGTGCATTTTAAAGCATATTTATTCAGTTACACTGGTCAAAAATACAAGCCGCATGGTGAAGTAACTTATCATACTGGCCACATCCGCGCTCTGAAACACTTGTGTACGAGCGCGATATAAATAAATTATCATATCAATTATCATATCATGGGTGTCATTTTAGGGGGGAGAAGGGTGTTTGTCCCTCCCAACTTTCATGGCACACGAATTTGTCCCCATTCATTTGGCTGGGGTACCTTTTCTTCAGATGTCATGTCACCCCCAACATTTTCAGCAAAGTTACTCCACTGCTCACATGGGCCAAAAAAGTGGCACACTTTGACCGAAAAAAACTGGCACACACCAACATTTTGCGTTTTTGATTTTTCGGGCATTGCCCTTTTACCCTATGAGGCAGCCGAGCCTGGTGGCCACACTGTGTCTGGAAGCCGTAATTGACAGCCATGCAAAAAGAGCTGTAGACCCTTGAGAGAGGGGAGCAATGGGTTGGCAGACAGTGGTATGAATTGTGAAAGGATGACTAGATGATAACTTGCCTAAATTGGCAGAGAGTGGTATGTATTGTGAAAGGCTGCCTGGATGATAGCTTGCCTAAATCTGAGACTGGTATGTTCATAGGCCACTAGTCTTCTACCGAACGTACGTGTGTTTTCATAAATCTACGATTTCATCAACCTTTCAGTGTTTTCCTGCTCGTTGCAGTCGCGCGGCATCTAAGGAACCTGCTCCCTACACTTCCGGTGGATTCACAAGAAGGGCATTTGTCATGTACGCAGGTCTCATAACGCAGGCCGAGGCTGTGTGGCACTGCACCAGTGTAAAGCTTCTGACGTGACGCTGCCAGACTGGCAGTGGAGTGTAAATCCTCTAATGGCTTCCCGCCAGCCGTCAGCAGTGATGGAACAGAGGGCGCCATCCTGACTGATTTTGAGCCAAGCAAATGCATTTCACTGCGACTGATGACATCAATGAGTGTTATACGCCGCTGAGGTGAACGCATTTGTCAAACCACACACTCTCACTTCAAAATAAACCAACGGCTATATTAAGGCATGGATTTGGCTGCAATCTGGCGGTTAACATCCAGGGCATCAAACTCTCAGACTGTGTAAGGTGAAAAAAACATGAATGACTACAAGCAAAAATGGGCGCCACAATATGCATTGTGAAGTCCAAAAGAATAAACAGCCTGCTGTGGGCAACCCCGTGTTCTGAAAGTAACTGAAGTTTCATTTCCAGGTCTGGAAATGAAAAAAACATTACGTGCGCCTCTGCCACGTCACTTTCTGAGATCCCATGCTATAACCACCACTGTAAGTGGTGGACTGGCCTGCGGGGAGCTCTGGCGGTATGCCGGTGGACCTCTACACCCTGGGCCTCTTTTGGGTGTGATGAAGTAAAGAATGTATTACAAAGTTTAAGGTATATGCTAAAATGGAGCGGCTTTTAAAAATATTTCCAGGGCCACTTTTGATTCCCAGATCAGCCTTGCCCACTACATGTCCAAAATCAGGCTCAAAGGCGTTTGAACAAAGGCTGAAGAGCAGGTCCAACAGACCCATCACTTTCGGGTTGCTTTCTTTGGAAACTGTGGTAGGATTTTATTAGTGCGCTGTCAAGCAGTGAGAGCAGTGTTGGACCAGTTCCTTGGAAGTGCTCACTGAAACACACTACATGCCATGGGGTAGGGGGGTGTGTGTGTGTGTGTCTGAAAAAAGTCCTGTTTGTTTATATTACAATCTCCCCTCGCCTAACCACCCCGCCATCTTAGGCTCCAACCCCCACTCGCACAACACCACCACCGTCTAGAGCAGGACCGTCCAAAATTGGTGAATGTGGGTTTGAACCATAACCTTTTGAGTCATTAAATGGACCAGTGAGCCAAACTCAAGGGTTTAACAGGAAGTGATTGGACATCAGTAAGTGATGTCTATGGACCTTTGATGCCATCACAGTTTTGGAAACAGGTCTGGAAATTTCGTTTAATAGCCAAAATCAATTAAAAGCAACAATAAAATAGTACAACGTAACATACGATGGTGGTACCGTCACTTTCCAAATGCAGCTCCGAATTCCTCATAACCGCAGGCAGTGCCATTTCTCGCAGAGTCTAATGGACTAACAAACATGTGCAGCGCCTGCCATCATATGCCAAGGGAAGATTCAAACGTCCCAGTAATGGCATCTGATGCCAGTTAACACAGAGCAACAAAAAAAACAGATGGTTATGCCCTTGTGCTGGACACAAAATTGAGTGGTAATGCTGATGCTTTTATCCCAACACTTCTGTCTGCTGGGGTCTTTATAATGAAATAAAATTAAAGGTCCACCATGGAAATGAATAATCTATGGGGGCAAAAACCTTTTGTTGTAGGTGTTATCACTTTTATTCCTATGACTGTCACTCAATCATATTGGGTCTTATTTTTTGGTGCCTACATTTGCTTAACGCAACAGAGTAGTGTCGATACAACACCCTTTGCTTGCATTCTGTACATTAGACGGTTGCTTAAACATATTGATTCATGTTCGAACAGAACACCTGTGTTTTAACCATTTTTACACTAAGACCATCTGTGCGAAGACCAACACGTTTTTGAGGCTAATGTTAACAGCAAGGGCCTGTGTGGGGAGTGGAATTTTGCCTTTACTAATGCAGATTCCTTGATTATTATTCTCCTAAAAGCGACCCACTTTCCCATGAAAAGTGTGCGTTTGTGGTGTGCTGAGTAAAAAATGATTCTTTATATCTTTTGCATAGCCGCGCGTAAGCTCACTGCGCAGAAAATGAAGCATGCAGGGCGAATCGCTAGTTGTTTTTGTGACTCACACAAAGTAGACTACTTAGGAGAATTTATTACACACTCACCTAAAAAGAATAGTTCCTATAATGTACAGAAATACGCATGTGCTGAAATGTTTCAATTGAGGAATGCCATGTAGTCCTGGAAAGTGCACCAACAGTGCTCGATGGCATTGCTAAATTCAGACCAGCTAACAGAAGACTTGCACCTGCTCATTTGAAGACTTCAGAATACCAGAATTAAGAATGTTTAACACTAATTAAAGACTTAGGAGCTCATTACATATTTGTGTCCCCCAACATTTCTTCCAGCACGCAGCCAAATCTTGGCTCTGACACCTCTGTCAGCTGGCTCAGTAGCACCAGGTCTCGCGAGGACTCCTTATAAAGGGTGCAATCTGAATATCTGGTCTCTAAGCCTCCATAACATCCAGGAAGCCTTATGCACATCTCAAGGCCATCACACATCCATAATCTTACATATAATTAAACCTACAACACATTGCACTCCTAACTGCCAAGATAATTGATTTGCCCAATATGGACAGCTCCTGATTCTTTTCATGACCACTTAGGTTTAAACCCAGCATATGGTACATGCATCCCAGCCAATTCTACCACTCATTCCTCATGTAATCTTCCCCTCTCCTTGTCACTTTTGTCTATTCTTCTCTCTCCGACTTTCTCCCGCTGTTCCCAATTTCCGCTCACCTTTATCCTCTTTTCCTTTTCACCCCACAGACCAAGGATTTCTAAGAGAAAGATTTAGTTCAAAATAATGCGATTAGTAAACAAGTAATATTTTCAGTCATAACGGTTATGAACGTAACAATTTTCCACACATGGGATCTCGGAAAAAAGGCTGATAGGCTTGTATCGTACGCTTATAAGATGTATTTACACTTGTTGTTGTAAAAGAAAATATAACAACACTTGACCTCCAAAACAAAATGGAATTTCTGTATCCTACATTAGCACAAGGCATTCATCATGGTAATATTTTTTTCAGAAATCAGACACATGTATACATGCAAAAAGAACATTAAAACATGAATACATTCCAAAAAACTTTATTTAAAAAATGACATGTGCTAACATTTTCTTTTAAATAAACTTTACAGGGTATAGTACCATTAAAAATACAATCTTTCTGCCTGGCAAATTTACACCAAATATACAGGTCTTTTAAATTGCATATATTGTATTAAGTACAGCAGCTAAGGCCAATCGTATGAAGTGCAAAGTACAGAGCATAAACTACATAAATTGTAATATATCATAAAATGGCAGATACACATTTGAAAGTCCTCCATGCACAAATCAACATACTTGTCAAGCCCAATTTAATTTAAAAAAGTGAATTTTACTCCTTTGCCACCCAGGCAAACTTGCTATCTCTTTCTTAAATGTGTATTTTATATAAATTGAAAATCTGCATGAACTACATTGACCATCAAAGATTAAAAGGATGACACTGTTATTTTGCAGTTAGTGCATTCACCCACTAGCAATAGTCACTGGTGTCTCATCTAGGCATATTCTGGAAAGGCACATCTATTGAGGTGCAATGTTGCAATCAATGCCCGCTGTTCCCTCCCTGTCTTATATAACCACCAAATATTGTATGGCCCTTGCAATTTTACAACTTGTGCACATCGTAGCACCTGCCACAAATATGGATAGAATCAACATTAGTCATACTTAGAGGTTCTATGATTAAACAAGGATTTATTAGGGACAGTAACAAGGTTTGGGCAAAGGAAAGTAATGGCCATTGTAAAACTTGTAGGAGATAATTATGCGGCACAAACAAGGAATTCTCTCCTTCTCCAATCAAAAGCACCACACCAGTATGCCTGTGAATATTGTTCAATCTAGCCCTGTCTATGACTCATATAGAGCCACGTAAATCGCTACTCCTGTGCCCCAGATAAGCCAACAACCAGGCCGTGGCACAGAAAGAATATAAATGTATTACACAATATATCCAATTAATAGTTGCACAAAATCACAACACACGCCACCTCATTAATTGGCCCAAATGCCTTTCTTTCCTGACAATTCAAGTTTCACAGCTATTCAGTTGACATTTAGCACCCCTCTGCTTTACGGTAGGGTCTGAAAAATGGCGAACAGTTGGGAATTTCGTTTTCCATGCAACCCTCCCTTTAGGGAATTTTGAGGTTGGAAATCAGAAATTGGAATACCCAATTACTTCACAGACTGCATTTTTGTTGACACTGGAAGTGATGCTGTTGAGTTCGAATTTCAACAAAATCACCCCTTGTTAGTTGTCTATAGGGGAGTTTATTTTTTTGTAAGCAATACTAAGGATCTACTTTGTCTGCTCACCCAATCAATAACTGGAAAACTATTCAGTCAAACAGATCCCCACAAGACCTGGTTTGATTGGATAAATCTCTGGGTTTCATCTCATAGGGAAAAGTCCTCAAGTGTCTGAAAACTCAGTGCAAACACCAGGACTAGGTTAGAGGTCTCTCCAGGTTCAGTCAAGAATGGTCTCCAGCATTAATACCTTTTTGATTTTGTCTTTCCTTGTATAGTTCCAAGACATAGTTTAGTCCTTCCCAGGCCTCCTCCAGAAATGTTGGTCAGCAGCTCCATCTCAGATGATGTCAGGCAACTCTCTCTGATTCCCATTGTGCAACACCTTATAAACCCTTAATCAACACCTTACCCCAATCATTAAAATTAGGATGTGCAATCTTATTGGCTCTTAATTAGTATTGGAGCATTATTCTCCATCCCCTTAACCCGGGTCCGGCCCCTTTTCTTTTTGTTGGTCCCTTCATTTAACAAGCCCAAATCCAAGGAGGGATCAGTCCAACCTCTTGAATTTCCATTTCCAAACATTTCGGTTTTCCTCTAAAAAAAACAGCAACATTAGAACTTCCTCCAATTTCTAAATAAACCTAACAATCTAAATATAAAATGCTTGGGTATGTTTCCATGCTCAGATGATGCAATTTATCAGTATTGGGTTGCCCTCTGCTGTCCAAATGATATGACATAATATGATAAGTCATTTATAACACGCTTGTACTACACAAGTGTTTCTAGGTGGGACAAGACAAGGAGGGGGAAACAGAAGGAAGACAAAAAATGATCTTGCTAGGCTTTTTGTCATTCATATCGTGCAAGTGTGGGAAAGAAGGGAGGGGAGAAGTGCCAAGGTGGGGTGGGGAGTGAGGAGAAGTGCAGGTGACTCAATAAGTGCTGCCGGAGGGTGGCTCTTAAGTGCAAAGAGAAGGTACTGTAGGGTTACAGATACAGACCCTTAAGTGCTGAGGGAGCCCGGAGGCAGTGCAAGGGCAACTGGACATGCAGGAGCCTGGGCCCTAGTTCAGGGGTGGCCAGGTGACCAGTGTGCAGAGCTATCAGGGACATTAGCAGGAGAGAGGAAGAGAGATAGCAGAAGCGAAAAGGAAGGTCTTGAGTTGCTTACAGAACTGGAGGTGGTTCTGCTCAACTTTAAGAGAGGCAGGGAGGCTGTTCCAGAGGAAGGCCCCAGCCGAGGAAAGAGGTCTGCCCCCATTCTCTGCTTGGAAAAGCTTCTCAATCTCAGAGAATTGGAGGTGGATGAGCTCAAGAAGGAAGATGTTTGGGAAGAGAAAGTTGGAGGTAGTGCTGTGCCAAGCACAGAAACCCTTGTGGATAATGCAAAGGGTCTTGAATTTGATCCTTGCGGCCACAGGGAGCCAGAGCAGAGATTTCAGAACTGGAGAGATACGATCCTTGGGCTTGAGTCCAAGGATAAGTCTTGCAGTCCTGTTCTTGATGAATTGTAAGAGACGAAGAGTAGAGACAGGCACATTTATAAAGAGGCTATTGCAATAGTCCAGCCTGGGGTGGACCAGGGCTCTAGTGACAGTGAGCTTCTGGGGGAAAGTGAGAAAAGACAGAATACCTCTGAGGAGGTTGCAGCTGAAAGTGTGACTTCTTAGAGACGTCGGTAGTGTGAGGAGAGAAGGAGTGGGTGGAGTCGAAGATGACAAGAAGGTTCATACCCTCACAGGAAGGCGCATGAGGAGAGGGCACAGGGTGGGCAGCCAGAGAGAGAGAGAGGAAAGGAGGGAGCAGGTGTACCAATCAGGAGGATCTCAGTCTAACTGACATTAAGGCAGAGATCATTGGCAGCAACCCATTCCTGAATTGTGACCAGACAGTCTGGTATGAGAGAAGGAGCAGAGGTGGCAGAGGGGTGCCTGAAGGAGAGCTGGGTGTCATCCGCATAACACTGAAAGTTAGAACAGAATGTAGTGATGTGATGGGCCAGAGGTGCCAGGTAGTGGTTGAATAACCAGGGAGAAAGGTTAGACCCATGGGGAACACCACAAGTAGAGAGAGATAGAGGAGAGGAAAGACTGCAGTTGGACCTGGGAGGGTCTGCAAATGAGCGATTGAAGAAATTGGCCAAGGCTGGAGCCAGGGTGTCAATGTGCTCCTTGATGGTTCTGGATGAGCAGGGAAAACCTGTTTTGACAAGACTTTCATAGATCGGACTTGTCTAGAAAAATTGCTAGAGGTGAACAGGGGAAAGGAGGACAAAGGAGGAGGGGGAGTGGCCGAAGATGGGTCAGGGGTAGAAAAGTGCTCCTCTGTGTGCCCTTCCACTTCAACAACAGCTATCATTTTAACAAACAGAATCAACCCGGTTCTACGCGGTCACCTTCACCTTCCACTATCGCAAACATTCGGAATAATTTTAAGTTACTTCTTTCCACCCCAACATCTCTTCACATAGGGCATGACAGTTCCATTGTCAATGAACAGTTAAATACCATGTTTCATTCCCTAAAGTGCAAAATGCTGTAGGTCGAATGCCTCCTCACGAGCTAAAACTGAAAGTAGGTGCTGTAATTATGCGACTATGCAATCTTATGCCATCACAGAGACTCTGCAATGGAAAAAAGTTGAGAATTCTGCATCTACAAAGGCACATCATAGAGGCCCATGTAATTGTTGGAACATAGATGCTGTTCTGATACTGTGCATACCTCTCATTCCATCTGATAAAAATATGCCTTTTAAATTCAAAAGACAATAACCTATACGTTGAGCCATTTCAAGGACCATTAATAAGTCACAGGGACCTACGCCCCCTTCCTGGAAGTGATCAGTAGTAATACTGATATTTAAGAAGGGGGACAGAAGTGACCCTATGATTTATCAACCGTTATTGACCTTTACGATATGCTAGAATGGCGTATGTTATGCCGGGAATGGCTAGAATATATATATTTGACTTCTTCTTATCATGCCTGACTTAATAAAAGTAGTCCTGTGACTGCACAAGGTTGCAGGTTTGAATGGCGTTTTTTCATGATTAATTCAGAAACTATAACAGTTAACAACCTACAATTTTCTGTACAGATAGCTAATTGAATAAGCTATCATCTCCCTGAATCTCTGCTTCATGACATTTTCTAGGAAGCTACCATCACATTTCAGCTTGAAGCTTGGGTTCCCAATGTCGAATTCTGAGTGGAGTTGTGTCAACAGAAAGTCCTTGTTATAATTACTGTGTGATGTATGGTTCCTGAGAATATAAACAAAGTATGATACTGCATACACTCCTAAGGCAATTATTGACATGCAGATTTTTCTTTCAATTTCACCTTACACTTCTCCTCTTCAAACTGAACATGTGATCTGTCCATCGGCTTCCTTTGTTGACTCTACCTGCAATTAATCCCTTAACTTTCTTTCTGCCAGGTCTAATAGATCATCTTTGCTTTACTTTGAGAGAAGAAGACAATCTCCACCTCCATACTCCTGGGTGATTTTCTGTAACCCATCCCTTATCAGTTATTTCTTGGGCCACCACAAATCACATTTAAATGAATGTACTTTTAAGAGTTCAACCCATCAAATGAATCTTCTGTTTTTCAAATGGTTCAGCTGTTGATCTCATAAAAACCCTAGTCTGGTTCAAGCCCCGTCCATTTTCTCAGGTCTGTGAGCTTCAAGGAGATGTTCTCATAGGTAAGAGCAGATGCAGGCCTGAACCTTTGGCTTCCTGTCATGAGGGTCCGGGGGGGGTTGAAATGCTTTTGGACTCAACCAGTGTTTCTGTAGAAATATCTCTGAGTTAAGCACAACTCTTCACTGAGTTCCTATAAGTAGCAAAATAATGAGGTGTTTAACTTCTAACTTTTTCTTCATGGGACTTGTTCCAATATCTTCAAATCCAAAATATGTTTTGTTTTTCTTCTTCATTCTTGTAGTTTCTTTTGAAACAGTTTTGACAATCCACCCATTTCCTTAATATTTGCCCTAAATGTACTTCTGCAGTACAGTTTCATTTTCCATGTTTCTAGTTCGAACTGCAGAAGTGCATACATTTCCATGGTCTCTTTCGTTTGGGAAAAGCACACATTGCGTCACTTGTACTCAAAAGTAGACCTTTAGTTTTGGGCTTTGTCAATCACATGCAGGGCCCATTGTGTACTCTTTATTTTCAATGTAACCAGCATTTTGATGGGTGGCAGTTATGAGTGAAATGCTGACTTTTTGTCTGTCAGCCCCCAGTATGTTTTCCAATTACCAAAAGGATTTCTGTACCCTGAGGCCCAACGTGGCTAGCAGCAGTTCATTTGATCCTGGGTCTGACTTTAAATCCCACAAACTTCAAAAGCAACATGCTGGCTCCTTCCCTAGTATTTGCAGTTGAATCTTTAATTTGAAAACTCCCTTGTATGGGTTCCTGCACAGATGGGTTATTCGGTGAACAGTCAGTCAAAATGCTGGGGTTTTGAGTGTCCTCACACTTCTTAATTATTTCTTGCTTTGTACATTTTTGTTGTCTTCTCATCATTGATATAATGGGAGACCCAGGAAGGCCACAATGGGCCTCATTATGGGCACAGCAGTAACCATGCCGGTGCTACTGGTGGGATGCTGCTGGGCCCGTAAAATTTTACTGACACCTGACTTCCCTGAATTACAACTCCAGCGGCCCTGGAAGTCAGGCGCCGGTAAAATGTAAATCCCCATTCCCTTAGAGTCCCACAGGACTCTAAGGGAATGGGGACAAGGAAGCACCAGCACCGTGGCCGCTTCACCCGGCTGGGTCAGACCTGTCGGACACAGCGGCTCTCGCAGGCAGACTCAGAGTTTGACGATCCGGAAACAAGGGTGCTAGTGAGCTTTCTGGCGTGCATTCTCCACTTCACTTTACTAGATAATGAATTCAATCCTAATTCGAATCGTAATATAGGCATGGGTGAGCAATTCGGTAGATGTAGAACCCTTTTCCAAAAACCTGCCTCAAATTTATTCCACATAATGTCATTTGTGTACAGCTTTGATTCAACACCATAAAGAAGAATAGGAATTACTTTTTGCTCATAGAACATTAACAGATGTTTTGAAGTAAATTTCCCATATTTATAAAGAAGTATTCTGGCCTGTGAGATCAAAGTCGAAAGTTTCGACTGTAAAGTGATCAAGTATTTATTATCACTGACGCTGTTTTGTATGAAAATCCCCAAATATTTGTATTCTAAAACTGATTTCATGGATTCCTGTTGGATGAACCAAGTTCTATTATTGTTTTTGGATTTCCCTTGTGGTCTACAAACCAAAATCTGTGATTTATTCAAATTTACTATAAGCTGATTCCTTTCCACATATTCAGAAAGGGCAGATAGCAAATTCTGGAGTCCCTTGGGGGTTTGAGATATTAAAACTAAATCATCAGCATACAACAGCGAGGGTATACGCTGGCCTCCCAATTCAGGAGCATTAGACGCAATTCTGAGGAGAGAAAACCCCATATCAAAAATGAATAAATTAAACAGTATTAATGCTAGAATACACCCCTGCTTGAGGCCCAAAAAAGTGGCAAAGGAAGAGGACAGGAGACCTTCTAAAGATAATCTAACTCGCATAGAGGTCTCCTTATGTAGCTGAATCACTAATGCCAAAAGGGATGGAGGACAGCCAAGCAGTTTTAACTTTTGGAATAAAAGGTCATGGTTTATTGAGTCAAATGCTGACCGGAAATCAATAAATGCAAGATATAAGGATTGTTTCCGGCAAGCATACTGTGACTTAAGCATGTTAATAGTAATGATGTTAGGAAGAGTGCCAAGACCGCTGACGAATCCAGATTGAAGAGGACCTCTCTTGAAAAATGTTTGGTCCAAGTATTCAACTCTCTCAGAATTAAACGACAAAAGATCTTACCAGGCACATCAAGCAAAGAAATGGGCCTATAACTAGCCGGATTTGCCCGATCACCCTTCTTATAAATAGGGATGACGATGGATTGTCTCCAGGACAACGTTATTTTCTGAGATAAATTAATGTTTTCAAAAATAAGATATAATATATCTGCCCAAATATCCGGGAATTGCTTCATTTGTGCATTTCACAACCCATCCAGGCCGGGTGCTCTAGAGTGACTTGCTTGTTTTATGAAATACATGATATCATCTTTATCAAAGGATAAATTGAAATTAGGTTGAGACTCAGGCTTATGTATACTTGGATGTGCCGGGGGTGCAGCAAAAAGGTCAGAGTAATATAGGACCCACATCTCTTCAGTCACATCATTAGTTTGAACAGCGACCTGATGACCTGCAGTAGCCTGATTGATGATGTTCCATGACTGAGCAGAATGTTTAGAGGCTAATGATTTAAGCATATTACTTCCATCGGTTTGAAATAGTTTGGCCTGCATCCCTCTTGACCAATTCCTATATCTGGTTTTGATAAGAGTTAAGGCTGCTAATCGTGTTTCAGCGGGGAGCTTGTGGGCTTCCCTCTTTTCAGCCCGAAGAACAGATTTCCTAATTCTAATTTCATGGTCGAAGATATGCAAATGCGGTGTTTGTTTATGTTTGTGTATGATTGAGGCTGGTTGAAATAGCTGCATTACATCATAATAAACTACCTCTGGGTTATGTTTCCAAACAGCTTTGCACTTCAACTCAGCGTCATAACATGACCTAAAAGCTTCTAAGGATGACTCAGTCCACATTAATCGATTTCTAGCCGTATTTACTTTATAGGAACCCGTAAGATGACAGGGCTTCTCTTGTGCCGTATTAGAATTGAGGAGCCAGAATGCATTTAGCGCGTTGTGATCGCTCAGTTCTGTGTCAAATATTTGAAATTATTTTACTTTGTTTAGCATGCTTGCGCTGACATAAATGAAATCAATAATTCCCTGACTACGGGCACGATGCCAAGTGGTTCTGGGCGGCATATCCTGAGGGAAGGAACCATTTAGTATGAACAGGCTTCGGGATTCTACAAAGCTTGTCCACTTGGCAAGACACAGTGTTTCAGATTCACAATTTGGATCCAAACAGTGAAGATGCAGATCACCAGCTAAAATGATGGAGTCCGAATGTCCATCGAGAATTATAAGATCGATGGCTTTGTTCACAGATTCTAGAAACCTGTCATCAGAGATACCCAAGGGATTCCAATAGAGATTAATAGCAGCACATGAAAAGTTTGAACTAAAAATTCTAGTCATTTGTAGGAAAGCATTCGGAGAAAACCAAGGTTCGACCTTTAAGGTTGCAGACTGCTTAACAGCAGTTAGCAGGCCGGAGGCAGGACGCCCTGAATGGCCCTTAACTGCAGGTGTCAAAAGGACATCATAGTTATTCCACGATGGGACGTTGGTAAGCCAAGATTCTTGTATCAGAATGATATTGTGGTCTAACAACTGAAAGCCCTGATTATTCAACAGATGCCTATGCCCTCTGGAATTCCAACTAATCAAAGACACAAAAGATTCAAAATAGTTAGAATGCTAACATTGGTTGTTTTTGGGGTCGATATTGCATGTGTGCGAAAAAATACCTTGGTTTTTATTTGTGTATTGCTTTGAAGATTTGTCCAATTGTTTTGTTAATAGGCAATCTGAGGAATCAGAGCTTGACAGCAGGATAAAGCCAAGGTCAAAAAGTTGGGACTTAACAGCCCAGATTGCATTAACAACGACCCTCGAATTTATCCAATGAATGACAGAGAACCGTTTTGAAGGCTCAAAAAACTTCACTAGCTCAATGTTGATGGTGCCAATGTCATCGAGCTTGGGAATTTCGCTGAAAATAGACAAAACAGAGGCACGGTTCAGATTATATTGCTTGGCAGGCAAAGGCCTGCAGCTGATAGTCAGTGAATGAACTGCAGGGTGCTTAGTGCACACAGTTAGAGGTTTTTGTTTTGATGGATTTGACAGAACATTGGAGGATGGATGCATGACACTAAACTCATTTCTTTGAGAAGAGGCAGAGGCCTGAAAAAACTTTGTTAGTGTGGATTGAATCAATTTTTTCATGTCACTAGAGGCCACAGGGTTAGCTGCTGGGACATTTGTCTTATTCTGAAGTTGTGTGTGTGTTATGGATTGTGTTAGGTCAGTATTGTCAAAAACTTGTGACCTTGTTATTTGCGCTTTCTGTGCGACGGGAGCAGTAGGCTCATACATATTTACCGTTTCACATGGCGCAAATGACAACTTCTTTAAGGCAGATTTAGAAGTCATATACTCATCCACAGCTTGCCTTATTTCTTTGGGACGCTCTACAGTGCCCGGGACTCCTATGGCCAAAGGAGGTTTGAAACAAAAGAATTGGATGTTTGATTTTTAGAAGTGTCTCGAGACACATCAGTAGCAGCACTTATCAAATCATTTAAAGGACTGTAAGCCATAACAGGGGGAGCTAGTACTGTCAAAGTCTTAGCCCTCTTCGCCTGCGACTGAAGCAGATATCTTTTTGCTATGGCTTTAGAAGCAATTGCGGTAATTGATACTGGAATGGAAAGAGTTTTAACAAAAGATTTGGTTTGGGTTGCTCGTTTAGTCACAGATTTAATGTTTTGGATTTTTTGGGAAGGGCACCCTTAGTGGGCACCAACTTCACTGATGCATCAAAAACATTTGTATTTGTGCCACCAAAAAGCAAATAATTTGTTTTTTTTTTACTGGTCATCTTCGGCTTCATTTACAACATTTACCAGATCAATAATAGGATTTACTATGAACGGAATGGTCTGAAAATGCTGCAAAGGAACATCAGATTGGAGCGAAGTCTGGGAACATACTAACCTTTTACTAATGGGTAAGATGGCAGGTTCACTCAGACTTGCAAGCTTATTAGAAATCGTGTGTTGCCCAGTTAATAACTGATTGAGCTAATTAGAATGTACATCAGCCTTGTTAGCTAATACTTCAAACAATTTAGCCAAAGCAAGAATAGCAGCATTCATAGAAGTCAAAGCAATACCAGTATTTACATTTTGCGTATCGACCAATCCATCATCAGGTGAACAATTGCCCCCCCGTTTTTCGAGGTGTTGGAGCAATAGATGACAGTTTATCCACTGAATTAGCAGCACTAATGTTTGTGAATAGAATTGGGAACTTAGATACATTTTCAGAGAAGGTATGTGCTGAAAAACAAGAAGCATTTGTATCAAGATCAATGACGGCCATATCTCCAGCATTAGATATTGTAGACAATTGAGAGTTGGAGATATTGTTTGCAGACAAAACGGACATATCAGGTACTTTTACGGACGGTGCAACAGGACCAGTTAACACATTATTGAGCAAGATACTGTCTGTTAGGGACACATTTTCCTTTGAAAAGGTGACCGTAGAGACGGTCGATGACACATGCTTTATTGTCTCACCAGTTGTTCCATCGTCCGCCATGACGAACTTGCCAGATCGTCCGTGTGAGAGGTCTTTTTTTGATGCAGCATTTGTTTTTTCCACACAACTGCATACTGCTGTTGAAGTATTTCCATTGTTCAAATCAAAGGAATCCACATGACTTGCTTCTCGGCAGAACAGACGAATGTCCATCCCTAACAGCAGTTCAGCTTTACTTTTTGGTTTGGGTTTCATAATGCCCTTGCGAGGAGTAGAACTTAATCAGGGTTTTTTAATTAAGGAAGATGGTGAGTTATGTGAAGGACTGACACCATTTGTACAATGCAAGGCAGTTACTGTGGGCATACCCGATTTTAGAGTAGTCGTTTCATAATGAAAATGAGTCAAATGAGCTCAAAAGCGAAAACACCTATGTTGAATGGAAAATAACCAAAGTTTGTAAAGTGAACCCAAGGTCTAAAAGCCTCACCACTCACCGCGACGAGTTTGGCGAAGCGGCAAAGCCGGACTTGACGGGGCTTCACGGTTGCGCGGTGTGCGTGCAACCATGTATTTATAGCCCCTCCCAAGAGATGTTAAGCAGAGAGCCTAGGCACAAACAAAGAAAGTTATATGAGCATATATTTATGCAGGTGGGTATTATATATAGCTTTCTTGAGCGAATCTTCCCCTGCTGGGACTTGAAGTTTTATACGAAAAGTCCACAGTAATGCTGAGTCCAAAGTGATCCACAATAGCACAGGAACTCCAGAGTCACCCGTGGCAAAGCGGGACTTGACGGGGCTTCACGGGTGTGCGCCATTTGAGAATTCCTTTGGTTCCTTGTTATCTTTTCTGGGCTCCAAGAGCAGGTCAAGATAACAGTAACCACCACGTACACCTCCCCATTTGGCAATGGATTGGCACAAAACGATTAAGATGCACTTGTTTTTAGGTTGTACTATTGCAGTTCACAAGAACCTTTCACGATTATTAGTAGTCGCAGCTTCAGAGAAGAACCATCCTATTCCCTCTTGCTATGGTCTTCTTTTCTGCAAAATGATGTCATTATTACATTGTATGGCTTTTCTGATCTGCAAAACACACGATTTCATAACTAGCCCACAAAAAGACTCAATCTAAAATCTATTCCTAGCATGATGGGCAATGGAATTTCTGAAAACAGCCCATAAACAAACGTTCTTTTATGCCTCATTTGTTCACAAAGGAGAACAAACAGTATTTAAAATAATCTAAGTGCGGAATCAGTATTTAAAGTGGGCATATTTAGGTACGCATCCAATCAGGGCCTATTTACTAATGCAAATTAATGTCTTATGTGTCATTCTGACCACCCACTCTTAGGCTTCATCATCCACGTAACATTGTGTGATGCACGCTCCATTCTCCACACAATGGCCCTTGGGACATTCAACCATGCTAGAATATAATTGTTTGTTAAATTTAACTTCCTTGGTTTCTTTCATGGAAGTGATCTCAATTACAACCTAGACTTTTGGTCCTTGCACGACCCTTACTTTGCAGAGCAGATTCATCCTTGTGTATGTTTACTGCTGCACAGTCCCTTTTCTTTCAGAGTGTTCAAAATTGCGTTGTCTTCTGAAACCAATAGCAAAGGCCTCGTCAGTTCCACAGCTAATTTTTCATGTGTATTTCAAAGTTAACTGTTTGAGGCTCTAAACACACCATTCAGTAGGATCAAGATTTTAGCTACATGAAAAACTGACTATCACGGTATTTGGAAAAAATGTATCTTTAAGAAAGTTCACCTTTCCCAGCCTGCACATGTAGCAGAATGTAATAGTTTGTCAATGGCATCAATGCATTTTCCAGTATTTGTTTACAGGGCATAGTGTTCACATTGCTAAATGTTACTACTTCACTAAACACGTGATGACAGCTCCACTACATCCCTTTCCGATGCCTCAGATCTCCTTCCAATTTATAATCTTAATCCTGACAGTACCAAACAGAACACAATTAATTGAGGGATTTTAAACCCTCAAGGACCAGCGAATAAAGACACAAGTAGAGACAAATGGCACAACAAAGACTGGGAAAAGTAAAACTGCTTCAGGTAAATTCTTCCTAACAGTTCTCACCACAGATCACTTTCCAGAGACAAAAATCACCTGAATCCCAAAAGGTGGTCTTAAGTGTTAAGAACCCTGAGAATTGGGGGAACTTGGACAACCTTGAATGTGCATGTTTGTTCTTAGCTGATCCCGTTTCTGAAAAAGGTTTTCCTACAAACAATTACAAAAATCATGATCTGCATTGTATTTTACATGGCTGAAATTGACAGAGTGTCATTTCAACAACAGGTGCAGGAACTGAAAACATTACATAGGATGATGTGTGTTCTGCATCATATGACTGCAACGTACAAGTGATATTGCAACAAATGCAGGAACTGAAAGTACGAAAGGGCATCATGTAAATTGCACTTTATATTGTTGCAAAGTGCAAGGTGTCCTTTCCACACATGGAGGTACTGAAAACATGGATGCCAGTAATACCCAGATCATATTTAATGGCAGCAGTGTCACCCGGAATAGTTTCGAGGATGATCAAAAAAAAAATTCGTAAAGAATTCAGCAGCTGAGGAACGTCTCAATCACAAAGGGGTGACACTGATGGAATATGTACCAAATCCAAGAGAACTTTCGGTGGTAAAGATTGTTTGCCTAATCAAACACATTTAAGACATATTAAGTCAATAAACAAGGTACCTGCTCAGGGCCCTTCGAATTGGGAACTGGGCCAAACCCAGTATACATCAAATCAATCTTGATTTCAGCAAAAACTCAAATTTATTTGTGTGATCTGTAAATGTGTGTGCAGCAGTCCAAATTGAAATGCAAGTCCTGCGTTGACACAAGCGACTATCAAGTTTGAAGGATTACTCGGCACCATTAATGTAAAACCAGAGGAGAAACACAAACTGCACTTTGCATTTGAGGAATCGGACAAGGTGAATTAAGTAATTGTACCAGAACAGATATCTCATCTCAGTCCCAATAAGACCTGACAAACTGGGGTGAGTGGCACACGCAAAGTAATAACAACAAGTAGGAGATATTTAGAAAGACACACAATCAATTGATAAACCCAGCTGCCAGAATTATGTAATTTCCCAAATAAAAGAAAATGCATTCTAATTAACTAGTCCCACGAGAGTTGCAAACAAATGAGAAGCCAGTGGGGATGTTCTTTCATTAAAATGGTTAGAAAATGCATTAGTGGAATTCTATTTAGACAGGCCCAGCGGTAATAGGAAAGTGCCAGTTTTCCTTTAAAAGCTCAGTAGAACATTGTATTATATGAACTCAAATTAGAGTTGCTGTGATATGGTGAGGCATGTTAACAATTACTATTAACAGCAACAATATACATCATAATCTGTAGGTTATCAACATGCAGAAAATCTCTCGTACCATTGGAACTATGTCAAAATGGCATTTATAATAGATTTGAGAAATAAGCAACTGTGGTCTTGCACTGGTAGAGATCCAATTGAAGTCTAAGGGGGTCATTACGAGTATGGAGGTAGCCCTGGTGCTATTAGCGCCATGGCTACCCCCTTACTGCATACCGGGTCCGGGTTCCCTGAATATGGAAATACAGGGACATTCCAACCTTGGAGGACCCGGTATTTCCCCATTCAGGGAACCCATCCCCATTCCCATTCGAGCCCCCATAGGGCTCAATGGGAATGGGGAGGGAGCTAACAACGGCCCCGTTATTAACGGGCCCGTTGTTAGCTCCCTGGTCCTTTAGCGGCTCCCACTAAGGGCGCCTGTTAAAACCAGCCGCCCTTAGCAGCACCCGCTAAAGGACACCGTAATGCGGCGGTAAGGAGTTAACGGCACCGGCACCCTTACCGGCGCCGTTAACCCCTTACCGCCATCCTCCGAATGAGGCCCTAAGTCTAAGAATGACTTCCACTGCATTAGGTAAAACATGTGTTGCTATGACTGCTGGCTCACAAACTTAAGAAAACATCAACCATTCTTGACTACACAGGACAATTCACCTCGGCCTTGCAGGCCATGAAAGGCCAAAGTCTCAGAGGTCCTGATGCACACATGAACCTTAACCAAAAGCTAGAACAAAGAGGCCTATTTGTTAATCTGACACTCTTGGTCAAATAACATATGGCTCTCTCTGCATTTGATTATATATTCAAGGACCACACCATATGCATCTGATGAATTCTGTGGCTGGCTTATTGCCAGAACATTTAGCCAACACAAACAGTGCAGTAGCTAAATTCATTTCAACCAGTAATATTTTCAGTGCAGTCTGTTTATCCTTTCGAATAGAACAGGTCACTTAAATACAAAAGTCAGTGGTGTTTAAAATGAAAAATCTAAAACTGGCCAATCAGACATGTCTCAGCAAAGGCATGTGAGGCCCGAAGAGAGATATTTTTTCTGTAACAGGATATGCCCTCTCATTTGGAGGAGTCCACAAAAATACTTCTGCTAGAGCCATTTCCTGAATTTTGCCAAATGGTAGGGGAATACATTGAAAAGGCTACATACATGTGTCACGGAAGAAGATAGCAATTGATAGAAATTATCCACAAGGCCTTCTGGGGCCTGGGCCCACATTACCTTCAACTCTCTCTTCCTAAATACCTTCCTTCTCTGGCTTTTCACTCATCTGCCTCCAACTCCCTCAGGGTCAGCCGCTTCTCCAAGCAATGAGTTGGTGGTCGATCTCTCTCTTCGGCAGGGTCCTCCCCCTGGAACAGCCTTCCTTCCTCCCTGAAACTTGAGGAGAACCATCTCCGGTTCCAGAAACACCTCAAAACCTTCCTCGTTGCTTCTGCTTTCTCTGCCTCTCTCCCCTGCTGAAATCCCCGGCCAAATCTGCACTGGTTACCTGGAGACCCTTCTGACCTTGGGACCAGGTCGCACCCTTTGCACTCCTGCCCTGCCTCCCTGGAAACCCCTGTACTTAGGGACTGTTTTCTGTATCCCTACAGTCCCCCCCCCCCACCAGCACTTGTCTGCTCTACTTGCACTTGCCACCATCAGGCCGCTTTACCATCCTATTTATTCCTCTATCCCATGTACTGCACTTCCCCCTCTCCCTTCCCCCAGGCTCTTTTTCCTCTCTCCCTACCCTTGCACTTGCGCGATCTGAATGACACTTGGCCTAGTAGGATCGTTTGTCTGTCTTTCCACTGTTTTCCCTCCCCTGCCTCGTCGCGCCTTGAAGCACTTGTGTATAGGCGCGTTATAAATACCATATCATATCATATCACATCATAAATATACATATTCGCTGAATTTTGAGATGTATTGTCCCATCCCAAATATGACTGTGGAATTACCATTATACACAAGTCCACTAAATCCACAAATGCCACCAAACAGTGCATGCTACTGACTACCTATCACAAAAGCGTTTACCTGAAATTGTGAAGTACCTAGAAACTATGGGAATCAAACACCAAAGTTCATTGCAAATTTAATGATCTACTACTAGGAATTCTAAACTCAATACCCACAGATGTTTGTGTGCCGACTTTAGATATCTCAATAAAAGGCTGAGGCCTCAAGATGTCCACCGTCATACATTGACCAATCTTGCAACAGATTCAAGGTTAAACAATATCTGCCTCTTTGGGCCTCAAATCTGGATACCAGTTGTTGCATATATCTGAACTCGATCAATACCAGCTTATTGAAATTCCAAGACTACTGCCGTTAGAGTAGGAGCTGATACAACCATGTCTTTCCGCAAACTACTGAAAACTTGGCTCTTCCCCTAAAACCAACCCGTACGCAAACTAACCCAAACTGATTAACAGCATCTCTATGACACCAACCCAACAAACTACTAGATCCTGAATAACAATAAGACAAATAACAATACAACATCAAGATCCATGCCAGACAACTAATGGCCGCCAATGTAAACTAAAAGGACAAACAGAATAGAACGAGTAAGGTAGATCAAAGCAGTGAAGCGGATAAAAAGAATAAATCGTACGAAAACAGTAATGAGGTTTAAATTAATGAAATGGATGTAATGAGTGCAATGGACAAAATGAACAAAACGGGCGAAAAGAATAAAGAGAAGAGGATGGAAAGATGAATACAAGAGACTAATTGAATACACAGATAGTTGACACTAACGGTGTGATTGCATGGCATAAATAGAAAGTACAGAATAGACGATTCAAGTACATGAGACAAGTGTAGTGCATGAAACATATAGAGAACACGGAACGGTTGACAAGTGACACCGCCTGAAATCGATAATGCATGATGAAGGAACGATGTGAATGGAGCGGATGAAATTGTAGAATGGATGCAGCGCGTGGAACAGATGAGTGCGCTGAGCGGATGAAAGCGTTCAACAGATGAGTGTGTTGAGCGGATGGGGTGTAGAGCGGATGAGCGTGTAGAGCGCACGAGTATGTAGAGCGGATGAGTGCGTAAGTGCGGAGGACTGTGTAGAACACAGGAGAGCACAGAGCAGATGAATGTGCAGAGGGGATGAGTGTAGAGCGGATGAGTGTGTAGAACAGACGAGTGTGTAGAGCGGATGAATGCGTAAGTGCGGAGGAACGTGTAGAACACAGGAGTGCATAGAACAGATGAATGTGCAGAGCGGAGGAGTGTATAGAGTGGAAGAGTGTATAGAGCGGTGAGTGTACAGAGCAGATGAGTGTATAGAACGGATGAGTGTATAGAGCGGATGAATGTATAGAGCGGATGAGTGCGTACGAGTGAACGACTTTGTAGAGCAGATGAGTGCATATAGCAAATGAATGCATGGAAAGAACGAGTGCATAGAGCGGATGAGTGCGTGGAACGGATGAGTGCATGGAGGGGATGGGTGCACAAAGCGGATGATGCACAGAGCGTGATGGGTGCGCAGAGCGGAAGAGTGCGCAGAGCGGAAGAGTGCACCGAGAACAGAAGAGTGTGTAGAGCGGAGGAGTGTATAAGAAAGGAGGAGTGTGTAGAGTGGATGAATGGGTAGTACAGACTAGTGGGTAAATCGGAAGAGTGTATGGAGCAGACGAGTGCGCAAGAGCGAATGTGTGCGTAAGAGCGGAGGGGTGCATAAGAGCAGGTGAGTGCGTAGAGCGGGTGCGTGTGTAGAGCGGGTGAGTGCAAAGAGCGTGTGAGTGTGTAGAGTGGGTGAGTGCGTAGAGCGGGTGAGTGCGTAGAGTGGGTGAGAGTAGAGCAGATGAATGGGTAGAGTGCAAGATGGCATAAAGTGGACGAGTGCATAGAGCTGACGAGTGCATAGAGCCGACGAGTGCATAAGGCGGATAAGTGCGTAGACCGGATGAGTGCACAGAGCGGATGAGTGCGTAGAGCAGATGAGTGCATTGAGCGGAGGAGTGCATAGAGTGGATGAGTGCGTAGAGGAGATGAGTGCGTAGAGCGGTTGAGTGAGTAGAGCATGTAGAGCGGATGAGTGCCTAGAGCATGTAGAGCGGATGAGTGCCTAGAACGGATGTGTGCCTAGAGCGGATGAGTGCCTAGAGCGGATGAGTGCGTAGAGCAGATGAGTACGTAGAGCCGTTGAGTGCGTAGAGCGGATGGAACGGGTGAAGTATGTGGATAGAATAGGTGACGTATGTGGATAGAACGAGTGACGCATGTGGATGGAACGGGTGACCTATGTGGATGGAATGGGGGACGTATGTGGATGGAACGGGTGACTTATGTGGATGGGACGCATGAAGTGTGTGGAAGATACTGGTGTAATAAGTGAAAGGTACAGGGAGGTATTTGGATGGTACGGGTGAAATATGTGGATAGAGTGCATAAAACAAATTAGTAATACACGTAACGGATCGGTGGACATGGAACGGATTGGAGTGCGTGGAATGGATTGGAGTGCATGGAACAGATTGGAGTGCGTGGAACAGATTAGAGTGTGTGGAACGGATTGGAGTGCGTGGAACGGATTTGAGCATGTGGAGCGGACTGGAGTGCGTGTAGCGGGCTGAGTGCATGGTGCGGACTAGAGTACATTGAGCAGACTGGATTGCATGGAGCGGAATGGAGAGCATGGAGTGGACCGGAGTGCATGGAGCGGTCTGGAGTGCATGGAGCGGACTGGAGCGCATGGAGCAGACTGGAGCGCATGGAGCGGACTGGAGTGCATGGAGCGGACTGGAGTGAATGGAGCGGACGGGAGTGCATAGATTGGACAGGAGTGCATGGAGCAGACTGGAGTGCACAGAGTGGACTGGAGTGCACAGAGCAGACAGGAGTGCATGGAATTGTGCGACCTACATGGAATGGTCTGGAATGCATGGCACGTTTGAAAGAGCATGTAACCCATCATATCACATCACCACGCTTACTCTCTTCTTTACACCAGCATTCAACTAGAACACAGAGAGACTATGACACCATTTGGTATAGCTGTTCTCATACCAACATCCGCCTCATACTCCCCATCACTCTAACTAAACACTGCTGGTTACACACCCCCCAGCCAGGCGTTCTCCTCAGGCCTAACACAGCCACAGTCGGTCTGGATAAATCCTGCCAGAACAAAACATACTCTTGACCTCTCAACCACCACACCTACCGCTAAGAAGCAGCTATTACACGAATGCACACACCAGCTGCACACATATCCGGTGCTCACACGCTCCTTTGACTCTCTCTACGCTCTCTACTGACTTGAACTTCAGTTCCCAAGGGCGTTCAACCTACCAGCGCCTTCAGACTATACCAATGTTACATAAGGCGCTATATAAATGCAAAGTAACATAACATAACATAACATGTTCTCCACATACAAAGCAGAAACAAAGTTGCGCTCACATATGTTTATCAGGTACTTTCAAAAATCAAAAATATTACAAAACATTTAGCTGAAATGTTATGACATATCTGTCTGGTCCAGGAGCCAAGATTCCTCTTCAAAAACCTCAATGATGAGGAGGGTCTGAAACCTCAAAAGAAGAAGGTTGAAGCCTTAAAACAATTAAAAGATCCAACGTCCAATAAAGAACCTGGAAGCTAATTGCAGACACACATTCATTAAAGACTATGCAGAAAGCACACAACCAATACTGTGGTGAACTGTTAAGGATATGTATTAAACAGGAATGGGGTATTTACCAGGACTAGGCAGTTGAACAGCTATAGACAATCCTTGCCCAAGCACCATGCTTGGTCTACCCTATAGGAGATAGAATCAGTTTAGACGTTTTTATTCAGATTTCTCAATTTACATATAAACAAAAACATTCAGCATATCTATAAAAATATCTTAAACAAAATTACATAAAACCATCTTGCATCATTTTTATTTCCAGTATTTGTCTCAAGTACCCCATGCATAACTGATCACCTAGCTGCACATTCGAATATGGTTAAGAGCACAGAGACTATTAATTATGCCACCCAGACGTGGGACACAGTGCTATCACCTCGCGATTATCCCATGTCTGGCGTGAAGGATTAAAGGTACGCTGATCCAACCCGTGTCCTGCTAATTTTTCAGTTACACACCTATGTCCATTTTCTCAACAGAGTTTCCAGCCTACTGTGCTTCCTCGAAGCCCCAACTATCTGCAGTGGTCACCCCCTGACCACAAGTTAATGTATTTTACAAGTCCTTTGAGAGTACATATTGACTTTTTATTTTTTTACTGTGAATTGGTTTAAACTAAACCTTACACAAAAAGATAAAAACATATTACAAATATACAAATATACAAATATACAAATATACAAATCTTCATAAAATATAATCAGCTAACCAATTACAAATTACACAACTTTAAATGTTAAATCATGCAGTATACCGACAATCCACACAACCCAGAACATCGATTTAAAATTGACATAAAGAAAGCATCAAGGATAAATGTTCTCCCCGCATAAACCTAGACCATAATAATTAATTGAGACTACAGATTGGAAGCATTGCGGACGTTTAAAGTACACAACTCTCTCTAGAACAAGAGCCGGGCGTTCCATTAGGACTTTGATTTATGACAACCAAACGTGAGACGTAGCGCTATCCCCCAGCGACTGTCCCATGTCTGTTTTGTAATGTTCTAGACATGCTCATGTCACAAGTATTCACATACAGTATCAGTCATCTTCCCTTTCCATTGTTCCAACAGTGTTTAGAGCACACATCGCTACTGTGAAGCCATCGCAATCCGCAGTGGTCAGCCACTGCTCACCACTCAAAGATCTCACCTGGCGACATTTCCCTACTTTCATGCGGATAAAATGTCAGTTATCTTTTTCTCACAGGTTCCCTGTGAATTACTTACTGATACTAAGCCTATGACATTGGCACAAGATATTAATGGCATTACAGCCAAGAAGACAGATACCAGTTCCCTGATGAAGGGCATCTCTGTCTGAAACACGTAGTAAACGCTCAAGAAGACGAAAGAGGACATTTCACCCTGCTCCTATGAACCAACTCTCTTGATTGCCTATATCTGTTTTTTTAAAAAAATGAAACAATGGGTGTTTGTTGTGAATCAATTAAAAACTCTACTTTAATTATTGACAACGATCACACTTTTTGAATACTATTTTGTACATTTTCTAAAGCCCTTATGTCATACTTACAAGAATATACTTTGTTACTTTTGTGAAATAAAAGTTTAATAGATTCACAGTTCCGCGTTGAACATTATATCTTTCAATTATTGTTCATAAGTTTCATCAGGCGGTTTGCCTAAACTGTGCACCCTGGTCTTTTCCTCTATTCTTGAGGAACATTCAATTACAAATATATTGTACCATCTACATAGAGGATTAATGCATGCATAAGGAGAAGCATATAATGCAGCATCTAGTTATGCACCTGGTGACATTCCACAATTGGTGCAGCTCGACAGTTGGAAAGGTGTACCTTTGTAGCCAGATGCTTTTATGCCGGTGGGGGCATGATTAGATGATACACGTCCCAATATTTTCAGAGTGTGACATTCTAGTTATAACAAACACTCTTGTTTATCAGAGCCTTAACTCTCTTGGCCATAGCTGGGCCGAAGGCATCTCGGATCCTCACTAGTTCGGATTCAAGTAAAGTGAGTAGTAGTTCAGGGCATCTTATGCTTTGCATCAGCACATTTTCTGTTCTGAAATTATCCTTAAAAGGGTGTGTGGTCGAAAATATGGTGGGTTAAGTTAGAATTGTGATGTATTTGGTAATGTCATGAACTGTGTCATTGTACATTAGGACATTCCAGACATTACTAATGTTTCCACTGTTATACGTGGCCTAGGTCTCCCATCTGGTGAAACACAGATTGTCCATCGTTAGCTTGAAAGTATTTTGCCTGTTTCTGCTCAGGTCACTCAAGGCATGATTTAATGTCCCTGGTTACTCAAATTCTATAGCAAGTCTGTTTGCACTAACTGCTCTGCCCACTCAGCTAGGAATATTTATGTGCTGTTTCCAGGGATCAAATAGTCTATAATAATAGAGAATGAGGTACTAAGATCAATTTGGCATTCCACTATGATTTTTTCAAAGGCTCACATGGGTGTGGGCCTGGGCATATGTACACTGATATTAAGACTCTCTGAGGCAACAAGGGCAACCCCACCTTCTTTTGTTCATGCTACAGTTACACACATGAATTTTATATTCTGCTGAGACCATGATATTAATGGCTATAATGCAGCTATCAGTAAACCAGGGTTCTGAAATTCCCAGCATATTGATGTCAAATTCATTTAGAGCAAAGGTATATTGGCTGCATGTTTTATCGCAGGAAGGAAACTGAGGGGATCAAAGGTGAGTTAAGCTGGCATGGTACTTGTCTGAAAATTAGATGGAGATATCTTGATAACCGTGACCGGTGAATGGATAGGTTCGTCCCCACATCACGTTGGTTTTTGGAGTCTTTGCAACCAGAAGGCATGTGAATGTGTAAGCTGGGTGTTTCTACATTTATGACCTGTGTATTGTGGACTGTGTTTCACTCTAGGTCTGCTGCCATCTGGTAAGAAACATAATCTAAAGTCCCCTGTGCCCCTCCCACATCCTTACTATGTGGAAAGATGTATACCAACTTCTAATTAAGATAACTCTCACTGAACCTTGGTGGTTGTCACGCAGCGCGCGCCACTCACCTGGTCTGGGGGTCGGGGTCCTCAGCTGCGGCGGTCTCCCTCCTGGAGATTGTATCCGCGTTGGCGCCTTTCTCCTTGGCGTACCGCGGTCCGGGCTCCCGGCTCCCTGGGCGCGGCCATCTTGAATGTCCTGCGCATGCGCGGAACGTCAGTATCCGACGTTTCGCGCATGCGCAGTGACAGCGGTTTGCGTTCCAGGCCTCACTTTGGTCCCAGGCTATAAATAGCCTTCGCAGACACGGAAACAACGCGTCTCAACGCGGTTTGTTCCGTGTACACGCTCCAGGAGCCCAATCCTGCCTGAGTCTCTGTTCTGCTCCTGTCCTGTTCCTAATTCTACCTCGTGCTTAGCCCTGTGCCCCTTATCCTTTGCTGTGTTCCTTGTGCCCTGCCCTGCCTTGTTACTTGCCCCTTTGGGTTCCAGTCTGGTACTTGGTCCTTGGGGTTAGGTAGGTCCCTGCCTGGGTTCCTCTCTAGTCCTGCTCCATTCCTTTGTTGGGAAGGGGTCCGGTCCTGGGGTGTTCGTTCTCTTCCCCTACTCCTTCTTCCTCCTTGAAGGGTCTGCCTCCCCATTTCCTTTTCTACTGGTCTTGTGCCCTGCCGGTATCTGTGCCATTACTACCACCGAGGAATTACCGAAGATCCGTCCCTCGAACTGCTGGTACCGAAGAGGACTTCACCTGGCCTTCTCTGTCAGTGTTTTCACTGTCCTGACGTCACGCAAATACAGAGAAGTGCTACCCGTGACGTTGGGAGCTGGTTCAGCTCAATCCTGTCATTCATTGTCAGGAGGGTGTTGGGTCGGTTCCCCGCGTTGCTCTTTCATCTTTGCGAAGATCCATCGACAGACTGGCAGCCTCGTCTCCTCGCTCCCCAGGAAGAAAAGGTAACCAGCGATCTCGTGACGCCTCTTATAACAGATTGAGACGCCTTTCCTCCAGCTCCGACATGGCAGACATGCAAGAACTACGTGAGGAAGTACGAGCCATGCGTCTCGAGATGACCACCCTGCGCCAGGAGAATGACACTCTCTGGCAAGCAATGGGTCGAGGATTGAATTTTGCTCCACATCCTGAGAACTCTATGGCCCACACAACTCCTATGAAGTTCGATGGTGATCCTCGTCGAGTGGCGGAGTTTTGTACCCATTGCCGGATTCATTTTCAGTTTCGATCAAGCCATTTCAATCAAGACAAGGCCAAGATAGGGTACATCCTAGGTAACTTGACCGGCAACGCTCTAGCTTGGGCTGCTCCCCTGGTTTCCGCCGATAGTCCCTTGTTGAGTGATTTTGCTGCTTTTGAAAAAGCCTTTCTGGATATCTTCAAACCACCAAATCTGGCTGCCGTGGCCCAGAACCAGCTGATGGAAATCAAACAGGGATCTGGTGACATCATTAACTACATTAGTCGGTTTCGGCAGCTTGCAACAGATTCCCAATGGCCCGAAATTACTCAGAAGACTTTGTTCCGTCGTGGGTTACGAGACGAATACAAGGATGAATTGCTGCATATTCCTGAACCAGAAACCCTACCCGCATTGTTGGATCAGGTCCTCCGTATCGACCACAGACTGGCTGAAAGGAGAAGTGAACGTCGTCGAACGGAGAGATACCATCCGGGTCTCTCAGTACACCCTTCAGGATCTACAACCCCGACTGACGTGGGTCCTGAGCCCATGCAACTAGGAGCTATTCGCGGACCATTATCTGAGGCTGAGAAGAAGAGAAGACGTCAACAAAACCTATGTTTGTATTGTGGAGGGACTGGACATTATCTAGGTACCTGTCCTCTACGTCCCTTGAAGAAGTCGGAAAACTAACGGGCCCGCTGTGTGGTAAGAAGGCAGCGGTGGGCCGTTTTTCTGATTCAGACCTTCCTCCCATGCACTCGGTGCCCTTATTGGTCATGGAAGTCGGTATTGCATGGCAAGGGAAATGCATTACGACCAGGGCTCTTCTGGACTGTGGAGCATCGGGCAATTACATTGATGCCTCGTTTGCGGTTTCCAATGGGATCCACCTGTATCGCAAGGAACATTCAGCAGTGGTTGAGGTAATCGATGGTACACCGTTGTCTTCGGGTCCGGTGTGCCAACATTCCGGTCAGTTATGGCTATCAGTGGAAGAACATCTTGAACGGATTTCGTTGGATGTGATCAAGTCTCCCTCCTTCCCGGTAGTGCTCGGCTTGCCTTGGCTGCTTTACCACAATCCACAGGTCAATTGGACTTCCCGAACCATGGTCTTTTCTTCTGCACGTTGTTCTCAGGAATGTCATCTTCGTGATACCCTTCCAGCGAAATCTGGTTTGGGGCTACCCACTCCTGGAAACACCTCTGTCCGCCTATATGTTACTCAGTCCATACCACAGGAATATGCTGAATTTCTCAAAGTATTCTCCGAACCAGAAGACATTCCATTGCCTCCTCACAGACAGTTCGACTGCTCCATTGATATACTGCCTGATGCAGTCATTCCTCATGGCAAGGTTTATTCTTTGACGCAATTAGAAAAGGGTGTCCTGCAGGAGTACATCGAGGATTGCCTTGATAAGGGCTACATTGTACCATCCAAATCCCCTGCGGGATTTCCGCTTTTCTTCGTCAAAAAGAAAGAGGGTACTTTGCGCCCGTGTATTGATTATCGCCGGTTGAATGAAATCACGTGCAAGGACCGATACCCCCTGCCACTCATCCGGGACATCATTGAATCCTTGAAATCAGCTCAGATCTTCACCAAGTTGGATTTAAGAGGAGCCTACCACTTGGTGCGGATTAAAGATGGTGATGAGTGGAAGACGGCCTTCAAAACACCTTTCGGGCATTACGAGTATAGGGTAATGCCGTTTGGACTCTGCAATGCCCCGGCAGTCTTCCAACGGTTCATGGATGTTGTCTTTTCAGATCTTGTAGGAGTGTCAGTATGGGTATATCTGGACGACATCTTGATTTTTTCTTCTACTCGCATGGCTCATGTTGAACATGTTCAGGAAGTCCTCCGTAGATTATCTGCCAATCATTTGTATGCCAAAGCTGAGAAATGTCAATTTCATCTGGAAAGTGTGGAATTCCTAGGCTATGTAATCAGCCGCACAGGAGTTCGGATGGACCCCACGAAACTGCAAGCCATACAGGAATGGAAACAGCCCCATGATGTTAAGTCACTGCAACGGTTCTTGGGCTTCGCTAATTTTTACCGACGTTTCATTCCTCATTTTTCTCGCTTAACTGCCATGTTGACTCGTCTGACCAGCAACAAGATTCCTTTCTTTTGGGATTCTCAGGCCGAAGTGGCATTTCAGGAATTAAAAAAAGCCTTTATGTCAGCTCCTATTTTGAATCATCCGGATGACAAAGAACCATTCTTAGTTGAAACGGATGCCTCGGACTATGCAGTTGGTGCAGTCCTGTTGCAGCATGATCCAGTTACAGAAACAGAACATCCTGTGGCCTACTATTCGCGGAAGCTGTCACCCAGCGAAAGAAATTACGCTGTGATCGAGAAGGAACTTTTGGCCATAAAAGCAGCCTTCGAAGAGTGGCGTCATCACTTGCTGGGTGGTAAATATCCAGTGGAAGTGCGCACAGACCACCGTAACCTTCAGTTTTTACGTTCCTTGCAATGCAGAACCTCACGGCATGCACGTTGGGCCTTTTTCTTTTCTCAGTTCGATTTCGTGGTGACTTACATACCTTGCTCTCAGAACATAAAGGCTGATGCCCTGTCCCGATCCTTGGAGGACGACATAGACAGAGCCAAGACCAAGGAACCCTTGATTGCTTCGAAGCATTTCCTATCGATGTTGACTCCTCAGCTTCAGCAACTCTTAGATGCGACTCGGGCGGATCCCTCCAGATCCCTGGTATTGCGACTTTATGATATCTGTGAACGCGACGGATTGCTTTTCTTCAAGGATCGCCTGTACGTCCCCACTTTGAATCTTCAAAGGACTGTCCTACAGAATTGTCACGATTCCGTTGTCTGTGGTCATCGTGGGGTCAATACCACCCAAGAACTGGTTGCACGACAATTCTGGTGGCCAGGATGGGCCAAACAAGTTAAGCAATATGTGGATTCTTGCCCTGTTTGTGCTCAGGTGAAAGTACCACGCAAGAAACCCCTTGGTCTACTGCGGCCTACGTCTACGCCACCGTACCCATGGCATACTATTGCCACGGACTTCATTGTTGAATTACCGCCCTCTGGTGGGAATACGTGTATCATGGTAGTGGTGGATTGTTTTTCGAAATTGGCTCACTTCATACCTTTTCCGAAGTTGCCCACTGCCTCCCAGATGGCTCGACGTTTCTTACATGAGGTGTATCGTCTTCACGGTCTTCCTGAGAAGATTTTGTCGGATCGTGGTTCGCAGTTTATTTCTTCTTTCTGGGATCAACTGTGTCGTCATTTGGACATTCAGCGCGCTCTGAGTTCCGGTTACCATCCCCAAACCAATGGGCAAACCGAGCGTACTAATCAATCCCTTGAACAGTACCTGCGATGTTACGCCAATGCCACTCAGGACAACTGGTCAGATTGGTTAGACACCGCAGAGGTGGCTTACAACAATGCTGTTCATTCTGCTACCGGACTCAGTCCCTTCGTTTGTTCTGTTGGTCTGCACCCCAAGCTGCTGCCTCTTCGTCCGATGCCTCCTAGTGCCGTTCCGTCGGCTGATGCCATGGTGGCTCTCATCCGTGATCAACATCGCCTGGCGGCCAGTACCTTGGCAGTGGCACAAGCACGTATGAAAGTTCAGGCCGATAAACGGCGGAGTCCTGAGCCCGACCTTCAGGTTGGCGATATGGTTTGGCTATCTTCCAAGAATCTGCCTGTTCGCAATTTGCCCGTGAAATTGGCTCCCCGCTTTTTTGGGCCCTTTCGCGTCCTTCGACGCATTTCCCCTGTTGCCTTTCGTTTATCTTTGCCTCACTCTTGGCGGATACATCCTGTTTTTCATGTCTCTCTTTTGAAACCCTGTGTGCCCGATGTTCTCGGCCGTCCATGTTCCCGTCCTGCCCCGGTGTTGGTCCAGGGAGTCCCTGAGTTTGAGGTGGAGGAGATTTGTGATTCACGGATTAGGCGTAGGGTGCTTCAGTATTTGGTCAGTTGGAAGGGCTATCCAGCTTGTGACCGCACTTGGGAGCCTTGCTCCTTTGTACATGCCCCGCGCTTGGTTCGGGACTTCTTCCGTCGCTATCCCTGGAAACCTGGTGCCCCGGGGTTGTCCGGGAGGGGGTATGGTGTCACGCAGCGCGCGCCACTCACCTGGTCTGGGGGTCGGGGTCCTCAGCTGCGGCGGTCTCCCTCCTGGAGATTGTATCCGCGTTGGCGCCTTTCTCCTTGGCATACCGCGGTCCGGGCTCCCGGCTCCCTGGGCGCGGCCATCTTGAATGTCCTGCGCATGCGCGGAACGTCAGTATCCGACGTTTCGCGCATGCGCAGTGACAGCGGTTTGCGTTCCAGGCCTCACTTTGGTCCCAGGCTATAAATAGCCTTCGCAGACACGGAAACAACGCGTCTCAACGCGGTTTGTTCCGTGTACACGCTCCAGGAGCCCAATCCTGCCTGAGTCTCTGTTCTGCTCCTGTCCTGTTCCTAATTCTACCTCGTGCTTAGCCCTGTGCCCCTTATCCTTTGCTGTGTTCCTTGTGCCCTGCCCTGCCTTGTTACTTGCCCCTTTGGGTTCCAGTCTGGTACTTGGTCCTTGGGGTTAGGTAGGTCCCTGCCTGGGTTCCTCTCTAGTCCTGCTCCATTCCTTTGTTGGGAAGGGGTCCGGTCCTGGGGTGTTCGTTCTCTTCCCCTACTCCTTCTTCCTCCTTGAAGGGTCTGCCTCCCCATTTCCTTTTCTACTGGTCTTGTGCCCTGCCGGTATCTGTGCCATTACTACCACCGAGGAATTACCGAAGATCCGTCCCTCGAACTGCTGGTACCGAAGAGGACTTCACCTGGCCTTCTCTGTCAGTGTTTTCACTGTCCTGACGTCACGCAAATACAGAGAAGTGCTACCCGTGATGTTGGGAGCTGGTTCAGCTCAATCCTGTCATTCATTGTCAGGAGGGTGTTGGGTCGGTTCCCCGCGTTGCTCTTTCATATTTGCGAAGATCCATCGACAGACTGGCAGCCTCGTCTCCTCGCTCCCCAGGAAGAAAAGGTAACCAGCGATCTCGTGACGCCTCTTATAACAGTGGTAGAGCCACTGAGGTGGGAGTATCCATGACCACAGGACACTTTTGTACTTTCTCAGTGAAATGAGGAAGCACGTCATCTAGTTATAGACGTTTGGTGTGTTTAGCTTGGAACATAATGGTGCCATTGTTCTAAAGATTGATAGTTTATTGAGAGTGACTGGGGCAGGGTAGTTTTTACAAGTTTGATCGCTCTGGAGGCAGCATGTAAGTTCTTTAAGCTTCTTTATTCTGCTACTTCTTAAATCAGATGTCATCAGGTACATAGGCTCAATAGGAGTTAGAAGGAAGCACAGAGAGCCCACTAGCAACCACCACCGAGGCTTCTTGCCTCCAACTCTCTGGCTTGGAACACCCGGTCATCCACCAGCATTCCAGACAATCACAGAACAGTCCACTCATAACATCCCTCCGACCATGCATTCAGGTAGCAGGGAACAAACAGAAAGACCAGTCATTACAGTAGTATCCAGTCTGACAACAGCATTTACAGTGGTCACCATGCTAATGTGGAAAAGCTCTGACAAGAGGGACCTCCAGATTAGTAGCTGAGCAGTGAAAATTGTATATGTACACCATACTTCCCACCCGGTACAGAATATGTATCAGTAAAGGGGCAGTCACGATGGTTCCCTCATATGTTGTTTTTTTAACTGCCTTTTACTTTTCCTAGTGGTAACTTTAGCAGGGATAGATTTCCCCTTGAAGTCCCTTAGTGAGTTGATCATTCGCATAGTTATAATACCCATCATTAGCAAAATGTACCAAAAGGTGGTAGGTTCTGCTATGTTCAATATTGTGTATGTAAAGTGCATAAACCACTGCTAAAGACAAAGGTGGATCACTTGCACATCTTTGGAGCAGGAACCCCTCCCCATCCAACAAAGAAGCCTTTCTATCTTCCGCTAGAAACTACAAAGAAGCCTTAATCACTACCAAATCTGGGATCTTCAACACTAAAATCCTGGAAGCCATCACCAACACTAAAGAGCTACTCAAGATCTTCAGAGTGCTTGAATCCCCCATACCTCCTGGCTCTAGTTTCACTGAAATCAAAACATGGTGCGCCACGATCCAAACGCCGCTAGCAGACAAAACACATAAGTTAAGAAATAAAACCAATTTGAAGAAATCCTTCCTGTATAAAGTTCCAACTTCCCCTCCAACCCACCCTCATTGATTCCACCACCACCCACTTCCACTTTACTGCAGTCTCCACTACAGATGTACAGATCATTATAAAACACCTCAAACCGTCTAAATGCAAAGGCAACACTTGCCTCTCCAACATTGTTAAGCTCTGCAGCACCTCACTCGCACCCATTATCTCTAAATGTATCAATGCCTCCTCTGTTACTAGTTCTGTCCTCACCACCATCAAAGAAGTGCAGGTTACACCCCTACTGAAGAAACTATTACCCCATCACCAGAGTGCCCTACTTACTCAAAATTATTGATCGGACAGCCTATACACAGCTCCAAGCGCACCTGGAACACCAATGCCTCCTTGGTATCCGCCAATCAGGATTCAGACCTAGACATAGCACCGAAGCTGCCCTCGTTGACCTGAAGATCCAACTTGACTGCATCCGAGACTCAGGAGACCACCTTCTCCATCCTGGACTTAGTTGACCATGACATCTTCTGCCAGAACCTCATCACTATTTTCAACCTCTCTAATGATGCCACCAGCTGGATCAAATTGTTCCTTAGCACGCGCTCATCAAGGGTTTCATAAGATTAGAGACTGTGCACCCCATTTCAGTACTCTTTGGCATCCCCCAAGGGGTTTAGGGTTTAAAAAAGCCCTCCTGTCCTCCAACCTAGGATTGCCCATTGCTGACATCTATCTATGTCAATGCTTCCTCCAGTCAGACTATTACTAACACCCTCTTTACTGTCCCCTTTTCAGACTTATGACTTTACATATGGTCTCTATCCTCTCCCCTTTTTCCTCCTCACCCATTAATGGTGTAACCAGGTAGTAAGTTCTCTTGGCACATTTCCTATCTTCTTAGTGCATCATTAATATCTACAAGAATGGCACTAACATGACCCAGAGCTCTCAGCCCAACCTCCTCCTCCTTGATTTGCGTCTTCCATCTCTCATTAACTTCCTCCCTTCTCATGCCATTCCTCTGGCTGCCTCCCTTCTGGCCTCATTGGCCCTACCAACGGGTGTACCCTGCCCCTGTGCCCCACTTCGGAAACCTTTAAAGGTGGCAATCAGCTTCTCGGGAGGAAAGCTCAGGGGCAACGTGCTCGCCTAGGAAGCAAGATGACACAGAGCAACACAGGTTCCATCCCCGGGTCCACGCTTAGAAACCTCAGGGTATTGAGCATGTTATAAATAACCTAACATATCATATTTGGCTGCCCTTAATTCTTGTGCTGCTGTCAAACATTCTTCTGATATCTGTCTCCTCTTTGAAGACTTTGACCTGGACGTCCTCACTCTCACCAAGACGTGGTTCAATGCCAGCTCTGTCACTGCTTTTGACACCCTCCTTCCTGAGGTCTAAACAGTCTGGATGTGGTGTGGCTCTTGGCCATCCTGAATGGGTCCTTGCTTCCATCATAGCCACTCAATCCTACTCCTCCTTTGAATGTCTTAGCTGCAATGTGTGCATCTCTCCTTCCCTCTTGCTCACTCTTGCTACTATCTAGAGGCCTCCTGGCCCAATCTCCCCTTCCTCTCTGAGTTAGCCGACCTTGCCTCCTCACTTCTGATCTCTTCCTCCAAGCTTCTCCTCCTTGGTGACTTCAATTTCCATCTGGATTCTCCTGATTCCACCACTCTACTCTTTCGCAACCTCTGCAACTCTCTCTCTCACTCACCATCCTTCCCTCTGGCCCAACCAACTCTGCCGGGCACACGTTGGATCGGCTCATCACAGCTGATCTCTCCTTCTCTAACGCTTTCACTACTCTTTCCTGGTATGACCATTCCCTCCTCTCCTTCCATCTGGAACTCCTGGGCCCCCTGGCAAGGCCTCTGCCCGATCTGTCAGTCTCCTTCTCCGTCATTCGACCAATGAAGCGAGTGTCAGTAGCTGCTTTCGCTGCCTCCTTCAACCCCCCACTCCCACTACTCACTCTCACACTGACTCTGTTCTTGCTAACCTTCACCTCTCCATCTCCAACACCCTTGACATCCTTTATCCTGCCATGCGGATCTGCATGAGCCTGCTTCCAAGTGCAATAGTTGGTATGACTCTGACTTAGCTTCATTGAAACGCTAATGCAAAGTTGTGGAAGCAAGTGGCTGGCTTCTAGAACACCCTCTGACAAACTTGTCTGCTGCTTACTCCAAAGGCAATATAGATTCTCTATCTGTTCCAAGAAATTGGCCCATATCCAATCTCGCATCTCTGGAGACAAAAATAACACGGCTGAACTTTTCAAAATCTGTAAGCAACTGGCTAATCCTCCTACAATCTCCACCTCTCCTCTTCCTTCTCAGGCCCTCTACACGGCGTTGGCCATCCACTTCACAACCAAGACCCATAATATCCTGTCCTCTCCCTCCTGCACACCACCCATCCCCACCACATGCAGGCTCCCACCTGCCCCCGATGTCCCCTCCCCATACTCTCCTCTTTTTCACCCATTACAACTGATGAGGTCACCAAGACAATATGCTCTATGAAAGTCTCCTCCAAACAGGTGCTTCCCTGCTCCTCTAGAAATATCAAAGACAACATTGCCTCTCTCACTCCCACGCTGGCTGAGTTCTGAAAACACTCTTGCCACTGGTTAACCTCTTTCCTCTCGAATCAGCTCTCACAGGTGCAACTGGGCCCCTTTCTCTCCTCTATCTCACTCTCAACCTGTGGCACACCTCGGGGCTCTATCCCCTTGTCATGGCTCTTCAATATATACCTTGCCCCCCTTGCCCACCCAATCTTCACCTTCTCTCCTCATTTCAAGTGCTATGCTGACAACACACAACTTTCCTTTAAGCTTCCCTTCTCTTCCTCTCTCCTTCCTCTCTCATTTCCGACTATCTGACTGCAATTCAGGCATGGTGTGCTGCCAACGATCTCTGCCTTAATGTTAGTAATACTGAAATCCTTCTTGTTGGGGCCTCTATTCCATCCTTCCTTTAAACGCACCGGCCACCCTCCTTGTGCCCCTTCCCCTTACCCTCTAGTGAGGCTAAAAAAGTTGGTGTCATCTTCAACACCTCTCTCTCTTTCTCACCCCACATTGCTGACCTTGCCAAGAAGGCCCACTATCGGCTTCACCTCCTCAGAGGTATTCTCCCTGTCCTCACCTTCCCCCAGAAATTCAATGTCTCCAGAGCTCTTGTTCTCGCAAGGCTTGATTATTGCAATAGCCTCTTCCATAATCTATCTCTCTCCTCATTCTGCCCTCTTCAACTAATCCAGAAAAGTACTGCAAGACTTATCCTTGGCCTCAAGTCCAGGCACTGCATCTCTCCAGCCCTAAAATCTTTCCACTGGCTCCTGGTGTTTGCAAGGATTAAATTGAAGACCCTCTGCTTCATCCACAAGGCTTTCTGGTGCCTGAGACCTCGCTACATCCAACTCTCTCTCTCCCTAAACATCTCCCTGCTAGAGTCGTTTGGTCCTCTAGCTCCAACTCTCTGCAGGTCAGACGTTTCTCCAAGCAGAGAGTGGTGGGTAGATCTCTCTCTTCAGCCGGAGCTTCCCTAAGGAATGACCTCCTTATCCCTCTCTGTCTTGAGCCGGATATCCTTAATTTCCAGAAACTGCTCAATACCTTCCTTTTCTCTTCCTCCTTCCATCTCCCCCGCTGCTAATCTCCTCCACTACAACAGGATGTCTGTGTCGCTTATGAGTCTCCCTGGGTTCAGGCACTCCTTTGACCAGTCCCCTACCAGTACTTGCCCTTGGGCACCCTTCCCTGATTCGCCTCTGAGGATGGTCCTCCCCATCCCCTCTTACTATTACCTTACTATTACCTTACCCTAGCTTCCCCCTTGTACTTGCCAAGCCCTTCAGGCCCCTCTCCCAGCACGTCTCCCTCTTTCCCCTCGCCTTCCCATCCTTTCCCCGACCTGCCCCCTTCCCCCTGCACTTCTTGTGACTGCAATTGAACGATCTGAATGTCACAAGGCCTAGTAGGACCGTTACTATTTGTTTTCTTCTGTGTCCACCCCCTCTTGGTCTTCTGGAGCCTGGAAACACTTTTTGCTGTATAGGCGCCATGCAAATGTTACATAAATAAGTAAATAACAATAAATAAAAGGATCCTGCATCTCACGCACACTTTGCAATATGTACACAAGACCACAGTTTGACCATCTTGACCGACTCGACATACCCTACACTAATTTTGCAGATGACACGCAAATACTCTTGAAAATCAATGGCAACAACAGCCTATACTCAGCCAACATCAACCGAGTCCACAGCATTATTCAAACTTGGATGGCTGAACACCATCTTTGTTTCAATGATGACAAAACTGAGCTCCTCATTGCTGGCTCCCCCATCGGCTCAAATTAATGGAACTCGCCTTTGCTTCCTTCTCCATTGTCGGTAACCCTACTCCTGTGTCCAGCCACGTAAAGACATTGGGCGTCTACCTTGACACAGAACTTTCCATGCACAAGCACATTAATTCCTTGGCAGCGTACTCTACAAAACGTATCAACCTAAGCAGAAAACTCCTCACACCTGAGATCTGCCTCACCCGTGTCCATTATTGGCAGCAAACTAGACTATTATAACGTCCTTCTCTTTGACACCACCTCTAAAAATCTTACTAAGCTACATCTGATCCAAAATAATGCCCTTGGCGCTGCTTGGGGTATGAAATGCAGACCACATCACACAAGCCAGGCATAATGCCCACTGGCTTCCAGTCAAAGCCTGGATTAAGTTGACGATCCTCTCAATCACACACCATTGTATACAAAACATCACTCTTCCTTTTCTGACCCAGCGTATCTCAAGAAAATCCAATCCTTGATGTCTGCGCGCATCGTCCACCCTTGACTTATTTACTCCCAGATTCATCAGAAAAAAAGGCAGGGTGGAGTGAGCTTCTTGGTCATTGTTCCCACCCTATTGAATGCCCTCCCACCCCGTATTCAAGATGAACCCTCCTATACCCTCACCAGGGAACGACTGAAAACATGGCTGTTTGACAAATATGATTAGACTACTACCAACAGCACTGTGACTCTGATACTAATATCTACCATGTCTTTTTTTCTTCTGTGTTACCTGCCTTACACTTGCACTGTGACACCTACGGGTCTGGATGCTGGTAACAAATTAAATAAATAAATACGAGTTGGGCAGACTTTTTTTGAAACAAGCAGATGTAGTTGCCATTATTATTGCTGCAAGTCTGTCCTATTTAGAGGTAACCCCTGGAAGAGGTGGTATTTCAGGAATACCCCCTACAGTATTGCAGAAAGGGCACCTCCGCCAGAGGTAATTTCTTAAGTCATTTCTTTTACATCTATTTCCACCTTCAATGTGTTGATGCAAATGGACAATACACAGTAGTCGTCCTTACCACGGCTGTCAATCTTTTAATGCAGAAAAAAGTCAATACCGTATTGTCCATTACATGAGTAAGGCGGTGATACGCGGGCATTAGTGATGCTCCATTTTTCACCCTCGTACCATGGCCCATTCTAAACACGTGTTTATACTGTATGAAAGATGTAGACAGTACAGTTAAACAAGTGTCACATTTGGAATTTCTACTTTCTGAGATGGAAATAAAAAAGGCAGATTTATTAATGGAAATCTGCCTTATTAACCACCAGAAGTATTTAGCACCGGCAGTAAATATACCTCTCAACCGTGAAATGGGAGGACAGTATATCCGGCAACATTTGTCAACTACCAGGGGAATTACCATTACCACCCAACTTGTTATGACCCCTAAATTCCTCCATCATGAAGAAAAACTCTTGATGCAGGATCTGTGCTCTCATCCCATGTCTCTGAGTGTGCAAACTGCTTGATCTCTGGGGAATGGCTAATAGAGGACAGCAGCCAAGTTGAATAATAGGGGGAGTAAGGGACATCCATGCTTTGTCCGCCTTTCCACTTAAAATACTTCCAACTGCCTCCCTTAGTAGTAACACAGAAATCTGCATTCAAATATAGCACTCCGAACCGGGCTAAAAAGTGTTTTCCAAAGACATAATTCGTAAAAATACCAACTCAAGCAGTGGAATGTGATTTCAGCCCATTTAAGTAGCATTGCTTTACCGGCCTTCCTCTTCTTGTACACATGTAGAAGGTCCAGTGGTGTTCTTTTATCATTATTTCCATACCATACCATACCACATGAAGCCAGTATGGGGGAGGGAGATCATGTCCCAATTGTTGGATTCACCGGCATTGCAAGAACCTTGACTGACATTTTTCAGGTATACATCTTTTATTTTACAAATGCTAAGAAAACAACATAAGGCGGGTCAGGTAATAGAAATGTACAAAAGTGTAAAACACCACTATAACATTAATTCCTAGACACTATTCGGACATTCAATTATTCCAGAGGAGGGGGAAAAATGTATTAAAAAAATATTTTTTGCATTTCATACTCAAGAGAATATGTAAAAATACAGAGGTTGTGTATCATGCAGATTATATCATGCACTGTATTTATTTGTGTCACAATTAATCATAGAGGTCTAGGAAGCGACCCCAGATCTCTCCGAAGTTTTCAAATTCACCCATATGCTTATGGACAACCTTTAAAAAGGTCGACAGGTTGAACAGTTCATCAATCTAGTTGTCAATGCACAAGCAAATCAGTGACTTCCAGGCACACAGGGTCCTTTTCTTTGCCAGTTTGCAGACGTGGAATAACCAAGTTTTGTTTGCATAACTCAACTCTTCTATAGAATGTTAATCTCCAAGAACAAGCAGGGAAGCTTTGATAGGCACAGTACATTGCATCACTATACTCAGTCTCCCCAACACCCTCTTCCAAAAAACTCTTTAGTCTTTCAACAAAACCAAATGAAATGACTCAGGGTTCCTCTTTCTTGTCTACATTTCCAACGTGCACCATTGCAAGAGAAGTGTCTTTGCTACATCTATTCCGGCATCCAGTATTTCCTGTAGAGTAACTTAATCTGGGAAGCTCTTAGGCCCAAATCCATAGATGACAATCGAACGTTATTGCAACATCTCCTCCAACAACCAGGCTCCAGGATTTCTCCCAGTTCTGTAGCCTATATAGGTAGATGTTCTGTATCATCTTTACCAGCTAAAGTTAGTATTCTATAAAAGGAGACAGCTGGGTGGGTGGCACTTGCACACACCTCCAGTTGTGACCAGGCTTCAGTCGGGCGGAATGTAGAAAATGATTGATCGAGCATTTCAGCTATAGCCCCTCTCAATTGCATATAGTCTGTGTATGTGCTGTCCCATAAATCATATCGCTCACACAATTGGACATATGGAATCCATCTGTCATCCTCAAGCAGATCCTTTACATAGCGGATACCTCCTAAGTACCAGGTCAGCCAGAATATAGTTTTGCTATTTATTTTATAGACAGGAGGCAGCCATATTGATGCATCTGGGATTAGAAACGTATTAGAGCCGAGCGTATATGAAATCGTATGCCAACAGTCACATACAAATTATGTGAGAGGGTTCTTGCTTCGTAACTTCTTAGAGGTTGTGATTAATAATACCTTAGGATCCATCTGTGTACTTTGGTTCAACTCAGCATTTACCCATTGGTCAGTCACAGGTCTTGTTATCTGACAATGTCCTGCATATATGTTTTACAGTGAAAGCCAGATGATAATTTGAAAGGTTTTGTATGTTAATTCCTCCCAATTGTGATTGGCGCTGCAGCTTCCAGAGTGCTAGTCTCGGTGGTGTACCGTCCCACAGGGATTTTTGCATCAGTGTATTTATGTCTTTGAAAAGACATTTTGGTGTTCTGAGAGATAGCATAGAAAGGATATAATTGATCTTGGGAGTCATATTCATCTTGATCTGGTTAATTTTTCCCCACAATGAAAGTTTCAAAAGAGCCCACCTGTTTTGATTTTGGGTAGTAATGTGGTGAAATTCATCTGCATCAATTCATTCATCTCTGAGCTGATCCAGATTCCCAAATACTTCAGTTTACTGGGACACCATGTAAAGTTCAAGTGATTAAACATGTGATTCCTGCAGGAAGCAGAAACAGGTAATATCTAGGATTTGCTCCAGTTAACTTTATACCCTGAAATCTTGGAAAATACATCAATTGCATCCATCAGGGAGGTAATTCTCATTTTAGGTTCTTCCACAACCGCCAGGAGATAATCTATCTGCGTATAGACAGCTCTTGTCCGAGTTATCTCTGTATCCAACACCACAAATGTCATTGCTGTTCTTTACTAAAATGCCCAGAGGTTCCATAGCAATAGTAAATAATCAGGGAGAGAGTGGACTGCCTTGTCTGGTCCTTATTTGCAGCAGAAACTTGTCTGATATCAGCTGTCTGATATCAGACCATTGGTGAGGACACCAGCAAAAGTGTCTGCATTAAGAGGTTTTATCCAATGTATGAAATTTGATCCAAACCCCATTGTCTTCAAAGTTGCCAAGAGATATTTTGACTCCATTCTGTCAAATGCCTTTTCAGGATTGAGGGAGACAGCAACTACTGGATTTGGATGTTCACTTCCTCATTCCATTGTTAGCAGCAGCTTTCTCATATTGTCTGCAATGAATCTTTGCGGGACAAAGCCAACTTGATTCTCATGGATCAGCAGACCTACCACTTTTTCTACTCTCTGCCAGTATTTTAGCCATTATCTTGCCATCTGTGTTAATCAGACTGATAGGTCTGTAATTTGCACAGTGTGATGGAGATTTGTCTTTCTTTAGTAATACAGTGATTAACGTACATTTCATAGAACTAGGCACGGTGCCCGTGTCGAAGGAGTCGGCATACACATCCCACAGGAGTTCAATGGCACAGCCAGGTAAGATATTAGATGTGGGGGTTTATCTCGGCTTTCAGCACTGACATGGGTTTCTAATGCACACAGGGTTTGAGTTAATGAAGCTTATGCACATTGACTCTGGGCATTGCACCATGAGTATGAAGGATATCCCTGAAGAATGAATCTGGGTGTATGTTAGGTGTGTAAATGCTGCCTAGAATATGAAATGTGTTTTCAATCATTAACGTTGCCAGCAGTACCTTCGTCAGCAGCGATCATTTTCTCCACGGAGTACCCCAGGTTCCTGTGGAAAATGATATTCACATCCTTAGGTTTGAGGGTGTTACAACTAGGTAATGCAAAGTTATACTTTATGTTTCGCATGTAGTCCTTTCTCTTCTCCGAAGGGTATGTCCCCTGCACAAAAAGCAATGCTAGCACCCTTTTTTTTGCCATATCTCATAACAGCACCGCCATATTCAGAGGTGACAAATACAACATACGCCTAGGCCTAGCTGATACCCACTGGTGTCACGGGAGCCCCAGCGATGCCGTGGGCCCCACCAGCACATGTCCTAGAAGGGGGCCCCACTTGGAGAAAAAAAATGAAAAATATTGTTTTTTCAAAAAAGAAAATATTTTCTTTTCTTTTTGAATTCACTCTGCATTCATAAAGAAATTATTTCTGTAATTATTTCTGTAACAAACTTATTGTGTGTGGGCATCTCATTTCTTTACAAATTTTAATGAGACTATTCTAGTGGCGCTTCAATGTTACAAGCAGTTAACTCTCTACTTTTAGGTTGAAAGCACCCACTTATGAGAATGTGAGAATGAGCGGTCCCCTGTCCCCTTTCTACACTTCCAATCACTCCCCTGGCATGCAAGTACTAAACCCACATCATAATTTCAATTGCCTAAAAAATGTGGCATTTAACAGCAAAACCCTGGTGCAGTTTAACATCTGTGTCCTGTTCTATCCGGCAACTGCTCTGAAGGTCATCCCGGTCTAGTCAACATAGCCCAAAATGTCAGGGGGAGGAGTGCTGAATCCCAGTGAACTCAATGGTGTTGCACCACTACTTATGTTTAATGCCTTGATTACTTATTGGTAATCTTCATTACTCCTAGCCCTATTCTTCATCATCCCAGTACTTGTGTATGAGGCAGTACTTGTGTATGAGGCAATCTTCCTCACACACAAGTACTGGGATGAGGTAGAGGTACGTATAGGTAAGGCCTGACTTAGCTACATGTAATCTTCATTACTCCTAGTCCCACTCTCCCTCATCCCAGTACTTACCTATCAGGCAAAGAGCCTCATTCGTAAACTCTGGGACAAGGAAGAGGGATGTGGAGGTAATTCTGGGCCAAGGAGCTGATGTTGGAGGTTGGGGTAAGAGTGGGATGGGGAGGGGATGTGTGTGGGGGGGCAGGATTGTGTGACAAACCATAATGGTTGTCCATGTCCAGTCTATGCAGGCATGATAGGTGGTATTAGTGGCTAAAGAGGCATTTTGGTGCAGCCAGTCTAGTCATTCCTCAGTTTGGTATGACTTTTTTTAACTGGACATTTCTGATAAAGCAGTCCTGCTAAGTGTGATTACCTGGCTAGACAGGTATTTAGGTGCTGCTAGTCTAGCTGTTTCTTACTGGACATCTGTGATAAAATAAATGATATGATATAAGCCATATGACATAAGCCAGTTAGAACACGCATGTACACAAGTGTTTCTAGACACGACAAGACAAGGAGGGAAGATAGAGGAAGAACAAAACAAACAATCTTACTAGGGCTTGTGTCATTCAGATCATGCAAGCGCGAGACTGAGAAGTGCATGGGGGAAGCGAAGGGGGAGTGCTCTGAGTAAGTGCAGCCAGGGCAGCGCGGCTCTGGGTAGTGCAAGTAGAACAAGGGGCTCTAGGGTTACATTTACAGCCCCTAAGTGTGTGGTAGGCCCAGGGGCAGTGCAAGGGTGACTGATCAAGAAAGCGTCTGGACTCAGACCCAGCCAAGCAACCAGTTGCTACAGCAGACAGGTAGGTCAGGTAGACCAGCAGGGGAGGGAAAGAGAGAAAGCAGAGAAGAGGAACATTTTGAGCTGCTTCTGGACTTCTGGAACTTCAGGTGGGCCGGCTCAAGTTTGAGAGGGTCAGGGAGGCAATTCCATAGAGAGGCACCTGCAGAAGAGAGAGATCTACCCCCACTCTCTGCCTGGAGAAGCGTCTATTCCTTAGAGAGTAGGTGGTAGCTGAGCAAAGGGCTCAAGAAGGAAGATATTTTGTAAGAGTATTTTGGAAGAGAGCGTTGGATGTAGTGTAGGACCTGGGCCCCGGGCCCAGAAAGCCTTGTGGACAAGGCAAAGCGACTTGAGAGATACAATCCCTGGGCTTGAGGCCAAAGATAAGTCTCTCAGTCATGTTCTGGATGAGTTGCAGAGGGCGGAGAGTAGAGGAAGGCAGCTTGAGAAAGAGGCCATTGCAGTAGTCCAGCCTAGAGAGAACCAGGGTTCTGGAGACAGTGAGCTTCTGGGGGAAAGTGAAAAAGGGAAGAGTCCCTTTGAGGAAGAGCAGCTGGTAGTGGGACTTCTTGGCGATGTCCAAGATGTGAGGAGAGAAAGAGAGGGTGGAGTCAAAGATGACACCAAAATGTATTGCCTCGCAGGAAGGTGAAGGAAGAGGGCCCAAGGCAGGTGGCCAGAGTGAGAGAGGGAAAGGAGGGGCAGGGGTCCCAATGAGGAGGATCTCCACCTTACTTGCATTAAGGCAGAGATTGTTGGAGGTGCACCAATCCTGAATCGAGGATAGACAGTCAGGAATGAGCAAGAGAGGAGAGGAGTCTGAGTGGAGCCTGAAGGAAAGTGGAGTGTCATCCGCATAACACTGAAAGTAAGAGGAGAAGGTAGATATCAGGTGGGCCAAAGGGGCCAAGTAGAGGTTGAAAACCCAGGGTAAGAAGATGGAGTCCTGGGGAACGCCAGAGGTAGAGAGAGATGTGGCAGAGAGAACAGGACCAAGTTGGACCTGTGAGGGGTGGTCCAAGAGGAAGGAGGTCAGCCACTAAAGGGCCTGATCTGTGATGCCTAGGTTCTCATGGAGTCGATTGATCAGTATGGTGTGGTTGACTGCGTCGAAAGCAGAGGAAAGATCAAGGAAAATGAGGACAGAAGGAATACTAGTCAGACTGATGCTCATGGAGACAACCAACAGATTCAGTGTGGAGAGTAAGATGAGAGATGGCCAGCTTTTCCAACAGTTTTCCCAGGAAAGGGGGGATAGAATTTGGGTGATAGTTTGGATCGGCAGATGGCTTCTTGAGGAGTGGGTGCACAAGGAAGTGCTTAAGGGGAGAGGGGAACGTTCCAGTGACGAAAGATTGATTACAGAAATTGGCCAAGGCTGGAGCGAGAGTGTCAATATGGTCCTTGATGGTTCTGGAGGAGCAGGGGGAACACCTGTTTGGATGACACTTTCATATTTTGGGCTTGTCTAGAAACCTCGTCAGGTGTCATCAGAGAGAAAGAGGAGAAAGGAGATAGAGAGGTAGAGGTGGACAAAGGGGGGGGGGCAAGAGAGGAAGAGGGAGAGGAAGAGGAGATGGAGGACAGAATGTCCTGAGTTTTAGCGGAGAAGTGAGAGGACAGAGCCATACAGAGGGCCTGGGTGGGAACAGGAGAGGTAAAGACCACAACAGGATTAACCACTTCCTTTCAGATTTTAAAGAGTTTGGCACTGAAGTAAGAGGAGAAGGTAGATATCAGGTGGGCCAAAGGGGCCAAGTAGAGGTTCAAAACACAGGGTAAGAAGATGGAGCCCTGGGGAACGCCAGAGGTAGAGAGAGATGTGGCAGAGAGAACAGGACCAAGTTGGACCTGTGAGGGGCGGTCCAAGGGGAAGGAGGTCAGCCACTAAAGGGCCTGATCCGTGATGCCTAGGTTCTCATGGAGTCGATTGATCAGGATGGTGTGGTTGACTGCGTCGAAAGCAGAGGAAAGATCAAGGAAAATGAGGACAGAAGGAATACTGGAATCAAGGTTAGAGAGCAGATCTTCACTGGTGTTCAGGAGAGCAGTTTCCATGCCCCTGGCAGCTCTGAAGTCAGACTGATGCTCATGGAGACAACCAACAGATTCAGTGTGGAGAGTAAGATGAGAGATGGCCAGCTTTTCCAACAGTTTTCCCAGGAAAGGGGGGATAGAGTTTGGGTGATAGTTTGGATCGGCAGACGGCTTCTTGAGGAGTGGGAGCACAAGGAAGTGCTTAAGGGGAGAGGGGAACGTTCCAGTGACGAAAGATTGATTACAGAAATTGGCCAAGGCTGGAGCGAGGGTGTCAATATGGTCCTTGATGGTTCTGGAGGAGCAGGGGAACACCTGTTTGGATGACACTTTCATATTTTGGACTTGTCTAGAAACCTCGTCAGGTGTCATCAGAGAGAAAGAGGAGAAAGGAGATAGAGAGGAAGAGGTGGACAAAGGGGGGGGCAAGAGAGGAAGAGGGAGAGGAAGAGGAGATGGAGGACAGAATGTCCTGAGTTTTAGCGGAGAAGTGAGAGGGCAGAGCCATACAGAGGGCCTGGGTGGGAACAGGAGAGGTAAAGACCACAACAGGATTAACCACTTCCTTTCAGATTTTAAAGAGTTTGGCCCACAGAGACGTGGGCGTAAATGTGTGTCCTCTTCTTGATGAGTGTTATTGCTTCGACTGTCATTTTGGTGCAATCAGCCGATTTATGTCTAAATGTGGCCTGGCAAGCTTTACTGTAATGTTATTACTTGTCTACACTGGTCTACATTGTGCAGTCAGTTGGCCATGTTTTCATCGTGGCATGGCATTTTTAATGGCAAAGCGTTATGTTCCTGTGCACTGTTCGTGATTTGCATGTATTGAATCGGTGTTACCCTACTAAACAATTGTAAACACTCTGGCTTTTTAGCCAATTTTTCTCAGAAAGTGTGCTGTATGTTGCATTAAAACACATATTTATATCTTTCTCCTAGTGCAGCGTGGAGCATACCCCTTCAGCAGCACGTCTGTGCTTATTGCTCACACGTGATACTCCAGGCGCGACCTTAGATTTTTTGCCGAGTTGGGGGGGCCCCCTCAGCATTGCTCGCAGGGGGGGGGCCCACATTTTGTGTTACACCACTGCTGATACTAGTTGGTACCAAATGACATGGGCACACATATTGCACATAATCTTATGCAGTGACTGTCTGCCATGATTTGGGGAGACACGGGCACACATTATGGGGGAAACATCTGGAAATATGAAACAATGTTTCACCATCTTCAGAGAGAGGAACACTGACTTCCATCATCAGTATTCCTGATAAAACAAACAATCTTCCAAAAGTAAAAATAAAGCTGCCCCAACCCAGAGTTGCTCCTGTAGTGCAACCCACTCCCAATGAGGAAAAAACAGAACCATTAAACTATTTTCCCTCACTCATGTTGAATGGGTAATCTTCACTTTCCTGAATGTATTTTTGCCAAATTTTGTATCTCTTTTTTTTTACATCTGGTGGTAAGTTTGGTTAATGTATGTAATGGGGGTATGGGGTAGAAGAGGAACTGCGAGGGATCTCCCGTACTTTCTGTGGTAAGAAAGAAACCAAGGTAACAACTAAAAAATGCCAAAGCCCAATAGATCAATTTTAGTGTGGTCGCTGATGGGCCAGAAGTCGCCATTTTCTCAATTGCCTCCTGTCTCATCTATCCAGCACCAACTCTCTTGCTATGGCGGGGTGGCAAATGGGCTTCAAAGCCCCCCCTCCCCTCACCATGCCAGCATGCTTGTGAATTATGAGCTTGCTCATCCTCATTATATTTATGCAGACCGGCTTCCAGGCACTCGCAAACTCACTCATGTGGCAGGGTCCATGCAGTGGTGGCTGAGCCAGAGACTTCATGCATATAGCTGAGCCAGAGCTGGGACAGGATGTCTGGGTTGGCCCCCAAGAGCCAAACACAAGCAATCTGGGTTTTGCAACTTTTTAAGATTTAAAGACCCAGATTAACGAGACCCAGATTAACGAGACCCAGATTAATGAAACTATTTTACAAAACTGTGTTACAAGGTCCCTGTAAAAAAAAGAGAGGGTTGAGGCGCGCACTCCAATTCCTGGCCAATATACTACCTGAAAAAAGAAAAAGAATAAATGGGTTAAATCCAAAAGTGTCCAATTCACTGAGTTAGATCCCAATTGTTGCAAAAATATTCACAGGGCTGGATCCCTTATGCTGCATTTGGGCTGCTGTTCTCCTGCTTATAGCGCTTTCGTGTCCCAACAATCTTCAGGGAGGCTGTGTTGCCTTTCACTTCAGGTGAATCCAATTAAATTGCTAATGCAGTCTCTAAGAATTATGGGAGCTGTAGTGGAATCATTAGTTCAATTCAGGTGACCAAGGAAAGACTCCCCTCCAGGAGTACACATCTTACCCTTAGCAGGGGAGGGGGGAAAACCATAACTATTAGGCTAACTCTGTGAATATTTTTGCAACAATTGGGATCTAACCCTGTGAATATTTTTTGCAACAATTGGGATTTAACCCAGTGAATTGGACACTTTGGGATGTAACCCATTTATTATTTTTCTTTTTCCAGGGCCCCCTGTGGATCTGCCCCAACCAACGCAGCCAGCCTGGTGGAGATCCCATCCCTGCTAAGTCGGAAGTCGGAGGTCCAGGAGGGGTGGACACCCCACCAACTGGACCCCAGCAGATGGAGAATGTGCCGGCATCATCGGGCAGGGCACGTGCACGACGGCGCCAGTGGATTCCATCATCCCGGATGCCGTAGTGGTGGCAGAAGCAGTTGCGTCAGAGGCACCGGCAGGCTCAGCGTGGGAGGCATCCTGGCTCAGGGCCATCAACATCACAGGGGCAGGCATCGGCCGGAGGGCAGGAGGACCCTGGATTGGGAGTGTCTTCCGTGTGGCAGCGGTGGGACCAGCAAATAGATGTGGAGCGGCGGAGTAGGCACGGCTCACTATGGTCAGGGCGGAGAACTCCATGCGCAGGGCATTGAGGCGGGCTGAGTGCCTCGAGGCAACTCGCAGGGAGTTGGAGGAGGGCATGGCTGCATCCCTGTGAGACCTCGGGACCAGGGAAGAGGCCCGCCTCTGGGACTTTGAAGAGGAGTTCGATGATGCCCTGGCCCGGAACCTCAAAGAGTGAGCCGTAGGACTTGCCCGCCGCCTTTGTACATAGTTCTTTAGGGTTAGGTTTCCTTTGTTTCATATTTTTATTTGGAGTTCATGAGCATTGCTCCACTTTATGTATATAGTTTTTTATTCATAAGACTTTTTTGTAAGTTTCCTTTTGTTTGTGGATCATGGACCCTTTGGACTTCCATTGTATATAGTTGCAGACTTGTACATACTTTCTTTCTTTGGACAGTCCATGGAGCAATGTTTTTTTTTTCATGCACTTCATATGGACAATGGCAATGGACCACTTTTGTACTTTCCTGTTGTGGATTTTTGTTTTACATTGGAATTTTTCATTTCATTTGTTTCCTTTCATTATTTCTTAATTTGCACATTTCATTTTTCATTTAGTTATTTCGTTATGTTTTTCAATACATTTCGTATTCATTCATTATTGGTGTGGTGTACTCTCATTGGTTTTGTGCATGTCTCTATGAGCATTGCCTCAGTCATGTGTTGCCACATTGTGGCTCTGTTGTACACTCATGCATGGCCATGCTGGTTCTTTTGAGACTCTCATGGCATGGCTAATTTGGGAGTGGGCGCAGTGGATGGTTGCATGCTTTTACTGGGGGGGTGGGGGGCATTGTGATTGGCATTAGGGCCATGGGTCTGTTTAGTTATGACATGTTATTTGGTGGGCCATGTGTCGGGGCCTGCTGGCAGGTGCCCATCACCGGGGGTGGGGTGGGGGACATGAGTCAGGGCCTGCTGGCAGGTGCCCATCAATGGTGGAGGGGACATGTGTTGGGGCTCTCAAGTGCATGGTGCCATGTGGGCTGCCTGCAGGGCGTGATCAGGGGTGTAGGGTAGTCCCCTGTGGTGTGGGCTGCCTGCGGGGCATGCCCAGGGTGGATGGGCTGCCTGCAGGGCATGGTCAAGGATGTAGGGTAGTCCCCTGTGGTGTGGGCTGCCTGCAGGGCATGGCCAGGGTGGATGGGCTGCCTGCAGGGCATGGTCAGGGGTGTAAGGTAGTCCCCTGTGGTGTGGGCTGCCTGCGGGGCATGCCCAGGGTGGATGGGATGCCTGCAGGGCATGGGGAGGGGGGAAAGGGCACACACAGGAGGGCCCACACTTCCAAATCGCATGTAAACGCCCCCACACACCCCCGGAATACACATACCCAGCTCGCGCTAGCGTAAACGCGTGTAAAAGTCCACGCGCACCCCGGGAATGCACGTAGGCCAGCGAAATCGCGTGTAAAAGTCCCAGCGCTCCCCCGGAATACACGTACCCCATTCGCGCTAGTGAAAACACGTGTAAAAGTCCACGCGCACCCCGGGAATACACGTAGGCCAGCAAAATCATGTGTAAAAGTCCCTGCGCACCCCCGGAATACACGTACCCCGCTCACGCTAGTGAAAACGCATGAATAAGTCTATGCGCACCCCGGGAATACACACAGGCAGCCCATCCACCCTCCCCATACCCCACAGGCAGCCCATCCACCCTCCCCATGCCCCACAGGCAGCCAACACCACATGGGGGACTTTTTCCACGCATTTTACCTGATGCGAGCGGGGTACGTGTATTCCGGGGGTGTGCATGGACTTTCACACGCTTTTTTGCTAGCGCGTGCAGGGTACATGTATTCCAGGGGTGCGTGTGGACTTTTACACACGTTTTCGCTAGTGCTAGTGGGGTATGTGTATTCCAGGGGTGCGCAGGGAGTTTTCCACGCGTTTTCATTGTTGGGGGCTGTATGCTGGTCCACTGGCCTTTGCACCATGTAGGGGATTTGTGCAATGTTTTTGGCGCACTGGGCGGGGTTGGGGGCGTAACTGGTGCTGCTGCAAGGTCACTGCGCCACTCTGCGCCATGGCTGGTTATGGATGTTGAAATCCATGAATACGCTGTGCGCTGAAATGGGTTTTGGTGCACGCGGCTGGTGGAGACTGCCGCACATGCACTCTGTGCACCAGCCGCGTGTGCCACATGTGCGCCGAATTCTATGAATTACCCCCAAAGTCTCAGGAGGGGTGAGGGTGACTGAAAGACCTCAATGAGCACACAAAGCACGGACACTTACAAATTACTCCAGACAGGTGTTATATCAAAAACAGAGACACATTTATTACAAGGCCTTTGTAACATCGACCATAGAAAAAGAATCACAGTAACACTAAGTAAACCAACACATCACAATTAATACAATATATATACAAGACCATTAGAGTCTAAAGGGTTAGCTGCACGAAATATGTCGACCACCTAGAAGGGAAGGAAACAGGCAGTGCAGATAGTCTTTAGGCCCAGTTTGACATCAATAGTACACCTAACTAAGAGGCAGTCCAAGCCCTATGAAGAGAGGAGCCATGTGCTCAATAGTACATGCAATGCAAACGCACGCCGTTGCTCCAATGGGCAGAATGGGGTCTCTTCAGGGGTCTCTAGCAGCTCGGGAAGGTGGATGAGGCGATGCAGAACAAGTTCCCACTATTCAAGAAGGACCTCCACTTGAAGGCAGAGGCAGTTTAAGAGTGCAAGATGGAGTCGCTATTTCGCAATAGCAGTGGAAAGGAGAGGGACCCTCAGGGGCCACTCGTGCGTCAAAAAGGGCCCTTGCACTAGTGGCCACTGGTTGAGGTATGGAGTACTCAACAGTCCCCGACACAAGCAGACCCAAACTTCGCCAGTTCAGTCCACTTCGCTTGCAGGTTCGAATGCGGCAAAAAGGACGTCTCGGCACCTTTCAGTTTCTGAGATACAGCGATGATTCTCAAACGGGACAGTGGCGATTTCTGTGCTCCGGGTGGATGAATCGACAAAGTTTCACTGCAGCAGGCTTCAGGGGCAAGAGGGTCAAAAATGCACTGCACTTGCAAAGGACGTTGCCACGGCAGGGCATCACAGTAACCGCGTTTACTACGGTCCTGGCGCACTCGGCTCACTTCAGACCTGGGAATGCCAAGTGTACGAAATTCAATATGAGGGTGCCAGGGAGCTAGCAGTATACCATGTTTCGAGGGCCTCCTCGAAATGGCGACGGTGACAGAGCAAAGCAACTGGGTAAGCAGGTCAGTCCACTGGTTGGCCCAGGGACACTTCCAAGAAATCTTACTTGCAGGGTTTGATGAAGGTGCCGAGAATAGTTGGTCCCACAATTCCAATGGGTCAAAGCGTCTTCGCAGACCTTCTAGGACGACCAGATGCAGAGGGGTCCCACGAGACAACAGCGGGTTCAGGGTGCCAAACCTTCCACCGGGTTGAAAGGGGCCCTTAGGGGTCCCTCGCGATATGGAAACAAGGAAATAACCATACACGAAAGGATGCGCCAGACACGAGGTTCAAATTTCCAATGCTAGGGTTTATTGCAAGCAAAATAGTCCCAATTGGCCAACTGTGGTCTCACGCCCCGCAACGTGTATTCTCTGGACCTCGAGGGACGCAAGAGAGCAAATTACGTACATCAGTTACATATATACAAAATGCATATCATACAATCAGCTATGTCATGTTTAACACCCCCCTTTTATTGAGTTTCTTTGAACTCAGGATGATGGTGGACATTTCCGACAAGTATGACAATTATGACACTTTCGATGTCTATTCTAGTAACAATGTGCAATTTAGAAAGTGCGGAGGCATCTTCTAGTTGTTGAACAGAACACGGTACTTCTGTTCTTGGAAGCAAGCTGCACACGGGGGAAGAGTCACATTACAAGCTTTGCTCTCTATGAGGTGCTATTCGTGTCCTGGGAGCCGACACGCTCTAAAGGGTTTTGTGAAGGGGGGGGCGTAAGAAGAGCATAATTCAAGCCTTTAGCTGTTTTATTCTAACATATTCTACCACAGTACGAGACTGGCTGGCAGCTGTGAAATGATTAAATGCCCTGCAGCTCTCCCTCAAGGCTACAGAGAGGAAGCGTGGGCATTCCTATCTGGGCTGCTCATGAGGAGTTTCAACGAACTCCTCAGTCCCGCGGCCTTGCCCTTTCATATTCAGACAACAATGTTAACAGTTGAGCAGAGTAAGCAGAATTCGCAAGAATTGCAAGCTGCAAAGCAGTTTAGACAGAAAGCAATGAGCAATGGTTAACAAGCAAAATGGTGATTCTTGCTACGTTTAAAATGGCCGCTTGTTAGTTAAGCATAGCAGTCTGTATCTCTATAATTCTGTGCATAAGACGGTTGGCCTTCGGCCATCAAGATACGTCTATCATCCAAATGAAGGGTATTCATTTTTCCAGATTGACAAACCCTCCTTTTGGCCGTATGCCAAACGTCTTATTCATTCATTGTATCCTCCTCTGATGAGGATAAGTCTGGGGTATCTATGTCTAAACCTTTCATGCTATCATAAGCATCATCTTCATCATAAATGTCTATAGCCATGAATTGTTTTATTGTTTTTGTTTCATCAGTGTCTCTGTTATTTCGGCCATGCGTTTGTTTTCCTCTCGACACTATGTGCATACATCCCTTAGTACATCCCTCAGTTATCTCAGTGCAAACTATTGGTAGGCATTGTATGCAACAGCAACATGTTATGAATATACCAAGTACCACCACTAGTATCGAAATTAGCTTCCATCCCCAGGACCGCAATAATCCCCAAAACCAGGATCCTACCCCCCAAGCCCCTTCTTCAGTAGAAAGTGTGGAACTCAGGACATGTAATTTCCGGATTGCTTTAAATATCGTAGGGGAGTAATCATCTATAAACACACAGAATGCAGTTTTTACGAGTTTGCAAACTCCCCCACGATCAACTAATATTATATCAAGAGCCATTCTGTTTTGTAGTGCCATTAGCCTAATTCCTTTTTCTTCCAACGTCATGTTGTATGAGATATCCGTTGTTGTATCTATTGTATTTTTTAGTATTCTGGACAGTTTCCTTATGTTATAGGAATTTTCTATTTGGGCCAAGAATGGTATAAACGATTTGGCTACATCCATTGCTATCATTCCATCTTCACTACTCCTTCGGGTTCTACCTTTTAATCGCCTCATTACTTCTGCAGTTTCTAAGAGGAACACTCCTGGGAATAGTAGACCCAAGTAACACGTACCTCCCCAGTTTCTAGGTAACCATGGATATGCTTTTTCCCCAAATATAAAGTAAGCAGGGTCCCTTACGTACACGGGTTCTATTTCGTGCTTTAAAACCACTGTGTTCAGGCAGCTGCTAAACGTTCCTACTTTATAGGAACCTTTTTTCTTTAAACATAGGGGAGCAGTTTTGGGGCTGTAATCCACTGTATAGGCAGGGGGCACAGCATCTTTATTCCATTCATCCCTTATTCGAAATGTCATTACTGATGTTTCTTCTGCTGGCGGGGTCGGTCTATTCTGCCTATATAATCTATCTAGTCTTGTTGTCTTTCGTGTATTTTCCCTCGTGGGATCTGGTGAAAACATGCAAGCTTTGTGGAATATGGAACAACCCACAGGTTTCATGATCACTTCCTCAAATTCATTCATATTGGTCTCATCTAGCTGACCCGTATTACTCTTGTTCCATTTTCCAAAGAACATTGCACTCAACGATACTTCACATGAATAAACCAATGATAACGGTTGTACATACCAGCCTATCCCTTTCCCACCGTGCTGTGGTAAATGGGCACAAACCCAGCAATATTTTTTCTTTAAAACCTCATGGGTCATGTTCATGATGAGCAACAATGTATTTTTGCCATATCCTTCTCTGTGTCTTTCTTCCATTGGGGACAAATTACCAGTGATTACATGAACCGGGCTTTCAGTAGCTGCTTTTGGCAAAAGTGTTTCTAATGGGTGCGCGGACTCCAGGAACCATAGTGTAATAGCTATTATTATTGGTACTACCATACTTAGAGAACACAAAGGAACCAAAGGCAAAAGAAAAGCACCAAAGATCTGTGGATCACTTTGCCTGTCGAGGCCGCAAATTATACCGTTTCACTCCTGGTATTGTATGATCCGTGAATAGTGCCGTTGCACTTCCAGTATCAGGCTCAGTGTCAGCCTGCGGCGTAATGATGGGTAACGATGAGCGCTGTGGCAATGATGTAGTTTCTTTCTTTGGCTTTGGTGCGTTTGCAGAAGCCGGTGGGCGCCAAAGGGGTACACACATTGTTTCTGCTCGTGTTTGCAATGCAGAGTTTGTGTCGCTCGGCAGTGATGTTGTTTCTGCTGAGCAACGTTGGGGCACTTTTTGACCCTTTCCCCTTCCTGGCAGCCTCCTCAGGCTTTGTTTCAACTTTCACTTCTCGCTCAGGCTGATGCTGTGGCAGTGGACTGGCAACAGTTTCTTTCTTTTTCAAGACCGTTGTCTCTTTCTGGTCGTCTGGATCAGGCAAAGTTTTCAGTGAAACTGGGAACCTTTTGGCATGGCTAGCATGAATCCAGGCCTTGCGGCCGTCCACCCGTATGGCCGTCTGCGTCGCCAGCAACACTTGATAGGGGCCGCGCCACCTGGGTGCTAATGCTGTCTTCCGCTCAAAGTTCTTAATCAGGACCCAGCTTCCAGGCTCCAGCGCGTGCCCCGGTCCGGTGTATAGCACTGGTAATGCCTCCTGCACCTGCTGATGAATCAAACGCAACTTCTGCATTAAAAGGCCACAGTACGTGCTTAACACAGGATGCTCGACCTCACATAATCTTTTGGGCTGCGGTGCGCACCATACATTTGCCGGTCTCCCCATTATAATTTCGTAGGGGGAGAGCCCAGTTTTAGCCTGCACAGACGTGCGCATGCACAATAGCGCTAGGGGTAATGCATCCACCCAACTCAACTTGCTCCCAGCACAGATTTTAGCTATCTTTGACTTTAAGATACCGTTATGTCGCTAAACAAGTCCGGCGGAACTCGGATGCCTGGAACTGTGGAATCGTTTCTCTATCTGTAGACCTGCACAGATCTGAAACACCACTGTGCCCACAAAATGTGGGCCGTTACCTGACCACAGGACACGGGGCAGCCCGAACCGGGAGAAATACTTCTTCAACATTACTTTTGCCGTTGACATGGCAGTACAGTCCTTTAAAGGATATGCCTCCACCCACTTGCTAAATGCACAAATCACCACTAACACATATTTGTAGTTCTGGCACCTTTCCATTTCTATGAAATCAAAATGGATCACCTCGAATGGCATAGAGGGTTCCCTTCCCTACATTGTGTTTCAGGCACTTAATACAATTCTGCACTAGCCTTTCTGCATTCTTTTTTATGTGCTCATTTTTCCATACTGTGGATAAATGCTGTACCATTTTTTTCGCGCAAATGTGGGTAGGGCTATGCGCCATGGTAACCATTGCGGTTACGTAACAATTTGGCAACATCCAGTTCTTGGTCTCTTTGTCCACCCAACATCCTTCCAAATCTAACTCAGCAGAGCCCTCAGCCCACCCCTGCATATCTTTGGTCGTGGCCTCAGCCTGCATTTCTTTGACTGTGGCAACTCCATTCTCTATTATACAAGGTACTTCCTCTGTTTGTACTGTCATCATTCTAGTAATCAAATCAGTGGCTGTTTGTTTCGCAATCCTGTCTGCAAATGCGTTTCCCTCTCCCACTTTGCATGTTACTTTTTTATGCGCCTCGCATTTTACTATAGCTAAGCGCTTTGGAAACGTGAGTGCAGACAACAATCGTGCATTCAAAGGGCCATGCTGAATCCTGGCCCCATGTGATGTCAAGAAGCCCCTCTCAGCCCAGAGTCGGCCAAAGTTATGAACTATGCCAAAGGCGTACTGGCTGTCAGTATAAATATTCACGTTCAAATTCTCAGAGAGTTTACAGGCTTGGGTCAGTGCTAATATTTCTGCGGCTTGTGCCGAATTGTAGGGGATTCTTCTGCTCTCTACAACACTCTCTAGGGTAGTAATTGCATATGCGGCCGTTGATGTGCCATCAGGTAATTTAAAACGAGAGCCGTCACAGAACAACTCCCCATCTGGCTCTTTCTGTGGGATGTCGCTCAAGTCAACTCTTCCCTTTGTTTCTTCTTCAGTGACCATTAAACAATCATGGGGTGGTGATTCGTTGTCACCAATTTCTGCTATGGGCAGTGGCATTAATTCTGCAGGATTCAATGCGCTACACCTCATAATTTGGATGTGGGGTGCAAACAAGATGAGCTCATATCTTGTTAGTCTAGCAGAGGTGAGGTGTTGCGTCTGTGTTCTGTTTAATAGAACGTCTATGGCATGTGGCACCATCAGAATTAAAGTATGCCCCAATACCATTCCTTCCGTTTGTTTCACTGACGCAGCAGCCGCTGCAACAGATCGCAAACATTGTGGTAGTGCGTACGCTACAGGGTCCAGCGGGGAAGAATAATAGCCGCACGGCCTATTTCTTCCACCTTGTTCCTGTGTCAAAACCGCCAATGCACATCCTTCACTCTCGCTCACAAATAGTCTAAAGATCTTTTTATAGTTAGGGGTGCCTAAAACTGGCACAGCACACAATGCAGCTTTCAATTGCTCAAACGCTTTCTGACATTCCTCATCCCACTGTAAAGGCATCACTGCATCCTTTTTAGTTAATTTTACCATCAGCTTCACAATCAATGCAAAATTACTGATCCACTGCCGACAAAAGGGGCCATGCCTATTACAGCTCTTACTCCTTTTTGAGTTTTTGGAATAGGCATACTAGAAATACTTTCTATGCGTTCTGGTGTTAATCTTCTCCCTTCTTTCGAAAGTAGGTAACCCAAATAAGACACCTCCTTTTGATTATACTGGAATTTCTTCAAACTTGCCTTGTGACCATGGGTCGCTAGGTGTGTCAATAGTAATATAGTACTTTCTTTGCAGATCTCTTTTGTGTCAGCAGCTAGTAACAAGTCATCTATGTACTGCAAGAGTACGCAACCTTCAGGTAATTCTAGCATGTCTAGCTGCTCTTTTAGCGCTCTGCTGTAAATACTCGGGCTTTCTTTGTATCCTTGTGGAATGCGTGTGAATGTGAATGATCGACCTCCTAGAGTGAACGCGAACAGATATCTACTGCTTTTATCCACTGGAATGCTAAAGAACACGTTCTTCAAATCAACTACACTAAAGTATTCTGCAGTGGCCGGTATCATTGTCAGTATTGTTGTGACATCGGGACCAAAGGGAATTGTGGGTCTACCACTTTGTTCAATGCGCGCAGATCAATTATGAAACGATATGGTACTTCATTGCCTCCTTTCTTGTAAACTGGAAGAATCGGGCTGTTGCACGTGCTACCTGCAATTTCTTCAACCACCCCCAATCTCACCAGGTCAGTAACAATACTCTTTAATCCCTTCTCACCTTCAACAGAAATTTTATACTGGCGAATTCGTGGTAATGTAACACCTTCTTTCAAAGTTATTTTTGCTGTCTCTATTTTCAAGTATCCTACATCGTTATCATGCATTGCCCATAGACAGGTTGGTACTCTACTTAGCTCTTCTGGTAACGCTTTTGACATACATTCCGTCACCGGTGCATCGTGAGGCCAAATCGTGAGGAACACCCCATCTGCCGTACAATGTATAACTGCCCCCAATTTTCTCAACAAGTTTAATTCTAGTAAATTCTCCCCACAATTTTCTGTCAGAAAAACTGGACACTGTTAAGTAAATGGTCCTATTGTAATTGGGACAGTTTCGGACATGGGGTTAATTACTGGTGTACCTGCGAACCCTACAGAAACATTCTTTTGCTCCGACAGTGGGATCTCCGGAACCAAGTGGTTGTCTTTCGAACACTTCTGTGCCCCTGTATCTACAAGGAAACAGTGCTCCTTATTCCCGACTCTCATTTCTACGTAGGGTCCTCTCTGATTCACGGGAATAGACACTGGTTCCGACCCCTGCCATGGGCTGTCCTATTGAGAAAATAACACATCGTCCGATGTGTAGTCACCGCTGCTACTATAATACGTGTTTGGCTGTGTATCAAAAATATTCCCATTTCCCCCTCGGTGTCCTCCACTCTGATCATTTCTCTGTTGGCCCTGCCCGCCCTGATTTTGGTTCGGAACACTTTGGTTCAATGCCTGGTTCTGTTGAGCTTGGTTTTGACCATAGGATTGGTTTTGATTACCTCCATTGGTATATCCCTGCTGCTGCTGCATGCTATTTGTGCTTGGGCCATTTGACCCCTGATGTCCTCTATGAGGCCTTCTCTGGCCAAACCCACCTCTATTCTGTAGGTGCGGGCATTGCGCTCGCCAGTGTCCTTCCTCTTTACAGTATGCACATTGATTTAATCCCAATGACACCCCGTGCATATAATTCAAATTTTCCCTGCCTTGTGCATTTCCTCTACCTCTATTGTATCCAATTACCTGCTGCAGTAACACCCCTACCATCGTTCGCATCGCTTCTTTTCTCATCTCCAATGGGTACCCATTACACATTTCACTTACTTCCTTCACTGACGTTCTTTTGTTCGACATCCATCACATTGTTTCCCCCACCCATGCCTGCAATCTTTGTTTATCACTTATTTGTCCCGGTGCCGGCAAATGCTTTGCACCACCTGGAAAAACTGTCGGCCACGATTTTTGCATATACAACCTCGACGCCTCCTTCCAACCTTCCTTAATACACTCATAACTATATTCAGGTGTAGCAAACATTACAGCATATCTATCTTCCATTTCATTTTTCAGTTCAATGAGTTTGTACACATGTTCTCTTACATCTTCATCTCTTTGCTCACTGCGTGCTAACTTATTCAAATCTAACAATCGTTGTGGCGGTAAATTCCCAAGTATCTTTTTCCATTCTCCCACCAAAAATGTCCCCATGTATTCCAACACTGCTTGTCTCTCGTTGCTTCTTCGGTACCCATATAATGAGGCCAATGCTGCCGTCCCATCATTTCCTTCTATGTGCATTTCTGCCTCTTGCTGTAATTCAATCTTTCTTTCTTTACTGATCGCGCTGCGAGTTACTTGTCCAAATCCTGTTCCTTCAGCCCCGCCTCTCGCCTCCCCGGTCTCAATTTCGACTTCGGGAGGGGTGGATGGTGCTGAATCGGTCTCTGGAGCAGGGGGGTGCGGATGGGACAAGTGACACAGGTGGTATCTGTGAAGGGCCTTCCTGGGTGCTGGGAAATTGCGCGTCTGCGGTCTGCGCTTGTGGGATGGCTTGAGCTGTGGGTGGGGCGTGGGTTAATGCTTGCGTGAGGGGAAGTGCTTGGGCTGTGGGAGGGGGTATGAGAGCTACTGGTTGGGCCTGCGCAGTCACTACTGGCGTGTTTGGTTTCGATCCTGGTTTTGGGCCTCGACCCGAATGGGTTAACAAATGTTCCATTAATTCGTCTGCTATGTGTAATTCCCGCTGTGGGTATATTCCTTCTATGTTCATTTGCTCACGTCTCCCTTCCCGTCTTAGACTTGCCGTCCACTCCTCCTCCTCCTTTTCTTCTGCTACCTCAAGCTTCGATTTGTGCCTACGCGCATGGTTCTCTCTACTCCTAAGTCGGAGCATTGCTTCTCTCCTCCAATCTTTGATAGTCTCAAAAGCTGTGGGTCGCGCTTTTTCCCTTATCAACACCCTTTCTAGGTCATCTATCCTCGCAATCTCAAAGCTACCATTAATCGGCCATTGATGGTCCTGTTGCTTTCTAGTTTGCCTATGCCAAATTTCACAAAACATTATCGCACCCACACCATATTTTGCATACATGTCATAAGCCGGCATTCCCCCAGGCGGTGCACTTTGGCCATTTTCCAAGGACTGTCTACCACAGCGGAAAAGCCCCACTAAAGTGGTCAGTACTCCAGGCATGTTTTTAACCTTTCCTTTGGTTAATCAACCTTACTCTGGATGTTTGAATTTGCAAAATCAACACTCTACCAATAATCAGGGTTTCGTTTGAATCCGGAAATGACTCACCTGATAAAACAAGTCGCCTGTTTCCTGACGCAACCTCTCCCAACGTCGTGTCTGTGCTTCTCTGGCTTCTGCCTCGTTTCGGGACCCTTGCCTCCTTTGCCCTGTGGCCCGGTACGTCGATCAAGGATCAGATGTGTGCAGATCTGCGGAAGGAATCTCTCCTCACTTCTACAGGGCGCCCCGTACACCTCTTGATCCCGGCTCGATCGTGCCGTCCTCGCCGTTCTCCGCCTTTACTCCGTTACAACGTATACGATGGGGCAAGTGGGGGAGGGTCCCTATTCGGGTGCCATCTTGAAAGGGGCCCTTAGGGGTCCCTCGCGATATGGAAACAAGGCAATAACCATACACGAAAGGATGCGCCAGACACGAGGTTCAAATTCCCAATGCTAGGGTTTATTGCAAGCAAAATAGTCCCAATTGGCCTACTGTGGTCTCACGCCCCGCGACGTGTATTCTCTAGACCTCGAGGGACGCAAGAGAGCGAATTACATACATCAGTTACATATATACAAAATGCATATCATACAATCAGCTATGTCATGTTTAACACCCCCCTTTTATTGAGTTTCTTTGAACTCGGGAGGATGATGGACATTTCCGACGAGTATGACAATTATGACACTTTCAATGTCTATTCTAGTAACAATGTGCAATTTAGAAAGTGCGGAGGCATCTTCTAGTTGTTGAACAGAACACGGTGCTTCTGTTCTTGGAAGCAAGCTGCACACGGGGGAAGAGTCACATTCCGAGCTTTGCTATCTATGAGGTGCTATTCGTGTCCTGGGAGCCGACACGCTCTAAAGGGTTTTGTGAAGGGGGCCGTAAGAAGAGTATAATTCAAGCCTTTAGCTGCTTTATTCTAACATATTCTACCACAGTACGAGACTGGCTGGCAGCTGTGAAATGATTAAATGCCCTGCAGCTCTCCCTCAAGGCTACAGAGAGGGAGCGTGGGCATTCCTTTCTGGGCTGCTCATGAGGAGTTTCAACAAACTCCTCAGTCCTGCGGCCTTGCCCTTTCATATTCAGACAACAATGTTAACAGTTGAGCAGAGTAAGCAGAATCCGCAAGAATTGCAAGCTGCAAAGCAGTTTAGACAGAAAGCAATGAGCAATGGTTAACAAGCAAAATGGTGATTCTTGCTACGTTTAAAATGGCCGCTTGTTAGTCAAGCATAGCAGTCTGTATCTCTATAATTCTGTGCATAAAATGGTTGGCCTTCGGCCATCAAGATACGTCTATCATCCAAATGAAGGGTATTCATTTTTCCAGATTGACAGGGTCACCAGCGGTTCCTTCGTAGTTGCAAGATACTTGGATCCTATTCTTTGTTCAGTGAGAACTCAGGAGATCGACATGGTAGTGGTGTTTTCAGCCTCCTCTTATCCTAAGTTCCCTTCGTGCCAAAACTGAGAGGACCCAATGGGAGGTCTGCACACAAACACACACTCCATACGTGGACTAATCACGGACCACGGTGGTCCCAGTCATTCATGGCACTCCAGACTCTCTGGCACCCAGGATGTGTATTGGAACCAGACGTTCCAGCCCACATCCTGAAGGCGCACACGCAAGGCATGCAGAAGCCCGCGAAAGCATTGGGATTCGTGGGAAAGTGCATGACCAAATAAAGACTGACCCAGGTCGACTCGACCTGGGGAAGCTGAAGGGGCAAGATGGCCAAAGGACAGGACAACGAACCTTGTGGCATGACCATTTTGGAGCCAGACCACCTATTCGTGCCAAACGCGGTTAGCGTGGTTAACATGGCAGGAAAGGGTTAAAAATAATGTGAAAAGAAAACTGCCACCAGTCCTGTCCATGACACGTCTGCACAGTTCATAAAAAATCCAGCGAGAGTATCTAGGGCCTTTGGAAATGACTACAGACCCAAGTGTACTGTATGGTAAGCTACATTGCACACTTGTTACATGTTGCACAAAAGTTGCAACATTAGGAAAGGACTAAGGGAAACAAAGTCTCCCAGTACTACTGTCCTAAGGGCATGTCAGTTTCCCCATAAAAAGTGAGCGAAAGCTCAGAGAAGTGCAGCTGAATGCTGTGCTTCTCTGGCAAAGTCAATCAATGGTTTCTAAACAGCAGCAAAAAGTTTGGGGGTTGACACAAGGAGGGAAAATTACATACAATTATGAAATCTTTCCTAACAGGCATGGAACATTATTTTAATCCATGTAACAGCCAGAAACAATAACTATCCAAACACACCACGCCCACTGTGTCCTTCCGACGTTCTTCCTGCACCGGGGTGCTCTGTATCTCTGGGCTATACAATATCTTCTCCACTGATGATGTAACAAAGGGGGTCCTTCTTTAATGCTACCATGCCAGGTGTGGGTGTGGTCACAACCGAGCACTGACCCTTCTGTAGCGATATGATATGATATGATATGGCATGTGTAACGCGCCTATACACAAGAGGTTAGAGCATCTGCTGTTCAGGCAATGGTGGAAGACTGCACCCAGAGACCTCAGGCCTCCCTCTGTGACTCCCTCAAATGTGACTCTTCCACACGAATGAGAAGAAATCCTCTCAGGCATCAGGCCAATGTCTCTCAAAATGAATGCGGTAATTAATTTGCAAAGACATATACAACGCACACCTTCTAGTCCAATAGGGTTGCTAGCCTCACACCTGAGCGCTAGCTTGTGGGTCTGCATGACTCGGGTTGCCATGTTGTTTCGTTCACACCACGTGACATTATTCATCATACCTTCTTGATCCTTACATTAATATGAAATATCAACATAAATGATCAGTCTAGGCATCCCAAGGCATCACAAGGCACACTGAAGTTCTCTTCCTCGCTTTTTGAAAGTAACACTGCACAATTTCACACGAGCTTTAAAGAAAACCCTTCAGGTTTGGGGACTAGAACCCCAGAGCATCCCTTGAAGAAGACACTCGACCACTACACTGGCTTGCTCGGAGGCTCACAGTCATTGGCTCATAACATCATTCACTTGACCACATGACTAGAAAAGTGTGCACTAAAAGCATTCTGGTACTACACACAAACATAAGTAGGGCAGAGGTTTGGATCTTTTGGCTCTCCAGACGTTTTGGACTGCAACCCCAATCGGTCCTAGCCAGCAATCAGAGGTCCCAGAGGCTACATTGGCAGGACAGGGCAAGTCAGGCCCATTATCAACCTAAAGGAAGTGCATCACTTTTTCAGGATTGCCACATTCAAGATGGAGGCCATCCGGAGCATCATCCCCTTGATCATACCCGGGATTTTCTGGCTTCATAGGACCCGGTGAATGCTTACTTTCTCATTCCTGTCTTGCCAGGTATTTAGCATTTTCTCTGCCGCCCTGGTAGGCCAGTTCCAATTCAGAACCCTGCACTTCCTTCAGAAATTATCGTTGAGAGTTTTCATGCAGGTGACGACATCGCTAACAGGAATCCTCCATTCTAGAAAAATCGATACCACGATGATGTGCTCATCCATGTGCCTTTTTAACAGAAAGCCATTCCCTTTCTTCATCATCTTAAGTTAATGTATCACCTATCACTCTAACACCTTAACTTGATCAATGTTAAAACATTTCTTTCATAATCCATTTCAAATTGTCAAATGAATTGTAGCCAGATTCAATATCTTTTTGGAAAGGGTGTTTCTTCTTCACCCGCAAATGTTCATACTGCTTGCTTGTCTATAAAGTCTATAACGGTCCAGTAGCTCTGGGTACCAGTGAACATGTCAGCGCGCCCTTGGCAATGGTTTCTCATGAAGCCTTTTCCAGTAATCTGTGGATTTCTGGTTCCTGTCCTTGGGTGGCCGATCTTGTTTAGTACTCATGACTCTGGCTCTAAATTTCCAGAAGGATGAGCCTGCATTCCACAGGTGAGGTTGTATTGATAGAAGAAAAAATGTCTAGTCAAACAGTCACTAAACCTGGAGACGCCAAAAAGTGTAGTGAAAACTACTGCATATGTATACATATCTTTGATATTTCAACAAGTCTAGAGATATACAAATACACACGATTTTTATGATTCTTTGAGTAGGAATCTTCTCTTTAGTTGTCATGGTTTCGCGTGCAGAAGCCCTTTACGATGCATTTTGGACCAAAGTCCTTTTTCAGGGCGGTTCTCCAATTGCATTGGTGAGACATACTTTAGAACCAGGTCTCAGATCTCCTTGGCACCCAGATGTATGATGCGGGTGGAGAGGTGTTGTCTCAGCAGGTTTTCCCACGGTGTGGACAAGCCATGTATGTATCGATGTATTTGCAGCCTCACCTGCGTCCGTTGTTACTGCAAGAAGCTGGATAATTGGTGAGAGCTTCTCAGGATCGCCCGCCATTCTAAGCCGCAGGCCCCATCTGGAATTGGCCTATTCTGTGAAATAGGGGGAGCTGGCGGCAATGGCTAGAGCTACCCATGCCTTTGCCTCTCACCAGAAGGGCAAACCTGAAATCGTCAGGGCGAACAACATGCAGTCAAAGACATGCTCGAATGGACAGGGTGGCGCCAGATCCAGAGCAGTGCGCCAAATAGCCCAGGCTTGCTGAAGTGGGCAGAGCTCAGTCTGTCACAGTCAGAATCCCACAGCCATGAGTCAGAGTGTGGGGGTAAAGAGGGTCACCTCTGAAAAACTTGTGTATGAGTGCGATAGAAATAAAATAGCAATCAATAAATGAAACCTCAGCAGGATGTTTATATCAGGTGTAGACCTTTCCATGACCTTGTCAGTGTTTCTGAAATGTGCAGTCGCCTTGGATTCCTGAGCAAAGGTAGGTTATTGTTCAGTTGGAACAATCTCCTGCTCTTGTACTGCGTGGGCAGCCAGCATGTCCTGGCTTGGTGATTGGACACTCTGCCATTTAAATGGCCAATGGGGCTACCGTCTACTTTACAACACTTACCATTCTATGGTGATTTTCACGATTCTGGGGCTTGAGGGCTCCAGTGATTTTGGGTGGCACTTAAAAGAATACACCATGGTGTGCAATACTTTTACAGACGCCTCTTGCTCTAGCTCGGGCAATTCTGATGTCTCCATCTACCCTCCACGGGCCTTGCCTGACTGTAGAGGCCCTGCCTTCTGTCCATTTGACTGCCTGAATGTTGCATGGAGAGGGCTCTGGCAAAAAAAGGAATCTAGACTGTGGGGTCCTTTTTATTCTTAATGGAAGGGTAGGGCACGGATACCGCTCTGCTCTGACCCCCATAAGGGTCTTTATCGCATACAGAATGGTGTATGTCATTACTATCCTCATTACATATACAGTTGGGGGACCATTCGCCCGTTTCATGCGTCCTTTGAGTCAATCACACAGTGTGAAGGTTAGGCTTCTGAACTTCAACGTAAGGGTTTGAAATGTCTGGTTCTGGCACTAAAGGCCATTGTCCTGCTTCGGATCTGCCACAGGTAAGTAAAGCTCTGGGGTCTGCTCCCTCTGAGCCCCTATTGCAAAGCTCCTCATAGGTATTGCCTGATAAGGTTGTCTTCTCCACTGGCATCTCATCAGCCAGATGCCTGGGCGAATTAGGGGCTGCTTTGTAGAGACCCATTCCTTTGGGCTATTTTGGGCTAAAGGCCCAAGGTGTTACCAGATGTTCATCTTCACCAGGATGTTGTGTTGCCGACTCTCTTCAGTCCCCTGTTGTTCCTGATGACTCTACAGTAGATACTCTGTATTTTGGAAGGGTAGTAAAGGTGTACTTTCATGGAATTACAACTTTTGACAGTGTGATTTCTTTTTTTGGATTCCTTTCCATGTCACTAGGGAACAAAGGAGTCCACCTAGACTCCGGGCAGGTGGATTAAATTGCTAATTTCTTTTGCCAGAGTCTCAAGGAGGTTCCCCTCCCACTGGAAGTTGAAAAGCCACACACGGGTGGAATTTGACCCTCATGGGCTGATTTTAAGTGTCTCCATACCTGATATTTTTGAAGTATCTACTTGGAAAACCCCATATACTTTTTGTGTCACTGCAAGGTACTAGTGAGCGAACTTCAAATAATCTGTTTTAGTGATCTATTCAATTAAATTCGCATAGGTTTGTGTCACATTGTTATGCGTACGTTTTTCTGATGAAACGTTTCTTTCACTTCTTGCTAGTCCTCGTGATGTTAGGACTATGACAACAAAAATCAACAAAGCAGTAATCCCCTGCGTACCAGTAGTCTTTATCGGGTGAGTAAGCCAATCCTACTGGCTAATTTGCAGGTTTGCAGGTTATATGAACAAGTTCAGCTCAGAGTTTTCGAAGAGCCTGCACATTTCAACTTCGGTTTACTGTTTGCTACACAATGAGGGCAATAACAGTGTTCCATCCTCCTCTAGTGGCCCAAATGCAAATTACATTTCATATCAGGAACGTTATTTTTCCCTGGTTAAAAAAGAAAGAAAATGTTTTATAAAAATGTATGTTGTAATTTTGACAGCGGATAGTTATCATGTTGTTTTTAAATGTATTTAAAGAAAAAAACATATCCATACAGTCCCCCAAAACCCCCTCTCACCCCCACATTTTCTTCTTTTTCTGCACTTATCAGACTTACCCAGTCTGCTGCCTTAGACACAGCACTTGCCACTTGCTGGCTGCACTACCACTGTTTATTGCCCCCATTATCTATTTATTTGTATGTATTATTATTTATCTGTGTCTCCTCTGCTCCGCACTCTCCACTTCTTCCCCCTTCCATGCCCTTTTCCCCTCCCCCTCTCCCATGCACTTGCGCGTTCTCACGGTCACTGGGCCTAGTAAGATCGTTGCTCTGTTCTCCCCTGTTCCCCTCCCTTGCCTTGTCACGCTCCCATGACCATCCCCGCCTCCCGTGGGAGAAGAGGAACTGTTGTTCGTCTTGTGTACTGCTGTATGATTGGTCAGAGACTTGGCTTAAGAAGGTGGCAATTCTTGTACCCTCTCCTTTAGGCAGCTATTTAGTAAGGTTAGAAAGTGCCTGCCTCCAAGTGGTGCTCACCTTGATGATGTCAGGACTGTGACGAGGAAGAGTAGGAGTCAGAGTAAGCAAGGTTACCGCTGAGTACTGAGGACAATTGGGTAGCGTGGACTGGTACTTTTTAGTGCTGTCTCGGGGACAGGTGAAGAGTCAGCATGGCAACTGACTACAGCAGCCTTTCACATGACATGGCTATCCATCTGCAACCCTGCTCATTTGCATGATATGATATGATCTGGCATTTATAACGCGCCGGTGCACTTGTCAGAAAGAAGGGCACAGGACAGAGCACATGAGTGGACATCTTTGAGGCAGAAATGTTTGCAAACTGACCGGCCGATTACATTTACCTTTAAATTGCTGTGTTCAGTTGCGAATCAGACTTCAATTGACCCCATGTTCACATGTTGCTCATTTCTAGCGTTGATGAGAGAGTTAATATGTCCCATATTGTGATGGGCTGAGTATGGGGTGAATTTGTCCTGTGTACAAATAAATCACTAGGTAATATGAAAATCTGTTTAAAATCATCTTTACAAATTGCACAATATGCAATGAAAGTGAAACTCTGATTTTAGCTGTGTTTGTAAATCGTATACGTTGGTGTTTATTTAAATAAATGCATCAAAATGCATGTTTTTGAGGTGTTGAAGCCTATGGCACTTGAAGCTGGGGCAAAAAGAGTGAGGTGGGGAGACGAACATGTAAGTGGCATGTTCTGAAACTTTCTCTGGATCCTCTTGAGTCACTCCTCCCACCAAGAATTGCAGTACATCTGACGCTCCTGGTGGCATGTCCTTTTTACGAATATGGCAATTGTATCTTCTGAACTCTGCATCAACTTAATGTTATAGCCTCTCTCTTCGTGGATAGCTTTCCCCTAGACGAGGTTCTGTCAAAAATGCCCAAAGGATTATGACATGTTATCTTTATTTATAGACTATTCGTTCCTGAGCGATTTTTGCTCAATTGCTGCGCTGAGTATCGCTGTATTTCTAATATGAGCCAGAAGAGGGCAATCAAGTACTACAAACACGCCAGAAATCGCCACCAGCATTCAAAGAATGCGGCAACAAATAGTGTGGAGCCGTCGTGAAGACCTCCTCTTCGCTCTGCTGAAAAACAGGCGCTGCAGTCTCTGTGGTCGTCCTCCTAATGCAGTGATGAGTGCGCCGATTCTGATCAACGTGTAGAATAATGAAAGCGACATTTTGTGACGGTAGTACACTTTTTGTATTTTCTCCATATTCTGAAGCTATATCAACATAGGCGCATGGATCCCAATTCTAATCTTGTGTGGAAAGTGGCGTGTGGACCTCCGACAGTCTCCTCACCAAATCCTTCCGCAGCCATTCTGAGGGTGATGGTAGGAAATGTGGGGAGATTTCATGACCATTGTGGGTGCAAAAGGTGCTCTGCATGGTTGGCGTGTGCAGAGCATTTCCGGCTCCACCGACCAAGCAAGAAAGACATTTCGACATTACCGAAAGTGCCACTGCCCTTGAGAATCCTCAGCAGCACTAAGGGTGAAGTCGAACTGTTGTGGTGAAAAATGAGAAAGAATACCTAATAAAGTCCTAGCAATTAGTGCTTGGTTTACTGTGGGCTCGCTCTGCCATCTTGTGGTCTAGATCTGCATTTTATTTCTGAACGACTTCAATAGAAATATCATTATTATTTTGCTCAGCAGCAAGGCTTCACGGATGCTCCTGTACTTTAGCACCTATTTTTGTAGGTGTCCATGTGGCGCTGGGAGATCAGGGTAAGCTCGCACTTGTAGCTCAGCGGTTGCTCTCAAAGGCCCGTTTCCAAGCCATCAAGTGAAGGCCTGGGTTTGTGAACAGAAGCATGGGACAACAATAGCTCATATACAATAACTCGCATACATCTAACATCAGGACTCAGGGGCGGACTGGCAAGGGGGACAAAGGGGCAATTGCCCCCCAGACTGACTGTGCTGTTGACCCATGGGCCATAGCTTCAAAATGCAAAAAAAAACAACTATCGAAAAATATCGAAATCCTTCTGAATCTAGCCCGCTGCAAAGCAACCGAGTGCGGCAAAGCCTGCTCAGATTCTTTGTTAATGGGTTGAGACCTTTTGTCTTGATTTCTGGAATGTTGTAGATGCACCTGGGTGGCCCCACATATCGGTCTCCGGAGTGAGCGGTAGGGAGAGGAGTCTAGGCTGCAGGGGCATGGTCATACTGCTGAGTAGCAACGTATGCATTTAAATAACTGATTCTGTGTCCCTGGATGGTAATGTTGGTGCCACTGCTCCCCATAGACCATTGGTCGGTTACATTCCACTGGTAACATGAGGGACAGCCCAGGGTCGGGCAGGACTAAAAGGGATAGAGAAACATTGTATACAAGGGGCTTGTCCTGTCCTCAAAACATTTGTAAATGCAATAACTTCTTGCAATAATTATTTTGAACCTTCAGAAGCAGCCAGCAAAACAACTAACAAGTTTGTGTCACTGGGAAAAGAATGATCCAACCACTGGAATTTAGCTACAGCTGCCTTTTTTAATTTGGCTAGACATGTAGATTTCATATATTCTTAGAGAAAGCAATAGGTACAGCTTCCATATCAGGGGTCTTATGTGTATCAATGTGTCAAACATGCATTTAAAAAACACAATGCTTTACTAACTCCTGTAGAAATTGTTGCATCTAAAAACACTAGTTGGAATGGCTATACTGAGTACTTTGTCATTATTAACTATTTCGCTTTCTCTAAAAATATATGAAATCTACTTGTCTAGCCAAATTAAAAAAGGCATTGAGAATGTAGTGCAAGGGAAGGAATTCGGTGGATGATGGGTAAGGAAAATGGGGTAAATGAGACTGAGGTACACATCTGGAACGGTTGGCCAGCAGGATGACTGTTGCTGGGATCTATGTCTAAACTGAATGCCACAGCACCTGACTGTGGCACTGCCTTGATCCCGTTTCTCTATAGAGACGGAAGATCAAATTCAGGGCTATGCGCTACAGGAACAGTGTGATCCACAGGGTCGACTTTTTCGACTATCTGGGGGTCAGATTCTCTGCTAATGTCTGCACTACAGCTCATGTAACTAAAAAGCCATGGTAGTTTAAGCAGGCTTTGGGTGAGGTCTCAATGGCCGTGTCCATGTTCAGAGGTAGACCAATTGCTCCATTGTTGCAGTTGAACAAGGGATAAGTGCCCTCGGTTGCCAGATTTGCGATGGAACTGTGGGGCTATTGTAATGTCAATGCGGTTCAGATACCTGAGAACCAATTTTTTAAGAAATTGCTGGCGTTGCCAGCTTCGGCTCCAAATTTCAGAGTGCATGTGGAACTGGGCTGTACACTGAGTGGGGATGTGGTCTCCCTGCAGCCAGTATTGCATTGGCTTAGGCTATGGGGCAATGGCAGAGCTACACTTACCCATGATCTGATTATCAACCTGATTGACAAGGATGTGGGAGGCAAGGTCCCATGGCTGTTCCATATTTAGAAACAGCTGGGGGCAATTAACATTACGCATTTGTATCCAACTTGTAGTATGCTTTCCCATGAAGAACCGATGGACTGCCCACCTTTAGGAGTCTGTGAGCATGAAAACAGAAAGTATGGAAATATTGAAGCTAAAGAACCGAGGGCTAATGACATTCATGTGCCCGGGTGTCCAGCGCTATTTGCTATGGATGGAGCTCTCTGCAGATCACGTGCTCATATCTAGGGCACGTTTTAATTGTATCCCCTTATGGGCTGTGGTGGCAGCATGGACCTGGGGGGGGGGGTGCAGACCAGTCTTGCCCTGTGTGCGAGGCGCCATACGAGGACTTGGCTCACTTGATATTCTTGTGTCCTGCTTCCGTAAAGGCTAGAGGATTGCACATAGGACCCATATTGCAGGAATTGGGCTTTGTACAATATTGGCCTGCCCTAATATACTTGCTGTCGGTGGATTCACCACGTGTGGGCTGGTCTTTACTCACATACTTGAAATAAGCACTTTATCTTCGGAAACGATTGCAAAGTATACCACTTTGAAATGAGTTTATGCACAACCATCAATGATGTGTGTTCTGAGACTCTTTCTAGCTGCCATTTTAGTGAGGTGTTTATGTTGTATTTTACTGTGTCACAATTGGTATGTATTTATGTATTTTGTACTGTTTTTATGGATTGATTTGTATGCATATCTGAAATAAACATGGTGAAATAATCGATGTGGCCGTATAATTATCTCATCTGTATGTTGGAGTGACTGGCCGGTCACCTTCAAGGTGTCTGTTATATCCCCTAAGTCCCAAACTATAGAATAACGCGCCTCATTACGACATTGCGATATCCTGGTGGCAGAGCTGCCAGGATACCGGCAAATGTTGTTACCATTTCCGGCACCCAGACCTGGTTACGGGTGCCGAAGTAACGGTGTAAATCCCCATTCATGGATTCCCATAGGACTCCATGAGGGGATTTGCCATCATTGCCGGCACCAGCAATGCCACTGCCGGTAATGAGGGCTTTTTTTGCCGGTAGGGCGCCTGCCTTACCACCAGTTTTTAGCTGGAGTTAACCCAGGTGCCCGACCGGCAAACCCATAGTCACTGGGTCCAGTAAAGTACTGTTATCCATGAATATCGGCACTTATTTACCAGATCAGCTGACTTAAAATGAGGCCCGTCTTTTTGGAGCTGGCATACTAAATCCTAAATGCCCCAACTGCAATCCTCTTCTTTCAAGAGTAAATTGTATTCTTCCAGTGGCTCAAATTGGTTGTTAAGATATCCTGAATTGGTTGTTAAGATATCCTGCCACCAACAAAAGTAGTTGCTTCACGCTATTGGGGTTACCTCCATATGATAAAAGTATCTCTTTGAGAGTTACTAATACAGAGGACTCATCATTATTTAAGGAGATTCTTAAATAAGTGTTAAACGGCAGTATACTAAAACCAGAAGGTAAGGTGATGCACAAAAAATGTGGTTGTGATGGTTAGTCTAAATCAATCTGGCTTCAGCATTAAGTTTAATACTTGGTAAAATCAGTTGTCCCCCACTCGGTCGACCTTTAGGGCTGCAGACTGCAGGAATATAATAATTCATATACCCTACTTTGTGCCTACTTTGTGTCTTTCTGCCATTGCCCAGGTTTCATAGAAACATACGATCTCAAAACCTTCAATAAAAGGCAGCCAGTCTTGATCGCCTAATTTGGTTTATGAGTCATATTGGTCTCTGATAGACTGGTATGTCCTCCGAGTGGCGGTGCAGGATGTCAATCGAAATCAGATGTTTTTCTAGTAGATTTCTGGTGCCCTTGGAACCCCTGTTCAACATACTATCCGCATGTATGAGAGGCAGGAGATTCGGAATAATAACAGAGAGCCGAATGAATACAGACGGTGTCAAATGTTTGCCTTATATCAATGTTAGATCCTATTGGGGCAAAAGGCCTGTATCCGATAGCAAAGAGATCTTCAACCAATTGTACGTTTTTTAAGGTAACAATGATTGCATCATGTAACAAGTCATTGGGGTCGATTATTCGTTTTACATCTAAAATATCTTCTTGGATAATGGACAAAAAGCCCTTGATATGTCGAATGTAATGAATGATATGATATGATATGATATGGCATTTGTAACGCGCCTATACACAAGTGTTTCAAGGCGCGACATGGGAATGACCTTGTTTGTCTAGAAACCTTTATCTTCCAGCTTCTTAGCTTCTTAAAGCCTAACTTTAATACTTTAGTTAACAAGCACGTGTTAGGAAGGTGGCTCAAAGGGCCATTCGTAGCTAAGGGAAGATGCTCAGTCATGTATTCCTTTCTCCGTGCTTTGCTATTATTTGTCCTAGGCATTGCGTTGGGGTGAGCTAAGCTTCTGGAACCTGGATTGACTTTTAACCAAACTCTTAATAGTGGGGCAAAAGTTACCTTTGCCTTCAGATTACAGTTTGGGTTGAAGTCAAGTGGAGCAGTTGAGCCCCTTATGCTTGCAGAAGGACTGTTGGCTTGAGTTATCAGTGGTGGGGCAATAAAGGGCAAGTATCAATGTTAGCACTGTTCTGAGAGATTATTGCAGGATCACTATAGCTAGTGGGTAGGTCCTTAGTCGGAGGACAACCATGTCTGAATTAACATTGGAACACTGGGACCTCAAGGTATGAGGTTTCGGGGGAATATTGCCTTACTCACAGGCCCTGTCAATCTGTCTGGATATTATTTATGCCAGCCATTATCATTGTAATCAACTCTAAAACCTCGGCCCATCTGAATTGGCCAGTGGTATTAATTGTGCAAATTTGTCCGGCTTACCCTCTTTGTCAAATGGGCTAGTTACAATATTAATACAATTGGGTGCCGGTGATAGATTTTTTGGAACAGATGAAAATAGAGGGCAACAAGGAGCGGGATCAATCATATTCTTGGGCTCCTTGCTAGTGGAGGCCATACCTTTAATATCTATTATATCTTCCCGTATATCCCCTATATCACTTAAAAGCTCAAATCTGTTGAAATTTGGGACGTACACAGACAAAGAATGGCGGCCTTAACTATTCCTGTGGGTTGAATGATGATGCAGCTAATAGGACATCCTCTATCATTTGATGCATTTCGCCCGGGATAGCTAAGCTCCTACCCCCTTCTTGGCAAGTGCCCCTGGGGATCTTGAACTGAATCAGGCCATCCTCCGCTGGCTTACATGAGCACTATTTGGTTTACCAGGGGATTTGATTTGCAAATTGTTGGCATCCTTCGAGGTCAGGGCTGGGGCTTTAACTATGGCTTGCAGGAGATTCTTCTTGGGACTGATACCATCCTTCGATATTTTATACCCCAGGTATTGCACTTACCTTACTTTGATCTTGCACTTTTCATATTCCAGGCGTACTCCTGTCTCCTGAAATTTCACAAGTACTTTCCTCAGGACTACATCGTGAGCCTCTGCATCCTCTGCATAGATGTCATCCTAAAAGTATGACACGTTACATATGTTGCACAGTAAGGTGTCCATCATCCTGTGGAGTGCTGAAGCGGCTGATGACAGCCTGGAGAGCTTGCAGGTAGGTGCCAAACGGTCTGTGGTGAAAGCTGTTAGCATCTTGACTCCTTGTGCAGGTTTATCTGATGGTAAGCGTCTCTCATATCTAGTTTTGAAAAGAACTTGGCCTCTTTCATCATGAATATTAGTTCATTTATGCAGGATAGCGGATAACTGTCCGTTATTACTTTCATGTTAAGACTGAGCAGATCAATGCAAACCCTGATGTCGTTCGACTGCTCTTTCTTTAAGAGTACCACCAGGCTCAATCATTCGGAGGACTCCACCGTCTCAGTGGTACCTTCTTTAACCATTTTCGCTAATTGGGCCTGCAGAGCGCTTCTTGCAGTTGCGGGCATGGCTCTCACCTTGTGCTTGACTGGCACTGCATTTGGTCTCAGGTGGATCTTGTGGACATAGTTTCTTATTTTCCCAGGCACTATGGAAAACAGGGTGGGGAATTCATCTCTCGACACTGACGCTCCACCGGTTCTGATTGAGAGCAACTAATCCTCTGTGCTGGGATCCACCCTAATGTTCAGCTTGTGCTGGTCATTCCACCTGAATACTGCTGGACCTTCTTTGGAAAAATAAACTCTGGTCGTAGTTTGTCTGCCTTTGAATTCAATGTGCGCATTGATGGAGCCCAAATGTTTCACTGAGGCTCCCTCAAACACAGTGGGTCTGTGTTTTGTACTTCTTACTTCTACATTGTGCTGCCCCATCATGCCCTTTTATGCTTGAATGGGCAGGATGGTTATGGCTGAACCGAGTCAGCCATCACTCAAGTTTCACTGCTGTCCACCTTCGTCATACAATGTGGCTTTTCCCGTCTCACTCTCAAACTGTTCGCCATCATGACTGTTGGCCTATCTTCATCGCCCGCATCATCTCCACTCATGTCCACATGGCTTCACACAAAACATAACTCAGTGATGGAAGTGACTTGTTTATTCACAGACACTTGTTTCAGTTATTTACATTCAGCAGTTGCTTCACTTCTCTGGCAGTCTCTAAGTTTTCTTGTGGCAGTCTTATTTACAACACTGGTTTGTTTCAGGCCCAGGCCTCTGCACCTGGAGGAGCCGGGGAGTTTCTGCTTTCTCCCTTGCTTTCATTGTCTCTGCTCTCTGCATGCTGGGGTGCGTGCATACGTATAGGAGTCCCACGAGGTTACGGAGTCCACCGTAATCTCGCAAGACTGTGACTTCACACTTACAGCTAAAATGAGCAGGGAGGATCCTGCAGAAGGTTTTCAGGAAAGACTTCCAGAGACTTCCAAAGGGCTCACAGCGACTCATCACACGTACACATCCCCGATAAGGGGACCGCCCCTATTCTGAGGCCAAATGGGATTGCCTGCTAGTTAACACCGTGCTATGTACTTGATCATGTTTGGGGAAGACTGTTGTACAGAGGACATGCAACAGAAAAGCTGGTGTGGTATGGTATCCAACGGTTGTAGGTCAAATGGTCGAATCTAAATGGTCGACAGGACAAATGGTCAACACCAAAAGGTCGACAGGTCAAATGATCGAATTCTTTTTTGTTTGTTTTTTCACATTTTATTTTTTTTGGTTTAGAGGGGTCCGCCCCAACCCCCCTTTTTTGCTAAAAAACACTTTTTTTCCCTAAACGAAAACCTAAAAAAATATATATAACTAAAAAAAAAAATTCGATCATTTGTCCTGTTGACCAAATTGTGTCGACCATTTGTCTGTCGACCATTTGACTAGACACCGTATCCAACAGCAAGCTAAAGTAAAGAGAACAAGGAACAGCCGGAAAAAACAGCTGCGCCTCCCACACCTCTTGTATCTTGGCCTCCCCTTGTAAGCTATGTATTATGTGGATTGTGCAACACCCATCAGCTGCAGGACCATGTGCTTCAGCTGGAACAGCCCATTTCTCCTCTTGCTCCAGACAGGTGAACAAAAGTGATTCGATTTTCGATCCACCACTTTTAGTTTCCAAGAGAATCAGGTGCATTGTAGAAAAGCGTCATTCCTAAAAGGAACAACACTTTTCTAATTTTCCATACTCCTCAGATCCAGGCCCATAGTAGGGGTCAAATAAGAAAAGTGTCATTGCATCACTGAATAACACTTCAGGCTCGATTCTGAGATCGTGCTGAAAGTGGTGTAGAAATCCAACATTATCACCTCCATTTTCCAACAGCACCATTCTAAGGCGGGTGGAAGCATTGGATGGGAGATGTTGTGATTTCCAGCAGCAAAAGCTGCTAAAATCTCTCGTTGTTGGAGAAACATGTGCATCAGTGGCGGTACGAGCATTTCTTAAAGGCTGCCACTTTTCCAATTTGAGAAAGTGTCCTTAAGCTTTCAGCAATTTAGAAAAGTGGTGCTGCAGTCTGGGAAACTCTATTTATAGACAAGGAAAAGGGTGCAGTAGAGGATAACGACACCTCAGAGGTGTTGTAGTTTGTCTCCTTTTCTTTAAATGCAAAACCAGCGCTTTTTAAAGGAAAATCCCTGCACCGTGCCTGCCCTGCATTCCTCATGGTTGCTAAGGCTATTGTCTACAGTCAATCAAGAACACGCAACAGTGGTGGCTTTCATTAATTCCAAACCTTCAAGCCATCACCTCTTTTTGTTTTGATGCCACTTTAAAAGAATAAGGTGCTTTTAAGGAAAGTGTTCTTCCTTCACAGAAGAACATGTTCCTATGTTTGCATGCACCTCTGAATCCGGGCCTTATTGTAATACATGCAGCTCAACACGTTTTCTACTCGCAAATGATACCTTGCAGTTAATCAACTTCTCAATATGCTGGTGCAGAAAGGGGGCTTCTGAATACAGTCTGTGGCAGCCCCTTAAATGGAAGGTTGTTGGCAAGACTGTTTCTATGCCATAAATCAAGGCTTTGCGTGATTACTACACTTGATTTATAGCCATCGCTCTTGGGTTAGTTTACAATACGTTGCTTCATGGAAGATGTGGCGTTAGAAGAAGAAATGTGTCGGGTTTTGCATGTAAAGAAATGTGTCGTAGACATGCCAGGATTCAGAGATCTACCTCTCATAAGGTGAGAAAAGTGACTGGGGGCCTTATTCGGAGCTTGTGATAGAAAGTTTGTGGAAATACGACATTCTCCCTTGCAGTTTCCAGCACCATCATTCTGTGGTGAGTGGAAATACTGGAGGGGAAATGCTTAATAGACTGACACATGTCTAGAGTTTAAGAAAGTTCTTAAACTTTCATCAAACTAGAAAAGTGGTGCTACAGTCTAATAAATGCATTGTTTATAAAGGGGGAAAGTGTGCAGTGGAGCTTAACTCAAAGGTACTGTATTTTTACACTTTTTTTGTCCTGCAAAAACAATGCTGCTGGGAGGAGAATCCCCTCCATGTGGCTGCCCTGCATTCCTGGTGCTTGCTATGGCTGTTGTGAAGCCATAAATCAGGCGCATGCAAAACCCGAAGCTTTCATATCCCTGCACAAGATTCTTTCTTCATCAGAATATGGTGTTTGCAAGTAAAGTGTTCCTCCTTCACGGAGGAACACTTTCTTACATTTGCATGCACCTCATAATCGGCCAGAGATGTTTTTTTTGGCGCAGAGCATTCTAAGCAGCCTAAGAGGTAGTAGCTCAAAATATAAAGGTTTTGGGGATATTTTTTTTTCTCTGACGACTCAAATGTATTTCCTCTGCATTTTTGTTTGGAGGTGGTCAATGAAAAAAAGACAACTATTGAAAGTTGTACCAAAATTCAGCAAGGTGAACTACACTACACTTTTCTCTTTTACTGTGCGCCTCAGAATCAGGCCTTCGGTGGCTTTACTAATGTCTTAGTGTTACATATGGAATAATGTGCAGGTAACTAGCAACTAAAAGGATATTTTACATCTTGGAATCCCAAGTGCCATCTAACAGGCAACCAGTGAGAAGCTCCAATTGTCTATGATGTCAGACCAACTCCAAGGATGAATACATCCCATAGTCGTAAGCTCCTCGTGCATACATGTATGGTGTTTAACTTCCTGCACTGTCCACATGAACCAGCATTGCAGGGGATGGGGAGGTTCTCTCTAACCTCATAGTAAACCAAAAATTAGAACAAAATACCTGGTTGAGTATTAACTCCACAAACCTCTGTCATGACCCTACTGCAGATGGATGGGGCATTCATGAAAGGAAATAGTACAAAACATATGAGATACAATACACCCGCACTGTATGTGAGTATTGGGCCTCATTACGAGTTAGGCAGAAATTCAACGTAAATCAGCCAAGAATTTCTGTTATCGCCACTTGGTCAGGTGGAATTTCCGCCTGATTACAAGTGGTGGTGGCAGTGTAATTCCCAATTTATTTTGTGTCCATTGGACCCAATAAGGCTTTTTTTGCGGATTTACCGCTGTGGAATTACCGCCACAGTAATCCCGCCAATTCTGCCGATTTTTCAGCGTTGAGTGAGAAGATTTACCTCTTTTTTTTTTTTTTTAAATAGATTTTTATTGATTTTTTCAACACAAACAACGATACAAACCAAACAGCAGTGCAATAAACAATATTCCAATAAACATTTAACCATTAGTGCGCACTACTCCCCTGATCCCTCCCCCCTCGCGAGCCATTTTCCATGTCTTGTTCCGCTTCTGTTGCACATGAGCGAGCATCGTCATCATCTGGGACTCCCAAAACCCCTGTCCCGAATATGCAGGATATCAATGTCTTCCATGCCATCAAAGAGCCCAGTTCCTCCTCCCAAGACATACAACTCGCCTCTTGCCACACCGCTGTCTCAGCCTCCGCCCATTTCTGTAGGTCAGTCCACCACACCTCAACCCGTGGCTTGCTACATTTTTTCCAGCCCATGGCTATTCGTCGTTTGGCCAGCACATACGCTAAGTCTTTCAGTTTGCTTACATGTTTCTGCTGCCGAGGTCTGGGAAACCCACCCAGAAGGCATGCCCAGGCGGTGTCTATGGCAAGCGTGACCCCTCTCTCTCTCAGCTTGCGCGCCGCCTCCCTCCAGAACCCCTCAATCACTGGGCACGCCCAAAACATATGCGTCATGTCCGCATTTTCTTCGTCGCATTTGGGGCACGCCTGTCTGCCTGCATTCCGAAATTTGGATATCCTCAGAGGGGTCATGTACTCTCTGTGCGTGACGTACAGTTGTATTTGCTGCAGTCTAGCATTTCGAGACACTTTCCTGTGGTACCCCAAAGCCCGTTCCCACATCCCATCTCCCATTTCGATCCCCACCTCACTCTCCCATTCCAATCGTAGGCATGTCAGTTCCTTCCCAACTTTCGACATCACCATCTCATACAGCCTAGAAATTTCATGTCCCCCTTCCGTTGTATCATATATCCCCGCCATCGTAACCTCCGATTCGTCTGCCATGATATTCTCAGGCCACAGTTCCCGAATTTTCTTCCCCAATCTGTGGTATGTAACATATTGGCCTTCGTGCAATCCAATCTCCTCGCTAAGTTCCACAAACCCCTTAATAGCACACTCCTGCCACACATCGCCCAATGTCACCAACCCCACCGATTCCCAGTAGGTCCTAACAATCTCCCTCAGCTGTCCATCCACCCCCGCCAGGGCAACCAGTGGAATTTGCGGAGAACGCGGAAGTGGGTCACCCATCATTGTACATGCCCGTCTCCACACCTTCCACCCCAGCTTCACCATCGCCGGGTACCTTCTCGTGACCGCCTCGGGCAACCAAATGACCTCCTTTAAGAAAAATGGGGCACAATCTTGCCCGAATAGTCTGAGTTCTGGGGTCTCTTCGTCGGACAGCCATTTAGACACAAACTGTAGTTGGCTCGCTATGTAATACGCCTCAAAGTTTGGGAGTTTGACTCCCCCCTTTTCATGAAAGTTCTGTAACTTCCAGAGCGCTACTCTGTTACGAGTACCATGCCACAGGAACTCTCTGCAAACCCCATTTACTTTAGCGAAAAAACCCTTAGGGATCATGTATGGGATGTTGCTAAAGTAATGTAGCAGCCTAGGCAGAACTACCATCTTGATCATCGCCCCACGCCCCATCATCGCTAGGGGCAACTTCTGCCAAAAGCTCATACATGCGCGTATCTTCTCAACAGCCATCTCTGTGTTGCGCTTGTATTCTTCCTCCACCGTGTGGTAGATATCTATTCCCAGGTAACGGAATGTATTGACTGACCAGGGCACCTGGAGCACCGGCAGCCGCTCCGTGGGAACACCCCTTTAGCAGCCCAACGGGAAAATGCACGATTTCTGGGGGTTGACCGCTATGCCCGACAACCTCGCATATCTCCCCATCACGTCCAGGATATATTGTAAATTCTCCTCCGGATGACTCAAGTACAATAACAAGTCATCCGCATACAGGGATATCAGATGGTTTTCTCCCCCCACCTCAATGCCCACGATATCATACTGCTGCCGCAAGTACAGTGCTAGAGGCTCCAGGGCCAAGATATACAACATCGGGGACCAAGGACACCCCTGTCTAGTGCCTCTACTAAGCTGCCATCTCTCGGATATAATCGTGCCCGTCCGAACTCTAGCCAGCGGAGCGCTGTACAGCAGCTCCGCCCATCTAATATATCCTGGTCCCAGTCCGTATTCTCTCAGGACCGCCAGCAGCCACTTCCAATTAACCGAGTCGAAGGCTTTAACAGCGTCCAACGACACTATCGCCATTTCCCCATCACTGTTAGATCCCATTTCAATCACCCGGTGGAGTCGTCTATGGTTTTGGGCAATGTTTCTCCCCGGGACATATCCCGTTTGGTCCGGGTGTACCAGTTTGCCTATCACCCTCCGCAGTCTGTTGGCCAGGACAGCCGTTAGTATTTTGCTGTCCTGATTCAGCATAGATATTGGTCTGTACGACCCACAACTATGCCCGGGTTTATTAGGCTTAGGGAGCGGTATAATAATCGCTTCCCTGAGCGATTCCGGCAACCTCCCCTTCTCGAACGCCTCATTAAGCATATCAAGCATCGGGGGGAGTACTTCCGCTCCAAAAGTTTTATAAAATTCACTGGGCAGGCCGTCCGTTCCTGGGGTCTTGCTAGTGGGTAGCTGCCGGACGACCGCCTCCAACTCCCCTAGTGTTATTGGGGCATCTAGTTCCTCTCTCTCCTCCGTGCTCATCCTGGGCAGCCCGATATCTTGCAGGGTCTCCAACATTTCCTCCCGGTCGCCGCCACCCGGATCCCCATACAATGCTTTATAGTAATTTACGAATTCCTCATTGACCCCCTCCTGGGTATCTATCTGCTCCCCATCATCTCTAATTATTGTCCTAATCGGGGGCCTCGGGGTTTCTCTTTTATATAACCATGCCAAAAGACGACCCGTTTTATCTCCTCCCGCATGTTGCCTTTCAATATACTTTTTGTAATTTAGATTACAGAGCCTCCCCCAATGTTCTGTACACTGCTGCTGCAGTTTAAGCACCAGTTCGTTATCTATATGCTCGCTCTTCAGCACCTTTTCCAGCTCTCTCTCCGCCTTCTGTAAATTGACCAGGGCCCCATTCTGCAAACCTTTCGATTTAGCAATCGCCACCCCTCGTACCACAACCTTAAAGGCCTCCCACAGAGTTCCCGCCGAGTCAACGCTGCCAGTGTTGGTATCGAAATAGCTAACTATTTCCTCCCGCATGTCTTCCCTAAAAGCCTGGTCTTTAAGCGCCTCTGCGCGCAGGCGCCACGTCGGGATCCGCGCTCTGGGGCGGCCATATTGCCATCCCACCACCATAGGCGAGTGGTCCGAGAGGACCCTCGCTCTATATTCCGCACTAGACACATCCCCCAAGACGTCCGACGTGGCAAAAATATAGTCTAGCCTAGTGTGCAACCGCTGCGGGGCCGAGTAATGCGAGTACTGTCTCTCATTGGGGTGCTTGGTCCTCCACACGTCATCGAGCTCAAAGTCCCGCAGCAGCGTCCGCAGCACCCGGGCTGCCGGGGCGGGCCTAATCACCTTATCGTCGGATCTGTCCATCCCCGGGTCCAACACACAGTTAAAATCCCCTCCCCAGAACACCGCACTCCCCACACACCAACTCAAGTTGGTGCTCATGGTCCGGAAATACTCTGCCGTGCCCTGGTTCGGGGCATACGTGTTCACTACACACATCTCTCTGTTCTCGACTACCCCTCTCACCATAGCCAGACGCCCCTCAGTATCCACCCGTTCCTGCTGCAGTTGAAACGGGACATGCGGCGCCACCCAGATCAGCACGCCTCTAGCATAAGCTGAGTACGCGGATCCTACCACCGTTCCACCCCACTTTTTCTTCACCAGCTCTAATTTGTCTCGGGTCAAATGCGTCTCCTGCAGTAATGCAACGTCTATCTTTTGTCGCCTCAAGTACAACATAACTTTGTTCCGTTTAAGATAGCTATTGAGGCCCCTGACGTTCCATGTTAACAATTTTAGCTCCCCCATGATGTACTGATATCTTGCACTCTCCCCCCCGACCATCCCTGCTCGTTCATGCTATCCAGAAGTCTCATCCAAAATCTTCCCTCAGGGCTCGCGATCCCATTCAAACCTCCCAACACTATGTACACCCCAACTGCCCCCACACCCCCCATTCCCCCTGCCCATCCCCTCCCCCCCAACTCCCTCCCCAACTGTTGCCCAGCTCCATCCCGGGAACTCAGGCCCCCCCACATCTAGTTCCGGCTGTTACACACAGAGCCCAGTAGGGTAAAGTCGCCCTAGCGGCCACTTAACTAAGAAATACTAAACGGGGGTGAATGGACCAGCCCCGAAAGGCTCCCATGTACGACAACAATTACAGTGCAAACAGTGCATTTAACATCCAGTTCCAGGCCCGACCTCCCCAGGCCATAGCAATAACTATAGTCAAGTCCCATAGTCTCCGGCAACACCCTCTCTCGTCGTAGAGCACTTATCTCTCATTGCCACCTTCATCCGCCCGGACCTCCGACTCCTGGGGGCTGCCCTGCATATCCAGCCAACCCATGGCTTCCTCCGGTGACTCAAAAAACAGGGATCTATTATTGTGGATCACCTTTAATTTGGCCGGGTAGAGGAGCATATATTTCTTCCCTGCCTCTCTCAATCTTCTCTTGACCACCCCGAAGTTCATCCGACTCCTCTGCACCATCATGGTGTAGTCTGGGTAGGCCGTTATAGTGGCCTCCCCCCTTTTGATGGTTCCTCCTTTACGAAAATGCTCTAAAATCCTTTCCCGGTCACGGTAGTTAAGGATTTTGGCTATCATTGGCCTGGGCGGGCCGCCCGGTGGAGGCCTCCTAGCCAGTGCTCTATGCGCTCGCTCCACCGCAAAACCCTGCGACAGCGCACCCCCGGTGATCTCTTGGAGCAACATATTTTCAATGAAGTCCGTGGGGTTATGACCCTCCAATCCTTCCGGGATGCCCACAACACGGATATTGTTCCTTCGGGCGCGCCCCTCCGCTTCTTCGGCCCTGTTCTCCAAGTTGCGTACTTTCTGTTCCAAAATATGCAGGTCGGCCTTGTGTGAGGCACAATCTGCCGTGTTGGCGCTGCCCTCCTTTTCCAGACTCTCTGTGCGCTCCGATAGGGCCTTCACATCCTGTCGAAGTAGGTTCACCTCCTCCCGAACTTCTCCAACTTTGAGGTCGAGCGCTGTTTTCAGGTCCGCCACCACCATTTCAAGCTTGGCCTCCCAAGCGCTTTTCAAGTCCGCTTTCAGTTCAGCGAGAGCAGCCAGCACGTCCTGATTTGGGCTAGCCGCGGCCATGGGTGGCTTCTCCTTGGTCCGAGCACTCTCTGGGCCCGTCGGTGTCTTGGTAAACTCGTCCAATGTGGGCTGTTTTGCTCTCTGTCTGACGGCCTTATTCGCCATTCCACAGCCGCTGTAGGCCGTGGGCCCGTACACGCGACCCCGTCGTAGGATCAGCCACTATCCGAGTGTCCCCAAAAGGTCAGGGCCAAAGCACGTAGTCCGTTGCACCAGTCAGCTCAGGCGGGTCCTAGTGCCGACCGCCGACCGTCGCCGACCGTTTCCCAGGCCCCCGTTAGGTCATCGGTGCCCACAGAGACGCGCTGACGCTCTCCCAAAGGCTTATCTGTATCTCCACCGCCTGCACCGCCCACGTCGCCGCCGATCACCGCGAGGGTGTTCCTTTCAACGCGTTTGTGTCCCCTCCATTGTCCGGTGTGGCCGCCATTTTCACTCCGTCCGGTCCGCGACTCCAGGAACTTCGATGGCATTAATCTACCGTTGCCGGGCTTGTGGAGGTTTCAGCTCTTCCATAGTTGTGCAGCTCACATTCATGGACAGGTACTCTCGTTTCTGGCCTGCGGGAGTTAGTGCCAATGCACTATTGCACAGGATGAATGTAGGATCTCCGGGAGCTCTCCCAAGAGCGCGTCCTCTCACATGGCTTCCAAGTCACGCCCCCCAGAAGATTTACCTCTAGTGTTTTCCTGGAGGTAAATCCTCCACTCAAACCCCAACCTCATAATTTGGCATTGTGGTAAAATTGGCGGTAACTCTTACCACTTTCTGCCTAACTCATAATGAGGCTCATTGTAAGTCATCTGGGAACCCCATTTCTTACATAATGGTCTTTGTTACCCCACTCCCTTTCAAAATATAGTACCTCATTGGAAGATTTAGGGTATTTTTTTTTTTATGTGATACCGCAGCTGATAATAGCATTAGATCACACAATATTACTAGGTTCCATGGCCCATTATATGCTCACTGCCACTAGGTAGGGGAAATAAATCTGGACATGTGGTATAATTGAAATACCACATGCAATAGAAATGTTAATATGTTAATACATGCAGTGTTTGATTTCACCCCAAGTCCAGTTTTTTGCCAATTAAATAAATACAGCAATAAATTAAGGGGGGCATACACAAGACAGCAAAAGGAAGCTCCAAAAAGGTTTTCTGACATAATCCTGCATTTGGATCTCCTGTAGAGGGGTCCTCTATCATTGACAGCCTGAAGGTTGCTTTGTCTGCAGCTTTCCTAAAACCCTGGTTTCCTCTGGTTGAGCAACCATGTGGCAGCCAGAGCATTATGGTATCAGACGACTTGATATAATCATTTTGCCTTTATTATCTTGGGTCATAAAAAGGGGCCAAGGAAAAAGAGAGCAGTGACGCCCTAGGAACCTTGGGGTTCAGTGGCGCATGGGACTCCCCTGCGGTGTGTCCCACTAGGCTCATCATCTTCTTGCAGCCTGGAGGTTCTCTGGGGGAGGACAGCGGGCTGATGGGGGACTGAGAAGTAGGAGTGGTTGCTGGAGCAGTAACAGCAGCGCGAGGAAGGGACAGGGCAATAAGCAGTGGCACAGAACCTGGGGGAGCAGGGCCATAGCGGAGAGTGCAGAGGTCCAGGCTAGAGACTGGAGGCGGCATGCATAACACGGCAAGTAGCCGCGCAACCTGCGGCGGTCATTTGAGAGTGCTCTCAGCAGAAGTTGAAGAACCCCCACCCAAAGAGCAGGGTAGGTAATTATTCCCTGCCACACCTCACTGCTTTTAAGGCTTTTAGTAATATGGTGCACATCATGCCTGCTTGGTAGCATTTCTAATCCCTGGCTAATTTATTGGCCCTTGATTTATCAACCTTGAAAAAGGTGAAGTGATGAGTCAGCGATAATGGATTTTAACATGTGGCTGAATTATTTTCACAGAAGTCAGAGGAAAGTGCTCGGCTCACTGAGCAACCATTACTTCCCTGGGCGTTTCTCCGGACTGGAGCTTAGGAGAAAAAAGAATGCATCTTTTTTTAGGACTTGTACCGTGCCTTGCCTTTCGCTGCCCTATTCCAGCTAGTGTGCCTGTGTTGGAATGCTATCTTCAATGCCTTCTCCAGGGAACAGGAACTCTCCCTGAGAGGGCTCCTGGGAACCAGTGCTTCAAAGGCAATCCTGTTACTTCAAAGGCCACCTCTCACCATGGTGCTGATTACTGGAGTCCTTTTGAAGTGGCAGTCAATTAAAGGGGGCAGAGTTAGAATAGCACAGAAATGTATTTCAGTCCAAAGAGGAGACCTGTCATCTTGATTTTGCTAGGGTTCCCAAACATACTGCCTCTTCCCATTTCCTACAGACAAGGTACTCTCGGTAGGAAATCAAAAAGCAAAGGACACGTGTTACTGCACGTTTAGACCCTTAACAACAATTTTGCCTGTGGGTGGGGGGACCCTCTGGGACACCTTTGAAGGAGGATTGACCTGGAACCTGGTTGGTCTTCTCCAAAGCCCTCTGCCGTGGAGGTGATGACCAGAGACCTCCATGCATGAGGCAAGCTCTTGTCCCCAACTAATCCTAGTTGCATGTTTGGGGCAAATCCTCCAGCTTGACAAGACCTGCTGCATCTGATGCACAGCTAAACAGAATCCTTACACCAAAGGTGACAGAACCCCTGCTAGTACTCTCTACGAACTGTCCTAGTTGGGAAGGGCAGAAGAAAGGACTCACCTTGCCGCTCAGACCCTGGACAGGGTCTCCTACAAACCACAGAACCAAGGGAGGGACCCCTTGCTCTCCATGCATTTCTGAACCACCACAAAACCATTTCATTTTGGGAACCTTTGATGCCATCCAAGTTGCTGCAAGTGAACTACCATTAATCTTTGACCTTGATGATCAACCGTCTCCCCATCTCAGAGTTTCACTCAACCATGATGCTGAAACTCTGCTATCTCCACGTCTGAGACTCACTGACCCTTCTTGCCCCCCCCCCCCCAACTGGACACCGCCACCAGGTTTCTTCGAGCTCCAAGCCATCACTGCCTCAGTACTCTAATGCTGTGTTGATCCAGGCAAGCCATTGCGGATCCAAGGGCATGTCTCTGCTTCCACGTCCCCAAGCTGCCAAGTCTCCCAGCGCCAACAACTCAATATCACCTGCCGTTGCCCAGCGTCTCCAACCCGCAAGTCATCACCAGAGATGAATCACACCATGTTGTTGGACCCCATTGACTTGCTCCCTGACTCAATCCCAGTTCAGTGCTGAAAGCACCTAGACAAAAAAGTGCTCTATTCCTGCTCTACTTTAAAGGACCCTCGTTACTTTCAAGCCCCACCCTCTACCTTTTGGAAGACATACAAAATAACGTTGACATTTTGCTGCTGAAATCTTTGCCTTAGCACCCCTGTCTACAAAACCAGAGTGCCCTGTTTTCCAAAGTCTGCCTTCTCTGTGTTTTCTCTTACAGTGGTAGGCCAGTAGTGTTTTTATTAGTTGTGTAGATTATTGTTAGTTTAATTAAAGATCATATTTGTATAGACATTCTTTTATTTTGGCACCAGAGTACTGTTGTTGCCTGGATTGCTTCTGTACCAGCTCACAACACACCAAAAGTGAAAGGAGAATAGCACAGGGGCAACGTTCTGGTCTTGGAAGCAAGATCATGCAGAGCAACAGAGGTTTGAATCTCGGATCCGTGCTTAGAAACAGAACTCGGGTACAGTATTAGGGGTGTTGTAAAAAAACAATTAAATTAAGAGTATAGCCTGTCGTTGACCTTTTTTACTAAAAGAGGTGAAGGTGGTATACCTGTCGGGCTATGCCTGTTTCACCCTTATGAGTGGGGCCGCTGCTGGTTTAGTAGTAGTATGGGGCTGAGTTGGTGCTTTAGCCACTCCGTTTTTTCATGGTACCGGAGCTCTGCCAGGACTAGTAGCTCATGTTCTCCCCCAATATTTTCATCCCTCTGGTAAAGGTAATTTAGCGCCACTTCTGCCACCATGCCATAAAGATATGTTTTTGCTCCCTGTGCGCTCCTATTTTTGGGAAAGGTCAGTTGACCCTCCTCCCAGCCGTTCAATCAGGCAAAGGTAGGGTAGCACATACCTGCCTATACTATTTCCTTAAAAGTAAGATAATACTCTTATCAGACAATATAGGGAGCAGCAGAAACGTATCTTCTCATGGATGCCACCTGAACTCCTCTGCATGTGTTCAGAACAGTGGCATCAGCTGCACATGCCACAAAGGAGGAGGTCTGCAGCTGTGCTGCTTGAACTGTTGACATCATATCATATTTAAAGTACTCTTTTCGATTACAGGCAATACTAATAAAATTTAAAGTGCAATAAGAAAATATTTACTCAATTTTGGACAAAAAATAAATACTGCAAAGATCGAAATTACTTTGAATTAGGGTAAGTAGGGTCAGGTTATCTTACAAGCACTGCCTTTCACTCCAGAAGAACCAGTGCCACACGAATGAATGCATGCAACCTTACACTTCTTTGACCATTTAGTATTCCCATAAACATGCAACTTAATCACATTTGAAATTGTGATTTTTATTTTCGCTACATAGGCATTTGCAAGATGATGAGCAAGTCACACTTTGTGATTTTTGCCATTTACAAGACTTCAAAGGTACGTGTTTGTATCAATTCCTTTTTTATTAAATTCTGCTATGAATTGTACAAAATTATTCTACCACCCTCCCGAGGTCACCTTGCATTAGTAGCTTCAACCTGAGCCAAGAATTTGGGAATTCATAGAGATTGTGATTTAACTCTGAGGCCACAGTATCCAACAGTCCTTGCATAGGCTCCCATTCAGGCATGGGATAGCTTTCAAAGCACTGGGTATTACTTCCAAAACTATCCATTGGATTGGGCCCAGGGACGTAATTTCACCAAATGTCATGGGTAGCGGAAGTGACATCACATGACCCTTGACCTCTGATGACATCACGAGAAGTGATGTCATTTGACCCCAACCCAAAGCGACATCACGGGAAGCGATGGAACACAACTTTTTTCCTCTTGACAAAACAGGAAGTGGGATCACATAGTATTGTTCCTAAGTACACTATGAAAACTATGGTTACAATATCCCTGTAACGTGATGTACATTTTATACAAGAATGGATCACCGTGTGTATCGGCAGAAAAAAACATGCTATAACTGCAACTTGCGAAAAGCAAAATACACAGTCCGAAATGTATGTTTATTCTACTCTAAATGCTTTTTGGTAGATTTTGTCTGCATTGTGAATTTGAGGTGTTTAAGAACAGACTAAATCAGTGATAAATCGTCCCGATCCCCGGGTCCACGCTTAGAAACCTCTGGGTATTAAGCGTGTTATAAATACGCAACTAAGACATAGTCCTATAACAGCGCCTCGATGCCCCCGGGCTGTGTGAGCGCTTTAAAAATGATCATTTAAAAAAAGTGTGCCTGAAATAAACCTTCAATGAGTCTAGCAATTATTGTATAGAATTCCAGAAAGACAAATTATTTCTTATTCCTATTCTTTCTTATTTAGTGTCACTGCTCAAAGTGTTACACTTGTGGAACCCCTGTATTTTTTTAAAGAAGCCTGAACAAGAAAGCCAGCCACTCTAGAAACAAAGAGCCACATGGCATTGGCCACAGCCCAGGAGCTTCAATTTGTAAAAATAAATGTTTAAAAAGAAAATTTGCGGCTTTCAAAAAAGCCATCAAAACGTTGCTTTTTTCCCCTTGCAAATGTCTCCTCCACATTCTCTGCTCTGATGAATTTTCCAGCACTCCGTATGCATCAATGTTGTCATTTCTCTCACTAAATCCCTGCCGCCATACACCGATTTCTTTAACCTATTCGGAACACACGCCTTTGGCAGACTAACCAACAACCCCGATGTTACGGTGGGATTCGCATTTACGCATGCGCGAGCCTCGTTTGGGTTCACGCATGCGCTGTTTGAATAAATGCGTCCCGAACGGCAGTTGCCGCCGGGACTTCAACAGCACCAGACGTGTCTCCGGGTATTACTCAGTATGCGTGTGTGTGTGACCTTATGAGGCGGTCCGAGGCATCCGCCGGCTATAACATTGGCGACGAGGACGGCTGCTCATGGGAGGATCACGTTTGCACACGCGAGCATAGTGTTATCAATCCTTCCTCTGACGCAGCCCGAATCAGATGCTGAGAAGGTTGGCCATTTTGAAATTTGTTTGTGGTGCAGTTGCGGCCGCAAGGGTGCTCGTGCGCTGCCCACGGTCTATTCACACAGCAATTTTTGGAACTTTCATGGTTCTCCAAGCTGGGGAGCCGCGATTTTGGCCTGAGAGGCCCATTTCTTCAAAATGTGAATGAAGAGCCGGCAATACAAGTCCAAAGGCCCAGCTCAAGGAGGTCACTGAAGAAGGAACCTGCATACCAGGCTGGCAAACCATACAGGTCAGAAAGGGCCACTGTAAAAGAACCGGTTTGCAGCCTCAGTTGCATACGTGAGGTGCCTGTGCGCCCTGCAACGATGAGTGACACGGATGGGGAGACTGCGGCACCTGCAAGAATGCCACATCGGCAGCATGGCTCTCCAAGTTGGGGCCCAGGTGGCTCATATGGATTAAGAAGCTGGACATGTTCTTCAGAGTGATAGGGGAAGATGATGAGGATGCAAAGGTTGCTACGCTTCTGTACTCCGCAGGAACTGAGGTGCTACGCATATATGAATCTCTAAACATTCAAGTGGTAACATATGCCATTGTCAAGACTGCCCTTCGGAATCACTTCATTCCGCTTTCGAATGTGGACTTTGATAAGTTTGTGATGTGTGGGGAAAAGCGGCACAACGATGAGTCCCTGGACCAGTTCTGTGCACGACTGCTTCAACTCTTGAGCACATGTAGGTGGGACAATGAGGAGATGATGATCAGAAACCAGCTAATACAAGGATGCAGCTCAAGCAAGTTACGTAGGCAGATCCTGTGGGAACCAGGAATGACTTTAGTCCAGATCCTAGACAATGGCAGGATATACGAACTGGCAGAAAGCAGGGGGCAAAAATGGACGCAGCTGTACGCCCCAGCAAAGGGGAGGAAGCGTTCGCTCTATGGAAGTCTTCCACGTCAAAGTGCTGATGGAGCCAAAAGCACCCAGATACAACGCCCGCCCAGGGATCCCCAGCTGTGTGCCAGTATTGCGGGTACGATCTACCACACGCCGAGGACTGCCCTGTGAAATCAAGGGTATGTGGGAGGTGCAACACACCTGGCCACTACGCGAGAATGTGCCGAGCTGCAGCCCCAGTGACGACGCAGAGGGGTCCTGCGAGGGTGAGTGGGAGTAATTTCAGGAGGCCGAGGAGCATTGCCACATTGGAACAAGACACACAGAGACTCAATATTGCTGAGGAGGAAGAAGATGACAAAGACATTTTCTTCATATCCAACATCACCACGGGGGCCAAGAAAAGGAGGCAACCCACCTATGTAGTGGACAACAACAGTCCTCATTGACACAGGAGCATCGGTGTGTGTTCTGGCCATGGAGCACTGCAAGGCAATCCTGAGCCCACCGCAGCTGGACCAGTCAAAAGCCAGAATTTACATGTTCGGAGGCAACACACCTCTGCCAATTCAAGGAGTATTCATCGCACCGGTTACCCACAGTCCCAATGCAATCAAAGTGTGTTTTTACGTAACCGACGCCAGCCCCCACTCTCTCCTCAGCTGCGCAGCATCAGAGGCCCTTAACATCATCCACTTTACATTGGCAGTATATCAGGCAGACATTGAACAGCGCCTGAGCAGGTTTGAGAACATTTTCAAAGGGGTGGGCAAGCTGAAAGCGGCACCAGTTCGCCTGCACATCGACGAGACCATAAGACCTACAGTGCTTAAGCATAGAAGGATTCCCTTTCACCTCAGACCCCAAGTGGAAATGGAACTGCAGAGTCTAATCGAGATGGACATCATCGAGAAAGTTGAAGGGCCCACGCCCTGGGTATCGCCCATTGTAGTAGCGCCCAAACCCAAGCAACCAGGTGCTGTCTGCATTTGCGTGGACATGCGGTTACCTAATGCGGCAATAAAAAGGGAGCGCCACATCACCCCAACTCTAGACGATATAGTCAGTGAACTGCAAGGGGCCAAGGTTTTTTCGAAGTTAGACCTACGTTCCGGGTACCATCAGCTTGAGCTTCACCCGGAATCAAGGTACATAACAACTTTCACCACCCACGAGGGGGTCAATTCAAGCGTCTAAGTTTTGGCGTGTCCTCTGCAGCAGAGGTATTTCAGAACACGATCCGAGGTGCGCTGGCTGGCTTACGTGGGGTCATCAACATGAGTGACGACATTTTGGTGTTCGCATCGTCGGAAATGGAACACATTAAGCGGCTGGAACTGACGCTGCAGAAACTGAATGAACTTGGTCTGACACTACACCGCAGCAAGTGCGAGTTCTTTAGAGATTGCATAGAATTTTTCGGATTCATCTTTCATGCAAGGGGGATCTCGCCTTACCCGGAAAAGGTTTGCGACATTCGCGAGGCTACTGCACCTGAGCATCCAGCGGAAGTGCGCAGCTTCCTTGGAATGGTGAACTACTGCGGCTGTTTTATGAAAGGACTTGCGTCACTCTCGGGACCCCTCTGAGCTCTGATGAAGAATGAGGTGCTGTGGATGTGGGACAAAAAGGAACAAGAGGCGTTCCAAGACATTAAGATGGTGCTGTCGGATCAGGACACCATGGCATACTTTGATCCCACACTTGAGTCCGAGATTGTGGTGGACGCCATACTAATGCAGGTGCGTACGCCAGCAAGGCTCTGTCAGAGACGGAAAGGAGATATTCCCAAATCAAGAGAGAGGCGCTTGCAATTCTGTGGGGCTGCCGGCACCTCCGCCTCTACATCCTTGGGAAGCCGGTTGTCGTAGTCACCGACCACAAACCCCTTATTCCCATCATGGCCGGGGCGTCATCGAAACCTCCACCATGCATTGAACGCTGGATGCTGTCACTCATAGAATATGGGGTGAAGCTCCTGTACAGGCCCGGAACGAACAACCCCACTGACTACCTGTCCCGCCACACAAATAACAAATGAGAGCAAGGACAAGGGGAGATTGTGGCATGTCAGGAAATTATACATAACATCGTGGAAGCGGCTATGCCCGTGGCACTGTCAAGAGAGGTCGTCGCCAGGGTATCCAACGAAGATGAAATCTTCAAAGTGATCCAGGCAGCCATCCGGAGTGGAGAGTGGAAGGATGTCCTGAACAACAACGCCAGGCAGGAAACGAGAGTGCAAAGGGATCTACAGGCGCTCTGGAAAGTGAGGAATTAACTCTCGATCTCAGAAGACGGCCTACTCCTGCGGGACAGGCAGATAGTCGTTCCCAGCGCACTGGTACCCAGAGTACTCGAACTCGCACATACAGGTCATCACGGGTCGGCGAAGACAAAGGCTAGACTGAGACCAAAGGTGTGGTTTCCCAACCTGGAAGACTGGGTGGAGGGACACGTGCGGAGATGCTTACCGTGTCAGGCGGCAAGCCTGGCAGAAAGGGCACCTCCCATCAAATCTATGGACAGAAGTGAACTCCCCTGGGTGACTGTACACGCTGACTTTGGCTCAACAGGCAGAGGGATGTACTTCCTGGCCATCGTGGACCAGTGGTCGAGGTACCCCGAAGTAGAGCTGGTAGACTCCACCGCGTGCGATCACGCCATTCTGGCCCTCGAGAAAATGTTTGTGACCCATGGGTTCCCGACCATCCTGTGCTCAGACAATGTGTGGAATCAGGAAAAAATACAATATTACGGCTGTTACACCAAGCAAAGGAAAATACACCGACACGGGCTTGTAAAGATTCCCAGAATCTTTATTACAAAACTGAACAGTATTCAACAAAGTACACAAGTAGCTATTTGGCCGTCAATACATCACAGAGACCACCAGCAGGGTTCAATGTGAGCAGTGAACAGAATTTCCTAGCTGGACATCGACGTATTTATACAATTTGTAAAAATGATGTCCAGCCTCTTACAAGTTAATAATACATTGGGCTAGGGTCGCGCCAGGTTCACTTTCCTAATTTACATATCTTGTGCATGCAGTTTACTTTTGAATACATTTACTTAACACACTCCATTATTCTTTAATTTAACGTTACACTCTTTACGTATCGTTTTAATACAGATCAACCAAATGTTTCACATATCGTATTTGGATAGCTTTACTGTTCTTGTATACTTGTAGTTTAACATTGCTGATTCAGGTAATCCCCTGCTCCCGAGGTCAACAAAGGACAAGGTCTACATGACCCTAACATGTAGCCTGTAGGCAGGTTGGACATTAACTCTCCTACAGAGGTTGAAGAGGTTAGGGCAAGAACAAGAGCACACGAGACGGCCATTTTAGATTACAGGGTGACTTTGTACAAAACCCCCAAAATGGCAGTTCTAACCTAAAATGGAGGCTTGATTCAAGATGGCGGCTTACATCAATTTCTAAGGTCAAGACCTTGCCGTAGAGAGTTATTTGTGTACAATTTTAAGCAACTTGGTGTAGGCCAATATACGTACAATCGTTACAATAGGAGGCATAATTAATATTCCAGTTTGACAAACCCTCCTTTTGGCCTATGCCAAGTGATAACACTACTTCTGATCTCCTTGCAAGTAACTCCATACGTCATCGCCATACACCCTGAATCATTGTCTGACATATCCATTGCCATTAGGTCTGACACCAGAGTTTCTTTTAACACATACTCTTTGGAAACCTTCTCTGGGGCGTATATTTTATGCCCTAGTACACTCATTGCTTGCGCGCAACATCCCCCTAATACTGAGCATATATCAGGGAGACACTGTATACAACAGCAAAGAAACAGAAAACTTCCCAAGATAATCAGCAGGGCCGAGAACAACTTCCATCCCCATGACCGTAGGAGGTCCCAAAACCATGTACTAAGTTCCCAGTTTCCCTCAGGAACATGTACTTCTGAACTAAGAACATATAGATTTTGGATAGCCCTAAAGATCGTCACAGAGGAGTCTGGTATGTAAACGCAGCAAGCGGACCCCACTAATTTACATACTCCTCCACGCTCGGCCAGAATGACATCTAATGCCATCCGGTTCTGAAGAGCCACTAATCTTATCGCTCTCTGCTCTAACGTCATATTATAGAGTATGTCAGTGGTCCGGTTGATGGTTCTCTCCAATACTCTCGCTAGTCCCCTGATATCTTCTGAATTCGTAATTTGCCCAAAAAATGGCACAAAGGATTTCATAATATCTCCTAGAGTTTGCGCTGGAGTATCCCCTTTCAGACCTCGTCGTGGACGAGTCTTCGAAATTTCTACAGTACGGGCAATAAATACCCCAGGTAATAGAATCCCTAAATAACAGGTTCCTTGCCAATCCCTGGGCAACCATGGAAATGCCACATTACCGCAAACAAATTAGACAGGTCCGCCTACGTATAGAGGTCTGTTTTCACTAGTCAAATTTGAAACGTTGGCGCACTTTCTCAAATTACCCATTGACCATGTTCCATTCCTCTGTATGCAGAAGGATACTGAATCGGGGCTATGATTAACAGAATAAGATGGAGGCGTGGCATCCTTATTGCCTATAGGAGCCATTTTGAAAGAGATTAAAGACTGAAAGGGACGAGACAATCTATCAGAGGGCCTAACAGAAGCAACGTTTGGCTTACTTCTATTTGCAAAAAGCGAGCATCCCAGGGCCATCAAAACATTCTTTTCAAAACTATTTCAATTTGTACCATCAAAGTTCCCTGAGATGCTGTCATTCCATCGACCAAAAAATAGTGCTCTAAGAGAAGCGTAACAGGCAGTTGTCAAAGGTAAGGGATAAATATACCAACCTAGCCCCTTATCCCTATGTTGTGGTAGATGTGAGCAGATCCAGCAATTGGTCTTATTAAAAATTGCATGAGTGCCATTCACTATTAACAAAAGAGTGTTATTCTGATAGTTCCGTCTATGCAAAGAATCTCTAGGCGATAAAGTATGCAATTGCACGGAAGGTGTGGGAATAACAGATACATTTCAATAGGTAAAAAGTCCTCTAACGGATATGCTTCCTCCAGATACCATAACCCAAACCCAACAGTTACTAAAAATCCAATAATTATCACAAAAAGGCAACAATACACTTTGGGGGTCCCCTTACATGCTTGATCATTGTCTCTGCTAGTCAAATGTTTATCTAAACGTTTGGTACGAGCGGTAGCGGGTGCAGGCATTGTCGTCTTCAACCGAAAAAAACACCAATTGTTCGTTTGCTGGCGACTCCAGTCGCGCGTCTTCTTAATGTCTTTCCCACAACCCTTAGCCAACAGAATCCTCCTGTACAGTTGGGCCAAAAGGCAAACCCTCAAATGATGTTCTCAATCGCACAGTCAGACCATGCTGTGCGTTTACTTCCTTGGGCGCAAATTATATTTTGTAGTTTCTGGTGAGGACAAAGTTTTGTCACTTCCTCCTGGAAGTGGCGAAATGGGATCAGAAAAGGATTGATCCGGAAGTTCCACTGTTGGGGAGTACCGAGACAAGATGGCTGTTTTGTCCGGCCTTGCGGATTCTGAAGCGGTCTCCGATTCTCCCTTGTTGGTTGTTGCTGTTTCAGGTACACTAGTTACAACAGTGGGAAGGGATTCTGAATCTTCTGTATCGTACAGCACGGGCTGTGGGATCCGTTTGGTGTGCGTCGCATGAATCCAGTTCTTACAACCCGCTACCCGCACAGCAGTTTGGGTGACTGGCAGGACTTGGTAGGGACCCCTCCACCGAGGTGCAAGGCAAGACGACCTCTCAAAAACCTTCGTGAGGATCCAGTCCACCGGGCGTAGACTGTGACCAGGACCCTCATAGCGCACAGGTAATGCTTCTCGCACCTGGTGACAAATTGAAAACAGATTTTTAGTCAACTGGTTACAGTAATCTGAAAGAAGCACATTTTCTATGTCCCGCAATGAGGGACATTTTGGCATACCCCAAATATTAGCAGGTCTCCCCTTTACCACCTCAAAGGGAGAGAGCCCAGTCTTAGTTTGAGGGGTTGTTCTCATCGACAGTAACACGATCGGTAAGGCATCCGGCCATTTTAGCTTGGTGCCAGCACACGTCTTAGCGAGTTTGTTCTTTATAATGCTGTTGTGCCTTTCCACTAATCCGGCATTTTGGGCATGTTTGGCTGAATGGAACCGCTTGTCAATCTGTAATCCTTTGCAAATTTGTAGGATTACAGTGACAATAAAGTTTGGCCCATTATCTGACCAGATGAATCTCGGCAGCCCGAACCTAGGAAAGAACTCTTTCAACAGAGTTTTTGCCGGTGTTATGGCTGTTGCATCTCTAACCGGGAAGGCCTCGACCCATTTACTAAAGGCACAAATGACAACCAACACATATTTCAGATTGTTACAACGTTCCATTTCAATAAAATCAAAATGAATAACCTCAAACGGAACAGAAGGTGCAGCGAAACTTCCTCTAGGAGTCAAGGTACCTTTTCCTACATTGTGCTGCAAGTAGACCATGCAGCTTTGGACAAAACGCTCCGCAGTTTTGAAAATCTTATCATTGGCCCATACACTGTGTAGCATTTTTGTCAATTTTTGCGCACAAACATGTGTCGGACCATGAGCCATAATAACCATCATTGTAATGTAGGCATCAGGGAGTAACCATTTCCCTTCAATATTGTCTACCCAACACCCATCGTCATCCAATCTCCCTGCACCCTCGATCCATCTCTTAGTTTCCTCTATGGTAGCATCTGCTTGAATATCTTTTACAGCATCAATACTTTCACCCAAAGTGCAAACGTTTACAATTTCTTTTACAGCATACATTTCTGAACTGAAATCAGTGGCAGTTTGTTTAGCTATCTGATCGGCGAAAGCATTCCCTTTTCCTACATCATCTGTAACCTTTTGATGTGCTGAACATTTTATGATAGCTAACTGAACAGGGAGTGTGAGTGCTGAAAGTAATCGCACTATTAATGTGCCGTGCTGTTTTTTCGTTCCGTGCGAGGTCAAGAACCCTCGTTCTTTCCAAAGTCTACCGAAATTGTGGGCCACCCCAAAAGCATACTGACTATCGGTATATATATTCACTGTAAGCCCTTCAGAAAGTTCACAAGCTCGAGTTAATGCTATATTTCTGGGGCCTGTGCAGAGTTATGCATAATTCTTTTAGTTTCCACAATTGTGCTTAGAGTGGTGACAACATAAGCAGCCGTGGATGCACCGTCTGGAAGTTTAAAACAAGAGCCATCACAAAATAGCTCTCCTTGTGGGCTATTCAAAGGCGTGTCTTTCAGATCAATTCTGCCTTTAGTCTCCTGTTCTGTCATATAAAGGCAATCGTGTGACGTATCGTCACCATCAACAGTATCTTGCAAAACAGGTAAAAGTTCAGCCGGATTTAATACACAACACCTCTGAATTTGAATGTGGGGGGCAAACAAGATTAGTTCATATCTTGTCAATCGTGCAGAAGTGAGGTGTTGCGTTTGAGTTCTATTCAATAAAATATCTACAGAGTGAGGTACCATTAGGGTTAACACATGACCCAGGACCATTCCCTCACTCTGTTTTACAGACGCAGCAGCAACAGCGCGCAAACATCTTGGCAAAGCGCATGCTACAGGATCAAGGGCAGAGGAATAGTAACCGCACGGCCTATTCTTCCCTCCATGCTCCTGCGTTAATACAGCCAAAGCACATCCATCACGTTCATACACAAACAATACAAAGACCTTGTCATAATTCGGAGTTCCTAAAACTGGCGCTGAACACAGCGTGGATTTGAGCAAATCAAATGCTGTCTGGTGTTCCAAAGTCCGTGGCAATGGCAAAGAAATGCCCTCCTTTGTCAAAGCCAGCATTGGTTTAATCGTTAACGAAAAGTTAGGAATCCACAATCTACAATAAGAAGCCATACCTATCAAGGCTCTAACTTCCTTGTGCGTATTTGGGACAGATATGCCAGAAATAGTCTTTATTCGTTCAGGTGTCAACCGTCTTCCCTCCTTTGACAGGAGGTAGCCTAAATAGGCGACCTCCTGACAACAATATTGGAATTCTTTAAGTGAAGCTTTGTGGCCATGTTTTGCTAGATGACAAAGCAACAACACGGTGCCTTCTTTACAGGCACTCTCAGAATCAGCAGCCAAGAGGAGGTCATCTACATACTGTAGTAATGTGCAAGTAGTAGGCAACTCGAGAGTATCGAGCTGCTCTTTCAATGCCCTACTATAAATACTTGGTCTCTCAGTGTACCCTTGTGGTGCACAAGTGAATGTAAACGAGCATCCACCTACGGTAAACGCAAACAAATACCTGCTATCCTTGTGTATGGGAATACTGAAAAATGCGTTTTTAAGATCAACAACGCTAAAATGAGTGGTAGAAGCCGGAATCATGGTTAGTATCGTTGTAACATCAGGTACAATAGGAAATTGAGGAGCCACAATTTTGTTAATAGCGCGTAAATCAATTATAAAACGAAAGGGAATTGCATTATCACCTTTTTTGTATACTGGCAAAATGGGGCTGTTACATATGCTACCCGTAATCTCCTCAATTACTCCACGATGTACAAAATCAGAAACTATACATTTCAAAGCCTGTTTGCCTTCAACTGAGATCCTATATTGCGGGATGCGAGGCAATTTTACTCCATGTTTAAAAATAATTTTAGCAAGTTCAATTTGAAGAATGCCCACATCATTATCATCAATTGCCCATAAGCATTCCGGAACATTACTAAATTCTGGCGGTAAAGGTCGAGTCAAAAACTGAGATGAGAGTGATTGCTGAGGTGAAATTGTTAACCGAACTCCGTCCGGAGAACAATGTATTACTGCATGCAATGCCTTCAACAAATTTAGCCCCAGCAAGTTCTCCCCACAGTTTGTGTTAAGTAGAAATGGACACTGTTCCGTGAAGGGACCCAGTGTTATCGGTACCGGCAAAGAGACCGGACAAACTACAGGTCTGCCTACAAACCCTACGGAAACGTTGGACTGCCCTGACAGGGGAATATTTGGAACCCGTGAATGATCAATGGAACATTTCTGTGCTCCCGTATCTACTAAAAATAGATGCTTCCTATTTCCCACCGCCATCTCAACGTAGGGGCCTTTCTGATGAACGGGAATAGGCATAGGTTCCAAATCTTGCTTCGGGCAATCCTAGCGAAACAGAATATTATCAAAAGGAAGCTCTTCAGAGAGGTACGCGGCAGAAGGGTGATCAAAAATGTTTCTATTATCCACATTCGAAACTTGCTTATCTTGTGAAGGAGGTTGCTGTGATTCTGGTGCAAACTGACCTCTGCCAGGGCCCCCTGCACCTGGGCGACCTCTGGATCATCTACCCATGTTCCCAAATGACCTTTGCTGCAAGGTTGGACATTGTGCGTGCCAGTGGCCTTCCTGCCGACAATAGGCACACTGGTTAATGGTTACCAGAGCCAAGGGCGCACTTCCCTGTGGAATGTACTGACCTCTAAATTGATTACCCCCTATAGGGCTTCTAACAATCTGCATTAATAAAACATTAGTTTTCATGTCACCCTTCTTTTTCTCAAGTTTTTCCTTTTCAGTATTTACACGATTTTGATAGTACTGAGCCATATGCAGTACTTCTGATTGAGACTTCGCCTGCCAAGCGCTTTCAGAAGACATAATCTGTAACTGGATGTCAGGCAGCAATCCACGTACAAATTTGTCGACAAACTGCCTTTTCCCTGACTCTGTGCCTTAGTCTTGTCCACTGAAATCTGAGAATACCTGCTCGAACCGATTGAAGAAATAGGTAGCACCCTCAGACCTTCCTTGGACACAGGCCGTAAGCTTGTCCCAAATGATTCTTTTTTCAGGAACCATAGTTTTCAATTTTACAATAATTCTATCAGGCAAGGTTAATATCACTTAAGGTGGTCGTTCGCCAGCTGGTCTTTCTCTATCTAGCCTAACCATGTTATCCCATGTATCTCCCAACCCAGGTATGTCATCTATAGTCCTAATCTGCTTCCACAATTCAACTGGCAGGAGTACGGGAAATAATAGGTCAATATCACTTAAGGTGAATACCGACGACTGTAAGACCGACTCTATTTCTTTATAGAATCTGGTCGGATTCTTTCTTATATCGGGAATAGATTGCTTTATGGTGTTCACTTCCTGTCTTGAAAACGGGACGTGAACAAACTGTGATACATAATGTGCGGGAATGTTCACAGCGAGTATACCCTGTGCAGCATTGGCCGCAACCTCAACCTTTGGGACAAATGTCGGAGGGACCTCTCTCATAGGCAACTGAGAAGTAGGCAGCTCCGAACGCTTACTAAGCAACAGAGCCAAATCAAGCGCTAAGGCAGTCGAAGAAGTATCAATCGAAAAGGCTCTCTTATAAACACTCAACAATTCTGCGGGACAACAAATCTTTCTTCTTACACACTCATTCTGCAGGTGCTCTACCATCACCTGTATCACTTTCTTTTGCATTTCTAACGTATACTGACTACATGTGTCATATACTTCATCTGGAGTAATCGACATATCCGAAATCCATCTTATCGCATCCTTTATACAAATTTGCGCTTCCTCTCCTTTTAATTCTCGGCGAGGAAAAAAACGTTTCTGTAAGTACATAATACCTAAACTACCACCATCTGCTTCCTCATTCTATAACTCTTCCAACTCCTTCTTATACTCAAAAATCCTCTCAACATGCTCATATACCTTCTCTGCAGTATCTCTGGACAACGCTAAGGCGTTCAAATCCTGTAACCCTTGTGGGAAATCTACATCATTTAGTCTATTCCACATTATACTCAAATGAGCCCCTAAACCTTCAATAAAAACATTTTTCTCAGGAATACTTTTTAAATTTTCGAGTGTGGAAAAAACATCGGCTTGTTCACCCTTCTCCATACAATGTTTAGCCCAAGCAATCAATTCACTCTTTTTGTCTGGGGACACAGTATTACGAGTCACAACAATTGGTCTCGCTCCGTGGTCTACTATAAGCGATGCAGAATCACTTGGAAGAAGAAGAGTAGGCACATGCTGAATATCAACAGGTGAAGGCAAGGGGGCAGGCAAAGGAACGACGGCTGGAAGAACAACAGGAGGAACAGCAGGGAGGACCGGAGGAACTATAGGAGGGGAAACAACAACGGGAAGGGGCACAGCGCCAGGAGGAGGGACGTACGGAGGTGGCGCGGAGGCATCGGGCCTTCGTTCATGCAAAAGTTTATTAATCAATTCATCTGACGTATGAAAATCTTTTGAAGGCTAGATTTTCTGAATGCCTAATAGAAACGCCCTGTCCGTGTTCCTAACTGACTCCAATTGTTTATTTTGATCATATGTCTACGCGTATGTTTCTCTCTACTCTTTTGTTGCTGCAAAGCTTCTGTTTTCCAACTGTGCAATGCGTCAAATGCTGCAGGTCTAGCTTTTTTCTTTACCAATACAGACTCTAAATATTCTATACAAGGGATTTCAAAACTACCATTGGTTGGCCACCGTAGATTAGAATTATGCCCGGTCTGTCTGTGCCAAATGTCATTAAATGCTATACTACCAAAGCCTTTCTTACAGTACATAGTACATGCCGGCGACCCCTCCTGTGGTGCGGGACGGCTATCTTCCAAAGATTGTCTGTCGCTGCGGAATAATGCCCTAAAGCAGGCAGACAATTTCCCAGGCATGTCAAAGTTCTGGTGTTACCTGGTTAAATAATTGTGCTCGCGAGTACAATGCTCCAAATTCAAATTGTCAGGGTTAGATTAAGAATCGGGACACGATTCACCTGACCAAAGGACTGGGAGGCCCGATCGGGTTACTAAGGACAATGCTAAGGACCCACGTGTCTGGTGATTTTCGGCAAATTTACCCACCTCAAATATTTGAACCCTCGTCAAGAAATCGTCTCGGGCTACAGCTCACCGTTCAGGGATCGGATTGTGCAGTTTCGTCGAGGAATTCTCTTCTCGTCTAGAGTGGCCGTTTCTGTTGGCACCGTCCGATCCCGGTCCGATAGCCGAGCCAACCTTTAACGAGACAAAGTCAATCTTGAGGGTCCCTATTCGGGCGCCATCTGTGGAATCAGGAAAAAATACAATATTACGGCTGTTACACCAAGCAAAGGAAAATACACCGACACTGGCTTGTAAAGATTCCCAGAATCTTTATTACAAAACTGAACAGTATTCAACAAAGTACAAAAATAGCTATTTGGCTGTCAATACATCACAGAGACCACCAGCAGGGTTCAATGTGAACAGTGAAGAGAATTTCCTAGCTGGACATCGACGTATTTATACAATTTGTAAAAATGATGTCCAGCCTCTTACAAGTTAATAATACATTGGGCTAGGGTCGCGCCAGGTTCACTTTCCTAATTTACATATCTCGTGCATGCGGTTTACTTTTGAATACATTTACTTAACACACTCCATTATTCTTTAATTTAACGTTACACTCTTTACGTATCGTTTTAATACAGATCAACCAAATGTTTCACATATCGTATTTGGATAGCTTTACTGTTCTTGTATACATACTTGTAGTTTAACATTGCTGATTCAGGTAATCCCCTGCTCCTGAGGTCAACAAAGGACAAGGTCTACATGACCCTAACATGTAGCCTGAAGGCAGGTTGGACATTAACTCTCCTACAGAGGTTGAAGAGGTTAGGGCAAGAACAAGAGCACACGAGACGGCCATTTTAGATTACAGGGTGACTTTGTACAAAACCCCCAAAATGGCGGCTCTAACCTAAAATGGAGGCTTGATTCAAGATGGCGGCTTACATCAATTTCTAAGGTCAAAACCTTGCCGTAGAGAGTTATTTGCGTACAATTTTAAGCAACTTGGCGTAGGCCAATATACGTACAATCGTTACAATAGGAGGCATAATTAATATTCCAGTTTGACAAATGGGCCCCCATTCATGGGGAGTCAGTTCACGAAGTACATGGAGGAGAGGGGGAAACAACACAGGAAGGTGACACCCCTATGGCCCAGGGCGAATGGGAAAGCGGAGAGATTTATGAGGACAGTGAACAAAATCTTTCGGATCTCAGCGAATGGAGGGGGAGATCTGAGAAGAAACCTGTTTGAATTCTTGCGAGAATATAGAACCACTCCCCATCAATTGACGGGAGTTTCCCCAGCTGACGCCCTATTTGGACGCTTCCCCAGAGGGCTCCTCCTTGAACTGGAAGGACGAGCGCCAGGCGTGATCGATGACACCCGGGTCTGGCAGGAAAGAGCGACCAGGAATAAGAAGGAGAGTGAGAGGAGAAGCCTACAGGAAAAAGAGGTAACGGTGGGTGACACAGTGCTGGTCAGGAACCGCCACCCAGAAGGGAAACTGTTGCTCACGTATGAGCCACAACCCTGGACAGTGACTCATGTGAAACGGTTGATGATAACAGCGGCAAATGAAAGGGGAACAGTAACCCGAAACAAATAATTTTTCAAGAAAGTAGACTTGAGTCCCACGGAAAGGTCACTGGAAGAGAATTCAGAGCCAGAAGCACGAGGAGGCATCCCCGAGGTCGACAGGGAAGGGGAGCCCGTGCCGAATGATGTTACACTGCTGCCGACCTCCGGGAGCAGCAGCCGATACCCAACGAGACAGTGGCGACAACCCCAGGTGCAATTCAAAGACTACATCATGGACTCAGGGGACTGAGCCGGTAGCACACTGATTTGAGTGACTCACGTTGAGTCCTTGTTATGTTCCATTTTGTTACTTGTTTCTGTTTAAAGAAAAGGAGGGATGTTACAGTGGGATTCACATTTACGCATTTGAGAGCCTTGTTTGGATTCACTCATGCGCTGTTTGAATAAATGCGTCCCGAACGGCAGTTGCCGCCGGGACTTCAACAGCACCAGACGTGTCTCCGGGTATTACTCAGTGTGCATGTGTGTGTGACTGTATGAGGCGGCCCGAGGCATCCGCCAGCTATAACACCCTCTATCACTCCCTTTCTTAGTTGTCTCTCCTTTATTGTACTCTCAATCTTACTGTATAATTTCTCACACACTTGCACCATGGTTTGCCAAGGGCTTTCGCAGCATAATCCTCTGATGAACAACTTCCGTATTCTTGATTCTAGCCCTACAGCGGCATTGTGTTCCAGACCACCAATTCTGCCCCATCCGCTACCCTTTTACATTAAATTCACATACACGACACCCGTTGGGAGTTTTTTTTTATGTTCTAATCTTTGTAATACATGGTATTTGTCTAAAGTGTATGTAACATGCCATGTTTTTCTATCAAAACTCTGAATCCGTTTTCTTGATTTTCTCTCTCGCCTAACTGTAAAATGTATTTTGTATTAATTGGAAATTGCATATAAAGTATTATGGTTATTAAAGAATTGTAACTCTCTTATTTTGTAGCTAGATTTGCCCTTAGTGTTTTTATGCACCGAACATTTTTCACCGCATTTTTCCCGCATAAAATTGAGGCTAGGTTTGGGTGAGAGAATATTGGATTGGAAGAAGGTGGGATTGGAGGAAAAGGCACAGGGCCTCCCTCCCCTTGCATTTTGAGGGAACCAAATGGTTAAAATAAATGTGTGGTTAAAAAATCTGTGGAGAGACTTTGGTACAAACACATGGAACATATATCATTTGTACCTCTATTACAACTCACTCAAAGCCTGTGAAGTGTAAAGTGTAATGAGTGCCACTTAGGGCCTGATTCTGAGCTTATGCTGAATGTAGTGTGGAAAGCCAACATTTTCCCATCCAGTTTCCAGCACCACCATTCTGAGGTGGATGGAAATATTGCAAGGGAAAATGTCATGCTTTCCCGCAGCAAAATCTACTTAAATCTGTTGTTTAGGAAACATGTATACAAGTGGCACTGCAAGCATTTTCTAAAAGACTGCCACTTTACTATTTTAAGAACATTTTCTTAGGTTTTCATTAAACTAGAAAAGTGCTGCTGCAGTTTAGGAAATGCTAATTTTATAAAGGACAAAAGTGTGCAGATGCATGTATCTTAACTCCTCTTTTTGACGTGTGCAGTGCGTTTGAAAGGAGAATCCTTTGCAGTGCCTGCCCTGCATTTCGGATGGTTGCTAGAGCTGTTGTCAAGCAGTAAACCAGGTACATGCAAAAGTGAGGGCTTTTATGCCAGACCGTCACATTGCCACTTTATCAGAATATGGTGCTTTTAAGTAAAGTGTTCATCCTTCATAGATGAACACTTTCCTATTTTTGCATGCAGCTCAGAATCGGGCCTTTGGTCTTTTCAACACTACAAATCTTGCTGTATTCACTTGCTTTTCATTGCCTGCTAGGAGTACGTTAGGCAGCACTCTATACGCGAGGAAAAGAGGCTCTTTGCCAAATGTTCAGCTAGACCCTCTCCATTTTCTGGTCTAAATCACTTCCAGCTTACATGAACCTAAATACTGTTAAATAATCCAACCCTCCACCTTACATGGCGTTGCCACTAACAAGATGATATAGTAAGAAATAGGGTTCTTTTCTTTTTTTTTTTATTATTTATTGAATATAGTTGCAATTACAACAACTTTTTCAATTTATACATATTACAAAAATCCATTCTTTCATAAGTAAGAACAATAAATCAGTAAAACAAGCATTTACAATTACAATTACAACCATCTTCCAAGTCGACATTTGACAATTTAAGAGTGTTAACAATTAATTTAACATGATGTATATCATTCAGTCCATATTTAGGGATTTAAAAAAATTGATGGTAGCAATCCTTATGCCCATACATTCAGTTGCAGCCAGAGCGACCCATCTGTTACTTGGGTCTATTTGTGCAAAATACGCAAAATATTTGGCAAAGTGAATGTCTCTTAATCTCGAAAGTTTAGGGGCTGTACACTCTAATAATAAATGTTGCAAGGTTTCAACAATTGCTATATCTTGACAAAACCTGCACCAATTGAGGTCTGATGTAATTTGTCTCCTTCTTAGTTTAACTTCCCTAGTGGGCCAGATATTAAACCGCAGCCTCAGGATACCAGATCTAATAGCAGAGGAAGGAGCCAAGCACAAGTACGAGGCAGTGTCTTTATAGGATTTAAGTCCAAATATTGCAGGATCAAAATCTTTGTAAGTTAAACACTTTACTCGGGTCTCAATCCAATCCATCATGTGGACTTTCTTCTTTGCTCTCTCTGGATGATCTAATAAAAGGCTCAGTGAAATATCGGCCTTTACCATGATGGAGAGAATATTTGAGGACCACTGTTTCGGGAACATTTCTGCTGAGTTTAATATGCAACTGGAGATAGATGACAAGGCAGAGTTATCTTGTGTTGAAAGCAAAAATTTACGAAATAAAGCGCATGAGCGCCAATTATGTTGGGCAATTAATGAAATTAAGCCCAGTTCATATCGCATCATCACCCCAGGAATACATTGCGGTAAATGCAGAATGGCTCGCCAAAATTTGGATTCTAATTGATTAAGAAATCCAGTTGGTAGGATTTGCGTTTCCAAACCATAAAGAATAGTTGGGACAACATTTTGATTCCAAAATAGAAGGGCTGCTTTGAGTGAGAATTTGCCATACTTGGATACAATTATTCGAGTTTGACAAATTGCCATAGTTAGCTTCTGTTTAATTTTATTCAACTGTGAATCTAATGTGGGGCAACCGTCAAAAATAACACCCAAATAAACATAATTTGGAACTATCTTTATGGGAATTCTCTCAATTTGCCATTCTAACAAATGCTTGCGTAAACCTTTAGGGATGAACGTGACAATCTGTGTTTTGGCAGTATTTACAATTAATTCATTTTCTTTGATATAGCTGCAAAGTACTGACAGAAGATTACGTAGGCCACTAGATGTTTTTGACACAAGCACAAGATCATCTGCATACCATAATGCACTAATTTTGACACCATTTAGCATTGGAGCGTCAGCCGCTATTTTAGTAAAGATCCAGCGAACATCATTAATAAAGAAGTTGAACAAGGCTGACGCTAAGCTACATCCCTGCTTTAACCCTCTATACGTATGAACAGGGGATGATAAAAGACCTTCAGCGTTTAATAGGGTTCTTTCCACCCATAAAGGCTGGATAAAGTTCAGAGCTTCCAGTAGATATACCTTCACTACGCTTAGTGGTCCATACACTAATTCTCACACCAGTCTATACCGGCACCCCCCCAAACCAGCACTACCCTTCCTGGCCCCATTCCCTAACTAGCCTAGTGGGTTGGGAGTCGCTCCCGATCCTGGTCCACCCCATGTCTCCTCCGGCATCCCCCAGCATTTGCCCCCCTGATGCCCCCCCAACACTTGCCTAGTCCCTGGGCCTTTCTTCCTTCTTCCCTTCCCCGCCCCTGCATTTTCATGCCCCTGCCGTGACTCTCACCTTTCTCCCCTCCCCGCCACTCCCCCCTTGCACTTCTTGTTACTGGGGCGCTTGCATGATCTTAATGTCAGAAGGCCTAGTAGGACCGTTTTAGTTGATCTCCCATGCCCCCCCCCCTTTTTTGTCTTGCGGCACCTGGAAACACCATTTTGCTGTGCACCTTATAAATAATGAACACATTAATAAATAGAATTTTAACTGGGATTTTCTGTCTGCAGGTGGCCTTGGATCATCCTATGAATCAGAGAAGTTAATACATTTATGCCTCAGAAGAGTCTTGAGCCGCTCAACTGGACATCCAGGTTCTCAAGACCTATCAAATATGGAGGACATTGAAGTCCACATCCTAGCCAGTCGCAACTGAGATGTGTTTCTCAACTGCATTTACGTGGTTAATAAACCTTTCAAGTATTGCATTTTCCACGGTACATGTTCTAAACATGCACAGTAGAATGCTTCCCCTTTCCAGGAATGATAATATACTAGTGCATCCCGTCATTTACATGGAAAAACATTTGGGAGCAGCCTCATAGTGGTAAAAGCACCGACTTCAGGTGGGGTTCCGACTCATGAGCTGTAAAGTTATAGTAAAAAATCAATCAAGAATAAACATATAATAATAAAAACAATTAAGGCCATGCAAGAAGCCAACATTAACTGACAAAAGAAACAGAACAAAGAGCAAGTCGACAAAATGGTCCTTGTGAAAGGCACTTAGCGACAGAGTAAGGCAGGTGTTGCTTGGAAGAAGGCGCCACACTTGCAGGACAGTAGAAAATACCAGAGCCGAAAGTCATCTTAATACTCTGTAGGGATTGTGGGTATTTGTATCGTGTCATTTTGGGAAACCTGTTTAAGAAGTGGTCAGTTTGTAATTGTTCTGCTTCTTCACACCTGGAACAGTAAGCGCGAAATAGACAATGCTCCTCCATACTGCCCGTCTATACCGCTGCACTGTTTACAGCTCCATTATTCTTTGTAAAAAAAAAGCACCTGGCGCCAGAGTGCAGAGGTTTTGCACCGGTGCAAGTGCAAAGTTTGCACGGTATCTTTGATAACACGTGGACATATTAGAAAACCATTGCACCATGACAAGTGCAGTCTGGCATGGTATAAGCACCAGGGCAAAAATTGCCAGAGTGCAAAACAGATACATTTCCTATGTGTTTTTTCACCAGGGCAAAGTTTGCCCTAGTGCTGATAACATTCCGTATTAACACTAGGAAAACTATGTCCTGGTGCAATAATGGAGTCAAAATGTATCTTTTTTAGACAAGGGCAATTTTTACCCTGATGCTTATACCATGACAAACTGCACTTGTCATGGTGCAATCGTTTTCTAATATGTCCAAGTGTTTTTAAAAATAAGGCAAACTTTGTCCCAAGTGCTAATACCGTGCAAACTTTGCACTTGCACTGGTGCAAAATTTCTGTAATCTGGCCCCAGAAAGTAAACACCACCAAACGTTTTTACAGAAATCCCGCCAGTGCAGCGATAACACTGGAATACCACCAGAGGTTAATACTTCCATTTTGCAGCCAGAAAAACTGCCAAGAATCTTGCAAAAAGACTTTAAAAATACCTTTAATCCCAAGGAAGTGGCAATAACAGGTAGGCAGAACAACAGAAAATACTGGCTGTAAATTGGCAGCACAGCTTGCGACAAGGTGTACCACATATGAAATAAAGTGAAATGAGTACATTAACCATAGACAACAACCCCTTAGCCCTCGTAATGCACACATTCTAAACAGATATTTTACAGAAAATGCATTTTTCTGATAAAGCAGGGCAATTTTGTTGTTGGCTTGCTGGCGGCATCAGGAAGACAGCATCACCTGAACAGCGTACAACAAAAGCAGTACAGGTGCAGCCCATTGCCTACAGATGAACACAAAAAAGGCCCACAGGATGTGTACGCACACTGCAGGCCAACATGCTAGGATAGAGAATGCTAAATCAGCATCTGCAGAAGCCCATTTTCCTGTTTGGGTAATATAGGGAGCTTCAGAGACAGCAGGAGAGGAAATAGTTCACACTGAGGAGGAGGAGGAGCAGAAGGAGGAGGAGAAGGAAATAGAAACATGACATTCCTAGTCCAACATCATAACCCTGGAGTCTCAAAGAGCAGTAACTGATCAGACTGAACTTCCTTGACTGAAACAGCACACGTGCCTAATGAGGGTCATAGGGGCTGATAACCAAAATGCAACCAACCGGCGCAAAACCATTCCCCGTTCCTCAAATTGGTGTCAGCCGCTTTAAGATTCTGTGCAACTGGCACACTACAACACTCTCTTGGTATGTTACATTCAACACCCCAGCCTGCCTTTTCTCTGGTCCCAACCTCGGTGCTTGAAGCAGGTCTGCCAGATTCACAGAAACAAATGATCCTCCCCTCTGCCTAGGAGGATATCGGTGCTACAAGGGCTATATTGCATCAAATGGCATGGCTGCCCAATTGCATTCGTTCCCTGGAGTATACACACATGTAATTGGTCGCCCAATGAAAGCAGGTCTACATGAACGGGACGCAACAGAATACCCTCAAATGACATGTGATGCCAAATAAACCATTATTCAATGTGTGCTTTGTTCCCTGGGTCAATCCATGGTTCCGTAGCCTTAGCAACACAGCCACCCAAGGTTCACTGAGGCACACATAGCCAGACAAATGTGGCTCCTTGTTAAGACACTCTACTGTACATTATGTACCCTGTTCCTGTACACTCCCGTGTTGCCTGCTTAAATCACATTCGTCCCAGATTTCACGTACTGCCACTCATCAGCTCAACCCCACTACCCGTCGTGCCACCAATAGGTTTACCAGATGACTCCCAGGGCTGGACTGCCCCACTGGGATACCGGGACATCCCCCGGTAGGCCTCTTGGCATAGGGCCTCTTTGAAGGATACAGAGCATTCGCATCGCGTGAATCCGCCTGGGTGGTTTCATTCAATTGGCTGCCTGCCGGCTGCCACCACCGACGGCACGCTGGCGCTGCAGCTGCGTATTTCATTTTTTCTTCCCAGCAGGGCTGGGCATGGGCAGCTGGACTTGTGCAGCACAGGTCAGGTGCAGGGCAGGCTGCAGCAGTGTCCAGTGGTGTAGAGTGCGTGCCACTGCCTGGGCAGCTGCAGTGAGGCCTTCGCTATAAGGCATGTCAGTGATGTCGCAGGTAAGATAGATGCACGACGCTTTAGTCTACTGATCTACTAATTACTGTGTCTGGTGATTGTGAATAGTTGCATATACCAGGTTTCACCCATTGATTGCTCATGCACTCACTCCATTTGCCAGATAGTGTTGCAAGGCTACTTCCCCCCACGGCCTACATACTCCTCTGGTCTTCCCTTAAAGCGCTTTGAAGTAGCTTCAAGGCACTCTTTGTTAACTAACCATATTTAATATAGAAGGGAACTGCTCCCTTTTTCAGGGCCGCCTAGCTCTTTCTCTTTATTTCGGAACCACCTTCCTTTAGAGCATTTGTAACAGCCTCTAAGCGCTGTCTTCAACAACTGAAGAGAACTATTGCCTCTGGCTGCCTACATTCTCAATTACGAGCGAACCTGTTGGAAATATCTCGGCGTGCGCTCTTCATTCAGACAGAGAACTTGAAAATGCAAAATGATAATACATTCCTGTTTGTAATATTTGTGTATAGTTATGCATTTTAAAAAGATGACAATAAGACGTTATTTCAGTTGCAGAAGTGTCATTATTTCGTAATGACAACGGAGCGTTATTTCAGTTGCAGACGTGTCATGATTTCGTAGCGGGAGTGCTGGGGGAGCAGTGGAGGGGCAAGGTGGGAGGCCGAGGCCTGGTCTTTCAGCATGGGCGCTATTATCAGTGAGCAAACAGGACTCATCCGACTGCCTGGATGCAGGCAACTGCACAAGACCAGCGACTCACCAGTTTATCCCATTTCGACCAGACACGAAAGCTGCAGCCCGGCCCTTGGGCGCAAAGTTAGATTAAAGGCTTTTATTTAATGTTCCTCAAGCGACGGCTCTTCAATGACTGGATAACTGCCAGAGGTTTTTCATAAGATATTGGTCGTCTGATGGACTGTTCCACTCCAGATGTACACTTTACGGTGGGTTACAAATACCCCTGTCATATCATACCATAACGTGCAAGTCCACGAGCCATCCATCCCTCTGCCCACCCTTTCCAATGGTGCCAGCCAGTCCTCTAGGTTTTGCTCAATGCCCTATGAGCCAGTCCGAGACTGTGCACTAATTCTCCAGAATAAACTGCAGACGGCAGATCATTTTCGAATTTATGGCGTGGAAGTGGTATGAGTCGCACAGGAGATCAGAGGCCTCTCACTATGAAGCACATTTTCGGCACCACGCACGCACCCTTCCCTGCTGCGTTGACCGTTGGCCACAGTTCTTCTCATCAGACCGCTCAGGCCCTCCAGGTCCTGTTACCTAAAACACAAAGCTACATTTCGCCTAACTAGGTATGGAGGGAGCATGTTGAGAGCAGTCTTTCTCCTCTCATCCTTCCTTAAACATGCAGTTTCTCGTGGGACTTCATAGGTTTTTCCTCACCGGGACAAATGTTCTTCACATGGTAAATGTGTGTAATGTTATCTAGGCATATAAAGCACTGTGCTGCCCCAATTATGTATTCCCACCATTTCCTGGTTTCAATAATCTAGTCTCAATCAGACCTAACTTGCAATGCTGCTCTGTGTACACAAACTTATATTCCAAATGCTGTCGCTTCAATAATATGGTCTCCGCTACTTCTTGGCGGTAGATGTGTACTATAATAAAAACCTACAACAAATGATGCTTCACTATTAGAAGCAACTAATTTCCAATTATGGCCTTACATATGCAAAGTTCATGGAAAATAAAACTAGGTTTTTACTGCTTTTGCAGACTCAGTCAGATTAGTGTGTGTGTGTATATATATATATATATGCCACCCAAAAAGTGCTCTTCCTATGGAAACAGCAACTTAACCATAACTACATGGCCACTACCGTGGATTTATAGAAACCAATATGGAGCAACAAGATATGTCTATAATCAACCTCTCCTCGCATACACTCTCCACAGACTCTCCACAGACCATCAAAAAGTATTACGACTAGGACTAGGACTTAACTTTTGCCCTACAAGTTATTATAACTATGCCGAGACGCGCATAGATTTCGATAAATACATGCGCAAAGTACGGCTAAAAAAGTTTTTTGCAATGAATCCGTCTAAACAATCAGCTCAAGAAATACCAGGAGGGTATACTCCTGTTACCATTGAGGATATGGCAACATTTGGTAACCTTATTAGCCTGGGATCTGAGTGCACACTATCTGAGGACAACAGCGATATAGACTGGGATTCCATGAATATACATACAGATTGGCCAGGGACCAGTCTATTAAAGTGCAAATCCAGATTTAATCCAATGTTTAATCCAGGAGGATACATTGAGGCATTCCAGGACCTAGTAATAAATGATCTGAAAAGGATCAGGAAGACCAAATGGAAACACAAAGGAAATCTTACCTATCATGAACTAAATGTCTTGAAAGATCTCAGTACCCTGTCTGACTGTATTATTAAACCCTCGGATAAGGGCACAAATATTGTAGTGATGAATCGTGCCGATTACATCAAGGAGGCTTCAAGACAATTGAATGACCGTTCCTGCTATGCAAAATTGGACACAGACCCCACAGCAGGTATGACCGCGAAACTTTTTGACTTGTTAAGCATACATAGGGAGAATGGGCTACTTGAGGACGATATGTGTAAATTTTTACAACCAAGATTCCCTGTTATGCCTACTATTTATTTCTTGCCCAAAGTACACAAGAGCATGAGCAAACCCCCAGGACGTCCTATTGTGACACTCTGTGGGGCTTTGTATGAGAATACCTCCAAATTCGTGGACGAGACTTTGGTGTCTTTTGTTACTACATTACCATCGTACTTAAGGGACACCAAAGATTTTTTGAACAAAATAGATGGAATTACTTGGGAATTCACATATCTACTCACTACCTTAGATGTAGTATCCCTATACACCTCCATCAAACATGCAGATGGTCTACGAGCGTGTGAACACTTTCTTCATACAAGGTCCATGAACTTTTTGTCACACAGCCGTATGATATTGGACATGATTCATATCTGTTTGACAAACAACTGTTTCTTATTTAACAAAGAATATTATGTGCAACTTCAGGGAACAGCCATGGGGACCACATTTGCTCCCTCCTATGCCAACTTGTTTATGGGATGGTGGGAGAAGTTTGTTGTTTGGGGTACAGAGAATAATGAGTACACAGCCAAAATAATACTCTGGTTGCGGTACATAGATGATTTATTCATCATCTGGGATGGTACTAGCTCAGAGTGGTTAGAATTTGTCCAGAGGTTGAACATTAATGAATTAAATCTCCAGTTTACAGAAAGCCACCACAAGACTGCTATCGTATATCTCGATATTCTTGTTAAGGTGGCTCAGGAAGAACTTACTACAGAACTCTATCGCAAACCGACAAGTTCAAATATACCACTACATGCGAAAAGTAATCATCCTACCTCCCTCAAATGGTCTATACCATATGGTTAATTTATTCGCATTAGAAGGAATTGTTCCAAACTGGAGACGTTTGATGCAGAATGTGCATATATGGCTCAAAAATTTAAACAACGGGGTTATCCCAAACGCATACTTGAAAGAGCCTTTCACAAAGCTAGGGACCAAGACCGTTCCTCATTGTTAACTACTACAGTGCAGTTACCAATAATTGACCAAACAAGTGAGACACGACTCATACTCACTTATGGTACTAATTCCCAGCACATACGACGGATTATGCGGAAACACTGGCACATCCTACAACTGGATGAACATTTAGGAACGATCTTGGGCGATAAGATGAACATTACATTTCGACGCTCTGTCTCACTTAAGGACAACCTTGTCTCTAGCTTCATGAGCCCTTCTATTCCATCTATAGGCTCTACTTGGCTAAATACACCAACTGCAGGCTTCCGCAAGTGCAGGAAATGTAAGGCCTGCAAGTATGCAACAGATGTCTCCAATTATGAACATCCGATTTTGGCCAAGAATATTTCTATTATGACACGTATCACTTGTGACACTGAGTATGTGGTCTATGTGCTCAGGTGTCCTTGTGACAAGTGGTACGTAGGCAGTACTATAGGTAGACTCAAGCTACGAATGTTACAGCATATTAGAGCTATCAAGAATGTGGATGTTACTTACCCCATGGCAATGCATTTTCAAGAAGTACATAACAGCAAATTGGATGGTTTTACATTTTTTGGCATTCATACCATAGCCAAACACCCGAGAGGTGGTAACAGAGAACTGGCATTGAGACAATTGGAAACCAAATGCATTTTGGACCTAGAAACTAAAAAACCAAGAGGTCACAATTTGGATGAAGAACTTTATACTTTTTTAGGAATTTAATTATGACTTCTATGTATGCTCACTTCATTTCATATGACACCATTTTGTTGATGCATTTTTCTCATGCTATTGGAAGAACTACTAGATTAGCAAATTAATTTTCTCCTGTTCCACTTTTATTGATTGATTTTTTGCAGGTGATTTTTTGCAGGGGATTCTTTGTAGGAATTTTTTGCAGGACAATTTTTCAGGTTGTTTATTCTTGTATTATTATGAATAAGTTGTAATTCAGTTACGTACTCTAACTCTGGTTCAAATGTTAGTTGAAGAGGTTTTCTGAATCATGATGTTGGGTTGTCATTGCAGTTTGCGCACTCAGTCTGTTTTCTCTGTGTTGGGTTACGTGTCTCCTAGTTCTGGGCCGTTGAGGTTCTTTGTAACTGGAGGGCTCATAAGTGATCGCACTGTTTATGTAATTGGGTACCCTCTCTTACATTTTAGGTTGGTCCATTGCTCGTGGCATATTAGTTGTCATCCCCTTTACATAATAGAGGAAAATATGAAGCTAAGGAGGTTTTTTAAATTAGGACATACGTATGCATGTCCTATCTTGAACATCTACTTTATTCTTCTGTTCTTTGAACAAGTGTATATGGGCTCATATATTTTTAGGTACATACCCTTTTTTTGTGATTTCCTTTTCTCTTTCCCCTGTCTTTCCAAGACTACTTAATAATTTTTTCTTTTAGATTCTATTCCATTTATAGGCCTTTTTTTGTACATGCCTGTGTTTGATTTTGTGGGACCATGTAGCACTGCTGTTCAGGTTGCCCTAGGTTAATATTGTTCTAAGCAGAATTGGGTACAATGGTAATAACAGGCATCATATATACTAAAAATATTTTTTTGTATTTTTGTACAGATCAGTTGCCAGATGCCAACTAGATGTTTACATGCACTATGCACTTTATCATGCAAATGCACTATGCACTTTATTACATCTAATTCTAGTATTACATCCTAGACTAGGTTGTTTTGCATATTTGCACAGATTCAATATTTAGGTATCGTATGCACTAAGCACTTTAAATACCTCTATGTAGGATACATCACTAGCTGCTAAATTGCTAATTGCAGTTTGACCATTGGGGTTGGTGATTGCAAATTCGTACACCCAGGCATTTGCATTTTTTATCTTCGTACATAGGGTACATTTAAAAAGCTGCTGCAACATGCACAATGCACTTTACTGCTGGCAGATACTTCCATCCAGCTAAGCATTAGGCACCTTATTTATTGATGCCAGTAATAGAGGTTTTTCCATAGGTTACCCTTCTGTTTACTACTAATTGATAATGGCAAGCGACTCTATAGCCAGCATTTATTTTGGGGCTATTATGTCATGGTTCCCATATTTTACATGTTGTCATGATTTGCTTTACATTATAAGTTGTTCGGCGTAAGTGGCATCTTGGATCATATTGCTCTAGAGTAGCATTTCTGTACATTAGCTCCTAGAGTCCCACTGCCTGCATCAATTATCAATGCTCGACAAATGGTTTGTAATTTACGAATGCGGAGAAATGTTTTGTATTTAGCATTTCATTTTCTCATTACGCATTTGTGAGCATTTGGTTCTGCAATTATTTTATGCAAACAGAAATTATAACAAACACATGCAAAGCGCTGGGAATGAGTCTGATATGTATTTATTATGGGAATCGTGCAGTGTTTAACAAGTGTTAAGATGTCTGCTGTGTTAGAATTGAGACAGCAGTCAATTGTCTTGGAGACATTCTATATTGTGAACTGGGGATAGAGTTGTATGAGTCCATATATAGTCACCTTGTCTATGTTCACACTGTTCTACGTGATCAAGCAGTCTGTGTACCGTGAAACGCGTTGTGTTTTGTGCTTTTTCTTATCCATGCTGACTTTTAAATAAAGGCATGTTAGTCTGGACCAACTTGGGTTTTTTTGCCTCAGTATAGAGAGTCATTAGGGCTTTCTCTATTCGTTTTTTGGGAGTGCATTCCGCTTATTTCATCCCGTTTCCATCTCGGATCGGGTAATGGATTTTTTCTAAGTATCTTTCACGCCGCAGAAAAAACGGCGTTGGATTTTGCACCCGCCCTGCATTGGAAGCGCGGCACGGTGTACATTCTTTTTTTCAATTGTGTCACTGTGCAGGGCGCTCTGGATTTTTCAAGACCACACGGTGTCGTGCAGCAACAGATTGGTGCAGGGTGAGACATTGCACAGCGTGCGTGCCCATTCCTGCTACCATCGCTTTCTTTACTTTGAAGCTACACGACATTTGGGAAATCCGTTCTAGGCATCTGTTTGCACCTGTGAGATTTACGGACTGCAGCAGCAAGAACAGAAACTTTTTTCTAGGTGAGGCATACACCACAGCCAGATTACCCTTATAAACTACTGAAAATGATGTCACAGATGGATAAGGAAATTGCCAGAAAGGAACAGGCAGCTTCCCTGTTTTGCGAGAAACAAGTGACTTCCAGTGCGGGGAAACCGAAGGGACCGCAGGCGGAGGCACCGCCCAACATTGAGGTGAAACTACTGAGAGAACTGGAGAAATTACAGCGACGGGAAATCTCAAAGTGGTGGGAGGAGTTTTCATTGCAAAATTATGTAGACGTAGGACGAGTTCCCAGAGGTCTACGCATCCTCACCACACCTACCTTTGAAGAGCAAGATCCCGAAATGCTGCAAGAGTGGGGAGAGGCAAGTGGCTTATGCTCCGTTACCTTCCTGAAGATTCTTATTAAATATGCAGGAATGGACAGAAAGAAGATCCTGTCAAGAATAGAGGAAGTGGAGGATCAGTTGAAATCCATTAATCCTAGTGCAGAGGGTAAAATTATAAGAACCAACATGGAAAAGGGCTTTAAAGCATTTGAGGATGACATCAAGTTGCGTAAACAACGCAAATTCATACGAGACAAAGATGATTATGAGAAAGGAAGAGTATTTACCTTCGCCAAACGCTTTGATACCCTGAGACTTAAATTACCCACTGGCCCACAACCTACAGTGACGGAGCCACTGGCCACCTGCTCATCCTCCGAAGTGGACACCACAGAAAGTGAAAGCGAACAACCTACACGTAAACTGAATTTTTTAGAAAAGATGCAGCTGTTGGGGATGGACGTGCGGAACAGCAACAAAAAACCAAGAGGCAAAGGCCGGGGAAAATCAATGGCACAAAGAGGAGGAAGAAAACGAGGAGGGGCAACAGACTTGGAATCCGGAGACAAGGATCAGGCAGCACGGAAGACCCGCTCTGGAACCAAGAATTTATAGAAACCAATATGGAGCAACAAGATATGTCTATAATCAACCTCTCCTCGCACACACTCTCCACAGACCATCAAAAAGTATTACGACTAGGACTTAACTTTTGCCCTACAAGTTATTATAACTATGCCGAGACGCGCATAGATTTCGATAAATACATGCGCAAAGTACGGCTAAAAAAGTTTTTTGCAATGAATCCGTCTAAACAATCAGCTCAGGAAATACCAGGAGGGTATACTCCTGTTACCATTGAGGATATGGCAACATTTGGTAACCTTATTAGCCTGGGATCTGAGTGCACACTATCTGAGGACAACAGCGATATAGACTGGGATTCCATGAATATACATACAGATTGGCCAGGGACCAGTCTATTAAAGTGCAAATCCAGATTCAATCCAATGTTTAATCCAGGAGGATACATTGAGGCATTCCAGGACCTAGTAATAAATGATCTGAAAAGGATCAGGAAGACCAAATGGAACCACAAAGGAAATCTTACCTATCATGAACTAAATGTCTTGAAAGATCTCAGTACCCTGTCTGACTGTATTATTAAACCCTCGGATAAGGGCACAAATATTGTAGTGATGAATCGTGCCGATTACATCAAGGAGGCTTCAAGACAATTGAATGACCGTTCCTGCTATGCAAAATTGGACACAGACCCCACAGCAGGTATGACCGCGAAACTTTTTGACTTGTTAAGCATACATAGGGAGAATGGGCTACTTGAGGACGATATGTGTACATTTTTACAACCAAGATTCCCTGTTATGCCTACTATTTATTTCTTGCCCAAAGTACACAAGAGCATGAGCAAACCCCCAGGACGTCCTATTGTGACACTCTGTGGGGCTTTGTATGAGAATACCTTCAAATTCGTGGACGAGACTTTGGTGTCTTTTGTTACTACATTACCATCGTACTTAAGGGACACCAAAGATTTTTTGAACAAAATAGATGGAATTACTTGGGAATCCACATATCTACTCACTACCTTAGATGTAGTATCCCTATACACCTCCATCAAACATGCAGATGGTCTACGAGCGTGTGAACACTTTCTTCATACAAGGTCCATGAACTTTTTGTCACACAGCCGTATGATATTGGATATGATTCATCTCTGTTTGACAAACAACTGTTTCTTATTTAACAAAGAATATTATATGCAACTTCAGGGAACAGCCATGGGGACCACATTTGCTCCCTCCTATGCCAACTTGTTTATGGGATTGTGGGAGAAGTTTGTTGTTTGGGGTACAGAGAATAATGAGTACACAGCCAAAATAATACTCTGGTTGCGGTACATAGATGATTTATTCATCATCTGGGATGGTACTAGCTCAGAGTGGTTAGAATTTGTCCAGAGGTTGAACATTAATGAATTAAATCTCCAGTTTACGGAAAGCCACCACAAGACTGCTATCGTATATCTCGATATTCTTGTTAAGGTGGCTCAGGAAGAACTTACTACAGAACTCTATCGCAAACCGACAAGTTCAAATATACCACTACATGCGAAAAGTAATCATCCTACCTCCCTCAAATGGTCTATACCATATGGTGAATTTATTCGCATTAGAAGGAATTGTTCCAAACTGGAGACGTTTGATGCAGAATGTGCATATATGGCTCAAAAATTTAAACAACGGGGTTATCCCAAACGCATACTTGAAAGAGCCTTTCACAAAGCTAGGGACCAAGACCGTTCCTCATTGTTAACTACTACAGTGCAGTTACCAATAATTGACCAAACAAGTGAGACACGACTCATACTCACTTATGGTACTAATTCCCAGCACATACGACGGATTATGCGGAAACACTGGCACATCCTACAACTGGATGAACATTTAGGAATGATCTTGGGCGATAAGATGAACATTACATTTCGACGCTCTGTCTCACTTAAGGACAACCTTGTCTCTAGCTTCATGAGCCCTTCTATTCCATCTATAGGCTCTACTTGGCTAAATACACCAACTGCAGGCTTCCGCAAGTGCAGGAAATGTAAGGCCTGCAAGTATGCAACAGATGTCTCCAATTATGAACATCCGATTTTGGCCAAGAATATTTCTATTATGACACGTATCACTTGTGACACTGAGTATGTGGTCTATGTGCTCAGGTGTCCTTGTGACAAGTGGTACGTAGGCAGTACTATAGGTAGACTCAAGCTACGAATGTTACAGCATATTAGAGCTATCAAGAATGTGGATGTTACTTACCCCATGGCAATGCATTTTCAAGAAGTACATAACAGCAAATTGGATGGTTTTACATTTTTTGGCATTCATACCATAGCCAAACACCCGAGAGGTGGTAACAGAGAACTGGCATTGAGACAATTGGAAACCAAATGCATTTTGGACCTAGAAACTAAAAAACCAAGAGGTCACAATTTGGATGAAGAACTTTATACTTTTTTAGGAACTTAATTATGACTTCTATGTATGCTCACTTCATTTCATATGACAGCATTTTGTTGATGCATTTTTCTCATGCTATTGGAAGAACTACTAGATTAGCAAATTAATTTTCTCCTGTTCCACTTTTATTGATTGATTTTTTGCAGGTGATTTTTTGCAGGGGATTCTTTGTAGGAATTTTTTGCAGGACAATTTTTCAGGTTGTTTATTCTTGTATTATTATGAATAAGTTGTAATTCAGTTACGTACTCTAACTCTGGTTCAAATGTTAGTTGAAGAGGTTTTGTGAATCATGATGTTGGGTTGTCATTGCAGTTTGCGCACTCAGTCTGTTTTCTCTGTGTTGGGTCACGTGTCTCCTAGTTCTGGGCCGTTGAGGTTCTTTGTAACTGGAGGGCTCATAAGTGATCGCACTGTTTATGTAATTGGGTACCCTCTCTTTTACATTTTAGGTTGGTCCATTGCTCGTGGCATATTAGTTGTCATCCCCTTTACATAATAGAGGAAAATATGAAGCTAAGGAGGTTTTTTAAATTAGGACATACGTATGCATGTCCTATCTTGAACATCTACTTTATTCTTCTGTTCTTTGAACAAGTGTATATGGGCTCATATATTTTTAGGTACATACCCTTTTTTTGTGATTTCCTTTTCTCTTTCCCCTGTCTTTCCAAGACTACTTAATAATTTTTTCTTTTAGATTCTATTCCATTTATAGGCCTTTTTTTGTACATGCCTGTGTTTGATTTTGTGGGACCATGTAGCACTGCTGTTCAGGTTGCCCTAGGTTAATATTGTTCTAAGCAGAATTGGGTACAATGGTAATAACAGGCATCATATATACTAAAAATATTTTTTTGTATTTTTGTACAGATCAGTTGCCAGATGCCAACTAGATGTTTACATGCACTATGCACTTTATCATGCAAATGCACTATGCACTTTATTATATCTAATTCTAGTATTACATCCTAGACTAGGTTGTTTTGCATATTTGCACAGATTCAATATTTAGGTATCGTATGCACTAAGCACTTTAAATACCTCTATGTAGGATACATCACTAGCTGCTAAATTGCTAATTGCAGTTTGACCATTGGGGTTGGTGATTGCAAATTCGTACACCCAGGCATTTTCATTTTTTATCTTCGTACATAGGGTACATTTAAAAAGCTGCTGCAACATGCACAATGCACTTTACTGCTGGCAGATACTTCCATCCAGCTAAGCATTAGGCACCTTATTTATTGATGCCAGTAATAGAGGTTTTTCCATAGGTTACCCTTCTGTTTACTACTAATTGATAATGGCAAGCGACTCTATAGCCAGCATTTATTTTGGGGCTATTATGTCATGGTTCCCATATTTTACATGTTGTCATGATTTGCTTTACATTATAAGTTGTTCGGCGTAAGTGGCATCTTGGATCATATTGCTCTAGAGTAGCATTTCTGTACATTAGCTCCTAGAGTCCCACTGCCTGCATCAATTATCAATGCTCGACAAATGGTTCGTAATTTACGAATGCGGAGAAATGTTTTGTATTTAGCATTTCATTTTCTCATTACGCATTTGTGAGCATTTGGTTCTGCAATTATTTTATGCAAACAGAAATTATAACAAACACATGCAAAGCGCTGGGAATGAGTCTGATATGTATTTATTATGGGAATCGTGCAGTGTTTAACAAGTGTTAAGATGTCTGCTGTGTTAGAATTGAGACAGCAATCAATTGTCTTGGAGACATTCTATATTGTGAACTGGGGATAGAGTTGTATGAGTCCATATATAGTCACCTTGTCTATGTTCACACTGTTCTACGTGATCAAGCGGTCTGTGTACCGTGAAACGCGTTGTGTTTTGTGCTTTTTCTTATCCATGCTGACTTTTAAATAAAGGCATGTTAGTCTGGACCAACTTGGGTTTTTTTGCCTCAGTATAGAGAGTCATTAGGGCTTTCTCTATTCGTTTTTTGGGAGTGCATTCCGCTTATTTCATCCCGTTTCCATCTCGGATCGGGTAATGGATTTTTTCTAAATATATATATATATAAATATTTATTCAGTGAGTCGAAAAGGGGGCTGCACAAAGGAGATTACTTTGCTGCTCACTTAATGTATTAGTTGTACCTATTGGACAATGTCTGCTGTAAAGTACAATGGAAGGAGAACGGACATGATGATCAGTCCAATGTCCTAATTGATCTGAGCAAGTCCGCACTGACTGCACACCAGAGACCAGAGTAAGCACGCATACACACGCTACATAATGTATTTAAATTGCAGTAGGCAATTTTACGTTATTGCCGTCCGCCGTCCACCCAGTTATAAAGCCATTGTGCAAATTAGGTGTGAGGAATGGGGACGGCCCTACCGTGACTACACACCCACCCCATGTTTTGATGTTTTGGATGTATGGTGCTGAATGAGGCCTTAAACTCTCAATACAGATTTTACCTTAACCAAACATGCAACATGCAAACACGTCGTCATTGGCAAAGTGGCAACACTGATAAGTGTACCACTATGGCTGAACGCACAAGCACAGAGCCCTTTTGCCCGGACACTGCGGGTGCTCCAATAGCATGGCTTACTGATCTCATATCAAGTCAACCTTTTTGTTAGTTTTGGCTAAAGTGCCACCTGTAAACTGAAACTATTGCATTACAGTACAGCTAGAAGAAATAGCATATGGGACGGGACACAAAGCTTGTACACGTCCCCTTGGAATGTAGCTTTTTCAAGCCTTACGATCAAACGTTGTGATTATAGTGCCTGCCAGTGTTTTCTCAAAGCAGTCTTCTGAGAGTAAATGACTTAATTGAAACTGTAAAAGCGATACTGGTGAAATAAAAATGTCAACCAGGTCTGCCTTCAGCCACTTGATTTATATGTGCTATGCCTGTCCTTTGTATGCCCGGCAAATGACTTTCCCATACATACACAACAGCCAAAACTGTTGGCATTGACAATGCTAGTTTAACAATGCCTTTTATCTGGGTGCCACTCCCAGCACGGGAATAGGATGAAATCGATTAGGGATGTATGTTGTATGGGCAACTTTAATACCGGATGAATTCGGTTTTCTCCTCTGTAAAATGTGTAACGTCCCAGGCCCCTCTATCATTGAAGATCTACTTTGAGAGCTCATGAACATATTAAAAACATGACTTTTTAATCCATATATATTTAAAACATGCTTTACATGCACTCATTTTGACTAATTTTATTCAACATTTTCTTGGGGGATTCACCCAATACCCTCATAGAAGGGTTGGACTCACAGGCTTTGCTCGCTCGTTCAACGAAATATGGGGCCACTTTGAAAACATTTTCCAGGGCCACTTTTGGTCTCCAGTCCGGCCCTGATGACTCCATGTCACCAGGGACACCATGTCCCAGTCCTGGACTTTCATTTTCACATCAATGCCATTTGATGAGTTGCAGTGTTTGGTTCTTTCATTTGAATGTGATGGACTGCATTAAATCTCAGGTTAAAACAAAGCTCTTGACTATGCAGTGTCTCTTGTCTTGTCAAGTCATCTGCTTACACCAAATATCCCCCCAGTGCCTCCTCCAGTCGTTCACAATTAAACAAGTTCACATGGATGTCATTGGGAAGCAGAGCTCATGCTCTTAGCACTGCATGATAGGAGTATGAACAGAACAGCACATGCGTACTGTTAAAGATTTTAAAGTGGCGTCACACTCCAGACCAGGACCCTTTACACTGGCCAAGGATGCAGCGCACAATTAAAACACTTTTAAATTCATGAATTTTGATTTAGCTTTGAGAAGGCAACCAACCCGTCTCACACACCCCCTAGCGTACACCCCATGTCACAATGGACCATGAACCAAGCCGGTGTGTAATAACAGAATATTTACTTATTTTTACTTTTGAATGTTAATGTTAAAGGACATTTGTACCGCGCACTATCACCACCGGAGTGGTCCCCTGGCGCTCTGGCGGCTCTGAAAGAGGACAGGAGGGGGGTTAGTGGGAGGAATCTGGAAAAGTACAAGAGAGCAGTGATGTGCTGTTGGCAGCCTCAGCCCGGCGGGTCCGTTGGCTGAGGCCTGGGGTGTTTGCGGCCGGTAGTCGTCGAGTACTGTTGTGCGAGTCTATGTGTGTTTTGGTTTTGTTGTAGCAATGTAGTGAAGTTTGTGCGGTTTGTTGTGCTGTAGGTTTGCGGTTGTGTTTGGTTTGGAGTTTGAGAGGTGTATGCAGAGGGGGGAAATTGTTAGTGCAATTGGTTAGCAATTGGCATATCTATCCTAAATTGAGGCGCTGGGCTTCTGTAATCTCCCCAGATGGGGTTCGGGAGCATCCCTGCGCCTCTGTCTTGATCTGAGTCAGTCCAGCCTTCAAGGTCCCTTTCACATCTGGTCCCCTCCTCCCCCAGCCTCCCTCGCAGCCCTACCTGTCTTCCCTTCCCACTCATACGGCCAGTGCACCTGCCAGTGCCCACAGCTCAGCTAATGTGGTGATTGCCAATATCCCGACAATTCTACAACACTGTGGTACCTGGTGGCAACTAAGGGACAAGTGTGGGTGTAGGGTGGGATTAGAGTAGGGTTGTTGACTCCGTCTCCATGGGTGTCGCCTGTGTTCCACTCTACCCGGCGTCACTCGTCCAGGTGGCATGGGTGCTTCCTAGTCGGTTCTGGGAGTTGTCCATGTCCACTCCAATTTAGTCATCCCTTTGCCTTTCTGTTTCGGTTTTCAGTTTGAGTCTGTGGTGTTGAAGAGCCAGGTTTTCAGTAATTTTCTAAATTTTAAGGTGATCTTTGGTGTTTCTTATTTCTTTTGGGATGTTGTTCCAGGTTTTTGCGGCTATGTGGTAGAAGGAGGTGCCTCCAAGTTTTTTCTTGAGGTATGGTTTTGGTTCCAAGCAGATTTCGTTGCTGGACCTGAGGAGTCTTGTTGGCTTGTAGACTGTTATTTTTTTTTGTAGGAATTCTGCTCCTTGTCCACTGATTGCCCTGTGCGTTATGCACATTGTTTTGAAGGTGATTCGATGATTTAATGGGAGCCAGTGTAGTGTCTTTAGGGCAGGAGTGATATGTTCTCTTCTTGATAGTTTGAGGAGTAGTCTGGCTGCTGTATTTGGATCTGTTATAGTTTCTTCAGGAGGTATTCTGGTATTCCAAGATAGAGGATGTTTGCATAGTCGATTCTTTACATGGTGAAGGCGACGATAGTGAATGTTTTGTGCGTGAAGGAGAGGAAAGGTAGGATTATTCTTGCCGTGTGGAGGAAAGAGCATTTCTTGACTGTTGCATTTATTTGTGGTTCTAAGGTTAGGGTGTTGTCCATCAGGACTCCCAGATTTTTTACAACCTTAGATGGTGATGGTGCGGTTCCCATTTCCGTTGGCCACTGGATGGCGGTTTCGTTCTCTTGGACTTTGAATATGATCATAATTTCTGTCTTTCCTGGGTTGATTTTCAGGTTGTTGGCAGTCATCCAGTTGAAGACTTCTTTTAGACACTCAATTAGGGTTGAATGATTGGCTTCGGTGTCTTTGATTTTGTAGATGATTTGAGTATCATCTGCGTAATTGTAGCATGTAATGTTGTACTTTTTGAAGATTCTGATACCCGGAGTCTGGTAGATGTTGAAGTACAGTGGTGATAGTGAGGATCCTTGTGGCACTCCACAGTCGTTAACTCTTGGAGTGGATTTGAAGGGTTTAATCCACACGGTTTCTGTTCTGTCTGCTAGGAATGATTTAGTCCAGAGTAGTGTTGTGTCTGTTATGCCTATGTCTTCTAGTCTTTTGGTTAGGGTGTCATGACTAACTGTGTTGAAGGCTGCGGAGAGGTCGAGTAGAATAAGGGCTGAGGTTGTGTTTGAGTCTGCGTTAGTTTTTAGGTCGTCCCAGATGGATAGTAGTGCTGTTTCCGTTCCTCTTGCGGGTCTGAAACCGACTTGAGCTTGGTCTTTTTGTTTGGTGTTTTTCTACGTATTCTTGGGTTAGTTTATATACGTAGGATTCCAGGGGTTTTGCCGGGTAGGGAATGTTTGAAATCGGCCTGTAGTTGGAGAGGTCTTCTACGTCGCCACTTGTGTTTTTCAGAAGTGGTTTGATATATGCTTATTAGAAGGTCCTCGGTACAGTTCCTATTGCTAGTGATAGGTTCAGAAGGTTTCTGTAGTATTCTGCTGGCGTTCCTTGTGCGAGGATCGATTTGTAGATGTCCGGGGGACAGGGATCCATGGGTGATCCAGCTGTCTTGCTGTGTTTTACCAGCATTGTGAATGCCTATGCTGATATTTCAGGGAAGGTTTTGAGTTTGTGCTGAGGTTCTGTGATAGGTTCGCTTGGTAGTATGTTGCGGTTGGTTGGTATGTTTTGTATGGTTTGTTGGATGCCATTAATTTTTTTCTTGAAGTGGTCTCCCAAGTCGTTGCATAGTTTCTCTGAGGGGGTTGGGGTGTTGTCACAGCCTGGTGGGTTTCTCGTCTCTTTAATGATGTTAAACATTTATTTTGTGTGTTGGTGGCATTGGTGATTCTGTCATCGTAAAGCCTTCTCTTTGCCTTTTGAATTTCCTTCTTGTATGTGCAGATTTGTCTCTGGAACAGGGTTTGTTTTTGTCTGGGTTGTATTCTTTCCTCCATTCCAGTTCCATCTTTTTGTTTTCCTTTTTCATGGTGCTTAATAGTGCGGTGAACCATTTTGCCATTGCTCTTTTTTTTGATGGGGTGAATGGTTTTTCTGGGTCGATCTTGGCAATTGTGTCTGCAATCCATTTGTAGCAACCAGATGTGGACTCCCTGCTCACTGTGCTCAGAGAGGCACAGCTTCACCTCACTGATGATGCCCAACAAGGCTGAAACACGTGTATGGGGTTGCTGTTGGTACTCGTGTTCAGAGAGGAATTGCCATAGCATTTCGGTGCTGGACTGCCCATGTGGGTGGGACAAACACTGATATGCAAATGGCTATTTCCCATCTGTGAAAGGTACAGTGAGCAAAAAGCGTGTGCTGCAAACTCTCAACTCAGAACAGGTTATCATGCCATGTTCTTTCTGGAGAGGAGCGCCTGCTACCTTTTTTGAAATATTTGCAAGGAACTTGGGGTTGGTCACCCTGAGTTACCTGGGGTCAACCAGACGTGGACTCCCTGCTCACTTTGCTCAGAAAGGCACAGCTTCACCTCACTGATGATGACCAACAAGGCTCAAACACGTGTATGGGGTTGCTGTTGGTACTCTTGTTCAGAGAGGAATTGCCATAGCATTTCGGTGCTGGACTGCCCATGTGGGCGGGACAAATACTGATATGCAAATGGGTATTTCCCATCTGTGAAAGGTACAGTCAGCAAAAAGCGTGTGCTGCAAACTCTCATCGCAGAACAGGTTATCATGCCATGTTCTTTCTGGAGAGCAGCGCCTGCTACCTTTTTCGAAACATTTGTGTAGTAGCACCGCTTTCCCGTCTAGGTCAGCTAGCTCTAGTTCTGTAGTTGAGGGTTTGGTTGACTCCAGTTGTTCGAATAGGTTGCTTTCTTTGACGTGTTTCCAGTTTCTTTTTGTGGTGGTTGTGAGTTTAGGAGGTTGGATGCAGACTTGAGTAGGCAGAGTGATCACGAATGGGATGATGAGATGGTCGCTCCACAGTATTTGTGTCAGCGGTGCCATGGTGATGAGTTTTTCCTTGGCGAAAAGTGTGTTGAGGGTGTGTCCTGCCAAGTTTGTTGCCCCTTTGACTAGTTGTCATAGTTTCATGGTAGTAAAATGTTCAATCAGTGAGTTTTGAGAGTTGGCGTGACTGTCTTCAAACCATATGTTGAAGTCCCCCAGGATGATTAGGTGTTCGTGGTTATGGCTATGTTGGTGATGGCTTCTATGAAGTTGTCGACGAAGGTTGCATCATATGTCGTTGGTCTGTACACCAGGGTGGCTGTGATGTTGGTTTTTGGGCTTGCTGTTAGGTGTATTACCATGGTTTCGCAGTTGAGGATGTTGAGCGGTTCGTCTGTTTTTATTTTCAGGTGTTCTTTGAATGCTATTGCGATGCCTCCTCCTTTTTTGTTTTCCCTGTTTATTTGAAGGTATTTGAAGTTGGTTGGAAGGCAGCTTTGGAGTGTGATTTTGTAGTTGTCGTCCAGCCATGTTTCTGTGATGAACAGGATGTCAATGCCATTGTCAATTGTCATCGAGTAGGTCGAAGATCTCTGTTGAGTGTTTTGACATGGATCTTGCGTTTATAAGTGGAGTTTGGAGCTGTTGTTTGGTTTGGACTTTCTTGTTGAGGTTGTCTTCTGATCGGTGTTGGGGTTTCCTTCCTGGTCGTTCTCTTGTTGAGGTGTACATTTTGGGGTGTCAGCATCTTCGAAGAGTTCTTCTAGGTTCTGTCTTGGGTTTTTGTCTTCACCAGGTTCGTCTTCCATGAGCTGTAGTTGTCGATTGGAAGTTCTTCTTGCTTTGGTGATGTAAGGTGTTATCGCATCGGTCATGTGTTTGTTATTTCTTGTGTTGTTCATCCTTTTTCTGCATGTTTGTGTTGAGTAGTTTGATGTTGCTGCTTGTAGAGTTGGGTTGGTTTGCTCTGGTGGCCAGTTGTCAGCAAGGTAAGGAGTTAAGTAGAGGGATTTGTCTCTTCTGTCAGTGTTGGTTCGCTTCTTGTTCCTGGCTGTGGGGGTGCGCTCTGTAGTTGTGGTTCTTTGCTGTTGTTACGGAGTTTTTGTTCTTTCTTCTATTTTTCTTTCCCTCGGAATGGGTCGTTTGCGTGGCATTATAAGATAGAGAGTTGTTTGGTCTTTATTTGTTTGCTGATGTCCAGTTGGTTTTGCTTTGGTCTGGTTGTCTTGTGGTGTAGTAATGGGTGTGGGGGGGCTGTCTGCTAACAGTTAGGGCTCTGTCTGTAGGTGGTATTTCCGGCTGAAGTTGGTGACTCGTTCAGTCGTTGTCTTAAGAGGGGTGGGGGAGGTGGTTGGAGGTTATATAGTTGGGTGTTATCAGTGGCTCTCTTTGGTGTCCGTCTCCCGATATGCGATTCACTGCAGTGAACAAGCAGTGTAGGTTTAAGAAGGATATCTACTAGTTGATGGGTGATTTAGAGGGGCGCAGCTAGGATTTATGCCTTATTAATCGGGGTGTCACTCCACAGTAATTCACTGGTGGGTTCTGTCTCACTTTAGGAGTGAGTTGATCAATCTGTCTAGAGGTCTATCAAAAAGATCTGAATATCACACAGTGCAGCTTGGAAATAGAACCGCTACCAAATTTGAGAGACCTTTACAGTGGGAGAGAGGCCTATCAATGCAATCTAAAATATCACACCATGCAATATGTACCCAGAACCCCTATTAGATTTGAGAGACCTGTATAGTGGGAGCGAGACCTAACAATGCAATCTAAATATCTCACCATGCAATATGTACCCAGAACCCCTATTAAATTTGAGAGACTTGTATAGTGGGAGCGAGATCTATCAATGCAATCTAAAATATCACACCATGCAATATGTACCCAGAACCCCTATTAGATTTGAGAGACCTGTATAGTGGGAGCGAGACCTATCAATGCAATCTAAATATCACACAATGCAATATGGACCCAGAACCCCTACCAAATTTGAGAGACCTGAATAGTGGGAGAGAGGCCTATCAATGTAATCTAAATATCACACAATGCTGCCTGGAGATAGAACCCCTATTAAATTTGAGAGACCTGTATAGTGGGAGAGAGGCCCATCAATGCAATCCAAACACACACAATGCAATATGTACCCAGAACTACCATTAAATTTGAGAGACCTGTATAGTGGGAGAGAGGCCCATCAATGCAATCCAAACATCACACAATGCAATATGTACCCAGAATCCACATTACATTTGAGAGACCTGCATAGTGGGAGAGAAGCCCATCAATGCAATCTGAATATCACACAATGCAATATGGACCCAGACCCCTATAAAATTTGAGAGACCTTTATAGTGGGAGAGAGGCTGATCAATGCAATCTAAATATCAAACAATGCAGCTTGGAAATAGAACCCGTACCAAATTTGAGAGACCTGTATCGTGGGAGAGAGGTCTTTCAATGGAATCTAAATATCACACAATGTAGCCTGGAAATAGAACCCCTACCAAATTTGAGAGACCTGTATAGTGGGAGAGAGGCCTATCAATGTAATCTAAATATCACACAATGCAGCCTGGAGATAGAACCCCTATTAAATTTGAGAGACCTGTATGGTGGGAGAGAGGCCTATCAATGCATCTAAATATCACACAATGCAATATGTACCCAGAACCACTACTAAATTTGAGAAACCTGTACAGTGGGAGAGAGACATATAAATGCAATCTGAATATCACACAATGCAATATGGACCCAGAACTCTTATAAAATTTGAGAGACCTGTATACTGGGAGAGAGGCCTATCAATGCAATCTAAATATCACACAATGCAGCCTGGAAATAGAACCCCTACCAAATTTGAGAGACCTGTATGGTGGGAGAGAGGCCTAATCACACTGTTTAACGTTGGTATGCTGAGTGGCTAGGATTCTGGGGTAGAGTTGTAGCTCTCCCCTAAACCAGGTCACTCCTACCTTACTGGTCCTTGTAGTTGATGGTTGACGGCTGGTCACTGGCTTCCCTGGTTTCCCCTGCGGACACCGGCTGACACTTCCCGGAGCCACCTCTGTTGGAGCCGCCCTTGGCCTTGGGGCCCTTAGCCGCTGGGCTGCACGGGCAGAGGGCTGCCCTGGGGGGTTTGTTTAAGACAGGGGAGGAGCCAATCACCGGAGGGGAAGGGCTAGGGAGGAAGGAATAAGGAAGTTAGCTTAGGGGAAGGGGAGCAGAGTACACGGGCCGGGGTGGGGGCACATAGGGACCGAATAATATTAAAAAAGGCCCAGAGGGTCCTCAAAGGGGCCTCCACTCACCTGCCTTGCACGAAGGAAAGTGCAGGCAGGGGGAGAGACATGGCCGTAGGGCCTACGAGGCTCTGGGAAGCAGAGCCAATCACCGGAGGGGGAGGGCTAGGGAGGCGGGAATAAGGAAGTTAGCTGAAGGGAAGGGGAGCGGAGTACACGGCCGGGCGGGCACACAGGGACCAAATAATATTACAAAAGGCCCGGAGGGTCTTCAAAGGGGCCTCCACTCACCTGCCTTGCACGATGGAAAGTGCAGGCAGGGGGAGAGACACGGCCGTAGGGCCTACAAGGCTCTGAGAAGCGGAGCCAATCACTGGAGGGGGAGGACTAGGAAGGCTGGGATAAGGAAGTTATCTGAGGGGAAGGGGAGCAGAGTACACGGGCCGGGGGCGGCACACAGGGACCAAATAATAATACAAAAGGCCTGGAGGGTCTTCAAAGGGGCCTCCACTCACGTGCCCTGCATGATGGAAAATGCAGGCAGGGGGAGAGACACGGCCGTAGGGCCTACGATGCTCTGGGAAGCAGAGCCAATCACCGGAGGGGGAAAGCTAGGGGGGCGGGAATAAGGAAGTTAGCTGAGGGGAAGGGAAGCGGAGTACACGGGCTGGGGGGGGCACACAGGGACCAAATAATATTACAAAAGGCCCGGAGGGTCTTCAAAGGGGCTTCCACTCACCTGCCTTGCACAATGGAAAGTGCAGGCAGGGGGAGAGACACGGCCGTAGGGCCTACAAGGCTCTGGGAAGCAGAGCCAATCACCGGAGGGGGAGGACTAGGGAGGCGGGGATAAGGAAGTTAGCTGAGGGGAAGGGGAGCAGAGTACACTGGCCGGGGGAGGCACACAGGGACCAAATAATATTACAAAAGGCCTGGATGGTCTTCAAAGGGGCCTCTACTCACGTGCCTTGCATGATGGAAAATGCAGGCAGGGGGAGAGACACGGCCGTAGGGCCTACGAGGCTATGGGAAGCAGAGCCAATCACAGGAGGGGGAAAGCTAGGGAGGCGGGAATAAGGAAGTTAGCTGAGGGGAAGGGGAGCAGAGTACACGGGCTGGGGGGGGCACACCGGGACCAAATAATATTACAAAAGGCCCAGAGGGTCTTCAAAGGGGCCTCCACTCACCTGCCTTGTACAATGAAAAGTTCATACAGGGGGAGAGACACGGCCGTAGGGCCCACGAGGCACTGGGAAGCGGAGCCAATCACCAGAGGGAGAGGGCTAGGGAGGCGGGAATAAGGAAGTTAGGTGAGGGGAAGGGGAGCAGAGTACATGGGCCGGGGGGGCACACAGGGACCAAATAATACTACAAAAGGCCCGGAGGGTCTTCAAAGGGTCTGCCACTCACCTGCCTTACACGATGGAAAGTGCAGGCATGGGGAGAAACATGGCCATAGGGCCTACGAGGCTCTGGGAAGCGGAGCCAATCACCGGAGGGGGAGGGCTAGGGAGGCGGGAATAAGGAAGTTAGCTGAGGTGAAGGGGAGCGGAGTACACGGGCTGGGGGGCACACAGGGACCAAGTAATATTACAAAAGGCCCGGAGGGTCTTCAAAGGGGCCTCCACTCACCTGCCTTGCACAATGGAAAGTGCAGGCAGGGGGGGAGACTCAGCCGTAGGGCCTACGAGGCTCTGGGAAGCTGAGCCAATCACCAGAGGGGGAGGGCTAGGGAGGTGGGAATAAGGAAGTTAGCTGAGGGGAAGGGGAGCGGAGTAAACGGGCCGGGGGCGCACAGGGACCAAATAATATTACAGCTGAATAAAAATCAAACACATTCAATATAGGGCAGCAATCACCAGTGTGGTGATAATTACACTGTAAAATGATAGAATACACTTAGTTTGACCTTCTTACATAAGATATACAATGCACAATTGAAATAAAGCAAGATTACTTTTAGGGTAGTATTTCAGATAGCACCACATTTTATATTTCCCCCTGCAACACTCCCTCAAACCCCTGTTAACGAAATTTCGTGTGGATAGAGAGGAGTAGCAGGAGTCAAATATACAATGCAAAACTCGGATTGAAAATCCGACCTACCACCCCTGAATGGGAGGCAAAAATCAGATTGAGCTCCCTTGAAAAATCAGCAAAATGGCACCCCGGAATTTCTAAACAGTTGTTTTACATGTACAGTTAAATGAATAAGGCAAGAATTTGTATGGTAGTATCAAAGAAGAAGGAAAACTCGCAAACTACAAGGGGCTAAACAACAGGCATACAGTTTAGAAAATCAACTTTATAAGGAAACACAGTGCAGCAAAATCATACGTGGCAGGATTGCAATTGCTTGACTTTTACGGGTTTAAAATAGCAAAACGGCTTGGAAAATTAGCTAAACAGACAAAATCGGAATGTGCTTTTAATGTTAAGGTACAAAAGCACATCACAGGTATAATCTGAAAGAGAAAGGGTGACTCTGGATGGAATTCTCAAAGGGAAAGGAAAAATAGTTTGCACAGGGAAAATCGGTTTTAAAAGGAAAATTACATATTTTACTAATACTAGATTTTAGTGGCTAGAAAAGAGGAACACCGCCCGCAACAAAGGTTTATTTGCAATTTTAACCCCTTCACGCCGTGTGTCTGTTTGTATGGGAATTTATTTGTTTATTCCAAATAGTATTAAGGACTTATATGACGGACTGAACTTATTTGGAAAGAGTGGCGCTAACACATGGAGATGACTATGAATTTTCCTAAGAACAGGATACACAGAGGATTCTGACCATTTTTAAGATTTTGCAAGGGCAGTTATAGGATTTCTATGGGATTGGACATAATACAAGGTAACAAAGCAAGGGATGCAGTTTTTGGTTACTGGGGAAGGGTGATACTTACAACAAGCACTTGAATGGGGTAATTTGGACAGCAAACCGAGTTTTTGGGCAGCAAGGCAAGATCTGGTCACTGTGCAGAAGCGGGCTCTCCTGGAAGGGGACAGCTGGGACTAGTCTGGTCACTGGATAGCAGGGTGCATCAGCTGGGCTCTGCTGAAAGGGGACAGCTGGGCCTAGTCTGGTCACTGGATAGCAAGGTGCATCAGCTGGGCTCCCCTGGAAGGGGACTGCTGGGTCTAGTTTGATCACTGGATAGGAAGGTGCATCAGCTGGGCTCTTCTGGAAGGGGATAGCTGGTCCTAGTCTGGTCACTAGATAGCAAGGTGCATCAGCTGGGCTCTCCTGATAGGGGACAGCTGGACCTAGTCTGGTCACTGGATAGCAAGGTGCATCAGCTGGGCTGTCCTGAAAGGGGACAGCCTGGCACAGTCTGGTCACGGGATAGCAAGGTGCATCAGCTGGGCACTCCTTGAATTATTGGGATTTTGTAGGGTTTTAATTCTGGATCAGTGGTTCAGCCTGGGTAAACGGTTCTGCCTGGATCTGCTATCAGCTACCCCTGGCCTTACACTGGAATCTGGAATCTTGCAGGGTGAATGTGGAATGCCTGCATCTCTGGATGTTGATTCATGAATGCTGGATTTTCTTGAATGAATGTATGTCCTGACCTTTGAATGTCTCCCCCTTTATAGGCTGGATTACACCAGAGGATTTTTACTATGTGGGCAAAACTAAGACATACCTCTAAATCGTATAGGTCAGCCTATGGAAGTCGCTGCCTCCCTCTAAGCAGATTGGACTGAAGGAAGTGACTCAGTTTTGTGGGTATTTTTTTACATTGTGCTTTGTCCTACCAAAGTTACTTTTGCCAAAATCAGTTATGGAACAAAACACTCATATTTACAAATGTCATCATCAGGAAAATTATACAGGCAGATTCCATATTTTACAAGAAACAATTTGATCCAAATCCCAAGATGGTGCAATGTTGTTTAGTCATTCTGGCAATCTTTCGTAATTTACACCGAAAATATTTGCTCAAACATCGTGCAAATGGATATTCATAAGCCTAACAGTATCGGACACATTTGCATTTAAGTTCATAAACCGTACCATGTATGCTTTTCACAGAAATGGCATTTTTCTGACGTTTGCCTCCCCAATATGTCAGAGAAAGCTACAATGTCTTATTTTAATGGTGCCCAAATCACTTTAAAACCATCCTAATTTCCCATTACTGTGCCTTTAGGTTACTGAAATAAATACTTTAATATGACCAGTCTGTGAAATGAAATGGGCTGGCTTTATTTCCAAATAGGGGCAGTCTTTCCAACCCCGAGCCAAATGTCAGGATCTGGTCAGCTTAGCCCAGGGTTGCCATGGATTCACCTTTGATCTTAGGCAGTTGAAGCTGAGGAGTGGTGTCAGAGGATTTCACACCTCTGTGACAGGGCAGGACATTGTCTCATGCTGCCGCAATGCCGCTCCGTCTGACAAGGTTGCTAGATTCTACACCTTGGCCCGTTTCATGTGCCCAGGGGGGCTGGTCTACTTGGGGAAGGTGATTCTTTTCCCAAGGGAGGCAGGGCCCCTTGAAGTCAGGGCCTGCAAAACCTGTTCTGCTGGCCTCAAAGCAATTTTATTTTTTTATTTCCCTTTCTTTAAACATTAAGCAAGTCTTTTGGGAATAAATATCATGTATATATTTAGAGCAAACCCCATCTTCCATCACATTTCTCTGCAAGCACGGGGCATCATTTTAACATTTCACTTTCAAAAAGGCCTTTTCTTGCTTGACAAAAGCAAGACATTTTTGGATGTCACTTTACAAATGCAGTTTAATCTTGCATCTTTATTCTGAACATTTCCATGGCCCTAGTCAATTTCTGCTACACAGGAATCTGTTCAAGACAAGGGTTCATTGAAACTGACATAAGCAAAGGGAGAGAGAGGGCTTCTTGTGAAGAGTTTGCCTATGTTATTTTGCTGCAAAAAGTAAAACACTTGCAGTACGGCCTGGAGTGAAGTTCTTTGCTTTTTCAGAGATTTTGCCTGACACAACATGCCATTCAGTGAGGAATGCCCCCATTTGCTGGTGTACAACCTGAATGTGGATGAACATGGATGCATCTTACTGGAACCAACTGTGTAATGTTGAAAAGATGGAAAAGGCATCAGTGTGCAGTTATTTTTAGACGCAGACCATTTTCTTTTCAATGGGAAGCTTTGAGCTGTCAGCATAGCAGCACTGCCTTTGTATTCTTTTCTTTGGTGCACATGAAGAAAACACTGGCAGCCCTTCTCTGGGTGTTCCAGGTTCCATTTCGCCCCATATGTGCTCGACCAAGACAGCGCAACCATTATTTTTGTAACTGCAAAATGCAGTTTTAATGCAAGGGAATAGTGCTCAGCAGAGCCAGTGCAGCCATGTTCTTGAAAATGCAGTTTGGTGGTGCAGGGGAATTCTGCTGGGCTGGTAAAGGTATGGCAGTTGAGAACACATCAACTGATCCCCGCCCCTGCTTTCTCAAGACTTCTTGTTGAGGGAGAGTAGGGCAAAGTGGGGTTCATCGGGCAGAGTTCTTCTTTCATCATGGAGCGGTACGCCATGATCCTCCCTTCATCTTTTGTTGGAGAGTGTGGAGCAACACTCCCTTTCCTTACTTCCCTTTCCGTATCCCCAGTGAGGTCCTCATCGGTCCATGAGAGAATGAAATTAGTAATCTAATAGGAGATATATAAAGACAGGTTTTAGAATCTTTCACTGACAGTTTTCCCAGAAGGTTGGCATCAGTGGAACAAAACATATATTACATTCATCAGGGTACTTGAACAATATCAGCAAACAAATCACTTAACAATTCAACGACAGGATTGAACTTTTACACCATATTTTCATTACATATTTTTTTAATAACACTGAAGAAAAGCACTCCCTATTAGATAGATATACCTATGGACCCTTCTGCTTTTCCTTTTCTTGCTTCTTATTCTCCAGCTGTCTCCTCTATTTGGCTTTCCTTTGGCTCCTCAATCAACTGCAAATTGTGTCTGGGGTGCAATCAACTGCAAATTGTGTCTGAGGTGACAACTTTTTAACTAATTAATGTGGACCCATTTTACTTCTGACAGCTTTCCTTTTGGGATGCAGATTCTGTAGGTGACAGGTGATATGTTGTCTATAATTTCAAAAGGACCACGCCTAGAGGGGAGACATTTTCTCTCCTTAGTCTAGTTCCTCTGAAAATTGTACAAGTAGATCCTGTCTCCTACTTGGTATTCCATTTGGGTGGTTTTTAAATCATATTGGGCCTCATTACACGGTAGGCGGAGGACCAAGGTGCTATTAGCACCTTGGTCCATGCCGGTAAAATACTGGCACCGCCTTGGTGGGAAGGGGAATTACCGCCCTATTCCAAGGTTGGCAGGGCGGTAATTCCCCCTTCCCCCATTGCCCTTCCCCATTCCCATTTTTGCCCCAAAGGGCTCTATGGGAATGGGGAAGGCGCTAATTACGGTGCCGCAAATTGCGGTACCATAATTAGCACCCTAGTCCCTTTGCGGGTTGGTTTTTAACACCTGCTAAACAGCAGCCGTTAAAGTACCTACCCGCAAAGGGACCTCGTAGTAAGGCGGTAAGGGTTTACCGGTACCAGTGCCCTTACCGGTACCGGTAAACCCTTACTGCCATCCGTGTAATGAGGCCCATTGAGTTTTCATCCCCTCTGCTGATTTTTCCAGATTCCGCTGAGCCTATGCAAAAGCATGCTGAAGGTGTTTCCTTAGATTCTCAACATATTCCTGAGTTGTGGAGGCATTTATCAGTGTCTGCGCTTGGGTTCTGTAGAGCAGATGCTGAGGTAGCACCATCCTTCGTCCAGTCATGAGCTCAAATGGAGATATTTTGGTTGCATAAGATGGTGTAGATCTGATGGCCAGAAGGACAAGCGGTAATCGGATGTCCCAACTTGGCCCAGAATCTTCCACAAACATTTTGAGAATGCTCACAATGGTTTTATTGGACCTCTCAATTCCCCCACTAGAGGTGGGTGGTATACAATATGAAGTTTCCTTTTTACCCCAAGTATCTCCCACTTCTTTGTCATCACTTTGCTGGTGAAGTGACTTCCTCGGTCTGACTCAATCCTTTGGGATAGGCCAAAATGCAAGAAGATGTGGTTGAACATCAGGGCAGCTGCTGTTTCTGCCTTGCAATTTGGGGCCAGGAGACATTCCACCCATTTGATGAACAAGCACGTTACTGTTAACATGTACTTGTTCCCCCTAGAGGAGCGAATCACGGGCCATATGAAATCTACTTGTAAATCTGACCAGGGCAGTGTCATCCCTGTCTTCTGGAGGGGAGCTCGGTGTGTGAGTGAACTTGGCTGAAATTGTGCACACACAAGACACCCCTTCAAATATTGTTCAAGGTCTTGCCCCATGTGTAGCCAGTATGCAACCTCCCACAAGATTTCTAGAGCAGTATGAAACCCCCGATGACCGGCTGTGGCCGTGTCATGGGCGTGACTTAGCATCAGGCTTCAGAATGAGGTAGGTACCACCCACTGGTCACAACCAGAAATGGATCTCCTGACCAACAAACCATCTTGGATTCAGAACATTTTGGGACACTTCATCAACACCTTGCGGTCCTCTTTCCCAATGTAATCAGTTTCCATCAGAGAAAAGTTCTCAGGGTCCTAAATGTGTTGATAAAATTTCCCACTAATCAGATCTCCTTTTCGTGCCATGATTAAATCAGCATCTGGGGTCTCCTTACTCCACTTGTCATGAGCCGCAGAACACACCCCTTTTGGACCTCATGGTCCTTGTCACAACGGGGCTTGCACTCCTTGATACTCCCAACATGGCCGTCTAACGTGCAACATCTTCCTTGTCCTTACATCAGACATAGCGTATTTACAAATAGGCTGCACCCCCGTGGGCCCACGTGTCTCAATGCTACTGCAAGCAGCGACTAAATGTGTGCTCTGTAGTTCGCTACACTGTTGTCCTTGTTCCTGGACCTCCTAATTCCATTCCCATTGCCCTCTTCCTTCCTCCTTGTTTCCCAGACTTGTGTGCTTACCCTCTTCGTTCCTGGATCCCGGATTGTCTGAATCCTGGAGCTCTGAACGCACGCTGGAGCCAGAAGAGGCTCGCACGGGCTTATGCAAGACCAGGTCCGTGCGTAAGAAGACACCACCCAAGAAATCTTGCAAGGATCGCTCACAGGTGAGAAAGGGGGAATTCCATGACAGTTTCAGACGCCAAACGACCGAAGTCTAAGCCGACATGGAAGCAGCTGTTCAGGATCTCATGCATGGCATGCAAGAACTAACGACCGAGGTACAAAATTTAAAGGCGGAAAACGCCGCTCTCAAACAATTAGTTCTATCCCGTGATTCTGCCACAAAGGAAAGCGTATTGCTGGGCGGCATTGTTGACAAATACGATGGGTCGGCAAAAACCCTTCGTTGATTCCTTGATTCTTGTTTGGTTCACTTTACTTTTAAGCCCTACTACTTTTCAACCCTTAGGGCTAAGGTTGGCTTCATAATTTCACACCTTTCCGGAAATGCTCTAACTTGGGCTACGCCCTTAGTCAATTCTGGTGATGCCCTCCTGGATGACTATGACGGTTTCATACAAGCCCTTAAAAACATGTTTGCCCGCCCTGAGCAGGTCTATAGTGCCCAGGAGCGCCTGCTAGACTTTCATCAAGGATCCCAGGATATGCTTACGTATGTAACCCGATTCAAGCAATTGACCAACGAAGCTGACTGGTCTCCTGAAGCAAGTTTTACACTTTTCAGAAGGGAACTGAATGAGGAGATCAAAGATGAGTTGGCCATAGTGGCTCGCCCAAGCTCGTTCCAGGCTCTTTTGGACCTTGCCATGCAAATAGATTTTCGTATCCAGGAAAGAAAGGCAGAAAAAAGGAAATCCAAAGTAACCCCCCTGAAGGCATCCTTCGAGATTACCTCCAAGACTGACACAAATCCAGGGTCAGCTGCTGAACCAGAACCTATGCAGATAGGAGCCTTCCGTAGACCCATATCCCCGCAAGAAAGGATGAGAAGGATTCATACGCGGCTATGCATGTACTGTGCCTCGGATAAACACCTGGCTAGAGAATGCCCTCTAGCCCCTCCTCGGCGTTCGGGAAACACCAGCTCCCGATCCTAGATGGAGCAAGGCTTCAGGAGAGAGATGTTTGCTCCACGTCTATTCCATCCTTGAACTCTCGTGGACAAAACAGCCAAGTGATTGTACAGGCCCTTCTATCGCCATCCAAGAATAAGACCTACTCCATTTTGGCCTTGGTTGACTGTGGAGCTATGGGAGTATTCATTGATCAAGATTGGGTTACGTGTCACCACATTCCATACAAGACACGAAGTATCATGCAACCGGTGGAAGCGATCGATGGAAGACCCCTCACTTCAGGGCCTATAAGCCTGCAGACTAAAGAGATCGAACTTTCAATAAACCATCACCAAGAGCTGATCAGATTTGACATCATTAAGTCTGCTCATTATCCCATGGTCCTGGGTATGCCCTGGTTACAGAAGCATAATCCTTATATCAACTGGGCAGCAGGATGCTTATTTCTTGGATCTGAGTTTTGTATGTCTCATTGTCTATTCCTGGAATCATCCGTGACACCTTCCAAAGAACCATCAATAGATCAGCAAGTTCGACTCATGGTTTCCAATATCTGATCGGTTCCAAAGGCCTATCAGAGTTATGCTGATGTGTTCTCAACTGCCATAGTCCAGGCTCTACCCCCTCACAGACCTGAAGACTAAGCCATAGACACAGAACCCTCAGCAGTGATTCCCTTTGGGAGGATGTTCATCCTATCCGAACCTGAAAAGAGAGCCCTACGAGAATACTTGGATACCAACCTTGAAAATGGCACCATAAGACCATCGAAATTCCCAGCTGAAGCCTCACTGTTTTTTGTCCTCAAGAAGGATACCAAGGAACTTAGACCTTGCCTCGATTATCGTGGATTAAATCAATGCACCCTCAAGGACCGCTACCCTTTACCCTTGATCTCGGATATCCTGGAAGCGGTGAGAGGAGCTGTAATCTTCACAAAACTGGATCTCAGGGGTGCCTATCATCTGATCCGTATCATGGAAGGAGACAAATGGAAAACAGCCTTTCGAACACCCTTTGGACACTTCGAATATCTGGTGATGCCCTTTGGACTTGCTAATGTCCCTGCCGTCTTTCAACGTTTCATGGATAGGATGTTCTCCGATATGCTATTTATCTTCGTCATCGTCTACCTGGACGATATCCTGATCTATTCCAAGGACCTTCTAAGGCATGAAGAACATGTTAAGGCTGTCTTACAATGACTACGTGAACATAGACTCCTAGCCAAACCCAAGAAATGCTTGTTTAATGTGACCTCTGTTCATTACCTAGGATTTGTCCTTAGTCCAGAAGGAATTGGTATGGATCAGTCAAAGGTAAAAGCCATATTATCCTGGCCGGCTCCCACTTCTGTGAGACAAGTTCAATCCTTCCTGGGGCTAGCCAATTTCTACCGGAAGTTCATACCCACCTTTTCTGAGATTGTTCAGCCGATCATTGCACTCTTGAAGAAAGACACTCCCTTTCTCTGGTCTACACCTCAAGACAAGGCATTCCAACGTTTAAAGACAGAGTTTACTCAAGCCCCCATCCTAGCCCAACCCGACATAAATCGACCATTCATAGTGGAGACGGATGCCTTTAACTACGCCATAGGACCAGTGCTGAAGCAAGAGTTCGAGGACAAGATGGAACACCCCATTGCTTATCTTTCAAGAACTCTGACTCCCAGTGAGACACACTACTCTGTCCTGGAAAAGGAACTGTTATCCATCCGTCAAGCCTTCAACGAATGGTGACACCTACCCCTGGGAGCGAGACATCCAGTCCAGGTCCGCACGGACCATCGGAATCTTCAAGTTCTACAATCCTTGGAGTGTAGGAACAGTCGTTAGGCCCGTTGGGCCCTCTTCCTTGCCCATTACCAGTTCCACATCCATCATGTCCCCGGATCACAGAACCTAATTGCTGATGCCTTATCCTGACGTCCTGACTACGAAACAATTGAAGACCGGACCTATCCCAAAATGTTTCCCCATACGATTTTTGTAGCTCAAGCAGTCAGTCTCCTCGAAGAAATTTGGATACAAACCCAATGCTCTGAACTCTGGAAGGATATTTCAAGGAAGAATCAATGGAGTCTAAGAATCAAGGATGGATACTTGTTCAAGGATAATGCTCTAGTCATCCCCACACAGAAATTACAACAAAGGATAATCAACCTCTGCCACAATACCCTTCATTCTGGACATCGTGGGATCACCAACACCCTCCGTTTTATACAAAGACAATTTTGGTGGCCTAGAATGAAGACAGACGTACAACTGTACATCCAAGTCTGTTCTATTTGTAGTCAGAACAAAAACGATAACAAGAGACCAGCAGGTCTCCTACTACAACCTAATCTACCAACAAGACCATGGGAATTCATCGCTACAGACTTCATTGTGGAATTGTCACCTTCCGGGGGATACACGACTATCATGGTTACCATTGACTTGTTCACTCACGTGGCTCACTTTACACCCCTGCATAAACTACCGTCCTCATCAGGGCTAGCAGGAATCTTCCTGGAACACATTTTCCGCATACATGGACTTCCTTCCAAGATCATATCAGACCGAGGACCTCAATACGTCTCACAATTCTGGAAACATCTCTGTCGCATTCTGGGAATCCAATGCGCTCTCTCATCAGGTTATCATCCACAAACCAATGGAGCTACGGAACGTGTAAACCAGACCCTGTAACAATACCTTTGCTGTTTCGCCACTAAGGTTCAGGACGACTGGTCGCTCCTAACACCCGTGGCTGAGTGTGTGTACAACAATTCCGATCATTCGGCAATCAACACCAGCCCCTTTTATTGCAGTCAAGGATTCCATCCATCAGTGTTACCCTCTGTTCTTCCACATCCCACACCTGTTCCTACCGTTGACTCCTGGATGGAAACACTCATCAATGTACACAAGGAAGCCAAGGAACACTTAGAGAAGGCCAGAATACGAACTTAACAAAATGCTGATTCTAAAAGAAGACCAGGGCTTTCATATGCAGTTAGTGATCAAGTCTGTTTGTCCTCGAAGCTACTACCCCGACACTTATGGCCAAACAAACTGGCCCCCCGGTAATATGGTCCATTTCCCATCAAGGAAATCAAAAATCCTGTCTCATACCGACTCAAGCTACCCGACTCCTGGAAGAAGATTCAACCAGTTTTTCACACTTCTTTATTAAAACCCTACATCCGATCTTCCTGGAAATCTTACAGACCCCCTCCGGTGGTGGTGGACGACCAAGTAGAATATGAAGTGTCCCAAATATGCAATTCCAGGTATAAACGGGGTCAGCTTCAATGCCTGGTTGAATGGAAAGGATATCCTCCAAGTGAAAGAACCTGGGAACCAGCTTCTAACCTGAATACCCCTTGATTGCTCAGAAGATACCATCTCATACACCCGGGCAAACCCGGTGGAATGAGTCTTCAGAGGGGGCATGCTGTCATGATGCGCAGAACACGCCCCTTTTGGACCTCATGGTCCTTGTCACAACGGGGCTTGCACTCCTTGATACTCCCAACATGGCTGTCTAACGTGCAACATCTTCCTTGTCATTACGTCAGACGTAGTGTATTTACAAATAGGCCGCGCCCTCGTGGGCCCGCGCGTCTCAATGCTACTGCAAGCAGCGACTAGACGTGTACTCCGTAGTTCGCTACACTGTTGTCCTTGTTCCTGGACCTCCTAATTCCATTTCCATTACCCTCTTCCTTCCTCCTTGTTTCCCGGACTCGTGTGCTTACCCTCTTCATTCCTGGATCCTGGAGTATATGAATCCTGGAGCTCTGAACGCACTCTGGAGCCAGAAGAGGCTCGCGCGGGTTTGTACAAGACCAGGTCCATGCGTAAGAAGACACCGCTCAAGAAATCCTGCAAGGATCGCTCCCAGGTGAGAAAGGGGGAATTCCGTGACACCACTGGGTAGTTGAAAGTTTATTGTGAGCATTTGTCTGGGACCTAGTGACAGCAGTGACCTGGATTTCCCCCAACAGGGACTCGATCTCAAGGAGATCCCCTTGGATGGCTCCGGTTTTGGCCAGCTGATCAGCTAGGTCATTTCCAGTTTTGTCTGGCCCCTCTATTCTGGAATGACACTTGATCTTTTTCCAATAGATGCTCATCCCATTAGAGGTGACCAGGTCATCAATACTTTGTATGAGCTTGCCATGTTTAAGTGGTTTGTTATTAGCACACAGCATGCCTCTAGTTCTCCAATTGATCAGGTGCTCCACAAACCCGTTCCGGACATAATCTGAATCCGTGATTATGACCAGTTTGTGGAGTCAGTGCTGCAAGGCAGTAAGAATGGCCTGGTGAACTGCCATCAACTCCGCCACCTGACTACTGCGGAGACCGATTTTGTACCCAGCCGAGGGTTCCGGGACATCATTCACCCAGGTATTCCCAACGCCGGCCACCAGTTCCTTTTCCCTGTTGTTGTCAACATGATAGGAGTACCCATCCACATAAACGGTGGGCATCCCCTCGCACTTGTCTTCTTCATAGACTTTGTGCTGGGAATTCAGGTACGACTCCATGTTGTCTTGGGTTTTGAGACTTTCGTCCTCCAGACAGTTTTCTCTGGCTAAATCATGCAAGTCAGCCAGACCTTGCGTGAGGGGACTATTCTTGTTTTGGCCATATCTGACCTCCACAGGAAAGACTTGCATGGACAGAATACAGGAAGTAATTCTGGAATTACTCACATTTTCTGCCCAGATTCTATCACTTTCATTATTCTGCAAACTAAGGGGGGGGGATGAGACGGTTGGCTGCCTTCTCAAAGCTGAATCCAAATTCATAAATTTAAAAGCAATAATTCTGCCAAGATGCTATCACTTTGGAGGTATTACAAAGGCCGGTGTGGAGTCTCCACTATGATGTGCTCCCCTGGATGAACGGGCGATAATCTTTTAATGCCCACACCGTTGCCAGGAGTGCCTTCTCCCAATCGTTGAATTTTTCCTCCAAAGAGGATAAAGTCTTGCTCGCATAGGAGATGACTTTATTGACCTTGTCATGCTTTTGTTATAATACCGTTGACAAGCATGTATTTGAGAACCCTGCTATTAGTTTACCAGCCTTTGTAATACCTCCAAAGTGATAGAATCTGGGCAGAATTATTGCTTTTAAATTTATGAATTTGGATTCAGCTTTGAGAAGGCAGCCAACCCATCTCACACCCCCTTAGTTTACACCCTGTGTCACAATGGACCATGAACCAGGCTGGTGTGTAATAACAGAATATTTATTTATTTTTACTTTTGAATAAAAATCAAACACATTCAATATAGGGTCGCAATAACCAGTGTGGTGATAATTACACAGCAAAATGATAGAATATACTTAGTTTGACCTTCTTCCATAAGATATACAATGCGCAATTGAAATAAAGCAAGATTACTTTTCGGGTAGTATTTCAGATAGCAGTGCAGTTAATATTTCCCCCTGCAACACTCCCTCAAACTCCTATTAACCAAATTTTGTGCGGATAGAGGAGTAGCAAGGAGTCAAATATACAATGCAAAAAATTGGATTGGAAATCCAACCTACCACCCCTAAATGGGAGGCAAAAATCGGATTGAACTCCCTCGAAAAATGAGCAAAATGGCACCCGGAATTACTAAACAGTTGTTTTACATGTGTGGTTAAATGAATAAGGCAAGAATGTGTATGGCAGTATCAAAGAAGCAGGAAAACTCACAAACTGAAAGGCAATGCTAAACAACAGTCATAGAGTTTAGCAAATAAACTTTAGTTGGCAACACAGTGCAGCAAAATCACACGTTGCAGGATTACAATTGCTTGACTTTTACGGGTACAAAATAGCAAAACGGCTTGGAAAATGAGCTAAACAGACAAAATCGGTATGCGCTTTTAATGCTAAGGTACAAAAGCACATCACAGGTATAATATGAAAGAGAAAGGGTGAGTCTGGATGGATGACCGTCAAAGGGAAAGGAAAAATCGTGTTTTTTTTTAAATGAAAGTAGTTGCACAGGGAAAATCGGTTTTAAAAGGAAAATTACACATTTTACTGATACTAGATTTTAGTGGCTAGAAAAGAGCAACACCGTCCGTGACAAAGGTTAATTTGCAATTTTAACCCCTTCACACCGTGTGTCTCTTTGTATGGGAATTAATTAAATTATTCCAAATAGTACTAAGGACTTATATAATGGACTGAAATGATTTGGAAAGAATGGCGCTAGCATGTGGAGATGATTATGGATTCTCCCAGGAACAGGATACACAGAGGATTCTGACAATTTTAAGGATTTTGCTAGGGCAGTTATAGGGTTTCCATGGAAATGGACATAATACAAGGTAACAAAGCAAGGGATGCAGTTTTTGGTTACTGGGGAAGGGTGATACTTACAACAAGCACTTGAATGGGGTAGTTTGGACAGCAAACCAGGTTTCCGGGCAGCGAGGCAAGCTCTGGTCACTGCGCAGAAGTGGGCTCTCCTGGGCCTAGTCTGGTCACTGGATAGCAAGGTGCATCAGCTGGGCTCTCCTGAAAGGGGACAGCTGGGCCTAGTCAGGTCACTGGATAGCAAGGTGCATCAGCTGGTCTCTCTTGGAAGGGTACAGCTGGGCCTAATCTGGTCACTGGATAGCAAGGTGCATCAGCCGGGCTCTCCTTGAATTATTGGGATTTTGTAGGGTTTTAATTCTGGATCAGTGGTTAAGCCTGGGTAAAAGGTTCTGCCTGGATCTACTATTAGCTACCCCTGGCCTGGCATTGGAATCTGGAATCTTGCAGGGTGAATATGGAATTCCTGGATCTCTGGATGTTGATTCATGAATGCTGGATTTTCTTGAATGAATGAATGAATGAATGAATGAATGAATGTCCTAAACTTTGAATGTCTCCCCCTTTATAGGCCAGATGACATCAGAGGATTCTTACTATGTGGGCAAAACTAAGATAGACATACCTCTAAATCGGATAGGTCAGCCTATGGAAGTTGCCACCTCCCTGTAATCAGATTGGACTGAAGGAAGTGACACAGTAATATGGTGGGTGTTTTTTTTACAATGCGCTTTGTCCTACCAAAGTTACTTTTGCCAAAATCAGTTATTGAACAAAACACTCATATTTACAAATGTCATCATCAGGAAAATTTTACAGGCAGATTCCATAATTTACAAGAAACATGATGATCCAAATCCCAAGACGGTGCGATGCTGTTTAGTCATTCTGGCAATCTTTCGCAATTTACACCGAAAATATTTTATCAAACATTGTGCAAATGGATATACATGAGACTAACAGTATCGGACACATTTGCATGTAAGTTCACAAACTGTACCATGTACGCTTTTCCCAGAAATTACATTTTTCGGCCGTTTGTGTCTCCAACATATCAGAGAAACATACAATGTCTTATTTTATTGGCGCCAAAATCACTTCAAAACCATCCTAATTTCCCATTATTGCGCCTTTAGGTTACTGAAATAAATACTTTACTGTGAACAGTCTCTGAAATCAAATGGGCTGGCTTTATTTCCAAATATGGGCAGTCTTTCCAACCCCCATCCAAATATCAGACTCTGGTCAGCTTAGCCCAGTGTTGCCATGGATTCGCCTTTGATTTTAGGCAGTTGAAGTTGAGGAGAGGTGTTAGAGGATTTCACACCTCTGTGCCAGGGCAGTCAATTGTCTCATGCTGCTGCAATGCCGCTCCGCCTGACAAGGTCACTAGATGCTCCACCTTGGCCCCTTTCATGTGCCCAGGGATGCTGGTCCACTTGGGAAAGGTAATTCTGTTCCCAGGGGAGGCAGGGCCCTTTGAAGTCAGAGCCTGCAAAACCTGTTGTGCTAGCCTCAAAGTAATTTTATTTATTTATTTATTTCCCTTTCTTTAAACAGAAAGCAAGTCTTTTTGGAATAAATATCATGTATATATTTAGAGCAAACCCCCATCTTCCGTCACATTTCTGTGCAAGCACAGGGCATCATTTTAACATTTCACTTTCAAAAAGGCCTTTGCTTGCTTGGCAAAAGCACCATCTTTAATCTGAACATTTCCATGGCCATAGTCAATTTCTACTACACATGAATCTGTTCAACACATGGGTTCTTTGAAACCGACATAAGCAAAGAGAGAGAGAGGGCTTCTTGTGAAGAGTTTGCCTGTGTTATTTTGTTGCAAAAAGTAAATCGCTTGCCATACGGCCTGGAGTGATGTTCTTTGCTCTTTCACAGATTTTGCCTGACACAACATGCCATTCAGTGAGGAATGCCCCCATTCGCTGGTGTACACCCTGAACATGGATGAACATGGATACATCTTACTGGAACCAACTGTGTAATGTTGAAAAGATGGAAAAGGCATCAGTGCGAGGTTATTTTTAAATGCAGAACATTTGTTTTAATATTCAGTGGGAAGTTTTGAGCTGGCAGCATAGCAGCACTGCCTTTGAATTCTTTTCTCTGGTGCATGTGAAGAAAACACTGGCAGCCATTCTCGGGGTGTTTCAGGTTCCATCTCGCCCCATATCTACTCAGCCAAGACAGCGCAGCCATTATTTTTGGAACTGCAAAACGCAGTTTTAATGCAAGGCAATAGTGCTCAGCAGAGTCAGTGCAGCCACGGTTCTTGTAACTGCTGAAAATGCAGTTTGGTGGTACAGCGGAGGTCTGCTGGGGTGGTAAATGTACCCCTCAGTACCTACCACCTGACTAAATTTATGCCATATTCCAAACAGGTGACTCAGGATATCCACCGCTGTCCTTGTTAATGACACTCATCCACAGGGGCAAACTGGAAAGGTGGGCAAAGAGGCAATTGCTCATCAGGCTGACTGAGGTTTTGCCCCATGGGCCAGAGCTCCAAAGTGTAAAAATAAATAATTGAAAACGATGAGATCCTTCAGAATCTAGCCTGCCACAAAGGAAATGAGTGCTGCAAAGCCTGCTCAGATTCTGTGGAAATGGGGCGAGCCATTCGTCGTGATTTCAGGAATGTTGTAGATGTGCCTGCGTAGGCCCCAGACATGGGCCTCCAGAGTGAGAGGGAGAGGAGTCTAAGATGCAGGTGCATGTTCATACTGCCCAGTGACAATGTGAGCATTTAAATAACAGATTTTGTGGCCCTTGGTGGTAATGTTGGCACCACTACTCCCCATACACTATTGGTCTGCATGTAACAATCCACAGAAGCTTATCACGAATCTTAATTGCCAAGGAAGTAACGGTGCAAATATGTTGTCCTCAGTTTAATTCTGTGCAAATGCTTCCCCTATGTTGTGGGAACCAGGCTGCACCTCACTGAGGAGGTCCAACAAGGCCGAAACATGTCCGGGGTTGCTTGGTTTTCTGTGCAGAGAGGACCTGGCGTAGCAGTTCGGGCTGGGCTGCTACCTTCGGTGGCGGCAGCTGCTGACTGATTTGCACATGGCTGGTCCCCTTTTGCAATGGCGCAGGCGGGCTAAAAAACGGTGGTGTGGAAGGTTGCCCAGAGCAATTGCCAGTGGTTTAGATTCATTCGAAACCTTCCACCCATCACTTTTGTGGTCAGTTTGTTTCTCCTTGTGAGAGAGGGTATGCCCAGACGTGGGTCCCTTGCTCGCTGCGCCACAGGGAACCAGGCTGCACCTCACTGAGGAGGTCCAACAAGGCCGAAACATGTCTGGGGTTGCTTGGTTTTCTGTGCAGAGAGGACCTGGCCTAGCAGTTCGGGCTGGGCTGCTACCTTCGGTGGCGGCAGCTGCTGACTGATTTGCACATGGCTGGTCCCCTTTTGCAACGGCGCAGGCGGGCTAAAAAACGGTGGTGTGGAAGGTTGCCCAGAGCAATTGCCAGTGGTTTAGATTCATTCGAAACCTTCCACCCATCACTTTTGTGGTCAGTTTGTTTCTCCTTGTGAGAGAGGGTATGCCCAGACGTGGGTCCCTTGCTCGCTGCGCCACAGGGAACCAGGCTGCACCTCACTGAGGAGGTCCAACAAGGCCGAAACATGTCTGGGGTTGCTTGGTTTTCTGTGCAGAGAGGACCTGGCCTAGCAGTTTGGGCTGGGCTGCTACCTTCGGTGGCGGCAGCTGCTGACTGATTTGCACATGGCTGGTCCCCTTTTGCAATGGCGCAGGCGGGCTAAAAAACGGTGGTGTGGAAGGTTGCCCAGAGCAATTGCCAGTGGTTTAGATTCATTCGAAACCTTCCACCCATCACTTTTGTGGTCAGTTTTGCCCCATGGGCCAGAGCTCCAAAGTGTAAAAATAAATAATTGAAAACGATGAGATCCTTCAGAATCTAGCCTGCCACAAAGGAAATGAGTGCTGCAAAGCCTGCTCAGATTCTGTGGAAATGGGGCGAGCCATTCGTCGTGATTTCAGGAATGTTGTAGATGTGCCTGCGTAGGCCCCAGACATGGGCCTCCAGAGTGAGAGGGAGAGGTGTCTAAGATGCAGGTGCATGTTCATACTGCCCAGTGACAATGTGAGCATTTAAATAACAGATTTTGTGGCCCTTGGTGGTAATGTTGGCACCACTACTCCCCATACACTATTGGTCTGCATGTAACAATCCACAGAAGCTTATCACGAATCTTAATTGCCAAGGAAGTAACGGTGCAAATATGTTGTCCTCAGTTTAATTCTGTGCAAATGCTTCCCCTATGTTGTGGTGAATTTCTTGATCACCAGTGTGTTCATCCAAAAAGAGATTAATAGCACACTGAATAGCATAGCACCCATGGATGTCCATTATGTAGCGGTTATAGAAATGGCTGCAGCTTGTTTGTGGTATTTACTTTTGGACATAGTTTAAAATCACACATAGAAAGATGTAATATTCAAGTATTAATTATGAGAAAAATACAAACTAAGGGGGTCATTCAGAGTTGGATGCATTTGTTCATAGTGCTGAAGAATGTTACGAGCTTCGCCTGTTGTATTTGTGAAAACCCGCCATACTCAAAGTTTACCACAAGCAGAGGACCTCCACTGCTATTTCAGAAATACCACATGGGTGGTAATGTAAAAAGTTTTTTAATAAAAAAAATTCCAGCCATTGTCAGCATCAATATGAAGGGAGAAATTGATTGTGAGCAGAAGTGGCTTCTATTACTGCTGTGGATTTTCTTAATGCACAAAAGGGTCAATTCTGGCCCTTTTCTGCATTATATGCATAAGGCAGTGCAACATTGTTTTACCCCCTCAACATGGCCCTTTGTAAAAAAAACTTTTTCACTCTAATCAAGGGAATAACCCCTGCTTCCATTCTGTACAGTAAAAAGAAAGATTTTCAAAAAATGTGGAGACAGTTTGAATTTTTTACCTCCACCTTTACGGTGGACGTAAAAATAGGAGGATGTTCTGCAAAGATTCCACCTAAAATACCACTGCCAGTATTCCCATGGAATACCGCCCATGGTATTTGATCAAACCCTGACTTAGATGGATTCTAAAATCAATGGTGTTTGCCAAATACTGATGATTTTACTGACACCACCCAACTCTGAATGACCCCCCTAAGTGTGTGATCATTTTTCATTGTCTTGCCAGAACACTCTTCTCTTCTGTAACCAGCAAAAGACACACATGCAATTCAGATATATAGATACAAATTCACATGAACACATACACATCATTCCACCTATTCTTTACACTGTCACAAATACAGTTAAACACAAACACACTTCACCTTATTTGAACAAAAACATAAATATATTCGGCCGCTCTTGTTCCCTCCAAGGCATATTCCCCTGCATTTCTCTCTGCTTCCGTGAGTTGAAATATGCAGCCAACTTTCCAAGTAAAACTTGGCAGCACAAAAACGTCACATCCCCTTGCCATCTTTCACTCTGCATTGTCCAAGCACAGACCACATAATCACAATTACCAGCAACACCCAGATCAGGGCTTATTGACATGTCTGACAGAGGTTGACCGGCAAATTAAGGTGGTCTACTGTCTAACTGTAAGCCAGGGCAACGGGCAGTGGTGAGGAGCAAGGAATGTACTTGACGTGATGGGCAATTAAAGGGTGTGAGGTGCAATGGATTGGTGGATGAGCAATGTGGGCAAGGGGAGGAGGTGCATGCATGGTGAGGGGCAGGGATTGAGTTAATAGTTAAAGGATGGAGCAAAAAGAGAACAGAGATCTGAAAGTTAATTTTAAGAAACAGGTGGGCACTGACAATGTGGTGCAAAGGATGGACACCAGAGGATGATAGTTAAGGAAAATAGGGTAAATGAGACGGAGGTACACATCTGGAACGGTAGGCCAGCAGGTTGACTGTCGCCGAAATATATGTCTGACCTCCATGCCACTGCACCCAATTGTGTGACTGGCTTGAACCCCTTTCTTTTTCCTTACTAAGTGATGCATACTTGCTTTATGAACATCTGTTTCAATTACTCCTTCTCTTATATTTGTTCAGGTTGCTTTATCATGTGACTTGGTGGTTTGAATATAAACAGTCTCGGGAGGATAGCTCAGGGGCAACATGCTCACCTTGGAAGCAAGAGGACGCAAAGCAACATAGGTTTGATTCCCCGGGTCCACGCTTGGAAACCTCTGGGTATTAAATGCATTATAAATAACCAATCATATCATATCACACACAATTGTACAGACTAAATTATAATTATAGTAAGTTTTCATTTTACTTATAATCTCAGTCTGTTTCCCAGATGTATTTGCTTCAGGATACAGATGATTTATAGCCTTCCCACTTGTAGATACATTGGTGCTTTGAAAACCAAATGTATTGAACAGTATACAAGTTTAGTCCTTCAAGACCAACTCTGGAGAAACATTTTCTTGGTTTCTAATATTGATGATGGAATAACTTTTAACTTTTTTATTGTTTTGTGGTTGTGGTTAAAAAAAATGTAACCTTTAACATTTAAACACCATTCAAATATCACAACAAGGAAAAATGCAAATCATTTGAATAAGAAAACTAAATATGTACATTTCTAAAAGCAAGATTAATCCTTCATAATAACAACACAGTGGTAATGAAAGGAGCAACTCAACTAAATAAGACCGTTTTTCCACTCAACCACTTCAAGGCAGAAGATTCAGACTAAGGTCCACAAGCACACAATATGACTGATACAGAGCGGATGGAGTTAGCTTGGTTTGGGTGGATGTAATTTCGCTAGGCAGTTCAAGCTTAAAATATTTTAAAAAGCCAGTTACTGCAACTACTGTGGATGTAGTATGACCAGCCAAGCAACGTTTCCAAACCAATTCCTCCTTACCCAAGGGTATTCCATCTTAAGCCTTGTATCTCAGGACATGAAACCAGAAGATGTTTTAGGGTTTCACACTGATCATTCCCTTTACAGAACCTCATATGGTTTGTTCAGCTGACAACATGATGTATCTATCCAGGATCTGTTTGGTCACATAAGGTTCCAGCGAAAACGAAGAAATTAACAGTGAGTACACTCATCCAGGTGAATTGCTAAATAGGGTAGTAAGATGCCCAGCTTTTTATGGTCCTCCTCCAGATGGCTTAGTGATATATGCATACCCTCTGTGGTGTTAATCCAGTCACATTCAAATAAGGACTGTCTGACTTCAGTCAATCAAATTGCTCAGTGAGCTACCAGATTTAATAAGAAGGTTACAGCCCAGTCATAGATGTCTTGCACTAACCCAGAACCTTTCTCCAACAGAATCACCTTTAAGTCTACAAACAAGGACCCTTTAGTGGGACACATGATTTTCCTTAAACGAGAAAGGCATTTCCAGTGTGCTCTTGCTTTCATTGAACCAATACCCAACCTGTAGGTGAACAGAACCTGAGATACGCAGGGCCTTCCTCTAGATCAAGGCCTCAAGAAAAGGTAAGTATTCTAAGATGCATAAAGCATTCACATCCATCCCATTTAAGATCTTAGGAAGAATGTTCCCCTCATAATACCAGATGCAATGCAGCAGAGAGAATTTACCATAACAGCGTCCACTTAGCATAGTTGGTTTGCAATGGTGGAAGCACGAGATTTTAGCCACCTCTGAAACTTCTGTTTACCTAATTTGGAGGTGATAAAGAGGTCCAGATAGAGGAGGCTATCCACAGCCTCCACAGGCTCTGACCCTATCCACCAGCAGAAGGTGGTATCTTTATTACGTCTAGAGCACTGCATGATTTTGGCTTTTGCAGGTTTGATCTTAATGGAATGTGTGTCCACAAAGCTAGAGAAACCATTAATCAGACGTTGCAGTCCTATAAGAGTGCAGTCGAAGATCAAAATGTCATTGGCGTGGGCAATCCATTGCGATTGAAGAAGAAATAGGAGAAGATGAAGTCTCCCCTACTTTCTGATTTCGTAGGTGTGAAACCAGGCAGACAGGGCTCAAATCCCCACCAGGATCTGTTTGGTCAACACAAGGTTCCAGCGGAAACTAAGAAATGAACGGCGAGTACACTCATCCAGGTGGATTGCTAAATAGGCTAATAAGATGCCCAGCTTTTTATGGTCCTCCTCCAGATGACTTAGTGATGCATGCATGTGCATACCCTCTGTGGTGTTAATCCAGTCACATTGAAATTAGTACTGTCTGACTTCAGTCAATCAATTTGCTCAGTGGGCTACCAGATTTAATGAGAAGGTCACAGCCAAGCTCATGGATGTCTTGCACTAACCCACAACCTTTCTCCAACAGAATCACCTTTAAGTCTACAAACAAGGACCCTTTAGTGGGACACATGATTTTCCTTAAACGAGAAAGGCATTTTCAGTGTGCTCTTGCTTTCATTGAACCAATACCCAACCTGTAGGTGAACAGAACCTGAGATACGCAGGGCCTTCCTCTAGATCAAGGCCTCAAGAAAAGGTAAGTATTCTAAAATGCATAAAGCATTCACATCCATCCCATTTAAGATCTTAGGAAGAATGTTCCCCTCATAATATCAGATGCAATGCAGCAGAGAGAATTTACCATAACAGCGTCCACTTAGCATAGTTGGTTTGCAATGGTGGAAGCACGAGATTTTAGCCACCTCTGAAACTTAAGTTTACCTAATTTGGAGGTGATAAAGAGTCCCAGATAGAGGAGGCTATCCACAGCCTCCACAGGCTCAGACCCTATCCACCAACAGAAGGTGGTATCTTTATTACGTCTAGAGCACTGCATGATTTTGGCTTTTGCAGGTTTGATCTTAAAGGAATGTGTGTCCACAAAGCCAGAGAAACCATTCATCAGACGTTGCAGTCCTATAGGAGTGCAGTCGAAGATCAAAATGTCATTGGCGTGGGCAATCCATTGCGATTGAAGAAGAAATAGGAGAAGATGAAGTCTCCCCTACTTTCTGATTTCGTAGGTGTGAAACCAGGCAGACAGGGCTCAAATCCCCACCAGGATCTGTTTGGTCAACACAAGGTTCCAGCGGAAACTAAGAAACGAACGGCGAGTACACTCATCCAGGTGAATTGCTAAATAGGCAAGTAAGATGCCCAGCTTTTTATGGTCCTCCTCCAGATGACTTAGTGATGCATGCATGTACATACCCTCTGTGGTGTTAATCCAGTCACATTGAAATTAGGACTGTCTGACTTCAGTCAATCAATTTGCTCAGTGAGCTACCAAATTTAATGAGAAGGTCACAGCCAAGCTCATAGATGTCCTGCACTAACCCACAACCTTTCTCCAATAGAATCACCTTTAAGTCTACAAACAAGGACCCTTTAGTGGGACACATGATTTTCCTTAAACGAGAAAGGCATTTCCAGTGTGCTCTTGCTTTCATTGAACCAATACCCAACCTGTAGGTGAACAGAGCCTGAGATACGCAGGACCTTCCTCCAGATCAAGGCCTCAAGAAAAGGTAAGTATTCTAAGATGCATAAAGCATTCACATCCATCCCATTTAAGATCTTAGGAAGAATGTTCCCCTCATAATACCAGATGCAGTGCAGCAGAGAGAATTTACCATAACGGCGTCCACTCAGCATAGTTGGTTTGCAATGGTGGAAGCACGAGATTTTAGCCACCTCTGAAACTTATGTTTACCTAATTTGGAGGTGATAAAGAGGTCCAGATAGAGGAGGCTATCCACAGCCTCCACAGGCTCTGACCCTATCCACCAGCAGAAGGTGGTATCTTTATTACGTCTAGAGCACTGCATGATTTTGGCTTTTGCAGGTTTGATCTTAAAGGAATGTGTGTCCACAAAGCTAGAGAAACCATTAATCAGATGTTGCAGTCCTATAAGAGTGCAGTTAAAGATCAAAATGTCATTGGCGTGGGCAATCCATTACGATTGAAGAAGAAATAGGAGAAGATGAAGTCTCCCCTACTTTCTGATTTCGTAGGTGTGAAACCAGGCAGACAGGGCTCAAATCCCCACCAGGATCTGTTTGGTCAACACAAGGTTCCAGCGGAAACTAAGAAACGAACGGCGAGTACACTCATCCAGGTGAATTGCTAAATAGGCTAGTAAGATGCCCAGCTTTTTATGGTCCTCCTCCAGATGACTTAGTGATGCATGCATGTGCATACCCTCTGTGGTGTTAATCCAGTCACATTGAAATTAGGACTGTCTGACTTCAGTCAATCAATTTGCTCAGTGAGCTACCAGATTTAATGAGAAGGTCACAGCCAAGCTCATAGATGTCTTGCACTAACCCACAACCTTTCTCCAACAGAATCACCTTTAAGTCTACAAACAAGGACCCTTTAGTGGGACACATGATTTTCCTTAAACGAGAAAGGCATTTCCAGTGTGCTCTTGCTTTCATTGAACCAATACCCAACCTGTAGGTGAACAGAGCCTGAGATACGCAGGGCCTTCCTCCAGATCAAGGCCTCAAGAAAAGGTAAGTATTCTAAGATGCATAAAGCATTCATATCCATCCCATATAAGATCTTAGGAAGAATGTCCCCCTCATAATACCAGATGCAGTGCAGCAGAGAGAATTTACCATAACAGCGTCCACTCAGCATAGTTGGTTTGCAATGGTGGATGCACGAGTTTTTAGCCACCTCTGAAACCTAGGTTTACCTAATTTAGAGGTGATAAAGAGGCCCAGATAGAGGAGGCTATCCACAGCCTCCACAGGCTCTGACCCTATCCACCAACAGAAGGTGGTATCTTTATTACGTCTAGAGCACTGCATGATTTTGGCTTTTGCAGGTTTGATCTTAAAGGAATGTGTGTCCAGAAAGCTAGAGAAACCATTAATCAGACATTGCAGTGCTATAGGAGTGCAGTCGAAGATCAAAATGTCATTGGCGTAGGCAATCCAGAGCAATTGAAGAAGAAATAGGAGAAGATGAAGTCTCCCCTACTTTCTGATTTCGTAGGTGTGAAACCAGGCAGACAGGGCTCAAATCCCCACCAGGATCTGTTTGGTCAACACAAGGTTCCAGCAGAAACTAAGAAACGAACGGCGAGTACACTCATCCAGGTGAATTGCTAAATAGGCTAGTAAGATGCCCAGCATTTTATGGTCCTCCTCCAGATGACTTAGTGATGCATGCATGTGCATACCCTCTGTGTTGTTAATCCAGTCACATTGAAATTAGGACTGTCTGACTTCAGTCAATCAATTTGCTCAGTGAGCTACCAGATTTAATAATAAGGTCACAGCCAAGCTCATAGATGTCTTGCACTAACCCACAAACTTTCTCCAACAGAATCAACTTTCAGTCTACAAACAAGGACCCTTCAGTGGGACACATGATTATCCTTAAATGAGAAAGGCATTTCCAGTGTGCTCTTGTTTCATTGAACCAATACCCAACCTTATAGTGTGTAGGTGTACAGAGCCTGAGATACGCAGGGCCCTCCTCCAGATCACGGCCTCAAGAAAAGGTAAGTATTCTAAGATGGATAAAGCATTCACATCCATCCCGTATAAGATTTTAGGAAGAATGTTCTCCTCATAATACCAGATGCAAGGCAGCAGAGAGAATTTACCATAACGTGCGCCTGCCCAGCATAGCTGGTTTGCGAGGGTGGAAGCACAGGTTTTTAGCCACCTCTGAAACTTAAGCTTCTCTAATTTGGAGGTGCTAAAGAAGCCCAGATGGAGGAGGCTATCCACAGCCTCCACAGGCTCTGACCCTATCCACCAACAGAAGGTGGTATCTTTATTACGTCTAGAGCACTGCATGATTTTGGCTTTTGCAGGTTTGATCTTAAAGGAATGTGTGTACACAAAGCTAGAGAAATCATTAATCAGACGTTGCAGTCCTACAGGAGTGCAGTCAAAGATCAAAATGTCATTGGCGTAGGCAATCCAGAGCAGTTGAAGAAGAAACAAGAGAAGATGAAGTCTCCCCTACTTTCTGATTTCAAAGGTGTGAAACCAGGCGGACAGGGCTCAAATCCCCACCTTCCACATGTCATAAATGATGTGATCTGGAGCAAATCACTTTTCATCACTGTGCCTTATTTTCCTTAACTATCTGGAGGGAAAACCTTACTCATTTTCTATAGTGAATAGGAAATAGTATGCAGGGGTATAACCTTAGATGGGTGCCCTAAAACAAGGTCTTATCGCACCCATCTAAGGTTATACCCCCACATACTATTTCCTATTCAGTTTTACTTACCGACTGGGTGCTGCTGTTGATTGAGTACATTATAATATGGCAGATTATCTGCTAAATAGAGAAGAGGACAGAGCTGCCTTGTTTGCCTTGAACGATTATCAAAAAAAGAAATCAATCAATATTGGGAACAGGCCTCATTGACAAATTACTTAGAAAACAATAAAACACCAAGGGGCCTTAGAATGCTTATATTCCCGAAATTTGATAATAAGGAAGATCAAGATTTAACTAATACATGGGAGACCAATTTAGATCAAAGTTCCAATATCATGAGAGAACTGTTGGTAGAACACGCAAAGAGGGAACATGTACGAGTTCAAGAATTAATTGAAAAAACCCAACAGGAGATTAAAGATATGACTAGCCCACAGGCTACCAAAGATAAGAATTATGCAACAATGTATGAGATCTTGGGCACATATCAGGATAAAGTCAAACTCAGCGAATATAGGAAATACTTCATGGATGAAAAGGACTATCGAGATGATAGAGTTTAAACCTTTCAGACAAAATTTAATGACATTTCAAGAAAATCCAGAGAAAGTACATCTAATACGCCTGCAGGCAGCTCAGATGTTGATTCAGAATTAGATTTGAAGGAGTTGTGAAAACAAGAGTGACTACTCAAAAGAATGAATAAGCACATGTAAAATAAAATTGAGAAGCACCAGCACTTATGGATACCAACAACCAGAAGGAGTTGTCATGAGGAGGACCGGGCTGTGACTGATAGCACTATTTAATAGTTTTGGAATCAGAGACTTGTGTTATCCTTAACGATTTACCCATCAGTGCAATTACTTTCAAGTGGTGAAGCGCAGGCCGTCAGCACCTGCATATTCTTTGTATTATTTTCTATAGTGTTATTCTATAATAAGCTATAGATTTGACAATTTATGTTAAGCATACTGCTGAGGAAGCAGGATGATAAGTGAGGTTCCTATGTTGTGGGTGTGGGTCGCAAGGTGCAGGTATGGGTGTTAGGTTGTGGGCTCAGAAGGCAGGAACCAGGCATGGGAATTTCGCCATACCAGTTTATTGTTGGCTCTGAGATTAAACCTAGATCCACCCACCCGTTGGTGCAGCAAAGGCTCTGCTCTACCAATGAATTCTCCAGCTTCACCATCTCTTTACATTGTTCTAAAACTAAAGATGGGTTGGGATGGAAGGAGATGCAAGCTGCTATCAAATTACAAACTCTAAAACAAGGAAAACCTTGCTGAAATCCCAGCTTTCCCATTTCACCAATTATATTATCCTGGTGAAATAATGTGGGAGGTTTCCAGGGGTGCGGGTCTCTAAATAAACGCAAGCATAATGGAAAAATATATTGCATAAGAGGAAAGTAATGTCGATAATATCTATTATATATACTTGGGAATATGTGGGAAGGGGAGAAGTTAGTATTGAGTTTACTTGTTCTGGAAGTAGGAGCCACTGAACTGTGAGCTTGCGTTGTCGCGCTACGGCCCAGAAATTAAACTTGCACCCCAGCCCAAATGTTGCCAATTCTCCCCTGCTCATCCAGGACCTCCAGAGGCAACAGAAACATGAAAGTAATGAGTTCCATGTCAGAACTCGTCAAACCATAGAGAGGACCTTTGGCCTGCTCTAGGCAGGGTTCAGTTGCCTCCACCAAACTCGGGGAACAGACTTAAATAGCCCCGAAAAGGAAGGGAAAATCATTATAGTCTGCTGCATGCTCCACAACATATGCATTAGGTGTCATGTTGCCACGTCAGCACAAAACGCATGCTGTCTGAAAGTGAGGATGAAGATGATGATGGGCAAAAAGGACCAGTACTACATGTGGTCCATGATGGATGCATTACATGCCAGGAGCTGAAGAACAATTTACTTAAAGGGGAAACAACACAAATATCTAACACATATCGGTCCCTTTAAATCACACCCATATGTTGCACATGTATGTAAAACTTGAACACAAGAATAAACACAGTCCAGAAAAAACGTGCGTGCACACAATGTATTCCCCTACAGTAGCCAAGCCTAGCCCAACTCCCACGAAGACCACCTTCTGCCCTACTACGTTATCTTATCCACTGCATATCCCTACTCCAGCTACCTCACTCCCCTGGTTGATACCCTTGCACCCACACCTCCTCTATCTCCTCCTGCTGTGCCATGTGTGAGTCGTGCTGCCCTTCCAAACATCCAGACTACTGCCATAGGCCCTCACTGACACAAGCATCTGGCTGGAGTTTGAGGTCAAGGAGGAGATGATATCCTACCACTGGATCTGGGCCAATCCACCATGCAATTAGTTCCACGTGAGAGACCTGGCTACTTATTTTCACATATTTAAGTCTGCCCCCTCATTTTATGAATCTTCCCACACACCACAGGAGACATCCTAGGTGGTGGGCCCTGTGATTTTCAAAAGGTTTGTTTCATTTCTGGGATAGATTTATATCTTACATCTGCCGTTGTCTATGGCACTGATATTTAAAAAGCCAACTACCTGCAAAAAGACCCATATTTTTTTATTTCACAGAGATCCTGGGGCTTTGTCCCCCATGATGCTCATTGGAATTGGGACAGATTTGGGCACATTTGGTGTAATTGATTTGTCATTTAATGTTGACATTATGATCTACCGTATATTTGCAAGGCCTTTGAGTTCCTAGTTGATATGTTTGGCGTCCAGGCCTATTGGCCCCAATTGCCGCAGTGTATCGCACTCATTTTGACCAACAGTACAGGCACAGTGGCTTTGCCTTTAAAGTGAAAGCAGTCATCACAGGGAAGATAAGCAGTGCCCATTATGTTAGATGGGGCAGGGCAGGAGGAACTAAGTCTTATTGGACTCTAGCATCCCCTCTCGCTGTGCCTGTGCACTCAGGCTTAGAGGCAGCAGAGGCTTGACCAATGAAAAACAGGAAAACATGGAATGAAGGATGCATCTGCCAATGAGCTGATATCTCCAACTTCCTGCCAATGGGGTACGTTTTTTTTGCAAGGGTAAAGGGTCTTAGAAAACAAGGTGATTTTGGTAATTCCTAAATTCTTACTGCTAAGCCTCACTCCTTCTCTACCTGATAAACTGTGGCAGTGATTCTTCAATCATCAGCCTATGGCTTGTATTGTATCTTTTCATTTAAGTCTGATTCAGGATGCAGGCTTTCAAAATGGCAGGTAGATGTGTTGAGTCCATGCTTCGAAGTTAGAAAGTTGCCCTTTTACAAGAATGCCCCTGCTAACTCAGTGACAGCAAAGGGCATGAGCCATCAAGCATTGTCTAATTCCCAGAAAATAGATTACGGATTTGTATTTCAATCCGTAAAGATGCAAAGGTATTTTCCCGTACTTGGTGTACCAGTCGCCTCCAGTACCGGCTAAGTATTCATCGGAGACGGGGGGCGTGGCTTGGAAGCCATGTGAAAGGACGTGCCTGTACGGGAGCTCCCGCTGATCCGTACATAATCCGACTGATACTGCGCAAGGACCGCTGTGATTTGGCGGAAAGTTGGAAGACTGTGAACATGAAGTCCGGCTACACGCGAGGACACATTTTTACACGGGTTCGTGGTGCGCACGTGTACTTAAGAGCCGAATGAAGCACTGGTGGCGAGATCTCGACGGACGACAAAATGGCCGCCGCTGCTTGACGAGGGGACAAAGGAGCGGTAGATTGGGACCACAGCATACGTGCGCCCTCTCAGTGGAACGAAGGGGGCAGCGCGACACTACCCATCTGGGGGGAGCGCCGTACAACAGCGGTGCCTGAAGCTGTTGGGTGAGCTGGGACTCTCAACTGAGTCGTGGTGTATGGGTGCGGTGCCTCCCTGGCCTGGACCGGAGCGCAGCCAGAAGGACGCTCCTGACTGGAGATATGTCGAACAAACCTCTGAGGGCGAAGAATAAACAGCCTACGCTCGACGAATACGCCAAGACGTCACCTGGCCTCGAAGGTGCCAGGAGCAAGGATAAGGCTCAGACCAAGGAGATGGCCGCCGGGGGTGCGAATCAGGAGGTCCTCGCTGCGATCGCGGACCTGAAGGCGACGTGGGAGACTAAGCTCCAACTTGCTGTGGTCGAATTGAAAACTGCGTTGGAACTACAGGTTGGGGCGGTGCAGGAGGACGTGAACCTCCTGAGGCAGGATGTGCGAGCCCTGGCTGAGCGCACGGAAACTCTGGAAAAGGAGATGGGCCCAAGCGTGGTGGACTGCACTGCATATAAGCGCGATATCCATGCCCTGGTGCAGCGGGTGGGTAACTTGGAAAGCAGGGCTGAAGAGGCGGAAGGAAGCGCTCGGAGAAATAACGTTCGCATCGTGGGCCTGCCGGAGGGGGCTGAAGGCCAGAATCCCACGGAGTTGATTGAGAACTTGCTGCTGCAAGAGATCACTGGGGGAGCCCTGTCACAGGGGTTTGCGGTGGAGAGGGCGCATAGGGCCTTGAACAGAAGACCACCGCCGGGGAACCCACCTAGGCCTGTGATCGCCAAGATCCTTAACTATCGGGATCGTGAAAGGATCCTTGAGCACTTTCGCAAGGGGGGCACCATACAGCGAGGAGAGGCGACCATTACCGCTTACCCCGATTACACCCTGCAAGTGCAGCGTAGTCGCATGAACTTTGGGGCGGTCAAGAGGCGATTGCGGGCAGCGGGGTACAAGTATATGTTGCTTTACCCGGCCAGATTGAAGATATTCTTCAAGACTAAGACACTGTTTTTTGACACTCCGGAGGAGGCCATGGAATGGCTCGATGCACAAAATTGTCCTCAAGAGCCAGATGAGCGGATGGCGGATGGAACGGGAAGAGATAAGTGACGCTGCGGGCCCGGTTGGACTATGAATATTGGGACTGGAATATAGTCGGTGGGACTTTGTTATGGTAGTGTATGCGCTAGGACTTTGAAACATGGTCCGTGTGCGCGGATACGGAAGTGTGGGAGGGGAGCCTCCGGGGGCTGTTCTTTGTACCCCAGTTTGAGTTTAGGTTAGTCACGGTGTGTGGGGTGACACCCTGTCGGGTTCTCTACTTGGGTTCCAGAGAGAACCGAACACAGGGATGCCTGAGATCCAGGGATGGAGCTGGGCAGTTGGTTGGGTTAGGGGGGTGGGGTGGGTCAGTTTTTATATGAGCCTGGGAGAAGAAACTGGGGATGAGGGCCCTTGCGGTAGGGGGGAGGCGAGTGGACCTGGGAGAGGGATGGGAGCTACTGATACATCATGGGGGACCTTAGGATACTAACGTGGAACGTTAGAGGGCTTAACAGCTACCTTAAGCGTAACAAGGTCATGCTGTACCTAAAAAGACAAAAGATAGATATCGCCTTGTTACAGGAGACACATCTGACACTGGATAAACTGGAACTGGTGGGGAGAAAGTGGAGAGGGACAGTAGTTGGATCTACATATTCTGCCTATGCCAGAGGTGTGCTGATTTGGGTTGCACCACATGTCCCGTTTAAGCTACTTGAGGTTGTGGAGTCTGATGGGAGGCTGGTCATGGTAAGGGGGCTTGTGGAAAATAAAGTAGTGTGCATCATAAATACTTATGCTCCCAACCGCGACACGGCGACATACTTTAGGACACTGACCACTAGACTGGGTGAAGGGATGGGGGGTCCTGTGATTTGGGGAGGAGACTTTAATTGTGTACTAAACCCCAAGGAGGACAGGTCGGATGACAGGGTGGACAGGCCCAGCCCGGCGGCTAGGGTACTGCAGGCGCTGCTGGTAGACCTTGGCCTGGCGGACGTGTGGAGGACGAGACACCCTGGTGTGAGGCAATATTCGCATTACTCGGCCCCGCACCAGTTACACACAAGGCTAGATTACTTTTTCGCCACGCCGGACGTCGTCGCGGAGTGTGACCAGATAGACTACAGGGCGAGAGTCCTTTCGGACCACTCGCCCCTGGTCATGCGTTGGCAGCTTTGTCCCCCACGAGCGCGAATTCCAACATGGCGCCTCAGGGCGGAAGCGCTCAGGGACCCAGTCTTCAGAGAGGAAGTGAGGGAGGAGATAGTTGCTTATTTTGAAGCGAACACAGGCAGCGTCAAGTCAGCTGGTACTTTGTGGGAGGCCTTTAAGGTTGTAATGAGGGGGGTTGCCATTGCTAAATCCAAGGGATTAATTGGAGGAGTCCTGGCAGATCTGCGCAGAGCCGAGATTGAGTTGGAGAGAGAGCTGGGGGAGGGGGGACGGACACGGAGGAGGTCATTAAACTGCAACAGAGGTGCACAGAACATTGGGACAGGCTTTGTAATCTGAATTACAGGAAGTACATTGAGAGGTTGCATGCCGGGGGAGACAAGACGGGCAGGCTTCTTGCTTGGCTATATAAGAGCGAGACCCCAAGATCCCCGATCCGATCAGTTATCACTGAAAAGGGAGTGGAGGAGGACACCCAGGAAGGGGTGAATGGAGCATTCGCGGAATATTACCAAGCACTATATGAGGATCGAGAGGGAGGAAGCCGGGAGGAGATAGAGGTAGTACTTGAAGATATAGGCCTGCCCAAGATAAGTGACGAAGAGCGAGAGGAGATGGATGCTCCGATCACTCTGGAGGAGCTGCAGGAGATTGTGCGGCAGCTACCCACTTGCAAGGCCCCAGGAGCGGACGGGTTCCCCAGTGAGTTTTATAAAGCGTATGGGGAGGAGGTGCTCCCGCCCATGCTGGAGATGTTTAATGAAGCGTTCGAGGTGGGGCGGCTGCCGGAATCACTCAGGGAGGCGATTATTGTACCGCTCCCCAAACCCAATAAACCGGGGCATGAGTGTGGCTCCTACCGGCCCCTTTCGATGCTGAACCAGGACAGCAAGATCCTGACAGCTGTCCTGGCGGCCAGAATGCGGAGGGTAATAGGCAAGCTGATCCATCCTGACCAGACGGGCTATGTCCCGAACAGGAATATTACTCACAATCACAGACGCCTTCACAGGGTGGTGGAATGGGGGGGCAGTGAGGACAGCGAAATGGCGATAGTGGCGCTGGACGCGGTTAAAGCGTTCGACTCTGTTCGATGGCCATGGCTGCTGGCGGCTTTGGGGCAGTTCGGACTGGGACCATGCTACATGAGGTGGGCTGAGCTATTATATAGTGCGCCTCTGGCTAGGGTCCGCACGGGTGCAGTGGTGTCAGATAGATGGCAGTTAGGCAGAGGTACCAGGCAAGGGTGTCCTTGGTCCCCAATGTTGTACATACTGGCCCTCAAACCCTTAGCAGTTTACCTCCGGCAGCAGTATGATCCGGTGGGCATAGAGGTGGGAGGAGAGTGCCATCTTATATCCCTGTATGCAGACGATATGCTGTTATACCTGAAACATCCGGAAGAGAATTTGCAGTATATCTTGGAGGTATTGGAGAGGTACGCCTGGTTGTCCGGCATAGCGGTTAACCCTCAGAAATCCGTACTATTCCCGCTAGGCAGTTATGTGGGGATACCGGCGAGAGGTTGCCAGTGCTGCGGATTCCGTGGGCAACAAGCTCTTTCCGGTACTTGGGCATTGACGTGTATCACACGACCGAGGAAGAACACAGGTATAATACTGAACTAGCTGTGGGGAAGATTGAGAGGTGCATGAGGTTCTGGGAAAGATTGCCTTTAGCTATGATGGGTCGCGGAGCTATGCTTAAAATGGTGGTGCTGCCCAGGCTCCTGCATTACTTTAATAACATCCCGTATATGATACCTAGGAAGTTTTTCGCTAAGTTACATAGCGTGTGTAGGAATTTCCTGTGGCACGGCACACGCAACAGGGTCGCATTATGGAAATTGCAGAACTCATACGAGAAAGGTGGCGTGAAGCTGCCGAACTTTGAGGCCTATTATATCGCGGCGCAACTGCAATATGTGGCCAGTTGGCTTTCAGATGAAGAGACCCCCGAACATAGGCTGCTAGGGAGAGACTGTTCCCCCTTCTACCTGCGGGAGGTGATTTGGGTGACTGGCTCATGGATGAGAGAGCGTCCTGAGATGCTAGCCCTTGGCAGGAATATATGGCGGCGTGCCTGTCGGATGATGGGTGACCCCTTGCCGTGTATGCCGCAGGTGCCTCTGATCGCCCTGGCAAAGGAGGACGGGCAGCTGAAAACTATTATCCGGACGTATTGGGAGTCAGTGGGATTGATCACTATGGGCGACATCTGGCAGGATGGGACCCTGATGGAGTTCGATGAACTGGAGGCAGGGTCGGGGCTACACAGGGGTCAATATGTAACATATCATAGGGTGGTCCGGGAGGTCCGGAGCACGTGGCCCGAAACCACTTTGGCCGATGAACCGGATGCCACGCTGGAGACAATGTATGACGCATCAGAGGGGGGACACAAGGTCTCTAGGTTGTACGAGATGTTGATGACAAAGGTTGGGAAGGATTTGGGGCACCTGAGACTGGAGTGGGAAGCGGAGATGGGGGCCCCAATGTCGGATGGGATGTGGGAGCGCGCCCTGGGGTACCACAAAAAGGTATCGAGGAACGCCAGGTTCAAGCAGATACAGCTCTACATTACGTACAGAGCATATATGACCCCCCTTAGAATTTCCAAATTTCTAGGTAGTGGGCGCCAGGCGTGCCCCAAGTGTAACGAAGAGAATGCGGACATGATACATATGTTCTGGGCGTGCCCAGGGATTGCAACTTACTGGGGTGAAGTGGCGCGGAGGCTGGCGGGGAGGGGTATCACGCTTAGGGTGGATTCGGCTTGGGCTTGTCTGCTGGGAGGGTATCCCAGGGCGCGTAAGCTTCGACATGTTGAGAAACTTAAAGATCTGGCCTATGTGCTTGCCAAACGTAGGATAGCCATGGAGTGGAAGAAATGTCACAAGCCGCGAGTGGAGGTCTGGTGGCGGGATCTCCAAAAATGGGCGGATGCCGAAACGACAGCGTGGCAAGATGGCAGTATGGCTGGGGATGAGGAAGAAATAGGCTCTCTCATAGCATGGAAGTTATTGTTAGCTGAACTGTTTGGTACGGGATCGGCCTCGGCTGGACTTCAGAGCGATGAGGTCCCACCGCACGGAACGGACACTGATGGCGGACACTCTACAGGCTCATAGGGGGGAGGGATGGGGATTGCAGTGCCTTATTTTTTGTTTGTTTGGTTTTGTTGTTTGAAGTGTTTTATTTATGTTTCGTTGTAATGTTGTTTGGTTGAGATAAAATAAAAATATATTTTAAAAAAAAAAAAAAAGTATTCATCGGAGACTTTGAAGATTAAGGCTTCCATGTGACCAAATTCCTAAAATCAACAGAAGACGAAAATGTGAATCTGTGGAGCAGAGAGTCACCTTTGTCCATGATGATGAATGCCTCATCAATGATCTGGAAGTGCTGGTCTTGGTGCTGCATCTTGGTTGGACGCCTGATTGTTATTCTGTAGTAGGTTGTGTTGCGTCATCTTTTCATGTAGTTGGTGCTTGACAGACTAGTCAAGTGAAGGTATCACAGAAGGGTAGATGGGTAATGGGACGGTAGTTAATAGGTCATCCAGGTCAAGTTTTGGCTCTGTTAGTAGGTGTAGGATATTACCAGTTTTCAATGCGCCTGGAAGATACCTTGCATGAGTGAGGCATTGAGTGTAGTAGAAGCAATGAAAACCTTTCCTGTGATGTTCTTCTGGATGGTGGCTTGGATGATGCTTGTGTGATACGAGGGTGTTCGTGATTTATTCCGGTGTTACATTTTGAATTCTGACTATTTCGTACATGGTGTGCAGTATAGCAGTTACGATTTCGTCTGTGAAGTATATGTTGATTGTATTGTATCTCTCCATGGATATGGGTACTGCAGTGGCAGAGGACTTTGATCTCGTTGGAGGCTTCTGCAATGGATGTTGTGTAGTAATGATATGATATGACATCTTGCTTCCAAGGTGAGTATGTTGCCACTGAGCTATCCACCCACATATAATAGGCTTTAGTTGATGTGATGAGGGTCCTGAAGCTGAGGCGAGGCTTCTGAAGTTGGTGATAGCTTCTTGTAGTTGTGTTTTTCTGCTTATCCTTTCTTGCAGATGGCATGTTTAATGTTGGAGAGCTAATCTGAAAATGTAGGTTTTTAAGGTTTTCGAAAAGCCCATATAGTTGACTACGGGTGGCAATCCACTAGGAGAGACAGTTAGAAACGTGCACTATCCATTATTCACATATTCATGATATATGGGGTTCTATATCCGCCCACCAGCAGTAGTGTTTTCACCAAATAGGGGGAGTTAAACAAGATATGCGGCCTGGAGGTTTGACAGCCAAGCTTAGATTCAATTCAAAAGAGTAGAGGAAGACATTGAAGGTGAAACCGAATAGGGGTCATGTGCTCATGTGCATTCCCTCCCCCAACCGGGTATCAAAATGCTGCACCAACCATGTAGAGGAAGTTGGGGCGCAGGGGGGAGCAGGCAGCTCTTCTGGGTTGGTCTCCAGACATCAATTTGTTGTTGTTCTGCTGCTGTTGCCACTACCGCATTGCCCAATCTATCAAGCAGTATAGAAAACTGGGGCCAGAGGGAAAGGTCGAAAGTAGGATTTTGAAACTGGTGCAGCTTGGCGCTTTGCCTCCTTGTTCCTAGGTTCTCCAGTAGTGAATATCCCGACCTGCATTTTTCTGCTTTATTTTCCTCCATCCATTTCCTCTTCCAAGACCCTCCCCTTGTCAGGGACTTTTCAGGGTACTTGGGTCACAAGTGTTGGTCTCATAAGGGAAGGGCGTGTACTTCCCCAACTCCAAGGCCGACTGTCGTGGTTTTATACATTTAGTTTAACTTTATTGATGTATATATGTCTATGTGTATTTGAATGTGTTTGCTTGATAGAAATGTATTGTATAATTATTTCTCCTGGTAATTAGCTATATAGACAAAAACCAAGGTTTTTGAAATCCTCAAGGTACATTTCAGCAACTTCAGACAAACATGCTGAGGAGCTAATGAGAGTCACCCAGATTCAAATGGAAGAGAATGCTTTTATCACAACATTCAGCCAAAATAATACACACATTTCAGCTTTTCATTTGTTCTCATACGGTAAATTATGGTTTATTATATAAGAAATACTTTCTTATACTGGTCAACAATATATACAATCCTCTAAATGCTATACATTATTAAGAAATGTGTGCATTGAATACAAAAAACGAGTGTCTGAATCTTTAGTAAGATCATTCTTTCATAACAGAGAAACATAAGCTTTTCACTATATTCAAAATCATCATAGAACCTATATTTGTTTACCTAACTTTATTTCAAGTTTAATATCAACCATTGTTTTATTTACCCACGGGAATGTGCACTCGGGAATTATGGGATCGAATTAACTCTCTTTCCTGGAAAGGAAAGTGCAGATTATGTTTGTCACGCGGGCAGGGATAGCGCCACGTAGATTAGCATCCTATACACGGCTCCTAGCTTGAATAAGGGAATTATATTACCAAATCCTTTCCACTGCGCCTCAGAGAAATGTTCATGTATTTAAAATGACATGACTATTCAGTTTGAACTTTCACGCGAAAAGGCAATTCAAGGAGTTAATGTATAATATCTTACTTCACAATGACACACCTAGGGCATTATTTTCGTGTTCCCTGTGATTTCCGCAGAGGAGACCTGTTAGGTTTGCAATTGGGTGCACACAGGTCCCCTCCGTGCACATGTCATCATTTGCACTGCAGCTTGCCAAAGAGGTGTAAAGTGGATACGCACTCGCCTATATGGTTTCCTTTTGCACTCCGACATGCAAATTGAGTAAATGCTGGCAGCCATATGGCCGCATGGCAGGCAGCGTTTCCAATGGATTCCTATAGAATCTGCCTGCATTTTGCTGGTGTAAAAAGCAAGAGGATTCCATAGGAATCCACAGCATTTATGCCTGCATGAAAATCTAATTCTGATGTGAATGCTGTTGCATTTGGTTGGGGGAGGAGAAATCAGATGATCCTTTCTGTGGCCCCTCTCTTACATCCAAGTACATGAAAATGAAGAGTAATGTAAAATGAATGGGGAAATGTTGTACACATTACTTGTACGCGATCATTTTTCATTACTCCTCGACGAACACAAGTCCCTTAAAGCTTTGGCTACGAATCGCATTTGCAACCGACATACTGCTTGTCATGGGAACATAGAAAAACATCAAAATATTAACTAGAACGGAAGACTTAGAAAACAAACACATTCACTTTGATGAGCATGTGTTTTTAATCCATTCAGAATGTGTGGTTTATTTTAATGTGCAAAAAAGCTAAGAATACTGTAACACCAGACTGATCTATTGTGACCATCGGTGGCTTCCGTGGTGATTGTGGCAGCGTAACAGGAAACAGCAGAGGACAATCCCCAGCCTGGCCTGCACTGCTGCCCCAGAGCAAGGCTCATGCTCCATCAAGAATGCGCAACGCAGCAAACCCGGAAACAAGACGGGTATTTGGATAAACCCTGGTGCTCCTAATGAACTTTCCCAGCTCAGTATCAGAGTTGTTTCTCTAATACTCCCTGTGTGATTCCTCCCTGTTTCCAATCTAATTCTGGGTGCTGATTTGGATATCCCTGCCCATGTGCCACTGAACTCCAGCCTGCATTATGATCTTTCAGGATTGTGATTTGGGAATTACCTTACCTTGCTGCTCTGACCAGCCTCTTGGAATCTATTTGTTGAGGACTTTTCAAGGCCGGTCATGGTCCTTGATATTGTAGTCTGCGACATCTTTGGCTTATTTTTGGATTTGTCCGATTCCTCCCCAATCATGCTCATGGGCCCTTATTCTCAGTTCGGCTGATGACTTTGGGTTTTCTGGGCTAAGGGCATGCTTTTCTCCTATTACATTGAATCCAATATCCTTTCTCTTCACTGTCCATTAGCTTGCCCTTCATGACGGTGAGGACCTAGACTCCTGGTTCTTGTTCCCAACACCCCATCTACCTCCTTGATGCATTGGAACAGTCTTGTGCGTAGGGGGACCTTTCCTGCACCTCCTTTCTTCTCCTCTACTTTCTCTTTCACTTCATTCTCCTTGAAGCTTCAACATATGCTCGTACCTCCAATCCTCCTTAGTCTTAGGGTGTGTCTGCTTCTCTAACACCTTGCTCTGGCCTTTTTTTTTCTCCAATCCTCTCTCTCTCTGTTTGTACTTTCCATCTCCTCTACTTCAATGTCTCTTCCTACCTCCTCCTTAGAGCACCCCTACACTTCTGGGGTGGTGTTGTTTCAAGCCTCCTTCTCACGGTTCCCTCTCTCTTCTTCCCCAAAGCCTCTCACAATCTCCTCCTTAATACATTTTGCCACCCCCTTGTATCCTCCAACCTCATTTTGAGCACACTCTTGCTCCTTTTTCTTGATATCACTTCCAGTGTATTCCTGAATACAGGACTCCTCCTCTCCCCTAGTGTTCCTCCAACCTTCTGTACAAAACACTCTTCCCCCACCCCCTTGTTGTCCCCTCCATCCTTCTCCTGAATACACTTCCCCTCCACTCCCTTGATGACACCTCACCTCTGTCTGAATAAATTCCTGCTCTCCCTTGTGGCCACCTTTTTCCGGTAACCTTCCTCCTTCCTCTCCTTCCTCTCCTAAATCTCCCTCCAGTCACCTCAATCCTTATGATACTCCTTCTCGCCACATTTGTACTATTGCTTACCTCCCTCCTCTCTCTCTCTCCCTCCAGCCACCTCTACAAAACACCCGTCCTACTGCTCCACCTCCAGGCAACCATCTAGTGTCAAAAAGACAGTTGCTTATATAGCAGTCTGGCACTAATGCTGGTGACTGCCCTTGTGTAATGGCACTCAACTGTTTTTCTCAATTAGGGTTGGAATAAAATTGATTAAGCAGAAATTGTTCAGGGTATTCCTGCTGCCTCTGTTACTCTACCCTTCTCTCCACAGACACATAGTATTAGTCTTGAGTAAGGCCATTCTTCATCTTAGAATTCCACTTTGGTAATGTCGGGAGTAGGCATGCTGTCTTGGATCTCACAGACCCATGATCGAGAAACGGTACTGTTCAGCTGCAATTGCAAGTCATTCAAATAAAGTTGTATTAATGTTTAGTTGCCTCTGCATGCTGTTTGAATGTAATGGAAATATTTTAGCATGTCTTTCCCATGTGTCAATGCTTCTGATACAGTTGTCTCTTTTGCTGGCATGACTTGGTAACCCCATCTTCCCCAGCGGGCCTTGTGTTATTCTGTCACAGTTTATGAATGCCATGAAACAAAACTTCACATGGGAGGGGGTCCAGAAACTACTGAATGTGAATGCTTTAAGAAATGTTTCTGCTACAGGGGTGCCATGATTTCAATCATTCCTTGCGTGCCAGATCCTAGCCTCCACCCCAAAAATGGTCTAAATGCACACCTGGTTTTGCAGCAGAGAATAATGCTGTACCCGAAGCAAGGTTCTGGAAAAAGTTGGGTCACTGTGCTTAGTGTAAGAGAAACTACCTCTCCAAAGCACCTGACAGGCTTATTCTTGGACAGTGGTTTTGTTGTGGGTCTACTTCTACAGTACATATGCACCGGTGCTTATAGCACTTGTGTGTATGATAAATCTTAGATGCTATCACTATTTTCCCTGCACAGTTTTATCACTGAACCAACAGAAATTTGGACTTGCAATATGGTGTCTTTTACACTCAGAAATAGAAACATATCAAGAATGCCCTCACTCCCTTGTTTAGCATCTATGCATATTTATTTGCTTTTAGAGCTAACAGCATTAAAATAGTATAGTCAAAAAATATACACTACCTAATATTAGCAATAAAGTGTTAGGTTACAATTTTTGTCTTGATACATTCTGCCATCTTAAAACTTTTCTCACATGAAACTGAACAATGCTTGCACTTTGAAAAGTTGTTTTTAGAAAAGTGCTCCTGATCACAGGCTGAATGATGAACCGGGGTCACTGCAGAGTTTAGCTGCTAGTGGGCAGGCTGGTGTGCATGCCTTATTTTGATTCTCTGCTATCTCTCTAGTTATAAACACACTCTTCATTGTGAAGCGAATGTCTGGGGTACAAATAAGTATTTTATAATTAGCAAATTAACTGGCTTAACAACTTTCTCACTGCCTATTTTGTCTGTGGGCGTTTTTCACCAGACCCTTCCCTTGTCTCTGGGAGATTTTCACCAGTCCTTCATTTTAATCTTGGGTAACAGACATCCATACATATGTAGTACTCACTATCAGCATGACACTGCTACTGGACAGTTGGAGAAATCTTAAGGGGAGGACTCTGTAAGATGTGTTGTTAAATATCACAAACACACTGCTGCAGCCGCACATGGGACTACATTTTCTGCAGATAGGCACATTTCAGGGGGAACACTTGAACTCTGCCTGTGTTTTACTGGACTCAAATGGGTATAAACCGTAATTTATAATGCCAAAATCATCATGAGCCCCAAAGAGATGTTAACTTGGCAAATTCAGACCACATGCTGCATTCTGCCATCATGAAGCTTGGCTAACATAAACCTGAACATTGCTTGCACTTTGAAAAGTTGTTTTAGGAACCTGCTTATGAGCACAGGCTGACTGGTGAACCAGTGTCACTGGTGATTTTAGCTGCCAGCAAATGATAAAGCAGGGAGTCTCCCTGGAGCAGAGTAGCCTAAGGCAAGACATCTTTCTGCTAGATAAAAATGTCACAAATCAGTGTGACACATAAGGCTTCCCCAAACAGAGTTCAGCCTAATGCCAGGAATCTGTCTTTTAGATCAAAATGACACTGTCAGGTTGACTCATATATTATGTCCTTCGAAAATGTCATAATGCGATGGGCGCTATTGAGGAGGAGCGCTCCCTACCTTATTGAAACATGCACATTTGTTCTGTGGCTTTTTTTTATATATAAATACACCTTTGAAAATAAATTTCAAAATGCACTTACTCGTGTTATCTGTGTGTGGTGATATTTATTAAGGAATGAGTGTTTAGCCATTTTTCTGAAAGAAAATCCCCTTCAGTCTGACGACTGCATAGCTCTCAAACTTGACAGAAGACGTTTAAGTATTTAACCAGCATCCTACTATTCACTTTAAAAATGTTAACACTACCTACAACCAATCAACAATGTATGTGTGGTATTTGTGACAATGAAAAGCTTAAAATCATACTCAAAAATATAATGCTGTGGATTGTCAAGCAAGGGGACCGATGGTGTTATACAGACCAATCTCCCAATAAACACCTTGGAGGAAAGTGTTAGAATGTTAAGAAATGATTCTGTCAAATGCCCATGGCTTCTATGGGCAGTAATTTAGGAACAACCTAAAAGCAGTATACAGCCATGGATCTTAAATTACAGGTATCGCGTTTTTAATCCCCCTGAAAGGACTCCTCTAACCCTTCCACTGTGCTGTTATAGACTAATTATTCCTGGCCAGAGAAGTTCAAGGGGTAGCATAGGCTATCTTTGGACACTGTGCCAAAACTCAGTACCACACTAAACTCAAGTGTTTCACCAACACAGGGAAAGTTGAAAAGTATATCTAAATGCATCATGGTGCCTCTTAATGGTGTAATCATGGAAAATAAAAAATGTGTATTGCAAAAAAGGGTATAACTGTTTATTTCAGCCTGCATAATATTGAAAAAGATTTGAATTTGGAAAAATTGGCAAAGTGGCATGTTTTGGCAACAAAAACAGTTTTCTGTCTGATGGTGAGGGCATCTGAAAGCTGTTTGCTACTTGTTCCCAAAGCAGTTCAGCCCTGTAATTTAGTTGTGTGTCCAAATTATTGAAGCAAGCATTCAAATTCAGAATTTGGAAACATTGGCAAAGTGGCAATTTTCTAGGACTATAGTCTGAAATTACAGTCTTGGCTTAGTCATTAAATGTGCTGCTTACTCTCTTACCCAGCAGTCATTTGGTGGGATCACCGGTTATCCTCCAAGTTCTGACCCCCAGGATCTGAAGTGATGCAGTCTCTGGTGTGTTTCGGGAGTTGCGCTCTCATCTATATAAAGCAGCTAGTTTCTTAAGGATTAGACTCTCCCATTCATCTTAATTTGTTTCACTCTCAAACCAATACTAACGAATCAGTATCATTCATGTAATCAGTTGTTCTGACCAGCCTGTTCTTTGACATTTAAGCAAACCCAACATTATCATCTCAGTTGCACACTATAATCTGGTATTGATCTGAGAATATCATGCATGTGTGCTTTTGAACTAGGATTTGCAAGACAATGGGCCTCATTACACGGACGGCGGTAAGGGTTAACGGTCACCGTTAATGGCAACGGTGACCGTTAACCCTTACCGCCGTACTACGAGGTCCCTTAGCGGGTTGGTGCTTTAACGCCTGCTTTTTGCAGGCGTTAAAAACCAACCCGCTAAGGGACCTCGGAGCTAATTACGGCACCGCAAAATTGCGGTGCCGTAATTAGCGCCTTCCCCATTCCCATAGAGCCCTATGGGGCAGGAATGGGAATGGGGAAGGGCAATGGCGGAAGGGGGATTTACCGCCCCACCGACCTTGGAATGGGGCGGTAAATCCCCTTACCGCCAAGGCGGTGCCGGTAATTTACCGGCATAGTCCAGGGTGCTAATAGCACCCTGGATCACCGCCTTCCGTGTAATGAGGCCCAATATATTTCCTATTTTAGCTAATTAGTGACTGCTTTTCCAAAGAGAACATAACACCAAAGTAAACACAGTGTGTGGTTGTATCCACATATTTCAATAACTGCTCACACTGGTTTAGTTTTAATGTACTTTAACTAACATGGCAGACCGTCGTGTATTTACAGAAGCAACTCATATTAGGAAATGTACAACCCCACAGTATAAATGCAACCTATCAGCATCTGCTTCTTGTAATTGGCAATGCATGAGTTAGGGCCTCATAACACAGATGGCGGTAAGGATTTACCGCTACCGGTAAAATACCGGTACCGGTAAATCCTTACCGCCTTACTACGAGGTCCCTTTGCGGGTTGGGGGATTTAACGGCTGCTTTTTGCAGGCGTTAAAAACCAACCCGCAAAGGGACCCAGGGAGCTAATTACGGTACCGCAATTTGCAGTACCATAATTAGCGCCTTCCCCATTCCCATTGAGCCCTATGGGGCAAAAATGGGAATGGGGAAGGGCAATGGTGGAAGGGGGAATTACCGCCCCGCCAACCTTGGAATGGGGCGGTAATTCCCCTTTCCGCCAAGGCGGTGCCAGTATTTTACCAGCATGAACCATGACGCTAATAGCGCCATGGTTCTCCGCCATCCGTGTAATGAGGCCCTTAGTGTTTTCTCTTTGCAGGATGTCACATTTCAATATGACGAATGTCTTCGCTTTTGAGTTGCGTCAATTTGTTTGAAGTGAGAATCATTTAACGCTGACTATTTTAAAATTTACAAACCTACACTATGCATACAAATATAAATGTGTTTCTTTTACTGTGTGCAATGAAGCCTTTTGGAAGTACAGTATTCATGTTTAACAAATAATCGTTCTTTGTTACTAAATTTCTATAATACAGCAAGGGAATAACAGATACATTGCAATGCACACTTATTTTGGCAGAGCACACACCATTACTTTAACAAACTGATTTCTAAACATTTACAAATTAGATATTAACCCTTTGTGAAATCGTTATTTCTGTGTTTTTTGCACGGAAAACATCCAATGTGAACGCACATCGCCCTTGTGTCTTCCAAACTGAAAGATTCAATATTCTGCATATTATTCACTTATGCTTGAACAGAGAGTGTGTGAAAGCCAATAGTTGTGAATGCACATATATCAGATGCATCCCTGTCAATTACAATCAGAATGTTCCAGGTATATTTGGTTACCTTGGATTGAAAGACGTTCAAATCATGTATTTTTCTGCATTTTATGACAGCCCCACCCACATGTACAGTGAATCACTCTAAGGAAAGGCACTAGTATTATGAACCTGTGAAAATTGATACTAGAGAGAGAAAAGAGCGAGACAACAACACGTTCTTTGCAGCAAAATCTTGGAGATGTTTCATCAGCTACTCAGGAAAAGATGCAGCAGTGTCTCTCTCTTGGCCTCCGTACAGGAGTGCCTCTGTTGATGCTATGCATGAGTGTCCGCTTCGTAGTGTCTCTCTCTGGGCCTCCATACAGGAGTGCTTCTGTTGATGCTATGCATGAGTATCCGCTTCGTAGTGTCTCTCTTTGGGCCTCCGTACAGGAGTGCCTCTGTTGATGCAATGCATGAGTGTCCGCTTCGTAGTGTCTCTCTCTGGGCCTCCGTACAGGAGTGCCTCTGTTGATGCTATGCATGAGTGTCCGCTTCGTAGTGTCTCTCTCTGGGCCTCCGTACAGGAGTGCCTCTGTTGATGCTATGCATGAGTGTCCGCTTCGTAGTGTCTCTCTCTGGGCCTCCGTACAGGAGTGCCTCTGTTGATGCTATGCATGAGTGTCCGCTTCGTAGTGTCTCTCTCTGGGCCTCCGTACAGGAGTGCCTCTGTTGATGCTATGCATGAGTGTCCGCTTCGTAGTGTCTCTCTCTGGGCCTCCGTACAGGAGTGCCTCTGTTGATGCTATGCATGAGTATCCGCTTCGTAGTGTCTCTCTCTGGGCCTCCGTACAGGAGTGCCTCTGTTGATGCTATGCATGAGTGTCCGCTTCGTAGTGTCTCTCTCTGGGCCTCCGTACAGGAGTGCCTCTGTTGATGCTATGCATGAGTGTCCGCTTCGTAGTGTCTCTCTCTGGGCCTCCGTACAGGAGTGCCTCTGTTGATGCTATGCATGAGTGTCCGCTTCGTAGTGTCTCTCTCTGGGCCTCCGTACAGGAGTGCCTCTGTTGATGCTATGCATGAGTGTCCGCTTCGTAGTTCTCTCTCTGGGCCTCCGTACAGGAGTGCCTCTGTTGATGCTATGCATGAGTGTCCGCTTCGTAGTTCTCTCTCTGGGCCTGCGTACAGGAGTGCCTCTGTTGATGCTATGCATGAGTGTCCGCTTCGTAGTTCTCTCTCTGGGCCTCCGTACAGGAGTGCCTCTGTTGATGCTATGCATGAGTGTCCGCTTCGTAGTGTCTCTCTCTGGGCCTCCATACAGGAGTGCCTCTGTTGATGCTATGCATGAGTGTCCGCTTCGTAGTGTCTCTCTCTGGGCCTCCATACAGGAGTGCCTCTGTTGATGCTATGCATGAGTATCCGCTTCGTAGTGTCTCTCTCTGGGCCTCCATACAGGAGTGCCTCTGTTGATGCTATGCATGAGTGTCCGCTTCGTAGTTCTCTCTCTGGGCCTCCATACAGGAGTGCCTCTGTTGATGCTATGCATGAGTGTCCGCTTCGTAGTGTCTCTCTCTGGGCCTCCATACAGGAGTGCCTCTGTTGATGCTATGCATGAGTGTCCGCTTCGTAGTGTCTCTCTCTGGGCCTCCATACAGAAGTGCCTCTGTTGATGCTATGCATGAGTGTCCGCTTCGTAGTGTCTCTCTTTGGGCCTCCATACAGGAGTGCCTCTGTTGATGCTATGCATGAGTGTCCGCTTCGTAGTGTCTCTCTTTGGGCCTCCATACAGGAGTGCCTCTGTTGATGCTATGCATGAGTGTCCGCTTCGTTGTGTCTCTCTCTGGGCCTCCATACAGGAGTGCCTCTGTTGATGCTATGCATGAGTGTCCGCTTCGTTGTTGTATCTGCAGAGAAAAATGAACAAAAAAGTATTTGGTTTGAAGATGGTGGCGAGTAGAACCTAAAATGATGCCATCTTGTGACTCACTCGTTTGTTCAGATGGTCCTGATGATTTTACGGTCTCAGATTCCTAGGAGATGGAAAGCAACTAAGAGATATTGTTCTCCTTGATGGTGCTGATCTAGGTAAAAAGCCAAACATTTTCAGGCACATTCTGCTCTACAGAGATGTGGCTAGTAGAAGAAATCCGGACAGATGGGAGGCTTCGCCACCTGCTATTGCCATATGTAAGCATGATGAAGCACTGGGGCCTTTTCCACATAGATGTTATCTTTTCGAGTCTGTGACTGGCCTGTGCAGTAGTGCTTTATTTGCGCCTGTTCAGTCCCATGATCTGCAATTAGCACAGGTGTGTTTTGCGGTACGTTTGCAGGAGGAAAGTGGGATGTCTGGCAGGTGCAACAGATCTTTACCCTGTTAAGAAGTAATAAGGTATCAATTATACACCTATTTAAACCGTTACATACTTGCGGAGTATGTTACACTAATAAGGTCCACTACAATTGTTTGAATGGTGGAATGTTTAAATTCCCATGAAAGCTACGTAAAGCGGGATGTATATTGTGCCCATCGCGCCTCAGGTTTGGTGTCAACGTATACCATGGTGCCATTTTGGAACCTGTGGTGAATTGAGGGAATTTGTCACTTCTCACCAAGGGGGAGCCCCCCCTTGTGAGGCTAGGGAGGTAAGTCTGCTCCGCAACATCCTCCCTATAGGTCGGGCCAGGTCGGACCTCACCGGGAGAGACTCCCCCTTTAGGAACAACTCCTTTTCCAGCGAGGAAGTCTGTGATGGGCTCCAAATGATAGCTTATATGGACTTAAACACTGTACCAAACTGTTATCAAACTCATGAAGATAACGTGAAGTTATATTATGAACGACAAGAAATGGAAGAACTCCCTTTAAATTTAAATGCAAAAGAAGTCTAGGAGCCCCTCTACCAAGAACTAACACAAACAAATAACCTGTTCTTTGCATAGGTCCCACTCAGGAGTGTCCACAACCATGTTTTAGTTCACTAAACCTTGCTTGCACAGAGGAGAAATATTCATTTTGCATATCATCTGGTCCCACCCACTTGGGCAGTCCAGTATCAAAATGCTAGGCAATTCTCCTCTGAACAAGAGTACCTACAGCAACCGCAGACACGTGATTTCAGCATAGTTGGGCCTCATCACTGAGGTGAAGCTGTGTCTCTCTAAGCACAGTGAGCAAGGGGTCCACGTCTTTATTATGCTCAGAAACTTAGGGTGAAACCCCAAGTCATTAAATATATCTGCAAAAGAGGTCTGGGAGCCCTTCTATTAAGAACGAACATGGCCAAATAGCGTGTTCTTTGGGCAGGTTCCACTTGGGAGGGTCTAGAAATTTTAGCTCACTGTGCCTTTCACAGAGGAGAAATATGTATTTGCATATCAGTCTGGTCCCAACCACCTGGGTCGTCCAATACAGAAATGCAAGCCAATTCTCCTCTGAACAAGAGTACCAACAGCAACCACAGAAGCATGTTTTGGCCTAATCAGGTCTCATCAGAGAGGTGAAGTTGTGCATCTCTAAGCACAGTGAGCAAGAGGTCCATGTCTGGATTATCCTGGGTAACTAAGGGTTAAAACCCAAATCCCTAAACATATATGCAAAAGTGGCCTGGGAGCCTCTCTACTGAGAACAAACATGGCCAAATACCTGTTCTTTGGGTAGAATCCAACTTGGGAGGGTCTACAACCATGTTTTAGCTCAATGTACCTTTCACAGAGGAGAAATATCTATTTGCATTTCAGTCTGGTCCCACCCACTTGGGCAGTCCAGTAACAAAATGCTAGGCAATTCTCCTCTGACCAAGAGTACCAACAGCAACCCCAGACCATGTTCTTTCTCGGTAGAGGGGCTGCCTGACCTTTTTTTGGACACTTTAATTGTAAGTGTCCAATGGACTGCAGCGAGAAGGCTGAAAAGGGATGCGAGATTGGGATGAATTTGCCCATTCGTATGGTGGGTGTGCGCTCGCCTGGGCTTTTTTCAAATTTTAAATGAAATTTAATGATGGTAGATCAACCTCCAGAAAATGTGTGGGGATAATCTGCACACATGTCCCTATGCTCACCATACAACATGTGCTTAGACCTGTGTACTCTGGGTAGACACAGCCCACAGGTGGTGTCCCCCTGTCATATTTAGTTGGCATCTGACAGGAGGAGTACACGATGCATCTCCAGAAGGGAAAGGGACAAACCTTGTCCCTGCCATGGCCAGCCTGATTAACTGACAAAGGCTCCATGGATCCACCCTGTTCTTTTGCTGAGCACTGTAGCTGGTGGCAACAATTTGCATACTAATCACAGAGTAATTCAAAGAGGACCACATGGGGCGTTGGCTACAGAGGCTATCAAATGAGACAGGCAACTCCAACAACCTTTCATATGCAATTGTGTGCACCTTAAACTAGCTCCTGCCCTCAGTATTGATTGATAGTGAAATGTCATGGCTGGGGCTGCGTGTTTACAGTAGTCATCCCCACACTGGACACCATTCAGTAGGTACGAGTATGTGGTTTGTCAGAGCCAGAAAGTCTGGTCTCACCGCAGCTTCAAGTTAGAGTTGCCGCTTTAATTAGGAACCACAGAAAGCTCCACTAACCAGTGGGTCTATTTGATTCACAACAGACAGGAAGATGGGTGGGACTTAGTATTACATGTTTCACACCTTTACCTTTTCTGTTGCAAAACACTCTGGTTATGACCTCACACATACAGGAGATTGGTGGTGGGTACCCAGGATTGGTTCATTAAGGTAGGCTTAGCCGACACAAATCCTGTGGTCCATTTGGCTGTAAAAGAGGGCCGAGCCCGCCTTTTGTCAGATCATATGTAAGCTTCACCAGAAGGAGAAAGAAGAATTCATCTTTGGACCCTGGCTGAAAGTGCAGTCTGCCTTAAATCTTCCAGCAGTGAAGGAAGGCCAGGACCTCCAAAGAGGGAAGCAAGATCCCTCCCCTAAACATCTCACAGGGAACAGAGGGAGATATCAAATACAGAGGACCCTCCAGTATCTCCAGAACTGCTACTCACCCAGCACACAGCATGCCCTGCTAGGCTCTGCAGCAAGTTTCCTAGGTGGGAAGTACCAGGGAGTCTTTGAATACGAAACCAAGCACAAGACAGTTGACTGAAACACACTCCTCACCTTTGGACCATTCGTCTTAAAGGATGGCATGGGCCCAGTGAAGAAGCTAGAAGTGCATCGACGAGCATCTACCGACGTTCGCCTTAAAGGACATTTCTGAGCCAATTGAGTCCCTCAAGATGCAATTGACGGCAACGCTGACTGTTGTTATGCCGCAGTCACTTAAAGCATCCCAAGACGTCTCAACCTGTGCTTCAGAATCACCGACCAGCACTGAGACAATAATTCCTGCAGCCGTAGTCTAGCCTCACACACCTAACACGTTGCTGCCTGATACCCGCAGCTGTCTCCCTTCTGTTTCCCTTCGATAAAGCTGCTCCAGCGCAGAAGCAGAAATGCTGAAAAGCCAGTGTGCAAGGGAGGAAGAAAGCCAAGAAAGGCAAAGGAGAAAGAGCGGCTGTAGTGTGATCAAGGAATCAGAGTGGTGGTCAGTCTGTTCGTACAACAGCGCAAGGCCATCCAGTAGAGTAAGCAGCTCCCAGTCTGAGTCACAATCCCTGTGACGTCCCAAAGACAAGAATGGAAGATCCAGGAAGGAGATTCCGTGGAAAGCAAGCTGCAGATCGGTAAGGAGAAGGAAAGAGAATTCAAGGCCCTGCAGGTACTGCTGACGTTGCCCTGGAACCCAGATGGTAAAACAGGGAAATTGGGAATATCGGCAAGCCAAGTGGGACTCAATATAAGTTAAATAAAATTCTTCCCAGTACTAATGGGAAAACTATTGGAAAAAATCCAGTGAATCAGAACTGTGAAATGCAATAAAGAGAAATACGAAACCCAATGAGTACAAAATAAATAAAATTGGACCCTGGAAAGGGGGGAATTGTGATTTGAACTTGGTTACCATAAAAGAGAGTAGAAGAGTGCAACCTAGATTCAGGAACCCTACATTAGGGAGGCAAGGAGCCTAAATAGACTTGAAATGACGAGGAAGAATAAGGACCTCAGAAGTATCAATCCCCTAAGAGAACGGCAAAACTTGATAAAATGGATGACAAGAGACTATGTGCATATGGTCTACTGAAAGAAGTAAAATAAGTGAGAAGACTTGGGCAGAGGCTGGATTTGTTTTTGGACATTCATCCTGACTGATGAGCAACTTAGTTAGTAAGATAGGCAGGAAACACGCCATAGTTATAGGGAGAGATAGAACATATTGTACTTTAAATAAATGTCACAATAATAACATGCCGTTTGCAGCGTCCATGTCCTTTTACTGATCCTCCACAGAAGTTGCAGAAGTGGGATCTATTCCAACTGATAAAAGCTGGGGACCTGTGCTATTCACTAGATCAAACACTAAATCCAAAGCCACTACGGTACCTACAACTGAATCCATAGAATTTGATTCATGTAGTACTGAGGAATTTATAATACTACCCGGGGAGAAACAACTAATCCCAACTGGACTAACCCTAGTCCAGGAAGAGACAGGAAGAGAAAAGTAAATCTACCTGCTGCCTTGATAACTACATTGTTAAGAGAGATTTCAGGATATGGTATGTATGGAATACTACACTTGTACAGGCAGTGTTACTGCCCATCTATCCTGTATGGTCCTCAGAGGAATGGACATAAAGTGGTCTGGTTTAGTGAAAGGCAAGTTCTGGCGGAGAGTTCTATCACTGCTGCCTTTTGTGCCGATCTGTACAATAAGGTTGGAGGCAGAAATTATGTCACTTGAAGGTCAAGTCTCTGAGAGGAAAGGATTGTTAGATAAAAAATATCAGGCTTATGAAAGAGTATGACAAGATGTTTCAAGTGGCTTCCTGGATGCCCGACCAGTCCCAGGACTTCCCAGTTCTATTTTGTAAATGGAAAGCTAAGTGGAGAACTGGTGACTGGAATAATAATTACGTTAACCTAAGGAACCTGAAGACCTGTGCTGAAGTTTTTGAAAATATGCACAGATTCCTTAGTCCGCAAAGGTATTTCATAATTTTCCCCTCTGTGAAGGTTTGTAGACTTATATTACTACTAGCAGGTGTACCTGTGCTTCACACTGTAATTCCTAGGACTGAAGCGTGTGTGCTTGAACTGCCGTACCCATATGTGTACGGCTGAAGCATCTAAGCTCTGTATTGTTGAGGGGCATGCATTCATCAACTTCCGTGGGAAATGAGGTTCCTGTAATTATCATCAGAGATTTGGCACCATGTGAAGGACAAGGTCATTGCGGACACTATTGAAGATACATGCACCTTTTCCTGTCACCCGCATTAGAACAAAAGCACCCTTTTGTGTCACCTGCATGACTTCAAAAGTGAGTGCCACTAATGTCAGCTAGAATGCTGATAGTGTGGACAGTTTAGGGACAACGAACCGCTGAAATGTTCATGTACTGCTGAACTTTAGGAACAATGAATGTAGAACACAGCAGAACTACAGTGCAAAGAGCCATGTGGCAGGTGTATGCATTGCAGACTGCTTAAAAAGAAAATAGGAAAATGTACATGTTATACTTTTTACATTGTCTACACCATGGAACCTACCCATATGCCAGGTTTGTAGCATGTTGTGTCATGATACATTTCATTCCGGGCATCGTGGAATCAAGGCCACACATCAAACAATCCGGAGGAACTTCTTGTGGCCTAAAATGATCTCAGACTTACGTGGATATATACAGGCCAGTGCAGTCTGTAACCAGAACAAGACCGATAACAGGAAACCAGAAGGGTTACTTCATCAACCTGACCTGCCAACTCGACCCTGGGAAACGATTGCCACTGATTTTATCGTGGATCTTCCTCTCGCCGAAGGATATACCACCATAATGGTTACTATAGACCTGTTTTCTCACATGGCCCATTTTACTCCTCTGATCAAGCTACCTTCGGCACAAGAAATGGCAGGTATTTTTGCTACTCACATCTTTTGATTACATGGCCGGCCCACCAAGATAATCTCGGACTGTGGACCCCAATATGTCTCCAGGTTCTGGAAACACCTTTGTCAGCAGTTAGGTATTAATTGTGTCTTATCTTCGGGATATCATCCTCAGACAAATGGCATAACCGAGAGGGTAAACCAAACCCTTGAACAATATCTACGGTGCTTTGCTTCGAGGGTCCAGGTCGACTGGTCGTTATTGATTCCAGTAGCTGAATTTGCTTACAACAACTCTGATCACTCCACGACAAAGACCAGTCCTTATTTTTGCACTCAGGGTTTCCATCCGTCTGTTTTACCCACGCTGTTACCTCATACCACACTAACTCCTTCAGTGGATTCTTGGATTGCCCAACTGGTTTCAGTACAAAAAGAGGTTAAGGAACACCTAGAAAAGGCCAGGATTGACATAAAGAAATGTGCTGATGCCAAAAGGCGACTTGGACCTTCCTATACTATTGGAGATAAAGTTTGGCTTTCTTCTCGATACTTTCCCAGGCATCTGAGACCCAAACAAACTGGCACCTCATTTTTACGGACCATTCACTGTGACTGAAATCATCAACCCTGTGGCCTTCCGACTCTGATTACCAGAATCTTGGAAAAGAACCCATCCTGTTTTCCATTCATCCTTATTGAAACCATTTCACCAATCAACCAGGTCAGCACCTCGACCTCCTCCACTCCTTGTCAACAACCAGGTCGAATTTGAGGTTTCCAGGATCTGTGACTCCAGGTACAGAAGAGGTTGTCTCCAATATCTGGTCAAGTGGAAAGGCTATCCGCCTTGGCGAACGGACTTGGGAACCAATCTCGAACATGAATGCTCCATGTCTGTTATGGCGTTTTCATCTGACTCATCTGGGCAAACCTGGTGGATTGGAGTGTAGAAGGGGGTATGCTGTCATGAATTGGCAATTCTGACCCTTCTGGACCGCCTGGTCCCTTAGACAATAGCTATTGTGGCCCGACCCTTCCTAACATGGACAAAGCCTGGGAACTGCACGGTCTAGTCTTTATGATTCCTTCTCATGCTTCCTTGAAAATAGACACGTCCCCGCGGCTCGGCGCGTCTCAACGCTACGCTTGTCTGTGCTCCTCATCCCGGCAAGTTTTGTACCTTTCTTCCCTGACCTCAATGTTTTCTTCGTTCCCAGCTAGGCACCGATATTACTGCCCTCTTCCTGGCATCCATACCTGAGCGGTCCTGCTACCTCCACCTTGCGGAGTTGCGCGAGGTGCTTTTTTGGCCATTCCTGGTTAGTCCTTTCTTGTCCTAGACCCTTCCTGGATCCTCCCTAGAACTCTGAACTCCTTCCGACTCCTCGGATCTCCCGCAGGCAGGAGCCTCGGACTCCAGCGCTCGCTACCTGCCAGCAGACTGGCTTCAGCGGAAACAAGACTGTACCTTTACAAGACGCGCACCTCCAAGAAAAAGAAGCTTGTAAAGACCAGAAAAAGAACAACAAGAAACAAACAGGTGAGTCATGAATCCGAAGACTCGGATTCTGACAGTGTCGGTAGATGTGTAGCCTCAGGGCCGCCTGCGCCGTGCCTCCGTTCCCCTGACATTTAATGCATGCAGTAAAGCTTTCCTGCCAAGCAGTTTACTAGTGTTAAAGAGCATTCATCGCCGCTGCCTCTGACATATATTGCATACCTCGGTGTGCCTGGCAACTCTGCGATGTACAGGGAGTCCAAGTGCGATTTGCTCATTCGTTGAGCCCATGCTTGGTATCATTTGGCAACTGAACTAGTTCCCAGAGTACAATTTGCAGCCATTTTTCAATGGCCGCTGCTTGCACTCTGGGCAGCAAAGCCAGGCGAAGAATGTCTGCGCTGTGCTGGAAAGTCTGTATTGATCAGGGATTTCTGTGTACAGTGCTGCTAAGTTTCTGGAGAGAAAGCTCAATCTTTTCTTCCTCAGCAACTCTTCATATTATTCTCTTCTGGCTAGGATGTGAAACTCTGACGGAGGAAACGGATTCTGTTCTTTAAACGTGGGAGAAATGGTTGTGGCGTATCAGGTATTGGCCCCCCCTTGCAAGTGTTCTTCCGGGATTACTAATAGGGTTGAGTGCGCATTGCCAGCGAACAGTAGCCGTTCAGGAGGGTCCTGTTGAATATACACCTTCAATAGCATCAAAGCCAAGCCCATGATAGGCATCATACTTCGCCCTTCTTGCTTGCCGTTTCATTCTCTTATGTGGCCCAATGGGTTTGCTTACAACACTTCTATTGCTAATATCATCATAAATGGTTATCTTATGATAAATATTGTAAAAAACAAATGGTAAAAGTTGTTCTTATATCGTGCTCACAGTCATACTCATACATACAGGGGTGCTTGTTGCTCTGTTATCGTTGTTATTACGCTCATTACTGTTATTATACATGTTTATGGAACTGTTGGTTATGTTTGTGAGTGCACTCCCTCCACCCTCTCTTTTATATGAGCTCCCCATATAAAAGAAGCTCCCCAATACATTCCTAAAATAAACATTAAAATGGTAAATAATCCTCCACTAAAATGCATACCGCACATATTTGAATATGAACATCTAGGAACAGTTTCATAGCTAATATGTTTTCTAGCATAAATTGAAGTATCTGAAGTCGCTGGTTCCATTGTCTTCTCACATGAGGAGAAAAAATAATGCACACAAAAGGTAGGGTGGGGGAGGAGAGAGAAAGAGAGAGAGACAGACAGACAAACAGACACAGAAAGAGAGAGAGGGAGAGAGGGAAAGAGATTTTTATAAAATATGTTTGAAGCTGTGTATGCATAGTAATGAGAGGAGGACTGATATCAATAGTTAATGCTGAGGTGTATGAATAATATCAAGTGTTTTTAAGGTGATTGTGCAGTGTTTTGGGGCACCATGTGGACATCAGAAAGGTGTATCCAATATCAAATCCCCTTCACCTATACAGCGAGGGGTGTGGAAAACAGCACTTCATAGGGACCATGAAATTGGGGGTTATTCAATTTTCTAACAACACTCTTTACTTAAATGAGTTCTCCAGGCAGCAGCAGTTGGACGGGTAGGGAACCTGTGGAGTTGTGTTTGCACTGTTTGATGTGTCTTCTGGTCGGGGTGGTGCAATCTGTCGGGGGATACACTTAATTGCTTGTGTTAGTGTTGTCAGATGCTCTTTAACGTCTTCTCCTAAAATTGCTGTTACTCTATGGGCATCTGATGCCCTCCTGACAGGGGATATTGGGGTAGTCATTCAGTGACCAGTAACCACCTCATGGGGTGATAAATGGTGGTCCTTGCTGGGTTGGTTGCAGAAGCTTAAGAGGGGCAAGGGTAAGCAATGTACACCGTTCTTTTTTAACGTGGTGCACAGTTTAGATAGTTTGCTCCTGAGGAGGCCATTGATCCTCACCGGTGCTTGATGGCAAGTAGTGCTGTGATCTCTTTAAAGAGCTCATTGAAGAAATGTGTGCAATTGTCAGACTTTAACCCATTGCATGTACCCCATCAGAGGAAAGATTCATGTACTAAATCTTTGGCTGCACATTCGGCATCCGGATGTGCACAAGGTCCTGCTTCAACCCATCATGAAAAGGTGTCATGAACTGCCGATAACGTCCATTCTGGACATCGTGGTCCCTGACCCATTGAGGACTGAATTCCGGTTCCTTCCAACATGGCCGTTAAATACGAAACGCAGCTCACCAGCCTTTACGCGCTATGTTCAATTTCCTACAAAACAGTCACGCCCCCACGGATCTGCACATCTCAACGCTACCGCTTAGTGTAGTCAGATGTGTGTTGCCGGAGTTCGCTCGGAGACTCCTTCCGAGTCCCATTTTCCCATTTCCTTGATTACACTCCCTTTTCCATTCCCTTTCCTTGAACTACCCTCTTCCGTGCTTTCTTCCTGGACTTCTCCTGAGCTCGGGTCACGGCGTTCCATGCCTCCGAGTTAGGATACTGTGTCCTTCCTGGTTCCCGGTCCTGGATATTTGAACGCTACCTGGTGTGGGAGTTGCAATCCTCACGCTGGAATCCGAAGACCTGCAGACGGGCCTGTACAAATCCCAGACCGTGCAAAAGAACACATCCAAGAAGGACGCAAGCAAAGAGAAACAGGTGAGAAGGGGAGAGACTTGTGACAAAAGGGGCAGACCACAACAATCAGATATCGGGCCCCATTGCACCTTTCTCCTATGTCTGTGTAATCTATGTATAGCTCATGGAACAGCACAATAGGGTGGGCCAAAGTTCCCCGCAAGGTTCAGAGCATCATGCGTGTGCTGAAGGTTTGGCACGTGGTGCCGTTTATTATCATGTTCATGAGGTGCTCCTGAAGATTGGGCACAAACCAATGTTCCTGAATGTCTGTTGCAATGTGGTGCTTTGAACTGTGAGAGAGGTGATGGAGTTGGTCAAAAGCTATCGGCAACAGTTAATACGGCATTACTGCTTTGCCAGTGCACTCTTGCTGCCATAACAAGTCAGTCGGGGATAGTTTGCACCCTCTCACTGTCCATAGTTCTTTCTCCTCGTTTGGCTCTCTGACTTGCAGTTCAATAGGCTGCGCAATAGGCATGGCCGTATACAGAGTGTTTTGTTGATTATTTGAAGGAGTGGTCACAACGTACTCGGCATGTGTGGCACCGGAAGATAGGCCATCATTTTGGCCGCTGCATCAGCCGCAGCATTTCCCAGTGAAATTTCATCTGTGTTGTTGGTATGGGCAGCACACTTAACGACCGACAGTACAGAGGATTGGGACAAGGCAGAGATTAATATGTCTAGCAATGCAGCAAGTTGAACTGGGGAACCATCTGCTCTTCAGAAACCCCTCCTTTTCCGCTGTGACAAACTGGCATGCACTGTTGTAGTGAAGTATGCCGAGTCAGAATAGATGGTCACGTGGCACTCTTGCGATGCCCGTAGCACTTCAATAAGTGCTATGAGCTCTGCTGCTTGAACCGAGTAATGCATCAGCAGTCTTTTCATAACTAATGTCTCATATTCACCTGCCTCTAGGTCCACCACTGTGGCCCCCGTATTTCCCTGGCCTGCCTCTTGGTCAATTGTTGCTGACCCATCAACAGAGAGATCCTCCCCCTCCTTCAATGGGCTGTCACTTGCTTTGGGGATGTCATCTTCTTCCCCTTCATATTTTACACAGTCATGGTTTGAAGTCTTCTTCTGTAGAAATTTCTGCCAGGAACAAGGCAGAGTTCACTGTTTTGCACCATACAATATGAATGTTTGGGCTTGAGAAGATAATTCCATATGCTGAGGCTCTCGTAGTGGTCATTGTGGGATTTGATCTCTCCAAAATGGCAAACACTAAATGTTCAACGTACAAAGTGGTGGAACACCTGTAAGGAAGACATGGTATCAGAGTAAGACAGACCCAAGTGATCACAGTTCATGGGTGTTTATTAAACTGTAAAATGGGTGTGATAAACGCCTACTCTAGACCTAAATCTAAGATGGGAGCAATTACAACGATCAAATAATAATAATACTGTCCTAGTAGAGTCTAGTCTACTATAAGCTTCTTCCAACTCACCGGCTGTGCTGAATTCATTGGTGGGTTTTTTTTGCCGCTGGAGTCAAGGACGGTACCACGATGGCAACTGTTTCTCCCTGCCCTGGCAATCAGTGCTTGAGGGTCCCACGTACCGCTGACATCTGGCACACCATTCGCTAGCTGCTATTCCAGGTCTGAAGTTTCCTTTCTCTGAGGTTTTGCGGGTCTGTGTTGAAAAGGGCAAGGGCACTTCCCTCTTGGTCATCCTTTCGGATCTCTCTGCCTTTCTCCTTCGTTTGTACTGCCATCCCGGAATGGCTGCTTCCTCGCGCGTTCGGCCTGCTCAAAGTGTACTCTAGTGCTGCGCCTTTTATGCCTGTGGGGAAGGGTAAGGGCAGTCAGGTGTGTGTGGTTATCGGCCATTGCCTGACTCTGCCTGGCCTGTGTGTTGGGACATGTCAGTTAAACGGCTCTGGTGTTAGTCTGTTGTTGCTCACGCATGAGAAAGTGTTTATGTCGTAAAAGGGGGGTAGAGTTTCTAAATATCCTACTGTGCAGGATGAGGAAAAGGTGTCATAGACCCCCATCCAAGTGATCCTCCCGCACTGGTCCACCCCCAGGAACTTGATCCAATAGTGATGGCAGTGTCCTGGCCACCTGGATGACAGCTCCCTGGGAACTAGTAAGTCAGTCACCTTCAGGTTTCTCACACACCCCATCACGATTGTGGAACTTTCTCAATTGTGAATGCAGCTACAGCAAGTGCTTGCTCGCAGGCAAACTGTCCCTGCATCACTGAGTCTAGTGTGCCACTGTAGTAGGCTAATGGCTTGTGGCCCATTGTACTCTTCTGAGTCAATACTGCAGTCATAGGTTGACTGTTGAAATGTGAGAATATATAGAACTCCTGTGTATAGTCCGGGGTGGCAAACACGGGGCTCTGTGGATATTACTTCTTTTTAATCATTGAAACGTTGTATCATGTCTGCTGTCCATTCACGCTTTTCATTGCCTTTCAATGCTTCCTAGAGGGCATGCAAAAGTGGCCTGGTATATGCTGCATAGTCTAAGATCCATGCTCTGGAATAGTTGCATCGCCCTAAGAATTTCTGCATGTCTTTCGCTGTTATGGGTCGGGGGTGGCACGCACAGAGCTGCTCTGTCTGGTATGATTCTTTTGCCATTTGCTGCTATTAATTGACCTGGGTACAGCACTTCCTGCTGGCAGTATTGTAGTTTGGTATTGTCAACCGTGTACCCCTTTCTGTGCCAACAGTTGTAGGAGTGTGATAAAGTCCTTCAGCGAGTGCTGCTCACTGTCACTACAGCCAAGCAAATCATCCATGTTCTGGATGATTGTGCTGGGTACTTGAATCTTTCCTAAATCAGCATTCAATATTCTGTTAAAAATGCTTGGGCTCTCGCAGTAACCCTGAGGCAAAACTAGTATGTTTGTAGAACTTTCTGCCATGGGTAAACGCTGTTAGATTCAGTGAAACCGGGTCCAAGGGTATCGAAAAGAAGGCAATTTTAGATCCACCACTGTAAGTGGGTCGCCTCTTTGGGGATACTAAATAGAATGGTGGCGGGGTGAGGGACCACAGGAAATTCTTTCTGTACCACATCATTTAGGATGTGTAAATCCTGGCTCATTCTCCAATTGCCCCCTGTTGCCTTTTTCACAGGGTAGATCATGTGGTAAGTGCCGATGTGGATCGCACTATTGAACTGGATGGACCCCAGCCGGCCCATTTGACTGGGGGTCTCCAAACAGCCGTTCAAGATGAGTAGCAGCAGCCTTGAGATAGATGGGGATGCAGATTTGTACTCTTGCACAAAATAACTATGACAACTCAATAGTTTGGTAAAGGGAGTCCGTTTAATGACAAGTACAAAAAACTGTGAGTACAATGAGCATCAGCAACCGCTCGATCTTCCTTCTTGCTTAAACTCCACATAATTTCAGAAAAATCACAGTATTTATATCAAAAACTCGTCATCACTGATGCGCAATCTTAAAAACCTAACATGCAACGTGATTGGTTATAGGAAGGTAACTTTAACATAGGTACTATAACTGTATGTGGTAATGGGGAGAGGGGATTGGCTAATCAATGTCAGGTGGGGCAACTAAGCCCTTCCTTCAAAATGGCCACTGTAAACATCACTAAAAGTACGCCGTCACATGGGTTCTACTTACTATAGGACCCTAGATTGCACAGTCCACTATGATTGGGTTGGCATCAACCCAACTCATACTTTTCCACTTATGTCTAGCAGCCTACAGAACAACCAGCTAGGTGCAGGGAGTTTGTCTGCACACCAGCATTCCTCCAATTATGTTACAATCAATCATCACCTCAGTGGTCATGTGTCAATTATTTCTTTGTAGTTTGGCCTCGAGTCTGCTTCTTGGTCTGAGAAAGTTAAGGAGTATGGGTATGGCAGAGATCCATGCATAGGTGTGAAAGCCTCATCCCTTCCTGCCTTGTCACGTGATTTGGACACTGTGAAATCGACCTCTTCTTCATGTATTTTCGTGTATTTGATTTAATTCTGCCAGTCTTCTACCATCTGTGGCTTATCTTGTCCTTTCTGAACAGGATACTCTGTTCTTTTTCTCATTAATTGCATCCACTGTTGGCCTTTTCCAGCCAGATACGACCTTGGCTTCCTGGCATGGTTACCTTCAGCTGGGTTTCTCTCCGTCTTAATTCTAGATTTGTTTGCTGCAACACTTTCCTCTTGAGACCTTTAGTAACCTTTATTCAATTCTGTGTTCATGTGCGTAGCGGATTTTCACTCATCTATAAAGTGCTTTTGAGGTATATATATATGTATAGTTAGCGCTTGCCGCAATCGATTTTACTACTAAGCATAAGCAAGCTTTATGATTTCTTTGCTTCTTACGGTTTCTTGCATCTGTACACGTTTAAACTAACTGAATATCTTCATCGTGCATATGGCATAAGTGTCTGCATCCTGACATCAATTTCTTCATCTTAGGCTCAAGATGTCACTTATCCATGGTATTTCGTCTCTTTGTAAGTATTCTTAGGTCATTATATCTTCTATAGGTGTGTCAGTCCGGTTTATTATGACGTCACCATTCGTCTTCCTTTAGTATCTTATTGGCTTCTTTGGGTATTCCATTCTGACAAACGTCATTTTGTCTTGCCTGTAGATATGGTTTTCTCAATGGGTACCTTACTGTCTAGGTTTTCTTAGGTGTTGGTGCTTCAATAGGTGCTGTTACTGTGATAGGCACTGGGCAGAGCCCAACCGCTGCTCTTTGCTGGTTTATTTGTTCATCATACGTCACATACTTTGGCGTGAAAGTACCTGGTACTACGAAGGGGGTGGCTGGAGTGTGGATGACACTTGGCACTTCCTCTTCACTCCCCCCTCTGGGTGATTCATCAACCACTCTCACTTCTTTCTTTGCATTCACTTTTATTTTATCCTCTGGATCTAGACATCTAGGTCTGAAGAAATGTTCCTTTGGGGTCCATATCTTTAGGACTCCCTTCAAACATCCTGCTGTTCTTACATGCTCATCTTTGTTCCTTGTCATTAGTTGACATTCTCCACTTGTATTGCAATAGATTCATTTTCGTACAGATTTTCTGAGTTTCCTCGGATACCAGAACTTTGTTCCTTCTGACGAAGAAATAAGAGACTTTGTAAAGGCCAGAATTTATACACAAATGCTGGCCTTCACAAATTCTCTTATTTCTTCGTCAGTCAGGTCCTTAGACTTGCATCCAGACTCGACATCAATCATGATTTTCATCCCTATAGCTTTTTTTACAGTTTTCTGGCACCGAGAGATTATTAGCTTGATTATACAGAATTCAAGCAATATCATCACCAACAGGGCTCCTAGGAATTTGAATCCATCTGCCATCGATTGTGGAACCTATGAAAACAGTGATCCAAACCAACTGTCATCGTCAACTTCGTCAACTTCATCTAGCAATTGATTCTGTAGTTTTGTCAGCATACCTATTGCTTATGTTAAGGTTCAATTTTCATCCTTGTGTGACGGTATAAATGTGCAACATGATTCTCCGATTTTTGCACAAAAACCTCCATCCATAGCTGTGATCAAGTCCAGGACATATGTGTTCTGGAGCGTCATTAGTCAAATTGCTCTTAACTCTTCTTTGATTGCATTAAATCTCTTTATGGTTTTTCAAAAAAGGTAGCAGGCGCTCCTCTCCAGAAAGAACATGGCATGATAACCTGTTCTGAGATGAGAGTTTGCAGCACACACTTTTTGCTCACTGTACCTTTTCGCAGATGGGAAATATCCATTTGCATATCAGTCTTTGTCCCGCCCAAATGGGCAGTCCAGCACCGAAATGCTATGGCAATTCCTCTCTGAACAAGAGTACCAAAAGCAACCCCATACACATGTTTCAGCCTTGTTGGGCCTCATCAGTGAGGTGAAGCTTTGTCTCTCTGAGCACAGTGAGCAGGGAGCCCACATCTGGTTGCCCCCAGGTAACTCAGGGTGACCAACCCCAAGTTCCTGATATGCAAATGGAAATTTCCCATCTGTGAAAGGTACAGTGAGCAAAAAGCGTCTGCCGCAAACTCTCATCTCAGAACAGGTTATCATGCCATGTTCTTTCTGGAGAGGAGCGCCTGCTACCTTTTTTGAAATATTTGTAAGGAACTTGGGGTTGGTCACCCTAGGTTACCTGGGGGCAACCAGACATGGTCTCCCTGCTCACTGTGCTCAGAGAGGCTCAGCTTCACCTCACTGATGAGGCCCAACAAGGCTGAAACACGTGTATGGGGTTGCTGGTGGTACTCTTGTTCAGAGAGGAATTGCCATAGCATGTTGGTGCTGGACTGCCCATGTGGGGTGGGCGGGACACAGACTGATATGCAAATGGATAGTTCCCATCTGTGAAAGGTACAGTGAGCAAAAAACGTGTGCCGCAAACTCTCATCTCAGAACAGGTTATCGTGCCATGTTCTTTCTGGAGAGGAGCGCCTGCTACCTTTTTTGGAACTATTTATGGTTTTGTTGATGGTCTGCAGTAACTCCCAACTGGGTATCTGCAACCATTCAGTATTTGCTCCATCCTGAATTCTTCGCATCAAGATTGTCGTGAACACTGATGAGGTTAAGCTGAACAACCTATGTTCATATGGGATTGCATCAAAGGCTTCTATCGAATTGGCAGAGAAGTAGTTTTCTCTCTTCATCCTGGTTATCAGTTCCATAGATCTCTTCTTCCTCGGGTGAGCATCTGCTTTCGGGAAACTGTCAATATTCAGATTACTTCTTGGAATCACCAATGCTGGAACATGGACATTCACCAATGTACATATACCTCCCCAATTCTTCGGCAATCTGATATATGCTTTGGATCCACATGCCCAATAATGATCCATGATCACTGCTGTTCCATGCATCATTCCTTAGCATCAAAGATTTGTCCGCAGTTCTGATTTTCTCCCATTTTTCTTGTACGATTGTTTCTGAAGCACAGTTTGGAATTCTCTAATGGCACTATCTGTAGGGGTCCTCCTCTATCTTCGACTTGCAGTCTTGCAAGTCTTGGCCATAATAGTTTGCATATCATCTGTGCATTTTTAATTGTTTCTTTATAGTATCCACTGATCATCCATGCTCTGCAGATCACTACTCCTTACTCCCATCCTTCTGAAGAAAGCAGTGTTCCCCAAATTTGTATTTGACCTCTGTCCTTCCATCTTTGAGCCTCTTCTGTAGATTTCCCTTTGATGTTTAGCTTTTTGTTTGTTTCTCTTCTGATCTCTGCTCCTTTAACTCCAGGCTTCTCATATCTGATCACATTGTTCTTTGTTTGGCCATTGTTTCTCGTCTCTATGTCTTGGACATAATCATCTTCATCTGGGTCAGTTGCTTCAGTTGGCCATTTGAGTAAAGCATCACTTCCCATGAACTGGCCTCTGGTCGTACACATTGCTAAATGTGATAGGCAGTGCGCTGTCTTGACGTCTATTTCAACAACTACGAAGATTTTGGACTTCCCCATGCTGAACGTTAGGAGTGCACAAACAAAGCACTCTTCCTCTGAAGTTCGTCCTCCAACTTCCTTCATATTGGTACCATATGTTGTTTCCCAAATGTGCTGTGCTGTCCAGGTAATCGTTCAATTCGTTATTGTCTTCTTGCGTGCTTCTTCTAATTCTTAAACTCTTTCTGTAGTTTGCTAAAACCACATCTTTGAGCACGTCCGTATAGCTTCTTCTTGCTGGAGGTTTCTCAGGCATCTCCATCAATCATCTGGGGGTGTCTACATGTATTATTCTTGTAGCATAAGGTCCGGTAAGTCTTTCCTTGTCCTCCTGTCTCTTTTTGGCTCTGATTATAAATGCTCATATTGATTCTGCCATTATCGCTGCACGTGATTGTATTGCAGGACTTAAGCTTGACCCTTTCATCAGGTGATCAGGCATGCTCGTCTGTGCTGTCTCTGTTTCTTCATTCTCTAGAGTCTTTTGTTTCCCTAACAGTTCCTTTTCTATGTGTCTTATAACACCCTTTGGTAAAAACCTTCTTGTTGAGGTCTGTCCAAACTCTCCCCATTTTCTGGAATGTAATTCTGCAGTCATTGACACTAGACCAGGTGTGTATGTGCCTATTATCTGTGTATGTGTACCTGTCATAAATCCCTTATCTGATTTACTTTGCCGACCCTGTCTCTGGCGTTCTAATCCATTTGTTATTGCAAGTGCTGTGTGCGTGTCATTGTTTATCACATCCATCTCAAGCTCAGACACTCTATCATTCTTTCTAAGAACTGGAATGACTATGTAAGGTCTGGGCACCATTGTAGGTTTCATGCGTACATCATTAAGTGGGTGCGCAGGAATCTGAACTCTTTGTGCATAGATGAAAAACGCATTTCTAATTGTCAATGACAGTAATATGATAATGAACACAATACATGTGTAAATGATACACTTATACATCAATTTGCAGCATTTGTTCCTGGGCCAATATGAATGTCTTTCCTCATGAGGGAGGACAACGTTTCTGTTCTGGTTTTCCATCTCGATCATCTAAGGAAGCAAAACTAATTATTTAATACAAGCTAAACATTGCCACTTTATCTGGATTCTGCTGCCTCTGCTTGCAGGTCACGAGTGCTGAACTGATTATCCTCTTTGTCTGAATAATAGACTGTCTCTGGAAACAGTTCTTTTTCTATTAACGAAATTTCCAAATGAGGATATAAATTCAGTAAATCTTAATTTGCATGTTCCATGTAAACCAATTCCCAGTCTATGCCTCTAATCTGTTTCACTCCAGATGACATGTTGGTTCTTTGTCAGCATAAACAAAAGTGAAGTCCTTGGCAACACTTTCATGATCTGTCCCTCGAAGGAAAGTTTACACTCTTCTCCTGTGATTCTGATGCTAACTAGAAAGTTCGACCTGCATTATGATACCATGCAGGAGCATACTCAGATGTGTAGCGTTAGCTGGGTCTCTGGTGAAAGTGTGTCCCAAGGGAATATTGGAGGAACACGTAATTCTGAAATTTTGTCTGTTACAGCATCTCCTTCTGTGTTCTGTACTGCGCTACACCCTACTTGTCGTCGCTGCAACTGTCCTGAAATTACAGTAAGAGAAGATGTCATGCAATTCAAGTAATTTTACATTTCCAATCCTAGCATCTCTCCTGTTGGCTGAGCATCACATCTAGCTCTATTTCGAGGTGTTAATGGCGTTCACATCATTCTGCCCATCACGATTTTGTGTGGCGTGAGATGGTGGTCAAAACCAGGCTGGTTTCTGAGTGCATACACTGCCAGTGGAAGACAGTGCTGCCATCCCTTCTTCAGAGTAAGCTTCAACTTGGCTATCCTTTCCTTTAACAAGCCATTGAGCTTCTCGCATATTCCATTCCCTTGAGGATGATACGCTGAAGAAAACTTGTGCTTTATACCAAGCAACAAGCTAATCTGTTCAAATACTGCATTAACAAAGTGAGGGCCATTGTCTGACCTCATCACTTCAAACAGGCCCCATCTGGGAAACACCTCCCTCACCAGGAATTTGGCTGCACAGTTAGAGTCTGGGTGTGTACATGAACCCGCTTCTATCCATCTAGAGAATGGACACACCACAACAATAAGATACCTGTACCCATAACATACTTGAATCATATCAACATAATCGATATGCAAATGCTGAAAAGGCCCATAAGGCCTTGGGATAACTCCTCTAATCACACTTAGTGCATACCCAGCCATAAACTGCTGACAGATTATACAGTTTACCATAAAAAATGCAACGTGCTCTGCCAAGTTCGGTATGAACCAGTCTTCGGCAATTGTTGCTGCTAGATTCTCCTTTGTCATGTGCGCTGGATAGTGTAACTGTTCCAGTGCTATTTTCAATAACGCTATAGGCATCACTGGTTTACCAGTGCTGTCTTGTCACCACAAGCTCTCGGAGGGGTTTAAAGAACACCCTTGTCACGTCCATAAGTTTTACTCTTCCTGTGCTGCTTCTCCTTGGAGTTCCATTAACTGAGTTTTTGCCATATTGCTATAGCCTTCCGGCTCACTTCGTGCAAAAATCATTCTCTCATGCACATCAATTATTTCCATGCTCATTATTATTTCGTCTTCGGTTGCCACACGCTTGGCTTCAGTGTCTGCTGTGTGATTTCCATGTGAGATAAAATCTGTCCCTTTTGTGTGCGCAGCACATTTCATGACTGCTAGGCCCACTGGGAGTTGTAGTGCCTTAATGAGCCTGTCCAATAAGGCTCCGTGCTACACTGGTGTGCTGTCCACTTGGAGGTAGCCCCTCCTTTTCCAGCACGCTAGGCCTGCGTGCACTGTCGACGTCACATAGGCGGAGTCAGTATACACCGTCACTTCCTGGTCTGCGTGATTCTCGAGTGCAAGTATCAATGCCAATAATTTTGCAGCTTGTGCTGAATAATGTGAGGGTAATCGTGCGCTAGTAAGTACTCGAAATTCCCCATTTGCCATCTGCTCCACCACAGCGGCACCTGTATATCTCTGTCCATCATTTTGATCGATCCTCGAAAAACCATCAACAAAGATGATTTCTCCTTCAGCTAATGTATTTTCTTTCACTCTGGGAATCTCATCAGAAAATTCTTCATAGTTCTCGCAATCATGTATTGGCTCTCCTTCAGTGACTGGCTCTGCTATAAACATAGCTGGGTTCACTATTTTGCATCAAATTATTTTAATCATTGGATTTGATATGACTACTTCATAAGCAGAAGTTCTCTGAGATGTCAATGTGCCTTTTGGTTTCTCTAAAATGGGAAATAATGCATGCTCGACGAATAATGTCACTGGGCATCCCATAGCCTTCTCTATGGCGACGCTGCAGCAGCCAAACTTAGTTTGCGCAGGAAGTGACCCCACATTACTGGGTCTAAATTCCCACTGTAGTATACAAGGGGATTGTACCCCAATGTGGTTTTCTGTGTGAGTACTGCTGTCATAACACTGCCATTTGTGTGTGAAAACAGGTCAAATTCATCTGCATAATTGGGGATCCCTAAGACTGATACCATGCAAATGGCCTTTTTTAGTTCAACAAACCCTTCTTCCATGGTCTTGGTCCACACAATTTTTTCTTTCGTTGCCTGTGCTTTCTTTAATGCTTGTATCAATGGCCTGGTATAAGACCTGTAGTCAAAGACCCATGCCCTGACATAATTACATAATCCTAGAAAACTCTGCATTTGTTTTATCGTGTGTGGCTTGGCTGTTTTTGAAATGGCCTCAGCTCTTTCAGGGTTAACCTTTTTTCCCTCATGTGAGATCAGCTGGCCTATGTACATCACTTCTTGTTGACAATACTGTAACTTCTCTTTGTCAACTTTATATCCTTTCTCAGCCAGTATAGTTAATAGCTGAATAGAATCGTATCTGCACTTTTCCTCTGTTGTGCTGCAAATTAGAATGTCATCCACATATTGCAAGACAACACTCTCTAATGCAATATTGCTTAAGTCCATCTGCAGGACCCTGTTGAAAATTGAAGGAGACTCACAATATCCTTGAAGTAACCTTGTGCTTTTCAGGTGAACTTGTCTGAACGTAAATGATGTCAAATCTTGTGAGTCTTTGTGCAATGGGATTGAGAAAAATGCATTTTTCAAGTCAATCACCGTGAAATACCTTGCTTCAACAGGTATATTACATAGGATCGTGGACGGGTTCGAGACTAGAGGGAACTCGGCCTCTACTATCTGGTTTATTGGCCATAAATCTTGTATTAAAAGCCAAGACCCTCCCTTTGATTTTTTAATCGGATAAACCGAAGTATGGCATGACGACTCTGACGTCACTAAGATGCCCTGCTCCATCATGGCATAAATTGTCTTAAAAATCCTTTCATCTGCCTCCCTAGACATGGGATACTGTCGTGCTTTTGGTAATATTGCATATGGTTGCAATTTAATCTTCACTCTTCGACTCCTTTCAGTAAGCCTATGTCATAAGGGCCTGTAGTCCATACTGTGACACGCACCTTTGGCATGTCGTCATCAAAATATTCAGGACGTTTTTGTGCCAACATCATTCTCTGAGGCACCCCCTTTGGGTCCTTTTCACCCAATAAATGAGATTAACCTCAACTGTCATCTCGTCTTTACCGATTTGCTCTTCAAATAGATTGTCATCAGTGACGTCAGTCAATCTGTAACCTTTTCCAATGGCGATTACTGCACACCACTGTCTGCCTTCATCATCACAACCATCAAGCAATGCCATCTCTCCTCGCACTATGGCTGCTTGTATTGTTAAGGGAAACACTTGTCCCTTTTCCTCACGTATCGGTATTCTTGGTCTGAACAGAAACTCATCTGGGGTTCTCATTGTTTTGTCTGCAAGCCCTGGTAGCCATGACATTACTATACGCACTCCATATGCGAATATTTCTGGTTCTAATAGAATAGCGCTCATAGGCATTTGTCCTAATCATTTTACACATGTTCAAATAATGCATTGCTGGAGTTGAACATACTATGCCCTTCTCCGTGAATGAGATTGTCATGTAGCAGTGGCACTTTCATTTCATATTCTCCTATGGAAACTGGAAGCTCTTTTGTAAAAGGAACACAACTTGTTGCTCCTGTGAAGCCCTGAGTATGTATGGCATCGCTGGACAAAGAAAACTTGCCTTCATATATACACAAGCATGTCGCACCCGTGTCAACTAAGAAAGACTATTCCTTATCCCCTAAAAAGAAATCTACCCTTGGTTCCTCTTGAGGGTTCGGTGTCGCTGATAGGATAGACCACATCAGGTCTCCCAGTGACTGTCCTAGTCCATATATAATTTTGTCCCATTCTGAGTGAATGGATTTACCCCGTCACTTGTGGCATCTTCTATTCCAGAATTCAGTACCTGTCCTGTGCCTGTTGTTTGTAACAGTTGCATTGGCGACTGTTGAGACTGTCCCTGTGGAAAATATGTCACCTTCTGCTGTGGTTGCAAGCTTTGCTGTACTCTTGGCGCTTGCTGCTGCACCGTATGATTCTGTACAAACCCATTTCCACTCTGCTGCGAGAATGCAGATGAATTCACCATCCCTCCTCTTGTGAATTGGTCATTTAGTACCATTCCTTGACTTCTGCACGTGCGTGCTAGATGCCCGGTCATCCCACACGTCCAATATGTTGGCTGTGGTCTGAATTTTTGCCCATTTTGCATATCCTGGTTTCTGCCTTGCATATTTTGAAAACCTCCTTGATTATTTTAAAAACGTCCTTGATTACTCTGCCATCCTCTTCCTCGAAAGCCTCTTCCTCTTGGGTAAAACCCGTTATTGATTTGATCAAACTGTCTTTGGCTATTGGCCTGCTGCATGTTTGATCCCTCTGGATTAGTAATCATTGCCCCCTCAATGGCATACTTTGATCATTTTCTCTACACTAATTTAGCCTCCTCGCCTTTTCGTGCAGCATCCTTTTTGCAATTTATTTTCTTGCAGCAATCTCCAATAATGTGCGATGGTCAGCTGTATTTCAGACCATGGCTTAGCCTCAATCCCAACCAATTTCTTGAGCTGTTTTTGTACCTCTTCTGGCAGCCCTTGGCATAATATATGGTAAAACACGGGTATAGTTTTCCCCCAAGATTCCTGCGTTTCCAGTACCCAGGCGTCTTAGAAATTCTGAATGTAAAGCAAAGGATCATCTGACTCCTTCATCTTGTGTGTCATTATAGCTCCCATATCAGAAGTGTCTGGGTATAGCACTCAAGCTCTTTCCATACCGTTGTTCTGCAATTGTTAAACAGTGCTCCATCAAACTCATGTTTCCATTTTCCATTTTCCAGATCCCAATGTCAACATTGGGAGCTTATTTTTCAGGTTTTCTCTATCCATCTGTGGCCAAGGTATATATTGTGGCCTCGTTCCTCCTTTTTCTAGTAAAGGGAACTGTGACACATGACACTCCTTTTCCTCTCTCATAATTTTTCTGTCTACCGCAGGGGCATCACCGTCTACCTGGCAATGTCCTTAATCTGCTCACATTGGGTGGTGGTGACACCCCCCTCTGACCATATGATACTCCTTCATGGCGATCCGATTTATGGCTAACTCCGATGCCTTAGGTGCAGACCCACTAGAATCCGACCTTCTTATTCCCTTTCCCCTAGAGAAGCGTCTTTCGCGTCTTCTCCCGTCTTCTCTTTCTTCACATTCTTCTCTTTCTGCGTCTGATATTGTTGTGCAACTTCCCTCATCCTCCTCATTTTTATTTGGAGTCAGCCTTTCTAAGGACAGCTCTCTATTTCTGATACTTCGGGAGGCGTCCTCGGTATAGTACGGCTGAGTGTTCTCAAGACGATCATCCATTCCTTGCCTTTGGGTTACTTTTCTAGCCCATCTCATCGTATATTCTATCGATCGTCTCTCCGATGCTTCTGGTGTCGAAGTCATCTTCTATATTTGCCCTAGACATGCCTGGTACTGAATCGTACTTGGGAAAGAATTCTTCTATATCTTCCCAGTCTAATGTTAATGTTAATGTTAAAGGATATTTATACTGCACACTATCACCACTGGAGTGGTCCCCTCGCGCTCTGGCGGCTCTGAAAGACGGAGAGGGGGGGTGAGTTAGTGGGCATGATCTGGAAAAGTGCAAGATAGCAGTGATGTGCTGTTGGCAGCCTCTGCCCGGTGGGTCCACAGGCTGAGCTTGGGGTGTTTTACGGTCTGTAGTCGTCGTGTGCTGTTGTGCAAGTCTATGTGCGGTTTGTTTTGTTGTTGCAGTGTAGTGAAGTTTGTGCGGTTTGCTGCGTTTAAGGCTTGTGGTTGTGTTTGGTTCGAGTTTGAGAGGTGTATGCAGAGGAGTGAAATTGTTAGTGGGTTGGTTATTGATTCATGATTGCACGCTTGGTCCAGGCTTGGCAGGAGAGTCGTACATCAATCATTGGATTACATTTCTATCTAGGTGTGACGCAGGCTAGGTTGGGGATTCCATCTAAGTGCGGAGTATGCTAACATTTAGAATTCTATCTAGATGTGGCGCATGCTAAGCTTGGAATTCCCTCAATGTGTGCACATGGTAAACATTCACAATTCTATCTAGATGCGACGCAAGCTAGGTTGAGGATTTCATCTAAGTGCGGCCTATGCTAACATTGACAATTCTGTCTAGATGCGACGTGTGGATCAGGTTTTTTACTACCGGATCAGGTTTTTTAACCTCTCTCCAGATATTCGAGATCCTGTGCTCTCTGTCTTCGCTTGCATTGTATGTCGTCATCAAACTCTCTCCGCTTCCTCGCTTCCTCTCTGACCCTATATTCTTCTTGCTTCCTCGCATCTCTTCTTTCATTTACCCTTTGCATTTCCTCATCGCTTCATCTTTTTATTCTCTTCTCCCGTATTTTTTGTTCTTCTTCTTCTATTCTTCTTTCTTCTATTCTCTCCTGATCATCAGCTGCTCTCTGCTTATGATCGCGTTTTCTTTGTTCCTCCACCTTTTCCTGTTTTCTGACCTGATCATCATGATATAACTGCTCTTGTTTCTGCCTATCTTTTTTCTTAGCCCCTTCGTCTCTCAATCGTTTTTCCTTTTCCTTCTCTTTCCTTTCTAATTCATCTTGTTCCCCCCTTTGTCTCATATCCTCAATGCCTTTACCATCGAGTGTCAATAAAATCTGACCTCCCATCCATTCGTTCTGTGTGAATGACATCTCATCAGTCCTATCCTCATCTCCTTTCCATCTCTTTACCTCTCTTCCTGTATCTAGAAATGTATTGCTTGTGCTTGGTCTCCTTTTTCCTTCTCGTGTATCTCCTTGTCCTTCGAGACTTTGGAGGTAATATCTCTTTCTCTGTCCTTCTATGAGCTTTCATCACTACTATGTGTAGGTGAGTCATATGAAAGGTTGCTATATCCTGTAGCTGCTTTAAGTTCCCTCAGTGGGTATAATCCTTCGTCTTTACTAGCTTTGCTTTTTGTTTCAGCCGGGGCGGGTGGCGCAGAAGGCTCTTCACCCCCTCTGTGCATATATTCAGTATCCAATTTAACAGTGGCTCCTCCTCCTTTTCCTCTTGGTACATTTTCCAAAGTTCTAAACCACCTAGGCGTTTGTCTAACTTTTTGCCAGTATACATGGCGTGCAAATATGTCGTCATGTGCTGCAGGACCGTTTTAGATAGCGATCCACCTTGTGGCCATGCCATAAACATTTTATTTGCTGTCTCTTTAACCCATTCTGCACTGTACTGTTTAAGTTTGGGTGCATGCTTCAGCAGCTGTTTGCACAAGTGTATCAATGGAGTAATGTCTTCCATGCTTAACCTGTTTATCCTCTCCTTATATAACACTTTGTTATGCTTTACATTTCACAAACAAGATCAACAATATGAGCGAGCACCAATCGTTGCAAGCTTCAGTCCCATTTTCTCAACAATAATTTCACTTTTACTTTTGTTAACTACAACCATCAATCCAGGCCATGCAACGTCTTATCATTACAATCATGCAATTTTCATGTTATTTTAAAAAAAAAGTTTTTTACCTTATGATGTCATAGATCTACTAAAACACATAAAACAGACAGACAGACTCCGGCCGGCCACACAAATGTCATGCCATATGCATCCTGCCCCTGATTTGTATTCCGACATGAAATTTTAGCCCATTTCTTTCAAATCGTCTTTAATCGATCTGGTATTCCAAGTCATCCTATCATTTCTGGACCTTAAATTAAAGCTTCTTCTAGCGCGCTTTAAAACCTAGGTATATACTCTTATCTCGGCCACTCCCAGTATCTCTCCATATTGCTCAGCCACCCTCGAGTCAATATTTTCCCCTTATATATACATTATACTCTTACTCTGTCATTATTTTTTGTCCCACCTCCCTCTGTTACCTTCCCTTTTCTTGTTTTTCAAGGCATGCAACTTTTTGCCAAAGCATTCAATCTTTTTCACTCACCATTCGCACATTTTTCCTCTCTGGACGCTCAGGATCACCGCCTTCGTTACCACCTTTCCGTGCCACTTGTGCGATCAGCTGCTCGTAGAAGTAGGAAGTTGTTCTTGGGGGAAAGCAAAGGTCCCTTCACACCTAACCTGCAGGGTTGTTTAATTAAACTAACCACTATCTAGATTCCCGGTCTCTCAGCCGGATGGCAAAGGACTTGTGATTTTGCGGAGGACCCGAAGTTACTTATGTCGATGACCAATGGGTGTCTTGTCTAATCTAACCATCTAATCTCTGCTACCAAGTGAACTGGATGGACCCCAGCTGACCCATTTGACTGGGGGTCTCCAAACAGCCCTTTAAGATGAGTAGCAGCACCCTCGAGATAGATGGGGATGCAGATGCATACTCTTACACCAAATAACTATGACAACTTAATAGTTTGGCAAAGGGAGTCAGTTTAATGACAAGTACAAAAAACAGGGCATACAATGAACATCAGCAACCGCTTGATCTTCCTTCTCACTTAAACTCCACTTAATTTAAAAAAAAACACAGTATTTATATCAAAAACTCATCATCACTGACACGCAATCTTAAAATCCTAACATTCAACGTGATTGGTTATAGGAAGCTAACTTTAACATAGGTACTATAACTGTATGTGGTAACGGGGAGAGGGGATTGGATAATCAATGTCAGGTGGGTCAACTAAGCCCTTCCTTCAAAATGGCCACTATAAACGTCAAGTATGATACTCACTATAGGACCCTAGATTACACGCTCCACTATGATTTGGTTGGCATCAACCCCACTCATACTTTTCCACTTACGTCTAGCAGCATGCAGAACAACCAGCCAGGTGCAGGGAGTTTGTCTGAACCCCAGCTTCCCTCCAATTATGTTACAATCAATCATCACCTCAGTGGTCATGTGTCAATTATTTCTTTGTAGTTTGGCCTCAAGTCTGCTTCTTGGTCTGAGAAGGTTAAGGAGTATGGGTATGGCAGGGATCCATGCATAGGTGTGAAAGCCTCATCCCTTCCTGCCTGCCTTGTCACGTGATTTGGACACTGTGAAATTGACCTCTTCTTCATGTATTTTTGGGTATTTTATTTAATTCTGCCAGTCTTCTACCATCTGTGGCTTATCTTGACCTTTCTGAACAGGATACTCTGTTCTTTTTCTCGTTAATTGTATCCACTGTTGGCCTTTTCCAGCCCGATACGACCTTGGCTTCTTGACATGGTTACTTTCAGCTGGGTTTCTCTCCATCTTAATTCTAGATTTGTTTACTGCAACACTCTCCTCTTGAGACCTTTAGTAACCTTTGTTCAATTCTGCTCATGTGCGTAGTGGATTTTCACTCATCTATAAAGTGCTTTTGAGGTATATGTATGTATAGTTGGCGCTTGCTGCAATCTATTTTACAACTAAGCATGAGCAAGCTTCACGATTTCTTTGCATCTGTACACGTTTAAACTAACTGAATATCTTCATCGTGCATATGGCATAAGTGTCTGCATCCTGACATCAATTTCTTCATCTTAGGCTCAAGATGTCACTTATCCATGGTATTTCGTCTCTTTGTAAGTATTCTTAGGTCATTATATCTTCTATAGGTGTGTCAGTCTGATTTATTATGACGTCACCATTCGTCTTCCTTTAGTATCTTATTGGCTTCTTTGGGTATTCCATTCTGGCAAACGTCATTTTGTCTTGCCTGTAGATATGGTTTTCTCAATGGGTACCTTACTGTCTAGGTTTTCTTAGTTGTGGGTACTTCAATGGGTGCTGTTACTCTGATAGCCACTGGGCAGAGCTCAACCGCTGCTCTTTGCTGGTTTATTTGTTCAGCAAACGTCACATACTTTGGCGTGAAAGTACCTGGTACTATAAAGAGGGTGGCTGGAGTGTCGATGACACTTGGCACTTCCTCTTCACTATTATGCCTTGATTGAGCAGGGCCTGTACCATGTCTCTGATTCCCTCCTCTGCTTCTCTTGATAGTGGGTACTGTTTCAACTGGAGAGGCACTGCCCCTGCCTTTAGAGTTTTGTGCACTGGGGTTATTTCCTTTAAAAGCCCAACATCATGAGGGTTGGTGGTCCACAACTGCCCAGGTACATATTCTAAGTCTGCTTCAATGAAAGTGGACGGGCCACAAAGGCCATCAGGTGGCATTGCACCCTTCAGTAGTGCACCAGGATCTCACAGGGGATAAAAATTCCAAAATTTATTTCCCCGTCACCGTCATTATTTTCAAACAATTCTGCATCCAGCACTTCCTTAAGAGGTACAGTGGGGTCAATGCAAAACCCTGTATGCCACTTGCACCCATGCCTGTCTGGCCCTAGTACAACCACTCCTTTTGCTGATACCAACAACCTTTGCAGGTCCAACGACAAGAATGTGCCCGCCACCAATTCCGGGGACACCACATGGCGAAAAATAAAATCTGTCAGCACTCTCGAACAGCCCTTGGCAATCTGTGGCACCTCCTTCCCAATTACTGTTCTTCCATTGATAAACTTGTCTGGGTCTACAGGTATCCCCCGGACCACTGCTTCCCCTGCCATTGCATGTATTACCACCTTTGCTCTTATTGCACACATTCCTGGTGTGGCACAAACAATGCCTTGATCTGTAAACAAGATTGTCATATTCAAGTTGCTGAGCAGATCCCTGCTCAGCAAGTTGACAGGAGAGCTTTCACAATACAACAGAGGAGCATGCACAACCTTCCCTCCCACCTTTACATCCAGATCTTTAGTGTATGCAACCATAGAAATAGTCCTAGAGCCCTGTGTGTCAAGAGTTTTGCCCAATAATGGGTAGCCCCTCTCACTGATACATGATTTCGCAGCACCGAATCAACCATGAAAATGATGTGCTTGTTTCCTATCTCTGCCCCCACCAAGGGTTCCTCATCAGGTTGAGGGTCATTGACAGGACCAGACATGCAACAGTTCTCTGTGGGCTGTCCTAGTCAACATATGTATTCATCCCGGGGAATGAGAAAGGATTTCCCCCACCACGACTGCTCCTCGAAAAGGGGCGACTGTACCATTTGGTGTTCCGTTGAATGGGGTTGTGCAACCTCCCTGTTGGAATGTGGGCTAGGGTGTGTATTGCTGTACCGCTTGCTGCTGCTGCGCAGGTGGGCCAGGTATCTGCGGGGGTAACTGTGTGTAGGCTGGTATATCTTGTCAGGTATAAAAGTCATTCTAGGCACCTGCCATTGCGGGGGCCCCTGAGGTGGTGGGCCATAGTTATATCTCATCCCTGGTCTGCTAGTACACTCTCTTGAAATGTACCCTCATTTCCCACAATTCCAACATCATGAAGGCCCCACTCCCCCCCTCTGGGCCCCATTACCCCAAAAACCCCTCCCCTTGCTCCTCCAAGCCCGCCTCTTCCATGCTGCTGTCCTCCTTGTTGACACTGTGGACCTGGGTACCATTGACCCCATCCCACTGCCCTTGTCCTCCTCCTCCATACCACACCACAGCTATTCTAGTGAGTGCAAAGTCTTGGGCATTTCCTGACACCTCAGTTCATGCCGACATCGATACAGACGCCTCACCAGCGATTTTGTCTCATTTGTTTTGCACTAGTTTCACTTCCTCAGCTTGTCGCCTCTGGGACCTTTCCTTATCATGCCCCTTTATCCTTTTGCAACAGTGTATTATTATGCTCTATATTTCAGCCTACTCCTTCGCCTCGATACTCACAATGTTATCTAGTGCCTTTTGTACTTCTTTAGACAGGCCTTTTTTAATGATAAAGTAGAAAAAGGATATTGACTGGCCCACAAACTACCCGTCTCCACTCTCCACATGTCCTGAATTTTAAGAATAAACTGAGAGGGGTCTTTGTCATCACCCATAGTACATTGCATTATCGATTGTAGGTCAGGTGTGTCTGGGAACACTTGCCGCAGCATGTCCCATATTTCTGCCCAGATCTTGTTAAATGATGTTCCATCATATGCATCCTTCCCCAGAGTCAATCCTGGGTATCCTGCTTTTACCCACACATCCCCAGTCTGGTTTCCAATAGTCGCTACCAACAAGATTTTGATGTTGCCAACTGCCATAGGTACCCTGGCTGTCTGTTTTTTTAATGCATAAATCCACTTACCCGCACCCGCCATGAGTGGTGTGAGCGCTGTTATCAAATTATTTTTGTCCATCTGTGCCCAGGACACATAGTATGACCTGCCTGTCCTCTTGTGTATAAGGGGTACTTGCATCTTTGCCCTACTCACGTTAACCCTTTTTCCACTTTCCTTTTTCCTTGCCACTGCCATCCGGCCAAACCTGCTCCTTAACCTACCCTCCTACAAACTCTCCCACCGGGGAGTTTGTTCAGTTGCTTGCTCTGCCTCTTCATCTTCATGTCTTCAAACTCATCAATAGTACTACACCCGTCTTCCTCTCCTCTGCAAGATCATATATTCCCATACCTTAAGCTGTCCGGCCACTCCCCCCCCTTCTCCTTCCTTCTGTATCTGCTCGTTTTTTATGGCTGTGCTATCTATTTTGAACAAAAGGTCTCCTGTCTTCAACCTGTCGGATCCTTGCTCTACTGGTTTATCGGTTTTCACTTCACCGTCTGCTGCCCGCAATCTAGTCAATTCTGTTCTTGCCACCGCCAGTGCCACTTCTAGGTGTCTTTTATTGACATCCGCATGTGCTGGGACATCTGGAAGGGATGCAAATGAGGGTACTGGGGCTTTCGCTGTAGTGGACACATAAGTTGGGTTAGTGCAACCTACTCTGGGATGGGCTGCCAATTGATACATTCCCCTGCATTCCGCTGGCACACACCTTCTTTTCCTGAACAGTCGCCCCAGCTATCATTTTGCAATCTGCCTCCCTCACGCTCTTCCGTGTGTTCGAACACTTTCCAGAATTCTAATATTTCTTTTCTCTTTTGCAACTGTGTCCCCTTGTATTTGGCTGTCAGAAATAGGGACATATGTTCCAAAATACTCTTATTATGGGAGCCCTGCTCTGGCCATGAGTGGGGCATCCCCCCTCCTCTACCCTGCTGTCCCTTCTTACATTCTGACCTTCAGGACTCTTTTGAAGCCTCCCTTGATTCCTGTAACTGTTGTGCCACATTTTTTCAGTGCTGCTATTGACCTAACAATTGGACCCGGCCTGCCGTCAGCATTCCTGTGTTTTGGACCATCTTCCAACCAGAAGAGGGTCTTTTTTTCCTTCTGTTTTTTTCCATCATTAGGCTGTTATCCTTGGGATCACCAACCCTTTTGGTACCTTTTAGGGGAAGGCAGCTTCCTTGGACAGAAAGACAATACAGTAGAGTTAAGGCCCGGCGTCAACAGAATAAGGCACCATAAAACGCCTGCCCCTCCAGTCTCGACTATGGACCAGGTCCAGCAATTGCTTGAAGCAGTGCAGAACCTGATGGCCGAAGTACAGGCCTTACGTCAGGAGAAAGCTTCTTCATGCCAGATTATCGCCGGCTGTGGGCTTGCCCCTCTAGATCCCCCTTTGGGTACCTTAGCTTGTGGCAAATTCAAAGGTGACCTAAAGATGTTAAACATATTCCGGAACGCATGCTTAATCCAGTTGACTTTCAAGCCGCTCCAATTTTCTACTGTTCGTTCAAAGATAGGCTATGTAATCTCCCACCTGCCTGGAAGTGCCTTGAGTTAGGCCCCTCCTTATTTTACTGCCCAAAGTACACTGTTGGACTAGTTTGACGCTTTTGTCACGGAAATTAAGCCTATGTTTGGCCATCCAGAACTTACATATACAGCTCAATAAAAACTATTGGATTGCCATCAGGGTTCGTCTTCTCTCCTTAGCTATGTTACCCAGTTCCAAGCAACTGGCTGATGAGACTAGATGGCCCAAAGAAGTGTAATTAACTCATGGTGGCAACAGTAAAGACAGACACAAGTGTTTACAGTTCCAGGGTGTTTATTGAACTTTAGAGATAGGGTGAGATAAACGCCTAATCTAAGCCAAAATCTAAGATGGGAGCAAGCTACGACCATCAAATAATAAGGCAGTCCTAGTGGCGTTGTGTCAAATAAAAAGGGCCTATACTTAAACAAAACTATTGCCAATCTTTAAGACTAAGGGGCCGATTCATGGAACAAACGTGCGCCGAAAATCTATGCGCAAGCAGGTGCAAGCAGGCGCAAGCAGGCGCAAGCGGGAAAAAACAGGCGCACGCGCACACATGCAATTCATGGAAGTCCATGCGCGTGTTTTCCTCGGGATGTGCGCCAAACCCGTGCATGGCGCACACGTCACTGAAACATCCCGAACGGCGTGCGCGACGCGCACAATGAAAGCGCACAACCTCGGCGCACACACCAAAAAGGGGGCGAAACACGGGGTGTAAAGCGCAGAATGGGGAACAACGCGCGAAAATAAGGGCGTAACTGGGATGTACTGCTGGGAAGCAAACGGAACGCCCACACGCACACGAACCACACGTATTCATGGAATCGAATAGGGCAAAGCCGCGCACGGCCAAAGACACGCACAGGCCTAAACACGTCCACCACACGAAGGCAGGCGGTAGCGTCCCTGCGCATCACAAAAGCGCCAATATACAGCAATGATGAATGTCCCATACTGCTATTGTGCCTGGGGTTCGCGTGAAGTTTTTCACGCGATCGGGCCTGGGGGAGCGGGCTACATGTATTACGGGGGTTCGCGTGAAGTTTTTCACGCGATCGGGCCTGGGGGAGCGGGCTACGTGTATCACGGGGGTTCGCGGGAGCAGGCTACGTGTATTACGGGGGTTCGCGTGAAGTTTTTCACGCGATCGGGCCTGGGGGAGTGGGCTACGTGTATCACGGGGGTTCACGTGAAGTTTTTCACGCGATCGGGCCTGGCGATCGGGCCTGGGGGAGCGGGCTACGTGTATTACAGGGGTTCGCGTGAAGTTTTTCATGCGATCGGGCCTGGGGGAGCGGGCTACCACTCACCGTCTGCCTTGCATGTAGAAGAACGCGTAGCCAACACCCGCTGTGAAGTAATAGCGTGTGAACCCCAATGGCTGGAAAACACATGCACCGCACCCCACGAAAAGCACGTACAGAGCAATGTAAAGGCACGTGGGATCTACAAGCCCTGCCAGGGAAACGCCCATGCACGAAACGTCACAGACGCACTTACGCACTAAGGGCCTTTGGTCCAATGAAATCGCGTATGCGAGCTGACGCGCTTATGCGCTAAGGGCCTTTGGTCCAATGAAATCGCGTATGCTTGCTGACGCGCTTACGCGCTAAGGGCCTTTCCTCGATTTACACGCAGAAGTGCAAGATTTTCACGTGCCAAATCACTCCGTATCAAGCTGGCCACGCGTAAGCACACGGAAGACCACGCTCTTGCCCAAAAGGCTGAATTACTGCCCCCCAGAGCCCCAAGCAGCCTCCCACGAGCCATCTGCTGCTGCCTGCCTGCCTGCTGCCACCGTGCCCTGCCATTTGGTGCCTGCACATCAGCCATCTGCAGGGGTCCATTTGCTGTGTCCACCCCTGCTGGAACAGAAGACTCCCGACTGGGATACCATCGCTCCACAGCCCAGCCCCAGGACCCAGTTGCCCACCCACTCCTGCCTCTGGGGTTGCCATGTCGGGCACTGAAACATCTGGCACTACTGGCAACCCCCGGCTAGAGAGGCAGAGGGGCACCAGCTTCACTGCCACCGAAGTTGGTGTCCTGGTGGAGCAAGTCCTGGAGCAGTATGATGCCCTCTTCGGAAGTAAGCGCGCCAACAAGGAAGGACGGGCTCGGATCTGGACGGACATCGTGACTGCCATCAACGCGAAGGGGGTGGCAGTCCGCGACTACCAACATGTCAAGAAGCACTGGGATGACTGCAGGTCCAGGACCCTCTTGAAGGCCCGGCGCCTCATGGAGGGGGGCCGGGGCCGCATGAGTACCATCCAGATGAGGGTCCTGGAACGCGTAGGCCCAGCGCTCCACGCCCAGAACCTTGAGAGGCAGACCCGTCTGGAGTTGAGCGGTAAGTGGCCAAGCATTGCTGTGTGAGACAGGGCATGTCGCAGTGTGCTGGTTGTCTGATACTTGCCTGTATGTGTGACATAGGCCATGTATGCATGTGTGTGTGCAGGGACGTCATGCATGTGAGACCAGTAATGTGTGAACCACACGGTTGGTGCATGTGTTCAAATGCAACATGGGTTGCCCTATGCGGAATGGCCACATGAAAGCATGCCAGTCTCTGTTCCTGGACATGGGTGGGGGTGAGGGATGGGTGCTGATGCCATGTACATGTATGCTGTCCATGTCTGTGTGTCTGACCTGTGTGTCTGTGACTTGTGAATGCCAGGGATGCATGACACAAGTCTGTCGCAATGTTCAGGTTCACTGATGCAGCCTACTCATCCTTGTATCCACTGTGTCTGTGGTGTACGAGGCCAGATGGATGAAACTAGGGTGAAGTATGTGCATGTGATAGGCATGGCCCATGATGCATGTGAGTTCCAAAACAACATTGTATGTTTCAAGAATCCCTTGGGCATGTATGCTAATGTCCATAGCATGCGCCATGCCTGTTACCGCATGTGTTTTACCTGCACTGAGCCATGTGTTGGGGAGGGACATGATGGAAGTGATCTTTGACAGTGCCACTCATCTGCTATTGCTTCCTGTCTAGGGGACCATTGTACAGTAACCCTGATGCTTGTGTTCTATGTCTCCCTCTACACAGCGCCACGTGAAGAAGAGGGCGGAGTCGGCTCTGTGGAGCAAAGCGGCGGGGATGCCCCCACGGCTGCAGCGGAAGGGGTGGGTGAGCCCCCACAGGGGCTTGCAACGGCGGAAGACGGGGTGGAGCCATCCAGGTTGGTGGTTTCCACAGAGGAGGAGGAGGCCGCTACTGAGGCGCACATGGGGCCTGGTGGGGGCATCCCTGCTGGTGCAAGTGTTGCAGTCCAGGGGCAGGGGCAGGAGGCAGCACAGGTCGCCGTGGAGGGGCCTGTGCATGTCACTGTCCCTGACACTGTGACTGCACCACCATGCACCAGCAGGGATGCCCCATCCCAGGCCCGTCCGCAGGTAGGGGGGATGTCCATGTCATCTGACTCCCCTCCACCTGCAGACGAGGAGACCCCTGGCCGTATGGAGAAGGTCCTGATTGGTGTCGCGTTGCGCACAGGTGCAATTCGTGATGAGGTGCGTGCTTCCCGGGAGGAGCATGCACGTCATCACGAGAGCACCGTGCCGACGTAGCCCAGTTGGGATCGGCCATGGTCGGGGGTTTCCTACATGTGTCGGCCAATCTGGCGACCCTCTCCTCCTCTGTGGAGACTATGCACCAGTCATTCTCCATGCCGTCTTCCGGGCCAGATGCCACCAGGGCCCCCTGTGGACCTGCCCCGACCAATGCAGCCGGCTCGGTGGGGATCCCATCCCTGACACAGTCGGGAGTCAGAGGTCCAGCAGGGGTGGACACACCAGCAACTGGACCCCAGTAGATGGAGGATGTGACGGCATCATCGGGCAGGGCACGTGCACAACGGAGTCGGTGGATTCTATCAGCCTGGATGCCGTCGTGCTGGCACAGGCAGTTGCGTCGGAGGCAGCGGCAGGCTCGACGTGGGAGGCATCATGGCTCGGGGCCATCAACATCAGGGGTGCAGGCATCAGCCGGAGGGCAGGAGAACCCTGGAATGGGAGTGGCTTCCGTGTGGGAGCGGTTGGACCAGCAGATAGGTGCGGAGCGGCAGCGGGCAGAGGAGGAACGGCTCACAATGGTCAGGGCGGAGAACTCCATGCGGAGGGTGCTGAGGCAGGCTGAGTGCCTCGAGGGTCTTCGCAGGGAGTTGGAGCTGGACACTGCTTTATCCCTGTGAGACCTCGGGGCCAGGGAACATGCCCGCCTCCAATCCATTGAACAGGAGTTCGATGATGCCCTGGCCCATGACAACATCCAGTGAGCCGTTGGACTAGCCCGCTGCCCATGTAAATAGTTATGTAGTTAGTGTTAGGTTTCCTTTGTTTTTGCATTTTCTTTGGACCTTTTAGACAATGGGCCACATTTTTGTATATAGTTATTTTTTATTAGGTAGTGTTGTTCGATAGGTTTCATTTCTTTTGTTGGGATCATGGACCCTGGCTTGTTCACCTGTACATAGTTCACTGTTGGATTTTCTTTTCTTTTTACAATTTACCCATGGAGCAATGGCTTTCAATTATAATTTCCCATTGGATTTTCTTTTATGGACTGTGATTTTGGACACCATTCCTTTGCATTCTGATTTTTGGTTTTGCATTTTTTCACAGACATGCTTCTTTTTACTTTTTTTACATTCCCATTTCTGTTAGTTTATTTTTGATTCAATTCATGTTTCCTTTAATACATATTTTTTGATCAAACTTCAATGTGTAGTATCATCTCATTGGTTTCATGCATATCATGATATGGGTTTTGAGATTCACTGACGCCCATTGGGTGTATGTGAGGGACATGTGTTCGTTTCCAAACTTGCAATTGGTGTTCTATCATGTTATTGCCATTTCTAAGTGGGTGGATGCAATACTCGGGTGGGTGTTTTGCATTTGGAGGCTGACCATAGGGACCAGGGATCTAGATTGTGATGACATGTTGGCTGGGGAACATGGCGACTCTCGGTTTCCCCCTGTCCTCTTGTACCTTTGCATGCTTGACTAGTCAACAATTATGTACATATGAATGATATGATATGATATGGCATTCATAACGCGCCTATACACAAGTGTTTCAAGTCGCAACGAGGCAAGGGAGGGGAAACAGAGGGAAGACAGTGATCCTACTAAACCAGGTGAGATTGAGCAAGTGCAGGGGAGGCGGGAGGAGGAAAGTGCACGAGGAAAAGGGGGGGCAGTGCAGTAAATAGGATGACAGTAAAATAAATAAAGAATATAAATAGAAGTGCAGCCAGCTGGTGGCAAGTGCAAAGGGTAAGTGCAGACATCAGATGTCAAGTGCAAGTAGGAAACAGTCCCTACGTGGAAGGGTCGCCAGGGGGGCAGTGCAGGTGTGCAACTGGCGGGGGGTGACCAGGGCCTGAGATGAGAGGGTAGCCAGGTAAACCAGTGCAATTTCAGATTCAGACAGGAGATCAGCGGGGGAGAGGAGGAGAGAAAGCAGAAGCAAAGAGGAAGGTCTTGAGGTGCTTCCGGAACCAGAGGTGGTTCTCCTCAAGTTTCAGAGAGGCAGGGAGGCTGTTCCAGAGGGAGTTGGAGGCGGATGAGCGAAGAGCTCGAGAAGGAAGATATTTAGGAGGAGAGTTGAAGGTACTGAGGCCCCAGGCCCCAGAAGGCCTTGTGGACAATGCAGAGGGTTTTGAACCTAATACTCGCTGCCAGTGGGAGCCAGTGCTGAAATTTCAGTCCTGGAGAGATGCAATCCCTGGGCTTGAGGCCAAGGACAAGTCTTGCAGTCCTGTTTTGGATGAGTTGCAGATGGGGGAGATTAGAGGCAGGCAGATTTAGAAAAAGGCTGTTGCAGTAGTCCGGCCTAGAGAGAACCAGAGCTCTGGAGACAGTGAGCTTCTGGGGGGAAGAGAGGAAAGAAAGAATACCGCTGAGGAGGTGCAGCTGGTAGTTTGACTTCTTAGAGACATCAGAGATGTGAGGAGAGAAGGAAAGTGTGGAGTAGAAGATGACTCAGAGGTTTTTAGCCTCACAGGTGGGAGCAGAAAGAGGGCCAAGAGAGGCTGGCCAGAGAGTTACAGGAAAGGAGGGAGCAGGTGTGCTGATGAGGAGAAGCTCGGTCTTACTGGAATTAAGGCAGAGATCATTGGCGGCACACCACTCCAGGATGGCGGACAGACAGTCAGAGATGAGAGAAGGAGAAGAAGTGGCTGAAGGGAGCCTGAAAAGGAGCTGAGTGTCATCCGCATAGCATCGAAAGTTGAGGCAGAGATGCAGTGGCCAGGATTATGTACCTGATATGCTATGTCAGAGGACACGGCTGAGAAGTTTACTGTGTGAAGGTGTTTTTACTGCAGTAAGGACGTTGGATGCCCTCGGGATGACTCAGTAGAAATCGGAGGGTTATTACTAGTTAGAGGTCCTCCAGAAAGATAGTGGATCTACTGTACCAAACGTGCGCACGCATGCGTGCGCTACCTATGGCAACTGTGTGCTTATCTTTGGGAGCACGGATCGCTTCAGCTTACACGCCGTCCGATTCTGCTCGTGGATAGAACGTTGTGCTGACATACTGTGAGTAAATTAACTACGCCTCATGATTTAGATATGCATGTAGAATGGAGGGGTTTGTGATTCCTATGGCCTGACTGATATATTTTAACTCTTCGATTACGAACAGCGTTACACAATAATGTAGCCTCATTTTTTAAAGGCTTTTGTATTTAGCGCCATTGCGCTTATTTTAAGAATCTATAGGAGTACAATTGGAATTACAACGTTCTGAGGGTACCCGCGATTAAACGTGAGGTATTAACCACTATAAGAGACATCTAACATTACATGGGCTAGTATGCTTCTGCATAGTTTTTAAACCAAACTGTGTTGTTTGAAATGATACTGATGTGATGCTTTGTATCATCTCTTCCAGGTTCACACTTAGTGTGAGTCAAGCACTTCTGTTAACCACACCCACTGAAGAAAGATACTGGAGTGGGAAAGGCAAAAGACCACTGGATGGTTAGTCTCGGTGCATGTATCCAGTTAAATTAGGAACATTAGATATACTCTATGTATATCTCTTTTGAGATAAACAGAATAAGGCTGTTGGTTAGGTCATTATTGTGATGTTTTATATTGTCTTATGTAGGTTACCATACAGTGTGAGCTGAGAAGTAACTGGGTTACTGATGATCAGAGAAATTATTAGGTTTTGAAATGATGGAAAACCTCTCGAGGTTAGTAATTTTTAGATATAAATAATGAGTTTAAAAAGATTAGTACAAAACCACCAATATTAAAACACACATTATTATTAATTAGGTACACAGACGAATGTGAACTGAGACTACAAGTTAGAATTTTATGTTAAACAAGCCCTGATGATGGATGGTATATCTGAAACGCGTCGACTAATTGATGAATAACTGAATTGCAACCACGATTGTAATCTAACTTGAATTAGGATCAAGGGAAAGTCATATTGTGTGATTATTACTGCACATGAACAAATGCACGCACACATGAACAAATGCACGCATTGTGAAATGTTTTCCTTTGTAAAATAGTAATGTAATTTTGATGGTAAAATTGAACCTTACTTTTTAGTATTGTGTTTGAAATTTGAGTAAACACTTTTTATGCACTAAGAAAATTGTTTAATTGTTACTTTGAACTGATCGATTATGAAAAGTTCTTTTGGGTAAAGTACCATACAATACATAGAAATATTGGTACACGCCACGAATAGTAGGAGGTTGATTTACCCCATTAGAGTGCATAGGGGTTACCTGTTGGTGACAACAGGGTAGATTGGTATATGTTCGAGTTGATCTGCATGGGCCAGGAGATGATACCCTCTTGCACCAGAAATCATCTAATTTGGCTTTAAAAATTATAAACACTGGGAATAGTAAGACATATAAATCATCATCGATTAAGAAGTACAGTAGTGCCCCTCTAAGTTTAAGTACGTTACCCCATTCTCTATTTTTACCCGTGTGTTGGGGCATGTCAGGTAAACAGCTCTGGTGTTAGTCCATTGTCTGTTATGCTGTAAGAAAGTGTTCCTGTTGGAAAAGGGAGGGGGCGGCAGAGCCTTTAAGAATCCTACCAGGTAAAATGGGGAAAAGGTATTACAAGGAAGGGGGTATCGCATCTCAACCATCGGTGTCCCACTTCCACTTCCCGAGGACCCCTCATTCAGGTGATCCTCCCTCGCTCGTCCACACACAGGAACTGGATCCAATAGCGATGACTGTGTCCTGGCCACCTGGATGACAGATCCCCGGGGACTAGTAAGTGAGACACCTTTAGGTTTCTCACATACCCTTCCCCTATGCAAGGTGGATATGCCTGTTCTTTGTCCAGGCTCTCTGTTGTTAAAACCTGGAAGAGAACAGGGACGAGAGATGTCGAGGAACTCTTCGTCACGACCTTATCCCCACCAAGGGCTCACCGGGCCCTAAGGACCTTATTCAGATTCGCTCGGATGCCTTGGAGCCAGGCCTGGCGCTGTTGGCATAGGAGACGCTTGCTGGGACGGAGTTTCTATGAACAGAGGACAAGCATGGCCGCCCCCATGCGGAATACTGGAGAATGGCATTCTGCAGTCTAGCCTTCAAGGTGGGGCCCGCCCCAAAGACACCTGGGATACTGCCTTGCTATTTAAACCACGCCCGATCAAGGGCACGCGCTTTGCGTTATTCTGCCTAGCAGCGTGACGCTCATCTGATCCTGCCCTTACCTGCTCTGCAGCAACCATCGGTGTCGAACTCTTCCAAGGCAAGAACCATCGCCATCCTTACCTGCTCTGCAGCTTCCATCGGCTCTGAACTTATCCAAGGCAAGAACCATCGCCATCCTTACCTGCTCTGCAGCTTCCATCAGCTCAGACCTTATCCAAGGCTAGAACCATTGCCATCCTTACCTGCTCTGAAGCATCCATCGGTTTCAAACTCTTCCAAGGCAGAGCCATCGCCATCCTTACCTGCTTAACAGCACTCATCGGGTTCAATATCATCCGAGGCAAGATTCATCGCCATCCTTACCAGCTCCACTGGTCGCCCGGAAGGCCAACATCTTCAAGCCATCTTCATCTCGTTGGAATCTTGGGAAGCATCCTCCTCGCGACCTACAGAACAAAATCAGAATCACAGGTTAGCCACTTGCTAGGATGCTCCCAGCGCCGCTTGGCGTTCTTCTTACCTGTCCTAACCGGACTTCGGCTTCCACCGCAGCGCTTGCCACCTGCAACAAGAAGCGAAAAAGACAATATTGCAAATTCAACTAAGGACTTGCTTGCATCTAAAAGACATTGCTTTCGCCAGAGAGACTTACCTGAAAGAAGGAGTTGCAGCCGGTCTGAACTCCGGCCCTCGCCAGTGAAGAAACTCGGAACGGTGCCACATTTCGACGATCCCTGGAGGTGGGTTGCAAGGAAAGGACCAAAGCTTATCTCCCCCTCCTGTATTCCAGAGTCGTCCCTCGATTATCCAGGTGCCAGGACAGGCGAAGGGTTCCCGAGAGCATTCCAGCTATTCGAGAGGCGGCCCCGTGGACCAACAAAGTGAGCGTTACACTCTTGCATATTCCACTGATTGGTTTTGGACAGTGTAGGTAGAGGTGGAATTGTTTTACCGGTCTCTTTACAATAACCTATGAATTGGGTTTTGAGGGTTGTGTTGGGTTTCATAGCATCAGAGTCTTCCAAGTTCCATATTGGTGAGCCTTGGCAGTAGTAGTCTGCCTGTGAGGAATTCTGGTGTAGATAATCGCCATATGGAGGTGGAGTTTGCTGTAAGAGAGTAGAGAATGTGGGAAATTCCCACCCCAGAATAACTTCTTTGGTGGACCCCAGGACTTATGGCTGAAGCTATATCGTAGGATTCGTCCCGGATTTGAATGTGTATGGTATTTTGGGGTACACCTCATTGTCTCCATGTACACAGGTATCTCTAACTAGGGCCGCATTGTCCAGATCCTTTCTTAAAACTGAATCTGCTTGTATAGCAGTTTATTTACTACCTGAGTCAATTAAGGCCTTTACTTGTCTCCCGTTTACCTAAGCTTTTTCATAGGTAAAGTCGGTGGGAGTTTGGCATGAACAGATGCTAAAGGTCTGTAGCTCTTCTTCGGGTTCTTCCCATTCTTCACCCTTTAAACAAGCTATTTCCATAGGTTTGTCTTTTATATTCTTTGGGAAGTAGCAGTGCCTAGCTAAATCCTGTTTCTCTACAGGAAAAACAGACTGGAGGAGGTGGTCTGCTCCCTTTTACTTCCTCCCTTCTACCGATCAGTTTTTCTAATTTCTACTCGTTCTCGTGGCAACCCTTCTTTACTTCGGTAAGATCCCCCTGGTTTATCTATTGCCTGAGGTTGAGGTTGGTGGATAGGTGTATGATCCTTCCGTTCCTCCCAATGATGGGCCGAGTGGAAATGTTTAGCTGAATCCAAATGGTTTTGTGCAGTTTCAATGGCCAGGACTAGGATAGGTTGATTAAACTGTCAAACAGCTTTTTGTAAAAAAGGGGGAAAGGAATTAGTTAATTGTTCTAGCGTGATAATTTCTGTAAGTTTGTCTAAGGATTTGTCACTGATCCACAGGGCCACAGTGTTTTTGACCTATTGACCCATTTCTAAGGGGGTTTCTCCTGGGTTCAATATATTGGCCCTCGACTTCTGCTGATAGAAATTGCATATTTGCTGCACTCTTTTGAACAGCCCTTTTCTGATGGATAGAAAAGTGGCTCCCTGTGCAAGATTAAGTGGCTGATAGGAGGTTTGTAATTTACCTTTCAATAAAGGGGCTAACTGGCATCTTTTAAGGTTCTCTCCCACCTTAGTTGTTCAGCTAGGCATTTCGAAAGTTTAAAAACTATTTCCTGAATCTTCACCTTCAAGATATGCCTGAAGAACCCCCTGCGGTAGTAAAGGTCTCGCTTGCAGATCAATTAGCTTAGCCAAACTCTCTTGCATTCTAATTTCGGCTTGCATCTCATGGTTTGCTAACTGGGCGATGACATTGGCTAGGTCGGCCATTCATTTCTTCCGGGGGTGTAAGGGTCCCTTCTGTAGATGGTGCAGAATCAAAAAGGAAGCAGCTCTTGGCTTCATCGGACAAGGTTTTGAAGTCATCTGATTCTTCCGACTCTGTGTCTGTTGAAGTAAAAAGCTGCTGTAAATTAATCTCTACGCCTGATGGCCCCGAAACAGGTAAAAATGGGGTAACAATAAAAAAAGTTCAGAAGGCGGGGGATTCAGGGCACTAGGTCTCATAGAGTAAGAGAGAGAGAGAGAGGCCGAACTTTTAGGATTATCCGGTCCCACGGTTGTACGTGCTAATGTCAGAGGGGAAGGGTATCTAGCAATACTTGAGCTTTTAAGAACAGATCTTGTTGACCAGGTGGAACATGCAATTGGGAGGATAACATCTCTTTCAGTGTGGATATGCGGTCAGAGTCAAGGATATCAACTATTTTATTTTCCCCTTATGGTGGTACCACAATTATAACCATGGGTTTCAGGTTTTATTAGTTGAATCACATACCACTCTGACACCATATATAAGGAGCTCATGGTGGCAATAGTAAAGACAGACACAAGTGATCACAGTTCAAGGGTGTTTATTGAACTTTATAATGGGTGAGGTAAACGCCTAATCTAAACCTAAATCTAAGATGGGAGCAAGTTAAGACCATCAAATAATAATAAGGCAGTCCCAGTGGCAGTTTGTCAAATAAAAGGGGCATATGCTAAAAAGAAAAAGATTGCCAATCCTTACCACTAAGTTACAAAAAGAGTGTGGGATAACGTTCACCAGAAAAGAAAGAAGTGTTCACAAAATGATAAGTTAGGATGGTATGGCTGGGTCTACCTTCCCTGCGTTTTTAGCACGGGACAAGGAGGGACTTCTGAGCACAGCACACTGTTGGACCTCGCCAGCACAAGGTTACAGTTCCATTCAATGATACCAGGACCTTCAGGGGCTATGTCTCTTTTCTACAAAGTCTCTTGCCTTAGAAGGCCTGCTGGACCAAAAACAACAAACAAACATACAAAAGTTCCTTTGATGATCATGCACCTTGCACGATTGCTCTTCGCCCTTAGGATCTCCCTCCGCCGGGCTCGGATCCTCCTTTCATTTTGGAACTCCCTCCGTCGGGTTCACTATGGCCTTTCAAATGTAGCTTGCACTTTTCTAGAGTCTTAATGTGCTTTTGAACAACTTCTCACTGTGGACAATCCTCAGCTGGGTTCGCTCTTGGCAGATTGTTATAAATCACCAGCTAATCCAGTCACCGGGCTGGTCCCTGTTGAGCTCACCAGCGGAACTGATCACCAGGCTGCTGCTAACCTAGACCTAGTAGGTTTAAGTCTTCTCAAATGAGGGAGACCTTTCTATTAATGCACACATCTGTTAGTCATTTGGTAATAACAGAGGGGTTAATTAACTGAAAGAGTAAGAAGAAAGAACCAACACATCAGGTGTATGCTGGCTGAAAATAAAAGGTCTTAGTATGGAATTATGGATTTAGGCAAGAAAAAACGAGTTTATAGAACTAACCTTTCTGTCTTTTGGTGCAGGTTCTAACAACTGTCTGGTGGCATTGGTAATACTTCTAGTAGGATTCCCACTATAGGAGGAAACAGGAGGGCATTGATAAGGACCTAAACAAAAACAGATTCAGAGAATGAGGGTTCAGGGTGTGGAGACTATTACCTATATCTGGGAGTGCTATAAGACCAAGAAGAAGGAGTCAGAGGAAATTCCCAATTAAATCCAGAAGATGAGCAAGCGAAAATGAAAGCAAGGGAAGGAAGTTAGTGGTGTTAGTGGGACCTGAATTCCCGGGTGGCACGGAGGTGCTCTAACGTTCGGGGTGGTGCACGTGGAAGTGCAGCAGAGCGTCTCTAGTTCGGTGCACTGACAGTTCTGATAGGAATCAGGAAGAAAATCTGAAGAGCAGTCTGTGTTTCAAAATGAGTCGGCAGCGTGCGGGCAGTAGATGTACAGAATGTCATAATAAAGCAATTTGAATTCAGTAGCAGGTATTCGGCAGCAAGCAGGCAGTAGAGGTACCAAACGTCAGGATAATGCATTCCATGATCAGTAGCAGGTAGTCAGCAGCGAGCAGGCAGCAGAAGCACAAACGTTAGGCAGGCGAGGTCAGTGTTCAACAGCAGAAGGTCGGAACCAGGGAATCAATTCAGAACAGGACTATACGAGGAGGGAGTCCGTAGCACAGAGAAATAAGATCCAGGAGCAGAACACTGAAACCGTGAATCACCACTTCAATCAGAAGCATCCCAGTCAGCGCTCAGCTGAGTTTTATGGAACATGAGAGGCATGGCGTAACGTGCCCACGCTGGTCAGGTGATTGTGTTTTCGCACCATTCCTGTGACAGTGGAATGCGTGGATAGAGAGCAGCGCCTCTGTATGTTGCATCCCCAGCATCGCAAAGGTAACCTCCAGTGTTGCAGGAATGTGGAATTCCTAATATGATAGAAACGGGCCAATGGTTTCCTATGAGGTGAGGCTGTAGCCAAGGCACGCTGAAACTGTGGTGAGATTGTGACAGTATCCTCCCTCAAAGACACCGGCACCCACCTTGAGGCATGGATTTGGGCCAGCAACATAGGGACATGAATATTCCCAACTGCCTCCCCTGTTCTATCCTCGGGGCCATAACCTTTCCAATCGACTAGATAGTAACGGACCTCTTTGCGCACCTTAATTTCCAAAACAGCGTTGATCTCATATTCTTCCGAACCATGCACAGTAAGAGGCACTGGGTGAGAAGGCAATCAAGTGCGCGGGAGGCAAGGCTTAAGTAGGCAAACATGAAAGACTGGGTGTACCCGCCAGCGAGAGGGAAGGTCTAGACGTATCGCAACCGGATTAATGACACTGGTGATAGCATAAGGACCCACATAGCATGGTGTCAATGTCTTCTTATCCGGTATCTTAAGGTTCTTGGTGGATAACCAGACTCACATCCCGACCTGATACACTGGTGCAGAAGAACGATGAGCATCAGCAAATCTTTATACATGATCTTGGGACCTCCTGAGGTGTGCTTTTATGTTGTTGTGTAGCGAAGTCAGGTCATTGGACAATGAGTGTTCCAAAGGAATTGTTCTGATATGTTGACCATGTAGTGCATCGAAGGGGGATGAACTGGTGGATGAATGCAACAAGTTATTATAGGCAAACTCCAAGGTGCACAGAAAAGACAACCAAGTCTCCTTGTGCTGAAGACATAAACAACAGAGATATTGCTCAAAGGTAGCATTCAGCCTGTCCATCGGTTTGCAGATGTACGCACTTGAGTATTGATCATCGATGCAAAAAGATGAGGTCAAGGCTTTCCAGAAATGGGAGGTAAACTGAGAACTCCTCTCTGTAACAATAATGGAAGGGAGGCCAAAAAAAGGGAACACATTTTTCAAGAACAGATCAGCCAGGACAGGCTCAGAAGGAAGACCGTGACAAAGGACGAAGATAGTCATCTTAGTGAAATAGTGTACTAGCACCTAAATGGTGTCAAATTCCTGGACTGATGGAAGTTCCACGATGAAATCCATGGATATCATGTTCCATGGTCTATGAGGCACTGGAAGCGGTTGTAACAAACCAACGGGCTTGCAGAAAGAGGCTTTCCATTGTGCACATACCACACAAGAAGAAATGCAGTCCACAATCTCTTGTCATAGACGGCCACCAGCAGCACCTGCCTAGCAACTCCATGATTTTTTGTCTACCCGGATGGGCAGCGAGCAGAGAGTCATGACACCATTGCAGGGCATGTTGGCAGGTTTCCACGGTAGGTAGGTAGGTAGGTATATATATCCTCCCCTTGAAAACTCCAACTCCTTGAAAAGCTGGCCATCTCTCAGCTAAACCTTCATTCTGATTCTGTTGGCTGTCTCCATGACCATCAGTCTGGCTTCAGATCAGGCAGAAGCACGGAAACTGCTCTCCTGAACATCCGTGAAGATCTGCTTTCCAACCTTGACTCTAGCATTCCCTCTGTTCTCATCCTACTTTATCTCTCCTCTGCCTTCGACACGGTCAACCATACCATCCTGCTCAACCGTCTCCGGGATAACTTGGGCATCACTGATTAGGCTCTGGCCTGGCTGACCTCTTTCCTCTCTGATCGACCCTCCCAGGTCCAACTTGGGTCCTTCCTATCATCTGTCTTCCTGTGTTCCCCAGGGATCTAACCTCTCGCCCTGGCTTTTCAACCAATACCTGGCAACTCTTGCCCGCTGTATTGCCATTTTCTGCTCAAACTTCCAGTGCTACGCAGACGACACTCAACTCAATTTTAGGCTGCCCTCGGCCACCTCCTCCACCTCTCTCATCACTGATTGCCTAACTGCCATTCAAGATTGGTATGCCGCCAACGATCTTTGTCTTAATGCCAGCAAGACAGAGATCCTCCTCATTGGCACACCATCGCCTTCCTTTTCCCTCACTCTCTGGCCGGCCTCCCTTGGCCCTCCTCCTATCCCCACCTGCGAGGCCAAGAACCTTGGTGTCACCTTTGATTCCACACTCTCCTTCTCCGCCCACATCGCTGATGTATCAAAAAAGTCAAACATCCTACTGCTCCTCCTCTGGGATATTCTTCCGTTCCTCTCATTCCCCCAGAAGCTCACTGTCTCCCAAGCTCTGGTTCTCTCTAAGTTGAACTATTGCAACAGCCTCTTTCTGGTTATAGGTGAAAGGATCGAATCAAAAGGATCGAATGACAAAAGGGTCGAATCAAAAGGACCGAAAACAAAATTCTTTTTTTTTTGTACTTTTCTTTGGGGGGGTCCCCCCCAACCCCTGTTTTTGTGGTTAAAACCACTTTTATTACCTATACGGAAACCCCAAAAAATATATATAATTTTTAAAAAAAATTCGACCCTTTTGTTTTCGGTCCTATTGCGTCAACCCTATTGCATTTGATCCTTTTGTAGTCGAAACTTTAACCAGACACCCCTCTTTCTTAATCTACCTGCCTCTACTCTCCGCCCTTTACAACTTATTCAGAACAGGACTGCAAGACTTGTCCTTGGCCTCAAGCCCTGGGATCGTATCTCTCCAGCTCTGAAATATCTCCATTGACTCCCAGTGGATGCAAGGATTAAATTCAAAACCCTCTGCATTGTCCACAAGGCTTTCTGGGGCCTGGGTCCAACATACCTTCAGCTATCCCTCCACAAATACCACCCATCTTGAGCACTCCGCTCCTCTATCTCTAACTCCCTCAGGGTCAGTCGTTTCTCAAAGAAACAAGCTGGGGGTAGATCTCTGTCTTCGGCTGGGGCCTCCGTCTGGAACAGCCTCCCTGCCACTCTAAAACTTGAGGAGAACCATCTCCGGTTCCAGAAGCACCTCAAAACCTTTGTCTTTGCTTCTGCCTTCTCCTCCCCTCTCCCCTGTTGATTCTACTCACCCTCGGCACCTTCACCTGGCCACCCTCTGTCCTCCAGGTCCAGGTACCTGCTCATCTTGCCACCCTCACGCACTACCTCCGGGCCACCCACTGCACTGGGGTCTGTATCTGTACCTATACAGCCCTCCCCATTTCTTCCTGCACTTTCAGACCTACATCGCCTGCTGCCATAAACCCAGCACTTGCCACTTGCTGGCTGCACTCCCATTGTTTGTTGCCTTTTTATTTATTATTTTATTATTATTTTAGTTTTTTCCTTCTCGCTCCACACTCTCCTTTTGTTCCCACTCCCATGCACTTCTGCCCCTTCCCCCTCTACCCTGCACTTGCACGTTCTCAATGTCACTGGGCCTAGTAAGATCGTTGTTTTTGTTCTCCTCTGTTCCCCTTCCCTTGCCTTGTCGCGCTCTGAAACACTTTTGTATGAGCGCGATAGAAATAAAATATCAATATCAATATCCCCTGAATGTATGTCAAAGAGTTAATGACATCCATGTTGAACTCCTTTAGTTCTGGCGGGTTACGAGAAACCCAATCCTGGCCTGATCTCCGGAGTGTGGGTTGTGGAGCCAACCACACACGACATGATTGGGCAAAAAAAGAGGGCAATCATGATCGACCGTGGATAATTTCCCATTCAGGCGGGAAAGGGCGTCTACTTTAGAGTGCAAACGGGCAGGGCGATAAGTGATGGTAAAGTCAAACAAGGAAAAGAAAAATGCCATTGAGCTTGTCTGGCCGTTACATATCTCATGGAATTGAGTGCCAACAAGTTACGATGGTCCGTATACATTTGAACAGGATGGCGGGCGCTCAACAGGTGATGTCTCCACTCGGTGAATGCGTCCCAAATTACCAGGAGTTCGCATTCGGTAAAAGTAATTCCTTTCGTAGGGTGTTAGCTTACAAGAGAAGAATGCAAACAGATGCAGTACACCAGTCTCTGGGCACTCCTGGGATGGGATCACCCCTACCGCAATGCCAGAGGCGTCAGCCTCCACAAAAAACATAAGATCTGGATCAGGGTATTTCAGGATAGGTGCAGTGGTGAATGCAGACTTAAACAAATCGAAAGCCTCTTGGGCATTGGAGTTCCAACAGAAAGGCATTTTACTACTGGTCAGAGCTGTCAAGGGAGCGGCCACAGAGGAATAAGAGCGCCCAAACCTGCAGTAAAAATTGGCAAAACCGAGGAAGGATTGCAGTGATATCGTCAAAGTCGGTACCGGCCAATAAAGTACCACTTTGACCTTAGAACGATTCATCCTGACCCCCTTATCCGTCAGATCATAGCCCTGAAATGTAACTTCAGTGTCGTGGAAGACGCATTTTTCGGCCTTAACAAACAGTTGGTAATCCCTCAACCATTTCAGGACAGAAGAGACATGCAGTACATGCTGATCGTAAAATGGTGAGTATATTAAGATATCATCAAGGTATATGGTAACATACTGATCCAACATGTCCCTGAAAACGCCATTCATAAAGTACTGGAAGGTGGCCGGAGCATTGCAGAGACTAAAAGGCATGACAAGACACTTATACAAGCCATAGCGGGTTTTAAATGCCCCACGTAGATCCAATTTTGTGAAAATAGCTGAAGAACCCAGTTGGTCAAGAAGGACGGAGATGAGATGCAAAGGGTATTGATTTCGAACAGTGATAGCATTGAGTCCTTAGTAGTCGATACATGGCCTAAGGTTCTCTTCCTTCTTTGGCAGGAAGAATAAGGGTGAGGCAGCCGGAGACTTGGAAGGACGGATAAATCCTGAGAGCAGGGCCTTGGCGATATATTCATTTAGGACCTTGTCTTCTTTAATTGTACGGGAATATACCTGGCCAGTGGGGATCTTGGAGCCAGGGATCAAGTCTATGGGGCAATCATAGGGCTGGTGAGGAGGTAGCCGTTCTGCTCTGCCTTTGTTATGTTATGTTATGTTGTTTGGCATTCATATAGCTCTCTATATATCATTGGTATGACCTCAAAGTGCTGGTTGGTTGAACGCCCTCGGGGACCGTAGTCCAGGTCAGTTGAGAGAGTAAGGTGCTGTAGGGTGCTTGGGTGCACCAGTTATGTGTGCAGCTGATGGAATTGCCTCATGGTAGCTACATCCTAGCATTAGGTGTGGTCATATTGTTATCATTTGGATGTGTGCAGGCTGGCGGGTGGACACCAAGACTGGGTTCTGGCTGCGTTCGGCTTGTGTAGGACGCTTATGTGTGCAGCTAGGCCAGTTTGCCATGGGATGTAGCTGCGTTTTATTAGAGTGATGATGCGTTCATGGGGTAATGTTCATATGTGAGCAGCTAGGCCGAAATTGATCGAGGGGTACAGCTGCACTCTAATTGTGTGTTGGTGTAGAGAGTAAGCATGGTGATATGGGAGGTGAGTGTTTGGGTGGAGTTCTGATCTAAGGAGTTGGCTATTTCGGATTTCAAGTGTGCGTTTGCTTAATAGTGACTTATTAGCGTAATCAGTGGTGCCATTGTTCGGGATCTCATTGAGTATTTGTCATTGGGTTGCAAGGCTCAGTCGCCTCAAATGGTTGTGGTCGGCATTACGGAAAGAGCCACGTTTTTAGAGCTTTGCGGAAGGTCATAGAGTCTTAGGTGTGTTGAATATGTGGGGGGAGGGAGTTCCACAGAGTTGAGTCCAAGGTTGAGAAGGCGGATACTCCGATCCTGGCAGAGTTAGAGGTTGGAATCACTAGAAGGAGGGCAGTGCTTAATGTTAGGGTGCGAGATAGGAGGTAGGGTTTTATCTTTTCTTGATGGTAAATTTGCCTGGTCTTGTGCACTGTACGGTGGGTGTTGCAAAGGGTCTTGAAGGTGACCCTTCGTTCGACTGGGAGCCAGTGGAGGGTTCAGAGAGTTGGTGAGATGCGGTCTATGACCCAGGGCGAGAAGCAGTTTTGCGGCAGCGTTTTGGGCTCTTTTGGCTTAAGTTGGTATGCAGGAGCTCCTAGGTACAGGGAGTTGGCATAGTCAAGTCACGACATCACAATAGACATAACTGCGGCAAGTCTGTTCAGATAGGAGAGGTAGGGAAAAATGCTTCTGAGAAGTTTGAGGTGGTAGGGACAGCATTTTGGCATGTTGTTGATCTGATGGGAGAGGGTGAGGCCTGAGTCCACTGTGCAGCCTAGGTTTTTCCCTATATCGGAGGGGGGAGGCTGTAGGCCATGGAAGCAGATGTGGCAGAAGGGCAGTATTGCCGCACACCATGCTTTCAGTTTTATTAGGTTTCAAAAGGAGGTGGTTTATTGTCATCCAATGGTCAATATCGCAGAGACAAGCTTCAAGGTCTGGATGGGGGTTGGTGTCTGACTTGGGAATTGTTAGGATGATTTGGGTATTGTCAGCATAGTTGTAGCAGGAGATGTTGTGTGTGCGGATGATGGATGGCAGTATGCACTCTTCTGGAAACAAAGATAGAAAAATGCAGTGCTGGACCCACCTGTCACCATCTGCACACCCAAACAGCCGCGTGCTTCTTGTGGCACTCCTTCTTTACGTGTGCTTCTTGTGGTACTCCTCCCGTACAACACCAATTTGGTACAGTACTTCAGCGCCAAATTCAAGTGCTTACGAAATTGGAGGAGTGCCACAAGAATAACCATGCAAAGGGAGAGATAACGAAAGTGCCAGTTGTTAGGTGGGTTTCCAGCCCTTCCTAGCAACTGGCACCCATATTCCGAAAGTGGCGCAATCAGTCCAACTTCGGACGATTGTGCCACCTTCAGAATAGGTCGCAATTACCGAAAATGTCATAAGCACTGCCAATTCTCTCTTTTGGCAGCAGATAATGGGCCACGAACCGCTCCAATCTGCATAGGTTCTGTGTCGACCTGCAAGGAAAACTCCAGGTGTGAGGGAACCAGAGGAGTTGGCCTCTTCTCGCCTTTCTTTTCTGCTCTCCTGGTGTCTATCTTTAGAACCAGATCAAACAAGTCCTGAAAGCCCACAGGGTCACCCGGAACGGTGGCCAGAGTATCCTTAATTACATCAGAAAGTCCTTTGCAAAAATTGGCTGCCTTTTTGTCTTTTGGCCAACCTGTCTCAGCTGCTAGCTGGTTAAACTTTGCCAGGTAAGAAAGCAAAGGAGTGTCGCCTTGCTGGAGGTTCCAGAACTCCAGATCTGTGGCTTGCATCTTATGCCGTGTTTTAAAGGCCTTACTCATAGCTGTGATTAACACATCACAATCGTACAGTACATACCTGTTATTTTCCAACAGGGGGTTGGCCCAGGCAGCAGCAGTACCCCCTAGATATGAGAGGATAAAAGAATCGGGGAAAGACACGGGACGACACATAAAATGCAGCCTGCATTGATTAATGAATGTGCAGCATGACTTGGGTCACCATTAAACCTTTCCGGTGGGGCTAGTGGAAACAGGTGGACATTAGGACTGGGGCAGGGTCTTGTCGGGGCATGGGGTACACTGGACCTGGAGCAGCAGCAACGGCCTGAACCTCAACCTGAGGTTTTGACTGAGCCAAGTCTTGCAAAGCGTCAATCCAGTGACACATGGCATCATGAGCAGAGGTCATATCAGCACATAGTTCGGAGACTAACTGCACGAGGGTAGCCAGTGTATCAGAGGCATCCATGTTATTGTAGGCTTCTGATTCTGTTATAACTCAACAGCGAATCTATTCACCGGGCTGCTTCCTTTTGAGCTCACCAGCGGACCCGATCACCAGGCTACTGCTGACCTAGGCCTAGTAGGTTTAAGTCTCCTCAAATGAGGGAGACCTTTCTATTAATGCACCCCTCTGTTATTCATATGGTAATAACAGAGGGGTTAATGAACTGAAAGAGCAAGAAGAAAGAACCAAAATATCAGTTGCACGCCGGCTGAAAAAAAATGTCAGGTCTTAGTATGGAATTCTAGATTTAGGCAAGAAAAACTGAGGAGTTTATTAAAAACTAACCTTTCTGCCTTTGGGCGCAGGTTCTAACAACTGTCTGGTGAGTTATTTTAGTAGGATTCCCAATATAGGAGGAAACAGGAGGGCATTGATAAGGAGCTAAACAAAAACAGATTCAGAGAATGAAGCTTCAAGGGGTGGAGACTCTTACCTTCTTACCTAAATCTGAGAGTGCAATAGGACCAAGAAGAATGAGTCAGAGGAAATTCCCAATTAAATCCTGGAGATGAGCAAGCAAAAACGAAAGCGAGGGAAGGAAGTTAGTGGCGTTAGTGGGACTTGAATTCACAGGCGGCACGAGGGCGCTCTAAAGTTTGAAGTGGTGCACATGGAAGCGCAGCAGAGCATCTCTAGTTTGGTGCACTGAAAGCTCTGATAGGAATCGGGAAGAAAATCTGAAGAGCAGTCCGTGTTTCAAAATGAGTCGGCAGCGGGCAGGCAGTAAATGTACAGAACGCCAGGATAAAGCAATCCGTATTCAGTAGCAGGTATTAAGCAGCGAGCGGGCAGTAGAGGTATGAAACGTAAGGATAATGCAGTCCGTGATCAGTAGCAGGTAGTCGGCAAGGAGAAGCCAGCAGAAGCACAAACGTCAGTGTTCAAGAGCAGAGGGTTGATACCAGGGAATCAATTCAGAACAGGACTATACAAGGAGGGAAAACAAGATCCAGGAACAAGAACACTGAAACCGTGACTCACAACTTCAATTAGAAGCACCCAAGTCAACGCTCAGCTGAGTTTTATGGAACATGAGAGGTGGGGTGTAACGTGCCCACGCTGGTCAGGTGATCGTGTTTTTGCACCGTTTCCATGACAGTGGAACACGCGGATGCAGAGCACCGCCTCTGGAAGTTGTGTCCCCAGCTTCACCAAGGCAACTTCCAGTGTTGCAGAAATGGAGAGTTCTTGTATGATAGAAATGGGCTAAGGGTTTCCTATGAAGTGAGGCTGTAGCCAAGGCACACCGAAACTGTGGTGAGGCCATGACACAGATAGACAGTTCAATTTGCTTCATCACAGTACGGGACTCACCCTCGTTAGCTCTCCCCTTGGCATCCCTCTGTCGGATTCATATAGCCGTTCCAACACACTGTTCACAGGTTACTTTGCTTTATCTCAAACTGTCAACATAGGCCTCCCTCCGTCGGGTTCAGTATGGCCTTTCTTTAACATATTTCATGTATCGCTAACAATTCATATCTCTCATTGTCATCAGAAAGATTTCTTTTGGCATCCCTCTGTCGGGTTCACACTTACCTTATTTTAAAATGTTTACAATCTTCCTTGGAAAGCGAGGGGGGTTCCATTTCCCTAGCTTTCTCTCGGCAATGGGTCAGAGACTTTCAATTGTACAAAGGATTTGACGTGACCCTTGTAGGACCACTCTGACACATCACGCCACCATCTCCTAGGGCCTTCTGGTACTTGTAGTTCAAAACAGATCCTGGTCAGAGTCTTTTGAATGAGCGCCCACGTAGTGCCAGACCCCTCTGCACCTGGACCTTAAATGGGCTTTTTTTTATAGTTCACAAACACACAAGTTCTTTGTCCATCAGTTCCTTACGTTCATAATGTTGCTACTTGCAACCTTGGAGTCAGCACAGCTCGGTTTGCTATCAGCTTCCTCCAATTCACCGGCTGTGCTGAACCCATTGGTTTCTCTGGTCTCTGGAGTCAAGGACAGTACCACGGTAGCCTGCTCACCTCCCCGCCTGCACTATTAATGCAGGAGGCCCCTGTGCAGCATTGACATCTGTTGCTCTGCACGCTAGCTGTAAATCCCAGTTTTATGATTTCTCTTTCAGAGGCTTTGCAGGTCTGGGCTGAAAAGGGCAAAGGCATCTCCCTCCTTGTCTTCCTTTTAGGTTTCACCGTTGGCCTTGCTTGTAGTGTGCCCTCGTGCTCCACCTTTTATCCCTATGGGGAAGGTAAAGGGCTGGCAGGTGTGCTTGATTATTGTCAATTGCCTGACTCTGCAGACCCGTGTTTTGGGACATGTCGGGTAAACGGCTCTGGTGTTAGTCTCTAGTCTGTTACTGTCGGAAAAGCGGGGTGGGCGATAGAGCTTCTAAGTATCTTACTGGGCAGGATGGGGAAAAGGTGTTACAAGGAAGGGGGTACCGCGACTCAACCATCGGTGTCCCACTTCCACTCCCCGAGGACCCCTCATCCAGGTGATCCTCCCCACTGGTCCACTCCCAAGAACTCGATCCAATAGCGATCGCTGTGTCCTGGCCACCTGGATGACAGATCCCCAGGGACTAGTGAGACACCTTCAGGTTTCTCACAGAAGCCAGGATTAAGTTGTTCAGGCAGGGCCTGAAAGAAGAGCTAAAGGATGATTTAGCTTGAGTCCCTTGTCCAGCTACCTTCCAAGATCTAATCACACTGGTTCTACAATTGGAATACTGATTACAGGACAGAAGATCAGAAAAGAGATGTATACGACCTTCATTTTCAAACCAGATGCCACGACCTGTCGCAAGAACAACACCAGATCTGGAACCCCCAGAGCCTATTGTGAAAAACCTGAGAACATCGTCACAATTTCTTCCCTTGGATCCTCAGCTCAGGTGACCAGGGCACAGCCATCGCCTTTGGATCCAGACCCTGGGAGTGCACAAGCGTGGGAGGATCACATGAGTAGGGAATCCTTGGGGAGAAAAAAGAGGATGCCCAAGGGTGACATGCGTTATTCTCTTCCTCTTTCCTGATAGCCATCATCCTGTTCTCCCTCAGCCTTTGCTGAACACTATCCTTCTTTTCCTGACAGTAATATACCAGACTTTCCTATTAGCTCTATAAGACACTACATCTCCCTCAATCCCTATTTCTTACTTGCCTGTCTAAGTACTGAGATGAGGAAGAAACAACATATAGGAGGAACAATTACCCATAGGAACCAATGTACATGAGTTCCTATGGGAAGTCTCCATTGTGTCCCACTAATGAAGTCAGGCAGGGTCAGGCAACCAAGCACAAGCAGACACACCTGACTTCATTTACCTCTGGCTGGGAGTATAAAGGCAGCAGTCAGAAACAGCATTTTGATCAAGCTGGAACTGCAGAGAGCACCAAGAAAGCCCAGAAGCAGGAAGGAGCAGAGGGAACTGTGGAGAGTGTCCAGAGGAGAACGTAAAGGCAAGGTGCTGACCCAGTGCCTGTATGGGGCTTGTGAGAAACCTGAAGGTGTCCCACCCACTAGTCCCCGGAGATCTGTTGTCCAGGTAGCAAGTACACAGCCATAGCTATTGGATCCAGTTCCTAGGGTGGACCAGTGGGGGAGGATCACCTGGACGTGAGGTGTTCGGGGAGTGGAAATGGGACACCAAAGGTTGAGACGTGGTACCCCCTTCCTTTTAACACCTTTTCCCCATCCAACCCTGTAGGATATTTGGAAGCTCTACCCCCCCACTTTTTCCGACATGAACACTTTATTACACTGTAACAGACAACAGACTAACACTTGAGCAGTTTAACAGACATGTCCCAACACATGGGTCAGGCAGAGTCAGGCAATTGACAATAACCACGCACACCTGACGGCCCTTTACATTCCCCACATGGATAAAAGACGGAGCATGAGAGCACATTTTGAGCAAGGCTGAACGCACGAGGCAACAGCTCCACCGAACTGCCAGTTCAAACGGAGGAGAAAGGCGGCGAGACCTGGAGGGAAGACGAAGGGGGAACTTCTCTTGCCCTTTTCAACTCAGACCCGCAAAGCCTCCAAAAGGGAAATCATAAGACCAGGAGTTACAGTCGACATGTGAAGGAGTAGATGGCAACGGTGCATGGTGACCTCCCGCATTGATAGCACAGGCGGGGAGGCATGCTGGCTGCCGTGGTACCATCCTTGACTCCAGAAACAAGAGAAGCCAACGGGTTCAGGACAGCCGGTGAGTCATAGGAACCTGAAAGCAAACCGAACTGTGTTGAGCACAAGGTTGCAAGTAGCAACATTATATGAACGCAAGAAAGCTTTAAGTAGAAAGAACTTGTGTGTGTGTTTGAACAGGGCCAGCTGTAGAGTGGTCAGGCAGACCAAGGAGTACTCATTCAAAGGACTCTCGCTGGCCCCTTTGGTTTCGCGTTAAAACTGCAAATATCAGAGAGCCCTAGGAATGGGTGGTGTGAGGTGTTGGAGTGGTCCTACAAGGGTCTCATCAAATCCCCTGTACAATCGAAAGTCTCTGACACATTCCCAAGAGAAAACTAGGGGAAGGGATCCCTGCTTTCTGCTAAGATTGTTAATTGTGGAATAAGGCAAGTGTGAACTGACAGAGAGATGCCGAAAGAAAGCTAGGAGAAGGAAAACCCTGCTTTCTGATGATAATGAGCAAAACATGAACTGTGATAGAAATGCATAAACTGTGTTAAAGAAGGCTGAAGTGAGCCCAACGGAGGCAGGCCCATTTTTGTAAGGAGGATCCGAGCCCAGGAGAGGGAATCATAGGGGCGAAGACCAATCGCCCAAAGTACAAGATAGCCAGTAGAACTTTTGTTAGTTGTTTTGAATCAGCAGGCCTTGTAAGGCAAGAGACTTTTGATAGAAAAGAGACCTAGCCCCTGAAGGTTCTGATATCGTTGAACTGGAACTGGGAGCCTCGGGCTGGAAAGGCCCAGGAGTGTGCTGTGCTCAGGAGTTCCGACTTGTCCCGTGCTTGAAACGTGGGGAAGGGAGACCAAACCATACCATCCTGACTTATCATTTTGTGAACACTTCTTTCTTTTCTGGTGAACATTATCCCACACTCTTTTTGTAACTTAATGGTAAGAGTTGCCAATAAATTGTTTTAGTATAGGCCCTTTTTATTTGACAAGACACCACTAGGACTTCCTTATTATTTGATGGTCGTAGCTTGCTGCCATCTTAGATTTAGGTTTAGATTAGATGTTTATTTCACCCATTATAAAGTTCAATAAACACCCTTGATCTGAGATCACTTCTGTCTGTCTTTAATGTTGCCACCATGTGTTCCTTACAGGCTATAGCGCAGCAGAGAAGCTGGGTCTCCCAAGGGCCAAAGAAGGCAGACTGCAGCCTGCTGGCTGTTTCCACTGCAATACTCGTTTCCCCAAGGCATGTGAAAAGAGGCCCATCTGCTTGAAGGGCAGGTGGTGAGACCCTGACCTCAACCAAGGAGTTGCCCACCAGCGCTGCACTATCCGGGTGAGTCTCATGACCAGAGGAAGAGAGGAACATGGTAAGAGTGTGTGTGGCTGGAACGGGAGAAGGAGGCATACGTTTAATGAAAGAGGAACTGCATTCTGGGACTTATAGATTAGGGAAACAGCATGATTTAAAAGCCAGAAAAGAGAAGTGCCCAAGAGGAATGGCATTCTGGGACTTGGAGTGTGAGAAAACAGTTAAGAAAGTCATGCTGAACTTTAAAACTGTTGTTTTGAAATACGTTTTATTACAGGTTCAAGCCCAACAGAGGGAAACCTAGATGAAAAAGGATTTTGTTGAACTTTATGAAACTACAAGACCCAAGAGTCATTGGGGTAGAAGAGTAAAGTACAACGAAGTTGAAAGTCGAAGTGGTCCTGTGGAGGTCTGTGAAATATCCTTGCACAATCGAAAGTCTTTGACATTAGGGAAAGGTCTGAGCCCGGTTGAGGGAGACCTGGAATGTGAATAAAGCTTGGGGAAGGGAGCCTCCTCCCCGGCATTGTGACTGAAAGGTCCATGCCTGACTGAGGAAGACCTTTGCTGATTTGAGATTGTGTTTGCACTTGGGGAAGGGAACCCCCTGAACTGTAATTTGAGAGGTACGAGCCCGGCCGAGGGAGACTTGTATGGAACGGTGAAATGAACTGAAACCAAGTAACTTTGTTGTAGAATGCCAAGTCGGCCCTGATCTACGATCTGAACTACATCTTGAGAGTCTAGAGTCAGAGTGTGTCACGCATCCTAAGTGGGCCACCTTACCGCGTGAGGTTAAACATGGGGAAGAAACATTGCTGAGCCACATTGACATATAATGTGGACACTGATTTTTCCTTTTGTGCATTTACCTTTCCCTCTTCACATTTATTATATTAGAGTATGGGCAGGCATTCATTTTTGTTTTAGTATAGGCCACTTTTATTTGACTATAGATTGACTAGGACTGCATTTTCTTTGATTTGATGGTCGAGACTATTTCCATGTTAGATATGGGGCTAGATAGGAGCTTTCCAACCCCATCCAAATATTCAAATAAAGGTTTTGGAATCTTGCAGACCTTGTGTCTGTCGTACTTTTCATACCATGAATCTCCCACATATGGTGTCAGAAGTGGGACAAGACTCAATTGAAACAAGTTGGGGAACCCACTTATATGAAGAAAAAATGATTTTAGAATCCCATAATATTAGAGAAAGAGCGAATGAACAACTCTCTCCAAGGTGATTCAGAAATCTTTGAGTCAAAAGGCAAACTCAATCAAGACCCTTTTTCCATCAATGGGGTGAAGTTTAAGGAAAGAGTATGATGCTCCGCAAAGACTATCACAGGCCAAAAGGTAGGGATCCAAACTTCCCCTTGACCAAACAAGCCATGTTTCTCATTAAGAAAAAAGTAAATATATGTATATATATATATATATAGAGCAATATATATACCATCTTTTCTACCCTCATACCTGTCAGATCCCTAGTAGACACAAAGTGATTATTTCTTTAGAAATTAGGGCAGAAATACCAATCCACTCTGTCATGTATCTCATGCCCCTAGGTCAGGAGTGCACAACTGATTTTGGCAGAGGGCCGAATGTACCTTACATGCTGCCTATATTGGGCCAAAAAGTAAATGTGGGAGGGGCGGGAGGCCTTTTCAACCCCCAATTTTTATTAAACACATGGAAAAATAATACATTTTTGGAGGTGTACCAGTCTTTATTTGTATTTCAAACTTACATTTTGTAGTACACATTTTACATTCCACTTTTAGTATTTCTTTCTTTGCAAAGGACATATTGGCACTACAATAAATATGCAAATCATACAGGATGAAAAGACTGCACTCAAACATTTCACAAGTTATGTTGGTTTAGATTTGGAAGGCACAAGATGCCATTTTGCTCAGCAACTGGCACGGCTATAGTGAGCAATGAACCATGAGTACTTGGGAGATGAACAGTGGGGGGCACTGATAAGCAGCCCAAAGATGGCTGCTTAGCCTTTCAGCTCTGCATGCTGCCAACGAGTATGATCTCATAATGGCAGTTTTCCTGTGCTCCTGAACTTCTGAAGCGGGTCATACATCATTAAAGCGGTGAGCCCAAGTCCTGAGTGAAACGCACATCCGTGAGCGAAGATTCGTATGTGAGAGCTGGGTGCATCGGCGTGCTGCCAGCGGCTGCCCAAGGAGCCGCGAGCTGTTGTAGTGACCTCACAGTGAGATCAACCTGGAAACTGGAGCTGGCCTGACCTCAGCGCCCAACAACGTGCTCCTGCGCCTGCGGATGAGCCAGCCTGTGCGGGGTCCTCGCCCTTCCCTGTTTTAATCACCAGAGCGACGAGCGGCCCTGCGGGGTCACCAGCGAGGGAGCTTCCCCTAAAAGACTTGGCACACTGTAGCTGCGGGCGCCCACATCACGGCCCGGCCGCCTGATCTCCCGGCACTGGGCCCACTGGCGGACTAGAGGCGGTGTTAAGTATTTCAATCAGGCAATACACCCTGGTCTCAGCCTAGTATGCAGCGCACAGCTGAAATGCTTATTTTATTATCTTTATAGGTTTCATATTGTGAGTGATATACCACTCATATCAGACCCCTTCTCAAAATACCACAGGTCACAATGGACCAGGAATCAGGCTGGTAGGTAAAGGTAATATTTATTTATTTATTTTTTAATTTAAAATTCAAATCAAACATATTCTTTTTAATAGGGAGCAGCAATCACCAATGTGGTGACAATAACAGATAAGAAGGTATGTAAGGCAGTTAAATTCACTTTTAGCAACAGAGAAGGAAAACATCAGAGAAAAGAACACTTTTGACTTGTTTGGAAAGATAGCATTTAAGTTAAGATTTCCCCCTGCAAAATAGAGAGAAGGAAGCTTCAGCTAATCAGGAATAAGGAATGATAAATAGAATTTGAATACGGCCTTCCCTCCCCAAACAAGAGAGAAAAATGGGTTTGAAATCTTACACTTTTAAAATGACATTCTAAAATGGCTTAGCAAAACACTGAAAAGTGTGCAAAAATCCTTATATCAGTACACATTTCTAGAGGAGCAACATTGGAAAGATGCCAACAATCATGAGCTATAGTTTTAGCAAAAGTAAACACTTTGGGCCTCATTACGAGTTTGGAGGTAGCCATGGAGCTATGGAGCTATTAGCTCCATGGCTGCATCCAAACAAGGCTCCTTTTCCGGGTTCCTGCAATGGGGAACTACCGGGTCATTCCGACATAGGGGGACCCGGTAAGTCCTCCTTGCAGGAACCATTCCCCATTCCCATTTGCAGGTAACAACGGGCACATTATAAGAGTCCCATTCTTACCTCCTTCTTCCCCTCACAGGCCCCTGACGTACTGGCCCACTTCATTCCGTGAGCGCAAGCCTCATAATTAGGCCCTTTGAATCTTAATGGAAGTTTGGAAATAATTTAACATGATAATCACACGTGTAAAATTTTGCAGAAATGTGGATTCCCGCCTAAAATTAACCAAACGGTTTTTATGAAAAACAGGTGAAATATACTGATTTGGAGTCCTAGGTATACCGCAGAGTTGAAATGAAGTCTCCAGCTATTAAATTGAGTGAGTTATGCAATGTTGAATGAGAAGCGTTTTTGGAAAATAAAGGCACGAAAAAGAAAACAGAAATCAATTTTTACAAGGATGGTTATGCTCTACACTGGGGCATTCAGGCTAGGTTACCAGATTGAAACACAGTAAGCTCTAGAGTTGATCCGTGAAACCAACCCCAGCACCTCCGTGCCCACCCTGGCGGACTCAGTCCGAATACCCGAGGGACGATTAAGGGTTTGGGATTTCACAAGAAAAAATTATTTGAAGGAGTTAACAGTAGCGCAAAGAATCAAAGGCAAGGTTTCAAGAATGATTGTGACAATATTACAAGTTCTTTAGGTAAGGATAGGATGTTTTAGAGATTGGGATGGAACAAAACAAGGCAAGGTATGCTATGCGTTTCTATGCTTCCTATTAATACTTACAGTCCACTTTAATTTAGGATTTTGGACCATCAAGGGTTCTGGTCATCACACTGATCAGGTCTAACCAAGGAGAGCTGGGCTACTCGGACGGAACAGGATCAGGTGGGCAGTTCTGGTCACCAGACTGCTCTGGACTGGAGACTGCACTGGACTGTACTGGTTACTGGAGACTGGAGATCAGTGGGATGGCGAGTTTGCAGCAGGCATGTATTTAGTAGTACCAAGCCAGCTGGATCAGAATGCTTCCCTTAGGTTTTTGGGACTTTTAGAGTTTGAGGCCTAGCTGAAAAAGGAGTTCAGCAATGCTGAGGCCTTAGCTTTGTAAGCAAAATCAGGAATCAGGAACAAGGATGGAGAAATCAGGAACAGGGCGCCATGGAGAAAGCAGGAAGAAGTCAGTAATCAGTCTGTGTGTGTGCTGTGAGGTTACATTATATATCATGCCAAATGACATCACTAACTTATATGGCAGGGGCAGACTTACTGTCCACACCCCTAATGCTAGGTTTGGGCAAGAGCAACGTTTCCGCCTTGCTTTTCGCTGATTGGATGACAGAAAAGGATGTCATATTTATGGGATGATTTTTACAATGACTAGAACCTCCCCTAGCCACTGGAACCAAAATCTAACTTTCACACAAATACGTATTTATGGAGTTATGACCTCTAAGAAAATCAGATACACGGGTTACATATTTCGTGGGTCACATTTCAATCCAACTCCCAAGTCTGTGGGACCTGGTTTAGTATTTCTGTTACATTTTGGCAATTTTAACCATGAAAGATTTAGCCTAACATTTCCCAATTTTGTACATAGATGCACCTTTACCCCTAGAATAAGTGTATAAAATGTTATATTCGCCGCATTAATACTTTTCGCGCCATCGGTTATTCTTTATAACTTTATAACTTCTGTTCCTTATTCAGTAGTAAGTCCTACCAAGTCTTACATTTCTTTTTCCCAAGTGTAAGCACATGTCAATCACATGTCAAAGCACATATCAATGAAGTAGAATGAGGGGCCTCTCCCTTGTGAGTGAAGCTTCCTGCCCCTGGAAGAGTGAGTGTTTTAGCCTGCTATTGTATTAGCCTGGGGCAAAGATGAATGTCTAATGCCGACTGGGAAACTCCATTCTCCTCGGTATTCAAGGACTCCAGCTAGCAATTAGTCTTTTCCTGTTCCAGCAGTTGAGGTGTCACCCTTTCTCAGGGCTAGGAACTGGCAGAGCAGGTTTTTTTTAATATAGTTTACCAGCTTATCCTGGGTTTAGCTTTGAGTTTCACCTTTTGAATCTTTACTTTAAACCTATGGAATTAAACAGTTTATAGGTGGATTTTTAACAGTAGCAAATCATTTTACATTCTTAAATAATCAAGCCTTTACACAATAATATACTACAGAAGTTTTTAAAAATAGGCAATTTTGCTTTTCATTCAGGAAAAAGCACATTTAACTTACTTCTTTAAATTTGGTTTTTATCTGCAGCAATACACATTTTAGTCAGCTCTAGTCCTTTCCTTGAGTACTGGAGTTGTTTCAGTATGAATAAATGTATGAAGCCTTTGTTTAGAGTCTTTCTCTGGACAGCTGATTCTTTACATACTGTTGCAAAGAAATAGCCATGTTTCCCATGGAAAATGAAAAACAAAGTCCCTGGGTTGCTTTTTTCAAAGATACTTTTGGTATGAGCTGTCATTCAAATGAGGCCCGGTTCCTCTGAGACTCAAGACTGATCCTGGGCATTGCAGGGCCCTATAATCACAGTGGTTCATAAGAAATGAATGGATTTAGTGCCAAAACAGCACTTTTTAAGGTTGAAAGGATGGCATTTTAAAGAGGCATTTTGAATTTTCAGCACAATAATGCTGCTCCTTTCCTTTGCTTGATGTAAAATGTTGCAGAGCACACTGGCATACTCCTGCAGTGAGTACTCTGTTTTACCCCACCTGAAATGTGATTGGTAGGGTAGTGCAGCCATCTTCTGGTTGTGACCACACGCAGTTTCGAGATCTTGGCATGCACATGGGGTCAGCGCTGCCATTGTGTGCTGTTTCTTGCCCCAATGCAGCAAGTGATGTAGTGAAGCATAGCTGAGTGGGTCAAAATATCCCACAGAATCCCCCCCGACTTTGTCTGGACTTCCAGTCGTCGGGGAGTTGGGCAAGTGGGATTTTTCTTTCTTGAAAAAGCAGGTTCAGTTGGGGAGGAGTCCTTCTTCCATCAACGAATGATGTGACACACTCTCCTCACTGCCTCTGTTTGGAATGTGGAACGATACCCCCACCTTCTCTCAGGTTTCCTTTTCTGGTGTGGAGCAACACTCTGGATTTATTTGGGTTTTTCCTTCCGGATCCCCGAGGATGTCCTCCTTGGCAATGGCAGTGCAATTAGTGCATATCTATAAAACAGAACACAAACCAGTTATGACAATTTTCACCCCTACTGTCCTCCATCGGGATTTCAGTAGTGGTATATACATGCATTCAATGAACATTGAAATATCTATATGCTTCAGAAGTATCCCCTACTGGGTTTTCTATGGACTCTTCTATTCTCTGCAAAGTGTGCCTGTGGTGGCAGCTCTTTAGCTAATTGATGTGGACCCACTTTTTTTCTTCTGTCAAGTCGTTCTGGGGATGCGGATTCTGTAGGCGACTGGCAAGATTTTGTCCACAATTTCAAAAGGTCCCCGCCAGCTAGGCAAAAATGTGCACTCCTTTGGAAATTGTACAAGTAGACCCTGTCTCCTACTTGATATTCCTTTTTGGTTGTCTTTAGATCATAGTGGGTCTTTATGCTGTCTGCAGATCTTTCTAGATTCCGCTGAGCAGACGCAAAAGCATGTGGAAGGTGTTTTCTCAGATTCTCAACATACTCATGAGTTGTTGAGGCATTTATCAATGTCTGCTCTTGGGTTCTATAGAGCAGATGCTGGGGTAGCACCATCCTTCGCCCAGTCAACAGTTCAAATGGAGACATTTTAGTTGCAGAAGAAGGGGTAAATCTGATGGCCATCAGGACAAGTGGTAATTGAATATCCCAACTTGGTCCAGAGTCTGCCACAAACTTTTTTAGCATGCTCACAATGGTTTTATTGTACCTCTCAACTCCGCCACTAGAGGACAGCAGTATGCAATGTGTAGTTTCCTTTTTAACCCAACTATCTCCCACATCTTTGTCATCACTTTGCTGGTGAAGTGACTACCTCGGTCAGACTCATTCCTTTGGGGTAGTCCAAAACGAGAGAAGATGTGATTGATCATCAGGGCAGCTGCTGTTTTTGCCTTGCAATTTGGGGCTGGGAGACATTCCACCCATTTAGTAAAAAAGAATGTTACGGTTAACATGTACTTGTTCCCCCTAGAGGAGCAAATCACGGGCCCGATGAAATCTACTTGTAAATCTGACCAAGGCAGTGTCATCCCCTTCTTTTGGAGGGGACCTCGGTGTGTGAGTGATGTTGGCTGAAATTGCGCACACACAAGACACCCCTTCAAGTATTGGTGGAGGACCTGCCCCATGTGTGGCATGTATGCAACCTATCACAAGATTTCTAAGGTAGTATGAAACCCCCGTTGACTGGCTGTGGCAGCATCATGGGCGTGATTTAGCATCAGGCTTTGGAATGAGGTAGAGGCCACCCACTGGTCACAGCCAGATATGGATCTCCTCACCAACAAACTGTCTTAGATTCAGAACATTTTTGGACATTTCATCAACACTCTGAGGTCCTCTTTCCCAATGCAATCAATATCCATCAGGGGAAAGTACTCAGGGTCCTCAATGTGTTGATAAAACTTACCAATGATTGGATCCCCTTTTTGAGCCATGATAAAATCAGCATCTGGCTTCTCCTTACTCCACTGAGCAGTTGAGAGTTCATTGTGAGCATTTGTCTGGGACCTAGTGTTATGCTCACCTGATATCCCTGGGGGCGTCTGGAAGGCTCTGAGATCTGGAACTCTGGATGCGTAGTTGCCCAGTGCTGAATAATGAATCTGCAATTACAGAAGGGAGGATTTGTGATAACTGTCTCTAATGGGTGAATCTCCCACCTCCCTCAGACCAATTCCCTTCCCAATGGGTTCTTTTGTCACCTTAGTTATTTGTATGGTGAGTTATCCATCCTGCATATCTTGTGCTGGGGCACTTGACGTTTGTTGGCGAGCTGCCCGAGTTGCTTCACTGGTGCAGTACGCCTTCCTTGGACCCAGGCCTGCTGTGACCCCAAATCTGCTGGTAGGCAGGTAGGTTTGTTAATTGTAAGTCTTTGTTCTGTTTATGGTGATAATTTGTTAAAGTCTTTATCTCCTTCTTTTCAGGTGCGAAGGTCTTGATGCTGGCATGCCGGATGGAGAAGCATGTTTCTAGGTAAGAGAAAGCGCGAAGCGCAGCGCCTTTCTTGTCTTTTAAAGCTAACCTGTGTTTTCTTCTTCTTCTCCTCACAGGCCGCTGTGGTGCTGCAAGTGGATGAGAGTGCAATGAAAAACAGGCCCCCGGAATCTGGTAAGGTAAGTACAGCGCTGTGCGGTTGTTTAATATTGAAAGCCAACCTGAATATGTCTCTTTTCCTTTGCAGATGTTGCTGTGCTGCCTCCGGTGGAAGCGTGGCATAGCACGATGGAATTCAGGTAAGACTGATGGAATTCGATGTTTTGGAAGTGCGCATTCTAATATTGTTTTTCCCTTTCTCGTTATTGCAGGTCGCAATGTTCGAACAGCAGCTGTGGTAGCGGTTCACTGGAAGTCCTTAAGTTAGTACTCACAGGTGGGTGATGTTTCTTCTTCTCTCGGTTTCCACAGATTGCAGCCCAGTTGAGATGCTGAGTGCTGGATGGTGTTTTCTCAGGTAAGACAGAATTATCTTCTTCTTGTTCTTGCAGGATTACAGGAAGATGCTGAAGACCAGGAGCTGGACACGGTGAGCGTCACGCTGCTGGTTGCAGAATAACACGAAGCGTGTTCTGCAGTCAGAGTGTGGTTTATATAGCCCAGATAAAGTAGTACCAGGGAAAGTAGTTCCAGGCCTGCCACACCCAAAACACTAGACCGCATGGCTTGGTTCTCAGAACTAGACTGTGTGGGTGCTTCCATGTTGGATTTAAAGGCCCATGTACATAAATGGGACCTAGTTTGAACAGCCCTTCCTTCCTACATATGAGCCTGGTGCCAAAGGTGCCAGGAATGGCTCCAGGAGCCATTTTACAGTGGTTCTAAAGCCCTCAGGGTTCTGGTGGAAGCCTGCTTGTGGCACAACTTGTGCCCCCTCACAGTGGTCATGACAGCACTCCCCCCCAAGGCCCCTCTCATGGTATCCTTCCTGTCCAGTCCGGGTTTGGTGGGATTATCCAGGTGAAACCTCTTAATCAGACGTGGTCGGGAATATGTTCACTTGGTTCCCAAGTTCTGTCTTGAGGCCTGTACCCTTTGCAGTCCACTAAATAGTTTAGCTTAGATCTCGTACGTTTCGAATCCAGGATGTTTTTAACTTCAAATTCAGGCTCTCCATCAACTAGCACAGGTTTTGGTGGTGTTAAGATTTGGGTACCAGGTTGTACGGGTTTTACAAGTGACACATGGAACACCGGATGAATTTGCATGCTTGGTGGTAATGCTAACTTGACGGCCACCAGATTTATCACCGATTCGATGGTATAGGGTCCCAGATATCTTGGACGCAAGGTCCGGGTACTTTTTATGGGCACATGTTTTGATTCCAACCAGACTTCGTCTCCAACTTGGTAATCGGGAGCTTTCTTTCGATGCCGGTCCGAGAATTTATTTTGTCTGTCTTTGGCTTGCAGTAAATGTTCATTTGCCCTTTTGAAGGCTATGCTTGTGTGTAGAGTCTTTACTGCTGGCAGTTCCAAGGTCGTGGGGAGTCTAGTTCAGAGGTACGTGGATGTCTTCCGTATATTGTGTAGAACGGGCTTTGTCCCGTGCTGGTGTGTATGGAGTTATGGTATGCGTATTCCACTATCCATAACAAGTCTTTCCAATTCTCTTACACTTGATGCTGCATGCAACGTAGATACTGTTCTAATGTCTGGTTTGTTCTTTCTGTTTGTCCATCCATTTGGGGGTGATGGCTAGTGGAAAATCGAACATCGATCTGTGCCATGGTACAACATTTCCTCCAGAAGTTGGATACAAATTGGCTTCCACGATCTGAGATTAGGACTGAGGGGAAACCATGCAGTTTTATAATCTGTTCAAGAAATGCTTTTGCCAGACAGGTAGCATTAGGAAGTCCTTTGAATGGAATGAAATGTGCCATTTTGGAGAACAGGTCTACAACCACCAGAATGGTATTAAAACCTTGACAGGGAGGTAGGTCCGTAATAAAATCAAGAGAAAGAGTATACCAGGGTGCCGGTGGAATATCCAGTGGTTGTAGGAGGCCAGCTGGTTTCTGTTTTTGTGATTTATTCTGTGCATATATCCCACAGGATAGAACAAATCGAGCAATGTCCTTACACCAGGTTGGCCACCAATAATTCCGTTTAACCATGGCTAGAGTCTTAGCAATTCTGTGATGGCCTTCGATCAGGGAATCGTGATAACCAGACATGACCAATTCTTCCAGATCTTTACTTGGTAGATATAGTCGTTCCCTGAAGTAGGGTAATCCATCCAGAACCGTGTGATGTTCATTTTGGGAATTCCATTTCTGCAAGATCTCAGGGTTCATAAAGGTTCAAATCCTATCTTGAAGTTTACTCAGAGTCAATGTGGTGGTGAGTCCCAGTAGTTTACCACTTGAGATGATGGCAACAGGGTCCAGGGTCCAGGGTACTGTTTGTTTTCTCTTCAACACCCATACGAGACAAGGCATCGACCTTCCCATTCTGAACTCCTGGTCGGTATGTTATTACGTAATCATATTCTGCAAAGAATAGAGCCCACCACAACTGTTGTGACGATTGGGCTTTTGCTGACTTTAGGTATTGAAGGTTTCGGTGATCTGTGATTAGTGTGATGGTATGTCTGCTACCTAATAGATACTGCCACCAGGATTTAAAGGCTGATTTTATTGCCAACAATTCTTTGTCTGTAATTGCATAGTTAAGTTCTGCTGGTGAGAATTTACACGACCAAAAGGCCACGGGGTGTAATTGGCCTATCTCTGGATCACTTTGAGAGAGAACTGATCCCATAGCTACGCTGGAAGCATCAGTTTCCACTACATAGGGGAGATCAGGGCGAGGACTTCGTAAAATTGGCGTAGAGGTGAATCTTTTCTTGAGTTCTTGAAAGGCCTGTTCCACCTCTTCAGTCCATTGGAATTCATTGTTGTTTTTCAAAGTAACGATGTGATTGGGTGGACTATCCGTGAGAAATCTGGAATAAATCGGCGATAAAAATTCACAAAGCCGGGCATGCTTTGGGTTCCTTTAAGTGAAGAAGGTGACGGCCAATTAAGGATGGCATCTACTTTGTGTAAATCCATCTTGACTCCCTTTGGCGAGAGAACAAAACCGAGGAACTCAACTTCGGTGACATGGAAGGAGCATTTCTCGAGTTTAGCGTACAGTTTGTGCTGGCGAAGGTTTGCAAGGACTGAGCGAACATGTTCCACATGATCTCTTTCAGAGGGGGAATACACCAGGATGTCGTAAATATAGACCAGGGCATAGACATCGATTAATTCCTGTAATGCATCATTCATGAAGTATTGGAATGCAGCGGGAGCGTTGCACAGCCCGAGAGGCATTACCTGATATTCGTACAGGCCATACTTGGTGCGAAACACGGTTTCCATTCATCCCCTTTCTTCACACGTACAAGGTGGTATGCTCCTCTGAGGTCTAGTTTGGTGTAGATTGAGGCATCCTTGACTTGGTCCAACAGTTCCGGGATAAGGGGCAAAGGGTAGCGTTTTTTTACTGTGATTTGATTAAGTATGCGGTAATCGATGCAAGTCCTCAAATCACCTTCCTTCTTGGGTACGAAGAATAAGGGAGAGGCTGCCGGTGACTTTGACGGGAAACCCATTAGCCCGGTATTGATCCAGATAGGACTTCAAGTGGAGATTTTCAGTTTCCGTAAGTGCATACATTCGACCACAAGGAACCTGTGCACCAGGTATCAGGTCGATCTGACAGTCATAGGGCCTATGTGGCTATAATGTGTTAGCCTGTTCCTTCTGAAAAACATCTTGATAATCCTGATATTCTTTTGGTAGGGTGTCCATTGGTCCTGCGATCCCCGCTGCTATTCCTTGAACAGATTTCAGGTTTGGCTGTGGTATAGATTTCGGGTAGCAAGCGTAGGTGCATTCGTCGGAAAAGGTTAGTCTTTTTGCACGCCAGTCTATGTAGGGATTGTGAGTTACTAACCATGGCATCCCTAAGATCAACCGGAACTGAGGAGCTTTGATGAGGTCAAACGTGATTGCTTCTTGATGTCCATCCTGACACAGAAGGGTTAATTCCGTTGTGCATTGGGTTACTGGTTCCGAAGCAATTTCTGTACCGTCAACAGTCGTTACCTTTTCAGTTGTTGGTTTTGTGTATAAGGGAAGTCCCATTTCTGTTGCCAGATGTCAATCTATGTAATTACCAACTGCTCCGCTGTCTATATATGCCTCTATGGCATGCATCCGTGACGGTCGTTGGTGATTAATCAAGGTTACTGGTAGGGCGAAATGTGAGGTCTGTGACTCATCCTTCTCGCTCAACAAGCAGACCTCTATGCTTGCCGGGCCTAGTAGTTTTCCGATTCCTTTCCATCATCTTCTTTCTCTGTAGCACCTACCACCTTCCTTGGAGGTTTCACTTGGCAGAGGTAGTGACCCGATTTACCACAGTATAGGCATAACTGTAGCTGTCTCCTCTTGTCTCTTTCACCTCTGGTTAAAGGGGGTCATACTCCTCCAATCTGCATGGGTTCTGTGGTATTTTCTGATGGACGTTGAACATTATCTTTTGAACGTACGTCCATGGCAAGATTTTTTAATCTACTTCGGTCTGTTCTTCAATCCTGTAATCTGTGGTGCAACTGAACTACCAGGTTGATAAACTCTGCACAGTCTTTAGGTGGGTCTACCACTTGAGCAAGGACATCCTTCAGGTCTCCTCGTAGGCCCCGATTAAACAACGTGGTTCTTTTATCTTCTGGTCACCCCACTTCTACGACCAGTCTATTAAACGTGGCAATATAAGTCAAGCAAATCTTGATTCCCTTGGCGAAGGGACAGGAGTTCGTTATCAAGAGCTTGTCCATGCAAGTGTCGAGCAAATAACTTTTCCATCTCCTGTTGAAAACCCCTGAAGTTCTGCAGTAGTGGGTCATCCCGGCTCACTAAAGGTAACGACCAGTCTGCGGCACTTCCACTCAAATATCATAACATAAAGGCCACCCTCGCCTGGTTGTTTGGGAAAGGCCCAGCCCTACAAAGAAAATGGAGGCGGCACTGGTTCATGAATGTTGTGTACCTTCTGGGGTCTCCATTAAACCGTTCTGGTGGTGCCAGGGGTACTGCTCCCGGCAACGTTATCTGTACTGGATTGACTGATGATGGTGTAGCAACGGATGGGGCGAATCCGGGCAATGGAGCCTGCCCCGCCTGTGTTTGTAGTAGCTGTTTGCTTAGTTCATCAGTACGGTCTTTTGTGACTATTAACTCTCGTCTTAAGGCATTGGTTTCCTGCCGGGCTGCGTGTTCCTCAGCGCGTAATTGTCCCAAAAGCTGGGCTAAGTGATCAGTTTCAGATGTCTCCATGACGCTGTTATGCTTGAACTAAAATGGGGCTGGTGCGCAATGCATTCTGGGAGCGCTCGGAGCCATGATGGATATTTACTTCATGCCGCAGTGAAAAGCTGCACACATTTTGCTGAGTGTTAGATTCACGATGCTGAGAAAAACATGCTTTCCAAACCTGGTATGCGGTCAAGGACATTTCTGCTGGGAAAGCTAACTTTGTTATGGTTTGCTACTGTTCTCCCTGGAGCGTGTTTTTAGAGAAGGGAGGCACTGCGTTTCTTGGGGGGAGCTCTCGATTGACCCAGCTGGCAACCAACAGCTGTTCCTCAACTGCGCAAGTGCAATTTCCAGAAGGTTTGAGAATTGACTCCCCTTTGTCGAGTGTGTATATATGCGGAAGCCCGGAGGTGGTCAGGTGAGACTTCAGCCGGAGAAGGGCGCTTACGTCCGGCCCTCCTGTGAGCTGTGGTGCTCTTGGCCTGGCTGTTCCTGGGGTCTTCCAGCCGCTTCTGGGTGATATGAGGAATTCTGTTACGCTCACAGTGATGTATTTCCTTTTGAATTCTTTACTTCTTCTGTGATTTATGTCCATATTATTTTTGTGAGTTATTTCTAAGCTTTGAATAAATAGCCGTATAAATGCTGATTATCGTCTAAGAATGCGTGGCTGTGAGTTATTGCATCTGTCTACGTTCAAAGTATTTGCTCTGTAATTGCATTGGTGATTTATGTTTGTTCCATGCACTTTGGGGAGAGCAATACAGACACCCAGGTGGATAAGGTTTAAAGGCTTTGTGTTCTGTTACGCTCACCTGATATCCCCGGGGGCATATGGAAGGCTCTGAGATCTGGAACCCTGGATGCGTAGTTGCCCAGTGCTGAATAATTAATCTGCAATTACAGAAGGGAGGACCTGTGATAGCTGTCTCTAATGGGTGAATCTCCCACCTCCCTAAAACCGATTCCCTTCCCACTGGGTTCTTTTCTCACCTTAGTTATTTGTAGGGTGAGTTATCCATCCTGCGTTTCTTGTGCAGGGGCGCTTGACATTTGTTGGCAAGCTGCCCGAGTTGCTTCACTGCTGCAGAATGCCTGCCTTGGGCCCAGGCCTGCTGTGACCCCGAACTTGCTGGTAGGCAGGTAGGTTTGTTGATTGTAAGTCTTTGTTCTGTTTATGGTGGGAATTTGTTAATGTCTTTATCTCCTTCTTTTCAGGTGCAAAGGTCTTGATGCTGGCATGCCGGATGGAGAGGCACATTTCTAGGTAAGAGAAATCGTGAAGCGCAGCGCCTTCATTGTCTTTTAAAGCTAACCTGTGTTTTCTCCTTCTTCTCCTCACAGGCCACTGTGGTGCTGCAAGTGGATGACAGTGCGATGAAAAACAGGCCCCCGGAATCTGTTAAGGTAAGTACAGCGCTGTGCGGTTGTTTAATATTGAAAGCGAACCTGAATATGTCTCTTTTCCTTTGCAGATATTGCTGTGGCGATGGAATTCAGGTAAGACTGATGGAATTCGGTGTTTTGGAAGCGCGCGTTCTAATATTGTTTTTCCCTTTCTCGTTATTGCACGTGGCAATATTCGAACAGCAGCTGTGGTAGCGGTTCGCCGGAAGTCCTTAAGCTAGTACCCACAGGTGAGTGATGTTTTTTCTTTGGGTTTCCACAGATTGCAGCCCAGTTGAGATGCTGAGTGCTGGATGGTGTTTTCTTAGGTAAAACAGAATAATCTTCTTCTTGTTCTTGCATGATTACAGGAAGATGCTGAAGACCAGGAGCTGGACACTGTGAGCGTCACGCTACTGGTTGCAGAATAACACGAAGAGTGTTTTGCAGTCAGGGTGTGGTTTATATAGCCCAGGTAAAGTAGTACCAGGGAAAGTAGTTCCAGGCCTGCCACACCCAAAACACTAGACCGCATGGCTTGGTTCTTAGAACTAGACTGTGTGGGTGCTTCCATGTTGGATTTAAAGGCCCATGTACATAAATAGGACCTAGTTTGAACAGCCCTTCTTTCTTACATATGAGCCTGGTGCCAAAGGTATCAGGACTGGCCCCAAGAGCCCTTTTGCAGTGGTTTTAAGGCCCTCGGGGTTCTGGTGGGAGCCTGCTTGTGGCACAACTTGTGCCCCCTCACAGTGGTCATGACACCTAATGATAGCAGTGACCTGGATTTCCTCCAACAGGGACTCTATCTCAAGGAGATCTCATTGGATGGCTCTGGCTATGGCCAGCTGATCAGCTAGGTCATTCCACTTTTGTCTGGTCCCTCTGTTCTGGAATGACCCTTGATCTTTTTCCAGTAGATGGTCATCCCACTAGAGGTGACCAGATTATCAATATTTTGTATTAGCTTGCCATGTTTGCGTGGTTTGTTGTTAGCACATAGCATACCTCTGATTTTCCAATTAACCAGGTGCTCCACGAACCCGTTCCGGACATAATCTGAGTCAGTGATTATGACTAGTTCGTGGAGTTGGTGTTGGACAGCATTGAGGATGGCTTGATGAACTGCCACCAGCTCAGCCACCTGAATACTACGGGGACCAATTTTGTACCCAGCAGAGGGTTCCGGGACATCATTCACCCAGGCATTCCCAACGCCGGCCACCAGTTTCTTTTCTCCATGGTTGTCAACATGGTAGGAGCACCCATCCACATACCCAGTGGGCATTCCCTCGCACTTGTCTTCTTCATGGACTTTGTGCGGGGAATCCAGGTATGCCTCCAAGTTGTCCTGGGTTTTAAGACTTTCATCCTCGAGACAGTTTTCTCTGGCACAATCATGTAAGTCAACCAGACCTTGAGCGAGGAGACTCTTCTTGTTTCGCCCATTTCTGACCTCCACAGGAAAGTCTTGCATTGGCAGAATCCAGGAAGTAATTATGGAATTACTCACATTTCCGGCCCGGATTCTGTCACTTTGAAGATATTGCAGAGGCTGGTGTGGAGTCTCCACTATGATGTGTTCCCCTTGGATGAACAGGCAGTAATGATTTTAGACCTCAGTATTTCTTCAATGCCCACACCGTTGCCAGGAGTGTCTTCTCACAATCTTTGAATTTTTCCGCCACAGAGGATAAAGTCTTACTTGCATAGGAGATGACTTTATTGACCTTGTCCTGCTTTTGATATAATACTGCTATCAAGCATGTATTCGAGAACTCTGTCTCCAAGAAGAACTCCTTGTTTTTGACAGGGTAAGCTAGACAAGGCGCTTGTGAGAGGCTTCTTTTGAGTTGCTTTACTGCCTCGGCTTGTTCTGGACCCCACTCCCACTTGACCCCCACCCCTTCAATAGATGGATCAGGGGTCTTGTAGTCTCTGCGTAATCCTCAATGAACTTCCAAATGTAATTAGTCAGTCCAAGGAGGCTCTTTAGCTCACGCAGAGTTTTTTTGGGTCTTTTAGTTTCAGGAGTGCTTCCACTTTCTTTTCCTGGGGACAGAGACCCTCAGGAGTTATCTCATGCACCAAGAAATTGACATGGGTCCTGCACCACTGTGCCTTTTGGAAAAATAGTTTTGCTCCGGCCACCTTCAACTGGGTAAGAACATAACGGATTTCTGCTATGTGTTCCTTCACAGTTGAGCTTTTGATCAGAACATCAGCTACATAGAGCAGGTTACCCCGTTTACCCAAGTCGTGCATGGCCTTGTGTAAGAATATGTTAAATTCATTGCCGGAGTTGATGTATCCAAAGGGAGTCTGGGTCCATGTGTACTGCTGCCCCCCGAAGGTAAAGGCCAGCTTGTATTGGTCCTCCCTATTGACAGGTATGTTCCAGTACCCATTGGTCAGGTCAATGGCAGTGTATACCTTTGACCCATGGATCTGGGTCAGACCCTGGTCAATGTAGGGTAGGGGCCATCGGGACGTATGGACTCGTTTATATAGCTCCCTTAGGTCAGCACAGAGTCTCCACTGGCCGTTCGGTTTTAAAATCCCCAGCACCGGACTATTGAAGGTTTTTGATTATTTCTGTGAGGGACTCCATGGATGCGAGAGGCAATTGGTATTGCTTCACAAACACTGGAGTCATTCCAGGGTCCGTGGGAATTGTTGTTGTATGGATTTCGGTGTGCCACAGTCATATGAGTCCACCGCAAAGAGATCCTGAAAATCTAAGAAAACTTGTTTCAACTTTTGCTTTTGCTCCAGAGTCTCACAGGCATCAGCTAGGTTGACTCTCTCTTCAACCATTTGCCTGAAGCCCGGAAAGACTTCTGGTTTGGCTCTTTCAGCGGCCTCCTCCAGCTGGGTGGAGAGGTCCCTGGTTAAAGTGTTGACCTGGACAGAGGGTTCCAGGCAGGGAAGGCAGTCCTTGTGGACCTGGAAGATCACCTCATCCCTCCTGAAGTCACAGGTTACCTCTTCCTTACCGTACGGGTAGGAAGAGAACAGCAAGAAATTCCCCTCATGCCGGGTTAAGATCCTCTCTGGTATTATGTCATTGTCACTATCAATGTCAAAACAGTCATTGGGGATTGGTCCTATCAGTTCATTACGTAAATCTATGGAAAAATGTTGGTCATCAACCGCCATTCTAATAATGGTGCCTGCGCCCAGAGTGATACTCCTGAGGTCGCTGATATCCATCAATATTGGAATGGTGTTGTGTTCTACATTGACTAATGGTGTTGGGTTTAACCCCAACCCTTGCTGTTGGAGATGGGCATTGAGGTGAACATTTGCATCAGGATTTGCAGTTTCTGTCCTCTTTAAATTTTTTACTTCAAGTGGGAATAGTCGTGTCCATCCTGGGATGGTAACTTCCTCTCCAATTTGAACTTCAACTGCATGCGGCAGCAATTGGGCTGACCAAAATGCTTTTTCTGCATCATCAAAGTCCATGGGATTGCCCCCTAGTCGAGACCAGGCTTTGTAATTGCTCAGGTCCAATTTATGGCAAACCAATTGAGAATGTCACCGCCTAAGTAGAATGCAGCAGGGACATCTCGCACGACCCAACAATTATGTACTATGCTTTTGTTGCCTATAGAAATTTTGAGCATAGACCTTCTAGGCAGGAGATGTTTGGAATTGGGAGTTTCCAGGTCCATTTCCCATTTATCAATCAATTTAAATGTGGGAATGGCTGGATCTTTTGGGAGTTTTCGGAGCATGGCTTCACTGATGAAGCGCTTACCATTGTTCACGCACTCTCGGGTGAGAACAGATTCCTTCCCCTCATTTAACTGAATAGGGATGAATAACTGTTCTCTAATCTTCTGAATGTCAGCTAAGCTTTGAGCTGGTTTCTCATCATTTCGGACTATGGAATTGGAATTTTCTGATTGTGAATTAGTATAGAATTTCAGAGTATTTCCTACCAGTGTGGAATGCCACTTGAAACTGGAAGGAAGGTTGATTTTCAGAAATAGAGAGGAATTCCCATCACCAGTTTGTTGTCCTACTGAAATGACTGTCACATCAAGGATTTGGTTATTTTGAAAATGTACCTCAATATGGTCCTGTTTCTGTTCAACCATGTGGCATGTGCCATTTAAACTAACATGGTTGACACTATGTTTTAATTGTCGACCAATTTTAATTTCCAGATCCCCAGTCCCCTCAACAGGAATTTCATTCCCATCGAAGTTCTGAAGTTCCAAGAAGAGGGGTGAGAGGGATCTGGTATCTCTCCTCCCTTCCTGAATTCAGCAGATCAAAGGCCCTCTTTAACAGAAGAGTTTTTTGGGATCCAGTGTCCACCAGTGCTGACACTGTTCTTTGGGAGGAGTTCCCCCATCCCTGAAGGAGAAGATCTTTTTTCCAGAATCCTCTAAGGACCCATCTCCTTCAAATTGGAGGACACTAACCTCTCGACAAAATGGCCCTTTTTGGGTTCTTTATTTCTCCTACCCGCCCTCTGTTCATTGGGTTGCAGACTTTCGGGGGCAGGAGATTTGGTTCCGGTTCCTGGGTTTCCAGGGGCTTTTCACGGGTGGGGAAGGAAGCTTCCTCTAAGGCTTTACACCTCCCTTTCCCCCGTGCCTCCTCCTCTGGAACCGGTGAGTTATCGGGGTTCTCTCCCTGTCATTGTTCTGGAGTACCAGACCCTTGGTTGGTGGGGTTCTGAGCAGCCATGTTCATCTGAGGGTTCTGTTGAGCCCTCAACATGTGACCCAGATCCTGGGACAGGTTCTGGACCTGGTGCTCCAGTTGAGACACCCGTTCCGGCTGGTACGGGGGTCTCTGGTCCATCCTAGGTGAATCATGGCAAGGGTACTGTCCCTTCTCCCATAGTACCCTGGGTTTGGATAATTGGGGTAACCCTCCACCCTTGGCCTCCCCTCTGTTGGAATGGGCTGTCTAGGTTCAGGAAAGTGGGGAAAGAAAGGAGGGTTGTTCTGTAGGTTGCAGTTTTGAGGGTACCGGGGAAAAGAAACTCAACACTGCATTTGGGGTATTACTGATGAGTTATAACACTCCTAATTGATCTGCATAAGGGGGTCTTTTTGCATAGCTCTCTTAATTTTGTTTGCCTTTTGGCTTTAGTCACCCGAGTCCACTCGTCCTCAGACTCAGAGGCACTGCTACTGGAGGTGGCTTCTTGATCCTCTAGGCACTCCCTGATTCTGCGAGCTTGAGAAGGGCTTGCAGAATGTGGGGGCCTATTTTCCTTATTCCTGTGGTGCTCAGAAGAGTCTTCTGACTCTCCCCTGCTCGCAGGATTGGCGGAGTACCCCCCACCCTCCACTGCCCTAAATGGGTAGAGGTCTTCAGGATACTCTTTTTGGGCTTTATTTCCTGGAGTTCCCCACCAAATTTTACAAACTGATCTTTTGGAAGGTGGTAGTTCTGTGAATCCAGATCCCGGACTCTGCCTTTATATGAGTCTTCCTGGTTAGAGATATTAGCCCTAATCTTTAGGGATCTGTACAGGGACGCCTGTGCATCAATTTCTGGGGGGCACTGATCTGTCAGTCCCATCGTCCCAATTCATATGTTCATATGAGCCAGTGGACATGAAGCTGGCAGAGTTCATGGTATTTAAGGGGTTAGAATCACTGAGTACAGTGGTCCTGATGTTAGGATCAGGGGTTGCTCTGTCCCACTCTACCTTTTCTCTTTCTCTTTCAGCCCCTATTCTGTGGTGATAAGCAAACATCTGAGCCTTTTATTCCTCTATCAAGGACTTACTGGTCCTAATGATTCTCTCTTGCATTGCTACTTGTTGGTAGAGCCCATCATTCTTTTCACAGAGAGAGTCATTGTCTCTCTGCGCCCCCTGCATGGTCTGGGAATATTGGGCCAATTTCTGCTTCAAGAGACTCACCTCCTGAATTTTAGCATCTTTGGTCTGGGAGTTCCCTTCCAGAGCATCCTCCACCCATCTGGTGGGCTCCAGTAGCTTCCCATACTCTGTCTTTAATTCATTGAGCTCCTGGAGGGCCACCTTTCTTCCCTCTAACTCGGTTTTTAGTTGGCTTACTTCATGGCCTAAGGCGTTCCTCTCCTAACTTAGGGTGCACCTCTGTTCAGCCAGGTCATCCCTTTGTTTTTTGAATGCATTGGATCTCAATTTCTGTTTGAAAGTGTAGGTCTCTCACAATTAATTTATTATTTTCCTCTTTCAATGTATCTATCTGGTCTTGTAGGATAACCATCTGCTATGTGCAGGCTCTATTAAACTGCAATTGTTGCACCAGCTTGTGTTGACTCTGTTGCAGAGAGTCAACCCTTTCCTGACACTCCTCTTTCAGTACCTGTAACTGGGTGTCTTGCTCTGGATTCTCTTTCTGTAGGAGAGCCAGATCTTCTTTTAATTTTATGACATGCTGTCTAGATTCTGTCTCTAATTCTTGGGTCTTCAGTAGCCTTTGTTCTGCAGAGTCTAGCTCATTCTGGATTATCTCTAGTGATTCAACTTGATTCTGTGCCAGAACTTTGTTTTCAGCATGCTTTTCCCATATCACTCCTATGTGGAGGTATAGGTAGGCCGCAATTCTGGCAATTTTACTCTGCTCCTCTTTAACTTTTTTGGGCCATGTACAATTCACTGAGAGCTTGGTGTAATGGGCCCTTGTCCTGCCATATATCCAGGTCCATGGCAGTGACTTGTTCTGTGATTTTCTGCAGCCAGACATGTTCATTGTGTTCTGGCCACACACCCCTGACAAACAGCTTGTGCAGGGGGTGCTCCCTAGCCATTTTGACTTCTACTGGGATCGACATTTTGGAAATAACAATTTCTTTATTAATTATCTCAGAGTTGATTTACTTTTATTTTTACCAAGAGGTCTGGATTTGGAGTATTTCTTTTGGGAGGCGCTTGTACAGTGTAGCACAGTACACCAACCAAACAAGGTGTTTCTACCTTGCAGGTTAGTCTGCTGTGTTAGACTGTCACGGGTGGTGACTCAAACTCAAAATCACGGCACGAGCCCCCAAAATCTGTTAAGTATTTCAACGTGTCGATACACCCTGGTCTCAGTCTAGTATGCAGCGCACAAATGAAATACTCATTTTATTATGTCTATAGGTTCATTATTCTGAGTGATATACCACTCATATCACACCCCTTCTCAAAATACCCCAGGTCACAATGGACCAAGACTGAGGCTGGTAGGTAAAGGTAATATTTATTTATTTATTTAAAATTCAAATCAAACATACTTTTAAAAGGGAGCAGCAATCACCAATGTGGTCTAGCAAATATGTCCACAGAACACCCACACCAACCACGCTCCCGTGCACAGAGACGCACAAAAACCTAAGGTGAGCAATAACCACCAGGGAGGGGATTTGGACCAGAGGGAGGTGGGAGTCCACCCATCACAGAACCAGTATCTTAACCCTCCATTCTCCTGTTATAGGTGCTACCCAATGTCTGGCACATAACCAAGCAGAGAGGGGTTCGGGATAACGCTTAGACCCCCATCCAGTATCATGTGGTGCCCCCGTGGATACCAGGCGAGCGTAACAGAACGCGAAGCCTCAATTAAAACATCCACCTGGGTGTCATGGAAACATCAGAGACTGACCAACTAGCCCAGTTACTGGGAGAGTTGCGGGCCAAGGTGCACTCTGCCCGGCAAGAAACCAATGCCCTTAGGAGGGAGTTAATTGTCACCAAGGACCGCATTGATGAATTAGCCAGACAATTGCTCCAAACACAGGCTGGGCAGGCTCCGTTGCCAGGAATTATTCCATCGGTTCCAGCCACATCCGTCAATCCAGTGCAGGTGGTCCTCCCTGGGGCAGTTCCTTTTGCCCCACCGGAACGTTTTACGGGGGACCCAAGAAAATATTCAGTATTCATGAACCAGTGTCCATTTTCTTTGTAGAACCGGAGCCTTTCCTAACGTCCTAACGATCAGTCGTGGGTTGCCTTCATTCTGTCATATCACAGTGGCAGTGCCATGGATTGGTCCATACCGTTAGTAAGCCAGGATGACCCATTCCTGCGGGATTTCAGGGGGGTTCAACAGGAGATGCAGAAGCTGTTCGCCCGAAATACCCAGGGCCAAGCTCTGGATAACGAACTTCTGTCCATCCGCCAAGGCAGCCAAGATTTGTTAACATATATCGCCACTTTTAACAGACTTGTGATTGAAACTGGGTGGCCTGAGGAGAAACGAACAATGTTATTCCATCGAGGATTACGGTGGGAATTGAAAGATGTCCTAGCTCAGGTGGTAAACCCACAAAAAGACTGTGCAGAGTTCATCAACCTAGTGGTGCAGCTAGACCACAGGCTGCAAGATCGAAGGACAGATTGAGCCAGAATGGAGAATCGGACTGTGTATGTATGCTCAAAGGAGAACAGTCCGCGTTCATCAGAAAACACTTCGGAACCCATGTAAATTGGGGGGTAAGGAGCCCATTAACCAAGGCCGAAAGAGACAAAAGGAAACAACAGCAACTATGGCTGTACTGCAGGAAATCAGGTCACTTCCTCAGAGAATGTCCCGTAAACCCCCTAGGAGAACAGTTGGAGCTACAGAGAAAAAAGGAGGAGAACAAGAGTCGGAAAACTTCCAGGCCCGGCGTAGATGTTTGTTTGTCGGGCGAAGGAAAAGAGCCACAGACCTCACACCTTGCCCTGCCTGTGATTTTGATCAGTCACCAACAACCGTCTCGGATGCATGCTGTGGAGGCATACATAGACAGCGGAGCCATTGGTAACTACATAGACCAAGGCCTGGTAACAAGGATGGAGCTTCCCCTCTGTCAGAAAACGTCAACTGAGAAGGTCACCACTGTCGACGGCACAGAGATAGCTTCTGGTCCTGTAACTCAACGCACAGCAGAATTTACCCTTCTGTGCCAAGACGGACATCGGGAAGCCATTGCCTTCGACCTTATCAGGCCCCTCAGTTCTGGGTGATTCTAGGGATGCCGTGGTTGTTGGCTCGCAATCCTAACATCGACTGGCGAGCCAAGAAATTAGCCTTCTCCAATGAGTGTGCTCATGCGTGCTACCAAGTGGAAATGCCATTGTCTGACCCAGAGATACCTGTCCAAGATAAAGAGGCATTGGTACTAGGTGTAACAAGTACACTACCAAGCAAATACCACGATTTCCAAGACATTTTCCAAAAAGAACAGGCAAATACCTGACCCCCTCACAGGCCATATGACTGTCAGATCGACCTCAGACCTGGCGCACAAATCCCATGTAGTCGAATTTATGCACTCACAGAACCTGAAAATCTCCACTTGAAATCATATTTGGACCAATACCTGGAAAACGGTTTTATCCGCCTGTCCAAATCCCCGGCAGCCTCGCTCCTATTCTTCGTACCCAAGAAGGAGGGGGCTTGAGAACATGCATCGACTACCGTGCACTAAACCAGGTTAAAAACCGTTATCCTCTACCCCTTATCCCAGAACTGCTGGACCAAGTCAAGGATGCCCAAATTTATACCAAATTGGACCTCAGGGGGGCATACCATCTCATGCGTGTAAAGAAAGGAGACAAATGGAATACCACCTTTCGTACTAAGTATGGGCTGTACGAATATCAGTTGATGCCCTTTGGGCTTTGCAACGCTCCCGCCATGTTCCAGTACTTCATGAACGATGTACTATGGGAATTGATTGACGTATGTGCCCTAGTTTACATCGACGACATCTTGGTATACTCCTCTTCTAAACAGGACCATGTCAGGCACGTTCGCTCCGTCCTTTCAAAACTCCGACACCACCAGTTATATGCCCAACTTGAAAAATGCTCCTTCCATGTCACCGAAATCGAGTTCCCTGGTTTTGCCTGCACTCCCAGAGGCGTCCGGATGGATATGCACAAAGTAGATGCCATCCTTAGTTGGCCATTACCGTCTTCAGTCAAAGGTGTCCAAAGTATGCTCGGCTTTGCAAACTTTTATCGCCGATTCATTCTGGGTTTCTCCCAGATTGTGCACCCGATCACTTCTTTATTACGAAAAAACAACAAACTGTTCCAATGGACAGAAGAGGCGGAGAAAGCCTTCCAGGAACTCAAGAAAAGATTAGCCTCAGCCCCGGTTCTACAACACCCCTGCCCAGATCTCCCATAACTAGTGGAAACAGATGCCTCCAGCATGGCAATGGGGGCTGTTCTTTCTCATGAAAATTTACTACACCTGAACTTAACTATGCAATAACAGACAAGGAACTCCTAGCGATCAAGGCAGCCTTTAAGGCTTGGCGGCATTACCTCCTAGGCGCCAGGCATACCATCACAGTAATCACCGACCATCGCAACTTACAATATCTCAAGACGGCAAAGGCTCAATCATCCCGTCAACTCCGATGGGCTTTATTCTTTGCAGAATATGATTACATAATCAGGTACCGACCTGGAGTCCAGAACGGAAAAGCCGACGCCCTATCCTGCATGGGTATTGATGAGAATGCATATTCAACCCCAGACCCGGGGGCCATTATTCCAGGTGACAAACTACTAGGACTTACAACAACGTTATCTCTGGACGAACTCCAAAAGGAAATTTGGCTCCTAATGAACAACAAGGCTCTACAAGACTGGACCACTCAAGGTGAACATTACACAACAAAGAACCAACTCCCGCATTTCAGAGGGTGTTTATATCTACCGAATAAGGCACTACAAGAACAAGTCATTGCTGGTTATCACGACACCCTGATAGAAGGACATCCAGGAATTGCCAAGACCCTCACCAAGGTGAAAAGAAATTATTGGTGGCCGACCTGGCCAAAGGACATTCCGCAGTTTATTCTGTCATGTGGCATTTGTGCACAGAATAAATCCCAGAAACAAAGACCTGCAGGCCTTCTTCAACCCCTGGAAATTCCACCTGCACCTTGGCACACACTCTCCCTCGATTTAATCACAGATCTGCCTCCTGTCAAGGGTTCAACACTATCCTAGTGGTTGCTGACCTATTCTCTAAAATGGCCTTTCATTCCGCTTAAGGGTCTACCAAACGCATCCAGTCTGGCAAAGGGATTTTTAGAGCAAATCGTACGATTACATGGTTTCCCCTCCATCCTGATTTCTGACCGAGGGAGTCAGTTTGTGTCTAACTTCTGGAGGAAGAGTTGTGCAATTGCCCAAATCGATATTCGTCTGTCTACTAGTCACCATCCCCAAACCGATGGCCAAACGGAGTGGACGAATCAGACACTGGAGCAATACCTACGGTGCTTTTTATATCAAGTGGAAGAAAGCTGGAAGGATGTGCTGTGGATAGCCAAATATGCCTACAACAACTTGCTACACACCAGTACCGGACAGAGTCCATTCTACAGTGTATATATAGAAGGCAGCCACGTACTTCCGAATTAGATACCCCCAAGGCCTTGGAAATGCCTGCTGTCATGATGCCTGCCCCCGGGAAACCAGACCAGGCCCAGCAACCCCAGAAGCAGGCATCATGCCATTTGGAGCAAGCCCAAAAACCCCAGCTTTGGGCTGTTTGGGTGCAGTCCTGGCGCCTATGGTGCCAGGCTCATAAGAATAGAGTCAGTCCTGGCACCATGGGCGCCAGGCTCATAGTAGAAAACCTACCTGATGCAGACCATGCTGCAAACTTACCTGATGCAGACCATGCTGCAAGAAGCCACAAGCCAAATGAGGCTTAGGAGGGACTATTTTACCTAAGGGACTACTTTTTACTCGGGTGGGGCTGTGGAAGAATACTTACCTGGGACTACTTCCAAGGCTATTTAAACCACGCCCGGACAGCAGCACACGCTCCGCGTTATTCTGCATCCAGCAGCGTAACGCTCACCGTGCCTGCAGCAGCTTCCAGTCTTCAGCCACGCCCGCCTCGATCCGGAGCTCCTGGAAACAAGAAGAAAGAAGGAGGAAAGGTCAGAACAGGAGTTTTACCTTTAATCCTTACCTGAATCCTGATCCATCATGCCACGGAGCTGGAGAAGAAGTCTTTAAAAAACGCCTTACTTCGTATCCTGCAGCGCCGCGCTGTACTCACCTGCCTTGCAGCACTTCAGCATTCCATCACGCTCTTCTCCATCTCGCGGCCGCTCTCCGACACCTAAGGAGACAAAAACAGCAAGGTGAGCCAAGGGGATACTCTAAGACTGTACAAGCTACCCCCCAAGACTTACCTGATTTACCACAGGGGGTACTTACCTCATTTCGGGTCGGCGAAGCCTCCGCTGCATCTCCGCCGTGCCCCGGCCCCTATGGGGAAACAACAGAACAGCAAGGCGCAATAAGGGGAAACAGATTTTTTCCGAATATACTTACCTGGTTTTACCGCTGGAGGCATCAATCCCCAAGACCTCATACCACATCAGCGCCTGAATGGGGGAAATGTCACATGTTATACATTGACACCATTTTATCGAACTGAGCCGGATAATATAAACCCTTACCTGCATCTTACCGGTTGCCACGTGGAACTCTTCATAAGGGCAATACAGCAACCTAAAAGGAATTGGACAGAGTGAAGGTCAGACGTGTTTTGCACTCTTATGAACTACAGACTTACGGCGTCTCGCCGGCATTCTTTGAGTCAATACCGTTCTGGAACTCCCCAACTCCTCCACGCCAGTGAAGAAACTGGTCATCTACGCGCCCCTGCGGTCGAAGCAGGATGGAGAGCTCATCTTTCCAAACCATCAGGTGAGAGCATAGAGGGAATCCAAAAGTGACCTGTGGAAAGAACTACGGAAGAGGGGAAGGTGGGGTTAGCGCTCGAACTCCACAGGTGGTTAATTCCCTTTCTCCATTACAGAAGGATATTCCTACGAGTCAAACAAACGAAGCTGGGTGGGCCAGTCCAGTCCATCATCTCTGCACTACGCGTCTCACTGGCCAGTTCAGATCGACGCCCCCGTGGGAACCAGGTGAGCGTAACACCTGCGGTGAAGACTTTACATACGACCATCACTCAAGCCTTCAAAAAGGCAGCAGAACACTTGATCCAAGCCAAAGTAAGACAGAAACGATTCTCTGATCAACACTGAAGAAAAGCCCCAAACTACCAAGTCGGAGATGAAGTCTGGTTGGCGTCTCGGCACGTGCCTATAATAGGAACACAAAAATGTCGTCCCAGATATCTAGGGCCCTATACCATCAAGGCTATTATAAATCCTGTGGCAGTAAAACTAGCTTTACCACCAAATATGCAGATCCATCCCGTATTCCACGTGTCACTCTTAAAACCTGTTCAGCCTGGAACTCGGGTCAAAACACCACCAAATCTGGTACTGGTTAAGATAGAACCCGAATTTGAAGTCAAGGACATTCTAGGTTCTAAACTCACCAGGTCCAAGTTATATTACTTAGTGGACCGGGTGGACTGGAAGGGATACGGCCCTCAGGACAGGACATGGGAGCCTAGCAAGCACATCCATGCTCCACGCCTGGTAAGACGATTTCATTGTGACCATCTGAACAAACCAGGGCCAGACGGGGGAAATACCTTGAGAGGGGCCTTAGGGGGGAGTGCTGCCACGATCCATGCCCCTGACCCCCTCAGGTATAACAGCCCCCTGGCAGCAGTGGGGCTAAAGCCCTTCACACTAGCCCCAAGGTCCTGAAAAGCTCCATCGGAAACATACATGGAGTCAGTCCTGGCACCTTTGGCACCAGGCTCATTATCAGGAATAAAGTGGACCTTAATCCAACATGAAGGCCTATTACACAGCTCAGTTCTTTAGAACCAAGCCATGCGGTCTAGTGTTTTGGGTGGCTGGGCCTGGAACTACTTGGCCTGGAACTACTTTACTGGGCTATTTAAACCACACCCAAACAGCAGAACAAGCTTGGCGTTATTCTGCACTCCTGCAGCGTAATGCTCACCGTGCCCAGCTCCTGCTCATCTGGTTCTCCTGTGGCCCGATCCTGAAGCCCTAGATCCGGATTCGATTAATAATCTGGAAGAACAAGAACAGCATTAGCGAGCAAGGACACTTGCCTGTGAAGTAACCGGCGTTGAATCCATCCTGCGTTTCGCTTACCTCCCCCATCTCCGGAGTTTGCCACAACCTGCAAAGGTAAAGAAACAAGGACAGCATTAATAACAATTCTTACCTGGGCAAGCAGCGAGTCCTGGCAGCACCCTGCGCTTCTCTTACCTCACCCATCTTCGGGTTTCACCGCAACCTGCAAGAGAGAAGGAACAAGGTCAGCATTAACAAAGCACTTACCTGAGCAAGCAACGCTTCGATCGCTCATCACTCCGGAACATCACCGCAACCTGTACAAAGAAGAGAAGAGAACAGAGGTTAGCAATTAACACCAATAAACAGCGCAGCACTCCCCGCATCAATAACTCACCGTGATCTTCACCATCAGTGTGGCAACTACGAGATCGCAACCATCCCTGTGAAAACAAAATAGACATTGTTAGGGAAGAGCGTAGTGGAGCAAGACGCAGAGAAGACGGAGGGAAAGAGACAGAATAAAGACGGAAAAGACATTATAACTCAACTGGAAGACAGCAAGCAGAGTCAGAGTCACAGCCGGTCTGGACCCAACATAAGGGCACACGGACCAGTGAAGCAACTAGGTCCACAGAACGCCCGCACCAACCACGCGCCACTGCACAGAGACGCAGGACGGAGAGTTCAACGCACAAAAACCTAAGGTGAGCAATAACCCCAAGGGAGGAGATTTGGACCAGAGGGAGGTGGGAGTCCACCCATCACAGAACCAGTATCTTAACCCTCCATTCTCCTGTTATAGGTGCTACCCAATGTCTGGCACATAACCAAGCAGAGAGGGGTCCGGGATAGCGCTTAGGCCTCCATCCAGTATCGTGTGGCACCCCCGTGGATACCAGGTGAGCCTAACACACAGTAAGCTCTAGAGTTGATCCGCGTAACCAACCCCAGCACCTCCGATTACCAGAGGGAGGATTAAGGGTTTGGGATTTCACAAGACAAAATTATTTAAAGGAGTTAGCACTAGCGCAAAGAATCAAAGGCAAGGTTTCAAGAATGGTTGTGACAATATTACAAGTTCTTAAGTTAAGGATAGGATAGTTTAGAGATTGGGATGGAACAAAACAAGGCAAGGTATGCTATGAGTTTCTATGCTTCCTATTCATACTTACAGTCCACTTTAATTTAGGATTTTGGACTATCAAGGGTTCTGGGCATCACACGGATCAGGTCTAACCAAGGACAGCTGGGCTACTTGGGTGGAACAGGATTAGGTGGGCAGTCATGGTCACCGGGCTGCTCTATACTGGAGACTGCACTGGACTGTACTGGTTACTGGAGACTGGAGATCAGTGAGATGGCGAGTTTGCAGCAGGCATGCATTTAGTAGTAGCAAGCCAGCTGGATCAGAATGCTTCCCTTAGGTTTTGGGGATTTTTAGAGTTTGAGGCCTAGCTGAAAAAGGAGTTCAGCAAAGCTGAGGCCTTAGCTTTGTAAGGAAAATCAGGAATCAGGAACAAGGATGGAGAAATCAGGAACAGAGGACCACACAGGAATCAGGAAGAAGTCAGGAATCAGTGGGCCTCATTACGAGTAGCCCGGTAAAAGCAGGTTCATTACCGACATGCCGGAATGAGCGGGTCCGTGCTCGTATGAACCTGCCAATAGCGGGTGATTACGAGTGCGCGAGCATGCGCGTTCCCCCATGCCGGTAATGGCAATATCGCCATGCTGCTAAAGGCCCTCCAACCCCCCTATAAAGGCATCGCGGGACCCGCTCATAGCGGTACCTCCTCATACCAACCCCTAAATACCGGCACGATAATACCACCATGGTAATATCGTGTTCGCAAAAAAAGGACCCGGAAATTACGTCATAGCACAGGAACGGGAAATGGGCCGGCGGCCATCTTTAAAAACACAATCCATTGCCATCCTCCCCAACCATCAGTCCATTTGTGTTGTGCTGTGCCAGAAAATACTCGGATGTCCAAGGCAACCTGGAAGATGACCCCCCGGAAGCGGAAACAGCGTTTCTCTGATGCTGAGCTTAATATGCTTGCAGACACCCTGGCCCAGCATGCAGACATCATCAGGTCTAACGACATGAAGCATGCTGCCCAGATGAAAAAGAAGCAAATCTGGCAGGAGGTTGCCCAGAGGGTGTCAGCTGTGGGAACCACCCCACGGACTGTGCTCGACTGTCGCAAGCCGTGGGACGACCTCCGCCTCAGGATGAGGAACATCCTGGCAGTCAACAGGAGGGCCGCCATGGCGACAGGCGGGGGGGCCATACTCACCAGCGAAGCTGATGCCATGGGAGGAGACAGCCAGTTCATTCATAGATCCCGAGTCTATAGAGGGATTTGGAGAGATGGAGATGAGCACCGCATCATCCTCAGAAGAAGGTGAGTGACCCAGCACATCCCTGTAGGGTAAACCATGATGTGGCACAAGTGACGTGGAAGTGAGACTAGGCAAGTCAATGCATGTCCCAGGCCCACATCAACATATCCAGTCAAGAATGCGTGCCACACCCTGCCACACACAAATGCATGCTGAGGGCCAATCCCAACACACGGGCAACATGACTCGACCGTGCCCATGTAACTCACCACACAGACACCATATCAATGCCATGCCACCAGCCATGCATTGATTGCCCACATGCCCCCTCAGAACACCAAATGCCACACCCCTGTAATAATTGGATGCATGAATGTATGAACATATCACAGCGCTATAGAATATCGCTGCCATGTGACATCATCACTGATGACCTGCATCTCTTCTATCCCCCAGGCACTGATGAGGAAGATGGCAGGCAGGACAGGGGAGCAAGGGCATCTACATCACGGCAAGGGACAAGGGCCACCGCCACCGCCACCCCCACCCCCCAGCCCGAGAAACTGCCCAGACCAACAGGCAGTGTGCCAGACCGGGCAGAAACCCAGCAGGAAACACCTGCAGCCAGTGTGGGCCACACACATGGAGTCCAGCAGCAGCCACCCACAACAGTGGGAGGTGTTTCCGTTCCTGCACCGCCAACCACTGCGGCCGTTGCGGATGCCGATGTGGACAACGAGGGTGGCACAGTCGTGTCCACCACACCCACCCCAAGCCCCATTACCACCCTCCCCCCGTTACAGAGGCCGACAGCAGCGACGATCCCTGCCTCCATGACTCTGACCTCAGAGAGTCCGACATATGCCCCTTCAAGGAGGACAGTTCCCTGGACGTGGGCCCCACGCAAGCACCATCTACCACCCTGGCTACCACCACCCTGGCTACCACCCCCCGGGTACCACCACCCCGGCCACCAGCACTCCCGCTACCAACGACTCCTTTGAGGCTCGCCTGTCGAGGGTGGAGGCACGACAGGAGTCGATGCTAGACCTACTGCGGCAACATATTGCCGATGGGAAGGACTCCATGAGGGCCATTGCTACAGCCATCGCTGCTAACACTGCTGCCATTGAGGCATCCACAACTGCCATGAGGGAGTGTCTGGGGGCAGTTACGCAAGCCCTGATGTCCAACCTGCCTCAAATGCAGAGCCCACACCTTGGAGCATGCATGGGACCCGACACTGACACGTCCACTGCTACGACCCCTTCGACCTCAGCCCACTCAAGCCCTGTGCGGATGACCCAGAGGAGTGCACGGCACTTGGAAATGCCACCCCTGGATCCCAAAAAGGCGAAGAAGTAGAGTGGCCAGACAATGCCGTTGGACAAATGGACGTTGGTCAAGGGAACAATCTTTGGTGTACATTTGGGAACATTTGGGGTTTGTAGGGTGGGTGAGGGAGTTCACTGGGGTATTTTTGCGGTTCGTAGGGTAGGTGAGGGAGTTCACTGGCGTATTTTTGGGGTTTGTAGGGTGGCTGAGGGAGTTCACTGGGGGTTGTGAGGGGAATGTTTACATTATTACGTGTCTGAAAAATACACCCGTTGTGTGCAAGAAAATCAATGGCTGGACATACTTCATTTTCTGCATGTACATTTAACATGACTTTCATGGTCCCTGTGTTTCAGAAGTATTCGTGGATTCGTGCTTGGCATACAGCATGCCATCTCGTGCATCACGTACTGGCAGGGGGGCTCCTTTGCCTCCGTCTCCATCCCCTTCATCCGCACCCGGCCCATGCATGTCAATGTCAGGTGGCAGTGGTACATTCCTCCGGACGCACATGTTGTGCAGCATGACACAGGCCATGGTGATCTTTGCCACCTTCTAAGGCCTGTATAGGAGTGCCCCACCAGACCTGCTGAGGCAGCGGAACCGCGCCTTCAACAGGCCAAAGGTCTGCTCAATCGCAACACGGGTACGGGTGTGCACACAATTGTACTCCTCCTCATGGCTGTTCTGCGGGTTCACAGGGGCGAGTAACCACGGCCTCAAGGGATATCCTCCATCACATGCAAGCAGACACAAATAGGCGTGTGTCACTCTGAACTGCCACCTTCAGGGAGCACAGTCATGGCGGCAGCTATTTGGTGTGGGCATGCACATGTCCCTGTACGCATGCAAAGATGTTACCTAGATGCAATCTATACTGTCATGAGGTGTGGTAGATGATGCAGGGTGTAATCATACATGCTGAAGCAGATGTGCAGTGCTATTGCAACAATGTTTAGCCCCCAATGCATGCTGTCATTCTCCACTATGCATGGTCACACTGACCACATTGCCACAGTTGCCATCCTGTTCAATCATGCCTTGCTTGCCATCACCATGGTGGCCTGGTTATGCCTCTTACTTGTTGACATCGATCTGCATTATTTGTGATATGTGGCCCAGTGATGTGTCATGTTCCGTTTGAATGGTTCAGGTCAGGAGTGTTTAGCTCTGCATGCATTCTCCAATCACTGGCTATTGCCACCCAGGTGCAGTATTCCCCCCCTTTCCCACCCAGGTGCAGTATCCCCCCCTTTCCCACCCAGGTGCAGTATTCCCCCCCATTTCCCACCCATGTGCAGTATTCCCCCCCTTTCCCACCCAGGTGCAGTATTCCCCCCTTATGCATCCCCACACATCAGTGCCCCGAAGCACTGCCATGGTACGGTTGTGCAACTCACCAAGCAGCCAGGCATGTGGTCCAGCATGTTCTCCATGTGATGGGGTAGTGTGGAGTTACGCAGTACCATGGCATCATGTGTTGATCCAGGAAATCGGGCACAGCAATGTGTGATGATCTGGTATTGCTTGCGATTGCAGTACACCGCCTCTTTGGCATGGGGGACTACCAATTCCACATGGGTGCAGTCGAGTGCACCGACACAATTGGGCATGCCTGCCAGTGCATGGAAGCCTACTTTGGTGTCTGGTATCTCCTGTGCAGTCCGTGGTAGAGATATGTGGCTGCTTGCGTGCTTCAGGAGGGCATCCAGCACTTGGTTCAACATGCATGAAAATAGTGGCTGTGAAATGCCATGTAGCTGGCCCACTGTGTGTTGGTAGGTGCCTGTGGCCAGGAAGTGTAGCACAGACACCACCTTTAGTAGCGGGGGGATGGCAGTGCATATTTCAATGAGGCTGGCAATGTTGTTTTGTATCATGTCCACTATGGTGGTGATGGTGTCACGGTCCAACCGGTACAGGGTGTGGATCTGCTCAGGGGTTAGGATGAAAGGGCTGGGTCTGGTGCGAGGGATTGGTGGTTGCCTATGAGGCATTGCTGCCTCTGCTGGTGGTAATTGCTGGGCCTGTCTCACCCTCCTTCTCCTCCTGTGACTCCTCTGTACTGCCTGTTGTTGCTGCTGTAGTTGCTGTTGTTGTTGCTGTTGTTGCTGTAGTTGTAGCAGTATGGGCATGTCCTCCAGCCCCATGATTGCAACAGCTAGTGGTAGCATTTTGGTCTTGGAAGGGGTGTGGTGTGTGGGTGTGCTCATTTCATACTGGCCCAGCCTCCATTGACTCCACCTGTGGGAATTGTGTGCACCTGTGGCAGTTGCCTTGTATCCTGATTGCTGTTTGCGGGTGGTCCGCGATGCCTGTATGGCCGGCATCGTGCAGCCTGTGATTACTGGCTTCGCGATGCCGGTATTTGCATGTCTGCGTGGGTTGTGATTTCCCCCTATTACCGGCATGCCGGTATTTGCTCCCTGAAGTGGCATGTGTATGCGCCTATGCCGCTATTAGCGGCACCGTTATTTAGGGGGCCGCTTATACTGGGTTTGCGGGTTGGAATACAATGGAGCGGTAAACGATGCCGCTATTATCATACCGGCATCGTTTTTGCCTTACCGCCAACCTCGTAATGAGGCCCAGTCTGTGTATGTGCTGTGAGGTTCCCTTATTTATCATGCCAAATGACATCACTAAATTATATGGCAGGGGCAGACTTACTGTCCATACCCCTAATGCTAGGATTGGGCAAGAGCACAGTTTCTGCCTTGCTTTTCACTGATTGGATGACAGAAAAGGATGTCATGTTTATGGGATGATTTTTACAATGACTAGAACCTCCCCTAGCCACTGGAACCAAAATCTAACTTTCCCACAAATACATATTTATGTAGTTATGACCTCTAAGAAAATCAGATACACAGGTTACATATTTTGTGGGTCACATTTCAATCCAACTCCCAAGTCTGTGGGACCTGGTTTAGTCTTTCTGTTACATTTTGGCAATTTTAACCACAAAGGATTTGGCCTAACATTTCAGAATTATGTACGTATATGTGCCCTTACCCCTAGAATATGTGTATAAATGTTATATTTGCTGCATTAAAGCTTTTCGCGCAATCGGTCATTCTTTATAACTTCTGTTCCTTGTGCATTAGTAAGTCCTACCAAGTCTTCAAATGAATAGCATAAAATTAGATTTAGAATTATGCACTTTTCACATTTTTTGTCATTCTTGCTGCCAAGTTAAATGTCTTGAAAGTTCAGTTGCAAAATAGGCATTTTAAACCAAATGTCACTTGTCATCAGGTTTTTTCCTTTTTCCCAAGTGTAAGCACATGTCAATCCCTTTGAAGTAGAACAAGGGCCGCTCCCTTGTGAGTGAAGCTTCCTGCCCCTCCCACTTGAAGGGTGAGTGTCTTAGCCTACTATTATCTTAGCCTAGTGCAAAGACGAATGTCTAATGCTGACTGGGAAACCCCATTGTCCTGGGTATTCAAGGTCTCCAGCTAGCAATTAGCCTTTTCCTGTTCCAGCAGTTGAGGTGTCACCCTTTCTCAGGGCTAGGAACTGGCAGAGCAGGTTTTTTTTTAATATACTTTACCAATTTATCCTTGGTTTAGCTTGGAGTTTCACCTTTTAAATCTTTACTTTAAACCTATGGAATTAAACAGTTTATAGGTGGATTTTTAACAGTAGCAAATCATTTTACATTCTTAGATAATCAAGCCTTTACACAATAATATACTGCAGACGTTTTTAAAAATAGGCGATTTTGCTCTTCATTCAGGAAAAAGCACATTTAACTTATTTCTTTAAATTCGGTTTTCATCTGCAGCAATACGCATCAGCTCTAGTCCTTTCCTTGAGTGCTGGAGTTGTTTGCAGCATGGATAAATGTATCAAGCATTTTTTTAGAGTCTTTCTCTGGACAGCTGATTCTTAAGATACTGTTGCAAAGCAATAGCCGAGGTTCCCATGGAAAATGAAAAACAAAGTCCCTGGGTTGCTTTTTTCAAAGATACTTTTGGTATGAGCTGTCATTCAAATGAGGCCCGGTTCCTCTGAGACTCAAGACTGATCCTGGGCATTGCAGGGCCCTTTAATCACAGTGGTTCATAAGAAATTAACGGATTTAGCGCCAAAACAGCACTTTTTAAGGTTGAAAGGATGGAACTTCAAAGAGGCATTTTGTGTTTTCAGCACAATAATGCTGCTTCTTTCCTTTGCTCCATGTAAAATGTTGCAGAGCACACTGGCCTACTCCTGCAGTGGGTACTCTGTTTTACCCCCACCTGAAATGGGTTTGGTAGGGTAGTGCAGCCATCTTCTGGTTGTGACCACACGCAGTTTCGAGATCTTGGCGCGCACAGGGGTCAGCGTGGCCATTTTGTGCTGTTTTTTGCCCCAATGCAGCAAGTGATGTAGTGAAGCATAGCTGAGTGGGTCAAAATATCCCACAGCGGCGTGCCTGGTTGCTCCCCCCTGAACCCACTCGGCCCACCTGCTTGTGCCACATATTGGGGAGCGGACCGCGTCTCCCTGTATATTAATACGTGGCTTGAGGGAGCCACACCGAATGTTTGTGACACCAGAGGAGGAGTGGATCCACACCCCCGTCAATGCAAGTCCATCATCGGTCCTCCTGAGAACCACGCATTTCTACTTGTGCAACCCCACCTCCTGGCTGTTCAGGCACCTCGAAGTTGGCCGGTGGGGGATGAGGCAGCCCGAGTCCCAGCAGCACCGCAGGCTGTGGGGGGCCTGACGCCGGGCCCTGGATTGGCCCCCGTGCTCCTACTGCGGAGGTGAGGGAGCTGAGGAGCGAACCATACTTGCTACTTCCACTACAACCTGAAATATGCTGCTGATCTCCACGGATGGCGGCTATGCGAGGGCTCCATATGGCAGCGGGTAGGTGATCTGGTGGGGGAGAGCGACTAAAGTGGCCTTGGATCTAGATCGCTGGGACTGACGCCAGGCCATGTGGGGCATTGTTGGGCGCATGTAGCCCTCTCCAGCCGGCACCCATTATTTCTTCCTTCCGGTAACAACATTGCCCCGGCGCACACTCTGTTTATGTTAGCCCAATCCTACTGCTGCAGTCAAGACATCGAGCCTTGAATACAGACCACCGCTCATTGAGACCTGAGCAACGGCAGCACATATCAGCAGCCTAGAACATCTTTTACTGCCGCCTTGCCACAATCCACCTTGCATGAACTGCGCTGATTGTTTAAACTGCCCACACGCAGCACACTTCTAGGCGGCCGTCACCGGCACCTCCGCCATCATCACCATCGGGGTCTGTGTGGACAAATTGTGTTCTGCCGCCTCTCGGCTATGCTGCAGGAAATATTCACCTACCCATAATGTCTAACAGGTCCCAAGGAGCCAACAAGGTCGGCGCCATGGATACATTTGCCAAAGCATTACCCAGACCTGATCAGGGACGGTCCTCAACCAGTCAGAAGGATACAGAAATGTCGCTGAACGCTCCGCTTCCTGATTTGACTACCATGATGGAATCCACAGCCAAAACTTTGCATCCTTTTACTAAAAACTCGACGACATTAATGCAAACGTGGCGTCACTCAAATCCAAACTTGATCAGCAGGGAACCAGGATCACCAAGGCTGAAACCAGGATTGGAGCGAACGTGGATGGGTTGCACGCACTTCAAGATACTGTGGCTAATCTCACCCGGGATATGAAATTTGTTAAAATGAAATGTGACAATTTTGAGTCCAGATCGCGCAGAAACAATATCCCCATCGTCGGGGTTCCTGAGAATGCACTCAAGGGACGCATGGAACTTGCAACTGAGAATCTTCATAAGGACCTACTAGACAATCCTGAATTGTCTCCCTTTTTTGCTGTTGAACGCGCTCACCATGCGCTAGCCTCACACCCTAAATCTGGTGATTTCCCATGGCCTATAATTGCAAAGATTTTAAGCTACAGGGACAGAGCCCACATTCTTCGCCTCGCGTGGGAGAAAGGGGAACTCAAACTAGACTCACAAGTCATCAGGATCTTCCCAGACTTCTCTACAGGAGTGCAGCAGGAACGGCGACAGTTCACAGGTGTGAAGAAAATGCTCAGAGAAAGGAATGTCGCTTATGCAATACTCTTCCCGGCACGCCTAAAGTGAATTACCGCCCCATTCCAAGGTTGGCTGGGTGGTAATTCCCCATTCACCATTGGCTCTTCCCCATTCCCATTCTTGCCCCCATAGGGCTCAATGGGAATGGGAAAGGCAGTAATTATGGCACCGCAAATTGCCTCCAAGGTCCCTTTGCGGTTCCCTTCCTCAACGGCTAGTAAAACCAGCCGTTATGGTAGGGACCCGCAAAGGGACCTCATAATTGGGCGGTAAGGGTAATCCCTTACCGCCCGGGTCGTAATGAGACCCAATATCTTGCATGACAGAAGTGTCCATTCACTTTTCATCAAGGAATGCTTTTATTTCCTGCTGTAAAGCAAAGAATTTCTTAAGAACATTGCAACGACTAAGCCATCGAACATCAGTGTGATATAGGATATCACCATAATCCGCCTTTACTTCTTCTGAAAACGACTGTAACAATCTGTGATTTAAAGAGCGTGCACGGATAAAATTAACAGTTTTCACAATGAAGTCCACGACTTCTGTGAATTCCAAATGTTTTGCGCATAATGCCTCCAGATGTATGATACAGTGATCATTGTTTTAATGGACAGCTTTCTCGCCCAAGTGTCTTTTCAAGCAGTCAATAAAACCATTTTGCTCCCCACACATGGCGGGCGCCCCATCAGTGGTCACCCCTACCAGAGTATTCCATGGCAAATTTGAATCATCAATGACTTTTTGAAAGGCTTTAAAAATGTCAGCACCAGTAGTCCTGCCATGCAAAGATACCAGGAAAGCCAGTTCTTAAAATACTTTGCATTTCTTTTGACCCCCCACAACCCTGAATGAGAATTAAGAGTTGTGCTTTGTCACTTGCATCTGTGCTCTCCTCAAGGGCAGCTGAAAATAATTTGACATCCTTACATTGCATTTTCAGTTGACTGTAACAATTGTAAGCCATGTCTACAATACGCCGCTGGATACTAAGGGTAGGCATTCATTTTTTTTTAGTATAGACAACTTGTATTTGACTAAAGACTGACTAGGTCTGTGTTTTCTTTGATTTGATGGTCGAGACTACTCCCATCTTAGATATCGTGCTAGATAGGAGTTTTACAAACCCATCAAAATATTCAAATAAAGGTTTTGAAAATGTGCAGCCATTGTGTCTGTAAAAGATTTGATACAATGAATCTCTCACACTATGCAGCTAGGGTCAGCCCGGGAACCTTCTTCCATGGAAGAAAGAGCCCAACGCAGAGAGCAAGCACTCTGTATGTACTGCGGTTCTGCTCAGCATGTTGCCCGAGAATGTCCTTTAATCTCTCGAAGGAAGCATGGAAACTCTGCATCCCAACCATAGAGGAAATCGTGGTTCGGCAGATGGAGACTGATTCCCCAAGTAACAAAGAGCATGCTAAGGATAAGAAGAAAACAAGCGCTCAACTTGTCTGAAGGTGATACTTGACACTTTAGAATGGGTGAATGGTGTCCTCACTTTAGCACACTGATTGATCCCGGAGCCGCTGGGGTTTTTATGGATGATGCATGGGCTGTCTGTTACCACATACCCAGATAAAGAAAGGATGAGGTGGTAGCGGTTGAAACAGTTGATAGTCAACCCCTGATTTTGCGGCTAGTAGTGGAATACTTGATACCTCTATTTATGACAATGATTAATCACGCAGAAGTAATTTCCTTTGATCTCATCTGCACGGCTCATTTAACAGTCATTTTAGGAATACCCTGGTGGGGTCATCGCAACCCTTACATAAATTGGGAATCTGAATCCTTATTCCTTGAATATTGTATGCAGCATTGTTTTACTGGAAAAGGTCACAATGGTTAATTACTTTCACAAGCACTTCCACAGAATCCACTCATGCTGTCTACTATGTAAGGAAGGCATGGTATTAACAGTAAGACAGACACAAGTGGCCACAGTTAAAGGGTGTTTATTGAACTTCAATTGGGTTTGAAAAATGCTAAATCTAAAGATGTGAGCAGAAGTCCAGTAAGTATAAAGAGTGTAAGGAGTGAAGAGAGGAGTATGGAATGAAAGGTAGAATGACTGGCCAGAATGGCCTTTAGTGTGTGCAGGAGCACAGTATAGACTGAAGCCACGGCGCATCCGAAGGTACGCTGTGGAAAGGAGTAGCGAAAGAACTGGAGCAGAGCAGAAGCACTCCGGCGAACCGGAGAGGAGGGAGAGCAGGGAAGGCTTGGAAGGAAGGCAGCGGCGAGGAGCCGCGGGGAGTGAAGGCGAAAAACTACTCGCTAGAAGGAGAGCGGTGAACAGAGAACTCTGAACGCTAGCCGGTACTAGAAGCGATACAACGCACTGGGCGGAAGTGTCAGGGCGTTGTTATAGAAACGCTGTAAGGCGGCAGCCATCTTGGGGGAAGGCTGGACCGTGCCAGGTGCTTCTTGCAGTGCTCATGCCTTGCAATGAGAAAAAGTCCATCGATGCCAAATCCTCCAGGGCCGGGACATGACAGTATGCCCCTTCCTCCTCGGGGGTCCCCCTGGTTTGCCCGGATGTTTTCTATGGAAAATCTGTAAAAGGCGAGGAGCATGAATGTGATGTCTGGGTTCCCAAGTCCGTTCGGCCACTGGATACCCCTTCCAGTGTACCAGATATTGCAAGGAACCTCGGTGGTGTCTAGAGTCCACAATATGAGATACCTCATATTCAGCAGGTTCTGAGGGAGATGGAATCTTCTGCCGAGCTCTGGCTCTGTGGTATGGATCCGGAATAAATGGCTTCAGTAGAGAAGTATGAAACACCGGATGCACTCTCTTCATCTTCTGTTTGAGTCGTAGCCGGTAAGTCACCGGGTTGATCTGTTTAATAATCGGGTACGGCCCCAAGTATTTAGGGGCGAATTTGCCTAGATGTAACCAACGGGGAAGGAATTTGATAGAGAGCCAAACCAAAGTGCCTGGAGTCCACTCAGGATTGTTTTGTCTGTGCAGATCTGCTCCTAACTTGTACTTGCGGCTTTCCTCCAAGGCTCTTATAGCCTCCTTTTGGGTGGTTCGTTTAGCTTCCAACAGACTGTCCACCGTTGGGGTATTTGAGTATCCCTTCTTCATCCCAGGTACATGGGAAGGGTGAAATCCATAAGAGCACATGAAGGGACTCATCTTGATGGCAGAATGATATGTATTATTATACGAAAAATTCTGCCAGAGGTAACAGAGAGGACCAGTTGTCTTGCTTCCAGTTACAGAAGCATCTGAGGTATTGTTCGAGGGTGGCATTTAGCGTTTCTGTCTGGCCATTGCTTTGAGGATGAAATCCAGATGAAAGTGCCCTCTGTATTCCCAGTTGATTGCACAAGGAAGCCCAGAATCGAGAGGTGAATTGTGACCCTCTATCCGAGAGCACGGTTCTGGGTAGCCCATGTAGTCTAACAATCTCACAAAGAAAACTGCTGCCATTTCTGGAGCAGTAGGAAGTCCTGTAAGTGCTGTGAAATGAACCAACTTACTAAAAGAGTCTACTGTAACCATGATGACTCAGTGACCTTCCGATGGTGGGAGGTCCACTGTAAAGTCTGTTGACACATGCTCCCAGGGCTGTGAGGGAATCGCCGGTTGTTGCAACAGACCCAACGGTTTTCCTGATTGGGACTTGCTGGCAGCACAAACCGGACAGGAGGATACGTATCTCTTAAAATCTTGAGACAGTGTCGGCCACCAGAAGAGTCTTCTCACCAATTCCACTGTGTTCCTTAGGCCCTTATGACCTGCCAGGGAAGACTCATGGCACCACCTTAGTACCTGCTTCCGCAGATCGTACGTCGGGATGAAAAGGGCAGACTCATGGTACAACAGCCCATCCTTCAGTAGTAGATTAGGATCACTCCTGTCTTCGATCTGGATACCTTCTTGGACGGCTTGAAAACAACTCGAGACTACCGAAATAAACTTCTTATTAGCCAATAACAGCTCCCTTCCAGAATGGGTTTCATGGGTAGCCTCCCGGCTTCTCGATAGGGCATCAGCCAAGGTATTTTGGGAACCTGGTAGGTACGTAAGGTGGAAGTCAAACTGGAAGAAGTAATACGCCCACCTGGCATGGCGGGCTTTGGATCACTCCATCTGTTGGAGAACTCGGAGATTTCTATGGTCAATTCTTATGATGAAAGGCTCAATGGACCCTTGCAGTAAATGTCTCCATTCTTCACATGATCCTTTGATAGCCAAGAGCTCCTTCTCCAACACTGAGTAGTCCCTTTCACTTGGTGTCAGAGATCTGGAAAAATAGGCTACGGGGTGTTTGACACCATCCTCCGCGTCTTGGAGCAAGGCGGCCCCTATAGCACTATCAGAGGCATCCATTTCCAGAATAAAAGGACGCGTCTGATCTGGTTGGACCAAAATGGGAGCTGACGTAAACAAGTTCTTGAGATATTGGAAGGCCTGAATGGCAGAGGAGTCCATGTGAAACTTGACGCCCTTCTTGAGTAAGGCTGTGATCGGGAGGACGATCTTGGAGAAGTGGGGAATAAATCGGCGATAGAAATTCGCCAGGCCTAGAAACCTCTGGACCTCCTTGACACTCTTACGTTCGGGTCATCTAAGTATAGCTTCGACCTTCCCAGGGTCCATCCGGATACCTTCGCTGGATAGAATGAATCCAAGATACGAAACCGATTCTGCATGGAATTGACATTTCTCAGGCTTCACAAAACGTTGGTTCTCTTGTAGGCGTCTCAATACTTCTTTCACCACCTGAACGTGTTCAGTGGGATCCGCAGAGAAAATAAGAATGTCATCTAGGTATACGACTACCGACAAAAAAAGCATATCTGAGAAAATCTTGTCCTAATACTGCTGAAATATTGCTGGCGCATTGACCAGGCCGAATGGCATCACCCTGTATTCGAAAAGACCTAGGGGGGTCCTAAAGGCGGTCTTTCATTCTTCCACCTCCTTAATCCTAAGAAGGTGGTAAGCCCCCCTTAGGTCCAGTTTGGTGAAAATGGTAGATCCTTGAACCGCCTCCAGAATATCTCTGATCAGTGGTATGGGATACCTATCCCGACGGGTAATCCTGTTGAGTCCTCTATAGTTGATGCAAGGCCTGAGTTCCGAGCTTCCCCTCTTGGGGATGAAGAATAATGAGGCTCCACCAGATGATCTTGATTCACAAATGAGACCGTTTTCAAGGTTTTCATCACGGTACTCCTGAAGAGCCTTCCTTTCTGGAAGGGCTAGAGGAAACATTCTACCAAAGGGCACGACTGCTCCCTCCTGCAGCTCGATGGAACAATCTTCGGGTCTGTGGGGTGGTAATAGGCAGGGTACTTTATCTTCAAACACTCTGGCAAAGGATTGATATACCAGCGGAATGCTCGATACCACCTTAGACGGTAGAGTGCAGTCCTGTCCCACCTGTTCTTCTTGTGGCGAATGTCTGAAACAGTTCTCAAGACAAAACCCCGAATCAAAACTTAATGTGTTAAGGGACCAGTCTATGTGGGGGTTATGTCTCCTAAGCAGGGTATACCCAAAATTATGGGGAAGTGAGCTGCTCTGATGACAGCAAAACAAATCCATTCTTGGTATCTTCCCATCTGCACGTGGAGGGGTTCAGTCTCTGACACAATGAGACCAGACGTGAGGGGAGATCCGTCTACTCCCTCTACTGGAATAGCTCGATACTTGTTCTGTATGGGAATCCCCTGATCCCTCACCCAGAACCCGTCCACAAAATTCCCTGCCGCTCCGCTATCCAGCATAGCCAGTACCTCCACAGACTTCTTAGAGGTTAGCTGCAATCGGATTAGGAAAACCATTAGTCGGGAATCCTCAGTTAATCCTGTTGCTTGAGTGTGGTTACAGGGTTTTCGGTTGTCTCCCCGATGTCGCCCCTGCACAGACTCGGGGGGAAGTTTCCCTTCTTCCTAGGAGACACGTCAGGACAATTGCGAAGCAAGTGTTTAGAGGACCCACAATACATGCAAAGCCCCAATTCTCGTCTTTTCCTCCTTTCCTCGTGAGTAAGAGGGCCCCGAGCCGACTCGATCTGCATGGGCTCTTCTGATGCGAGTTCTGTCTTGAGGACTTCCTTGGTCGAAGGACCGGGGTCATGCAATGGAGAGTATCCTCTTTGCCTCTTCTTTTCTAGGCGTCTCTCATTAAGCCGGAATTCAATCTGTAAAGTCAGGGTGACTAATTCCTGAAAATAACCTGGTCGGGGTACTCGTGCAAGCTCATCCTTAAGATCTTCATGAAGTCCCTTCCTAAAGATGGTGTCATGATGCCTACCCCCGGGGACCCAGACCAAGTCCAGCAACCCCAGAAGCAGGCATCAAGTTACCCCAACCAAACCCAACAACCCACGCTAGGGGCTATTTGGGTGCAGTCCTGGCGCCTATGGCACCAAGCTCATATGGAGAGTCAGTCCTGGCGCCATAGGCGCCAGGCTCATAGATTAAAACTTACCTGATGCAGACCATGCTGCAAACTTACCTGATGCAGACCATGCTGCAAGAGCTCCAAGCCAAACAAGGCTTGGAAGGGACTATTTTACCTAGGCACTATTTTTTTACTCGGGTGCGGCTGGGGCAGAATACTTACCTGGGATTACTTTAGAGGCTATTTAAACCACGCCTGAAGAGCAGCACGCGCTTCGTGTTATTCTGCATCCAGCAGCGTAACGCTCACCGTGCCTGCAAGTCTGCATCTAGTTTTCTGCCACTCCACCTCGAGTTCGGAGCTCCTAGAAAAAGGGAGAAAGAAGGAGAAAAGGTTAGAACAAGAGCAATACCTTTGATCCTTACCTGAATTCCCGATCCATCGCGCCTTCGAGCTGGAAGAAAGAAGTTATTTTATGCGCGTCGCCTCGCCTGCTGCAGCGCCGTGCTGAACTCACCAGCCTTCGCAGCCTCTTCACATTTCACCACATCCTCCTGCATATTACCGCCGCACTCTGGAGAAGACAAGAGCAGCAAGGTGAGCCAAGGGAATACACAGAGGAATACCCCCCATAGACTTACCTGATTTTACCACCGGGGGTACTATTCTTCTTCATGGGTCGGCGCAGCTGCCACTGCATCCTAGCCGAACCCCGGCACCTAAGGAGAATCAAAAGGACAGCAAGGTGAAACAAGGGACTAACAAGGGGAACCCTCCTCATATTAAAAGTCTTACCTAATTTTACCGCCGGAGGCATTATTCCCCGAGACTTCATACTTTCAGCGCCTGAATAAGGGAGAAAGCAACAGGTTACATATGGACATTATTTTATTGAACTGTGTTGGATAATACAAATCCTTACCAGAACATTACCGGTTGCCACGAGGAACTCTTCAGTAGGGTCAAGCTGCAACCTGCAAGGAATCGGACAAGAGTGAAAGTCAGGCATTTGAACTCTTACGAACTACATACTTACGGCGTCTTGCCGGGAATATCGGAGTCAATATTGTCCTGGAACTCACCAATTCCTTCGAGCCAGTGAAGCAACTGGTTATCTACGTGCCCCTGCGCTCAATGCAGGATGGAGAGCTCATCTTTTCAAATCGTCAGGTGAGACTATAAGAGGGAACATCCAAGGTGATCAGTGGGGAGAACAGCGGGGTGGGGGGATTTACGCTCAACTCCACAGGTGGTTAATTCCCTTTCTCCACTTGCAGAAGAATATTCCTACGGGCCAGCGAATTAAGCTAGGTGGGCCAGTCCAGTCCGTCATCTCGGCCCTATGCATCACATTGGTGGAGACCGCAGCAGTCCAGTCCAGATCTCCCCCGATGTCGCCCCTGCACAGACTCGGGGGGAAGTTTCCCTTCTTCCTAGGAGACACGTCAGGACAATTGCGAAGCAAGTGTTTAGAGGACCCACAATACATGCAAAGCCCCAATTCTCGTCGTTTCCTCCTTTCCTCGGGAGTAAGAGGGCCCCGAGCCGACCCAATCTGCATGGGCTCTTCTGATGCGAGTTCTGTCTTGAGGACTTCCTTGGTCGAAGGACCGGGGTCATGCAATGGAGAGTATCCTCTTTGCCTCTTCTTTTCTAGGCGTCTCTCATTAAGCCGGAATTCAATCTGTAAAGTCAGGGTGACTAATTCCTGAAAATAACCTGGTCGGGGTACTCGTGCAAGCTCATCCTTAAGATCTTCATGAAGTCCCTTCCTAAAGATGGTGTCATGATGCCTACCGCCAGGGACCCAGACCAAGTCCAGCAACCCCAGAAGCAGGCATCAAGTTACCCCAACCAAACCCAACAACCCACGCTAGGGGCTATTTGGGTGCAGTCCTGGCGCCTATGGCACCAAGCTCATATGGAGAGTCAGTCCTGGCGCCATAGGCGCCAGGCTCATAGATTAAAACTTACCTGATGCAGACCATGCTGCAAACTTACCTGATGCAGACCATGCTGCAAGAGCTCCAAGCCAAACAAGGCTTGGAAGGGACTATTTTACCTAGGCACTATTTTTTTACTCGGGTGCGGCTGGGGCAGAATACTTACCTGGGACTACTTTAGAGGCTATTTAAACCACGCCTGAAGAGCAGCACGCGCTTCGCGTTATTCTGCATCCAGCAGCGTAACGCTCACCGTGCCTGCAAGTCTGCATCCAGTCTTCTGCCACTCCACCTCGAGTTCGGAGCTCCTAGAAAAAGGGATAAAGAAGGAGAAAAGGTTAGAACAAGAGCAATACCTTTGATCCTTACCTGAATTCCCGATCCATCGTGCCTTCGAGCTGGAAGAAAGAAGTTATTTTATGTGCGTCGCCTCGCCTGCTGCAGCGCCGCGCTGAACTCACCGGCCTTCGCAGCCTCTTCACATTTCACCGCATCCTCCTGCATGTTACCGCCGCACTCTGGAGAAGACAAGAACAGCAAGGTGAGCCAAGGGAATACACAGAGGAATAACCCCATAGACTTACCTGATTTTACCACCGGGGGTACTATTCTTCTTCACGGGTCGGCGCAGCTGCCACTGCATCCTAGCCGAACCCCGGCCCCTAAGGGGAAACAAAAGGACAGCAAGGTGAAACAAGGGACTAACAAGGGGAACCCTCCTCACCACAAAAGTCTTACCTAATTTTACCGCCGGAGGCATTATTCCCCGAGACTTCATACTTTCAGCGCCTGAATAAGGGAGAAAGCAACAGGTTACATATGGACATTATTTTATTGAACTGTGTTGGATAATACAAATCCTTACCAGAACATTACCGGTTGCCACGAGGAACTCTTCAGTAGGGTCAAGCTGCAACCTGCAAGGAATCGGACAAGAGTGAAAGTCAGGCATTTGAACTCTTACGAACTACATACTTACGGCGTCTTGCCGGGAATATCGGAGTCAATATTGTCCAGGAACTCACCAATTCCTTCGAGCCAGTGAAGCAACTGGTTATCTACGTGCCCCTGCGCTCAATGCAGGATGGAGAGCTCATCTTTTCAAATCGTCAGGTGAGACTATAAGAGGGAACATCCAAGGTGATCAGTGGGGAGAACAGCGGGGTAGGGGGATTTACGCTCAACTCCACAGGTGGTTAATTCCCTTTCTCCACTTGCAGAAGAATATTCCTACGGGCCAGAGAATTAAGCTAGGTGGGGCAGTCCAGTCCGTCATCTCGGCCATATGCATCACATTGGTGGAGACCGCAGCAGTCCAGTCCAGATCTCCCCCGATGTCGCCCCTGCACAGACTCGGGGGGAAGTTTCCCTTCTTCCTAGGAGACACGTCAGGACAATTGCGAAGCAAGTGTTTAGAGGACCCACAATACATGCAAAGCCCCAATTCTCGTCTTTTCCTCCTTTCCTCGGGAGTAAGAGGGCCCCGAGCCGACCCGATCTGCATGGGCTCTTCTGATGCGAGTTCTGTCTTGAGGACTTCCTTGGTCGAAGGACCGGGGTCATGCAATGGAGAGCATCCTCTTTGCCTCTTCTTTTCTAGGCGTCTCTCATTAAGCCGGAATTCAATCTGTAAAGTCAGGGTGACTAATTCCTGAAAATAACCTGGTCGGGGTACTCGTGCAAGCTCATCCTTAAGATCTTCATGAAGTCCCTTCCTAAAGATGGTGTCATGATGCCTACCCCCGGGGACCCAGACCAAGTCCAGCAACCCCAGAAGCAGGCATCAAGTTACCCCAACCAAACCCAACAACCCACGCTAGGGGCTATTTGGGTGCAGTCCTGGCGCCTATGGCACCAAGCTCATATGGAGAGTCAGTCCTGGCGCCATAGGCGCCAGGCTCATAGATTAAAACTTACCTGATGCAGACCATGCTGCAAACTTACCTGATGCAGACCATGCTGCAAGAGCTCCAAGCCAAACAAGGCTTGGAAGGGACTAGTTTACCTAGGCACTATTTTTTTTACTCGGGTGCGGCTGGGGCAGAATACTTACCTGGGACTACTTTAGAGGCTATTTAAACCACGCCTGAAGAGCAGCACGCGCTTCGCGTTATTCTGCATCCAGCAGCGTAACGCTCACCGTGCCTGCAAGTCTGCATCCAGTCTTCTGCCACTCCACCTCGAGTTCGGAGCTCCTAGAAAAAGGGAGAAAGAAGGAGAAAAGGTTAGAACAAGAGCAATACCTTTGATCCTTACCTGAATTCCCGATCCATCGCGCCTTCGAGCTGGAAGAAAGAAGTTATTTTATGCGCGTCGCCTCGCCTGCTGCAGCGCCGCGCTGAACTCACCGGCCTTCGCAGCCTCTTCACATTTCACCGCATCCTCCTGCATGTTACCGCCGCACTCTGGAGAAGACAAGAACAGCAAGGTGAGCCAAGGGAATACACAGAGGAATACCCCCCATAGACTTACCTGATTTTACCACCGGGGGTACTATTCTTCTTCACGGGTCGAGGCAGCTGCCACTGCATCCTAGCCGAACCCCGGCCCCTAAGGGGAAACAAAAGGACAGCAAGGTGAAACAAGGGACTAACAAGGGGAACCCTCCTCACCATAAAAGTCTTACCTAATTTTACCGCCGGAGGCATTATTCCCCGAGACTTCATACTTTCAGCGCCTAAATAAGGGAGAAAGCAACAGGTTACATATGGACATTATTTTATTGAACTGTGTTGGATAATACAAATCCTTACCAGAACATTACTGGTTGCCACGAGGAACTCTTCAGTAGGGTCAAGCTGCAACCTGCAAGGAATCGGACAAGAGTGAAAGTCAGGCATTTGAACTCTTACGAACTACATACTTACGGCGTCTTGCCGGGAATATCGGAGTCAATATTGTCCTGGAACTCACCAATTCCTTCGAGCCAGTGAAGCAACTGGTTATCTACGTGCCCCTGCGCTCAATGCAGGATGGAGAGCTCATCTTTTCAAATCGTCAGGTGAGACTATAAGAGGGAACATCCAAGGTGATCAGTGGGGAGAACATCGGGGTGGGGGGATTTACGCTCAACTCCACAGGTGGTTAATTCCCTTTCTCCACTTGCAGAAGAATATTCCTACGGGCCAGCGAATTAAGCTAGGTGGGCCAGTCCAGTCCGTCATCTCGGCCCTATGCATCACATTGGTGGAGACCGCAGCAGTCCAGTCCAGATCTCCCCCGATGTCGCCCCTGCACAGACTCGGGGGGAAGTTTCCCTTCTTCCTAGGAGACACGTCAGGACAATTGCGAAGCAAGTGTTTAGAGGACCCACAATACATGCAAAGCCCCAATTCTCGTCTTTTCCTCCTTTCCTCGGGAGTAAGAGGGCCCCGAGCCGACCCGATCTGCATGGGCTCTTCTGATGCGAGTTCTGTCTTGAGGACTTCCTTGGTCGAAGGACCGGGGTCATGCAATGGAGAGTATCCTCTTTGCCTCTTCTTTTCTAGGCGTCTCTCATTAAGCCGGAATTCAATCTGTAAAGTCAGGGTGACTAATTCCTGAAAATAACCTGGTCGGGGTACTCGTGCAAGCTCATCCTTAAGATCTTCATGAAGTCCCTTCCTAAAGATGGTGTCATGATGCCTACCCCCGGGGACCCAGACCAAGTCCAGCAACCCCAGAAGCAGGCATCAAGTTACCCCAACCAAACCCAACAACCCACGCTAGGGGCTATTTGGGTGCAGTCCTGGCGCCTATGGCACCAAGCTCATATGGAGAGTCAGTCCTGGCGCCATAGGCGCCAGGCTCATAGATTAAAACTTACCTGATGCAGACCATGCTGCAAACTTACCTGATGCAGACCATGCTGCAAGAGCTCCAAGCCAAACAAGGCTTGGAAGGGACTATTTTACCTAGGCACTATTTTTTTACTCGGGTGCGGCTGGGGCAGAATACTTACCTGGGACTACTTTAGAGGCTATTTAAACCACGCCTGAAGAGCAGCACGCGCTTCGCATTATTCTGCATCCAGCAGCGTAACGCTCACCGTGCCTGCAAGTCTGCATCCAGTCTTCTGCCACTCCACCTCGAGTTCGGAGCTCCTAGAGAAAAGGGAGAAAGGAGGAGAAAAGGTTAGAACAAGAGCAATACCTTTGATCCTTACCTGAATTCCCGATCCATCGCGCATTCGAGCTGGAAGAAAGAAGTTATTTTATGCGCGTCGCCTCGCCTGCTGCAGCGCCGCGCTGAACTCACCGGCCTTCGCAGCCTCTTCACATTTCACCGCATCCTCCTGCATGTTACCGCCGCACTCTGGAGAAGACAAGAACAGCAAGGTGAGCCAAGGGAATACACAGAGGAATACCCCCATAGACTTACCTGATTTTACCACCGGGGGTACTATATTCTTCATGGGTCGGCGCAGCTGCCACTGCATCCTAGCCGAACCCGGGCCCCTAAGGGGAAACAAAAGGACAGCAAGGTGAAACAAGGGACTAACAAGGGGAACCCTCCTCACCATAAAAGTCTTACCTAATTTTACCGCCAGAGGCATTATTCCCCGAGACTTCATACTTTCAGCGCCTGAACAAGGGAGAAAGCAACAGGTTACATATGGACATTATTTTATTGAACTGTGTTGGATAATACAAATCCTTACCAGAACATTACCGGTTGCCACGAGGAACTCTTCCGTAGGGTCAAGCTGCAACCTGCAAGGAATCGGACAAGAGTGAAAGTCAGGCATTTGAACTCTTACGAACTACATACTTACGGCGTCTTGCCGGGAATATTGGAGTCAATATTGTCCTGGAACTCACCAATTCCTTCGAGCCAGTGAAGCAACTGGTTATCTACGTGCCCCTGCGCTCAATGCAGGATGGAGAGCTCATCTTTTCAAATCGTCAGGTGAGACTATAAGAGGGAACATCCAAGGTGATCAGTGGGGAGAACAGCGGGGTGGGGGGATTTACGCTCAACTCCACAGGTGGTTAATTCCCTTTCTCCACTTACAGAAGAATATTCCTACGGGCCAGCGAATTAAGCTAGGTGGGCCAGTCCAGTCCGTCATCTCGGCCCTATGCATCACATTGGTGGAGACCGCAGCAGTCCAGTCCAGATCTCCCCCGATGTCGCCCCTGCACAGACTCGGGGGGAAGTTTCCCTTCTTCCTAGGAGACACGTCAGGACAATTGCGAAGCAAGTGTTTAGAGGACCCACAATACATGCAAAGCCCCAATTCTCGTCTTTTCCTCCTTTCCTCGGGAGTAAGAGGGCCCCGAGCCGACCCGATCTGCATGGGCTCTTCTGATGCGAGTTCTGTCTTGAGGACTTCCTTGGTCGAAGGACCGGGGTCATGCAATGGAGAGTATCCTCTTTGCCTCTTCTTTTCTAGGCGTCCCTCATTAAGCCGGAATTCAATCTGTAAAGTCAGGGTGACTAATTCCTGAAAATAACCTGGTCGGGGTACTCGTGCAAGCTCATCCTTAAGATCTTCATGAAGTCCCTTCCTAAAGATGGTGTCATGATGCCTACCCCTGGGGACCCAGACCAAGTCCAGCAACCCCAGAAGCAGGCATCAAGTTACCCCAACCAAACCCAACAACCCACGCTAGGGGCTATTTGGGTGCAGTCCTGGCGCCTATGGCACCAAGCTCATATGGAGAGTCAGTCCTGGCGCCATAGGCGCCAGGCTCATAGATTAAAACTTACCTGATGCAGACCATGCTGCAAACTTACCTGATGCAGACCATGCTGCAAGAGCTCCAAGCCAAACAAGGCTTGGAAGGGACTATTTTACCTAGGCACTATTTTTTTACTCGGGTGCGGCTGGGGCAGAATACTTACCTGGGACTACTTTAGAGGCTATTTAAACCACGCCTGAAGAGCAGCACGCGCTTCGCGTTATTCTGCATCAAGCAGCGTAACGCTCACTGTGCCTGCAAGTCTGCATCCAGTCTTCTGCCACTCCACCTCGAGTTCGGAGCTCCTAGAAAAAGGGAGAAAGAAGGAGAAAAGGTTAGAACAAGAGCAATACCTTTGATCCTTACCTGAATTCCCGATCCATCGCGCCTTCGAGCTGGAAGAAAGAAGTTATTTTATGCGCGTTGCCTCGCCTGCTGCAGCGCCGCGCTGAACTCACCGGCCTTCGCAGCCTCTTCACATTTCACCGCATCCTCCTGCATGTTTCCGCCGCACTCTGGAGAAGACAAGAACAGCAAGGTGAGCCAAGGGAATACACAGAGGAATACCCCCCATAGACTTACCTGATTTTACCACCGGGGGTACTATTCTTTTCACGGGTCGGCGCAGCTGCCACTGCATCCTAGCCGAACCCCGGCCCCTAAGGGGAAACAAAAGGACAGCAAGGTGAAACAAGGGACTAACAAGGGGAACCCTCCTCACCATAAAAGTCTTACCTAATTTTACCGCCGGAGGCATTATTCCCCGAGACTTCATACTTTCAGCGCCTGAATAAGGGAGAAAGCAACAGGTTACATATGGACATTATTTTATTGAACTGTGTTGGATAATACAAATCCTTACCAGAACATTACCGGTTGCCACGAGGAACTCTTCAGTAGGGTCAAGCTGCAACCTGCAAGGAATCGGACAAGAGTGAAAGTCAGGCATTTGAACTCTTACGGACTACATACTTACGGCGTCTTGCCGGGAATATCGGTGTCAATATTGTCCTGGAACTCACCAATTCCTTCGAGCCAGTGAAGCAACTGGTTATCTACGTGCCCCTGCGCTCAATGCAGGATGGAGAGCTCATCTTTTCAAATCGTCAGGTGAGACTATAAGAGGGAACATCCAAGGTGATCAGTGGGGAGAACAGCGGGGTGGGGGGATTTACGCTCAACTCCACAGGTGGTTAATTCCCTTTCTCCACTTGCAGAAGAATATTCCTACGGGCCAGCGAATTAGGCTAGGTGGGCCAGTCCAGTCCGTCATCTCGGCCCTATGCATCACATTGGTGGAGACCGCAGCAATCCAGTCCAGATCGACGCCTCTGTGGGAGCCAGGTGAGCGTAACAGATGGTTTGTTGTGCCTAATCTGGCCAACCAGAATTGGTAGCCAAATTCTGGAATTTAGAAACATACGTTTGAACGTCCGAACCCCCTTGTCTGACGTCTAGCATGGCTTCATAGGAAGAAAAGACCACCTCAGGTCTGCCAAATCTTGCTTGAAATTGCTGTGAGAACTGATCAAAGCTTTGCAAGGATGGGTCATTATTAGTCACCAATGGAGTGGCCCAAGCCAACGCATTTCCAACCATATTGGAAATTAGAAATCCCACCTTAGCCTTATCAGTCTCGAAGGCTTTCGGTCTGAACTTAAAATACACCCTAGAGGCATCCATAAATTCCTTCCAAGTCCTGGGATTTCCGTTGTACTTATCAAAAGACAACAGCATCGGAGGGAGATCACTTCTTTCCTCACTGTGCGCGGCCACCCGTTGTCTCAAAGTGGTGTTCTCCGCCTGCATATTCTGCATCTGTACCGTAAGTCCTTGAATGGCTGCTACTAATTCCTGATATTGTTCCAGGGTAGCCATGGAGATTTGTGGGCGTTGTATACTGTCGTGGCTGCAAACAACTATGGAACTCTCCCATGACCCCTCTTCACCTGATGATTCAGACGAAGTGCTCTGTGTCGATGAGATCTCTCTTCTTTGGGATGTTCACTTTTTAATCTTCTTCTTCTTTGTCTTTATTTTCTTGTCGTGTAGGTAAGGTCGAGCTCTGCTGGAGGCCACCTTGGCAGAAGGGGAATTTCCTAGCCAAAAGCGACCCCCAGTGAGCCCGCCTCAGATTCAGGGAAAAAGCTTCTTCGGCTCCAAAAAACCCTGGAAGGCGCTGACTGCGCAGAGGTGGTTTGCTTGGAGGCGGGCGGAGGTGTTGTGATGGTAACCTCGTAAGTGTAAGTAATCCAGTGAGGATCAGCCGTGAGCAGAAGTCCGGTAAGTATCTGCCGTGAGCAGAAGTCCAGTAAGTATAAAGAGTGTAAGGAGTGAAGAGAGCAGTATGGAATGAAAGGTAGAATGACTGGCCAGAATGGCTTTAGTGTGTGCAGGAGCACAGTATAGACTGAAGCCACGGTGCATCCGAAGGTACGCAGTTGAAAGGGGTAGCGAAAGAACTGGAGCAGAGCAGAAGCACTCCGGCGAACCTGAGAGAAGGAGGGAGAGCAGGGAAGGCTTGGGAGGAAGGCAGCAGCGAGGAGCCGCGGGGAGTGAAGGCGAAAAACTACTTGCTAGAGGAGAGCGGCGAATGGAGAACTCCGAACGCTAGCTGGTACAAGGAGCGATACAACGCACTGGGCGGAAGTGTCAGGGCGTTGTTATAGAAATGCCGTAAGGCGGCGGCCATCTTGGCGGAAGGCTGGACCGCGGCAGGCGCTTCTTGCAGTGCTCACGCCTTGCAATGAGAAAAAGTCCATCGATGCCAAATATTCCAGGGCCGGGACATGACACAAGAGGGCACACTCGAGCTTAGCACAGCCTCTGGCTTCTCTAGCATGAGGCTGCAGTTTAAAACTTCAACATCATGCCGTCTGCCCCAAAGTCTCTTTGCCATTCAAAGTCTCTTCTTTCAGATGGCCTGATGCAACAAACAAACAATGAAGTTCCTTTCTTTAATGTATTTCAAATATACACAGTTCTCTTAGGTGATTTACTATTCACCTCGGTTCCCCCTCCGCCGGGCTCAGATCCTCTTTAACACAATGTTCTTAGGATTTTCACATATCCAATTTCTCGGGTGATTAACGATGCACCCTGCATCCCCTCCGCCGGGCTCAGATCCACTTAGACGCAAAATCTTCAATCAGTCTCCCTCTGCCGGGCTCGTACCAATTTATCAACTTTAACACAAACTTACTTTAACAAAAAGCTTTCAATCAGTCTCCCTCCGCCGGGCTCGTACCAATTTATCAACTTTAGCACAAACTTACTTTAACAAAAAGCTTTCAATTGATCTCCCTCTGCTGGGCTCGGATCAACTTTATCTGTTTTGCCATCAACTTTCTTTACTGTATCAGCAGTGAAGACTTTCAATTGTGCATAGGATTTTGCTTGACCCGTGGCAGGACCACTTCGATTCACAATCCTTTGTCACACTTTCACTTTTCTCAACTCTCAGCTGGATACCCTATAGGGACCTTCAATTGAGCACACACGTGGTGCCGGACCACTCACCAAAGGTATTGTATTTTGGTTTCAAAGTTCAATCATTCATTTGCAATTCAACTTTACTCACGTTGGTTATTGCACGCGTTTAATCCAATGTTCGTGCCAGTGCTCGTCATAAAATTTTGCTGCTTACAACCTTGGCTTCAACACAGATCGGTCTTGTATCCCCAACTCACCAGCTGTGTTCATTGTACTGCTGCTGCTTTGTTTTTAGAGCCAAGGATAGTACCACAGCAGCTGGTGATTCTCCCGCCTTGATTATCGACGCGGGTGGGCGCTCCTGGTACCTCCAACATACCATGCAGGTGTATGTGATGGTCAGTAATTGCCTGACTATTGTATTAGGACACGTCAGGTATACGGCTCGGTTGTTAGTCCATTTTCTCTTATAGCGGGCTGTCTGTGAAAAAGTGCTGGTTTTATAAAAGGGGGGGGTTGAGTTCCTAAATATCCTACCTGGTAGAATGGGGTAAAGGTGTTAATTCGGGGATGCCGAGTCTCACCATCCAGTGTCCAACTCCCACAAGACCCCTCACCCAGGTTATCCCTGCGCACTGGTCCACCCCCAAGAACAGGCTCCAAAAGCGATGGCCGTGTCCTGGCCACCTGGATGACAGATCCCCGCAGACTAGTGGTTCAGACACCTTCTGGTTTCTCACATGCCCTTCCCCTATGTGATGCAGCTGTCTGTTTAACAAGGGAACTGAGAAAGGAAATTGACGTTTCCACCGATCTTTGCCTTTTCGGTGCTTCACAGTGAAACAGTAGGGTTATATGTTTAAGAACCATCGCATGACTCGAGGGTCAAAGTCCTTTTGCTCGCTAATCCATACTAATGGAGCAAGATCTGTGATGAGTGTGAACTTCCTTCTTAGGGGGTAGTATCTAAGGTTGGTGATGGGCCACTTGATGGCATGGGCCTCTAATTCCAGCACAGAGTAGTTTTGTTCACCTGGGAAGAGTTTGCGACTAGTGAACAGGATAGGATCTTTGTATCCATCACAAACTTGCAACAAAACTGCTCCTAACCCTGTAAGGTAGGCATCCGTTTGTAACACAAACTCCTTTGAGAAATATACTACATTTAGGATCGGGTTCTGGCAAAGGGTTTTTTTAAGCTGTTGTAACATATATCGTCCTTGTCAGTCCAATGAATTTTTGGGGGTTTGGCGCTCTTTAATTTGTTTGTCAACCTAGCTGTTCTGTCTGAGAAGTTAGGGATAAACCTACGGTAATAACCGATTAACCCCAAGAATGCTCTGAGGTCTCTCTTAGTTTTAGGCATGGGGGGTATCTAGGGAGACTTTCCATTTTTCTCGTTGAGGGTGGACACTGCCATTAGATACAAAGAAGCCAGGGTATTTTAAGGCTGATTGGGCCAACTTACATTTGGATGGATTGGCAGATAAGCCAGCTTCTCTGAGGGCTCTCATACTAGTAAAGAGATGGAAAAGATGGTCTTCACACGTTTTACTATAAATTACTATGTCGTCAATATAAGCCCCACAGAAAGCGGAGTAGGACTGTAATATAAATAACCAATTATAATTATCCTATCCATAAGCCATTGGACAGTGGCGGGCCCATGTGTAAGCCGGAAGGTAGGACTTTGAACTGGAATAGTCCCAGGGGCTTCGAGAAAACTGTATTTTCCTTATTAGGTCCATATACTGAGACCTGCCAGTACCGCTTGGTTAAGTCTAGGGTTGATAGGAATAAACCGGGACAGCCGACCCAGCCCTTTAAGACAAGGTAGCAATACTTTGAGATTAATTGGGATGCAGAAGATACTCAAACATCAATAATCAAAACAACTCAGGAAGTTGGCAAAGCTCACTGTTGTAATGTCAAATATCTAAAACAGGGAGTACAACAGACATCAACGGACGTCTCACAGCATGATCTCAACAAAGTTCATAAAAACGTTACTTTTATAGCAAAAATTGTCACTGCCGACGTCATTATGTAGAGAAACAGAGGGAGGGTGAGGCGCGCACTCTAGTTCCCAGTGTTGAATACCTGCTGTATTTCAAGTTGCTGTTCTCCTCCAAGCGCTTTCATGTCTCTAACAATCTTCAGGGAGGCTGTCTTTTCAGGTGTTACAGATTAGTCTCAATTGGTCTCAGGGAATTCTGGTAGTTGTAGTCTGTTTTAGGTAACCAGGAGCAAACTCCCCTCCAAAAGCACACATTTTTTCCTGTTGGGGGAGGGGGGTAACCAATGATGTGGCTCTCCTGGGTAGGGCATCGTGACCCCAGTGCTGCTGCCTCTAACCGCTGCCTCTAAAGCCCGGGACTTCTGAACCAATATGTAGGGAAACAGAGAGGGTGAGGCACACACTCTAGTTCCCAGTGTTGAATACCTGCTGCATTTCAAGTTGCTGTTCTCCTTCAAGCGTTTTCATGTCTCTAACAATCTTCAGGGAGGCTGTCTTTGCAGGTGTTACAGATTAGTCTCAATTGGTCACAAGGAATTCTGGTAGCTGTAGGCTGTTTTAGGTAACCAGGAACCAACTCCCCTCCAAAAGCACAAATATTTTCCTGGTGGGGGGGAATGGGGAAAACCAATGATGAGGCTCTCCTGGTTAGGGCATGGTGACCCCGGAGCCACTGCCTCTAACCGCTGCTTCTAAAGCCCGGGACTTCTGAAGCAATATGAAGAGAAACAGAGGGAGGGTGAGGCACGCACTCTAGTTCCCAGTGTTGAATACCTGCTGCATTACAAGTTGCTGTTCTCCTCCAAGCGCTTTCATGTCTCTCTAACAATCTTCAGGGAGGCTGTCTTTTCAGGTGTTACAGATTAGTCTCAATTGGTCTCAAGGAATTCTGGTAGCTGTAGTCTGTTTTAGGTAACCAGGAACCAACTCCCCTCCAAAAGCACACATTTTTTCCTTGGGGGGAAGTGGGGAAAACCAATGATGTGGCTCTCCTGGGTAGTCACTGCCGACGTCAACCTATGTGTTTGCTAACGTCATCCTACGTGGCAAACTACAAAAACCTTGTGGTAACTGTGATAGGCTTAGAGGGAACATCTAGGTATACGTTCCATACTATTCTAAGAAAGTGATAGGGTCTCTAGCATCAAGTGGGGCAAATAAACCCTCCCTTCAAACAGGTCACTATGAACGTCTCTAAATACACGACGTCCCATTGGTTATACAAGCTATAGGGCCCTAAACTACGTGTCCCCCTATAATTGGTTGGCACCCTTACATCCGTTAGTCCTTTTGCACCTGCGCTAGAAGCACACAGGATGGTCTCCAGGTGCTGGTGGGCTGGTCGTAACCATAGCTTCCCACCAATTAGCATATCATCTATCATCATCTCAGTGGTCTGCATGTCAATTACGCCTTTGAACTTGCCCTTGAAAATGTTCTTTGCTCTGAAGAAAATGAGGGAGTGGAGGCACGCTCTGTCTCCTTGCGTAGGTGTGGTTCATCATGATTGTGCATTTTCACCCCTCCACATGACTGAAGACCACAAATTTGAGCTCTGGTGCATTTAAAATACTATTATTTAATGAACTGTTGAAGTCTTCCTTGCTTTCGTGCATGTCTTCTGAAAAGCAGTTTTGTTCTTTCACACAATTGTAACTAATGTCTGTTCATCCCAGCCTGACATAGCCTTGGCTTCTTGGGACTGGTTCAGCCTCGCCCTTCTAAGATTCACTGCTGTAATTCAATTTCTTTCTCAACTGCAACACAATGGAAAAGGCCTTCCATTTCTTAGTCCAGCACTGCTATACAGCGTAGTGGAATCATCCATAATTCACTCACTCCTACATATATATACGTTGGCGCTTGCTGCAATCTAGTCACTACATAGCTAGCCTCAAGAATACTTTGTTTGCTTGCGTTTCCTTGCATCTGTGCACGTGTAAAATAACTTGATATCTTCATCATTTCTGCAGCATAAGCCTCTGTATCTCGAGCCTGAGATGTTACTTATCTTTGATACTTTCTTGATGCCTTCAGAATGTCTAAGTTCTTTTGTCTCTGCATCTCTTCTGGGTGTGTCAGTCTTACTTCGTGTGACTTCACCAATCTGCTCTTTTGCTCATTTCTGACTCTTCTTCTGGGATTTCATTAAAATGGCCATCATACTGTCTTGTATGCAGGTATGGCTTTCTCAGTGGGAACCTTGCTTCCAGTATTCTCCTTGCTATTGGTATTTTCACTGGTACTCGACGTACTTCACACTCTGGTTCCCAACATATAGGCAATATGGGTGAGATGCTTGAGGTGGGGGTACTTGGCTCCTTCTCTACAGGAAAGTGGCATTTCTAGGTTTATGAATCAATTCCTCGATGAGTGGTAGTGGATAGGCATCGAAGTCAGACGTGGTGTTGACCTTTCGGAAGTCTATGCAAAACCTCCAGGAATTATCTGGTTTTGTGACCAATACTATAGGGGAGGACCATGGGCTTGAATATGGTTTGATAATATTTGCCCTTAGCATTTTGTTCACTTCCTCAACCACTATCTGTCTATAGGCTTCTGTGGTCTATATGGTTTCAAATGGACCACTTTTCCCTTTGCAGTTCTGATATAATGATATGTGCCTTTCACTCTCCCTGGTTTCTCACATAATACATTGGGGAATGTTGTGACTAAATCTTTTACGTCTTCTTGTTGTTGACTAGATAGCTCTATGGGAAGTAATTCAAAGTTATCTATTTCTTCTGGTACCAAACACGATAGTATTGTGGCAGTGGCGGTGGAAAGGATTTTCCTTCCACTCTATTAAGAGATTTATGTGGTAGAGATGGGTCTTTTGTTTCCTGTCAGGTTGGGCTACCTTATAAGTACAGGTCCCTGTTCATTCTAATATTTCATATGGCCCATGGCACTTTGAGACAAGTTTATTTTCAGAGGTAGGTAAGAGTACCAATACCTTTTGTCCGATTGGAAATGCTCTTAAATTGACCTTTTTGTCGCAGGTGGACTTTTGTTGTGTTTTGGCTTTTCCCATATGAGTATAGACTAAAATTTGAACAAGTTTCTTATGCTCTGGCAATTTGGTAGCTGTTTGCGAAAGGGGAATAGGTGCCTCTTGTCTTTCTTCCCAGGTCTCCTGGACCATGTCTACGATATCTCTAGGTACTCTACCATAATGTAGTTTGAAAGTGGAGAACCCAGTGGACACCTGAGGGGTCTTTCTTACTACTAATAGGGCCCACGGGATCATGTGATCCCAGTCCTTCCCGTCCTTATCTACCAACTTCCTTAGGATCATTTTAAGTGTTTATTGAATCTTTCTACCAATCCATCTGTTTGGGGGTGGTAAACTGAGGTTCTTAAGGTGGCAATATGTAGCAATTCCTTGACTTCACTCATGAGTTTTCTCTCATAGTGGGATGTCTGTGAAAAATAGTTTGTGTTATAAAAGGGGGGGGTTCATACATATCCTAACTGGTAGGATGGGGTTAAGGTGTTACAGAGAAGGGGATACCGCGTCTCACTATCCAGTGTCACACTCCCACTCCCTGAAGACCCCTCACCCAGGTGATCCTCCCGCACTGGTCCACCCCCAGGAACTGGATCCTAAAGCGATGGCCGTGTCCTGGCCACCTGGATGACAGATCCCCGGGGACTAGTGGGTGAGAGACCTTCTGGTTTCTCACAACTATCTGTACCATATCTTCTCAGTATTCTGACCTTGAAGACGTATTTACCGATACCCAAGTAAGGACATTACCACCTTATCGTCCTTTTGATTGTTCAATACCTACTCATCCAGGATATCAGATTCTACTTTGTCAGATGTTTATCCTATCTGAACTGGAATACCTAGAGACCAACCTAAAGACTGGCCGCATTGTACCCTCTATGTCATCAGCGGGGGATTCTCTTTTTTGTGCCAAAGAAAGGTACCTCAGAATTACACCCTTGTCTGGACTTGAGAGGGTTCAACGACTGACCAATCAAAGACAAGTATCCTCTACCCTTGATCCAGTATATACTAGAAATGGAATGTGGAGCCAAGATCTTTACTAAGCTGGATCTCTGAGGTGCCTACCATTTATTACAAATCAAAGAGGGTTATGAATGGAAAACGGCTCTTAAAACCCCATATGGACATTTTGAGTACAATGGACATTTTGAGTACAGAGTCATGTCTATTGGTCTGGCGAATGCACCAGCTGTATTCCAGAGATACATGGATCACATTTTTGCTGACATCTTGTACCATACTGTTATTGTGTATCTAGACAACATAGTGGGCTACTCTTCAATCCCACAAGATCGCACCTCTCATGAGCCGGAGGTGCTACACCGCTTACGTCTCCATCACTTATGGCTAAGCCAGAAAAATTTTCTTTTCATCAGATGCCCCTCACCTATCTAGGTTTTCTTTTGCCTCCAGAGGGTCTTGCAATGGATCCAGACAAGATATAAGCCATTACTCATTGGCCAGAACCCAGCTCAGTGAGAAGTGTGCAAAGTTTTGTTTGGCCTTTGTAACTTTTATCACAAATTTATCTGGCATTTTTCCCAGATCACTGCCCCAATTACGGACACCTTTAAAGGCCATAAACCATTTGTTTGGATTACTGAACCAGATGCCGCCTTTCTGAAGTTGCAGAATATGTTCACATCGGCCCCCATACTGCGCCACCTTGATACTACCAAACCCTTTATTGTGGAGACAGATGCATCCAATGCTGCTATTGGAGCTGGGTTGATACAAAAAAGTGATGACGAAAACATGCATCCAGTTGCTTATTACTCATGGAAGCTCCTTCCATACGAAGTGAACTACTCGGTAATCGAGAAAATGTTGTTGGCCATGAAACTGGCCTTTCTTGCATGTAGACATTTACTCTTAGGAATCGCTCATACTATCGAGATCAGAACTGACCATCGTAACCTGAAAGTACTCCAGCAACTGGAATGTCGAAACAGTCGACCTGCCCAATGGGCTTATTTTCTTTTTCAATACAATTTGTAAGATCCCCTACCTCGCTGGATCTAACAATATACTTGCTGATTCCCTGTCTAGGAGACCCAATCACATTCCTGATCAGCCTTCCTCTACTGAACATGTGATACCCAAACAGTGTATTATTAGTCAGCTGACATCTTTTTTTGGAGCTGTCCAAAATACCACTTGGGAGTCTAACTTGTTTCAAGAACTCGGATCGAATAACCTTTTTGGGCTTTGAGTCGGACAGGAGTGCTTATAGCTGCAGAACAGACTGTTTCTTCCCACAACTTCTCTACAAAACCAAGTACTCAAGTTATGTCATGATAATCCAAGATATTTCTGGTGGCCCTCATGGTCCGGAGACATCATCCACTGTGTTTCTTCCCACACAGTTTCTGCTGAGTCCAAACCTTCTTATAAATTACCTTCAGGAAGGTTATGTCAAGATCAGGTACTGGAAGGACCTTGGTATACCATGTCTACTGAGTTCATTGTTTCATTGTGGATCTATCTCCATCCAATGGCTATACTACTACATTGGTTAGAGTGGATTCATACTCTAAAGTAGTGAGTAGATCAGTTTGGGCACTAGGGTTTTGAATCCACTTGCACTGCACTTTTGATTTTTTCTGCAGAGTTTGTTTACATATTATACGAACTGAAGAGCTGTGAGATCGCGAGTCGTGGAGGTGTTGCCCACACCTCTTGTAAGGATTAATACTTGTGTGCTCCCAGATATCTTGTGCTTGAGAGAATGATTCTAATTCTTTACATATTAGTTTGAAGTGAATTATATAATGTTATTGTTTAGGGTGATTTAGGTGTTTCGACCTCACAAGATCATTATCAAGGCTAATATGTTTTGTTCTAATTGACCGAATTGTGTAGTGGGTCTGGATTACTGGTGTTGTGGGTGCCTTCCACAGTTGGTCCTGTTGGACTGTATTTGAGTGTGCCCGGCTGGGCATTAGATATGGCCAGTTGGGCCGATGGTCCTTTATGATTCTGTCCAGTTGGCAAGTGTGTGACAAAGATAAACACCTTGTGAGGTTGAAACACGTGTCGGCTGACCACCTAAATCACCCTAAAGCTCAGCTCAGACAATGGACCACCATTACAAGGGGAGGGCGTTAGAGCATTTCTGCATACTTGAGGGATCAGACATTGGAAGAGTACTCCTCTATAGCCGTGGGCCAATGTAGAGGCTGAACGCTTCATGAGAACGTGAAATAAAGCATTCAGAATTGCTAGTGTAATGTTCAAATGCCTTGGCAGAGCTTTGCCACAATTCTTGTTTTTTTAGCGTCTCACAACTCACTGCTCTACTGGTGTATCATCGACTGAGGCTCTGTTTCAGAAGTGTCCAAGGGGGCTTATTCCATAGCATGATTCGAGGATCACCAAGAGGACTGACGACCAGGCAGTGCTGGTAGAGAGAAGAAAGTGAACGAGAGAGAGAGAGAGAGAGAGAGAGAGAGAGAGAGAGAGAGAGAGAGAAGGAATTTACCAACAGGTTAATGCTGGGGGACTTGGTGCTGGTGCGCACTAGAAACCCCACTGTGAAACTGTCACGAACATATGAATCTCACACCATTCATGTGGTGGATCAAAAGGGGTTGATGGTCACTGCAAAGAATGGAAAGGACATGGTGACAAGGAATTTGTTGTTTTTCAAAATAATTGAGGTCGCCAACGTAGAAGAAGAAGCACCCAGGAGAGAAGAAGAGTTATGGCCAAGTGACAACTTGTATATTTTTTTTTTTTATTTAATTAAAGTGTTTTTTGGTTAATTAAAACCTTATACACTACAAAAATATTATATCAACCAAACACAATTACATATTACACATAAGAAAAGCATACATCACATTACTCGCTTCCAAATATAAAAGGCTGCCCCAATAAAAACCTTAATCTCTCCATCATAAATAACTGACCAAAATTGGTCAGATTCAATCCTTCGCATATCCTCTACAAAATTTGCATACCCTTTAAAATAACATTCCTTTAATTTGGTGCATGAAGTTAAAATATGTCTTGCTGTCTCCACCTCTATATTACAGTGCCTACACAATCTTTCTGCACGGGGAGTTTTTGTTCTTGCCCCGATAATATCATTACACGGGAGAATGTTCAAACGTAGTTGCAAGATAAATCTTCTCAAAGCTCTGCTTCCCGTGTTTAGCAGATATTGTCTTGGGGTGGCAGGTTTGAAGCCTTGGAGAGCATAAACAGAGTATCTGGACTTATTATAAAGATAAGATTGATTTTCACACAGATCCCAAATAAAAGCTTTATCTTTAAGACTTTTCTTAATACACATTCTGTTGTCTTTTCCCATGAATTCATTATAGCCAAGGGCTTCTAGAAAAGATAATACTATTTTTTGAAGATTTAGCATATAGGAATTCTTAAATCTGCCTTCACTTTTATTTTGTCTTATAAGGTTAAGCAGACTTCCTTCATCCCCGTCCCCTGAGATTATTCTAAAATAGAGTTTACAACATTCGATTTTCCACAAAGTCAAGAGGGATATGAGCCCCAGTTCGCACCTTATAGCCTGTATTGGTACTGAATTGGGGAGTCCTAGGGCTGGTCTCCAGATCTTCCCTTCAAGTAAGTGTAGTTTACTCAGATATTTACTTTCTACTGTTTCCAGCGCATACAGAATACCAGGTATAATGCAGCTTTTGTATATCTCAAGTAAACCTTCGATTGAGTGGCCGCCTTTACTGGTCATATATTTCCTTATGACTTTCCATTTCTTTAGTACTTTTAGATTAACCGCCTCCTGGAAGAAATGTATACAGGGATTGCTCAGAATAGGCATCCCCAAATATGGATAGGCCTCAACAACCTCCAATTTAATAGAATGTATCTGCCATCTTGAGGAAAGTTTTTTCTTTTCTAACTTTGTAGCTCCGAATACCATTACCTTAGTCTTATTTATATTAATACTAAGGTTATTCGCTTCAGAGTAAGCTAGTAGGCCATTCAACATTCTTTGCAGCCCTATCGGGGTCTTATCCAAGAGGACGGTGTCATCTGCATACATAAGGCCACATATGGGTTTCCCCGCCACTATTGGTGGGAAGTTATTTATGATGGTAAAGCTTTCCCACATATCTGAAACGTACAAGTTATACAATATAGGCGATGTAACACATCCCTGCTTCAGTCCAGTATTAGTAGCGATCTCAGGTGATAACATCCCTCCTTTGCCCAGACATATGGAGACTGTAGTTTCCCTATACATTTCTTCCAAAAAATGCAAAATTTTGGGGCAGATCTTTTTCTCTCTTAATTTCTTCCACAAAAGTCCCCTATTAACACTGTCAAAGGCTTTCGAATAATCAACGAAACACACATATAGTTTTTCCCCCTTATCCTTAGCCCCTGCTATAATGTGTTTCAACATTATTATATTATCGAGGGTGCTATATCCTTTGCGGAAGCCAGTTTGGAGAGCAGACAGAAGACCCTTTTCCTCTATCCAGTTATTTAAGCTGTCAACTAACAGTGAGCAGAAGATCTTACAGCTACTGTCTGCCATGGCCAGCAATCTATAATTATCGGGCAATTTCTGTCCCCTTTTTTAAAAATAGGGACTACTATAGCTTTCCTCCAGCTATCCGGTATGCGGCCTGTCTCCCATATACCAGTAAATAGCTGGAGCAGAGTCACTGCCCATTTCATGGGAGTTTGTTTTATGACAGCATTAGCTAACCCGTCTGGGCCGGTGGCACGTGATGCTTTCATTTTAGAGATTACTTTAATAATGTCCAGGATACCAAAGGGAAATGTATTATAGCTGTATGGATTTATACCAGTAGGGATAGCAGACATATCACTAATCTTGAAGTAGAGATCAGTAATATACTGCTTCCAAGCCTCCTGGCTCACATTAGAATTTTCCCTACAATCGTTCCTCCATCAAGAATTGTCGATATAAGTACCAAACTTTTTTTGAGTCATGGGTTTTACATATCTTATATAAACACCTCCAATTAGCATTATTAGTACTATACTTATAATCCTTTAGCCAGTTTTTATATTGTGTCTTTATATTACTGATTCTCTTACTTCTCTCTTCGTCATCTAAGTCACATGTCTGCTTTAGTTTACGAATCTCACCCATCATTTCTTTTTTCCTGTCATAAATCACTTGATCAAATTTGTGGGAATGATTTTTTCCCTTTTTATTTTTCACTATAAGGTTGCTGTATGTCCTCCGTATTATTCCCAGCAAATTCGTTATCAAATTGAGACCGTTACGCACAATATCCTGGCCATCAATGATCAGGTCATCAAACAGCTCATTAAAGATAATTATATTTTTATCCGACCAAGTGATCCTGTTTCCACCTGCAGAAAATTGAATATCCATCACATTGCCCACATCCCAACTTTGCTTTTTCGGGCCATTAAAAAATTTACCCCTGATGGGTGTATGGTCACTCAAAATGGTATCTATGTGTTCAAAATAGATCGTAGATTGGCTTAGTTTTTTATTTACAAACATATAATCTAACCTATAGCCTACCTTCCCATTAGTCCAGGTTGCCCCAGTACCTGGCCCTATATTAGGTTCCAAATATTCTAACCCCCAACTAGACATAAGGTTCATCCACCGGCATCCCTGCACAAACTGGGTATTAAGCCCATCAACCAGGTTGCCCTCCTGTGTTTCCAATGATGCGGTAATGACCGTTTCGTCCCACAATTCTTTGCACCTATTCATATCCCTTACGGCAGAGTCACAGTGGGCGTTAAAATCGCCCACTATACAAATTTCGGACTGAGGAGAATCCAGGGTCCAGCTTTCAATAGTATGGTTTAGAAACTCCCCAATCTCATGAACATTATCCCCCCCTGGTTGAGAGTAGATGTTAATGAGAAGGAGGTTCCCTGATAGCCTTCCCCTATCTATGATTGCACACATAACATTAGGTAGGTTCCCGTGCTTCTCATAAGGTTTAAATGAAAGATGGTTTTTTACCCCAATACATAGCCCTCCATACGGCCGGCCCTTTTCACCTTTGGAAGCAGCTTTACTCCAGATATTATATCCATCAAGTAGAATTTCCCCAGTTACCCAAGTTTCTTGTAAAGCAAAAACATCACTCTCCAACAACAATTGGATACCATCCTTGTGTAATAGGGAATTAAAGCCTCTACTATTCCAAGAGAGGAGATTGAATTCATTAATATATACCTCATCTCAATACTGGATAGTAGTATTTCTCTCCAAAGAATTTACTTCTACATTTTTATTTCTTAATTCCATAGTAGTAGGTGAAGCTCCCACCAAATCCATGTTTTTATCATTCCGATCATTATGAATTGCGGAGTGGCATATCACAATTTCATAGTTATTGCCCCATACTCCATTAGAGTATTCCCTTATGAGGTCAACAAAAACTGCAGATCTAAATTGGACAATGACCCAGTTTTCCCAGCTTCCATATTCCGGCAGGGTAATAGATTCAATATCCCCTGAATTAATATTTTGTAACTGTGGAATATGTGACAATTTATTCAGTAACCAAGCCCGATTTAAAAATGGGCTTTCATCAAGAGTGGATTTTTCTATGATTTTAATACTTTTCCCCACTATAAGTTGGGGTTCTTCATTTATTCCCACAGAATTTGCCATACTTATTTTTTGGTTACTATGCATGGCCAATCGTTCCATCTCTTTGATATATATTTCCCTCTCCCTTTTTGTGAGAGGCATAATATTGTTATTATATGGAATTTCAACATATTTTAAATTGTTTTCTATAGATACCATATCCTCACATTCACTTTCCTCTATTGTATTATCCTTACCCTTTAGCCAGTTTTCTAGTCCCTTACTTTTAATTACCACTTGTTTCCCTTCGTCCGACTTCCGCTGATGTTCGATAATTTCATAGTGGTTCCCCACTTCTACGCATTCAGAGTCTAAAGGGGCGGTATTTGCTAGAGCCAGGGAATTTTTTTTAACAGTCTTAGTTGTTTTAGTCTTGTCCATCACCATCCTCTTACGGGTGGATTTTTTATTTTTTCTATTTCGCCTAGTACGCCTCCTAGAGCCTTGAGCTACCCTTATTTCTACCTCTCTCACACTAATACTAGTCTTATCAGCCAAGTTTTCCCTTGAATTAAGTTGTTCCGAGTGGGAAGTATTAGTCTGTACAGTGGTATTCTCATTTTCTTTTTCAACCACCAAAACCAACTCACTCAAGTCTCCTAACACCTCATTAGACCCCACGGTATGCCTTTCCCCCTTTTTAAAATCATTTCCACAGTATTCCTCTATCATAATCCCAAGAGATCTGGTATTATCAATATTCTGCAATACCAATGATTTTGTGTCACTCTGTTCTTTAGGCAATTTAGTGCAAATGGTCAAGAGGACATCCATCATGGTAGTTAGGGCATCCAATTTCTCACCAGATTTAAGTGAGTTTTCAATTACCCTACTTCTATCACTGTTAACAGAAATTTCAGAGAGGTTACCCATAGAATTATAAGACTCATCGCTCAAATTAAATTCCACTTCTCTCTGGGCAAATTTATCCAAATCTGGAGAAGCTGACAGATTTGTACCGATAATATTATTCATGTCGGTATCTTCTACTGCAAACATTTCCAGATTTGTTCCTGTTCCCATAGATTGACGCCTGAATTTATGTACTAATGTCAACAGCGAATTATTGTCAATCATAGAGCTATTAGAAGGAAGAGGGGGAGGTAATACATTGTCAATCCTCGAGCTATTAGAGGAGAAAGGGAGGGGGAGTACATTGTCAGGTGCCATTACTTTTTCTTTTACAGTGAGAAAGCTGAGTATCTTAGGTTGTTCTAATACGCCTTTAGTCTCACAAATAGGCTCATTCTTACTTCCCTTTTTTAGTTTTTTCTCTTTACCAGGCTTCTGGGTTCCTAATTTAATATTAGATGTGGGTACACTTCTCTTCCCCTTTTTAGATCTCAAATTGTGTGAGCAAGGACTTTGGGCCATGTTTGTAGAGTGTTAGGGGGGATATATATAAATAAGAAGGAGTAGCTATTAATTCCTAAGAAGGCGAATCACCCAAAATTTAAATCAATCCTATCACAAGTGAGTCTATAATAAATATACCTAGGACCTAATCAATTCAGTAGTTATAGTACACTCCTTTTCTTAAAATTAACAGGGGAGAAGAAGCCTTCGCAGCCCCAGAAATGAGTTAAACTAATATCAGGGATCAGCAAATAATAGAACTATAAAATGAGCAGCCAATACCATCAATTAGAATGGGAGCGAATAAAAACCAATGTTATACAATTTCATGAAGAAAATAATTAGTTTGATTGATTAAAAATATTGTCACAAGTCATATAATAATAACAGTTAATGAATGATTGAAGAGTAGAGTTCAAATGTCAAGAAATATAGTATCTAAGTGTCAATCCGATAGTACCACCCGGAATGGGAACACCCGACAGCTTGAGGAGCGGCCTTAGTCCGACTCTCCCCCCCAGCCAGGTGATAACACTGTATATTTCACTGAAATAACTGGTTTGCTTACTTAGGATCCTGTAAATTAATCTTCCTTCGGCAGCATCGGCACAACACGCACAACAGCCGTATAACAGCCAGAGGGCTTAACTCCACAGGGCTTTACGCCGCAAGGGTGGTTTAGAGTTGGTTTTGAGGCCCGGTGGATGTCACGTGATACGTCACGTGAGGCTGCAGCGCCCCGCCTCCTCCAGGAAGCAGGCACCAGTGTAGCAAGAGCAGAGAGCTCGCAATGCTACTTGAGCACAATATTAGGCAGCAAAACGTTGGCGTTAAGGAAACGCTTTTACAGAGATCAGCAGCACAACTTGTATATCGTTGCAACTGAGTAAGCGAATGTTGAGGATGAATGTCAGCGGCCGGAGGTCGCAGAGGATGAAGGAGGAAACCCCAACTTGAGCATGGCGACCATCGCGGAAGAAGGCAGGAGATATCCACTGCGCATGTCAAGAAGTAAAGCGGCGCCCTTGCAAGATTACATTGTAGAATGATAAGTATCAATAATGGACAGTTGCGTTATGCTTTGGTAGGCGGTGCAAAATGCTTATTTTGCATGTTATTTGTTGTTCTGGAAAAGGAGGAGTGCTGTGGGCTTTTAAGACAAAGGTGCAGACATACGTCAGCACATCCAGGAATAAATAGTGCATCTGGCAACGTGACAATGGAGTACAGGAGCGGCCCCCATAACTACCAACACTGTGTGCCTGTGTCTCATTATCAGTGAGGGGCTGCATATATACAATCCTTCCCTTGCTATTTTTCACAGTCTCGCACTTAAAATAATTCTAGCGCCAATGCATTCCTATGGGAAAATTTACATCTCCAGATTTCTCTTACATAATCTCCCTCCCAGGTGGGAACGGTGTAAAACCCAGAACAGGCCGGAACGGGTCGGAACGGTACCCTAATATATAAAACAGCAGCAAAACTCACCTGAAAATTATGCAACCCCGCATGAAGAACATTTTGGAAATGGGGAAGGTGGAACAATGTGCTGTCATTAACCCATTACTGCCCAAAATCTACATTTTCACACGAAAAAGTACACGGAACGGGCCGGAACGGTACCCTAATATATAAAGGTTGAACAATGTGCTGGGTCTCGCAACAGTCAGCATCAAAATGTCATCTTAGACTGGTAAAATACTGGCATATACCGTAGGCACTAGCATCCTGAAGTGTGGTATACACTGACAACAATGCTTGTATATATTGTGGGCAATGACATCCTGCATAAGTTACCCTACAGAACAGATTGACGTTTTATGGATTTTTTCACAAAAAAAGTGGTTTGTTGGGACTCGAGCCCTGTTGCGCTGCCCCTTTAAGGGAAGCGCACGCGGCGGTGTGACATTGCACGCCGCCGCGTGCAGTATAAATAAAGGGGGCGTACCCAGCCACGACAGTGCGACCGGGAAGCCCGAGTCAGACGGATGTCTCCATGTCCTTGTGTGCGTGCTTGGGGGCTTACGGGGATCGCGAGTGAGAGCTCTGGAAACCTCCCAACAGTGGCAACGAGGTCGGGATAATGCCTGGGCCCGGCAGTGACAGTAACTTTCAATTTTTTTCACGCGAAGCAGAATTTTGATGAGTTCTAGGGCGAACGGTGAGAGGCATCCAGGTCAAATTTTTGGAAAAAAAAATTCTCAGCCCTAGCCCCAACCCTGTGGAACTCGCTCCCATCCCACATTCGCCTAACTGAAGACTTAGCGGCCTTCCGCAAACTACTGAAAACCTGGCTCTTCCCCTAAGACTAATCAGTTCCAAATTAGCTTCATCACATTAACCCCGACCCAGCAATCAACCCAAAGAAATTTTTTTACAGCTAAATAAACTCGAATGCAAACTATAAATACAAACAGTACTAAACGAGCAAACTAATGATGAGAGCGGATGAGCGCGGAAAGCACAGGAGAGCGGATGAGTAAGGAGAGAGGATGAGTGTGGAGAGCGGATGAGTGTGGAGAGCGAATGAGTGTGGAGAGCGGATGACTGTGGAGAGTGGATGAGTGTGGAGAGCGGATGTAGAGGATTAATGCGGTTGGTGGATGATTGCGGAGAGCCCATGAGTGTATATGGCCGATGAATGTGAAGGGCCGATGAGTGTGTAGGGCCGATGAGTGTGTAAGGCCGATGAGCGTGGAAGGCTGATGAGCGTGGAAGACGGATGAGCGTGGAAGACGGATGAGCGTGGAAGACGGATGAGCGTGGAGGGTGGATGAGCGTGCAGGGCGGATGAGCATGGAGGGCCGATGAATGTGGAAGGCGGATGAACGTGGAAGGCGGATGTGCGTGGAAGGCTGATGTGCGTGGAGGGCGGATGAGCCTGGAGAGCGGATGAGCGTGGAGAGCAGATGAGTGTGGAGAGCGGATGAATGTGGAGAGCGGATGAGTGTGGAGAACGGATGAGTGTGGAGAACGGATGACTGTGGAGAAAAGATGAATGTGGAAAGCGGATGGGCGTGGAGAACATAGAGGACTAATGCGGTTGGTAGATGAGTGTCGAGGGCAGATGAGTGTGAAGGGCAGATGAGTGTGGAGAACGAACGAGTATAGAGATCGAATGAATGGTGAGGGCGGTTGAGTATAGAGAGTGGTTGAGTGTGGAGAGCTGAGGGGCGTGGAGAAAGGAGGAGCGATAAGAACGAAAAAGAGGGAGAACGGAAGAACCTGCAGAGCGGAGGAGAGTGCAGAATGGAGGAACGTGCAGAGCGGCTGAGTGTGGAGAGCGGCTGAGTGTGGAGAGCGGCTGAGTGTGGACGAGTGTAGAGGATTAATGCGGTTGGCGGCTGAGTGTAGAGGGCCCATGAATATGTAGAGCCGATGAGTATGGAGAGCGAATAAGTGTAAAGAGCGGACCAATGTAGAGAGCAGACGAGTATGAAGAGCGGATGAGTCTAAAAACGGATGAGTATGTAGAGCGGATGAGTGTATAGAGCGGATGAGCGTGTATAGCGGATGAGGGTGTAGAGCGGACGAGTATGGTCGAGTGCAGAGGAATAATGCGGTTGGCGGACGAGTGTGGAGGACCGATGAGTGTGGAGGGCCGATGAGTATGGAGGGCCGATGAGTGTGGAGGACCAACGAGTGTTGAGGGCCGATGAGTATGGAGAACAGATGAGTATAGAAAGCAAATGTGTATGGAGAGCGGATGGATGCGAAGAGGGGATGAGTGTGGAGAGCGGACGAGTGTGGAGAGCGGACGAGTGTGGAGAGCGGACGAGTGTGGAGAGCAGATGATGATGGAGGAGCGACTGAGTGTAGAGGAGCGGCTGAATGTGCAGGAGCGGCTGAGTATGTGACCGAATATGTAAAGCGGATGAGTATATGAAGCAGACGAGTGAGCGGTGCAGATGAGTAGGTGTGGCAGACATGTGTGCGGTGCGGACGAATATGTGGACTAGATGAGGGTGGAGAGCGGATGAGTGTGGAGAGCGGATGAGTGTGAAGAGCGGATGAGTGTGGAGAGCGGATGAGTGTGGAGAGCGGCTGAATGTGGAGGAGCGGTTGAGTATGTGACTCAATATGTAAAGCGGATGAGTATGTGAAGCGGACGAATGAGCGGTCCAGATGAGAAGGTGAAGCAGACCTGTGTGTGGCGCGGACGAATATGTGGAATAGATGTATGCATAGAACGAACCCGACCGCTCTGAATTGCATAACGTTCGTATTATGCCTTGGAATGCATAGAACCTTTGAAAGAGTATACCTCATATCACACCCCATGCTTACTCTCTCCTTACACCACCACTCAACTAGAACACAGGGATACTATGACACCATTCGGTATAACTGTTCTCATATCAACATCTACCGCTCACTACCCATCACTCTAAGTAAACATTGCTGGTCTCACCCCCCCAGGCAGGCGTTCTCCTCAGGCCTAACGCAGCCACTCTCGGTCTGGATAACTACGGCCAGATCGAACACATAACCCTGATCTCGCAGCCGCTAAGAAGCAGCTACCACAGGAACTCCGCACCAGCTGCACACATACCTGGTGCGCACACGCACCTTTGGACTCTCGCTAATCCCTCTACTGACCAGAACTCCGGTTCCCAAGGGCGTTCAACCTACCAGCGCCTTCAGACCATACCAATGGTATATAAGGCGCTATATAAGTGCAAAATAACATAACATAACATAACTACTGCTAGCAGGCAGTTATACCTGCAATCTTTTGCCAGAATTTTGGACTTTTCTTGATTTCTGAGCTTCCTACGTCGAGTGTAAGTGAGGTGAAGGGCTGAAATGGTTGGGCCTGCTTAGCCCATTATCTCCTTGGCACAATTTTGGGGCATCTATACATGAACACATCACCAGTGCAGCTGAGGATTCATCTTTCTTCATCCACTTCATCATTATTCCAAGCTGCTGCAGCTGAGGACTTCTACATATCATCATCCTCTTCATCATCATGTCTAGCTGCTGTGTCGGTGCATGGAACATTCTGTGGGGGTGACAGCCCTACCATCATCATCATCACGGCCAGGTTGGATTCTGTATTGCTTGTGTGGGTGTCAAGACTGTGCTGTGGTGGGAGTGAGTTGCGGCCCCCAAGATCCACGCTGGGGGTGCCTTTGCGCTCTAACCCATGAACGGGCCTGGTGATCAGGACGGTGGGCAACCTGCAGACCAACAGCAGCCTCCAGCAGAGCCCCAACTTCGGTGCAGCCTCAGGCCCCAGTAGCACCTCAGGCTCCACCAGCGGCACCACCTGTTGTTCAGCAGCCGCCTCCTGTCATGGCCCAAGCACGGGCCCCAGCGGCTTTGCAGCCAATTCCCGAGTTCGATGTCTCAGGCCCATCATCCAATCTGGGGCCGAGATGGAAGAAGTGGGTGGACCGCCTCGATATGTATTTCAGGGCCACTATGGAGATGGACGATGACAGCAAGCTGGCCACCATGCTCTATTCGGCAGGACCTGCAGTCCAGGAAATTTTCGAGTCCCTGCCACCGGGCGATGGTTCCTATGCGGCTGCGAAGACTGCCCTCCAGGCTCATTTTCTGCCCCTGGCCAATGCGGACTACGAAAGGTTTGTAATGTTGTCCGCAAAGCCGAAGGAGGATGAGACTTTAGACACTTTTTACGGCCGCCTTAGGCGCCTGTCATTGGCTTGTGCATGGGGTGATGCGGATTACATGATCCGTACGATGCTCATACAGACGTGATCCTCAGGCAAACTAAGATGACAGGTGCTGAGGGAGCCCGTTACCATGCTGGCCCGCATCCTTGATCCTTGAGCTGGGACACTGCCACGAAGTGTCCGAAGCCCGGGCGTCCAGGATGGAGGCTGGCACACGTCCGGTCAAGACTGAGGAGGTGGGTGCCATGTGGCGAGGTGGAAGAGGCTCCAGAAGAGCTGGATCTGGCCTCTGTGACAGAGGTGGAAGAGCTGGGGAGCCGTGCCAGAAGTGTGAGTATGACCTACCCCACCCTGCTGAGTGACCTGCGGCTGGGAAAACATGCGGCAGGTGTGGCCTGGCAGATCACTTCTCCTGGGTGTGCAAGGCAGCCCTGCCTGTGATGGTGCCCAGAGGCCCGGTCCGGTCTGGGTTCCTTCGCCAGAATCGCCCACCAAATGTAGCTCAGGTTGGCCAAAGCGAAGAGGGTCCCCCAGTGGAAGAGGAGGAGGAAGAATACGAAGAAAACATTTTCTTTGTATCGAGTGTGGGTGCCCTCCAATCGAAGGCCAGGCGGCAGCCAAGGTGTATGGTAGAGGTCAACAAATCACCGGTCCCAATCCTCATGGATACGGGTGCGTCGGTCAATGTGATGGCCCGTGGACACTATGACGCAATGGACATGCCTCCCAAGCTGGTCAGCCCGAAGGCCCGCATCTTTGCCTTAGGAGGTTTAGAACCTTTCCCGCTGGACGGTGCCTTTGCAGCAAAGGTAGAGCATGATGGTTCGCAGATCACCGCACGCACCGATGTAACTCCGGTGAGCACAAACACTTTCCTGAGTTGCGCTGCAGCAGAGGCCCTCGGCATTGTCAGTTTTGCGTATTTGGTGTATCTGGGGGACATCAACGACCTCCTGGACAAGTACGCTGCTTTGTTCAATGGAATCGGACAGATGGCCGGTGACCCCGTGAGGCTTCATATAGATGAGTCTGTGCAGCCCATTGCCCTCAAACATTGGAGGGTGCCTTTTCATCTTCAGGAGCAGGTGGATAAAGAGTTGGACAATCTTGTGACCTTGGACATCATCGAGAAGCTGGAGGGTCTAACTCCGGTGGTCTCCCCAATTGTGGTGGCAAGGAAGCCGAAGCAACCTTATTCCATCTGTATTTATGTCGATATGAGGCTACCTAACAAGGCCATCAAAAGGGAGAGACACCTCACTCCAACGATTGACGACTTCATTGCGGAGGTGCAGGGTGCTCGGTTTTTCTCCAAACTCGATCTCCGGGCCGGCTACCATCAGGTGGTCTTACACCCGGAGTCGAGTTACATTACTACATTCACCACCCACCGGGGGCTCTATCGCTTTAAGAGGCTCAGTTTTGGTGTATCATCAGCGGCGGAGGTATTTCAGAATATCATCCGGGGTGCCCTCGCTGATCTGGAGTGCGTCTTGAACATTAGTGATGATATCCTGGTGTTTGCCAGGACTGAAGTCGACCACCTCTGCAGGCTGGCAAGGACATTTGAAAGACTACAGTCGCTTGGCCTCACCCTCCACAGGGAGAAATGTGAATTTCTGCACCCGTCCATAGTGTTCTTTGGATTTGTATTCAAGGAGGGGGGCGTGTTGCCGGATCCAAGGAAAATCCAGAACATTAAGAAAGCTCAACCACCTGAATCTGTGTCCGATGTGAGGAGTTTTCTCGGCATGGTGACTTACTGTGGACGTTTCATCCAAAACCTTGCCTCCAGATCGGAGCCCCTGAGGGCCCTCGCAAAGAAGGACACGGGCTGGCAGTGGGGCCCCCTTGAACAAGCGGCTTTTGATGATATCAGGAATGCGCTGACGGCTGACGACACCCTGGCTTTTTTCGATCCAGCTCTGCCGTCGGAGATCGTTGTGGACGCTAGTCCTTTTGGCATGGGGGCTGTTCTAACACAAGTAGATCGGGACGGTGGTGTCCGTCGGGTGGCCTACGCCAGTAAGGCGCTGTCCGACACGGAACAGCGGTACTCCCAAATCGAACGGGAGGCACTGGCGGTGTTGTGGGGCTGTAGGCATTTCAGGCTCTATGTCCTGGGCCGCCCGGTGACGGTTGTGACGGACCACAAACCTCTGCTTCCAATCCTAGCAGGGTCATCATCTAAGCCCCCAGCAAGGATAGAGAGGTGGATGTTGGCGCTCCTGGAATATGGGGTTACTCTGGTGTATCAGCCAGGGGTGAACAACACGGCAGACTACCTGTCCAGGCACCCAAGCGTGCGTGTAGGGCAGGACCCGGACACATGTGCCGAGGAAGCGGGTGACCATGTTCGCTTGGTGGTGGAGGCGGCCACCCCAAATGCCATGCCCCTGGAAGATCTGGAGGCAGCGGCGGCGCAGGACGAATGTTTCCGGATCCTGAAACAGGCCATGCAGCAGGGCTCTTGGAAGACAGTGCTGGAATCCCTGGCCGGGCGCACCCGGGAGGCTAAGATCGGACTGGAGCAACTCTGGAGGGTGAGGGAGGAGCTGTCGTTTTCGGCTTCCGGACTGCTGCTGATAGGTGATCGTATTGCTGTGCCCCAGTCGAAAGTCAAAGAAGTGATCTCACTGGCCGACCATGGACACCAGGGCGCCACGAAAACCAAGGCCAGACTGCGGCTCAAAGTGTGGTTCCCCGAACTGGAACGCAGGGTTGATGACTTTGTGGCGGCATGTGTCTGGTGTCAGGCGGCCTCCCCTCTGCAAAGAGAGCCGGCTATAGAGGCGATGCCTCGTGGTACGCGGCCCTGGGAACTGGTGCACGCGGACTGTGGGCCTACGACCCTTGCTACCCACTTCCTGGTGGTCATGGATGAATACTCTCCGTACCCAGAGTTGGAGTTCGTGGAGTCGGTGGCATTCGAACATGTGGTGGTCGCCATCGAGAAGGTGTTCGCAGCCCACGGATTCCCCCACACCTTGTGCTCTGACAACGGAGTGCTGTTCCAAAGCGAGCGGTTCTCGGAACTGATGGAAGGGTACGGGGTACAGCACAGGAAGATTATGTTGTGTCTTGACTGTCGTGTAGCCGAAGAGTCCTCTGTCCACAAGTGCCGCACAGAGAGAATCAAAGTCACTCTCTGTGCCGCCTTTGAGGCCACAGGTGGGAGATGTTCTTTCCGGAACTGCGGTACTCGTGGAACCCCGAACCACTATAAAGGAAACACCGGTTAAGTGTTAAGCCAAAACAGAATCAACAACCAATCAACAAGTAAGTGGAACGGTCTTACCAAAAGGTGTCTGTGGAGTGGCGGTTGTACCTATGGGGAAGGTTCCGAGACTCAGCAAGGCAGTTCTTTCAGTATGTAAGTATCCCAGCAAGGTTGCAAGCAGGGCTGGACTGGGAACCAAAAGAGGCCCTGGATTTTTTTTTCAAAGTGGCCCCATATTTCTTCAAAGGAGCGTACATAGCACGCGTGCCCAACCCTTCTATGAGGGGATTGCGAGTATCCCCCCAAGAAGATTTTAAATAAAATTAGTCCAAATTAGTACATTTAAACCATGTTATAATCATATATGGATTTTAAAAATTCATGTTTTAAGTAAGTTCATGATCTCATAAAGTATATCTTCAATGATAGATGGACAAACCACGAGTGCAATATCAGTCTCAATAAACGTCAGAAACATATCAAATAAAGGATGGATTGTAACAAATGTTTTTATTAAGTAACAGAAAACTGTGAAAACTCTAGCACTATAAAACAGCTAAAAATAAATAATAAATATACATTTTCAACAGAAATCTGCAAAAACTCTAGAACCGTAAAACAGCTAATAATAAATATTAAATATTCAATATATCTTGTAACATTCTAACTTCAAAGCAAACAGATCAATGGTGACATCACTGCCAAGTGACTAAAAGCATCACTTCTCCCTTACCTTCAACATAAAGGCTTCCAACTGAGATTTTGAAAGATAATTAAATTGAACATATATTTTTTTTATTATTAAATACCACACATCCATGAAAACTGTAGGACTGTGGAGTCGCTAATATTAAATTATAAATATAAAATAATTAACATCTGTTGTAACAAGCTGCCTTTTGTAAGGCAAAACATTGAGCATCAATTTAAGGAATGTGCATAAAGGCTTCCTACTGAGGTATAGTAAGATATTGCATTCAGCATGTTATGCATACAGTATTAAATAATGTAAACCATGCAAAGCTGTAGAACTGTATAGAAGCCTATATTAAGTAATTAACAATCTTTGTAACAAGCTACTTTTGGAGGCCAGATGATTAATGATTTCATCATTGTTAAGTGTCATCAAAGCATCTTTTTCAACTGACATAAGCATGAAGGCTTCCAAATGAGGCTGAGTAAGGGAACTGCGAAGTCTGTTCAAGATGTACTTGACCTTTGAAAATGACCTTTCACATGCCACCTGAGAGCAGGACAATATCAGTGTAAGCTTGTAGGCATTAGAAAGTGATCTATAGGCTCTACTGTACATTTTGAATCTTCGTAGCACATTATAGCAACATGCTATACAATTCTTGCACATCTTGCATGTTGTACTTTTGTCTCTGTCCTCAGGATCGTCACCTTCTTCAGTTTGAAAAATGAGATGAAAATGGGCCTCATCTTCTTGTGCATACAATTCATATTCTTTATCAAGAGACATTTTGAGTCGGTTCCACTTTGATGCAAAATCAAGCAGTTCAGTCTGCAATGTTTCAGTAGATGCTTCTGAATCAAATCGTGTCAGCAAGCTGCTTAGTCGAGCCAGGGCATTACTCGGAAGGTTCTGCAGGATCTCCTGAAAGTTTCTGGGGTCCAAACATGCCAAATCTGCAAAGAGCTGACCATGGGTAGTGAACCGGCTCTGCAGACTTGTAATGATCTTGTCCATTGCAATATTGTATACTTCAACTCGGAATTTATCACTGGGTAACACGATAGGTTCATCCGCTGCAGTTTCATCAGGCATCACCTTCTTTCGACGTACTCGAGGCACTGGGAAGTCTTCTTCGACTACAACTTCACATTCCCTTTCCTCCAGATTGTAATTTGCCCAAATTATGAACTTCCTTGTTGCATCCATTATATCACTAAAATTACGACCCTGTGTCTGTAGTCTTTCTATAGTTTCATTTACCATTCGATATGCCTGTAGCACATCCAAACCTTGTGTTTGTAAGTACAGAGATAAAGGAGTGGTATTTTTAAAAATAGATAGATACATCTGAGCAGTCAAAACAGTACGGAATGAAATGAGTGACTTTGCATATGCTTCAGCCTTGTACCTAGTATCGTCATTGAAGCGATCAGATCTGGCTAACTCCAGCATCGTTTCCACAACATCAACAAACATTGCGCGACTTGGGTCATTATATGAACCAAACATTTTAGTAAGTGCTGCATCTTTTGCCCACCATCTTGTTTCCCCAATTACAGATATTGAACGAAATCTATCCTGTTGGCATTTGTCACGCCACACGTTCATGCGGAGGTATGATTCACGAATAAATACACCACATGAATTCAACAGGCCAAACAGCGATATTGCAGGTATAGCCACTTTTGTGACATCCAACATTACTAGATTAAGTACATGTGCATAGCACCACACATGAATTTGGCCTGGGGCTTTGCTGCTCAGCCATTTTGTAAAGCCATTGTACTGCCCTTGCATGTTGGAGGCTCCATCTGTTGAATTACCAACACAGTTTGATACATCAATATCCATTGACTGCAGAACATCACAGACCAGATCACACATAGCTTTCCTAGTGGTTGATGCACAGTTTACTAGAGATATAAGACGCTCATGAACAACATCCGTAATGTATCTAATTACAATAGAGCACTGATCTAAAGCATTTATGTCCTGAGTTGTATCCAGCTGTATTGAGAACATTCTAGCTTCTCTGATTTCTTCAGCAATTCCTTTTTTCAATAATGATGAAATAATATCAATGATGTTGTTAACAGTAGTTTTTGAAATCAGTGTAACCAGGCTGCCATGCCCTTTACTACCCTTTACACGGTCATGTCGGTTTTTACTAAGTTTTCCTACTTCTTCAAGGTGACTTTTTAGTAAAGGATCAAATTTGTTCAGAAGAAGAAGAATTTCCAGAAAATTGCCATGATCCAAACTTTCATCTTCTAAGGTATGGGCTGCTTCAATTGTTGCCCGATAGCTGAGACCTCTTTTGCCAATCAGTTTAATTGTTTCCACCACACGCTCCAGAATGGCCCGTTTCCTTTTCACTTCCTCTTGTTTTGCTGTTTTTTGTTTTTGAAAGAGACAGCTAAAAATATCAGCATTCTTTGATCTCATAAAGAAAGAGGTCGAACTATTGTTGTGTAGGTTGCTTCGTTCATGCTCATCAATTCTTTGATACATATGCTTTTCGTCAATGCATCCTTCAATGAAAGCACTTCTGTCTGTGTTTCTGCTAAACGCAAGACACACCATGCAGAAAAAAGCTCTAGCCTTGCATGAATAAGTCAACCACTGCCGCCGTTCCCCATTTTTATGTTGATATAATTTTTTTGTATTGAAATGAATTGGAAGGTCCTCTTCTGGTTGACATGGATGGAATTTTAAAAAGGCAAGTAGGGTTTCTGATGATGGCCTGATAAACCACTGTTTCTCCTCAACATTTTCAGCTGACTCAGCATCAGCCAGTACATCAACATTGTCACACTCTACTTCCTCAGCTTGTACTTCTAGGGAACCTTCAAAAGTTGAAGCCTCTATTTCAGTTCTTTCATCACTCTGTCCTGTACCTCCAGGTTCAGTGTCATTGGTAATTGTGGCAGAACAGCTGCTTTCTGGTCTAGGATCTTCCTGAGAATGGACATGTTTTGTTGACATAAACATGTCACTTACTTTTTGATATTGGCTGGCTTCTTTTTCTAATTTCTTCTTTTTCTTCTCACGCTTTTTCTCAGCTCCTCCTTTAACTTGTTTTCTTTTCCCGTCATCATCTACTTTTTTATCCATGCTGAAATCTTCCAAGATAAAAGAACATTTGTGTAATCAAAAAGCTTCCATGTTTTGGTTACTTTTAACAAAACAAGTATTACAATCAAGTCTGCTATTGGTCAGTCACTCGGGACAACTGTCCTGGCTGGGCTTCGTGCATATACTGTTCTGAATTTGGGTAAGGGAAAGCTGAGTTCAAGCCAAAAGCTGGACAAAGCTCAAAACTTGTAAGTTGTAAGGGGAAGTACAGGTTTTGGACACAGTCTTGATTTGGACATACTGACACAGACTATCCTTAGTTTTCTTTAGGTAGGGAAATCCCAACTTCGTATGCGGCAAGTTAGGCCTAACTCCAACTCACTTTGAAGTAAAAATAAAGCTTGAGATTAGAAAGCTAAATCTGTTGTCTGTGTCTTACTTCATTGTGCCTTCACAGCGCTCAGACAGTTACACACTCATTCATGTACCCACTAACTTACCCAAATATCCATCCACCCACTTATCCCCCTCTCTATTTTCCCTTCATTTCATCGCATTATTGCAACTCCTATGGGACCTCCTAACAAAGCTATGGGTTTGCCTGCACGATGAGTTACATCTTTATATTAATGTCAAAAATGGCTGGTCAGGACATTTACAAAGAGGTGGATAGCTCAGCGGCAACGTGCTCTCCTTGGAAACAAGACGACACGGAGCAACACAGGGGCGATCCTCAGGTCCGTGCTTAGAAACCTCTGGGTATTAACCGTGTTATAAATAACATATCATATCATAACCAGGTCTAACGTATATGCATGTTAGCAAGCATGATCTAAATTGCATGGATGCAATATTGTGGGCACATACAGTTAAAAATGCTACTTAAGTTATATAAAGGGAATGTAAAACGTTACTTTAAACTTCTCTGCAAATGATTTTCCCCATGTCTACTGTCAGATCCTACACACACATGATGCTGTCAATTAGCACATTTTTCTGCTGCTTGCCTTGATTATAGAGCAACATCACAATTTTGAAAGGCAATATTGGGCTTTGCTTTCCAAAGAAAAAAACACCCAACCATGGTAATGCTAGGATTCAATATAAATGACAACAATTGGGAGCGTAATGTGATTAGTAACAAGCAAGGTATGTTTGAAAAATGCAAAGGCTTACGGTCAGAAATGTTCACCGGTGTACACCGCAATCTGTGTTTGAGCTGTTGTGACACAGGCACGTGATCAGAAAATGGTGTGACCAGCAGTTACCTCAGACCTCGGGCTGCGGGCATCAACCATGAACCAGAAGCGCAGGGGAGGAGACAATCATGGTTGCACGAAATCCTGCGAAGAATTTAAAAAGAAAATGAATGAAGGTTCACTGGTCCAACCCCCTATAAAACATTGTATACATGATGTCACAGTTCACACAGACTCTGCAACACACTTTTCGGCTGTGCACAAACAACAATAAAAACCATACGCTCTCTCATGCAGTGCCTGGAAGAGTTGACTGCGATGAGTGGTTCAGGCCTGTGCTATAGGGGCACCTGATGCAGTGCATAATTAGTGGGACGTCCACTGCATTGCTGTTTGTCGTTACATTTGGCCTTTGCCTACCAACTTCCTAGTTTGGTAAAGTGGGTCACATTTTGATGAGTTACTTCACCATACAGCTAGTAGTTTTGACTAGTGGTGTTGAATAAATAGTCCTTAAAATGCACAATTTGCATCACATTTTATCAAAAACCTCCCCGTTGGGTACTACTCAAACAGTCAAGACCATTTTATGCCCCGGTCCGACACTGGCTGAGTGCATGAGCGCCAGTGTACAATCACCGCCAGAATGTCAGCCTACACCCAGAACCTCCAAGTGAGTTTGCTAACTTTGGCAGAGGAGCCTAGATGGGATAGCTCAGTGACCTCGTTCTGGCCCAGTGGGGTGAGGGTTGGTAACTTGGGAAGGGCTGCAGCCTCATGCAGGGATAGATCACACCTCCCTGACTGTGAGAGGTAAGGAAAGGGCTGAGGCCACGACGAGCCAGCCCATACACTTCACCACAAGTGGAGGGTTTTTCTGCCCTCAAACAGCCATCGTGCAGGTGAGCAGGCCTACAGGGCCGGGCGGCACACGGGGAGCTTGAAGGTTTTGTGGTTACTTAGAAGATAGATGCAGATTTGTCTAGTCAACTCTGCACCAGGGTCTCCTTAATCGGATTTGTAATGGGTTTCTGGACGCCATAGAGGATGGAACCCCCCACATGGCAGGATTTGGACCCTGAGCCCCCATGTGAGGTGGTGAGCACAATGGCGGGGCACTAGATCTAATGAGATCTGGTGGTGTGTGGAGCGCACCGAAGGATGTATTCGCACAGGAGATCATTTGCATAGGACATATTTCATTATTATGAACTACTGTTTGTTTGCTTATCCATTTGTTGATATTATAATATGTAATAAAAATTATGAAACCAAAACAAAAAAAAGGGAATTTTGGAACATAAGAATGACCACCAATTTCTCAAACATGTCTGTGCTAGTAATTCAAACGTGCATTCCTTCGGAGCATGCAATGCACGCTGGGTATGGTGCTCATTTCCTCTGTCAGAATAGTCACCCTAACAGTAAAATGTGTGCAAAGCATGAGACATATATACAGCTTTGGACAGTTTCATTGTTTAAGTTTGGGCTGTTGAGCAAAGGATGACTTTCCGATGTGCCAGGCCCGCAGGAAAGACTGTTTTTTCAGGAACACAGCTCCCTTACGGTCACTTCCTCCCTTTTGCAAACTTAGAGAGACACTGAAACCCACATAATCCAATGTACATTTGAATACCGCGCTCAATGTCCTTTGCGATCATGATGATGCAACATTTTCAGCCCTCTTGTTCTCTATATGCTTGGTCATACTGTACACACTGCTTCAATCATCACAAGCCAAGCCTCCACTTCCATACCAACAACCACCCAGCCATCCCCAGCTCTAATGTCCCTCTCTGTCTAACCACACATGACATCAGACAGCCCACAGGTGACGTAGCCAGGCCTAAATGCGCCTATATCCTGACCTGCAACCCCCTCCTACTTCAGCACGAGGTTTGCTGTAGTGCTCTACTGCAGCAATACACCCCTGTCCTTCTACCCCTGGTGCACACACACACAACTCAGCTGGTTGTGTTACAGCCCCATAACTACGGCACCACACACACCATCACAGACAGACATCCATATACACAAACACCAGCACCCTTCGCAGCACCCAGGTGTCCTTCAAGTAGGAACTCATTCAATCTAGATCATGCCAGGAAAAGGCGTTATATGGATGTGTCACCGCCCTGGTGGGTACTAGCAGGCTAATGCACCACGTCTGGATGAGGTTTTCATGTCTCGCAACATGTAGTCGTATCCAGGGACGAGACCGCCACCCATTTCTGCTGTCAGAGATGCAACTACGGAAGAAAACTTTGGATTGTAGACTAAATGCTGCCTGAGTTTCCAAGCACTATAAAACTGAAGGAACTATCCTGTCTGGCGGAGTTACTGCCTCGAAATGCAACTGCATTTGCTTTGGAAGTCGAGATCTCTTCAGACTCCTATCCCGTCTTGCGGCACTGATGTGCCTTGGACCTCAGGTTGATCGTTGCATGAACTTCAAGGAGCTATAGTCCTAAACTTGCAGACGGGGCCATAGGTGAGTGACTGACTGCCCTTGGGGGTAAGCAGAAGTTGCACACTAATTGTTGGCCACGCCATGTTGCTGCGCTTGGGTGACAAACCTTGCACGCTTCCTGCTTGCTGAAAGGGAACATTTCTAGCGGCTAAAATCTTCCATCTTCGAAAAAAACAAAAATATATCAGGATGTGTTTTGGATTCCCTCTGATCGACCCCGCCTCCACTGCACCGCAAGATAGGTAGTGAATTAAATGTAAGTGTTCATTGTCGCGCAATCTCCAACGAGCTGTGAAAAAAAGCAAAACATCTCCCCTGTGGAACCACACATAGGAATGAGCCCGGTGCTAATTATAAGCTCATCACTTCTCGTGTGCCCCACTTCTCTGCTGTAGCAGGAGGTCGAATGCGAGGGCAGGGGCAGTATGGGCGCGAGACCTTCTTCAGAGCCTGTCAGGAGCAGGTGACGTCAGCAAGAGATTAATTGGTGCCAGAAGTAGCGAGGAGCACTACTACTGTGCGAACATGGGACAGAAGGTGGAAAAAAGAGACCAGGCCGCTTGATAATGTTAAAAGAAAGAAGTGGTAGGATTTTTCGCAAATAAGAAAACAAATCATATTCATTCTCCAGTCTGGTGCAAGGACAGCCTAGTATGTGCTCCAGCGGCAGAGTGCGGGCGCTTAGTGAAGAGGGTGACGGTCCCCCAGGGAGAAGGTCCCTGCTGCCTGCTACATGTCAGACACTGGAGGTCAAGTGCAGCTTATTACTGAGCTGCAATTGCAAGCATGCATCCCATAATCCCATAATTATCCAGGCTTTGGGAGTCAGTTTTGTCTACGGCCCAATAACAGGGCTCTGGGGAATTATTTGAAGGCTGGCCAGGCAGCGGAGCAAGTTTACTTTACTGACAATCTCACACTGCACGTTGATCAGGGCACAAGTCAAGGGTACACGTGGGGGGACGGAGTCCACCAACTTTTTTCAGAGGGTGGACTCAGTCCCCCCCAGCTAAAATGAGAAACATTGAATGTCTTCTTTGATTTATGCATTAAAGCCGAGGATCGAACTACAGTCGTCAGAGTAGTAGGCTGGACACTTCACCAGTGCACTATATAACTTGATGAAAAATAACAAATAACTAAAGGTAAAATGTCTCATTTCGGTACTGCAAGTCCCATAAAAACATTCGTATTGCTCCACACATATCTTTTAACGTTTAAACACCATTAGAAGAAAAAATCCTCTCTGGGCTTCGTGTGTGTGTTGTTTTTATGAAAGGCAAATGCCATTTGTCCTGTGCAATTTGGCTGGTTTAATGAAATATGCATATTTAACATTGATGCTGCTATTTATGGCAAAACGTCACATTCCCTTCCATTTGTTGATGAGTCGCCCCACTTTAATTTTTAGGACTTGAGCCCTGACGTTGATGATATGTATCTCGAGTCGAGATACATATCATCAACGTGCAGTGTCAGTGTGAGTGTCTCCCTTCTTGGCTGAGGCTGACAAATCGATCGATCTTGGCTTGCCGTGCCGACGCCGTTGCTGCCTGGGCTGCCTGCCTGCAGTGCCTGCTAATGTGTGCACTGCACTCTGTGCCACAGGCTGGCCTGGGCTGCAGGCAGGGCACGTCGCACGTCACGTGTGGTTTCAATGGTGCCCCCAGCCGAGGAGGCCCTGCGCAGGGGCGGGCCCGGCCCAGGCCAGCCCAGCTGCTGGGAAGGAAAGAAAAAAAACGGTGCCTCTGCAGGGCACGTGCCGTGCGGTTCCAATCTGGTGCCCAGCAGGCAGCAGCCAGCCCAGGGGGCCCTGCGCAGGCACGGGCCCAGCCAGCCCAGGCCCCAGATGCTGTGAAAAAAAAAATGACGGTGCCTGAGGCCAATCACCAGTCCAGCACTGTTGGCTCTGAAAACATCAACACACAACCTCTATCCTCGCCCTCTTCTCTTCTCTCACTAACTAACCCACCCTTTCTTGCAGAGCAACGTGGGCGCCTGGCGACCATGCAAATTGGTAGCGGAATAAGTCAATTTAGCAAAAAAGTAAAGTCAAGAGGAAAGCCAGGAGTGTTATTAACACTCCTGGCTTTCCTCTTGACTTTACTTTTTTTTTAAGTTCTCGTTTTCTTTTCGCTCTTCTCCCACGCTTGTTACTGCCAGAGGTGGCAGCCAAATTCATCACAAACCACCCAGACGGAGCAGAGGACGCGATGTAACACGAGTCGTGTAACACGTGTCACGCCTTCTTACCTGAGGCTGACAAATCGATCGATCTTCTGCCGACGCCGTTGCAGTGCCTGCTAATGTGTGCACTGCACTCTGTGCCGCAGCAGGCTGGCCTGGGCTGCAGGCAGGGCACGTTGCACCGTCGCACGTGTGGTTTTAATGGTGCCCCCAGCCGAGGAGGCCCTGCGCAGGGGCGGGCCCGGCCAGCCCAGGGAAGGAAAGAAAAAAAACGGTGCCTCTGCAGGGCACGTGACGTGCCGTGCGGTTCCAATCTGGTGCCCAGCAGCCAGCCCAGGGGGCCCTGCGCAGGCGCGGGCCCAGCCCAGGCCCCCTGTGAAAAAAAAAATGACGGTGCCTCACTGGCTCTGAAAACATCAAAGTTCTCGTTTTCTTTTCGCTCTTCTCCCGCACGCTTCGCTTGTTACTGCCAGTGGTGGCAGCCAATTCATCGCAAACCACCCAGACGGAGCAGAGAGGACGCGATCATGTGTAACACGACGCGATGTGTACACATGTATCCTTCCGCTCAAAAAGAGGCCCTACAGGCCAGAGGCCCACCGGGGGATGTCCCGGTGTCCCGGTGGGGCAGTCCAGCCCTGGTTGCAAGTGCCAGGCCCACCTGATGCCACAATCCGCACAAGGAGGGCGGAACGTAGTAGGAGTCCGTGAAGCAGTCCGTGGTCGTACCAATGATCCAAAAGCAAGTACCAAAGCCAAGGGTTATCTGTTGCCAGTCCGTGAAACAAATCTGAGGTCAAGATCCAAAAAGGGGTGAAACAAAAGGTATGTAGCGCCGTACAGGAATCCGAAGAAACAGCTGTGAAGCACCGAAGCATCGCAACAGAGCCGTTTAAATACTGGCGCTGCTATTTCCTCCCGGTCACATGACCCGCGAGCGCATCACGTGAGTGGAGTCCAGAAACACGTGAGCGAAAGGCGCCGGTCATGTGACGCGGAAGAAGTCGGTCTAGCAGCTGCCACGGAAAACGCCAAGGGGCCAGACGTCTCCGCGGGCAAAGAGTATGTTGACCCAAGCTTTGTGACAGTCGACGCCGTGGCAACTGGGGTGAAGAGAGAACCTGTGAGTCCCGGAACCGGGCAAGAGGTTGAGGGGTGTTTGGGGCACGGGGATGAGGAATGGGATCCCCAGAGGGAGTGTAATGCGTGACAGAGCCCCCCCCCAAAGGCCCACGACCCCATGGGCACGAGGGATGGTCCCTATGGAACCGCGCCACCAAACGAGGAGCCTGGACATCAGTAGCTGGGACCCAGGACCACTCCTCGGGGCCATACCCGGACCAATCTACAAGGTACTGGAGACACCCCCTAGAGATACGGGAACCCAGAATGGCAGAGACCTCAAACACATCCGGAGTGGATAGAGACACCAGGGCCCCAGGAGAGCGAAGCCGTGTGGGAGCGGGACAGGGCTTGAGCAGAGAGATGTGGAAAACAGGGTGAAGCCGCCAGGAACTCGGGAGAGCAAGTCGATAGGACACGGGGTTGATAACACGAGTAATCGTATAGGGACCCACAAAGCGAGGTAGAAGCTTGCGACAACCCACCAAGTGCAGATGTCGGGTGGATAACCAAACGCGGGATCCCACAGTATACAACGGGGCCATCACCCGTTTCCTGTCCGCCTGTGCCTTCATGGACGCCTGGGCCTCGACAAGATGAGTCGACACCCAAGCGTGGACGGAGGCCAGGTCCTTAACACATGCAAGGGCAGCTGGATTGGCAGAAGTAGGTAAATCCGTGAAGGGCAGAACACGAGGGTGCTGACCATAAAGTATGTAGATGTCATGATCTCTGCTTCCAAAAGATCAGGACTTGCCCGACTCCCTTGGAAGCAGACCCATAACCCCGGTTCCGAGTGCCAGCCAGTCCCAATTGGGACCTTTTGGACCCTGTCCTGGCGCCAGTGGCACCAGGCTCATAAAGGTGCCCAGTCCCAGCGCTGGAAGCGCCAGGCTCATAATGCTTGGGTGGACTTACCTGCAGCAGACCATGCTGCTTACTTACCTGCCAGTTGAACCCCTGATCCTCTTCTGTTTGGGACTACTTTTCCTGTTGGGTGGGGCAGGAGCCACTCCCTAGGCTCAGAACACTGGAACTCTTCTGGAAAGCAGGAACTCTTTTCTTACCCAGGCGTGGCTGTGGAAGGAGACACCAAAGCACTACAGGAGGCTATTTAAACCACACCCGATGGATGAATCTTGCTTTGTGTTATTCTGCATTCTCTGCAGCAGAACGCTCATCGTGTCTTCTGCTTCTGATCCTGGGCCTAAGGGAACAAAGGCTTACCATCCTGGAATCCAGTCTTCAGCAGCACCTGTAAAGACAAAGAAAGAACAGGTTAGCACTACGGTCTTCAGTGGCAGCGCATCTCTTACCTGGTCCATCGGCTGTCACCAACGCCTCGCGCTGCATTCCGGCATCTGAAAGACAAAGGCTTACCTACTCTTCGCATGCTCCGGAGGTCTTCGCACTGCATTCCGGCATCTGAAAGACAAAAGCTTACCAGCTCTTCACACACTCCAGAGGCCTTCGGCGCTGCATCCCGCATCTGAAAGACAAAAGAAGGTGCGTTTAAAGACATTGGGCAACTTTATTACTCACGTGCCATTACTCCTTCCCACGCCAAATCCAGTGGGTATTCCAGCACCCTTCAGCTTCTCTAAAGCTCCGAACTTGTACCTGCAAGATAAAAGGGACAGTTAGTGCGCATCGTGAAGCAGGCTACAAGCGCTTACTTACGTGCTGTCACACCGCGGCCGTGGAAGCTCTGGGCAAGATGGAGGCGATATTGAGCATCTTTACCGGTCCGTTTGACGCTCTAGTCGTCTGGGACCGGCAGGTATAAGAGGAGACCACGCCCCCTGCAACTCGCGTTGCAACTCGCATTCGTCGGTCTATTGACATTCGCTTTGCTGCAGTGCCTCACTTACGAGTTTTTCCCTTGAAAATTGCCTGTGCCTTCCCTGGTTATCCCCTCTTGTTCATACCCCTTTTCCTCCTGTCCAGCCTCTCTCACGAGTTTCTCTTACCTTCTGTCTGCCTTTCCGCGGCAGTTTATTTTCCGCTTTAGACTCACTTTCCGAGTGCGCCTTCAGACTTTCGGTTCCCTTTATTTTTACCTCGGGTCTAGTGGGCTCTGCTTACCATCCGCTGTGTTTCTCGAGTCAGTCACATTCTTTTCGGTGTTTCACCCACCTTCTATTCTCTCTCTCTCGCTCGCTCTCTCTCTCGCTCTCTCTCTCTCTCTCGCTCTCTCTCTTTCCCTCGCTCTCTTCTTCCCTGGATTTCTCGAGTGCTCTCACCTGCTTGTTATATTCATCTCTTCTTGTTTTCTCCAGAGTCCTATGGTGGTTATCCTTACCTCTTTAGCCTCTGGTATCCTTTTCCATTTGCCTCCTGTTTGGAATTGTTCCTTGTTTCCAGCGAGTTGTCGAACCCCATTCTCTCATAGAGCATCGCTTGGAGCGAACCCTTATCCAGGAGGATTAGTCCTTCGTTTAACTTGCTGTTTTCACCTGATACGGAACTACACCAGCCTCTCCAGTCTTCCCATCGGATCGACCAATCACATCAATTAACACACAGGGTTTTTTCTGCCATCAGGCTTTTTCCCTGCTTGAGGAACGGACTCCCCTGGGTTCACCTGTCTGCCAGATCCATAGGCGGGCAAGGTGGCCTCGGGGGGAGAACGTCCCTATCTCTTCGAACGCAAGAAGGGTGGAAGGACTATCAAGTCAAGAGAGAGTCCTCAGACGGAAAGAAGAAGGAGACCGAGGCCATCGAACCCCACTGAAGACCCAGGTGAGGAGTCTCAGGGGGAAGGAACTTCATCATATTGTGACACGTGCTTCCAGGCGTTTCTATTCCTCACGCGGGTTCGATCCTCAACTCTCATCAGCCCGCCATCTGCCATCGCCGGAACCCTGCAAAACAAGAGATATCATTACAAAAGACTTTTAAGACATTTGAAGTGCCCAGAACTTACCGTTCGTGCAGTTAACGACGGACAGCAGTCCTCTGAGGTCAAGAGGCCTGCACCCTTATCCAGTGAAGAAACTGGTTACGGCACCCTGCCCCGAGGCAGATGGAGAGCTCGGCGTTCACTTACCTAAGGTGAGGGCGTTAACCTTTGGGGTTCTACAGGAGAAGAGAAAGGGAAGAGGAGAGAGGCACCCAATAACCCCAGTTCATTAATCCCATATTTTCTATCTGCAGACATCTTACTCTTCGAGTCAGACATACAGTGCACAGAGGTCCAGCCCAAAGAGCCAACCGTGTGTTACACATCACCTTTGAAGATACGGCATTCACCCAGTCAAGACCGGCGCCTCTGCGGGAATCAGGTGAGCGTTACAGGACCCAAAGAGGTTTGCAGTATTTATTAATCAGTGCCGGTTGCACTTCTTATGCCGGCCAGAAGCCTTTCCAACTGATCAAGCTAAGGTAGCTTTTGTGCTTTCGTACCTTAGTGGCAATGCGGCAGACTGGTCGATCCCTCTAGTTAATCAAGATGATCCGGTTCTCCATGATTTTCAAGCTTTTCAGCTCAGTATGGAAAAACTGTTTGCAAGACATTCACAGGGGCAGGCCTTGGACAATGAGCTCCTTTCATTGCGACAGGGTAATCAAGACCTTTTGGCTTATATTGCGTCTTTCAACAGACTGATAGTGGAAACTCGATGGCCTGAGGACAAAAGGATTACGCTGTTGTATAGAGGTCTACGTGGAGTGCTCAAAGATGTGTTAGCCCAAGTAGTGAATCCCCCGCAAGACTGTTCGGACTATATTGACTTAGTCGTTCAAATTGACCACAGACTGCAGAACAGGAAGGCCGATCGTTCCAAGTTTGATGCTCGAGTATTTTCCAAACCACCAACTCCTACCAAAGGAGTAGACTCCGGGGAACCCATGCAAATAGGGGGCCTGAAAGGACCACTAACACAAAAGGAGCGGGAAAGGAGAAAACAGCTGCAATTATGCCTCTATTGCGGAAACTCGGGGCACTTTCTTCGAGACTGTCCAGTGAAACCAGCCAAGAAGGCAGTAGGAGCTGCAGTTACCAGGGTCACAAACTCTGAGCAGGGGAACGACCTCGCGCGACAAGAATAGAGGTCCTCTTGCCGAGCGTTAAAACCAGTTCCGTGACCTCGCATTTTGTGATACCTATGGTCCTCATTAGCCCTGAACATCCGGATCGATTACATGCGATTGAAGCTTACGTCGACAGCGGTGCCATCGGCAATTATGTGGATCATGAAATGGTTTTGAGGATGAATCTGACTCTTTGTTCAAAGGCTGTAAAGGACGTCATTACTACGGTGGATGGTACGGAGATAGCCTCCGGACCAGTAACGCATACCACCCAAGAAGTGACGCTCGTAAGTCAAGATGGACACCATGAGAAGATCGTGTTCGATGTGATCAAGGCCCCTCAGTTCCAGATTATTCTAGGAATTCCTTGGTTAGAGAAGCACAATCCTCATATCGATTGGCGAGCAAGAACGGTTCAGTTTCCAGAATGTGTCTCTACTTGTCACCCTCAACCTGGTGTTGCACTGGCAGCAATTTCCTCGGAGGCTCCCCAGTTACCTCCTGAATACCTAGAATTCCAAGATGTTTTCCGGAAGGATCAGGCTAACTCTCTACCTCCTCATAGGTCTTATGACTGCCAGATAGACCTGATACCTGGATCTACTCCTCCTTGTAGTAGAATTTATGCCCTCACCGAGCCTGAGAATCTTCACCTCCGACAATACCTGGATCAATACCTAGCGAATGGGTTTATTCGTCCTTCCAAGTCCCCTGCTTCCTCAGCTTTGTTCTTCGTTCCAAAAAAAGAAGGGGACCTTAGAACTTGTATAGATTATCGCGCCCTGAACCAGATCACCGTTAAGAATAGATATCCGTTACCTTTGATCCCTGAACTCCTGGACCAAGTCAGAAAAGCATGCATATATACAAAGCTGGATCTTAGAGGAGCCTACCACTTGGTACGAGTAAAAGAGGGCGATGAATGGAAGACGGCCTTCTGCACCAAGTACGGGCTATTTGAATATCAGGTCATGCCCTTCGGACTTTGCAATGCCCCGGCCGCCTTTCAATATTTTATGAACGATGTCCTCAGAGAGCTCATAGATGTGTGTGTTGTTGTTTACATTGACGACATCCTCGTTTATTCTTCATCGGAAACTGAACATCGGAAACACGTGAAAATGGTCCTCGAGAGATTGCGTCAACACAAACTTTTCGCTAAGTTGGAAAAATGTGTTTTCAACGTGACTGAAGTTGAATTCTTGGGATTCATATTATCACCTAGCGAAGTGCGTATGGATTCAAAGAAGGTCGATGCAATTCTCAAATGGCCATCGCCATCCTCCGTAAAAGGTGTTCAAAGCATGTTAGGCTTCGCTAACTTTTACCGCAGGTTTATCCCCGAATTCTCTTGAATAGTCCAGCCCATCACCGCCTTGTTAAAGAAAAACAAACGTTTTGAATAGTCTACCGAGGTGGAACAAGCTTTCCAGAATTTGAAGACTAGATTTATCTCTGCACCGATCTTAAAACATCCTCGCCCAGAACTCCCCTACATCGTTGAAACTGATGCTTCGAGCCTTGCCATGGGGGCAGTTCTATCACAAAAGGACCCAGTAACCAATCAGTTGCATCCCGTGGCATTTTGGTCCCGCAAATTCTCGCCTCCTGAAATCAATTACACTATTACTGATAAGGAACTTCTAGCTATCAAGTCCGCCTTTAAGGCTTGGCGGCATTATCTTCTGGGGGCCCGACACACCGTTACTGTGATTACAGATCACCGAAACCTGCAATATTTGAAAACCGCAAAAGCTCAATCCTCTAGGCAACTCTGTTGGGCACTATTCTTTGCCGAGTTTGACTTCATAATTACCTATCGACCTGGTACAAAAAACGGTAAAGCTGATGCTCTTTCTCGGATGGGAGTGGAAGAACATTTGATCAATCCTAAACCTGTACCTATCATTCCCGAACAAAGAATTCTAGGTGTAATCGCCACACAATCCATAGAGGAAGTTAAGGATAAAGCCAGGCTACTGGTAACTCCAGCAGACATACAGAATTGGCATCTGCAGGGAAAGGACTTTACGATGAAGGACAACCTATTATATTTCCAAGAACGGTTATACCTGCCCAGCACAGATTTACAGAAAAAGGTAATCTCTTGTTATCACGATTCTTTAATGGAAGGACATCCCGGTATGACCAAGACCTCGGAAAAGATCAAGCGCTACTTCTGGTGGCCGTCTTGGAAAAAAGATATCAGAGACTTTATAATGTCCTGTGGAGTATGCGCCCAAAACAAGAGTCAAAAGGAAAAACCAGCCGGCCTCTTACGCCCTATTGACATCCCGCCTCGCCCTTGGCATACGCTTTCTATGGACTTCATCACCGATCTACCTCCATGCCCTGGATACAATACGATCCTAGTAATCGTGGACCTATTCTCCAAGATGGCGCATTTCATTCCACTCAAAGGCTTACCAACAGCAGCAACTCTGGCCCGAGAATTTCTCGAAAACATCGTCCGACTGCACGGTTTTCCTTCAGTTCTAATTTCAGATCGAGGTAGTCAATTTATTTCTCATTTTTGGCGAAGTTGCTGTCGGTCGGCTCAAATTGATGTGAGACTTTCGACCAGCCACCACCCTCAAACCGACGGACAAACCGAGAGGACCAATCAAACTCTGGAACAGTATTTGCGCTGCATGCTACAACAAACTGAAAAAAACTTGGAAAGATATCCTTTGGATAGCCGAATATGCCTACAATAACTCTGTCCACTCGGGAACTGGGAAGACCCCGTTTTTTCTTTTATACGGTAGTCACCTTCGAACCTCGGAGTTGGATCCACTCCAAGATCTTGGAACACCAGCAGTAGACCACCTGCATTCTACAATCACCCAAGCCTTTAAGGAAGCCGTTTCTCACCTTCAAAGGGCTAAAGAACAATACAAGAAAGGAGCAGACCAACATCGGAAGGAAGCCCCCCAATATCAAGAAGGAGATCAAGTCTGGTTATCCACCAAATATCTACCTCTAAAAGGACCACGCACATTCAACCCACGATACCTTGGTCCCTATTCCATCACTACCATAGTAAATCCAGTAGCGGTCAAGTTGGACTTGCCCCCTCACATGAAGATACATCCGGTCTTCCACGTCTCTCTATTAAAACCCGTGCAACCTCAAACCCGACTAACTACATCTCCAAAACCTATTCTAGTTGATGGAGAACTCAAGTTTGAAGTCAAAAGCATCCTGGATTCCAAGATCTCCTAATCTAAACTACTTTACCTGATTGACTGGAAAGGCTACGGTCCCCAAGAAAGATCCTGGGAACCTGCAGAATATGTCCACGCGCCTCGTCTAATCAAAAGATTTCATCGAACATTTCCTAACAAGCCCAAACCCCCGGAGAAGCCCGGTTTGGGAGGGGCCTTGAGGGGGGGTGCTGTCATGATCTCTGCTTCCAAAAGATCAGGACTTGCCCGACTCCCTTGGAAGCAGACCCATAACCCCGGTTCCGAGTGCCAGCCAGTCCCAATTGGGACCTTTTGGACCCTGTCCTGGCACCAGTGGCACCAGGCTCATAAAGATGCCCAGTCCCAGCGCTGGAAGCGCCGGGCTCATAATGCTTGGGTGGACTTACCTGCAGCAGACCATGCTGCTTACTTACCTGCCAGTTGAACCCCTGATCCTCTTCTGTTTGGGACTACTTTTCCTGTTGGGTGGGGCAGGAGCCACTCCCTAGGCTCAGAACACTGGAACTCTTCTGGAAAGCAGGAACTCTTTTCTTACCTAGACGTGGCTGTGGAAGGAGACACCGAAGCACTACAGGAGGCTATTTAAACCACACCCGATGGATGAATCTTGCTTTGTGTTATTCTGCATTCTCTGCAGCAGAAGGCTCATCGTGTCTTCTGCTTCTGATCCTGGGCCTAAGGGAACAAAGGCTTACCATCCTGGAATCCAGTCTTCAGCAGCACCTGTAAAGACAAAGAAAGAACAGGTTAGCACTACGGTCTTCAGTGGCAGCGCATCTCTTACCTGGTCCATCGGCTGTCACCAACGCCTCGCGCTGCATTCCGGCATCTGAAAGACAAAGGCTTACCTACTCTTTGCATGCTCCGGAGGTCTTCGCACTGCATTCCGGCATCTGAAAGACAAAAGCTTACCAGCACTTCGCACGCTCCGGAGGCCTTCGGCGCTGCATCCCGCATCTGAAAGACAAAAGAAGGTGCGTTTAAAGACATTGGGCAACTTTATTACTCACGTGCCATTACTCCTTCCCACGCCGAATCCAGTGGGTATTCCAGCACCCTTCAGCTTCTCTAAAGCTCCGAACTTGTACCTGCAAGATAAAAGGGACAGCTAGTGCGCATCGTGAAGCAGGCTACAAGCGCTTACTTACGTGCTTCCAGGCGCTTCTATTCCTCACGCGGGTTCGATCCTCAACTCTCATCAGCCCGCCATCCGCCATCGCCGGAACCCTGCAAAACAAGAGATATCATTACAAAAGACTTTTAAGACATTTGAAGTGCCCAGAACTTACCGTTCGTGCAGTTAACGACGGACAGCAGTCCTCTGAGGTCAAGAGGCCTGCACCCTTATCCAGTGAAGAAACTGGTTATGGCACCCTGCCCCGAGGCAGATGGAGAGCTCGGCGTTCACTTACCTAAGGTGAGGGCGTTAACCTTTGGGGTTCTACAGGAGAAGAGAAAGGGAAGAGGAGAGAGGCACCCAATAACCCCAGTTCATTAATCCCATATTTTCTATCTGCAGACATCTTACTCTTCGAGTCAGACATACAGTGCACAGAGGTCCAGCCCAAAGAGCCAACCATGTGTTACACATCACCTTTGAAGATACAGCATTCACCCAGTCAAGACCGGCGCCTCTGCGGGAATCAGGTGAGCGTTACAGTAGAACGGGGAGAAACCAGTGGAAGAATGGACAGCGTTGTTGTACGCGAATTCCACAAGATGCAGTACGCTCAACCAGGAAGACTGCAGCTGTAGGGTCAGACAACGTAAGTACTGCTCCAGCGTCTGGTTCAGTCGCTCGGTCTGACCATCCAACTCAGGGTGATATGCTGAGGAGAAACGGACGTCCATTCCGAGCAACCTAGTCAGGGCCCGCCAGAAACGCGAGGTGAACTGCGAACCCCTGTCTGAGACGAGAACCGAGGGAAGCCCAAAAAGACAAAAGACATTCTCGAAGAACAACCGGGCCAGTGTAGGCGCCGAGGGGATGCCCTTACAAGGGATAAAGCGAGCCATCTTAGAAAAGGAATCGATGACCACCCACAAGGTATCGAAGCCCCGGATCCGGGGTAGGTCAGTGACAAAATCCATGGTCAAGGTGTGCCACGGTTTGGGAGGGACAGGTAAAGGAAGCAAGAGACCCACAGGGCGACCCCTACGGTGCTTACACTGTGCGCAAACCGCACATGCGTTAACGTAAGATTCAACATCCTTTCTCATAGACGGCCACCAGCACCACCTTCTCAGCAGCGCCAAAGTGCGTTTCTGACCAGGATGGCCATGAACCGGGGCGTTGTGAGACCATTCCAAGGCCATGTTGCGGGTGTCTACCGTGGGCATGAATAGACGATCAGAAACAAAGGGCAGACCATCGTGAACCACCAAATCCCAATCGGACAACTGGCCTGGGTGTGAAGAAACCCAATCCCGTATCGCGTCAAGTAAGGGCAGGGTTGGAGTACACAAACAAACCACCTTGCCGACGTCCAGAAGGGTGTCTGGAAACGTCGGCAAGGCCACTCCCCCAGGGGAACGCGATAAAGCATCGGCTTTGCCATGGGTATTACCCGGGCGATGTTTGATCACAAAGTCGAAAGCCGCAAAGAAGAGATGCCACCTGACCTGCCTGCTGTTGATACACTTCAGAGATGCCAGGTCTTGTAAATTCTGGTGATCAGAGTAAACTGTGACACGGTGCTTAGCACCCAAGAGGTGATGCCTCCAAACGCGGAAGGCGTCCATGACCGCCAGTAGTTCCTTTTCAGTCACGGTATAGTGGGATTCGGCATCTGTGAATTTACGGGAATGGAAGGCCACAGGGTGAAGGCGACCAGAGGTAGGGCAAGTCTGTGACAATACAGCACCTAGGGCAAAGGATGAAGCATCAGCTTCCACTATGAATGGCAGTTCTGGGTCTGGGTGCTGCAAGATGGGGGCAGTAGTGAATGCTGTCTTTAAAGCCTCGAAGGCCTGTTGATGTGTGTTCGTCTATAGAAAAGGTGTGCGAGGGCTAGTCAGGGAAGTGAGGGGAGCCACCAAAGAAGAAAACCCAGAGATAAATCGCCTGTAAAAGTTAGCGAAACCAAGGAAAGACTGGAGCGCCTTCAATGAATCGGGGACCGGCCAATCCAGCACTGCCCGAACCTTGGAATTGTTCATGGCTAGCCCTCCAGACGAGATGTGAAAACCAAGAAACTCTACGGAGTCGGCATGGAACTGGCACTTCTCGGGTTTAGCAAACAAGGAGTGCGTCCGTAGACGAGACAACACTTCTCTGACGTGCTGTACGTGGTCCTTCATGGTCTGGGAGAATATCAGGATGTCATCCAAGTAGACCACCACAAAAACGTCCAGGACGTCAGAGAAGATATCGTTCATGAACCTCTGGAACGTGGCCGGAGCGTTGCACAAACCGAACGGCATGATCGTGTACTCATACAAGCCATAGCGAGTACAAAAAGCGGTCTTCCATTCGTCCCCAGAACGCACACGAACCAGATTGTAGGCACCGCGGAGGTCTAATTTGGTAAAGACCGTGGCATGTGTGAGACGGTCCAAGAGGGGGTGTGATTAATGGAATGGGGTAGCGGTCTTTCTTGGTGATGGCATTGAGTCTGCGGTAGTCCACACAAGGCCGTAAGTCACCCTCCTTCTTGGGGACAAAGAAAATGGGACTCGCCGCCGGGGATGTAGAAGGACGTATCTGACCCAGACGGAGGGACTTTTGAATGTACTCTTTGAGGGCTAGATCTTCAGTAGGAGACAAGGAGTAGATACGGCCTGTGGGGATAATGCTGTCCGGAACCAGATCTATCGGGCAGTCGTAGGGGCGATGTGGCGGTAAAACTTCTGATGAACCATGGTCGAACACTTCTAGATAGTCTTGGTATTGGGCCGGAATGAGTGTGGAGACCAGTCCAACCGTGTGGTGTTCTGTGGAGGAGACAACGGGATCCTCTAGAGATAATTGAGCCATAACCCCAAATGCTTGAGCGGGTGTCTCAATAGTGGTGGCTGCAGTTAGACAGAAATGTTGACAGAGATCGTATTCGAAATGCACCGAACCCTCTTTCCAGTCATTTAAGGGGATGTGCTCCCGTAGCCAAGGTATTCCCAATATTACACCGAACTGGGGCATTGAGATGAGATCGAAACTCAGGGTCTCCCTGTGTATAGCCTGTATGGTCAAGAGCATCGGGGCGGTCTGCAGTTTGATTGGTCCGGAAACCAGAGCAGTCCCATCCAATGCCTGTACCGGTTCCGTGCCGGGTTTTGGCTAGGAGAGGTAGGTTCAGGGTTTGGGCCAGTGTGATGTCCATATAATTACCTGTAGCCCCGGAATCTATGATAATCGTAACTGGGTGTGAGATGTCAGGTGTGGGTTGTAGAATGGCCTGCACATATATGGGTCGGATGCGGCCGAAAGCAAATACAGGGTTCGGGGTATGACAAGGAGCGCGCAACCCGGTCCCCGAGTTTAGGGTGGAGCACTCCGAAAACCCGATGGTTTTAGCTTGGGGCGACGGGGACACTCCTTCACGTAATGGCCAGGTAGACCACAATAATAGCAAGCATTGTCCACCCTCCTACGTTCCCTTTCTATGGGTGCGATCGGGCTCCTGATGCCCCCGATTTGCATGGGTTCGGAACTGGTGTTTGAGGGGGCCGAGGTGGAAGGAGATGGGGCAGTGGTGTGCAGGAAACCGACCTCAGCCCTACGTTCAGAACGTCTGGCGTTCAATTGCAGAGTTAAATCGACTAGATCATGGTAAGAGGTCGGTAAGGAGGGAACAACTGCAAGGGCATCCTTCATGGCGTTATTTAAACCGCGATAATACACAATGGCTTTTTTGGATTCAGGCCAGGAAGTCTCGGCTGCAAGCTGATTGAACTTAGTAATGTATTCGATCAAAGACCCCCTACCCTGCCCCAGGTCCAGGAGTTCCAGGTCTCGGGACTGGACTTTATGGCGTGTATCGAACACTCGGGACATCTCAGTGACCAACAAAACAAAGTCGCAAAGGGCTGGGTGGTCGTTTTCTAGGAGTGGATTGGCCCAGGCAGCAGCAGTGCCTGCTAAATGAGAAAGAGTAAAGGCTGCCTTAGAGGTGGAGTCTGTAAAAGCCATGGGTCTACACAAAAAATGCAATTTGCATTGATTCAAGAAGGTTCTGAACTTGCCGGGATCCCCATGATACCTTTCAGGGGCAGCCAAAGGAAAAGGAGAGGGCAGTACTACGGGGATGGGGTTAGGAATGGGTGGAACGGGAGGTTGGACGGGCGGGGGTCCTGGTGGGGTATCCCCAAATTCAGCATCTGAGGGTAGAGGATGTCTAGCACTCTGGATGGTATCCAAGCATTGGTGAATGGCTGTATTTTCTGCGGCCATGTCCGCACGTAACACGGTTATGGCCTGAACCATAGTGGTCAAGGGGTCATCCGCAGCTCCCTCTATAGCTACACGACAGGATGGCTTCACAGTCTGTTGTGTCTTGACTGTCGTGTAGCCGAAGAGTCCTCTGTCCACAAGTGCCGCACAGAGAGAATCAAAGTCACTCTCTGTGTCGCCTTTGAGGCCACAGGTGGGAGATGTTCTTTCCGGAACTGCGGTACTCGTGGAACCCCGAACCACTATAAAGGAAACACCGGTTAAGTGTCAAGCCAAAACAGAATCAACAACCAATCAACAAGTAAGTGGAACGGTCTTACCAAAAGGTGTCTGTGGAGTGGCGGTTGTACCTATGGGGAACGTTCCGAGACTCAGCAAGGCAGTTCTTTCTGTATGTGAGTATCCCAGCAAGGTTGCAAGTGCCAGGCCCACCTGATGCCAGAATCCGCACAAGGAGGGCGGAACGTAGTAGGAGTCCGTGAAGCAGTCTGTGTTTGTAACAAGGATCCAAAAGCAAGTACCAAAGCCAAGGGTTATCCGTTGCCAGTCCGTGAAACAAATCCGAGGTCAAGATGCAAAAAGGGGTGAAACAAAAGGTATGTAGCGCCGTACAGGAATCCGAAGAAACAGCTGTGAAGCACCGAAGCATCGCAACAGAGCCGTTTAAATACTGGCGCTGCTATTTCCTCCCGGTCACATGACCCACGAGCGCATCACGTGAGTGGAGTCCAGAAACACGTGAGCGAAAGGCGGCGGTCATGTGACGCAGAAGAAGTCGGTCTAGCAGCCGCCACGGAAGACGCCAAGGGGGCAGACGTCTCCGCGGGCAAAGAGTATGTCGACCCAAGCTTTGTGGCAGTCGGCGCTGTGGCAACTGGGGCGAAGAGAGAACCTGTGAGTCCCGGAAACGGGCAAGAGGGCGAGGGGTGTTCGGGGCACGGGGATGAGGAATGGGATCCCCAGAGGGAGTGGAATGCGTGACAGATTACCCCGCTATGGCCGAGGGCCAATGGAGAAGCCGAGAGGCTGATGAGGACACTGAACAAGATCTTCAGAATAGCCCCGGGCCAGTGTCTGCAGAGAGCCCTGTACCAATTCCTGCGGGTGTATCGCACCACCCCCCATGAATCCACTGCTGTGGTGCCCGCAGAAGCCCTGTTTAAGCAGGGCCCCCGTGGACTGCTGTCCGAGGTGGGGGAGGAGCCTGGGGTGATCGATGACCAACAGGTTAAGATGGACCGCCGGATGCGGATCGAACAGGAGAATGTGCGGCGAGGGCTGCGTCCGCAGCGATTGGAGCCGGGGGATGAGGTACTCATCAGGAACAGGCATTCCCACGGAAAGCTCTCTCTCCCCTTCGAACCTGAGCCGCTCGATGTGGTGGCTGTCAAGGGGTCCATGGTAACTTCCTCAGACGGGAGGTTTGCTGTTACCTGGAATGGGAGCTTCTTCAAGAAGCTAGGGGATCCCAGGACTGAGCATCCCCTGGACCCGGACTTGACAGAGGTACCTGAGGACAGAGGAGGCCCATCATCAACACCCATGTCCCCCGCCCGGGGACTGCCATCGGATGGACTCCCTGTGCCGGAGGTAAGCGGGGGGTACCCCCAGAGGGCTGGGCGATAGAAACCCGCTTACCTCAGCGATTACGTTTTGGGACATGTATCATGAGCAGCCCGTGGGTCATAGTATTACTTAAGGGGATCCAGGGCGGTTGCAAATAGAGGGGTGTGTTGGGGATGTTTTGAAAGTTATGATTCATATGTTATGTGGTTAATTTAGTAGAGTAATAAAGTTGTGTTGTTTGTCTTCATGAAAAAGGAGGAGTGTGGCGCTGCCCCTTTAAGGGAAGCGCACAGGGCGGCGTGACATTGCACGCCGCTGCGTGCAGTATAAATAAAGGGGGCGTTCCCGGCCCATAGCTCTCAACTCACACGCCTTGTAAAGGGCTGACTCACCCGCCAAGCCTCCTGCATGCCCATTCATTCCAATGGGCGTCTCACCCGCCAAAAACAAAATCGGGTGATTTCACCCGCCTTTGCAAAGCAAATGGTTGAGAGCTATGCCGGCCGCGACAGTGCGACCGGGAAGTCCGAGCCAGACGGATGTCTCGGTGTCCTTGTGTACGTGCTTGGGGGATTACGGGGATCGCGAGTGGGAGCTCTGGAAACCTCCCAACAAGTCCTATGCTCTAAGTGACCAATATGTATGACCCTCGAGTCAAAGAAATTACAAAATGTCCAAATTCATATTTATTGAGTCCTGTCAATAAAGCATTATTGAATTCTACTGGTAGTAAACACAACTGTTCCAGTCTCCCCCATCTAAACGAAGGTATTGTTCGTCGGATGATGGATTTTAGGCCGTGCCTAGGTTTTTGTCAATTGTTTTTGGCAACCCGAGGACTTTTTGCCCTCAAAGCGTGTTTAAGGCGTAAGAGTTTTGGTATAAGGAATCACTTCCTCCTACAGAGGCTGGTGCGCACTGTAAGGTACTCTCATAGCACCGCTTGAGTTAAACTCGGCCTGCAGCTGCTTTGGTCTGTTTCTGCTCGTGCCGTTTCAGCCCTCTGCAATGAGCACAGAGGCGGCGCTGAGGCAGAAGCAGCCAATAGCCCATGAAGGGGATGAGCCCCGAGGAAAGCCCAACAGAAGGGGAAACAAACATTCCATGGGACACCAAATATTTCGGATCACCGGCTGCCAGGATGGAGGGCGCCGGCGGCGAGGCGCCCCCGGCGGAGAAGGCCAGTGGAGTGGAGCCGGCGCCGGATGAGGAGGAGGAGGGTGCCTCCGGGAGCCCCGGTTCTGGTTCACCGGGCGACGAAGGAGGTGGCGCCGGGGAGCTAGAGATCGGACGCCGTCTCCGCGCTGAAAGGGGTCGCAGGCGGCAACCGCACGAGCTGCAGCAGCGTCGGCGGAGGCGGTGGAGGAACGGCCGCGGAGACCTGGAGGAGTCCGTCGAGGCAGAGCAGCAGGAAGGACCAGGCTCTACCAATGCCCCGCCGGAGGTCCCTGGGCTCAGCCACGCCGGGGAGCAGCTGCCGTCCTCGGAGCCGAGAAGACTGGTGCACTGTAGCGTCTACTGCGTGGAGAATGACCTGCCTGGGACCGAGGGGGTCCCGGACCCTGTTACGCCACCCCCAATCAGCGACCCCTTGTTCCCTGGGCTGCTGGAATCCTGGAGCCCCCTGTACCCGCAGCAGGGGACTAGCTGGCTGGTCCTGGCCTGCTGTCGGGTGTGCCTGGAGGACCGGCTGCTGAAGCCACTGCCCTGCTGCAAGAAGGCGGTGTGCGAGGAGTGCCTCAAGCGTTACCTGGGCTCGCAGGTGAGAGACTCCGGGGTGTTAAACGCATCTGCCCTCTTTGTGTGAGCCCACTGCATCTCGCCAGAGTAACCCTGAAAACCGGAATGCACATTTTCCAAACATAGCAGACAGTTTCAGGAGTGTGCGACTAGATCGAAAAAGATCATTTTTTGTGTGTTAAATGGAGAGAAAACTATGCTGCCAAGAGACCTCTGAAACCGAACCTGTAGGATGCTTTGGTTGTGAGGCGACCACCTTTGCGAATTCAGTTAGTGTTTATTTGTCATCGTGTCACTGTCCTTTTGTCGCCCCTCCTGAATGGAGTGTTAATGGCCCTGGTGCCCTCTTAATGACCTCTCCACGATGTCGCACCCCCTTGGCACCGTCTTCATTTACTCTTCCCTACAGTGATCGTGTCTCTGCACCTGGGAGCCGCAGCTGTTAAAGTGACACCCTCCACATGTCGGCCCGTCCATTTACACCTCCTAGTGCTTTTATGCATTTACTCCCTTCGCTGTAGGTTTGTTTGGGACACACGAGTTGTTATTTATGGTGGCAATGGAAGCTCGCAATCCCTTTTTTTTACTGTCCCCAAAATCCAAGTTCAAAGGTTTATTGGACGAGGTCTCCGCACCCCTCACCCACTTCCATAAAGTTAAACGTGCGTGCCTATTAGTAACCTATATTACAAGGTAGAAAAAATGATTTAGATTTAGGTACCCAAGTGAGACTGCTAGCCGAAAGCATCAAATGTTTCATACCAAAAGGTGACTAACGTTTGCGGACTCCTGTACATGATTATGGCATTTAAGATGTTCACAAATGTGCACATACTGTATTCCGAAATGCATTTTCCCTTCATTGACTTTGCGGACGAGTGCTGGCTGTGTCGCGTGATGGGCATTTGTGTGTTTGCCTTTTTATTGCTCCGTATAATGAGCGTTGTTTATTGTGATGATAGGCTCATCGCCGTCTTTAGCCACCGCGTATCTGTCTGCAGCTAAGAAAGACTTTCTTCGTTGCTGCCGGTGGCCGCCCAGAGAGACGTTTAGGAGAGACACATCTTTGCAAAGATGCTGAGTCGACCGGGGGTGTGTGTAATAGATTGCTGGCAGTGGCAGCACTATAGCGCTCCCACCTCTTTACCCATTTCTTATCAGGGTGGATGGTCAAGTAGGGCAGCCGTATGGGGATAGCACATAGGAGTGGCTGTAACTGTTGGACCCATATGCAGGCAAACTTACATTTGTTGTGTTGGGGTGAGTGCGTCATGCCCTACAGCCCTTGCACTCCCCCTGAAATATTACACCACACATTTGGTCAAGTGTTGGCAATAAAAGGCCGTAGGTTTTTATTCATTAGTTATGGTTATGGAACATAATCAATAAACGCATAACATAGTATATAGTACTTTTGGGCACCGGGTCCTGAGGTTAAACCCTCTGGCCTGTGCCGCCTTTCTTGTCCCAGGACTTGTTGTGGACACCGTACAGTGTCCTGACTTTCTTTCCGTTGTTCTTCTCACCAGGTGGGAGGGTTTGTGGAAAAGAAAAAGAGCAGGAAGACGCTGAGTACACAGCGAACTTCCTTTAGGGTGTTTGGGTCCGCGTGCAGGGTCCACAAACAGTTTGTGATTTTTAAGAGCTGAAAGCAGCTCATTATATAGGACCTGGGAAGCCTCAGGTCTTTGAAGTACTTATGCGGGGGCTGTGAACCAGCCCCTAGGCCAGCCTTGCAGCTGACGGTCTAAGGCCCCTACCCCCACCAGTGGGGTGGGGAAATCTCTTTGTATTTTCCCTGCCTAGGTGTTCGGCTGCCCCCTGGGTGTCTCTGTGGAAGGGTGAGGTATCGTTATTACCTCACTCTTCCTGGGATTTGAAGTGCCAGAGCCTGCTGTCTCCCTTATCAGATTGGAGGAGAGGTGAGCTGGCCCTGTGTGGGGGCTGCTGCCCCTCTCCTGAGATTGCCGCCATGAATCAACAGTTACCCAGCCTCGCCTGTTGAGGCCCGGTGGCGTTGCTCAGAAGGGGGAATCGTGAGTACTGGTAGGCCGCTTTCTCCCCACCCAGTAGAAGTTGGACCTACGAGGTTACTCACTGCCCCGAGGGCCCTCTTCCTTGTCCCTTCTTGTGCATTTCACGTGTGTGTTTATCTCCCCATGAGGCATGCAGTGCAGCCGGTACTCGGTTCTTCATTGTTGCTTCACCTGTGCAGTACGGACAGTTCTACTGTTTTTGTTATGTACTGTCTGGTTTTATCTAAATGATGAGGAAGAAGTTACTTGGAGTACAAAAAAGTGGCACTTATCGGTGCTGAACCGGAGATGAGAATAAGAGACCATGGGCCTGATTTACAAAAACTGTTTTAACAGGGGAAAGTCCCATTAAAAAGATTGTTGTAAACCAGGCCCCATGTGTTTTTTAACTTATCAACTGATTTTGCGCTTATTTGTCCTGTAGGCCATCGGCAGAGACCATTTTCACTGAGAACGCATGTTCTGAGCGATAAAACGCAGAAAATGCAATGCGTATTGCTTTGTTGGCAAGGCCGGCATTTGGCGCTGAAATATTCTGTTTGTAGACTCATTTGGATTTTGCACTCCCCATAATCTGAGTGCCGAGCTTCAAGAGTTCCCTGTACTCACTTATGCTCACTCCCCCATAATCTGAGGGCCGAGCTTCAAGAGTTCCCTATACTCACTTATGCTCACTCCCCCATAATCTGAGGGCCGAGCTTCAAGAGCTCCCTATGCTCACGCCCCCATAATCCGAGGGCCGAGCTTCAAGAGCTCCCTATGATCACGCCCCCATAATCCGAGGGCCGAGCTTCAAGAGCTCCCTATGATCACGCCCCCATAATTCGAGGGCCGAGCTTCAAGAGCTCCCTATGATCACGCCCCCATAATTCGAGGGCCGAGCTTCAAGAGCTCCCTATGCTCACGCCCCATAATTCGAAGGCCGAGCTTCAAGAGTTCCCTATACTCACTTATGCTCACTCCCCCATAATCCGAGGGCCGAGCTTCAAGAGCTCCCTATGCTCACGCCCCCATAATTCGAGGGCCGAGCTTCAAGAGTTCCCTATACTCACTTATGCTCACTCCCCCATAATCTGAGGGCCGAGATTCAAGAGCTCCCTATGCTCACGCCCCCATAATTCGAGGGCCGAGCTTCAAACGGTCTCTATGCTCGCTCCCCTATAATCTGAGGACCGAGCAGCTTCAAGAGTTCCCTATGCTGTATGATTTTCAGTGACACTTTCTCTCATGACCCCCCACCCCAGATTCTCCACGGCATTATCAAAAAGGCTTTGTTGTAAATGCAAACTTCCTTAATACGCAACTCTTCCCCTTTGTCCCCACAGCCGCAATCGCGTCTCATTTTACGGCCCTCCAACCCCTTTGAATTTGGTGCAGTGATGAAGATTTGGCATAGGTCTGCTTTGCTGTTTTTTTGCTCTTAGTCTTGCGTCCCTCTATAGAAGCACATTAAACTAAATAACTGCTGTGCTCACTTTGTTCGAGTAAAATAATGGCATGGCAAACGCATGGGCCAAAAATAGCAGTGAGAAAACCAGTTCCTTTTCCTTTGTTGTGACAGACTTGAACAGTCATTAGCCCCAAGTCTCTTCTTGCTGCAACATACAGTATACTGCTAGAATTTTAAGAGTCAAGCAGCCAGACTTGCATTTGACATAGCAATGTAACATTTCCTGTCCGTTTGTAATCGACATATTGCACTTGTGTCTGCCTTTTGGGCGAAGTTAATGCCACCTCCTTATTTCTGACGTTGCTTCAAGTAAACCTCATTATGCTATGGGTTCAAGAACCCCTTACCGTACGTTATTAAGATATTGCAAGTCATTGAGAAGTTCAGTGACCAAATTGAGGAACAAGGCCGAACACAGTGTTCCTTCATAAGGTCACAAAACTGCGAGGTGACTTGCCGTATCCTTTTTACCTATGGCAGGGGACAGTTTATTCCTTTATACATACATGGCCATACTCTACACGGTCCTCCCAGTTAAAATATGGCCTCTTACTCAATGTACCAGAAGGGATCTTCCAGTTGTTGATGTATATAATCAAGGTAGAATCTGTTTGGTTTGAATAGAGCAACTCGTGTGCACCTTCTAATGTGTTGCAGAAACACAGTTTAATAAAATGCATCAGAACCATTTATCTTTTGTGCTTTTAAAATAAGTAATGACATACTGATACCAACAGTTCCTTATCAAATGAGGGCTGTACTGTCACGTAAAGTTATTTTTATAGGAAATTAATTTGAAAAGCTTGTCAGAGGGGCAGTTGGAATTCTGCTCTGTGCTTGCTGAAGCAGCAGGCATTGGGATGTCACAACTAAAGTGTAATAACCGATTTCAGAGTACTAGGGATGTCATTTTCTTTTTACAGGTCCGTAGTGGTATCACAAATAGCCTATTATAAGAACATTAGGTGGGACAGCAAACCTGTGGAAAATGTTGGGTTCGATAATCCAAGAATTAGCTGATATGCTTATAGTTTAGGTTCATCATCAGGTCAGAAGAGTCATGTCGGTGTTTGTAAATTGTTGCTTATATTGTTCTAGTGCCGAATCGGCGGAATGGAGCCAAGGAGTCCGTGTCACGCTACGTGACGTGGACTCCTCGGCTCCATTCCACCGAATCGGCACTAGAACTGGCTTTCCAGCCACACTGGCACTCTGATCTGGGAGGACCAGCCATCAGCTCTATCCAGAGCCGCATTCTACCCAATTAGCCCTGAAAAAGACTTGGGTCGAAACGCGCGTCGGCTGTGTGCACTCACCTATGTTGAAAAACTGGCATCATTGGCCACGTTAATGTTTTCCAATTGTACTGGTGTTTTGTTGAAAACAATTATAAAGCAACAATTTACAAACACCGACATGACTCTTCTGACCTGATGATGAACCTAAACTTATAAGCATATCAGCTAATTCTTGGATTATCGAATCCCGCCAGCGCCCAACATTATCCACAGATTTGCCATCCCACCTACTCTTTCAGCCAATTGGGAACCTCGGAGTTGGTCCCCAGACAGCCCGCAGCCTGGCTCCTGGTTTAACACACCATTGTTCATAAACAAGGTGCGCGGTGGACAGGGAGTCCCGACCCAGATAACTCCAACCAACTGTAACCTATTATAAGAACATTATTTACAGATTTTTGTGCAGGTATGGCAGACTGCCAAGTATTATATATTTACATTAACTGTTTCAGTACCTGAATCGAGGCACAACATTTTCACTAGCTAGTGATATTGACTCTTGGCAAGTAAGAAATGGTGTGCTGCATGTATGTAAATAATTGAGGTAGGAAGTTACTTTTTTATGGCTCGCTAGGGGCTTGAAACTTGAATTTTTGCACTCTATCTTAATATTCTGTTGATGCTCAGGTGGACACGTCAGACCTAACTCCCGCCCCCTCACCTCCGTCATAGTGGAACAGCAGAAAAGCTGTATGCGGGACACCAGGTGTCATCCTAATTCTGCATCTAGTGTATGAGAGACGATAAGCACTCGGACAACTGTATTGAATGTACCCTCGCACTAAAAGGGTGGAAGGATGTCTGCACTCACCACTGGACATCATAGAGCTATAAGTGAAATCTGATGAGCTGAGTCACCTCCGAGAAAACGTAACATGGCTAGAGCGGCCATGTTTGAAATATGGATGCCAGACTCGTATTGAAACCAATCGAGCTGCTTTGGAGACAGACCGGGGCTGCAGAGTCAGGAGATGCTGGAAACACAGCTTGGTGTGAGGAATAAAGAAGAGTCTATTGGCCTGGGATCAAGGATGCTACTTTAAGGAATAATTGCCAGGCACAAGGGGAGTCTAAGGATAAGCCATGTACGTAAGGCATATTTCTCTTAGATTAAGCAAAGAAGAAAACATCTGCTACAGCCAAGCATTGGACAATTAAAGATGCAGAAAACCTATTCAAGAGGAGTGAGCAAGTCTCCAGAGGCCAAAAACGGTAATGACACCTAGCTCATTTGAATCAAAAAGCAGTAAATGGGAGGTCGAGATGGACACATTTGTGGTCTCCTCGCACGCGATTCAGAAGTCGAAAACGAGGGCTATTCATTAAGCCCAAACAAAGATAATGGTGTGCCTACACTCCCTTGAATGTCCCAGAACAGCAAACAGGATTCCAGGTCAACTACAAGGGAAAAACCTTGGCCTGGGGCCTGACCGATGAGAGATGATGGACTAATTTGGAAAGAAGGGAAAAGTCGGACATTACTCTCAGGACCTGAGCTTTGTTTTGCTTGCATACTGCTTACGAGGCAAAGTCCAAGGTTGGGAAAGAATGCCATCCAATCAGAGGGTCTATGTAGCAACATGCTATAAAATGTTGCAAAGACCAACCCTCTGCCATTTTTTCACTACAATGAGTGTTAAATGTATTTAGAGGTTGTTCATGCGTGCCCACCGGATAAGGGCCAGCCAATGAAGTTATTAGCACTTACACATATTATAGGTACATATGTTCCCTTAACCAATCCCTCCCTTCAATAGGTTTTTACAGTTTGCTACATAGGATGATGTCATATGTGACGCACATTGATGTATAAAACCTTTGCATAATCGCATTTGGGTGTGAGTGCGTGAATTACTGCTCGTTGTTTGACAGATTGCACTACTTTCCATATTCTTTGAGTCTGTCCGGTTATTTGGATCCAAGATCATTACTGGTAATTCCATCTAGCACATGAGACGCTTCATGGTGTTAGAACACAATTCCATTGTCATAGACCTTTGTGCAACACAAAAAAATTAACTTTTACACGTAAACGGCACCTCTCCGAACCAAGTCAGCGCAGTTCAAGAACAGTCATAGCTAGCTGAAAGATGCTTATCTCAGTAATTGTATTCTTGGCTGTATAGAAGGGGATGAAGGTGAAAGGATGGAAGTTTTTGGTAGGACGCCATAGAGTTTACAGAGCACCCCTGGTAGCTTGTCCGATGCTGAAGATCACAAGTCTTCTGTCTCTTCTCTTCGTGTGTTTTTGTTGTAGGTGTTTCAGAAGGCTCTATTCTTCTGATTGATACATGATTTTATTTGTTTTTTTCTTTTTGTGTGACCAGCATGTTTATATTTTCTATTTGCTTAATACAAAAGTATTAATACAACCATAATCAATCGAACATATCTATCAGCTTTGTGACTTGTAAATGTTTCCAAAAGGCAGATTGGTGCCTGACAGACAGACTCGTATGACCAGGACCAAATCTTTGAGCAGGATTTTGGCCTGTATTGGAAACCAGCAAAGGCTTTTCCTAGCTTCAGAAAAAGACTTGTGCCCCTGTAGTCCCATGACGAGGCAAGCTGTTATGTTGTGTATGAAATATTTTTGGAGCCCTGTATGAAGCCCATTTCATCAGTCCAAGTGAAAGATCATAGCCCTTACCACCAGTGCATGTTGATATATGTTAGTTTTTTTAAATTATTATATATTTTTTTTGGGGGGGGTATGGGGCACACCAACCCCTGCTTTTCCTCCCAGATATTTTTTTCCACTCTGTTGTTCTGAGCTCCTCCAAGCATATGGTCCTTGATTGTATTCCATTTTTGAAGAAGTGTTTTATCCTCTTTCCCCAATCGGGAAACTTCAGATTTCTTCTAAGAAAAAGAAAAATGCACTCGGATTCCTTGTGGCAGGAAGTAGGACGTTTCAGCAACTGTCCTTTATCCATGTTTTTTATGGCAATTCCAACCGTGGTTTTTGCAGCATATATTTAAGAGTTTAGCATATTGGAAAAATGTAGGACGTGTTGTCTGCTCCTGTTCAACATAAAAAAAATGTCAGATTTTGCAGATAAAGCTCGTGTGTTTGTGGCAGCTTTTCTGTGAAGATAGTGGTTTTGTGGTAAAAGTGATCAGAATGTAAAATTGGAAGCACAGAATGTGGCAGTTTTACTTCATGTTTAAGGCAGTCTTATGTTTAAGCTTTAGAAGCATTCTGGTTTTGCCACTACTGGGTACAGATAACTTTGCCTAGAAGAGAAATTCCCAGTGGCTGCTAATGATCATCAACGCTTTGCGCCCATCACACTGTGGTGTTTCTAGGGAGGCTACGTCCAAACCCGTACCTCGCCCTGGGAATCGAGCTGCACATTGGCAATGTGGCCGTTTCTGGTTGCATATGTTCATGTGCATCGGAATGTCGCGTTGCAATTCAGACTAGATATTCCCTTTTGAGCATGGCTAAGGCCCATCATTGTTCTCTTTCCTTAAAAGCACAGAGAGGGTAAAAGTTTCAACCATCGATTCTTGGTATTTTATAATGGCAGACTTCTTTAGTGTAAGTTGTTGTCTTTTTGCAAGTGGTCATCGCCTCGCCGCTCTCTTCCCACTTTTCCAATTAGAATGCCTGTCAGTGGACTCTGCAAGTACTTGCAGGCAATTGAATGAAGACAAGTCATGTTACTGGGGATTGGTGAGCTACACAGTGATGGAAAACTGGCTTCCCAGGTCGCCCCTTCCACATGTTATGGGGGATTTATTGAGCTCACCTCTGCCATGTACTTGACTTGTGGTGCTAACCATTAATCCACATATCAGGCAGTTTGAGGGGAAATATGACATTTAGGAGGACCAGCTTTTATGTCCACAATAGCTTATTCCATGAATGTGGATTAATGTTTGGACCATTTTGTAAAGTTACTTGCTCAAAGGATGTAAACAAATGTTACTTTTTGCCTGGGTCGTTTCTTGGCTAATGTGTGACACCTAGTGTGGTGAATCCATGTGCATTAGAGTGTAGATGGAGGGCTGATGAATATAATGAGGGATAAACAACCTTTAGTTATTGCCGAGAGCAAGAGTGGCTAAGTTAGAATGCAGATTTTCCCCAATTTAACCCAGTGGGACACGTACACACCACGCCCCTTTCTCTTTCGGGGATTACTAGGTTTTCAAGATGTATGAATATTGGAATGTGACCTTACTTGGCAAAATGGAGTCTGGTATTCAGCTGTTGTTACTGGGCCTAAGGAGCTAAGTCAACAAAATGTAACATGAGATTGATGTCCTATTTAGACATGATGGAACCTGGTTTTGCTATGCTGTTCATGGCAATTCTTAAGTAACTTGAAACAGAATCTGGCACTCCAGTGTTAATTACACATCATTGACAATTGGTTCAGTACATGGAAGTTGGATGGCAGCAGTGCAAATAATGGTGTGTAAATGGAATGTTTGGGATTTTCATACCAAAAAACGTGAACACGATATGAATGGTTGAGCCTTAGTGCTATACTATACCAGGTAATGGCATCAGAGCATATTGTGCAAAATGGCAAATTATGGTATTTCCTGGTGACTTGATGGCAATAGATAGTAAATTGTGTGGGTACCTTGGAACAGGATACTTATATATCGACTAAAGCTATTGGTTTTGTCATTGCTTGTTTTACCAATTTTTTACTAGTGAAGTAAGTGGGAAGGGGTGTGATGAAATGCATTCAGCAGGAAGAAGCAGCTTTTGGGCAGCAGGGTTTTGCTGCATCCTGTGGGGTACAACCGATCAGTGTGTCAGTGGCTGATGGATGAACACTGCTATGGAAGGAGAATGCGGGAATTGCTCAAATTTCAAATAAAACAGGAAGCAGGTCTACAGGATGGCGTTCACTTGTTTGAACGCGGAAAGAGTCATTTCTGAAATGGCCAGACTGTACAGGAGATAAGGTGGGGGAGTGGGGAGTCTTTTCTGTACGTGAATCTGTGCAATTTTCTTTAGTTCTTGCTTCACTTGATTACACCACCCCCATTACATTTTTTTTTTAAATAAATTGCATCATCTTAATTGATTGCTTTATTGTTGACTTACCTTGTGGCCGAATTCCTTTTTCTTGATGTACAACATGAGTTGGTTGTAGAGGTGGTTGGGACCATACAGTTCTATAACTAGCCCCTTTTTTAAAACGTGAGTGGTCGGTTCCCGCCCTTTTATGAGGGATTAATTAGTCTGGTTTTAAGGAGCGCACTTTTGGGCCTTCACATCAGTGTACTAAGATCTTGCACAAAGAGAAACTTAATTTCTCCGTTTATCTTGCTGGTCATTAGTCTGGGTCTGTAGCCCAGTGGACTTCAGCGTTCGCTAAGGGATCTGTGTTTTTAACCTCATGGTGACTGGTTCGATTGCCTGCAGTCTACTCAGCCCTTCCGAGGTCGATTAAAATGACTACCATTGATTTGGTTAATGAAAATCTGTTTTCTGTCTGTAGTGCCAAAATACACCCGTGGGGCTGCGGAGGAAACGTGGCCTTACAAATCGCCTATTACGTTAGCATGGCTTTCTCCACACGATGCGCCTTGATGCATTACTGTGCAGACTTTAGTACCGTGATTAAGTCTAATAGCTCAATTGTTTTCTTTGGAACCCTTCTCCGCTTGACTAACTGGTGATCCTGTGGAAACCACTTAATTTTGCTTTCCCTCGCTTGTCTATTCTACACACATTTGTCCCGTTTTGGAACATAATAGCCCTTTGTGTTAAAGTCTGTTTAAACAATTGTACCCTTTGGTTGCATGTGTTACCGGAGGGTTTATCCCTCCTTCTTTTTCAACATTTTTTTTTTCTTTTTAAAGTGAGCAATAAAGGCTTGTTTTAGCCTGATTTTTGCGGGGCGGGTGTTTGTCGGGAATACACTGTTTTAGTTCTTAAAATGTGTCTTCGTAGCTGGGGCTGGTTTGATTCTGTTGCCTGGCTCTCCCCTAAGAGGACAAAATGTACTTTTATAATTTGCTCTCAAGCAACATTTGGCCTAAATGTACAGTGTAGCTAGCACAAGCAGTTTTTTTTAAAAATGTCGGTTTTTTAATTAGATGCTTTTGACACTATCTAGACACTAGTAAAGAAAGTTTTAAAAGCATGCCACTTAAAATGAAATTTTACATATTTTGAATATCTCTGCAAAAGCATGTGGTGTCTAACAAAGAAGTTACAAATAGTAACTATGACTAACACTTGGTGAAAAGACTGCGCACACACCAGTCTTCTATTTTCCGAAGTCAAACACTCACTCCCGGGAACGAACCTTTGTGAATTTACCATGATTGTGTTGGGCTACCCAAACGCACGCTGCAATGCATTTGCTCCAGGTGCACACGTGGGCTGGAAAAGCAGCTGCTGCCGCTCAGATTTTCACTTGATGCCAAGCTGCATTTACAGAACCTCCCTGAGGATTTTACCAACTGACTAGCAGGGCATTGGCCACCCTCGCATAACTTTTGATGGCTGAAATGCACGCACGCCTAATAGCACTTCCACATTTCTGGACTCTGGTCCCTCGAGGGCGTTCAACCAAAAGCGTGTTGGGAGCTTAATTCTGGTGAAAGGCACTATAACAAATGACGAAATTAAGGTAATGGGTGGGGCACTGCAATGCTTAAAATTGGGCCTTTAAAAAAATGCACCTCAAGTTTCTATATACCTGAAGTGCCCACATCATTTAATATAACGCTAGCCTCGTGTGTAGTGCCGATATGGCATAGTGCTGCATAAGTAGAACGCTATTTCAGGCCGTGTACAGTGACGCCTCTGCTACAGAGGTGCTCCAACATTGTTGTGGCAAAGGAGTTATCTAGTGGGATTCCTTTTCAAAGCACTACCAACAAATATTTTGTGCCCTAATTGATATGGAGTCAAACAGTGGGAAATGCCACGATAGAGTATTGGATTGCAGCAGCCCCAATTGGTGACAATTATTTTGAGTATTTTGCCACTGGATTTATAAAAATGCAACTGCGTTTTTAAGCTTGTGAATATACAGCGCATTTTAAGATCCCGATGTTGCCATCTTGCAACATGGTGCAAGTTCACCAAAAATACTTAAATATGACACTCATACCAAGTAATTCATTTGAAAGTTAAAACATGTAAGTAATTTTGGGGAAGCCCACAATACAATTGCAGTTATATTAATATATACAACTTACTGCATGTCAGAGTGGGGGAAAATTACATGTTACAAAAAACATTTTAAACAGATGATGGAACAATTAAAGCAAGTGTCTTTTGGTGGGATCCTTGGGGCATTCATACTTGCATGGATTATCACAGTAGATGTCCAGTTAAAGAGTGAGATCTGTCACATGGTGGGATATTCATTAAAGTGAGGGTAGTCCGAATGACTGGACTCTTGTATTATTGCCAGCTCGACATAGTAAAGTAACCTCTCCCGTACGGGGGTGTGGTCAGGCTAGGGCTTTGTATAAACGAGAACATGAGTAACGTTATGAAGAGAACGGGATAGATGTCAGTCTTGCTGTGGCGTTTCTACGTTGGTTGTGTATGGTTGCATTCTACACATGAGCTCGGTGCTTTCTCGCTAGGTGTAAAGAGGTAAGAAGGTTGAGGAAGGATTTAGGATAAAGGGTTTGCATGTCTTCTATAGGAACACCCACTTTGCTGGTCATGTAAAGGAGAGCAATAGAAAAGTCAAAACCTTTATTTTCCCCCAGAAGTGATTTAAACGTACTTCTCGAAAAAGCTTCGAACCCACTTGTGTTGTAGCACCCATGAGTATACAAAATCGGGGCCCGTGAACTTTCTCCTGTCACTTGTTTACTACTTGGTTAAATCTTCCTATATCTGCTGGGCTCCGACTATACCATAAGCGAACCGCTTGTGAGATTGTTATACGCAGAGGCTGTGTGGTGGTAGTCTTATTTGACAAAGGGACTTGCTCTGATATCAGATGGGGAGTAGCAAAGCGGGCAGGAATAAGCTGTATTACCAAACTAAGTACTACAGAAATATTGCATGTAAACATGTCGGCAAGTACTCGTTTTCATTCTATTAATTAGATGGGTGAGAATAGCTGTGTCCTCCCAAACGACGCTCTACACTAAACATTCTACTTTTTAGTACCCGTGAAAAGACTGCCGTGCACGACCTTTAAAAGGGCACGTTGAAAATCTTGGCAAGAACACGGGACCGTGGAGTCAGTAGGGTGCTCTGCTCTCTCATGGGCAGTGCTCGCCCAGCAAAGCAGCTGTTCTCCCCCGTGGCTTCTGTGAGGAGCATGGCAGTGCATAATGAACTTAAGGTGTAACCCCGTAGCCTGCACCTGCTTGGACTGGCAGCTGTCCTATGTCGATTGATCCTCGTTTTTTTCCAGGCAGAGCATGATTGACATCTTTCACCGACATGGAAATCCGGACCGGGACCAACCCACCCTCCACTGTGCGTCGGGACCACACCAATCCGAGTATACACACTCCAATGCTCTCTTATGGAAATCCCAGATGTAATCACCGAATGGCCACTCGGACCATGTTTGTGACTATTCAACATATTGTCAACTCTTTCACTGTGAGGTCAGAGAACCGGTCAGACGTTTCCACAAAATATTCACTGTCATAAAAAAGTATTCATATTAAGTATTAGAAACAAAGACGTTTTTGTCAGTAGATCACTAGGCTCCCTTCACGTGTTTATTTTTTTATTTTATTTTTAAATTTGTTTTTTAAGCAACCTGAGTGAGTATGAACTATCATGCAGTATTATGTTACTAAAATATTTTTCTGCATTCGTTAAGGAGCCTCAGCAAAATGAACCCCAGTGGCACTTGTCGTCCGTTGGCTTCATGGAAGTATTTTTTTGCAGTAAGTACTGACAATGTGTAGGGCCTGATTAGTGGAAGTGTTTTATAATGGCGCAATCCCATAGGAAAATGTTCCATGAATCAGGCCCATAGTGAGTTTAAGATTCAAATTAAAATCTTAAAACCTCACGAGCCTAAAGCATAGGTTCTTCGAGAGTTTCTTATGTTGGAAGGAATAATTACTGCGGTGTGTCTAAGCAAAAGGTCATTAGTACTTATCAAATGTTCACCCCCAAGAAGTGACTGGCAAATGGCCCCAGTTGACTACCTCGTGACACTCAGCGATTGGGGAGGGACCAAAAAATAAGGACCAGTGGATGAAAGCATGGTAAAAAAGATACACATCTTTTCAAAGCCCCACAACCACCACAGACTCTTTACAAAGCCTTAAAATGCCACTGAAACTCATGTTATTAGGACTCCATCCACCACCTCCCCTGTGCCACCTGAGCCAGAAAAAGACCTCTGCCAACAGAATGCACTATCCCCAGAATGCACAAATCTGCATTCATCTGAGCAATGCGGGGATGGAGTCGGGCGGGAGTGGGGCATCCAGCAGCTACAGGTGCAACCAGTCTTTCACCAAAGACTTAGGAAGCAGGGAATAGGAGCCCCAATCTCCGGTACACCTCGAGCTGGTTCCAGGCAATATGATATGATACGATAGGTTATTTATAACGGTCTTAATACCCAGAGGTTTCTGAGCGCATTCCAAGGGGAGCACGTTGCACCTGACCTATCCTCCCGAGACAATGGAAGGCTTTTAAAAAATCTGAACTTATGGGGCAGCTTTAAGATCAGCCCAGTTCCTGCTCTGCAGCGTGAATGATGTCCAGTGAAGCGGAGCACATATGATGGGGTCCCGAGTGCTGCAAAGCAGAGGACCTGGACAGAAGTTTTGGGCCGACGAACAGCCTTGGAAGCACACTGAAGGTAGAGCTTATGTGTGTTGTGCAGGCTCCCAGCTACTTCTACCAGGCTTTTTCTCTATGGCTCCAACCCTTCTGTACCCCTTCAGCCATGTCCCGCTATGGCTTTCGTAGACCATAATGGCATCTTTCTGAGCCCCTTGTCAAACTGTTTTATTAGTCCCTCTGTCTGTGCTACAGGGAAATCATTTCTGCACATTAGGGGCCTACAGAGGGGGCACATTGCTGGAGCAGTATAGTTCTTGAGGGCATGGGTAGCAGAGTGAGGAAAGGGAACCTGTGTGTCCGAGGAAGGTGGTCACAAGAAGGAAAGAAGTAGGAAGCGATCAGAGTCTCTACTCTTTATATTACTGGTTCATCTACATTTTTAGTCTTCTTTCCACCCAGAACACGTTGGCCGTCCCTGTCTCACCCCAACTCGCTAATCTCCTTCCCCCTCATTTTAACATGTTCCAGTTTGCATATGCGTCCACAATGTCGACCAAGATTTCCTGTGTGTGCAGTGGCACAAGCCATTCTGCCGAAACATCTTGCTGCCATGTGGGAAAACTTGCTGTTCGCGAATCGGATCTTTGCAAGCCTTTTGTTGTAATACTTGTTTCCTAACTGTTTACGTTTTGGATTCCACATGTCGACGAGCATGCTTAATCCTGTGCAAGTGTAATTGGCGTTTGTGTTCCTAATTACTATAAGTAATCTTCAAAATTTACTGAAAATCCAAATCGTCTAAAAATATAAAAGTTGTAGGCTGCGAGTTGCGTAGCTAGACACTATTGTACTTTTATCAACGGACATCCCATGTGTTGGGCTTCCTCAAACTTCGAAAATCCCAACTTCTTAAACCTGCCACTGAAGAGTGTTAATTTTCTTGTTCTTTACATTGTGTTTCACGCTGCTGTTTCAGCGCACCTTAAGAAGACCCTTAAAATGACTACAAAATACCTTTTTGTTGTTGGTGTACAAAGGGGTACATTTTAAGGAGGTTTATATCGCAGTTTTTTAAAATTTCTCGATGACAATAGATCTTTTCTCCAACAAAGTCATTGTAGTAGTCTTTGTTTTTAGTCCTGTTCCCTGTTTTAACATAATTTAAAACCGGAGTTCTCCAACTGGGATTTAGGATTAAAGGCTGAGATTCCCGGAATTTTTTTCTGTGATGATCTTTGTTATGCCGTTTAATACTGCCGCCCTCGTAGTATGGAGGGGGTTCGCCCCCCCCCCCCCTTACTGGCTATAATGAAGTTAGTTCAGTAAAATGTATGTGGGTCTAATTTCAGGCTGTCAAAAGTGGAACGTCAAGTATCCTACCCTAGCAGTACACACAAAGAAGTGAATGCCTTCCGGATCTTAAGCTAGTCCAAAGATTGATAATATAGAAATATAGAAACACTTTAAAACACAAACTGCAATGCTTTCAAATATTGCCCACAATACTTTACTACTCTCCGATATTTGCTTGCCACCGTGGGATGAGCCACCATATGATGGCAAAACAAAGAACATGTGACCCAAAGAGTGTGGATGGTGTGTATTTAAACTGCCATCCTGGACTAGCCCAGTTTTCATAGCCGAGAGTTCAGCAACGGACATTTGTTGTGACAGCAAATAGTCGTCCTATCTTTACAGGGTGGGTTGGCATTGGACAAGGCTTGTGATGAATAAGTACGTTTATTTTAACTTACCAGAAATTGTCTGTTTATAGGCAACATTACTTGCAGTGTCTGAAGGTGCTTGAAAGTCAAAAAGGGAGAGGCAGACTATAGCGGCAGAAGAAATGTTTTTTGTTTGTTTTTTGTTTGTGGTCCTCTCTGATATTTGGCACACACCGACCCTCTATAATCAATAGGGAGTAAATGTTGCCTGGTATCTTTTTCAATTTATATTTTTTAGAAACTGATCTTTTCTTTGTTTACCAAATACCTAGTCTAAGGATTTAATCAAGGAAAAGTAATGTGCTGGGGGCAGCATTTTTGTGTCTAAATATCCTACCCAAAATGTGTGTGGCGTGTTGGAGCGGAGTTGGATTGAGTTGCTTGCAGTCGGTGCGGGACAATGGGTGAAGGATGAAAATCTCTATATAATCACTACACTGAGCTGTCCCTCTCCTGGTTACACGCTACAGCTCGGACCCATATGTAATATCAGTGACTCTGATCACGTCCTGTTAACGTTGCTACTACTTTTGTTACTTGTATTTTAAGATGATTATGACCTCCTTCAAGAAACAAAGGGGGAAGGACGGCTAAACCCTGATTGCTTTGCCCCTATCCCCTGAATACACTTGACTTAAATACTGCTCTCACACGAAATCGTGATGGCCTCCAGGAGCGCTAACAAGCAAGTTCTTTCTAATAGACATGCTTGATTCAAGAGACCATCAGTAGGCCTCTCGCCCTTATTAAATCTGCAGCTGAAAGTGTTGTGACTTGAAAAGAAATGGCCCAAGGTCGACGAGCAAAAATGACAAACGTTTTCGCTGGCATTTCGAAAGGAACATGCAAAAAAAAAAAAATCAACTGAGGGATCGACCTAGCTCGCACTGCTCGTTGTGAGCTCTCCTTCCATTGATTACAGCAGAGTTCGATAATAATAACGCTTTGCGTCTGCAGCCACAGGCACACGTTTGATTATCACAGAACACTTTACCACCTGCTTGTGCCCCGATTAGCACCATTGATTCTTCTTCTTGTGACCAATCTTTCAATTAGCCCTGATCTTGTGGAAACTACGGCCGCCTAGCAGAAGAAGCAGATATTGGCAGTCGTTCATTTATTTCTACGATTAGCGACACTGCCTCCAAACAAGGAAACCCGACCTATAATGCTAGCCTAAATGCTCTGGCTTCTGTAGCGGACGCTCTTTTTGATATGGTCTCAACTTTGATGACCAGCAAGCCATGAAGCAGACCTTGGCTCTAGTGGTGGACGTTATTTTGTCAAATAGTGCACCCACACTCAATTTAGATGAAACTTGCAGCGAAGACGTAGTCTCTTGTAACGTCTGACACTGGTGAAATGGAGTTGCCCGAAGGCACTCAAACATCCAACAGTTATGGAAGTGCCTGCCAAGGTGAAGGATCAGATACAAATTTTGGCTGCTATACCTACCCCTCTGACGCCCCCCGCCACGTTTTGGTAGATCAACCCGAAGAAATGAAAACCGTACCAGGAAGAAATAAGCGTACTAAGAGAAACACTAGTATTGTCTGTATTGAGACTGCAAAGCGATTTTCACCTAAAAAGCAAAATCCAATGTCTCCTTAACTCATGCGAAACGGGGGACCCGTGTGTGCTCTGAGTGGAACCTTGGATAATTAGCTACAATTTTCAAAAATTGTGCAACAAAATGAAAACTCATCCCAAGCGATCTGGGCGAAAGAACTAAATACCGAAAAACGCATGCCCATGGTCCATAACTCTGGGTGGGGGGAGTCGGGGGGGGGGGGGGTAGGGGGGGCGGCAATCGCATGAATGGCTGCCATCAATGCACGGTGGCGCCGCAGCAAGAAGAAATTACCCTGCCTTGCTCAGAATTGAGTGGAACGGCATCTAAAAAAAAAAAGTTCCTATTTTTATACTCTACACAATATCCACATAATGGTTTTGTAACAAATACATTCCAATTATATTCCCAGTATAACTGAATATATGCACTCAGGGAAACTCTGCTGGCATGCAAGTACGATTTTTGGGAAAGAAATAAGAGTGCTGACAGCCCATTCGTAAATCATGATCTGATAATTCACTTACCCCATCAGATACTGGAGCTGACTTTAATATCATCCAATATTGAAAATGTAGAACTACCAAATATAGATGGCTCTAATTGGTCTGTTTTTTTTATCTCTCATTGTGGATAGAGTTCTGCTTTTCTCATTATCCATTTTAAAACTTGGTTTTGTGATTCAGATTCTCTCTGCTCATGGCAGTCTTCAAGACTTGAACTGGTGTGATCTGCAAAAGTCGCAAGAATCAAACTAGATGATAATGGCACCTAAAATCCAAGGCAGGTGCATTGGGACAGCCTTGTGCTGGTGGACTGGGGATTAGGACCATGCAGCTTTACCATTTAGGCAGACGACCCCTTATCAACTTCCAGCCGATGGGAGCGTTCGCACCATGACAACCCACTTTCGCGTCACAGACGCGACCAAGAATTCTATATTTAGAACTCTGACGAGCACGGCAGCCATCAGTAGCGAGTTAACACTGCTAGAGGAAGTAATTCTTAGATCCCCGCCGATAGTTGATTTATTGCACTTTTGACAAACATTTACCAAACCATTTTTTTTAAGTATAGCGGCAACCTTTGTATCTCAGTAAGGTATAGCTTTGTTCACTGTGGCGTTTACATCACACAGTGTTATATAGTGTTTTGGATAGAAGTAGACGCACTATGAAGCAAAGGGAGATGTTTCTTCAATCTCGGACACCCTATAAGTAGAACAGTGTCCTTTTTGTTCTATTTACAGAACAAGTATGTATGGTTCAATTTCTAGAAAGCGAGCACGACAGCCGGCACCAGCAAATTAACGTTGTAAAGGGAAGGAACTCGCAGACCGATGCTGGCAAGGTAAGTGGATTGTTTGAAATTTCTATATGTGCATCAGAAGAACGCTTGTGAATTTATATTGCTAGCTCTGTAGCGTTCACGCCTCTGTGAAATATGCAGATGTATATATTTTTTTCAACTGCTGCTGTATATCACGCATGTTTAGATAGTGTGTTCCATTTCTGGGCATCAATTAGATAAGTGTGTTGCGTCGATAGGTTTTAAACACAATACGAAGTGAAGAGAGAAGCTCTTCTTACGTTGTGTCTTTGTTACACAACAATTAGAACTATGTTCTCTAGCTTTACTTACAGGAGCCGCTTGCACCGTTGGGTGACTGTATAGACTACACCCGAAATAGGATCGCTTGTGTAATCATCAGCGCGAGAATGGTAAAATAGCCTATCAACAGGCACTGGAAATGAACTATACAATTAAACAATTTGTTTCGACACCAGACTAATTGTGTTTTGGTGTCTGGATACAAGTGTGCTTCCTTTTCAGATACCAACACTGAGAAGTGGGATATTATATAATCTCAAGATCAGCTTTTTCTGTAATTAAGAGGGACGTCAAGAGTCCCAAGTAAGTATGTGAACTCAGACTGGATGACTTAAATATATTTGTAGAGTGATTTTGAGTTTGCGATTTATGGAAGAATGTGTTTGCTAGTAGGAGCTGCCCTGTTATGCCATTCAATCAAAGTTAAATATTAGAGTTTCAACATGGGGATTCAACTTCTCTTTTTGTCCTGAAGAAGGCCTAATAAAAACCGAGGGGCATTATAGTCTCGAGCAGACCCCCATCTCATAAAGGCCAAAACACAGGTTTGTCGATGTTAATGCTTACGCAGTGCATAAATTAACTAATGCTGATCTGAGACGGAGTACACGAAGTTCATCATTTGTTTACTTTGGTATATGTCGATGTCACTTGGCCAGTAGCAAGCGTTTGAGATGATTGTGATTAATCAATATGGCCAGATGACATTAATTTAGGCTGCAAGTCCAGATGTATGTCTGCGTAATATAGAAGGAAATTCAGCCATCACTGTATCCAAAAAAGGTGTTGCGAGTATATTGAGGCATACTTCTACTGACCCCATCACAATTTACCTGTGGAAAAAGGTCAGCCATGGTGGATGAGAGACTGTCTTGTGTTCTGTTTTTAAGGTTTTGTATAAGACATTTATTCTTGTGGATTTTAACAATACATAGAGACATAATGTGTTGTATAAGAGTCCTTGGGTACATTCCTGTAAGTGCAGAATGGTTGGAATTGATTGAGATTGTCCAAGACTGAAGATGAGGGGGGATCAGTTAGAGTCACAGAATTTGCACGTGTCTCCCACAGGTGATCGATCTTTCTAGATTTCTATCCCAGTTGAGGGAGACATTAGTCCAGGACCCACCTTTTTTTAGGTTATGATATTGAAAGACTGAAGACACATCCTTACAGTTCGTGTCTTCGAATACCCAGGGGTATAACTCCTTTTTTATAAACCATCAAGCAGGAAATAATTTACTTGCATATTATATTTTCCTTTTTACAAGAGAAATGGCTTAAACAAGATCTGATTTATTGATGGTTTTGAATCGCTATCTCGGAAGGCTTGCAGTGGTGGCTTTGGCTGCCCAAAAGGGGGACTTTTTATGGGAGCCAAAATAGATTTGAATCTTAAAAATTAGCATTAAGTTGCTTTTGACACACATTTCCCATGTGCAACATTAGATTGTCTCTCTCAGGTATATTTTAAAACGCTATTGAGTCCTTTGTATGGGTGTTTACACCTCCACTGTACTTGGAAATATCAAAAATAAAATGGTTGGTGAGCTGAATATTCAAATGGCTCCATGCTCTTCTCAAGAGACTTAAATGTTCACTGTTTGAGCCCCAGGGATGAGGAACGTTTTATGGAGGATCAAGCATCCAGTTGTTTATGCACTATTTCTCCTTAAGAGAAATATCAACATAGGCTGATGGCAAAAAACAGAAAACCTGGTTGAACATGATGCTCAACTTCGGTCTTCTACTATTAATTGTGAGTGAAGAGGACACCCTATATGGTTTTGTGACGTGGCTCAATGGGAATTCTGCCTCAAACCTGGACTGTATTTTTGTAACTCATGATTTAATGTTATTAGTAAAGGAATATAGCATTACGTTTATGGAGCCGAACTACCATGCCTCATTAAAGGTGATTTTCACTCACCATAAAAATCACCCTATTGGTGTGAATTTTACAGAAGTCACCTGTAATGTACAAGGAAATCGTATTCTATGGTCTCGGAATAATGTGTCGAAGGTAAATATCTTTCTCATTAGTAGTGGTATTCCTCCAAAGATCTTGTTGGAAAATGATGGTTGGGATATGGGGTTGACTGTGCGGAACGTGTTGAAACACTCCCTAGTAAACTGCGCACTCATCGTGACTGCACGGACACAGGGCTCCTTATGACAGTAATATTCACGCCAAAAAGAAATTGTTACAAAAAGCTTGCCGGCGTATTACGAAACACAATTTCCTCGCTCCCAGTGTGAAACAATCTTGCATAAGCGCACTGCGTTGTAAATATAAAAACTGGTTAAGGTATTACAAACATTCAGTCCATACAGCTTATTCGAAAGCATTATATATCGAATATCTCTCTGATCAGAAACCAAAAGAAGGGTGCGTTATTGCCTATGAGGACTGGCACAAATGTATTGCTAACCGGTTTTGGGTAGATGTCTTGCCTGAGCAATGACAGTCCCTCCATGGTGCTCCAAGATTCGATACCGAAGAGCTACTAGGAATGATTGGAAAGCTGAAGTTATCTAGGACTCCCAGACCCAATGGCTTGGCCAATGTCATAATGGAGAAGAACCCTGTGGTCTGGGCTGGGATCTTGAGCGCGCAGTTTTAGAGGATCACGTGTACTGCAGAAATCCCTGATATTTGGCTCACCTCGATTTGAATTCCTATACACAAAAAGGGAAGGCACGCCGAACCCACTCATTTCCGCTTAATTGCGGTGTTAGACATAAGCAGTAAGATCTTTGCTTCATTATTATACCAACCTTTGTCTACATGGGCAGAAGCTCTAGCCATAATTAAGTGGCAACATATTGGGTTCCGCAGAGGCTGTAGTACACTTCATGGACTGTGGGCAATGCATTTACTTGTAGAAGATGCTCGACTGGCCACTGGAACACCTTTATATATTTGTTGTATAGATTATACCATAGCCTTCGACCATGTAAACGGAACTAGATTGTGGTGTAAACAAAAAGTGAGGCATCGATCAAACCTTACTATTTTACCTAAAATTGTTGTATACTAACCCAGCGCTTCAAGTTAAAACTTCATCAGAGGGTACATTGACTCAACAGATGCCTACAAATATTGGCCTAAAAGAGTGTACTTGCTCGTCTCCTTTACAAACCTCTGTGTAGCGGTCCATGAAGATCATCTAATAAAGTGTAATACCTTTCCACCTAGATTAGCTCGAGTGCCTATATCGTGGATCTGCTATACAAATGATACTATCCTCATGGACTTGACACCCATATGTCTCCAGCAATCTATGAACGCTATGCAGCAGTATGCCCTTTTGAATGGACTGAAGCTAAGCTAATCTAAATCTCATGTTCGTTAGCAGGAATAAAAAGTGAATTCCTATTCGTGGGCCATTGAAGAGGGAAAGCTGGAGCTGGTTGACACCTGTATTTATTTGGGCCAATCAAATCTCCCACATTAAACCTCTATTGGGAATATTTCTCTGCTAGAATTATTCCAAAGTGGAAATTGATAAATATATTAATAAGTTTGGTGGCTCTATAGAAGACAAACCTGAAGCTTACAACAGGGGTCTCGTACTGAGTATTATGTATGGTCTGGAAGCTCTCCCCTCCAGGTATGTTGTCTGGCTGGGACGACTACAGGGTAAGCTTCTCAGTTCTTAACTTGGATTACCCAAATCTGTCCTAGTAGAGGCTTTATGCCTCAAAATTGGGGTACCTACTTTGACATCGCTTTGGAAAATAGCCCGTTGTAAATTTTAGTTTAAGATTAAATTCGAGGAAGATGAAACCAACTCTATGCAGCATTGTTTGCTAAACCTTCTGTATAAACTTAGAAATGCCACCAACCTAGTGTTATTTAACACTGTAGAGCTACAGCTACATGAAATAGTGCTAGCCACTACCTTTGGGCCAAACGTAGGAATTTTCTTTGTCCACCTCAAACGAAAGACCAAGAATTGGGATCGAATAAATTAAATGGCGACATTGACCAACATGAAAAGATACTTAGTATACTCTACACAGGCCCATCAAATTGACCAACCACTATGCTATTTGATAACATTGAGTAATCTCGCTTTAAATCGCTTCATTATGTACTTGCACTTTAACATCCTGCTGGTCTATGAATATACGGGAGAGTGGAAGAAAATACCCCATGAAAAAAGAAAGCGTAGCCTTTGTAAACCCATGTTGAAACTGTCAGATATATATTGACCTGCTGCTCCAGCCTCGTGATTGAATAACAACAAGATTATGCCTCTCTCTGTCATAAACGGGAAAATGTGAAATCCAATCAGTTTTAGTCCATAGTCTATCCTGCAGATTCACTAATTATTACATGAACTGCCCCCTTTGTCTGGAAATCAGCATGGACGAAAATGTAGATTACACAGTTATGAAATATGTGGTTAAGTAGTTTACCTGTGATTTTTGGCTTTTATTGTTTTTTTTTTGTGACGCAATGGGATGTTGGCATCCTTTTTTATAAAGCTGCATTACATGTAGAAATGTTAAATCTAGAGTTTTATGTAGTTTTGTAAAGTGATTATTTTAGAGTGATTTAATGTTATGTCTAGTGTGAAAGGCTTGTAATTGGCCAGATAAATTAAAATGTAAAAACAATACCCAAAATTCAAGTATTGGATTGAAAAAGGCATGGGGTAAAAAATATATAATTTAGATTTTCACCCCATTTTCTGAATGAACTAATTATTATAAATCTTTGCTATCCTGTGATATATAATTTAAAAACATTGTGTGTAAAATATACAAGGTGCAAACATAATGAAAGCTCAAACGGATCCACCTCGAGATGTGCTTGGTTGCTTCACAATTCATGAAAAAATGAATGCGTACCTTCAGACACTCCTATATAATTGACTATACACGTTATGCACGTTATAATTTTACAAAATTGTGTTGATACATGGGAATTTTATTCAATACCTCACCTTTTTATGCTGTCGTTTTTGCAGTCGACACACGTTTTGACTTAATTTTTATTTGGACAATACCTTCATCGAGGCCATTAATATTCAGAGGGGCTATCATTTTCTAGGTTTGGCTCAATATGTACAATCGCACAATGTTGAGATACCACAACTGCCGGTAAGTATCCGGATCACGTGTTGCATCTTTTCCTGGAGTTGAATGAATGTTTGACTTGCATATCCGTTCACAAATGTCAAGTTGCAATTCACCAGGCTAGCAAGTCACTTGCGCCCTAGCATGAAAACACATTTTTCACATGCATGCAGTGCACCATTTCTGACACGCCAAGAGTGAATTAATAATGACTACTCATTTAGTGACGCGAATATTCCTCCTTTGCGAACATCTGTTATGGATTTCCTTCTCTCTTTGCTTAGAGAGGCCTTTCATGTCATATCTTTGGCATTTACCGTACATATCCCGTAAGTGACTGGTCGCACCTGCCATCTGTTAAAGGTCCGTCTGGGCAGAAGCAATTCTTTGATGGTCTTCCTTTTTTAATTTGTATATTAAAATTTCAAAAGCAGGCTGCTTTTGACTAATTGCTCCATGTAAAGAAGATTCTTGTCACCACCTGACTTTCAGTCGCCATGATTAAATGTTGCTTATTAAAAGCTAAAATGTTGTCATTAAAGTTGCGCTTATTTCACTGGTTATTGCAAGACCTCATTGTTTTTTTTATTAAAAAGCAACAACGTTGGTGCTGTGCTGATCACCAAGTCTTCAGACACAGACCTGCCATATTAGACGTCCATATAGGAATATGACCGCACCTGCAGCGACACAGACTGTCTAGGCTTATTTGCGACTACAATGTCACACACACGTTGTCAATGTTAAGTTCTAGTTCTATGAAAAAACAATCTGTGGATAAATATTCGGAGTCCTATGCATTTTGAGGGAGTATGCTGCACAATTTCTCCTGTTGTATGAGTTGTGCTTCAAAATGCAACAGCAGTGTGGCTTGAGTCACGTGTGTGTTTGGTTACCTTCTCGTTAATAGTGGTTCTCAGTACTTGTCACTAAGGCGCAGTGCATGTCATAATCAAGCCTCGTGGTAAACTTTGTTTAGAATCTGCCAGCCCGTGTTTCCCAGTGCATGAAATATCTTTTTTTAGTTTCGGCTATATTGAGACACCTTTAGGAATAAACTAATTGTTGTCGAGATGGGAGATGCATGATATCCGCGGAGGGGCATGCAGCCTGCCCTTTCCCACAGAAAACACAGTAACCGGTAACTGTGAAGCAGTGACATCAAACTTTGACCTCGCTGTGTTGGTCCTAAACAGCCTCTTGAGAGTTATTGGTTTAATATCACCAGATGTTGGATTCAATACATTTTTAATGCTTGATTTCGAGGAATGGCAAGTTCTTCTTTAGTACCTCCTTGTAATGAAAACCTTGTTGCCAAGTTTTTTTGTAGTGCAACTGTAAATTAATTGGTGGTCATGCCAAGGTTATTTATTTAGCTTGGGTGTAGCATCTAGCCCAGGTGGCGCCACAAATGCTATGTTATCTGGCTTTAGTTTGCACACAGTGAGATTTTTTTTTTTCTTTCCCTACTGTTAAGGCATGGGTAATAGTTTGCAATCTTCATGTGACTATTGGGTAGCCACTGGTGATGTCATAGTTCTATTTTATCCAGGCAGCTGGAGGAGTATTTGCACATCATCTCAGTCAGGTTGAAAGGGAGGAGTGTATTGTAGACGATGTCCACTAAGGACAGGCGATATTTGTTGGCGCCAGAGTTAGAGAGAGGTAGTGTCTTGTGGCATCCAACATTTTAAGCTTTTAGGGAGATTGCTCCAAAGTGATAAAGTTGAACATTCCTGAAGAAAAAATGTGATGCATTTGAGCGCTGTACCTCCTATGCCTACAGTTTGTTGGTGGCGTACAGTACTCCATCTTAGGCTGCAGAGCGATCTAGTAGAATCCTGTTTTCATGTTCTGAGAAGATATTCTGAAAGCTTCAGATGAGTACTAATTTCATAGCCGAAGAATGGATTTGGTGCTTCTGTTAGGCCAAAAACCCAAATGCTTGTCTTGAACTATTTAAAATGTTTCGGTATAGGTTTAGCATTGCGAAGTAGCACATTTGTCATGTATTTTGTCCGCAAAGGATGGAATGGAAATTGACTTCTAGTTTTAGAGTTGAACTGTATGTTATATTAGCCCCAGAATAAAGCAAGGAAGGCAAGTTAAAATTGCCATCTGTATATTCTCCCAGTTACGCAGCTGTTGTTTTTAATCGTTCAGAATCCGTCTCCTTTTGATACTTTGCTGCGCAGAAAACAGATGGGATGTCTGTTGCATTGGAGGGCATTTTTATTTCCTGGTGGAATCCGAGGCAAAACCGGGTCAGGCGAGATTATCTCGTCATTGAAAACCATCAACAGAAATCTGCTTAATTGAATTTAGCAGCTTGACAGTTTGTGTCTTGCTTCAGAGACCTGAAATGTGTACCGTGGATGGTGCGATTGGGGTTTGGAATGGCAGCATTTGTGGACTGGCAAGGACGACAGTGTAAAATTGGTGGAGGGGGTGCGATTAGGTTAGCTGGTGGGAAGCTGCTCTGCTGTGTTATGCCTCTATAGGGGATAGCGAGTGCTAGTCATGAATCTAATATTCAACACTGCTGACGGATTTCCTGCATGGCCTTGTACAAGTTCAGTGTGAAGTCACATGCCTGCTCAACGGAGCAGAAACCTGTGGAGCACAACCATTTTTGTTTTTTTTAGTTTTGGCCGTTGGATAACCTAAACCATTGCGTTAGTGTAAAGCTAGGGATAAATAACAAATGAGGAGGGACATAAAGCTTGTAGTTGTTGCTTACTTATTTCCCACCCATTCGACTGCCCATGGTAATCCCTATGGCCTTTCCCACCCACAGCTACACAGATTAGGAAATGGGCTACCTCTCCCTTTCTACACATTCACTGATGTTTAGTTCCTTCCAAAAGCAGGAATTTATTTAAATCATACTGGCTTGAATAAGGAGGCTACTAGGGCATTTGCTTGGTAATTCTGGGCACCCTCAAGAAGTTAATCGCGATATCTAAAAAAATTCTGTTGTACATTTAGAAACCTATGTAAATATTTAAATAGAAATCCTGTGCAAAGGCCCTCTGCCACAATTGAAAAAACTGCTACTTTATTAAACACCACCTATAAACGTTCACAAAGCAAAGCTTTCAAACCCACAATGGATCAAGACCTATTTAAACATAGACGTGTACTGGCTACAGAAACAACTATTATTTCTTGGACTACCAGCGTTGGAAGTACATTTTAACTGGCGTATTTTTGTTAGGGCTGTGCCGAATAGCATATTTAGCATTTGGCCGAAGCTGAATATGAAGCCGAATAATAGTTGCTTTAATTAATAAATCATGTTCCAAACTTGAAAAAACACACTTATATAAAAAACAATTAAAGTATAATTTTAAATGTATTCAATACTTGTATTTCTCTTCATTGTAATCAATGCAGAATCTTTATATAAAGTATAAAAGCCAGAAAAATAGCAGATTCAACATTCATTGTCTGTTTGCTCCGAGTAGGTGTAGGGTGTTTTCTCTCTGCGTGATCTTGGGAGGTGGGAGGCCATGTAGGGATTTATGTTTTGTAGTGATAGGCAAGCAGAATTCCAGGTAGGGGATTTGTGTTGTTTGGGTGGGAGATGGAATGTCATGTATGGTATTTGTGCAAGGGGTTCGCAGGCCCCATGTAGGAAGTTTGTGGAGGTGTTGGGGAGGCAGGATGCCAGTAATGGGGGCTTGCACTATATGCCGGGAGAGAGTCCGCAATGGTGTCTTTGGTTCCAAGACTTGCATGCTCATTTTGCTGTTTGGTCCACGTTTGCCACTTGGAGCCAAGCCGGATTCCAAGGCTCAGCCCGACTTGGCCCATCCCAGGAATTCTCTGGATCTCCCAACTCTACATCCTACAAATTCCACCAACAGAGCCCATCTCTCTGACTGTCTCATATAGAGTCCTCACACCTATCTTTACCCTCTGTCACACACTGACCCACTTTGGAAATGGAGAGATTACCCAACATAAATTCTTCCGAGAGGCCTCTTAGGTGGGGGCATATTACTCTGCCTGACATAACCAAGCCCTGCTAATATCCACTACCTATTGTGAATTATTAATGTTTCTCCTTGGGCATGGCCCATAGGAAGAAATGCTGCTCACCTTTCACTTATCCTAGCCACTCGCTCGCCAATACACAAGCATATGCACCTTATCATTCCTGATAAAATATCGGATAATGTTAAACTCAGGACTCAAGTCTTTAAAAAAAGAAAAAGGGGGACTATGACGTACGCAATGGGAAGTGACATGGCAGGAACAGAATGTATCCTAAAGTGTGAAATGCACATTTCTTTCAATTTGTCTTCACCAAATGAAGAAAGTGCACACTGCATATAAACATTTGCCAAAAGAAAAGATTTTCCTGTATTGTTGCTGGCTAAGTATAAAAGGTGAGCACTTTTCATGTCTAAGAATATGTAACAAAACATGTCCTAAAGAGCAGATTACAATGTAAGATACTTTTACAGCTGTGTGATAGCAATTTGTCTGGTGGCTAAGTGTCTGGTCTAATTCTATTCAGTTTTGCAAACTGAAGTCTATATTTGCCTTTCTGAGTTTTTGTTGCATTGTATTCAAATGAGAATAAAAAAGTATTCGGCAAGAGCCGAATAGCAAGAAACTATTCGGCTGGAGCCCAATAGCTTTTTTTTTTTTCAGCCGGAATTCGGCCGAATACTTACTTAAAGCCGAAGTTTGGTACACCCCAACCTTTTTTGTTCAATATTCCAAAGCTCTTCTTTAATGAGAAGTACATGTTTCACAAAAGTGCACCACATTAGACGTTGTACACATGTTAAAATCTAACATGAAATGGTAACATGTTGACACACGGGTTTGGCGCAATATGCAAGTAATTTGAGAAACCAATGTCTCATTGCCTGTTTTACAGCAGGCCTTCATTATGAAAAACAAAGATTTAGATGGACTAATGCACAATGGGAGACAGGAACGTTCTGTGGGGAGACAAAGTATCCGTTACTCCCTTACTTCTTGCATTTTGCCAGGTGTTCCAAAGTTTAGAATGAGGAAGGCAATTGGGTGTGAGGAAGATGCTGTTTGTTCACCATGCAGCCCAATGGGAATGATTGTCTGCCGGGATGGATGTGGGAGCCAGTCATAAGCAGCAAATGTCCGCAATTATTTTCCCTGCATTTTGTTAGGGCATTTTAGGGGCATAAGCACAAATATTTTTAGACTCTGATAAAAGCAGATTTGTTGCAAATGTAATGAAGGTGCCGATTCAGCGCCAGCTTAGGGGGGGACCATTTTCCAACTGAGGGAATAAAATGCGGCGGGCAGAGACCCCACCTAGGGGGGGAACAAGAGGGAACTCTGGAAGCTGTAGTTATCGGTCTCTCCTTTCTCCCCTCCAACCCCCACAATTCCCCTTGCATTCAACCTGGAGATGGGAACCATGTTTATAACGATGACATGACACTTGTAGGTACCAGCATGAGGGAAACTAAACCACATGTAAACAAACACACACTATGGTTGGACTCCAGGTTGGGCTTCTTTCTGAAGGTCTGCATCATACCTGTCTTGTGCACTACACCCAAGGAAGGGAGGAAGCCGAACCCAAGCTGCTCGTCTACAAGAGACTAAATTCGCTGAGACAGCACTATGTGATGTGATCAAGGCCAGGCTATCCAGTCTGACGGTTGCCAAACAGCTGAGGACCTTGGCCCGATTTTCTCTTAATTGCCCTTTAGCTAGTGGGCATGGGAACGGGGAGGAGAATTGGAGCTGCATGAAAGTATCAGACAGTAAGTTCTGAAATCCCTGGTAAGTAACCAGCACTCAAAGTACACTACAATGTTTATGAAAGCCGCTATCCTGCAGGTGGTGTGTGAATGCCTCACTTCCCACTAGTTCACTGTATCTCGTGTTCCATCTGCTGTGGTGCTGACTAATGGTAGGCTAATAAAGATCCGGAGGCCAGCACAAATGTTCTTACTAATTACTAACTGTTTGCAAGAGGAATGGGAAAGCGGTGTGGCGCCACATGGGGAGGAAATTCACTAAGTGAGGGCAGATCTGTTTGCTCCAATCATCTTTGACTAACATTGACTATAAGGGAATGACGTATCTTAATCAGTAGTGTTCGTGGGAACCACAAAAACATGAAACTTGAAATGCAACAGTTTTGAACATTGTAAACATTGCATTATGTGTATAAAAATGTTCACTGAATGCTAGTTGTACGCTCTCATCAATCAGTTCTGGTCCACTGTTCTGTTTGATTTGTGCTCGCCCAGCTGTAATAAACAGCGTTAGTTTTTGCTGGGTGTGCGCTTGTTTTTGAACTACCTGTTAATTATTTATTACGATTTCCGGAAGGACCCCTGGTACATTTTTGGAGACCTCAGCGAGATCCTCATTTCTCTCAGTTCATTGAGGATATCTTGGCTGCCCTTCCTAGGGGTGGCTTGGGGTCGTCGACTGCAGAACTGATTCCCACTTATCACACAGGAGGTCCTGTAGACAGAGTTCACAAAGGTCTGCCGCGTCCAAAGTGCCACCTGCTCTCAGGGGGAGAGTGAGCATGCACGGGAGGCTCGTCCTGTAGGGTGTCCTGACCCACGTTTAAGCTACCCTGCTACAACATTTGGTGCTGTGGGCTTAGGAAATTCAAGATGGCGGAAAACCCACATGTGCGCCGAAATCCAGGAAAGCTGCGCAGTTGTGCGCACACCAAAATGGTTACCTAACTTGCCACCCACCAGGGTAAAGAAAGGTCTTTGTTAACAAAATCCACTTTTACTGATGTCAAAAAGTTGCTGAAATCGTGACTCATTGGACCACTTTAAAGATTCAACCCTTTTTGTGGGGTTCCACATAACCATCTTACTGTAAGGAGCCCCATCAAAACAATGTTAAGCCAGGATTTACTACCATGTAAGAACCATTCCTGTTTAGAATGCATTAATCCAAGAAAATCCCAAAAATGGGTGCAGTACCAGTACTCACCACTATCCAAAAGCCGGCGTTTTAAAACCCACTGTGTGTTTTTCTGAAGGCAAGCCAAAATGCCTATTTCAAACCTTGCAACATGTGCAAAATATTCACTGAACACCAGCAGACATTTGGCAGAATGGAGTTTTGTGTGCCTACAAAATCTGGGAAATGAAGAGCCCAAAAACAATGCTTATAACAAAAATGCTATGGAGTCAGCAGCTTAAGCCTAACTGAAACTGGATTTAAAACCACCAAAATCGAAAATGTTAAATTAAATGAGTGACCTATGTTTGGTGTCACATGCCTTTGTAACTGTTGAAATGTCATAGTTTTGCACTTAGAATCAGCATTCTAGCTGCATGTGTAAAATTACAAGTTATTTTAAAAGCAACAAAAAGTTAGCTGAAGGTCTGGCTTAAGGAACTTGATTTTGCCTAGCAACGGATCCCATCAGGAGTGAAACTTGAGTCACAACTATGTTCCCAGGCCAATGTTCCTTTTGCTGCCCACACTAAGGATATGCCATCTATCTGATAATTGAATTTCCTGTGCTCTGCCAGAGAGTGAACAAAGCCCTCTCCACTCAGGCAAAGGTTTTTATTACAGACGTCGTAAAAAGTGGCTTCCTCCTGGAGAAGCTGGGAGGGGCACTGCCTGTGAGAAGCAAGCTGGCTTGGCAGAAACTGGAAAGACTGGTTTCTGTACCATGTGACCTGAAAAGACACACCCCTGCAGCAAGGATATGGTTTTATAAAAAGGGGGATAATTCATAGTGCGGACATGTGAAAATTTTATAAATGCTACCATAATTCTTGTGATTTTTCTGCCCACAGTTTAAGACGTGGTAGGAACCGGTGGTATGTTCAGGGGGGTTTTAGCGGAAAAGTGGATATTACTCTAAATGTGTGCATGTTAAAAATCTGAAACTTCATCAGTTAATGTCCCTACCCCCTGCACACATGTATGTAAAGTTGGGTCCATGTCGGAAATTGAAAAAGCAGTTAAAAAGTCAATTATGTACACTCTTTGAATGCAAGCTCCGAGAATGAGCAGATTTGGACATAGACATGGCTAAATTCAGCCACACCATGTATATGTAATTTCAAACAACTGTGTAACTCTGAAGTATGGATTTTGATCATATATATATTTGGGTGCACAGATGACAAGGGAGGTTGTTTCAAGAGATCATAAAATGACATCAATCTGACTCACAGTTCAGTTTGCCAATCAAGCGGAGGAATGGAAGCCTGACCAATGACGAATGAGAGGGGCAAGTCTAGTGATGCAACACACACACCCATTCTCAAGAAACAGATAAAAGCAGAGAGTCAGGACACATAGAGACATTCAATTTCATCTGCCGCTGGAAGCCCTGCCGGAAAAATCCATACTTACCTCCATCAAACTCCAGAAAGCCAAACTAGAGACTTCAATCTATCCAGAGCAGAGACCAGACCCGAGAGAAAGCAGTGCTGTGCCTAGCAGAGACCAGACCAGAGAGAAAGCAGTGCTGTGCCTAGCCGAGACCAGACCAGGCGCTGTGAGCAGAATCCGGAAAGACCTGACCAGACTGAAGATCGTGACCAAGTCGCTTTCCTGTTCAAAATCTCTTGTGAGTACTTAGCAAAACTCAGAACACATCTCTTAGTTTAAATTCATCTAATTCAATCTATTTAACCTTAGTAGAACTGCCTCCTATCTGTCACCTGTCATTTCTAGTAAAATTTGTCATTTTGAAAAAGTGTGCGTTTAAAATTTACAAAACCAAAAACGACCTTTACTAAATTACTCATATCTCCGCAACCGTTTGGGCTAGAGACTTGCAATAACTTTCATTTGGAAGCTGAGATCCCAGGCTTTCCTAGGACCCGGTAGAGATAGTCCTTGCGGTTCCTTTGTAATAGCGCTCGGCGCATCCGCGAATTTTGCCGCGATTTGCAATTTCTTCACATGTAAAAAAACTGCTGCTGCCTGATTTCCATTTGCCAGAAATTCGTTTAACCTGTTAACTATCCCTGCATCATTGCTAGTGTGAGCCTGGACTAATATTAACTAGATACCACTCACCCTGAACCTCTAAAAGGGAATTAAAAGCGTTTCCAGCATATTTCTCATTCATTGCCAGCACATATCAAAGCAATTTGGGCCTGTGATTTCAAAACTCCTATCTGTTTTCTGTTGTCTAAGCTTGCTGGGGTGGACTGATTACATCGATTGCATCTTTGAGAACTGTGTGCGTTCCTCCCATTTCCTTGCATTGCATAAAGAGGGGGGGAGTGAATAGCCAGAGAAAAGTGATTACATTGTTTGGTTGAAATCATATTGCGTATTTTCTGTACTGCATTCATTGAATATTGCATCCACCTGAGCTTACATAAAGCATCCTCTACCACATTATACTTTTGTTCCTATTTACCAGTGTGCTACCTTATCCATTTCATGTCAACTCATTAGTGATTAAAGAAGTGTGCTAGTGCCAGATTCTCCGTTGTTAATATTTACCATATCAGATTAAGTGTGATATTCAATTATTAATTTATTAAAAAGTGTGATATATATTTTAATTTATCAAATAAACCTTTTAAACTTGCAAAACAGAATTACTTCTTGGCTCAGTGGGGTCAGGGGGATTCCAAGAGAGGGGTGTTATATAAGGGTAGTCATCCAGAACGCATGAACTGGACCTAAAGATATATCAATAAGGGTTTTCATTCAGTATTCTAGACTAGGCGTTAACTTGGCTGTAGTGCTGAATTGAATCCTCTGACAGTCCCGAGGGGATCGAGGATATCAGTGTAACCGTGCAAGAAAGCGCTTTATCGCTGTAGCATGCCTGCATTAGGGGTCATGGTGTTTAGGATGCATCCTCAAGGTAGGACGACAATCCGTTGTAGTAGTAGTGGTTGTTGGCACATACCACCCCATAGGGAGTGGACGTGGGAGTGGGCATGCCTGCACTAGAGCACGAGAGGTGCTTAGTAAGTGGCGGACTCCGTTAGAGGGGAGTTGCGCGTAGCTCCGGCGATGGTATAGTTTCATCATTGGGGCAGACTGGTGTTGTAATGTTGTTTTGGCGGAATAGTGAGGAATGCACATGTGATAGTTGGTTTCATTCACATGGTGTTGAACCATGGTGGAAGGATCAAAATCGAGGGGTACCCCTTGTATAATAGTGCGCTTGGCATTTATTTTTCACTAACTGGAAAGGTGAACCTGTGGAGGACTGTTGCTTACTAACTCTGAGTGAGTGGTCTGGCCTTGGGACAAGGCCAGTGTGAAGGGGAAAGGAGTGATGGGGAGTGATTGTGAATATTGTGGAAAGAGGTGAGTAAAGAAAAGGGAAAGATGCCATAGGGTATTTGGAACATAGGGGAGTGGGGGTAGGCAGCCCAGGGGACTGCAGGTCAATGCTTCCAGGAGTGGAGGGAACATTCGAGAGTAAAATAATAGAAAACATGTTTTCATACTTGTTAACGAAATACAAGGGCTCCAAGTGAAAAAGCAGACAAAATATATTGAGGCTCTAGAAACTATACGTAGGGGGAACAAATGAAAACCGAAGGAGTCAGACCCAGTACTCCGCCCCCACCCTACTGTGTCTATCCGACATTGTGGCCTGCGGCCAGATCTATAAACCCCCAACAGGAAAGCAGAGAAGGAGCGAAAGAAACAGAGGAAAAAGAGGGACTGGGACACAAGACGGGAGGAAAAAAATAAAAAGGAGGAGAAAAAGTACCTTGCAGACATTGAAAAGAACACCCCACTTCATGTGGATGCCCTATTTAACGGAGCTGAGAGGGTAAAGAGGAGGTGGTGCAGAGAAAAACAAAAGGGGAATGGTTGTCGGGTAGGATCAGATTCAAATTAGATGACGAGGAAGAAGAGAAGCAGGAGGAAAGAGAAGAGGGCATCGAGGATGGTGCAGCGTCCGATGAGGGAAGTAAGGGGCGAATGGAGTCAACTTCCCTCCGCAGTAGAAAAGGGAAGATAAAAGTAGGCGTGATCCAGGCCACCAAAGGAGCATGGGAAGAAGGGACAAGAACGAGACAAATGCCACTGTTAGAAAAGGGGATGCTCATTACGTCCCTTGGCAGACTATGGAACAAGACAATGCAATATGTAGCCTGCCCTCCCTTGTAGCTGGGGCCAGCAAATGGATGCAGGCGCTCGAGAAAAAGACAGCCGGGGTGACACTGGTAATAGGAAAAATGAAGCTTATTTGTGACCATCACAGGGGAACAAAGGAGACACAAATATGGGAGCAGGCAGGATATAAGGGGCTTAAATTATGCACAAATGCTCATAGTGAGGCTCCATTTACTGAGCACACGTGTGGGAACTGCTGACTAGCATGTATCCCGATAGATACGAGCTAGGGATAGTAATGGCACATAAAATGAAGCCTGACGAACCCCGTAAACTACATAAAACAGGTGCATGATATATGGACAAAGGAGACAGGATGGTCCTGGGGCAAGCGCATACCTCTATTTTATCACCTATCGGTCAAGGGACTGCCAGCAGAGGTTCAGTCGTCCCTAGATAAGATTGTGGGAATAGAAGCAAAGGGATGGCTGGAGATGAAGGCAGCAAATAGTACATTACTGTAAACGGAAACAGTACAGCGAGACACAAGTGGCAGAAAATGCTGCCAAATCTGGTACAAAAGAAACTGGCAAAGTACACAATGGAAGGGGCAATGTTCAGGCCTGACGCAGCTGGAGTAGTGCCTGCCCAACAAGGAGGGGTTCCCACGCGGAGCATGCTGCAGCAAGGCAGTTGCATGCAGCCGCAATATACGCTCCAATGGGGAAGGCTGCAACAAGGGAATTCTATGCATTGGGGATTTGTTCCCCATGGGGAAAGGGTACTAGCAACAAGAAAGAGGAGGATATAGAGGGTTAGGATGCAGGGTCTTCGGACCGTGTTCTATATGCCAGAATATGGGGCATCTTGTGCGCACCTGCCCATTCATGCAGCAAGTGCAGGCATAAAAAATACAAGTGGCACAACAATAAGGGCATGGCACATTGACAGCAGATGCAGCTCCTCCCAGCCCAGCCACTGTAGGGACAGATCCCTGTGCAGCAAGGTGGGATATAGACACAAAGGGGGACCACGGATGGTGGTATTGCAACTCCAGTTATGACACATCCTCCAGCAGTAGCATCAGGAAGCGCTGTGGTATTAGGACAGAATATAGTACTCCAACTACACCAGGGTCAGCATTGTGAGAAATCTTTTCCCTTTACCACGGGGTAACCCACAACAATAGGGAGACTATAGAAAGCCAGTGTGTGCCCAGACCTAGCATTAACTAACAGCCCTGAAGAGCTACCTGAGGTAGCAGTGAAAATGGTACCAAGAGAATGTTCATTTCTTATAGACACGGAAGCAACCAAATCCTGCATTAGGGAAGGGGGATTCCTGTTCTCAAACAAAGAAATGGATACTCGGGGCTTCTCTTGGGAGGTAGTCATGGTTCCAGTAACAAAAGATTTACCACTAACCATAGGGACACAACACCTTGAAACACACCTACTGCATTCCAAAGACACTCCTATCAATATACTAGGGAGAGATTTGCTCAGCAAGCTAAATGCAACAATCTCATTCACGGACTAAGGGATGGTGTGCACAATGCCAGGCATTTACTGCACCCGAGTGGCTGCACTCCTTCGGGTGGCACATGCTCCAAGCACCCTGCGAGCCAAGCCCATGCACCCGAGCATGTTTCTGTATGGGATCGAGATCTTTTGGGTGGGACCCAGGGATACAAGGGAAGGTATTCCGATTGGCATCAGTATTTCTGTTCAGACCTGAGTGCCAAAAGGAAGACATGAAGGGAACCACACTTGTTCTACAGCTAGAGGAGATGGTGGTATGCAAAGACATGGTGGTCCTATGCTGGACAGACGATGACCACATGGAATGGTGCACAGTGCTGTGCATCGACCCAACACTGACAATAACTAGAGTATCGGATGAACAGGTGTTCTCCAATGAGGACGAGGGGGAGAGCTGGTATTCCAGCTACAGATACCATGTCCAGTTCAGAAAATGGAAAAGCTGGTACTGATATTAATGAAGTTGGTGATTAAAGAGAACAAGCGCATGGAAGGAGACCTAAAAAATTATGAAATTATGGACCAAGGGGCCCCATGATGTAGGGGTAATGAAAAGAGTGGAGCATTCAAGATACAGCTAAAGGAAGGGGCTTTATTGCCCCATGCAAAACAATACCCATTATTCAGACTAGCAGATGAAGGGATATATTCAAGGCTACATGCATTATGGCAGCAGAGCATCACATGAGATATCCTCATCGCCATGCAATACAGCAATATATCCAATCAAGAAATCAATGGGTGGATCGTGGACCCTCTGAACGATCTGGTTGAGGCAGAAGTTCCCTTGGTACCGAACCCTGCTACAATATTCTGCAACATCTCGACAAAGGCAAAGTAATTCAGTCATTGACTTGAAGAATGCCTTCTTTTCTATTCCTATGCACCCAGATTCAAAATATCTGAAGGCATTTACATATCGTGGAACCAGATTTGAGCACACTAGATTGGCCCAGGGGTACTGCGAGTCACCTAGCATGTTGAACAGAGTGATCCAAATGGACCTGAGCAATTTACAAATGGCAAGCTGAGTGATCCAGTATGTTGACTGTTTGCTAATATGCAGTGGGATGGAGGAAGAGTTTAGGGCCAATTCAGTGCACCTTCTAGCACTGCTTGCGGACAAGGGGTACAAGGTGGACAAAGCAGAATTGGAATATTGCCAAGAAGAGGTTGTGTACGTGGGACATAAAATATCCATTAAAGTTCATGCCGCAGCACGCCAACGCACAGTGAAGGAAAAGTTCCTGGGGCTCTGCAACTACTGCAGGGCATGGGTGTTCGGTTACTCCACGTTCACAAACCCTTATTGCAGGCCCTGAAGCGTCACAAAAGGAGAAGAGGGAACTAAAATGGACATCTGAAATGAATGAGGGTTTCAAAGAGCTAAAAGAAGCCCTGGCTTGCGCGCCAGTACTGCACAGCCCAAACTATAGAGAACAATTCGATCTGTTCTCATACTGTGATGACGGTGGTCCTCACAAAAGAAACCACAGGGACACAAGCCATTGGCATATTACAGTGGTATTCTTTACCCAGTGATGCAGGGACACTTCACCAGTGAACAAGCGCTTGCAGCTGCAGCGTTTGCAATAGAGAAGGCAGCAACAATCACTATGGGTAGTACTGTACGTGGAACACTCACTGTTCGCCATTTTGGAAAAATCAAAAAGCACACTGACAACACCGAGGGCATCAGGTTATGAGGTCATACCAACAGACCTAGCCATTGAGGTGGTGAGGTGCCATGTGGTCAACCCAGGTACCTACGTAGCAGAACCTGCAGAGGAAGGGGATTACCTACATGATTGTGCAGCGCACATGGATATAATGGAAGGGAACATACAGGTAAAAAAAGAAGAAATATAATGGGCACATATGGTTTATAATGACGGGTCATCGAGCATAGACCTTGATACTGGAAGGAGACACTAGAGCTGCAGTACTATGTTACAGGAATGGGGAGTATGTAATAGCGTCTCAACAGCGATTACCATCATATTACTTGACAGAGGAGGCAGAATTGGTAGCCATGATCAGTGCTAATTATGATGGAAAAACATGCAGCTAACATATTACCTGATTCGCCCTATGTAACATCAACAGTACATTTGTGATTAGCACAGTGGGAAAGGAGGTTCAGGAGAAGTGAATGGTTCCCAATACAACATGCAGAGCTGCTTGGGCAATCGATTGAGGCAGTGAACAAGACCAAATATCAATAGGAAAGGAAATATTCCACAGAGCAGCCAAAAAGGCAGCCTATTTACCTAAAAGAAGGTTAAGGTGTTCCCCAAGGGCAAAAGGAATAACCTAATTTATGGCAGCAGAAAAGAGGGTGTGTCAAGTGGAAGACCAAAGGGAAGGTTTCAACACAATGCCAATCGTCCAAATGATAGAACTGCAAGGAGAGGCCCCAAAAGAGGAGGAAGACTTAAGGGTACAGCGTGGGTGTTAACTTTCACCAACTGACCTAATCTGGAGATAAAATAGCAGAGGGAAGCCTGTAATGCCCAAAAGTGTTGAATGCAGCCCTGGTACAGTTACACTTTCCAGCCCATATATTTAAAGAAAGTATAGCCGCAGAATTAATTGAAAGATGGTATGTGCCAAATTTGCCTGAGAGTGGCAGAGTTTATGGGGAGTTGTGTATTTTTTATTTGTATTAGTTGTGTAACATGTCAACAATTCCTGTCTGGACATACTCTGAAAACTATCAGGGGAACGATACAGCGACCTGAAGGGCCCTTCCGCCACTTGCATATCGACTATTTTGATATGCAAGACAGATGTGCCTCTTGTATGTACGTGCTTACAGTTGTCTGTAAATTTTCACATTGGCTTGAGGCGGGACAAAAAATTGCACAAAGTAAGCTGCCAACTTCCTGGTGAGGGAGGCGTTTCCAAGATGGGATGTTTGTGACAAAATAAGGTTGGATAATGGCCAACATTTTGACAATTACCTATTTGCGGAGGTAACACGCCTCCTGGGGATAAAACCTAAAATTTCTAGTGTTTTGACTGCAAGCAAACAGGATTGTCAATAAACTAAACAGGTTGCTCAAAGTACACTTAGCGAAACTAACTTCGTCATTGTGCCAAATTTGCCCTTCGCAACTCACCCGGTGTAGACCATTACTTGACTCAGTACAAAATTGTAACTGGTAGGAGGATACATGTGCCCAACTCTCCTGCATGTTCAATTTTGGATGCTAACCCAACAGCAGAGATTCTAGGACAAGAAACATATGATTACTTGATAGGAATGACCACTGTGACCAAATACATTTCCCGCCAGGTCCAACAAGCGACGTGTCGGCTGACCAACCTTGTGGGACTGACAAATGCTGAAAGGGAAGTGGTATTTCCATAAGCTCAGCTTCTTTATCCTGACGACAAGGTACTGATCGGTAACGCCGTACAGAAGTGGAAAGATCCTTGGTTTTCTGGCCCAATTGAGGTCATCTACGCAACGGCCAGAGCAGTGATTATAAAGAGAAGGGCATTGACTCACGTCGCAGAAGTCTGCAAGCTCAACAGCAAAACGGAATAAGTGAGAAACGCTGCTTGATGGGAAGTATATTACAACTGTCACTGACATTCTTTACGAATCTATCAAAGGCCCGCAGAGGAAGGATAGCGGGCAAGAGAACTGTGGGGGGGGGGAAATGGGAAGGAAAAAATAGCGATAGGATTGTTTTGTCTGTCTTTTCTCTGGATTTGTGGCATAAAGAAAATAATGATGCATTAACTGACAGTACTGGGGGAAAACGAACCAAGAGAAGCATGCCCACATTTGAAATGTTATATGAACCCCGTGGGGAGGGAGTGGAAACAGCAACTGAGAATATCTGGTATAGCGAGATGAAGAGGGTGGGGCAAAGGAGCACCAGCGGGAGTTTCTGTGTGTGCGCTCCCTAATACCACACATCGCAGGTACGTTGAAACAATTCCTTGTCCAAGAAGTAACAGAGGAGCAGGGATGCCTGATGCACTAATCTCTGTGTAATACTAGTGGGCTGTTTCAAGGACACACAGTGGAAGTAAATGGATAAACGAGGGGAAGATATTTATAAGGATAACTACATTCAGCTTGAAAGCATGATCCAGGGAGAACCTACTAAGCATGTGATACTGGAATATCACACTGAGGGGGTTCAGAGGGGAAACTGGTGGCTACTACCTACAAGAGAATACAGTGCAAAAATGAAACGGGGGCACAATATCCTCTGGTGCCACACCAGACACTCTAATGTGAATGGTGGGTTTGGTGTATCGCTGCGGGAAATGGAAATGATGCAGTGCTGTGCAGAAGGGCTGGTGGGATATGAAGAAGGGGTGGTGAGGAAAGTAAATGGTAAATGCAAAGGGATGTGGGACGCTAATGTGTATGCATTGATATGGATAGATGAAAAACACTGCCCAGTATACGTAAGACCACTTGCACAGTATCCTTCGTGTTTCAGAGCAACAGGGTTGATTGCGCTGGGTGTCAACATTGGCTGTGAGAAAAAGCATCTGTTTGCAGAAAGGGACAGTGGTGGTAATGGATTGGTGGGCCTGCGGGTCCCGAGCATATGTCCACAGTTACCACCTGACTTGGGAGGAATTTGCAAAGTTGTGACCCTCCACAGCCCTGCCTTGGTCATGCCAGGGGCTGACTTGCTGCCTTTCAACAAACCCTCGACCCTGAGGGAGAATAGTAAGGGAAGGAAACCATGGAGGAATGAGACCAGCCATAGCAAATAATGAGAAAAAGAGAAAACGAATCAGCACACAGCTTGAACGTGATCCCAAAGCACTTATGACTCTACAGCAAAGCATCTGTATTCTTCACCTCCCTCTTGCTTCCCAGGGTGCAAAATGCCACCAACACTAAATGGGTTCAGATCACGTGGTATGGGGTGCTCAAGTTGGCTAACGTGACTAAAAAGGGACTGAACACAGTATGAGAAGAGCTCCGACTCATGACTGCAATAGGGCGAGATGGAAATTAGCTGTTGTACCGCAATTCCTGGTAATGATGCCACCAATGGAAAATTCACAGAAGCTGTCAAGGAGATATGCACGCTGCATGAAGAAATGGTGAAAGAAATGCAAGATACCACACCGGACAATTGTCTCAATTCGCTATTTGCTTGGGTGCCGGGATGGCTAGCCGCTGTGTTCAAAATAACTGTCACATTGCTCGTTGTGATGCTTGTTGTGAGAAAAGCATGGTATATAATGTCAGCTAATAAAATAGACGTGGAAAGAAATTAACTAAAGGAAAGGCATCCCCGGGTGAGGGGGAACAAGGGCGTGCATGAGGTTTTTATAGCACCCCCACCAAATCTAGAAGTTTATGATGCTTTTGAGATAGCCTGCTCTTCAGACGAGCAGGAATATTAGAAAATTTGGAGAAACACTCGAAGGGATAGGAGGAGGAAGGAGAAGAGGAGACCTGAGCAGGGTAGCTGGGTTATGGATACCAAACGGACAATGATGGGAAAGAAGGAATTTATCGAAGGGGGGAGGGGATTCAGCGCCAGACAGGGGGCCGCACTTTCCAACTGAGGGAATAAAATGGCGGGGGCAAAAACACTGACTAGGGGAGGCGGGGGCAAACCAGCAAACTCTGGTAGCTATAGTTATCTCTCTATTCCCCCCCCCTCCCCCACATTCAACCTGGAGAGGGATACCTTGTTTGTAACAACGACATAACGACACTTGTAATTACCACCATGAGGGAAGCTAAACCACAGGTAAACGCACACTATGGTTGGACTTCGTCCTGAAGGTCTGCATCACACATCTGTCTTGTGCACTGCACCCAAGGAAGGGGGAAAGCAAACCTAAGCTGTTTGTCTACACCAGACCAAAGTCGCTGAGATAGCACTGGGTGATGCGATCAAGGCTGCCAAACCAGTCTCACAGTTGCAAAACAGGGTGGGAGAGAGTGGGTGACAAGACGCACACACCTGTCTTAATTTACCATTAGTCAGCAGGCATGGGATCGGGGAGGTAGATTGGAGCTGCATGCCTTCAAGAACCAATCAGACGGTAAGTTCTGATGTCCCTGGGAAGTGACCAGTCCTCCCAGAGTACACTATAATGTTCACGAAGGTCACTATCCTGCAGGTGCCCTGTGAATGCCTCCCTTCCCACTAGTTCAGGGTGTCTTGTGTTCTATCCGCTGTGGTGCTGACCAATCACAGGCTAATAAAGATCCAGGTCAACACAAATGTTCTTACTGTTAGCAAACTGTTTGCGGGAGGAATGGTAAAGCGATGTGGCGACACATGGGGAGGAAATGGACTAAGCGAGGGCAGATCTGTTTGCTACAATCATCTTTGACAAAAAATTGTTAGCTAAAAGGGAATGATGTATCTTAACCAGTAGTGTTCGTGGGAACCACAAAAGTACAAGACTTGAAATGCAACAGTCTAACATTGTAAACGTGTTAACGTATATAAAAATGATGTTCACTGTATGCTAGTAGTCGACTCATCAATCATTTAGGGTCCATGGTTCTGTTTCATTTGTGTTCGCCCAGCTGTAATAAACAGTGTTACTTCTTGCCCGGTGTGCGCTCCTTTTTGAACTACATGTGGTAATTATTTATTACGAGTTCCGGAGGACCCCTAGTACACCAGTATGCACCAGTGCAGTCTCCACGAAAATGTTACTTCATGGTAAATAGTGCGTCAGGAAACTGGTGGCATGGTGTTTGTCTTGACTGCCTTTTTTTTGGCTCAGTTAAGTGAGTTTTCTGTCTGTCTGAAAAAGGGAGGTTGGGCCAAGTCCAATAAGAAATTTCTCCCAAATGTACCACCACCACCATCATTTCTTATGAAGGTACTTCTATAAAAGAACTCTGCTTTTGAGACCAGATTTATTCAAATTAAATATGTCTGCGTGCCTATTGTATAATTCAAAAACCTTATGATCCAGTGATGATTAATAGTTTACTTCTGTATAAAATGAAATGGGACAGAATGATAGGGGACACATGCAAAACGTGGTGGGGGTCTGTTACATGTCTGCTGCACATATAAATAGCCCTTGGGTCGAGAGGCAACCTCCCCAGAAACAATGCGAACCCTAACGTTATTTGTATTCTTTGTAGACTGTACTTTGTTAATCTAACTCTTATTGAAAACTTTAATATCTAATTTCAGTGTTTTTTGGGGGTATATAGCTTTTGAGAGCATGGCATGTAAGTATGTAGTAGGAGTCGATCACTGTATGAGCAGTCTGGTTTATATTTTGTCTTTATATACCTACAATTCAATATTGAAAGTGCTTTTTTATCACGCAATGTTGTTTTAGATGCAATAAGCCCTTAAATTACTCTAATGTATTTTGAACATGGTCAGAACTGTCCTCTGCGCAAGATATGCAATTTTAATTCTTCTCTTTTTTTTCTAATTACTTATTTTATCAATGGCTATGCATATGTAAGTTGCTTTTTTGTACAGTTGATGGAACTTCATGATCCTATTAAACCTGCCTTACAATTCAGGTGAAAGTTAATCCTGACTTTGATGTGACTGTCTATATGTATGGTAATGTATATGTATATGATGTATATTTCACACCAACACATGTCCATTGATTTAGTGCTTGGCATCTAGCCCTTCCACACATTGATGAATGGCTGTCGCACGTGTGTGTGAGTTGTAAGTGCATGTGCCACAAGGCATATGAGTGCTTTTTGTCTGTTTCAGGCATGCGAGTCTGGTGAAGTTGTATGAAATGCACGTGTCTCATACTCCTCCTATGTGATTGAGTCAGGCTTCACTTTGATGCAAATTTTTATATGCACAGGGGCCATATACATTTTTTACAGTTGGTACATGTTCTCAGTTTACATGTCCTATATGTTTAATATCAAATCTGGAGAAGAAAATAAATCTAGAACAAAGAATAAACATATCTATTGCAACAAAATGAATTCTATACAACATTTAATTTTTTCAATTCATGACCCTCAACATTACATCATCAGTCCTTACAACAATGATAAACACATTAGAACCTAGAGAACTAATCACATTTTACACTGCGTGGGTGAAAGTGTTCCCTACATATGGTGTAAAACCAGTTTATGACCCTCTGCGGCTATTCACAATTTTTACCTGGTGTCCTGCGTTAATTTAAAGGCCCCGTAATAGACGCGGCTTAGATTTTTTTTGTAAGCATAAATCATGTTTTTTTTCTTCTTCAGGTTTGACATTTTTGTTCTGCATAATCTAGAAGACAGGGACTCCTGCTTTTCTGTTTACCTGGTTAGTCAGCCCGTGTCTCTGCATGTTTCTGGTTTAGAAGCTATTTCAATAGTGTTTTGTAAATTCATTCAGGGGTCATTGCTGGGGTGTGAGCTACTGGGTTGGAACATTTCTTGCTTTTGGTCACGAGATGGCAGATGTGGAAGCACAACAAGTAAAGGTTATGTGTGGTCCATTCTTTTTTGATAATCTAGACCTGCCCATTTCTGACGATAGTGCAATCTGAAGTGAGGGACTTTTGAGATTAAAAAAACTATTTCAAAGTGAACTACCCGGGCACACTTTTAAAGAAGACCTTAAGGCTAATACTATCCCTTTAGGTCTACAGGTAGAAATTATTCCTTGCCTATTTCAGGATGATGCACATTACAAAATTGCATTCAGCCAGGTGGCAACGAAATGTACTAGTGTTTTGCTAGTCCTGATGGTTATAGCAGCACAACGAATAAGTAAATAAATTCAAGAGTCAACTTTTGGGAATAATGCTCCAATTACTGAGGCTAAGAATAAACTTGAAGCAGTAAATAAACAGATTGCAGAATTTAAATTGCCAACAGTAAAAAAACGAACAAACTAAAAAGAGATGTTGCCAATTTTAGAAAAAGTGTGTACCCATATTTGACCGACATCTTTGCTTTTGCATCAAATTGCAAGTCCAATCAAGGGCAAACCTATCAAGCAGGGAGGAAAACATTGGTCACTTTCTCAAACACTTCAAGCTGCAATTCAGACGAGGATACAGACCATCAATCTGGCCCCAGCTACAACCTCTGTGGGCAATCTTTTCGAGGCAGTGGCGGCCAACAGGCACCGGCCCCTCAAGGTTTGCTTCAACTGGGAGCCGTACCCACCCCTCAGGGGGATCCAGCCAAACTTTCAAACGCACAGAAGAGCGTACCGTTGGTAGAAGTAGCCTTGCCCATCTTCAATTTATCATTGCAGGAATTGACAGAAAATGAAGAATCTGTATTGAGACTAGGGATGTAACTGTATAACGGTATACTGTTAAAGATACCGTGAACCACTTAATTGAACAATAATAACCATCACATTGTTTATACCGTTATACCGTTCATACCGTAAAGTGTGCTTTTCAATCTGATTTGGAAAGGCTGCAGTAAGCAAGTGCTGCGCAGTCTTGGTCTTGCACTGTTGGATGTGCCGTCTGCCAAGTAGTTTCAGTTGGAGCAGTTTTTAATGCCATTCCATAAACCACACGTGCCTGACACAAAATCAATATGTTAGCAATAGGAAGAATAGATACAGTGCCAAGAAGGAAAAGGGTTTACTTTGGGTTGGCGGCTTTGGGGTTTATATATTTATAATGGAAAATGTTCTCTAAACATATGGCAATGGGGGATTTCCCTGGTTCTATCATTGAATTTACATATAATAAGTCACATTGCGAAATTCACTCATCTCTGTGGGTATTCCCTGCTGCCATACCAAAGGGTAACATGTCCGTGAGTACTGAACACCTTTTGGCCCGCAAGTAAACTAAAGGATGTAACGTAAAGAGAGTGCGTCTGTCTGTGTGCGTGTCTGTGTGTGTGTATATGCGCACAAGCGTATACTACCATCAGCCTCCATTGATCGGTGGCATGCAGGTTATCAAGATGGCAACATGTTCATCTTCACCAGTAGCCAGTGGGGGAGCATAAAGCCTAAATGACCACTTAAGAAAAGCTATTCAGTTTGCTTTGCCAGTTGCAGCAGGGCTCTTCCCCCCCCCCCCTCCTCCTCTCCACACGTGTTTGTGTTTGGTGGAAGCAAGGCATTTCAGTGGAAAGTATGTTGAAAAGCCCAATTCTGGCCCTGGGTGCCTGGTTTTGTTTGTGATGATAAATCTGTCAATTTATGACCTTTTAGAAAATATTTGTTAAGATTAGTTAACTCCACCTGCTATACCGCGATAACCATGATATACCCTCATTTGGCAAGAAGGTTATCGTACCGTCATAAAACTGATACCGTGACACCCCTAATTGAGACGTGGCCTTTCATTTGTGCCTACTGAGACCCCAAGTACTATGCTCCTTACCACTGAGGTTAAACAATTCTTACGGACGATTTGGCTTAAAACGTACTTCTCTGACCACAATAAAGATAGTGAACCTGACCCTACTGTCCTAGCTCCACAATTAATTCTTAGATATTTTTTCTCCAGGTTTGATATTTTTGTTCCCTATAATCTAGAAGAAGTGGGTTCCTGCTTTTCCGTTTACCCTATATGTTTAATATATATATGAAAAACGACTTCCAAGTCATGACTGACTTTGATACTGGTTCATACTAGCGTACATGTAAAAAATGGACATCTCCTGCCCAACACACTGCTCTATCCTTGGCCAAATCCCCTCCATTGCCACAGCTTCTCTTCCTAACCTCTCCTCATTTTATCTTTCTGTGCAGTCTCTCTGCTGTGGGTGCCTAATGCTTCCCCTTCTCCCTCATGCACTGCTTCACTTCAGGCATGCAAAATGGGCCACCTTATTTCCTGGTTTCCTGGGAAGGCTAAAGCCTAATCATATCAAGATTGATTGTGTGGTTGTTCTCACTAGCTCAAAAACCCATACTGTTCCATATTTCCTTTCCGATTTAATTCTATAATGCGACTTATCATGCAAACATGATGCTCAGTTCCACAGCAAAATGTAACGTTCCACAGCACAATGTAACTTTTCCTTCCTCGCCTGTACTTTGAACTCTGCTCTCTACAACCTGCTCAGAATAATCTTCCCATTACTTTTCAACTTGCCAAGATGTTAACATGCTTGTCTATGGGATGCTATTGTGATGCAACACCATTTTTTGGGTATCGTTTTTACATCTTCCAGCCTCCGAGACATGCCTTAACCTTTGAGTGTTTGCCATGTTTATTTTTTTTAAGCTTGCCATTTTGTGTTCTCTTTTAAAGTCCACTGCACCTAGAGAGTAGCATCTCCGTATGTTCCAAGTTGTATTAAGGTTACACATGTAACGTTCTGTCACGTCATCCAGACTAGCTCTTTGCACAGACATTAACATTTCGTAAGATTGGGTTGCGTTTTTTTTATAACAACAAAACATGCTTGTAGTTTTAATGCCCTTCTTCTGTTCTCAGCATTCTAAATCCCTGAAAATATCTCGACCTTTTCTATCAAGCTAGCATTATGGATAGGAATAGCTAGGAATACGTAAACCATGGCGTCTTTCCTTTCCGGATTTTCAATTCAACACAGAGTTGTGAGAAAATGATATGTTCAGTGTACATCTGTCCTTCTCCGAGCAAACTGGGGTCGGCAGTCGCAGGGCATACGCAAGTGACGCAGAGAAATACAATTTGCAAAACTGTTGAGTCTCAAATCTTCACTGCAATCCAGATTAAATAATGCAATCCCTCTGCGTGATAGCATTAATCCCTTATTTATCCCACTTTTCTCTTCAGCTCTGTAAACCACCATATGTTGACTTAACGTTAATGGATGAATTTGTATCTGATTGTGCAGTTCTCTTACGCAAGGGCTTGAGATCAAAAAAGGTGTTACATGGCTGTTCACAAAGCCAGTATTTGCACGATTGGTATTGATTTTAGAACAACTCCCGTTTGGCGATTTGACCTATGCAATCCTGTGCAGATTCTAGGTTTTTGAAAGTTTACAATCAAATGTGCATCCCCAACAGTGCAATTGTGAGGCACTCGGGAGAAGGTGCTCTGTTTCAAATGTGTAGTATCAAGTTCACTGGTTGCTTGGTTTCAGAAACGCATCCTCGAAAAAAAGCCCGTCCTTGCTATGCAGGTAATTCAAATAATTCTTAAACTTCAGGTTTAAGGTGGTTTTGCCTTCCTAGTGGCCGCATCCTCCTAATTGCTCTTTCCCCTAAAAACCAGCTTGGTAAAACGGGTGACTAAAATGTTTGTTTAATTTTTTTGTTCCAAAGGTAGGGCTGTGCAGAATCTAAAGCGTAAATCTTCTAGCTGTCGTTTTTCTGAAGAATGCTTTATTTTTATTTTTTTTTCGTTCCAAAAAATGCTGTTTTGATTTAACATAGGACATAGAGTCTGCATCTCATCTGTTGTGAGGGTGGCAGTAAAAAATATAACCCGTTTGGCCTTGACTGGCATGGGCAAGGGAGTAAATTGATTCTCTATTCTGGTAAGTCAGGACATAGACGGACAAGAAGACCAGATTCAACAATGTTTATTAAAGAAAAGAAAACCTCAACTAGCCTTATGCAGGAGGTTCCCCAACCAAAAACTAAACAATATCGCTACCCAAAGTAATTTGTTTTCACTTTATTTCGGCTTCTGGTGGCTAGTTCATGACCCCCACCCAGTTCTCTCCGGTTCGTGTCTGTCTTGGGTTACTGCCTGGTGAGAATATTCAAAGTTCAGTGCTTTGTGTCTTTTTCTCCTCCTGGAGGATGTTACTCAGGACCCCCAAACAAATTGTCCCAATAGTTTAAAAAGTTTGCTTCATCGTATAAGTAGCTGGTACTCACTAGTTTGCTTGGGTTGACACTTGTCTCTTATTCTGGTTGAATGGGATATTGTACTTATCTGTCTTAGCTTGGCATGAGCTAATGGACCCAGGCCACTCGTTTTTCTGTTTCCTTTCATTCACTTTCAAGTTATTCTCAATCTCTGCTCATTGTGGGCTTGCTGGCCTCTCTGGCCTTGGGCTTCTTGTCTTTTATTCAGTCACTTCATGAATACTCTCTTGATCAGCCCTTCACGGACTACTTCGTTTTGTATCACTCCTTCATAGGGTATTTTCACTCTGCCCCTCGTGGGCTTCTGTTACTAGTTTCATCTCATCTCGTGATATCGTTAATGTCCACCCCTCTTAATTATGCTCAGTTTTAGCCACCTCTAGGCTATACTCACTATTAGACCAGGGACGTCATTTGGGGTTGCAGCTGCTACATGTCCTTGCGACCCCTGGGCCACTGGACGAAGAGGCAGTGCCAAGAGCAGATATCTGTATTGCACCTGAGAAAGGCGGTTGTAAATGCAATGTGCCACAGCTTTTCTCACCTGGAATCTAGATCTCATTAGCTGAAGAAATAATAGGGATGCAGGAAAAACCATGAAGCCGCCATCCCTAACAGGTTGGCAGTCCATTAGTGAAGAATGCCTGAATGGCTGGGTTTAGAGGGGGGGGGGGGGAAGTGTCTGTGCAGCTAATACCCAGTACTGTAGCAACAGGAAGGGTATGGGTACTGGGTTTAGCTAGCTGGGATGGGTAAGAGAAACCTGCATTACTCAGTGACAGCACAGCATGAACGCAAGTCTCATCAGTGTTTCACGTTTTCTGCTTTGCACACTCAGTGATCCACTGAGCCTGTGATGAGAGGGGTTTGCCCCAGTAGCTTCCGCCACCAATCCTGCCTGGGCACTGCGTGACCTGACCTAGGTCTGCCAGACCTGCATCACGGGCACACACTAGATGGACGCAAGGTGAAATAATTTACATGAAGTTGCGCTCTGTCTTTTGAAGTATCTGTTGCTTTCTCAAGCAAAAACAATATATGTTACAAAGGCTAGCTCAGGGACAACACACTTGCTTTGGGAACCGGAAGATGCAGTGCATCATGGGTTCATTTCTTGTCCCAGTGCTTAGAGGCTGGAGAAGGCTGGCATTAGGTAAGATATAAAGGACCAAAGAAAATAAAGTGGGCCTTTTCTAGTGGTGATGTCATGGAGCTGCTGCTGTGTACATTTTAAAATGAAAAAGTCCCTGCAATTATTCTGCAACACATCCTTCCCTTCCATTTCCCATCTAACAAAAAACCGGTGGGTTACTTGCCAAATAATCAAAACAGAAACGTGATGGCTGGAAGGTTTCAAATAATTTATAACCACTAGCACAGCTCAGGGAAACCCTCCAGACCATTGGTTTTCTGGTTGGATGTGTGTTTGTCAGTTGCTGTTTCCAGTTTGTGGCCAGACACTTGCATGCACTGAATGTCTGTGCTTTGGGGTTTAGGCCTCTTTGAGATGCCCTGTCTGTTTACAGTTAAGCCCGAGTGATGTACAGGTTGTTGAGTTGGAGGTCTGCTTACATTCACAGTCATTTGGTAATATGGGCCTTTGTACACAGATGTTAATGCTACATATGGTGATCCATTCTTTTATGAAATGTGTATCTTATTACAGTGATGTCGTAACCATATTTGTCCAGGTTTACTGAGGAACAATGCTATGTGATGCCAATTCTGTTTTGTCAAGGGGTGAAATGCCGTGTGCCATTACTTTCCGTGATGTCACTTGGGGTGGGGTTAAATTTCATTGCTTCCTGTGATGTCATCAGAGCTCAAGGGTTGTGTGATGTTCTTTCCGCTACCCCATGCATTTTGGTGAAATAACATCCCTTTATTATCCCCCTGTGGGCATCTGTGTGTTGCTGCCTTCCCCTCTGGCAGCCTACCTTTTTTCCTGATGCAGTGCATGTCTGGGGAGATGGCTTTTTCAGTTGCTGCACAACTCTGACGCCAACACTGTTGGGTCTTCGCGTTCGGTTCCTCCTGTCTTTTGGTGACAGGACTTCGTTGGATTTGGCGAATGCTGGCAAACCGTTCCGGTGGCATTTGGTTTCAACGGTCAGGTGGCACGATGCTCTCCGCCTCTTCTCTAGGCTCGGCCCACCACACCTCCAACGTGGTCCTGCTTCCAGGTCCTTGCAAGGGTTCCAAGCCCCCCCCCCCCCCCCATCTGCACTCAGACACAGATTGCTGCATTTCAGCGACTGATTGGCTCTCTCCCTTCCTGCAAGGGCCCAAGCATTTTCACTTCCTTCCAGGAACGAGCAAGAAGACACCCTTGGTCCTGGGATTCAGGTAGGGGCATCATCAGGCTAGGGCTACTTACCAAGCTAGTCACCTTTTGTAAAGGGCACTGCATATAAGCCTGTTTCCTCTGCCAAAAATCCTACAAACCAGTGCTTTAAGTGTAACTCAAAATCGAGCTGGGGCTTTTAAGAGGGCGTGGCCTGGAAGGGCGTCTGCACCACAATTAAGACCTGACGTGAATGCTGCCTGTTCGGCCACGACCCTTTCGACCAAGCCCCTATAAAAGTCTGGCTCCATTTTGAAAAAGGTGCCATTCAGATCTGATTGATTGCTGCCCTGACCCCCTTCCAGGCACCCCTTTGCATAGAGTATCACCTTCTCACCCGGGTTTTGAGGGGGATGATCACTGCATCAAAGTGTGTACCATGCAAGGGTGGGCGACAATTCATAAAGAAAATGCAGGGCTTTTTTTTACCTGAAGCTTGAAGCGATCGCTTAAAGCGAGGTCTTCAAGCTTTAGGAAAAAGGCCTCGGCTTCTAGCGGCCTCGTGTTTTGGAGTTGCTAGGGGACTTCAGACCGCGCCGTCTCTTGGACAATTTTTGCGCGGCCCACTTAAAGCCCTGCTACAAACCTTTGTGCTCACGTACAATAGGGAGGCATAGAAGCATTACTGCTTGGGGATAACCTGTCCCCTAAGTGGGGGGCGGATGAATCACCCTCTGTGAAATCCAGTTTACCCTATCCCCTAGGGGGTATATTGCATGGCAGCCTCACCTACCTAGTCCCAAAGCGGCAGGCTCCCCTTTGGGGAGAAGGGATGAATACCCTGGATTGGTGTCACTGAAGCAGTACAAAGGTCAAATCTGTGAGCATTGTGCTTCTTGGTCTTTTTAAAATGTAAGTAGCATTTATTAAATGTAATAACACTGCAATACCCATAACGCCAAAAAGAATTAATAGTTTGCGCCACTTGTTTTTGTTTAGTCCCAAGTCTTTATCACCTGTCCTGCACAGGCTTTTGATTTTTCTTTGTATTTTAGACAGCTGATGAGTGCTTACCTTGCATTATTTGTGATTGCTGTTTTATTTGTTGTTGCAGTGTTTCATTTTCTTTTGCTGAATATAGTTTGCTTGAGGGGCATTTAACATGTGGTATGCCTCCCTATGTCATCACTGCTGCAATTCTCTGTAGGAATGGAAAAGCAAGCATGCACTCTCAGCTTCATCAGATGATGCAGATACCGATGTTGAGGACCACCAAGAAGCTACATCTGGCTTCCTCGGGGAATGACATTCATTAGTTGCTCTGTCTACTTTTTGTTGGCACAGAAAGTGATGGTATGTGTGGCCGGTTTTTTCAGGCTGGGATACCACACAACCATGTTCTTCAAATGAGCCTGTCTCCAAGGTTAAGGTTGTACTTTTGCCATACGCCCCGGAGAAGGTGATGAGAGATGAGGTCAGGGAAGAATTACCCTCCCACAATGTGTAGGGCAAGGTAGCTCTTGCATCTGAACTGGACAATGTTGTAACGTTAACTCTTCTAGAAGGATCACAAGAAGGCAGCCGATGGCTCCCGGTGCTCCTCCCTAAGATGATTTGTTGTACTTAGCCGAGCCTTTAGCAAAGATACTGGACCTAATTGAGATACCCAAAGATACTGGCAAGGAAGTGCATCCTACTGGGTTGGTGAACTCTTGGTGGCTGTCTATTAATGGGTAATCTGTTCCGAATGATCTCCAGGATGTGGTAAAATGAAAGTCCTAAAGGATTAGTGAAGCTTCAGATGACTACATATTTACCTGAGCCACTTGACAGTGTTTTTTTTATTGTTTATTGTTGTTTGTTTTATTTTGGGGGGTGTGAGGAGGTAAGGGATTGTTTCCTGGCAATTTGTGAAGGGATCTCCCAGTTAGTGTCAATCCGCTGCTGTAGCCCCTACTTGTACCCAGATACCCCCTGACTTCTAGTCTTGTCTGCTCCTTTTGCCTCTCTGGTGCTTCCTAATCCTAACAAAGCGCTTTAGAGGCACTTGACTGGTTCTAAATCTGCTTTGGCTTACTGCATGCTACTGACAAATGTGAAAACATGTTATGTCCAGGAGGTAAACTGCCACAGATCTGGCATTGTGGCTCATTCAGAGGTAGGCAAGATGACCAAAGAAGCAGACATAGGTTCCACTGCAGCTTATCAGTACCTTAATTCTCATAAGCCAGGGGTTGTAAATGAAGATTCGGCACTTCCGCAAACGTACCATGCAGAGGTTCTACTTTGTGCATTATGATGTCGAGGCCTTAAAGGCATTAGGTCTTCTAGCACTTCTCATGCAATGCTTTGGACATCTTTTGCAAATGCAGATCTCTAAAGAGAGGGTTCCACTCTGCAAATGAAACTGATGCAAGCATCTCACTTGAAAGAAATCGAAGAACTCCTTTTGAGGTGGACCGTTTGCTTGAAAACTCCCCACTGCTGCCAAGTTATCTAATCTGTCGTTTTGTTGTAGTCTGATCCCAATACCCGAAGGAACGCCTTTTTAGTGGCTCCCACTACTATTTTTACACTGATTTTGCCTTCTCTTTTCCATTCCTCATGTGCTCTGTGTAAGCCAAAAACCTGTGACCCACGTTATCAGCTATGCTGATTATAGGAGCAGCAGCTCTACAGTGGACTTTCTATAACTGAGTGCCGTTTCGCACTTCATGACTCTGGATGCTGTAGTGGCTATGTTTTGGACCGCTTGAAGCAAGTGCCACCCTCCTGGCATGGTCCTAGTTTGTTGTAAGGTGAGGGTCCCTGCACCACACTTTCCTCCCTATCCTCCTCCTACCCTACTTCACTGCTTTTTGTGTACAGAAGTGAAGTAAGATTAAGTGGATGACCCTAAGGATGCCCCTTCTATGGGGTGCTCTATATACTTCTTTCTAGACAGCCTGGACTGGATGTGACTGAAGGAAAGCTGTTTATAGGAGCCTTTGTGTGTTGATTCGAACATGTTGGTGTTCTTCTCTTATGCACAAAGTAACTAATTATTTTATGCAATTGGGAAGCAAGTTTACAAGCGATGTTCTCTGTTGCATTTCAAGCTTTTTCTGGTACTGTTCTAGGAGACTACAGCCATAAGGGATTTTTAAAGTAGGTCAGAGGGAACTCGCAGCCAAGTCCCTTCCTTCCTGCTTGTCCCAGATCTTCTTACAAGCCTATCCAGATTCCCTAATTTCAAACTTAATGGAAGCACTGGTTAATCTTCCCTCTTTACATTTGGCATCCCAAACACAGTGTCAAGGGTTTTGGCCCATGTTGAATTATTAGACTGGGTAGATGTGGGGATGAGCTGTTGTCGCCCATCATTCTATCCCAGAACAAAACTAAATCAATAGACTGGGTGGATGTGGGGATGAGCTGTCGCCGCCCATCATTCCATCCCAGAACCAGGAAAACTGCGCGGTTGTGCGCACACCAAAATGGTTGTCTAACCTGCCACCCACCAGTGCCAGCATGATGGACCGGAAGCGCCAGGGGTGAAAGGTGGTGTCAAAGGAAAAATAACAGTGTTAGACCAAAAGCGCCTTAAAATCACCTTTGTTTTCCTGAATGCAAGCTCAAAGTGCCTATTTTGAACATTGCAGGATATTCACAAATCTTACTGAACACTAGCAGACATCTGGCAGAATGAAGTGTTGTGTGCATACAAAATCTGGGAAGATGAAGAGCCCAAAACAATGTTTATAACAAAACTGGCTGAGCTGTGGGTGTCAGCAGCTTAATTGAAATTGGATTTAAAACCACTAAAATCGAAATGTTTAAATGAGTGACCTACTTTTGAGTGTCACATAGTTGCAACTGTTAAATGTCATGGTTTTGAACTTAGAATCAGCATTCTAGCTGCATGTGTAAAAATTGTAAGTTTGATTTAAACTGGGAACTAAAGTGACATTTAGCTGAATTCTGCCTGACAACTACCCCCGACAGGAGAAACCTGCTCAGCCACTCTTCCCAGGCCTAGCTGCATCCTGCTGCCCCTGCCAAAAGGAGATGACACCTCTCTGATTGGGTTAGGGGAGAAGCACCTGGGGACTGCAGGAAGTTGAAGAAAGCCCTGTCCTGGACTCGGGCAAATGTTATATTGGGGGGGGGGGGCGTAAAGTGGCTTCCTCTTGGGAGAAACTGGGAGGGGCAGTGCCTCTGCTAGCAAGCTGAGCTTGGGGGAAGTGGATAAACCAGCTATTCCACCATGTGATGTGGGAAGCCACACCCCTTTTTGACCAGGGCATAATTTTAAAAAGATAGATAACTCATAGTGCGGACTGGTCAAAATTATATAAATAATATCATTATTCTTGGGATTTTTCCGTGCACATTTTAAGAGGTGTTAGGACCCTGTGGTGTATTCTGGGGGGTTGCTAGCGGAAAATATCTGCATGTTAAAAATCTGACACTTCATCAATTCATGTCCATACTCCTTGCGCACATTTGTGTAATTTTTGGTAAATGTCCGATATTGGTAAACCGACCAAAAAGCGCAAAATGTTGTCATTTCTGAATCCCAGCTCGCAGGAACATGGGGCTTGAACAGAGACCTGTCTTAATTCATCTGTAGTATGTACATGTAATGTCAACTACTTGTGTATCTGGGAAATATGTATTTGAATCAAATATAGATTTGTGGGCAAATTGACCAGGGGAGGATCCTCTGACCCATAAACAGACCTCATCATGATGACAATCCATTTCCTTCCCCCAATAATGGGAGAGGGGAGAATTGGGCCAATGACAAGTGAGAGGGGCAGGTTTGGTTATGACCAACGCACACACCCACTTTCTAAAGACATAAAAAGGACCACTGAAAGACAGGCAGGGGATTCACTTTCCACTTTCTTGCGGGACGCTTTGCCGGGAGACTCCAGACTTCAAATCCATCAACCTAGAGAGTCCAGAGATCCAGAGAGACCAGAGATCCAGAGAGACCATAACTGTGCAGTGCTGAGAGCCAAACCAGAGACCAGACCGCTGTGAAGAACCGCTAGCAGAAGTCCAGCCAATCCTGACCCCATCGGTGACGAAGCCATTCCTGTCCAAAAGATAGTGTGAGTACTCTAGGACTGTGCCAGACTAATCTCTTAGTTTAAAATAATCTAATTAAAACTATTTTAACCTATTTAGAACTACCTCATAGGAATCGTGTGCGTCATTCTGTCCTTTTTAAAGCTGAAAACATGTCACCTGTCATTTTGAACTTTTAAATTTCAAATCTGAAAAACTACCTTCACAAAATCGTCTGTATCTCCGGAACCGTTTGTGCTAGGAGCGACTTGCTACTCCTTATAGTGCCTCCGTAATTACGCTCGACGCGCGTGATTAAATTTGCTGCGATTTGACATTTTGCACAATTTCAGCCACGTGTAAAAATCAGCAGCTCCTTGCTTTCCTTTGCTAAAATTCGTTTAACCTGCTAATTACTCATAGAGCATTGCTAAAGTGAGCCTGAACTAATATAAACTAGCTATCGCCCACCCTGAACCTCTAGAGGGAATTAAAAGCATTTTTAGCACATTTCTCACTTCATTGTCGTCACATTCAAAGCATTTTGGGCCTGTGTTTCAAACTTCTACCTGTTTTCCTCTAAGCTTGCTAGGGGGGAACTGAATTATATTGTTTGCATTCCTGAGAACTGTATGCTCTCCTTTTCATCTCCTTACATTGCATAGGGGGGGAGTGAATTGTTCAAGAAAAAGTGATCATATTATCTCTTGGTTGAAATCATCTCAAGGTTATTTCTGTGTTGTATTCTGTCTCACCTTGCCTTTCCTTGAACCATATAAAGCATTCTCTGCCACCTTATTCTTCTTTTCCTATTCATAAGTAACCAAGAACTGTGCTACTGTAGGATTACCTATTGCTGATTACTGCTCATATTCACAAGTGTGCTATCCATTATCAATTTATTTATAGAAGTGTGATTATTTATATATATATATATATATATATATATATATATATATATATATATATATATATATGTTTAATTTTTCAAATAAACCTTTTAAATTTGCAAAACAAATCTACTTCTTGGCTCAGTGGGGTCAGGGGGATTCTAAGAGAGGGGTGTTATACAAGGATTCATCATCCAGATTATAACTTGCCATAAAAATATATAAATAAGGGCTTCCCTTGGGCATCCCAGACAAGGCACTGACTTAGTGGGATTGCTTGATTGGAGTCACTTACAACAGGATCCTTACCTATTGCTGCAGTAGGTGAAGGCTTTAGTCTTTCTTCTTTCTCCTTGGCTGAATCGGGTGTTAAATGGTCGACACTTCAATTTCTGAGACTGATCACAGGTGTACAAATGCAGGAAAGGGCAAGCATTGGCAAAGCTAATAATTATGTTATCCAATATATATATATATACTTCACCCATCACCATCGTAGTGGTCTTACGGCGCCTGCCATTGTCCAAAAGATGATGTATTGTGACCCTATCAGGGTGTCGTTGGACCTTAATCTGTGGAAAGGAAGTGGATGTTTGGGGAATAGTTGATAGGAAAGAGAAACAAGACAATAGAATGACCCAAAACAATTGCGATGGGGTATGGTTGCCAAAGTAGGGACGCACATTTCTCAAATGTAATAAGTTATTGGTAAGTATGAGTGTGGTACTCAGAGTATAGCTCGGATTAGAGCAGAGTTCTTTTCTGATGGTAATAGCTAGAACCGACAGCATGGTACTAGATGTACTTAGATGGTGGGCTGTTGTGCGATGGACTTCAGAGGTGCTGAAGTGTGCCCTGGTATTGTGAAAAAAGTTCCCATAAAAAGGGTAAGCAATCGAGATTCTAAAGCATAAAAAGAAATTTGAGGTTTGAAAAACAAATGTAGGCTATCTATTGTAAAGGCTAGAAATGTTGGGATTATCAAAGTTAATATTTAACATACTAGTAAACATAAAAGTGACATTAATAGTAAACCGAACATAAAATAAAACGATTTTTAAATCCAATATTGTAGTAGTTGCAGCAATTGAAGCTTTTGCCTTTTGTCATTGAACTAACACCACATCAAAACCATCCGCTTTTCCAGTGCTTGTTTGTTTCATACATATTTGCCAGAGTAATTGCTCTAGTAGTTGCATTTGGAACTGTACTTCACGGTAAAGAGAACATTTAAAAGCGATCGTAACTGTCATACATGTTTAAACGTGCCTTGTATATATTTTGTGACTTTCTACGCATTTCCACACAAGTGATGTAAAAAGTACATTGTGGAATGAATGTTTGTTGCATAGATTTGTTGGTGTCTTGTGCACATTTCATATTGTCAGCAATTATGTAACCAAATGTTATTTGCATTGAATAAATTAAGAGCATCCTTGTTGCCTCCATATAGAGAGGGAGGCAGTGCCCTAAATAGTTTGCTTTGGATTGCTCATTTTGCTTGCAGCCGTGATGAAAAGGGCACCCCAGTAAACGCAAAATGCAGGGAGAATGCCTGCATGGCCAACAACATTTAATAGTGTAAGTGACTTTTCGATTTGCAAGCCTTTCCAAGACCTGATTTTATACTTTTAAAAACACAACTGCAATTTGCACACTTACTCAACTATTGCCTGAATCAATGTTAAAAACATGTGAAAAAGACAAGCCCCAGAAGTTTGGAGTTTGCTTACATCCCAAAAGAATTCAGAAGGCACAAGGACATGTTTAGAGTGTAAACTCTCAAGATAAATCCACTTGTGTTACAAAAGTGTTATAAATAATATTTTGCACATTTCATTTTAACTAAAACAATGTAAAAGGTCAAACAGAAAAGGCAGCATTTAAAAGTCCCCTTTTATTCTGCACCGTGTGTATTTCACTTGGAATCACATGTTGTATTTTTAAAACTTGGAAACAACTTACCTAGACGTATATTCCTGTTGGAGCTGGGGGTGGGAGGGGGCGGGACCTTGAAACTATTTGGAATTCACGTTCACTAAAAAAACATTTTAGGAATGCAATATGTGTGCTTTTATTGTAAAGTTTATGAAACCTTATACAATTTGCATGTACATCGCAAAGTACACGGATCTAAAAGGATTTATACACATTTCAGTAAATATACAAAGCAATCATCATAGTTTAAAAATCAGTTACAATTTGTAAAGTTAGTTCCAATATATAGATAACCAAATGCATTCAAGGTAAACTGTAATTCAATGAGAATTAATATCCCATAATTAAAGTCTCACCCAACATGACATAAATTGATCACATTACTCTAAGTGCTGCAATGTTACAAGACATGAACCCACATAGAACTACTGGTCTATTGGGCTGAAGGCCGTTTCTAAGGAGGCAGTCCAGTAAAACCACTGCCAGATGCCTGCTAAGGTGCTTGGGGTATAAAGAGACATGTCACCATTTGTCGAAACATAGGCCTCATAAGTCAATTAGCTGAATCTACACTGCAGTTTAACTGATCTTCGTGAGAGGCCAAAGAGATTCTGCCTCGACACACATTGACTGCATGAAAAGGGAGTATGCAAGATACGTATCAATTGTGCCCTCCTATAGGACGAAGCCAACGTTTCTTCACGCCCAACTGGATAGGAAAAAACATGTTAACTCTGAAAACCCAAATATTTCAGTATTAAATAAAAGTAACTTTATGATGCAAGCTCTGGTTAACACAAATCAAATTGTATTCTGTAGCTAGAAAGACCTACCAACCTATGTACAAAATGCACATAGGATGCCATTTAAACATCAGGGAATAATTGCAATGATCTCCTCAAATTTTATTACAGCGTGATCCTGCGCGCCGATATACAGAATCTATTGATACTATTTATTAAGCTCGCACATTTCATTTCAAGGTTGTATGAAAAACGAAATTGCCATTTTCCATTATGAGTGGATCCACATCCTTGCCCTCCCACCCCAACCTCCTTCAATGTCATGAAGCTGGTAGAAACCACACTTGTGCCACAAGATCCGGGATGAATTGAGCTATAATGAGCATCTTCATAGAAGCTGGATTATTATGATGGAATATGGGGAAAGGAAGCTGGAAGGACTTTGGAAACAGCTAGATAGCTGGGGAAAGCTAAGACCCTTGGAGACAGGTTTGCAGGTCGGCATGCCCTTGCACATATTCAAAATTGGGTTCCAGAAAACCAGCTGCCATTTGAGGCAGTAATTCCAGAATGAGGGAGTCACTGAGGATTCTCCAAAAACAAGAAGCCACTTTTAAAAAATTAGACGAACCCCAAATATAACTCCAGATTGTCCCTATATACTGTGCGTAAAAATATTGGAAGTCTTAAATATGTCGCCCTTCGATTTCATTCATAGTGCGTGCCAAGTAACATGTACATTCCTAAATGCCCAATGCATTTTGTATTGAGTGGTGAGATAGAAAATTGAATGTAACTTTGGTGCACTTAAAAGCAGATTGTTTTTGTAAACCTAAAAAACACACAATCAAATCTTTGGCTCGGGCTGGCAAAGAAAAACACAGGTCATAGTGTAGTCGACCCACTACTGCTTGGTGTGATGTCATGGAAATTTGCTCCCACTGTCAGTCCAGTCATACATAATTGTTATGTTTGTGAAAACCCAAATTAGCATAGAGAACTCATCCCATTCGTAGAATATAGTGCAAAGTGTTATGCACTCCAAGATAAGAGGCAGCAAATGCTTAAACAGACCCAGGCGTAATGGTACAGGGAAAAAGATGTTTTAATATAGTGCATTTTAGTGGGGAATACGACATCCCTGTCCCATATGTCTTGTGCTGAAAGAAAACGCAATAGTAATAGATTGAAAGCAGTGCATTCCCATGTGCATTTAAAGCTGCACACACAGCTTTATTAAGTCACACACGGATTTTGCCGTAGGCCTATAGTTTGAACCTTGCTGCTGTTTTGTGGCACTGCTTTGCATCTTTCCCACAGGGATAGTGCTATAGGCTTGCATTACGAAGCCTACAGGGACTCTCTGGTACGTATAGCACTCCATCTCAATGGACCATAGCTGCATCCCACCCAGGGCACAGCCACTCAATTGCATACACCTGCAGCAATTCACTAATCTACTTCATAATGCATATCACCTCTGCCATTAGAATGCAGGCGAGTCACAAGAACAAATTCAGTCCAGCTGGACACATAATCAGTCTCCTGACTCGCATACTCTCCTGACAGTCTATCACAGCACCCATCCACTAGCCAGATCTCCATGGGCCGCTAGCAGAGACTTAGCTGCCCCTCCCTACCTTTGTGCTGGCTATAATGCACACACACATTCTACAATCCTCCTTTCAATTCTCATACTTCGGACCTCCAAGGGTGTTCACCACACAGCAGATTGAGGCCATACCAATGGCATTGGGCGCTATACAAATGCCATATAACATAACACATATAGATTGAAAGTCGCACACACATGTTCATTGAAAACTACATTCTGAGAACACAGCACACATGTTCTAAGTTGAGTACAAGAATATTTTAAAGTATTATTTTTCTAATTCAAACCTCTGAGTCTAATGTATGCTGGCCATTATCTACATTTGAATGGACTGCACATAGCCTATACATTCACCACCACACACTTGTACAGGAGAGCCATGTAGAATGTACATGTCTTGATATATGTTCAATAACTTTTCTCCGAAACCATACTTGTTTTGATGCTTGAGAAAATGTTCAGAAGAGGTTAAAATATGTGAATACACCGGCCAAAAAGTGGCAATAATGTTTTGAATGCCTAGTATCTTTTCAAATATATATGTGTATGAAGTGTTTTGAATGCCTGTGTGACTACCAGTAGAGTTACTCATACTGGCAGGGAAAATTCGGATTGCTGGTTGATTATTGGTGAGTCCATAATTTTGTTGGCATTTCCTAGTGCAAAGCCAGAGACCGGTTTAGTTGACTTTATTCTTTGACATCTTTTAATTTTGAGAACGTTGTTTACTGCCCAGAATTGTGCGTTGCGGCTGTATCAGGGGGCATGATATTGCTATGAGGCCCAGATGAACCTGTAAATTAATACCAAGAAGATCATTTGCAAACCCATGTTTACGCTGTGAATCTCAAAGATGTAGCTACATTTGTGCATTTTCTGAAGTTTGTATCTCCAAAGTTTTGTACTACAAACGAGTGAACATTTGTAGCTAAAATGAGAAAAATCAAAGCAGATTTTTTGAGAATTGTTCTTATGGTGATTCAATTCTAAGCAACTGCAAAAGTGCACTATTTCTAAAGCTCATAACCTTTGAAGAAGTCCATGTATTTTAACTAAAATAATGGGCATGCTTGATCGGATTGGGAACAACCTGTTGCTTGCCAAATTTGTTGACGATCTGTCCACGGGCCCAAAAACTTTAGGACAAAAGCTTTTTTCATTTTCCTATGTAACCTATATTTATCGGTACTAGTGGTTTTGTAGAAGAATCACTTTATATCAGTGTCTATTATTTACCATAATATTTTTAACTACTTGAAGTGAAACCATTTATTTCTCTCAGCCAACCGGACTTTTGCATAACTTCCAATGATACATCATGTCCTTAGTCTGTTCAAACCTCCCTATCCGCCTCCTGCTACCCCTAGCCTATTCCACTTGCCATGTCATCATGTGCGGGGGCTGTCAGTTCTTGTAATATGTGTCTCCAGGCCATTAAGTCCATGTTCTGTCCCTCTTGACCTCGATGGGATGCTTCCTGCCACACTGCAGTTTCTGCTAATGACCATTTCTGGCGGTCCCTCACCCACACCCCCACCACGCCGTTTCGTGCTTTCCACCCCATCGCAATCCTACGCTTTGCCAAGATGTATGCCAGGTCTTTAAATTTACTTGCGTAACTCGCCTGTTTTGGTCTTGGACAAATTCCTAGCAAGCACGCCTTGGGGGTGACCAAATCTGGCAGCACGCCAGCCTGGTTAGAACATGGGCCACTCCCTCCCAATATTGACGTATGACCATGCAGGCCCAAAACATATGTGTCAAATCTGCATTGTTCAAACCAAATTTCGGAAAGGCTTGTTACTTTGCATTCCTACATTTTGCGTTTTTTTTTTTTCTCATGATCCCAAGCCCCACTCCCTATCCCCCCACCCCCCGGCAGTTAAATATGCTCTGTGAGTAATCTATAGTTGGATCGGCTGTAGTTTCACATTTCTGGATACTTTCTGTGATATCCCATGTGCCTGCTCCAAGCTGCGTCCGACTGCTGCTCTAGCAAATCTGCCTCCCAACTCTGTCTAGTTTGTATAAGATTGTTATCGGGCCTCGACGTTAGCACCTCATATAATCATGATACTTTATGTCCCCCTTCGTAAATATCATAGAATGTTTTTCGTTACGTCTTCTACCAATATCCTATCTGGTCCTGGCCACTTAGCCTTTATTCTATAGAGAAGTGAGGCGTGGGTTAGAAGAAAGGGGCAGGCTCTCTGCCACATCGTCATGCCTAGTCTCAGCAACAGGGTGTGGTCTCAGTAATTTCTCTAGCGACATTGTAAATCTAGAGTTATGCCATAGGAAGTTTCGGCAGGTGGCGTTCAGTGTACTAAAGTAGGCTCTGGGTATATTATATGGAACATTTGTGAAGTAATGTAGTAGCCTCGGACGCACCATCATTTTCAGCAGCGTGGCTCTTTCTATTAGTGAAAGCGTCAGTTTAGCCCAACATTCCATGGAGTTTCTATTTTATTCACCACCCTTAACATGTTCTGTGCATGTTCTACTTGGGGGTCGTGGAAGATGTCTACCCCATAATATCTAAATGTGTCCACTTCCCATTTGATCGGTATTACTGGTAATGCACTCCGGGGGTCTGCTCTTATACCCTGCGAGGGGTAATGAACTTGATTTCTGTGCATTTATTCTAATCCCAGAAAGGTCTGCATAGCGCTCCAACACATCTAATATGTATTGTAGGTTAGTCTCTGGTTGTTGTAGGTAAAGAAGCATATCATCTGCATATAAGGAGACCAAGTGTGTGCCCCCCCATACCCTGATGCCTGCTTCGTGGTATTCCTCCTGTAAGTATACCGCTAGCGGCTCTAAGGCCAATATAAATAGCATAGGGGACCAGGGACAGCCCTGTCTCGTCCCTTTGTTTAACTTACATTGTTCCGATATCGTGGTGCCTGTTTTGACCCTTGCCACCCGGTCACTGTACGATAGCTTGACCCATTTAATATTCATGGGGCCCATGCCAAAACCTTTCAACAACTCTAGTACAAGGCATAAAATAAGCAGTGTTGCATAGAAATTTGCTATGCAATTCTGTAGATTTGCTAATTAAATTGACACTTGAGTCGCAAAGCTAGCTATTTAAGATTCCCCGTTCAATGACAACTAGCTCACCCTGAATTCCTCTCTTGTCCTCAAGGCTTTCTCCACCCTCTTTTCTCTGTTCACTGCAAGTTCAAAGGGGTAAAAGTACTCATCTGCTCCACTCTTAAGTGCCAAAGGCCTGTGTGGGAGTGCTAGGCAGGATTTTGTTCTTTTTCAAATAATTGCAAACCAAAATTATATCGGGATGTTTTAATGAAGCTAACTATATCCAGTCTGACAAAGACCAGGATGCGTTAAATGTATTATTTTTTTAAAGACAGTCATGCAATTCCATTACTAAAAATATAAGTTGTTACATAATGCATAATTACAGTATTGCTACTGTAAAACACTGCATTGTTTCCATGTTTTACAGTGAAGGTTAGTGTATCTGAATCTGTGTCAACTATATTTCGTTTTGTTGGGGCAAGATGCATCATAATGACACATGAACACTTTTGAAAATGTAGATCCAGTCAAATACTTTTGATGTCAAACCTAGTTCTGTGACCTGCTGGTTGCATACATCTGTGAAATGGATGCTCCACCAATAAGCTGACCCCTCCCCCCCCAAATTCCATGACATTCTATCTTATCACTCTGCTGCTTTATACCAGCTAACCATGAAAGTAAAATGGCTGCAAACTAACTATATATTTCCACCAAGTTTGCCTAGTTCCCTTCCTGCTGTGTGATCCACTATGCTTAGTCTTTTACGTTCTTTCCTCTTACATAATGAATACACAAAGCCAGCTAGAAGTAGTGATTAATAGTTCGATCCAGTCTGTACAACTACAGATCTACTGCAATAACTCACACCGTTAGCCTCCAGAGCTCGCTTTGCTCTATGATTATGATTGCATTACATATAAGCACCTGCGGGAGGGCTGGCCACACTATTTTCATGGTCTTTTTTTATATCTATTTATTTGTGTCTATTCATGCAGAAAACCGTTTACATTTTACATACTCAACTCGCCCAAATTTAATAAAGGCCGATTACCATTTGCAGGGAATGTTTGACACTTTAAGTTAGCATTTACTTTGTTGGGTTAATGTCAAATACAAGTTTTACTGTGCATGACTAGCCTCTGGGTGGTAGCAGTGTGCCAAACAAAGTGGTTTTGTAGTGATATGCACCATTTTACTGAAAGCACATTTCAATTTTTTGTCAACCATTGCCACGGGTCGAGTGTATTTCTTAGGCCGAATAGGTAAACTAAGTTATTCGAACTGCAGGTCTAGTGGAATTTTAATGAAGTTGCAAGCCATGCCTCATCTCACTAATTTCTTACTTCAGAGGTACACAGGCATGCTGTACTGTTGCTCCTTGTATGTCTTGGGTACATATAACTTCTGGTGACAAACCAGAAGTTATATGTACCCAAGCATTGCTAATCAAATGGGCTTGTTTGCTAATCAAGAACTTTTTGATTAGCAAACTCTGCTAATCAATTTTTGAAAACTAATTTATGCCTTGTAGTAGCCATGTCCACCTGACGGAGTCAAATGCCTTGACTGCTTCTAGCAAGGCTACTGCCATAAATTGGTTGCTGTCTTGGGTCTGGCCGATGACATGGTGCAATCATCTCAGATTACATGTGATATTCTATTTGGGTCGTAACCTGACTTATGTGGGTGTATGAGTTTATGAATTACAGGTTTCAGTCTGTTAGAGGGCTGTCAGTATTTTCCCATCTTAATGAAGTAGCGAGAGGGCTCTGTAAGAACCACAATCTCTTTCTGGTTTATTAGGCTTTAGAAATGGGACTATAATTGACTCTCACAATGTCAACGGCAAGTTTCCTTTTTCTAAGGATTAATTCAACATGGCCAACAAATTCTTTATAAAACTGACTGGGTAGTCCGTCCCCTGCTGGAGCTTTGCCTGATGGCAACCCGCTAATGGTGTATTCCAACTCTTCTCTGGTTATGGGGACTTCAAGCCTGTAAAACGCCTCTGCATCCAGCTTTGGCAGGTCTATCAGAGCCAAAGCTTCCTCTATTTCTGACTGAAGGGTTTCTGACGTCTCCGCATATAATTTCTTATAAAAATCATAAAAACATTTGTTTATATCCTGTTGTATCTCTCAGCCCCCCCCACCTTACTATCTGTGATTGCCTGAATCATGCTCTGCTCAGTCTCACTTTTATACAACCGGGCTAGCAAGAGTCCCGTCTTTTCTCCCTCAGCGTGTTGTTGTTTCACAAATTTCCTATAACTCAAATTATCCACATTTCCTATAACTCAAATTACCCAATCTGTTTGTGTGCGCCAAGCATTCCTGCCGCACGGCAATAGCCTCTGGGGTACTTGCGCTTGGTTGGTTGCTCGAACCGTCCATGGCCTCTAGTTTTGTTTCTGCCTTGCGCAAGTCATTTTTTATTGCTGTCTGAACCCCATTCGCCTTGCCTATTGCAATCCCTCTAATCACCACTTTGAAGGCGTCCCATAACGGGAGGCTAACGCCACACTCCCTGTATTAAACTTAAAGTAATCATGCAACCCTACTTTTAACTGTTACCTGAATACTTTGTCCCTCACAGAATCCCTCCTAAGTCTCCAAGCCAGGATGAGCGCTCTCTCTTCGGACTTGCCGTGTGACCACCAGCGGGGCATGATCTGACAATACTCATGCTTTGTATTCCGTTGTATTGAATTCACCCAAGTTCTCCTCACCCGTGAAAATATAATCTAATCTTGGGCACAGAGCTTGGGGAGCAGTATAATGCGAGTATCCGCGGGCGTGCGGGTGCAGAGTCCGCCATATATCTGAGTTTAAATGCTTGCAATAATGTGCCCAGGGTTTTGGCGGAAGGGGCGGGGTGTGTTCAGATCTGTCAAGTATAGGGTCAAGTGTACAATTAAAATCCCTCCCCATATCAGTGTGTCACCTCTATGTGGACTTAGTAGTGGATATAACGTGTGGAAATAAGCTGCAGTCTCTTGATTAGGTGCATATGTGTTTAATGATGCAGAATTATCTGTGCTCAACATGACCTCGCAAAATTACCATCCTTCCCTCTTTATCCTGGGATGTCTCAAGCACCCTCAAAGAACCGACGGATCTACCCATATTATTACACCTCTAGCATAAGCAGAATATGACACGCCCGGCGTTGTGCCTCTCCATTTTTTAGCAAGGGAAATCTGTTTCTCTTTTTTGAGGTGCGTTTCTTGCAAGAGTGCAATGTCAATTCTCTGACGCCTAAGGTAAGTCATAATCCTATTATGCTTTATAACTAACTGCTAAGGCCTCTAACGTTCCAGGACACTATTTTAAGTTCCCCCATCGTATTGAAAACTACTCATCTGTACCATCAATCTAACATTCAAGTTCAGTATATTCTGGGTGGACACATAGGCTAACTTCCCTTTAACAACCCCAACTCCCTCACCGGTCTCCCCCACCCCCGCACCATTTCACCACTTGCCCTTCAATAACCCAGCTCATTCCCCTGTGCTCAGGCTTCCCCACTTCTTGCCTCTGTTCCAGGGACATGTCCTGGGGCAGAAGCACGGTAGGCGGATACGTAACCGCTAGTATCCATGCGATCTTGGGTGTAGGACGCTCTGACGTAGTGCAATCTTAAGTAAGCACCACGTTGTTAGCTCGTGAATTTAGCAACTTCTAGTTTCATAAGACTTATGATTACAGGCCTCCACAGCCCTGTAATTATGTGGTTACTGCTGACTACTTGGATCGGCTTCTGCTCCGGTTGGCAAATTCTGCGTGTCCATCCATTTGTGTCTCTTCAGGATTATCAAACTATGGCGCGGCCCTTATGAACCACTTTCAATTTAGCCGAATACAGCAGCATGTACTTCAGATTAGTCGCTCGTAGTCTTCTCTTAACTGCTATATGGTTCATTCGTTGCATTTGAACCTGCAGGGTGTAGTCCGGATATGCTGTTATCGTGGCAGACACGTGTTGGATCGTCCCCCTTTTGCGAAAGTGTTCAAGGATCTTTTCCCTATCACGATAATTCAAGTTCTGTGCTATTGTTTGTCTTGGTGGGGCTCCCGGCGGTGGTTTCCGCATCAGCGATATATGCGCCCTTTCTACCATGAAGCCTTGACTCTGGGTGCCTGGATAAATTTCTTGCTGCAACAAGGACTCCATGTATTCCGTCGGGGTTGCCCCTTCTTCCCCCTCTGGGAATCCAATCAGTCTTAAATTATTATGTCTATTCCTGCCTTCTGCATCCTCGGCTGTGTCCTTGAGATTATGCACTTGTTGTTTCAATACCCTGACTTCTTCCGTGGTGTCTTTAAGGCCACTTGTATTCTCTGCCACGTGACTTTTCAAGCGTCCCAGTGCTTTCAGCGAGCGCCCTCACATCTTGTCTTGGCAAGTTCACATCGATGCTGACAGTGTCTAGTTTGGCCTCTAGAAATAACTTTAGAGATGCTATGGCTGCAAGAATCTGTTCATCTCCTTCCACAAGGCCTCCAAGGTGAGCTGTTTTCCTTTGCTCTTAAGGTTTTTAGATGTCATGACCTATGTCTCATATCTTGCTAGTGATTGCGCTACTCGGTCGTATCGATTCTGCTGCTCGCTGGTTTATTAGTGTAGGCCGGTAAGCCACTCTTCCACTGCTGGCTCATTGGAGTTCTTGGCATGCTGCTTGTAGCTTCACGGACAGTACTGGCAATGGCTGAAACGTCAGGCTTTGGGCCCCATGCTATGCATCCCCCTTGACTTTCAGTGTCTGCGTGTACACCTCCTGATAATAGCAACCAAAGAACAGTACCTGGCACTGTCCGTCTTGGCAGGCTCCTCTAAATTACATTCCACTGTACATTGATCAGAGCGGGGCAGCACTGCTGTGTTGGAAACCTCTGGCAAATTCTGGAAGCGCCACTCGGCTCCTCTGTTGTGGGCCCACTGTTGTCTAGGATCGTGCTTCTTGGGTCTGCTATTGCAGCATAGGACAGTTTCTCGTAAGAGACCTTCTGAGCGCTATTTGTTTCCACTGGGATACAGTGCTACACCCTAGTCCCTTGATCTAACAGGATAAACAATACGTGATGGGCATCTTGTATTTGGTCCACACAGACTTCGTTTATATCTCAAGGTGCATTGGAGTTAGGCCTGTCCATTGGTACATGCTATGCAGTAAGACTGGTATTCTGCTTTGTGTCTCGTGATTACAGGTAAAGTTTACTTGGCGGTCTGCTTTTATTACGCATGTTTGCATGCTCTATTTGCTTAGCAGTCCGCTCAGTCGCCCAGTATTCCCTCAGGCCCTGCCTCCAGAGCGGTCCGCCTCTGCTCATTAGCCTGGGTCAGCTCCCTCTGTGGTCTGCCCAAGCTCTTCGGCGGAATGCTAGTTTTAATCCGCCCAATGGATATATTGTACTTATATTTGTACGTGCGCACACGGCTCAGGCATGCGTCACCTCGGGGGGGGGGGGGTGCTAATGGGAGTAGCACTTATGAACGCACCTAACTATCCTCGCTTGAATGTCCTTACCGTAAACACGGTCGTTGGTGCACCGCACAGTGCTCCAGCATGCGGTCGCCTCACTGTCTCTTGCTGGGTTTCTGCAGCGATCCTCAAGGGCACTTGGTTGATTAAAGCCCGTCAGAGACTTTCACCTTTTTCACTCGGAGAGATACAGGGATCACAACATCCAGACCTGATACTTTCCATCATTATTTTCCAAAGCCATTCAGACATTCAGCTGGCACTGCACCAACCCCACCAGCCTTTCTAAGGCAATTAATTGTTGTCAAACTCCCGCGAAACCATCCCCATCTGCCAAAAGCTTTCCATGGCCCTTGCCCCTATTCAAACCTTACCCTTTCCTCTTGATTGGGATGTAACGCAATCCTGATACGGTATTTGACACAAAGTTACTACACTGGGCTCCACGGGTCACAGGCCTAACACATGAACTGGCTGTATATCCCTTCCTTCAGACCTCTAAAGGCACAATATGTTGATGACTGTGCCACCACTGATCTTATAAAGGGACTGTCCTAGTATACCCAAGCTTCAACTGGACTGCACATACAATGTGGGATGTTTTTACCCATACATCCGAGCCCTACCTCAAAAACTGTGCAGTACTGACATGGAAAACATCATGATGGCCAGAGCTTCCCAGAAAATGCACAGGGAAATGCATGAAGAATAGGCTGCCACTCATTTTTGCCGATGTTATGGGCACAGAAGGGCACTGCCTAAAACCACCATTGGACTACCCACACAGTAGTCTGAAACCATTGGGAATGGCAATGCTGATTGCCAAAAGCAACCTAGAATTGTGGGGAATTCATTTTCTTAAATCCCAAAAAGGGGTGCAGTACCAGTACTCGCCACTATCAGAAAGCCGGCGTTTTAAAACAGCACCAGATTTTTTTTATATGTGTAAAACTGAATAGATGAACCCAAAGCATGCCAAAGAAAGACTTACTGAGAGGTGGATACAATCTAAAGTTATATTCTGAAGTGACTTGAAGGTTTATAACAAGACTGGCTGAGCTGTGGATTTCAGCAGTTTAAGTAAATTTGGACTGAAAGACACTAAAAATCTAAATGTTTAAAAGAAATGAGTGACCTACTTCTGAGAGTCACATAGGTTGCAATTGTTTAAATGTCATAGTTTTAAACTTAGAATCAGCATTTTAGCTGCATATGTAAAAATTGTCTTGACTTAAACTGGGTAACAAAAAGTGACATTAGCTGGGGCCTGGCTTAAGGAACTGAATTCTGCCCACCAGCTACCCCCGACAGGAGTTGAGACTTGCACAACAGCTGTGTTCCCAGGCCTAGCTGCCCTTTTGCTGCTCCCACCAAAAGGGATATGACACTTTCCTGATTGAATTACCTGGGCTCTGCAGGAAATTGAACAAAGCCCTGTCCTGACTCAGGCAAATGTTTTATTATGGGGGCCGTAAAAAGTGGCTTCCTCCTGGAAGTAAAGGGGAGGAGCACTGCCTGTGAGAGCAAGCTGGCTTGGCAGAACTGGAAAAACCAGAAATTCAACCTTGTGCTGGGGGGAAACCACACCCCTGTAGCCAGAATATGGTTTTAGAAAAAGATGAATAACTCATAGAGCGGACTTGTGAAAATTATTTAAATGATACCATAATTCTTGTGATTTTTCTGCCCACATTTTAAGAGGTTTTTAGAACCGGTGGCATGATCTGGGGGCAAGCTAGCAGTTAAGAGGGTATTACTTAAAATGTATGCATGTTAAAAATCTGACACTTCATCAATTAATGTCCATACTCCTTGCGCACATGTGTAAATTTGGGGTAATGTCCGATATTACGAAATCAGTTAAAAAGTGCAAATGTCGCCATTTCTGAATGCAAGCTCCCAGGAAGAGCAGATTTGGACAGGGTATACCTCCTGTGATATGTGATGGGTGCATGTAATTTTAAACATGTGTACCTGTGCAAATATGTCTTTTGGGTCAAAATATAGATTGTGTGTAATTTGACAGGGGTGGGGATCTCTGTACCATAAACAGACCTCATGATGACACTTAATTTCATTCCCCCAATCAAGGGGAAGAGGATGAAGTGGCCAATGACAAGTGGAGAGGGGTAGAGCCTAGTGATGCTGCACACACACCCATTTTCAAAACACATAAAAGCAGACAGACAGGACAGATAGGGACATTCAAATCCATTTGCTGCGGGACGCTCTGCCGGGAAAATCCATACTTTACCTCCATCAATCTCTAGAGAAAGCTGTGCAGAAAGATCCAGACTTCAAATCCATCAATCTCCAGAATCCAGAGATGCTAGAGAGAGAGCAGAGCTGACCCAGATCACTGTGAAGTGCAGAGACCAGACCAGAGTCCAGTCTAAAACCTGTCCAGATCCGTGGCGAGGCCCATTTATTTAAAAAATATATTGTGAGTACCTAGCAGACTGTGCAGAACCAATCTCTTAGTTAAAATAATATAATTCAATCTATTTTAATCTAAGTAGAACTGCCTCCCAACTGTCACCTGTCATTTGCAAAGCTGTCACCTGTCATTTGCAAAGCTGTCACCTGTCATTTTCTAGTTGCTAGCTGTCACTTGTCACTTTGAACTTTAAAATTTAAAATCTGAAAAACAACCTTCACACAATCGTTCATAACTCCGTGACCGTTTGTCTTAGAGACTTGCAGTGACTTTCCTCTGAAAGCTGGGAATCGTGGCTTGCCTACGAACCTAGAACCGCATTCCTACCCCCGATACTTTTGCCGCAATCGCGAAAAACGCACTCGCGAATTTGCCGCGATTTGCAAATTTCTCAACGTGTGAAAACAGCAGTTTTCTTGCTTTCAGTTGCCAAAAATTCGTTTAACCTGCTAGTTACTCCTAGATCCTTGCTAAAGTGAGCCTGGACTAATATTAACTATATTTCACTCACCCTGAACCTCCTAGAGGGAATTAAAAGCATTTTAGCATATTTTTCACTTCATTGCCAGCACACATAAAAGCATTTTGGGCCTGTGTTTCCAACTTCTGTAGTCTAAGCTTGCTGGGGTGAACTGAATTACAGTTGATTGCATTTCTGAGAACTGTGTGCTTTCCTTCCATTTCCTTGCATTGCATAAAGGGGGGAGGGGGATTGCCAGAGAAAAGTGATTACATTGTTTGGTTGAACGCATATTGAGTATTTTCTGTACTGCATTTTCATTCCACCTTGCATCCATTTGAAACCATAAAGTATTGTTGCTATCTTATCCATCCTATAACCACTCATCATTGATTATAAAGAAGTGTGCTAGTGCCAGACTATCCATTATTGATTTCTGCTCAGATTCAGTGTGATATTCAATTATTAAATTATTATAAAGTGTGATATATATATATATTGTTTAAATTATCAAATAAACCTTTTAACTTGCAAAACAGAACTACTTCTTGGCTCAGTGGGGTCAGGGGGATTCCCAGGGAGGGGTGTTATATAGGGTTAGTCATCCAGAACGCATGAACTGGACATAAAGATATATCAATAAGGGTTTCCATTCAGTATCCCAGACTAGGCATTGACTTAGCTGTAGTGTTGAATTGAATCCTCTTACAAATTGGGGGCTCGTGCCAGACGTTTGGATTAGATTTATCACTTGTGCAGATTAATACAGCGTGCCAGCTGACCAGATACACATATCCGGTCAGATCACACGCTGTGTTACGCTGTAAAGCACTCCTCAAAGGAACGCTCTAAGAAAAAGGTCTGTTTTGCAAAAATAAAATACTAATTTCTGTAAGTCAGGACAGAGACCAATCTCTAGAATGACGACCTTGGTAGATATGAAAATAGCCAGAGAGCACTTCTTACATAAGTTATTTGTGAGAGGTGAGTGGACTCACCAGGACCGCATGGTCTGGTTGCAGGCCATCACGCAACAGGTCACGGAAACAGGGTCAGATATATGGAGAGATCAGGGTCCCTTACATGTGGCCCTGAGTGAACTATATTTGGCCCCAAAGGCTAAGGATGAACAAGACAAGATGGTTAGGATAGCAGCATACCTGTACCTATATATGGGAGACATGCAGGATAAATGTACTGAAAGCCAAGATCTGGCGAATAAGCGACAGATGGCGTTAGAGAAGGTCCAATCTGACCTGGTCTCTTCTGAGCAGAGGCTGCAGGGGAGCCAGGAGTCAGAAAATGAGAGTAGACAGCACTTCATTAAAATAAAGAGGGATATGGACATCCTGCAACAGGAAAAGGCTGACCAGGATACCAGATTTCTGGTTTTGCAGAAGGAATACCAAGAAGGTTTGGACTCCCTACTGCAGAGCCAGAAAAAGCTGGAGCAACAGTTAGACTTCAATAGGGCATGTGCTGAGCAGGTAGTCACCCTGCAAAGCCACCTAGATAGGGAGAAGTCAGAGAGCAATAAACTGATTTTGAAAGACCTGGATACCCAGGCAGAGTTTGACCAGGAGCGCCAGAAAACGGGTGCCTTCCAAAGGCAAAGGGACGACCTGGCGGCACAGATGCAGGCTCTTAGTCAGGAAAGGGATACCTTAGGCCAGGAAGTCTGCCACTTAAAAAGGAAATTGGAAGAAAATCACCTGGCCCACCAGGGACTGGGTGACCTCCAAAAAGAACACCAGGACTTGCTAGAGCACACCAGGAGGGTGGAGGATGCTCTGGCAAGACAGGAGCAGGCCAATAGGGACACAGCTCAGGAGGTAACCCTCCTGCAGCAAAGACTGGCCCAGTGCTCCAGGACCAATCAGGAAACGCAGAGAGAGAATGAAGCTCTCTGCCAGCACAATGATAGGCTCCAACAACAGGTAGCGATGCAAGGGAGACTGATAGTCTAGTAAGGCCTTAACTGAGGAACTGAAGGCACAGGCTCTTGCATTGCAACAGGGAGCAGGGGCGGATAGAGATGAGGTTCGCTGGGAAAGAGAAACTCCTGAGCATAACCCCAGGAGCCCTAGTACCAGAGGCCTTTATTTCTCTCAGTCCCTGGACTCTGCCACCCCCATGTCCCCTGGCGCACATGAGCACAGGGCCACAGGGATGGCAGATTACTATCCAGCCAGAAGCATGGGGCTCATAGGCCAGTACCACCCAGGAATGGAGCGGCGGGCATCCGGGTATGGGCACCCAAGCACAGTGCAATTTGATGGGGAACCCCAGGAGAGTAGGCCCATTAAGGGCATCCTGAAAACCCCTGCCCAGTTAGGTCAGTGGGGGGGGGGGGTACCCATCAAATCCTGGCAGCAAGGAGGGATCTGAAGACTCCTCTGAGCGGTACAGGACACAGGAGACCAGGTCCCCACATTCTGCCAGCCATTCCCAGGCTCGCAGAATCCGGGAAAACCTGGAAGAACAGACGGGAACCTCTGGGAGCAGTGCCTCTGAGTCAGAAGATGAATGGACCAGGGTTACCCGGACCAAAAGGGTCAATAAGACAAAAAGGGCCTTGCTTAAGGACCCCTTAAAGCAGATTAAGGCAATCAGGAGCGTCATCACGCCTTATCATAAGAACGCCAAGTATTCTGTTTGGGAGCACTTAGAGTTGTTTGAGCAAATGATGGAGACTTTCCATTTGAAAGACAGCCAAAGCTGTATTCAATATGTAAAGTGGACATTCTCCCCAGAGTACTCCAGTTTCTTTGCAGGGCTGGAGGACCAAAATCATTCCAGGTGGTCCACCTATAGGGCGGCCATATTAAAACATTTTTCTGTTCACAGAAATCCCCAAGAGGCTCGCAAGGCAGCCTACAATTTGCAGTGTGGGGAGGATCAGGCCCCACAAGAGTTTGTGCAAGAACTGAAACGTGCCTTTGCGCAGACCACCAGAAGGGTGCGCACAGACAGCAGAGAATTTATTAATACCTTTTTCCATGCCTTGCCCAAATACATAATGACCCAGCTTGTGAGGGATTTTCACGAGAAAAGATCTTAAGACTGGGTCATTGAACAGGCGACCCGGATCTATGAGGTGCAGAAGCCAATAGAAAATAAAAATAATGCGCCCAAAAACCCCAAAGCCAACAACACCCCTGCTGCTGCCAAGGTGGCAGAGGTAAAGGTCACCCCCGTTTTAGAGTTGGAGATGGGGGGGCCTAAAAACCTACCTGCACCTAATAATGCTAGGCCCAGAAGGTCCTCGGGCCAGTCACAAACAGGGAGTCAAGGAGGTAGTCCCACAAATGGGGTCCCTCGCTCTCCTGACTATGTAAGCCCCCGTTACAAGGGAAACAAAACCATCCTGGGTTATGTGTGGACTCCTCCAGCGCAAGGGGGGGATCCAGCCAAGCACCTTACCCAGGGAACTTCCCTCCTAACTTCCCACCGGAGGGCAGAAATTCTCCAAATCCTGGGCAGAACTTTTTCCCCAGGTATCCACCCAACTTCCAACCCCAAAATCATCCATCCTTCTTTTCCCAATTCCCTGAGCCCAGACAACCGAATCCGGGAGAGGGGAGGCCAAGGGTAGAGGGGTATCAAAATCTTCCCAACCAGGGGTACTACCAGAGAAGGGATAGCTACCCTTCCCGGGATCAGCCCAGGGGAGAAAACAGGGCCCCGTATCAGCCTGAGCGGGTTTCCCAGTTAGAGCGCCAGGTTCAAAACATGGCGCGGGATCTGGGTCACATACTGAGGGCTCAGCAGAACCCTCAGATCGGCATGCCGCCACAGAACGCACCCAACTCTGGACCTGGTGCTCCAGAACAATGACGGGGGCAGCACACCGATAACTCACCGGTTCCCAGGGAGGAGGCACAAAGGGAAGGGGGGTGTAAAGCCTTGGGGGAAGCTTCCTTCCTCACTTGTAAACAGCCCCTGGAAACCCAGGAACCGGAAACAAAATCTCTTGCCCCTGAAAGTCTGCCTCCTAAGGAGCAGAGGGGGGGTAGGAGAAACAAAAGACCCAAACAGACTCAGTTTGAGGAGGAGGTACAGATCTTCCAATTTGAGGGAGAGGGATCCTCAGAAGATCCTGGGAAAAGGATCTTCTCCTTCAGAGAGGGGGGAACTCCTCGCAAAGAAAAATGGGTCCCTAGGTATTCCAATCCAGACTGGGGAGATATGGAGACTGAGCTACCGCCGCCCATCATCTCATCCCAGAACCCACAATACCAAAATCCCCTGGTTCAAACCCATCCTGGTGACTGCCTCCAAAAAGGGGGGGGCAGCCCAGAACCAGAACCAGGGGAACCCACAATGGCTCTGATCTCCAGTTGCCAATTTTTTCTTTCAGATTCCCAAGGCTCTCCACAGAATTCTGCCCAAATCTCTTCGCTAGCGATGTCCAAAACCAGAAAGTTACCCCACCAGTTGTCCAAAAATGTGCATTATCTGTGCCCCCTTGAGGAGAAGGAGGGAAGATATTATGCCCCGGTACAAGTACAGGGGCAGGGTATAATTTTAGCACTGGTGGACACTGGATCTCAAGCTACCCTTCTGTCCAGAAGGGCCTTTGATGAACTGAATGCAGGAAGGGGAGAGAATTACCAAATTCCTCTCACCTCTCTTCCTGGACAACTGCAGAACTTTGACGGGAAGGAAATTCCCGTTGAGGGGACTGCAGACTTGGACATGAAGATCGGGCGACACAAGTTGAAACACCCGGTCATAGTAGTGACTCCAGAGGGCACCCCTTGTTTACTAGGGAATGACCTCCTGAGAAGGTTGTCACCCCTAATAGATTGCGTAAAAAAGGTCCTCTGGACCCAGACTAGCCGACCAATAAAATTAAAACAGAGTGTCAACCATGTTAGTTTAAAAGGCACCTCCCACATGGTTGAACAAAAATCTTACCAAGTAGAATTCCACTTCCAGAATAGCCAAATTCCAGACGTGACAGTAATAGCAGTAGGACAACAGACTGGTGATGGGGGGTCCTCTCTATTTCTGAAAATCAACCTTCCTTCCAGTTTAAGGTGGTATTCCACACTGGAAGGAAACACTCTGAAATTCTATACTAATCCACAATCAAACTCCCACTCCTATAGTCCAGAAAGATGTGAAATCAGCTTAGAGCCTGGCTGATATTCAGCAAATGGGAGAGCAGTTGTTCATCCCTGTCCAATTAAATGATGGGAAGGACTCTGTTCTCGCTCGAGTGTGTGTGAACAACGGTAAGAGCTTCATCAGCGAAGCCATGTTCCGCCAACTCTCAAAAGATCCAGCCATTCCCACATTCAAACTGATAGACAAATGGGAAATGGACCTGGAAGCACCCAATTCCAAACATCTCCTGCCAAGCAGGTGTATGCTCAAAATCTCCATTGGCAACAAGAGCATAGTCCATAATTGTTGGGTCGTGCGAGACGTCACTGCCGCCTTTTACTTAGGCAGTGACATTCTCAATCGCTTTGCCATTAGTTTGGAGCTAATAAACTTCAAAGCTTGGTCCCGATTAGCGGATAATCCCATGGGCTTTGATGATCCAGAAAAAGCATTTAGGTCAGCTCAATTGCTACCTTATGCAGTTGAAATTCAGATCAAAGAGGAAGTTACCATCCCAGAAAGGACCCGACAATTCTCCCTGGAAGTGAAAGTTAAGAGGACAATATTTGCAAAACCCTGATGCTTACATACATCTAAACGCTTCTCTCCAACAGCAAGGGTTGGGGGTAAACCCAACTCCATTAGTCAACATAGAACATGACACCATTCCAATAGAGGTGGATAACAGCGACTTAAAGAGTATTACTCTAGCCGCAGGCACCATTATTGGAATGGCGGTTGATGACCGACATTTTTCCATTGATTTAGGTAATGAACTGTTAGGGCCAATCCCCAAGGACTGCGTTGACAGTGACAGTGAGGATAATACAACACCAGACAGGATTTCTACCCGGCATGGGGGGAACTTCCTGGTGTACACTTCTTGCCCTTATGGTAAGGAAGATGTGACTTGTGACTTCAGAGGGGATGAGGTGATTTTCCAGGTCCATGAGGGCTGCCTTTCCTACCTCAAGCCTCCAGTCCAAATCAGCACTCTGACCAGGGACTTCTCCACCCTGCTGGAGGAGGCCGCTGAAATAGCCAAACCAAAAGTCTTTCCAGGCTTCAGGCAGATGGTGGAAGAGAGAGTCAACCTAGCTGATGCCTGTGTGACTCTGGAACAGAAGCAAAAGTTGAAACAAGTCTTCTTGGATTTCCAAGATCTCTTTGCGGTAGACTCATATGACTGTGGTCGCACTGACATCCACACAACAACAATCCCCACGGACCCTGGCATGACTCCTGTGTTTGTGAAGCAATATCGCTTGCCTCTCGCATCAATGGAGTCCCTTACTGAAATAATTAAGAACCTTGAGTCCCGGGGAATAATCCGTCCAGTTCACAGCACCTTCAATAATCCGGTGCTGGGAATATTGAAGCCAAACGGCCAGTGGAGAGACTGTGCCGACCTCAGGGAGCTCAACAAACGGATCCATACTTCCCGATGGCCTCTGCCCTACATTGACCAAGGGCTGGCCCAGATCCAGGGGTCACAGGTATTCACTGCAATAGACCTGACCAATGGATACTGGACCGTACCTGTCAGCAGGGAGGACCAATACAAACTGGCTTTTACCTTTGGGGGCCAGCAGTACACATGGACCCGGACTCCCTTCGGATACCTCAACTCCGGCAATGAATTCAATTTTTTCCTACATAAGGCCATGCCCGACCTGGGTGCGAGGGGTAACCTGGCTTATGTAGATGATGTCCTCATCAAAAGTTCATCTGTGGAGGAACACATAGCGGAGATCCGTTATGTTCTGACCCAGTTGAGGGCCGCCGGAGCAAAACTTTCCTTTCAGAAAGCACAGTGGTGTAGAACCCGTGTTAATTTCTTGGGGCATGAGATTACTCCTCAGGGTCTCTGTCCCCAGGAAAAGAAAGTGGAAGCACTTCAGAAACTGAAAGACCCCACAACTCTGCGGGAACTAAGGAGCCTCCTTGGACTGACTAATTACAGCAGAAAGTTCATTGAGGGCTACGCAGAGATCACCAGACCCCTGATTCATCTCCTGAAGGGGGGGGTCAAGTGGGAATGGGGTCCAGAACAATCCGAGGCAGTAAAACAACTCAAAAGAAGCCTCTCACAAGCGTCCTGCCTAGCTTACCCTGTCAGAAACAAGGAGTTCTTCCTGGAGACGGGGTTCTCTAATACGTGCTTGACGGCAGTATTATACCAAAAGCATGACAAGGTCAATAAAGTAATCTCTTATGCGAGCAAAACTTTATCCTCTGTGGAGGAAAAATTCAACGATTGTGAGAAGGCACTCCTGGCAACGGTGTGGGCATTGAAGAATTACCGCCCGTTCATCCAGGGGGAACACATCATAGTGGAGACTCCACACCAGCCTCTGCAATATCTCCAAAGTGATAGAATCCAGGCCGGAAATGTGAGTAATTCCCGAATTACTTCCTGGATTCTGTCAATGCAAGGCTTTCCTGTGGAGGTCAGATATGGCCAAAACAAGAAGAGTCCCCTCGCGCAAGGTCTGGCTGACTTGCATGATTGTGCCAGAGAAAACGGTCTCGAGGACGAAAGTCTAAAAATAAAGGACAACATGGAGGCATACCTTAATTCCCCCCACAAAGTCTTTGAAGAGGACAAGTGTGAGGGAATGCCCACTGTCTATGTGGATGGATGCTCTTACCATGTTGACAACAACGGGGAGAAAGAACTGGTGGCCGGCGTAGGGAATGCATGGAGTCCCCAGAACCCTCCGCTGGATACAAAATTGGTCCCCGAAGTAGTCAGGTGGCAGAATTGATGGCTGTGCATCAGGCCATCCTCACTGCTGTCCAGCATCAACTCCACAAACTGGTCATAATCACAGATTCGGATTATGTACGGAACGGGTTCGTGGAGCACCTGGTTAATTGGAAAACCAGAGGCATGTTATGTGCTAACAACAAACCCTTGAAACATGGGAAGTTGATCCAAAACATTGATGATCTGGTCACCTCGAATGAGATGGCCATCCATTGGAAAAATATCAAGGGTCATTCCAAAGTAGAGGGACCAGACAAAACTGGAAATGACTTAGCTGATCAGCTGGCCAAAACCGGGGCCATCCAAGGGGATCTAATTGAGATTGAGTCCCTGTTGGGGGAAATCCAGGTCACTGCTATCACTAGGTCCCAGACAAATACTCACAACGACCTTTCAATTGCACAATGGAGCAAGGAGACCCCTGATGCTGATTTGATTACAGCTCAGAAGGGGATCCAATAATTGGTAAATTTTACCAGCACCTTGAGGACCCTGAGAACTTTCCCCTGACGGATACGGATTATATTGGGAAAGAGGACCTAAGAGTGTTGATGAAATGTCCAAAAATGTTCCGGATCCAAGACGGTTTGCTGGTAAGGAAATCCAAAGCTGGCCACGATCAGTGGGTGGTTCCTACCTCATTCCGAAGCCTGATGTTAAGTCACGCCCATGATGCGGCCACCGCCGGTCATAGGGGGTTTCACACAACATTGGAAATCTTAAGAGAGGTTGCATACTGGCCACACATGGGGCAGGACCTCGACCAATACTTGAAGGGGTGTCTTGTGTGTGCACAATTTCAGCCATCATCCCTCACGCACCGTGCGCCTCTCCAAAAGAGGGGGATGACACTGCCATGGTCAGATTTACAAATCGACTTTGTAGGCCCCGTGATTCGCTCTGCTAGGGGGAATAAGTACATGTTGACTGTGACATGCTTGTTTACCAAGTGGGTGGAATGTCTCCCAGCCCCAAATTGCAAGGCAGAAACTGCAGCTGCCCTGATGATTAACCACATCTTTTCCCGTTTTGGTCTACCTCAAAGGATTGAGTCAGACAGAGGTAGCCACTTCACCAGTGAAGTGATGACAAAGATGTGGGAGATACTGGGGGTCAAAAGGAAGTTGCATATTGCTTACCGGCCAGCTTCTTCTGGGGCAGTAGAGAGATATAACCGAACCATTGTGAGCATATTAAAGAAGTTTGTGGCAGATTCTGGGCCAAGTTGGGATATCCGATTGCCTCTGGTCCTAATGGCCATCAGATCTACCCCTTCATCTGCAACCAAAATGTCACCATTTGAGTTGATGACTGGGCGCAAGATGGTGCTTCCTCAGCATTTGCTCTACAGGACCCAAGAGCAGACACTGATAAATGCCTCCACAACTCATGAGTATGTGGAGAATTTAAGGAAACACCTTCAACATGCTTTTGCTTATGCTCAGCGGAATCTAGAAAGATCAGCTGATAGCATGAAGACCCACTACGACCTGAAGACTTCCAGGAAGGAATATCAGGTGGGGGACCGGGTCTATCTATACAATTTCCAAAGGAACCAGGCCAAACAGCGAACATTTTTGCCTACATGGAAGGGACCCTTTGAGATTATAGACAAAATCTCCCCTGTGGCCTACAAGATCCGCATCCCCAAAGGCGGTTTGGCAGAGGGGGAAGACAAGTGGGTCCACATTAACCAGTTGAAGTGTTGCCATCCCAGGCACACTCTGCAACAACTGGAGGAATCCTCTGGAATCCTAGAGGGTACTGTCTCAGATTAATTCAGTTCTAACTTAAAATATCCGACATATCGCCTATCAAATTCTGAGTTTCTCAATGTGGGTGTTTTTGTTTTTGAATGCAAAAAGAAATGTGCATGTTCATATGTTTTGACTATAAATTTATATGCCACCCCACTATATCCATGGTGGGGGAAAAATGTCTATGAATAGGTATTGCCGCTCTTCCTTTGTCGTCCTAGGAGAAAGAAAACCTGGAGACGGGCCAAGGAGGACGATCCGGAGACCGGGAGCAGAGACGCAAGGGGCCCAGAGTACCGCCCAATATTCCCATCAGGACCGGCGAGGAGAACCGATCGATCAGTACCGGATGGAGGAAAAGATGCTGAACTGTGCCATCTATTGGAAGAAGATGAGGAAACATCCCAGGTCTTGCGAGTCCCATCAGTGAAACAGAATGGCCATCGCAAGAGGGGGGCTTGTGGGATGTTTTTACCCATACATCCGAGCCATACCTCAAAAACTGTGCAGTACTGACATGGAAAACATCATGATGGCCAGAGCTTCCCAGAAAATGCACAGGGAAATGCATGAAGAATAGGCTGCCACTCATTTTTGCCGATGTTATGGGCACAGAAGGGCACTGCCTAAAACCACCATTGGACTACCCACACAGTAGTCTGAAACCATTGGGAATGGCAATGCTGATTGCCAAAAGCAACCTAGAATTGTGGGGAATTCATTTTCTTAAATCCCAAAAAGGGGTGCAGTACCAGTACTCACCACTATCAGAAAGCCGGCATTTTAAAACAGCACCAGATTTTTTTTATATGTGTAAAACTGAATAGATGAACCCAAAGCATGCCAAAGAAAGACTTACTGAGAGGTGGATACAATCTAAAGTTATATTCTGAAGTGACTTGAAGGTTTATAACAAGACTGGCTGAGCTGTGGATTTCAGCAGTTTAAGTAAATTTGGACTGAAAGACACTAAAAATCTAAATGTTTAAAAGAAATGAGTGACCTACTTCTGAGAGTCACATAGGTTGCAATTGTTTAAATGTCATAGTTTTAAACTTAGAATCAGCATTTTAGCTGCATATGTAAAAATTGTCTTGACTTAAACTGGGTAACAAAAAGTGACATTAGCTGGGGCCTGGCTTAAGGAACTGAATTCTGCCCACCAGCTACCCCCGACAGGAGTTGAGACTTGCACAACAGCTGTGTTCCCAGGCCTAGCTGCCCTTTTGCTGCTCCCACCAAAAGGGATATGACACTTTCCTGATTGAATTACCTGGGCTCTGCAGGAAATTGAACAAAGCCCTGTCCTGACTCAGGCAAATGTTTTATTATGGGGGCCGTAAAAAGTGGCTTCCTCCTGGAAGTAAAGGGGAGGAGCACTGCCTGTGAGAGCAAGCTGGCTTGGCAGAACTGGAAAAACCAGAAATTCAACCTTGTGCTGGGGGGAAACCACACCCCTGTAGCCAGAATATGGTTTTAGAAAAAGATGAATAACTCATAGAGCGGACTTGTGAAAATTATTTAAATGATACCATAATTCTTGTGATTTTTCTGCCCACATTTTAAGAGGTTTTTAGAACCGGTGGCATGATCTGGGGGCAAGCTAGCAGTTAAGAGGGTATTACTTAAAATGTATGCATGTTAAAAATCTGACACTTCATCAATTAATGTCCATACTCCTTGCGCACATGTGTGTAAATTTGGGGTAATGTCCGATATTACGAAATCAGTTAAAAAGTGCAAATGTCGCCATTTCTGAATGCAAGCTCCCAGGAAGAGCAGATTTGGACAGGGTATACCTCCTGTGATATGTGATGGGTGCATGTAATTTTAAACAAATGTGTACCTGTGCAAATATGTCTTTTGGGTCAAAATATAGATTGTGTGTAATTTGACAGGGGTGGGGATCTCTGTACCATAAACAGGCCTCATGATGACACTTAATTTCATTCCCCCAATCAAGGGGAAGAGGATGAAGTGGCCAATGACAAGTGGAGAGGGGTAGAGCCTAGTGATGCTGCACACACACCCATTTTCAAAACACATAAAAGCAGACAGACAGGACAGATAGGGACATTCAAATCCATTTGCTGCGGGACGCTCTGCCGGGAAAATCCATACTTTACCTCCATCAATCTCTAGAGAAAGCTGTGCAGAAAGATCCAGACTTCAAATCCATCAATCTCCAGAATCCAGAGAGGCTAGAGAGAGAGCAGAGCTGACCCAGATCACTGTGAAGTGCAGAGACCAGACCAGAGTCCAGTCTAAAACCTGACCAGATCCGTGGCGAGGCCCATTTATTTCAAAAATATATTGTGAGTACCTAGCAGACTGTGCAGAACCAATCTCTTAGTTAAAATAATATAATTCAATCTATTTTAATCTAAGTAGAACTGCCTCCCAACTGTCACCTGTCATTTGCAAAGCTGTCACCTGTCATTTTCTAGTTGCTAGCTGTCACTTGTCACTTTGAACTTTAAAATTTCAAATCTGAAAAACAACCTTCACAAAATCGTTCATAACTCTGTGACCGTTTGTCTTAGAGACTTGCAGTAACTTTCCTCTAAAAGCTGGGAATCGTGGCTACCCCCGATACTTTTGCCGCAATCGCGAAAAACGCACTCGCGAATTTGCCGCGATTTGCAAATTTCTCAACATGTGAAAACAGCAGTTTTCTTGCTTTCAGTTGCCAAAAATTCGTTTAACCTGCTAGTTACTCCTAGATCCTTGCTAAAGTGAGCCTGGACTAATATTAACTATATTTCACTCACCCTGAACCTCCTAGAGGGAATTAAAAGCATTTTAGCATATTTTTCACTTCATTGCCAGCACACATAAAAGCATTTTGGGCCTGTGTTTCCAACTTCTGTAGTCTAAGCTTGCTGGGGTGAACTGAATTACAGTTGATTGCATTTCTGAGAACTGTGTGCTTTCCTTCCATTTCCTTGCATTGCATAAAGGGGGGACGGGATTGCCAGAGAAAAGTGATTACATTGTTTGGTTGAACGCATATTGAGTATTTTCTGTACTGCATTTTCATTCCACCTTGCATCCATTTGAAACCATAAAGTATTGTTGCTATCTTATCCATCCTATAACCACTCATCATTGATTATAAAGAAGTGTGCTAGTGCCAGACTATCCATTATTGATTACTGCTCAGATTCAGTGTGATATTCAATTATTAAATTATTATAAAGTGTGATATATATATATATATATATATATATATATATATATTGTTTAAATTATCAAATAAACCTTTTAACTTGCAAATCAGAACTACTTCTTGGCTCAGTGGGGTCAGGGGGATTCCCAGGGAGGGGTGTTATATAGGGGTAGTCATCCAGAACGCATGAACTGGACATAAAGATATATCAATAAGGGTTTCCATTCAGTATCCCAGACTAGGCATTGACTTAGCTGTAGTGTTGAATTGAATCCTCTTACAACAATGACTGACACCAAACCAACCCCTCCTGCCTTCCTGAGAGCACACTAACAGGGTGGGCTGTTTTTTGCATTTCTTTTCACAGCTATCCACTTTGCCGTATTTAACACAGTGTACCATTTAGGCCTTGAGGATTGCAATGTGTGGAGGAGTTGAACATCCACATGCCTTATGTGAGCAAAACTATAAATCAGGTACTGACAGTCACAGATAACAGGATATCTGCAGGAGGGGTTATGAAGGCTGTAATGCTGTGTTGTTTTCCAAATGCTTCTTTTCATCTCTGCCTGAGGTAGTGGAGACCTTCCACGAAAGCTTGCAAATATGCAGAATAAATGACTTTGTTAGCCTAATTAAGGTATTGACTCATTTGCCTGATCACATGATCAGAACACTGATACCAAGGACTAAGCACAGTGTGCAGCACAAAATGAAGCCTTGATCTTCATTCAGTCAGATCACTTGACAGAGTGTAACACCGCCATCTGCTGGTTATCTATAAATTGCACAAAAGAAATTGTTGACGAGCACAGTCCCATGTAAAAACTGTTGGGCGAAGTAATCCATAACCTGGATCACTGCACACCCTAGTGGTGTGTTCATTTGGACGGGTACAGGGCCAAGACTCATTTGTTTAATTATGTGTGCAACTCACATAGAGAAGGTACAGAGAAAGTCCATCTCCAATGAGGAAGGTAGGGCTCGAGTGAGCCAGAAGAGGACTCACCCCACTATTGGGCAAGTCATTCAGAAGACTCTAGGTGCCAGTTTGGGAAGATCCTATCAATTGTCCATTATGGAGGACTGGCTGAAGTTCTTGCAAGGTATGGAAGACCTCAGAATGGCAGGTGGACATGGGAAGACAGAAAGGGGGAAGAAAGAGAGCCTGTAAGGTACGAGATGCCAAGACACTCCCTCCCTACCCCCTCCCCTCGTCGGGCACGCAACAGAAAGTGAGAGTAAGATATTAAGAGAAAATCAGTGAGGTCCAGGAGGGAAAGAAAGCAGGTGGCAGGACACATCCTTGGAGAGTTCAGATGAGGATGAAGATTGGCAGGATCACTCATTGGAAGAGGAAGTAGAAGTAGTAGTTATATCCTTCAGTGAAGAGAGGAAGAAAAGAGCCCCTAAGAAATGAGGGCCACAGACACAGATGAAGATACCTGGGATGACTTTGACCCGGATGCACTAATTCACCCGTGATCTGTGGAGTGGAATCCACCGTTAAAAATAGCCTCATATCTAAAGAAGCATCTGAGGACACCGCTAATGAATGAGGCCAGGAACAAGCTTAAGGTGGAAAGCCCAGGCCCCATCTTCCGAAGGGAATAGCAGAGACTACGGAGATTGATGATATGATGGTAACATTCATGAGCAAATATGCAAAGGATTTCAAGAAAAGTCTGGATTGATCCTGGCGTTCCTGCCAGGGCAAGATGCTAGATATTGTCGGGCCTCTTACCAAGATTCTCCAGATGGCTAATGAGTCTAAAGATAAGAAATAGGCTATCGATCCAACAATACTGACAGGATGTGCTCAGAGGGCGATCTATAGGCAGCACCAACAGTGCATTAATGATGGAGAGACGAATATTAATCCTCGTAAAGATAGACCCTAAATTCAGCAAGTTAGCCACGCCGAAGGCAGCAGCGGTGGCTGAAGGAAAGCTATTTGGCGACTCCTTCATAAAGGCACAATGTTTACAGACATACAAACATATGACAAACTACCCACGACCCCTAGGGATATCTCAGCAGCTCATTGCTCTGAGAAGACCCTATGGGATGGTGGCTCCTGTAACCCTAGCAAGATGGGTGATGAGCCAAGCAGGCGTTGATGTAATGTGCCATGGCGTCCACTGCGCAAGCGGCACAATGGCGTCTAAGGCTTTTTAATGTGGGAGCTCGACTGGAGGACATCATGAAGGCAGCAGACATGTCGACTGAATCAATATTCAAAACGTTTTGTTTCAAACCAGTCGAAAAGGTGACCATGTTGGTGCTAGGTAAGCTTTGAACAAGCATAATCTGAGCCTCTGGGCCTTTACATAGAATTCCGTTTTTCAATAATAGAAAGTCATAATTCGACTAAAGACACAGATGGGAAGGATTATCCCACCCCTGATGATCGTAATTATAAATGTTATGATGTGATGCAATTATGTTAAGTAAATGTTTGATGTTACACAATTACCCACCCAAATGGACAAAATGGCATAGATGTGGTTTATATTTCAGGTACCATGGCGGATAACATAGGGGGGATGTAATTTTCAGCTTGGAGTTCGATAGGCGTTTACCGGTTGGGACGCTAAGTTGAGAAGACGAGCGAAAGAGGAGGAATTAAGATGGTGGACATTGGAGTGTTGGTTCTGGACTATTGGTGTCGAAAGTTCATGGGTTTATCTTAGACCAATAACCATGAGAAGCTACTAAATACTCAAATTAAGTTGGGATTTGTAGTTTTTTCGCTTTGTTTCAATTTGGTATTTGATGCTGTTCGAGAAAGTAAAGATGAGAGAAAGCATTATCTTTTGCCTCTGTCTTCAATAGAGTTATGACTTTCTATATAACATATGTTGAAAATCTTGTTTCTTTTTTTGTGATCTAGTTGGTTACCTTTTGTGTGGTGCTGAAGTCAATTCGGTTTGATATTTCAGCTACGGGAAATCAATAATAAAAACGTGCTTGTTGTTTTGACAGGTGTTTTACTCGGACGAATTCTTGACTGTGTATTTCTATCGGGTGAAAACTTGGCAATATTGAAAAAGTTGTTGGATTAAACAAAATCTGTTCATGTGCCTTAATTGTTACCTTTACGTAACCGATGCGTCCTGCTGCACCTTCATGATGATCCACTCCACGCACGAGCTTGCCAAGTCCTAAGATACTGGTTGCAGAGTTGTTTTACGCCAACTTTATTCTAAAATCTTACCACTAAAGTGTTAATGTTATCAGTTGATATTTTTACCTAAGTACAGTCCTTTTGATGCGCAGCCATAATTGTGTATGTGTTTGAGACTAGTGACACTAGAGGTGTCCGTATTTGCTCTGGTCACTATCGGACTCTTAAGGTGGTGGTGTTCTCTTCCAATGGTTGACGTGTGCTTTGAAAAGAAGACTCGACCCGTTTCTTGGTTGCCGTTCTCGTCAAGCACCTGTCGCATTCTTGCCGATGCTCAGCTGTTCTTGCTGTCACAATAGGCCCGGCCCCTCAGATTTAGATTGACCTGCTCTCACTCAGAAGCCCAGTCACCAGGCTTTTCGTGCATTTGGAATACTGCCGCTGTTCTGCTCCATGCTGCACTTCCCTGAGAAGTGACATGATTGTCAATAACAAAGAAATGGCGGGGAATCGTGAGTTTTTGTGTGCGTTTTCTTTTATTAGATAATTATTTGCGAGCACGAGCCCCTTTGCCTTCAGTGAAAGATTAATATGCGGTTCGAGGTATGTATGTACACATACCGTGGTTCCGACGTTATGGTGATTCACAGAAAACCTGTCTGATTATTTTTGTGGCTTGTCATTGACCTGGACAGTGTAGAATAGCTGTGTGTAGTCGAACCCCCCCCCCCACCAAATTACAGGCGACCGATGTAAAGAATTCCAAAATCGGGCCCCTCGGCCTTATGATTTTGGGCAATACTAGCTCTATCGTATACAAGCATCGTATCTGCTGGGAACCTTTTTCTATTTGTTTTTTTTTCCATCTTTAAAACAATGGGTGGTTTTACAACCTGTATAGCCGATTTCTACACACGTAAACCTTCACTTAGGTCGACGTTTCAAGTATGCCCGGTTCATTCAGGCTACTCGTGGCTGCATTTGACCAGATGCTTTGCTGCACAGCGTGACCTCTTTAAAGCAAGTTTAGCATTTCCATGGCATTATCTTCCTTCAGATGAGACACACGGGAACTTGATATTTTTTGTGTCCCTGATGCTTAAATCCCACATCGCATCTGTTGGCTTAGTATAGGTGTCGGGTTTGCTGCTTTTTTTTTCTCGCCTTCAAACGAAATATTTTAATGGGTGCACTTGAGCGTTGTTTCTGGACCTTTCTCTCTTATGGTTCATTTGATTTGGTAGTTGGGTAATAATTGTGTGTGCTGGCTACATGATTTAGTGTACTCTCAGCTGTTCTGCTAACCTTTCGAGGAAAAGAACACAGGTTAACCGTGCCCCTCTCACAGCCAGACGGTTGTCATTTTTAGTTGATAAACAGGTTCGGTAGCTTTCTGGCTTTGTATGCCGTTGAGTGCGTGAAGTGCAGTTGGTGTTGCCATTAATGGGCTGCACCCTTACAGTGGAACATACGGTGACTCAGCACACCCGATTTTATGACGCACTGTTTTGTTTTCCTGTGGTGTCGGTCGCACAGCATGCTTAATAAACCGTGGCTCGCTCCCATCTTTTTTCAAACCCGAAGTTCAATAAACATCCTTGAACTGTGATCACTTGTGCTGTCTTACTATTTGATAATAAGCCTTCCTTACATTTGCTACAAGCTTTTCGAACCTACGGCCCAGCAGACCTGAAGCTAGTCTCCTAGAAGTTGCTTTTCTGCAAGCACGTTAGCCAGACATTTAAGCTAAATTCAAGTCTTTTCAGCCGAAGAACCCTTCAGACTTGCATATATTTAAGGTGGTTCTCCAAACTCGCCCTTCCTTTTTACCGAAGGTTGGGTTAGAGTTCCATGTCAATCCGGAGGTCTCTCTTCTTGTGTTCTTCCCCTATCTGATCTCTGTGGCCTAATGCGTTCTCCACTCCCTGGTCGCCAGGAGTGCTTTAAAATTCTACCTGGACAGAATCAAAGATTTCTGAAAATCCACACTGCTATTTGTAACCTTTTGCATGAGCCAATAAAGGGTCCCACACATGCAAAGCTACAATTGCTAGATGGGTCGTTTCTTGTAGTCTTGATTCCCGAGCCATTCAAAAGATTGCTCAACATAATGGACTGCATGCTTACTGGTGAAAGTCAATGAAGGGTCTGCTGCCTTTCAAAACATGTCCCTTGCAGTCCGATCTCAAAGGCTGCTATATGACCCTCTCCATCAGCCTTCTGTAAACACTATTGTTTTCAACAATATTTTCAGTTAAAAATTAAGTTACACATTCCATCCACTGGTAGATGCCTGCTTGGAAATCTCCCAAAAGTATGGAGGAAAGCGGATGGGCGTAGGATTAGCGAAATGTTATGCACTCCTAGTTCATAGTGCCCCTTCTTGTATACTCCCGCTCTGCATCCCCCTAAAGTTACTAAGCTTGCAGTGAGAGCTAGACCTCAGCTGGTGGAAACGGACTGAAGGTCGAGATCCGGAGATGGGGCTTGGGAAGGCAGGCCTATTGCAGCACATGCGCAGGGCCTCTTGTAAAAATAAAAGGGCACATTTCTTTTGTGATGATGCAAAAAAATGACCCAGTCCTACAACACAGAACAGAATGGTCGAATGGTTGATAGAAAGGGGGACTATGTACGAGAAGTACAGCAGTCCCTGTGGCGAGTAACTTTTCTTTTTCCACATCTAAATGTTTATCATCAAACTCTATAAGGCCCACTAATATTCTATTTTGGAGCAAATTGTTGTAGCGCTGTAAGCCACCCACTTTTAAAACAACCAGAAGACCATATTAAGGTCCCAGAAGACAAAATACCTTTGGTGGAATCCTTATGTGGATAGACTCTTAAACTCTTAACCCAAAACTGTCTGTCTACCGGTTAGCCTTTAACCAGCACACATCCTTCTGACATGGCTGATCTGAAATGATTAATGGTTCTGTACGCCTTCTCTTCTTAAACAGAGACTTTAACAACCTCCATAGGAGTGACAGAAATTGGATTGATATCACCATCCATACACGAGTCTAGCCAGCATGTCCATGATGCTGGGTAAGATGATTTTGTGCACTTGGACAATCATTCACTGATGATCTAGAAAGCATCTTACAAAAGGCCTGGGAAATACCAGGACTCTCAGAAATCATCCATGCCATGAGAGTAGGCTGATTTCTTTGTCTAAGACCAACTAATGAAAGCCCTCCAGAAGCCTTCCTCACCCCCCACCTCCCAAACCGCTAAATATGCCATGCGATGACGGAACAATGGAAGAATCCTGGAAATATCTATTGCTAGTTTCAGAAGGCTTGGAGCTATGCCTGTAATGCCACAATGAAGTGAGAAAGACGAGAGTCCTGGAGCAACACGTCCATTGCCAGGGCTTCTGCATACGCAGCACCTGACAGTTGTGGTGAGAGGCAAAAAGGTCTGTGTCCAGAGGGCCACAAAGCGACTGGAAGAGAGAGACCATGTCCATCAGGTTTCCACTCCCTTCTGCTCTGAAGGTATCAGGAATTCAGGTCCCTTTATAGTATTGACCCATTCAGGAAGTTTTCTGCTTGTAATCTTATCCCGACTAGGACACAACTGCCAGGAATATTTTGCCAAGTCTTCTAAGCATTTGTACCCGGTTTCACTGAAACTATTGATGTACTGCACTGTGGATACATTGTCCATTTTCAGTAGTACGCAACAATTTTTTTAGAGTCCCTGAATCTAGTATACTGAATTGTATTCTAACAAAATGTCGTGAAAGTGCCCATGGATCTCCCATTTCACGGTTTTATGTGCTTTAGCCACCATTCTGGGGGAAACAACCTGAGTTAAGTCTTGGGGCATCGCTACCACATGAGAGAGAAAGCCTTTCTTCAAGATTGACTTAATCCCATCCAACCTTTTCTTTAGAAGGACAAACGGGCATTTCTGGTTCTCTAACAAAGCCCAGAAACTGGTTTCATTTTGTAGGATTGAGAACAGACTTCTTGAGATTGATCACACACCGCACATCTTCAAGGAAAGACCCCACCATTCTGAGGTGAGACGAGAGTAATTGCACCCCTTGTGCCATCAGGAGCCTATTGTCTAAATAGTTTCTGAACTCTCCTCGCCTTGAGCAGTGTCATCATAGGGGGCAACAGCATTGTGGAGCACCAGAGAGCCAAGGATGGAATTAACAGGAGAGAGGCAAACTGCCAACATCATCCCTGCCACAGATATTGCTGATGGAAAGAGTGAATCGGAACCCCTAGGTAAGCATCCTTTACATCTTATCTTGCACATCCATTGTGCTTGAAGGGAGTCCCTCAACAAGCTAAAACCCTCGAACTTGAAGTGGTGATAGAAAATGAACATGTTGAGAGAGGGACCTATTCGTTTTTGCAACTAGAAAAATGGATCTTAGGAAAATAGGATACCTGATGAGGGGCTGGGACTACTGCCTTTTTTTTTTAAAAGATATCCAACTACTCTGTCAAGTCCTGCGTCCTTGAATCAGACACTAAAAGAACTGGAGGTGCCAACTAGCACAGAGAGAAACGAAACTCAATGTGGTACCTTATCATTGTCTGCAGTGCAGAACACACACACCTGCCATCAGAACAAACAAATTCTGAACAAAACCAGCCAGAACCCGCCCCACACCTTTTGGGGTAGGAGGTTTGTGGGGGTGGGGTTTAAATGTAAAATGCATATCTGATCAGGGACGAGAACGTTCTGATCCTCTGCCGGATATCTAACTCCATTGGCCCCCCCTTCTGGGTAAAGGTCGCCTGCCCTCTGTATGAAGGTTGCCTGCCAGCTCCTCTAGAGGAGCTGACCCTGCCCCTTCCAACCAAGGGAAAATCCCTCTGGGCAAAGTCCTTCCTTATGCTGGGTAAGGCTTTGCCCAGCACTGTAAATGTATATACACAGGGTGACGAGTCCTTCACAAATCTGTCTTAAAAAAAGAACCTCTGCCCTTTCAGCCTTGCTTCAGCGGGGGCAAAGTCCTCTAGCTTTGGATCCAAGCATATCAGAAGTGCCTTCCTCAATGGACAATGCCATATTAGCATTGAGGAGCAGGCAGACTCCTCTTTGGACCCATCCTTTCAGAACTGTGACATCTTGAGTGGACCCACTAACTGCACTTTACTGTAGGAAGGACCTCAAAGATCTGCCTACATTACCCCACAACATCTAGGAGCCAATCCTGGCAGGACCTTAGTGCCTTGTCTGTAATCTACTTGGGGTTAATCCATTTCCGTGGTTTGGGAAAACTTGACCTTGGACATTCAGAATGCAGTTTGCTATGTTCGTCTTTCTCCATGGACGACTGAACCAAATGCTTCCTAAAAGAGCCCACCCCTTCTGATAGACACTGCTCGGAAGATCAAGGATGCTGGATAGTGGTCAGGCCAAAGAATGGATCCCCAAGACATCCCTGTGCCCCAGCTCTTTACTAACCACAACCTCTCTCCTAAACTACTTCCTCTCATGATGGGAATCTGAATTCTCAGAAGGGGAAGAAGAGGAGTCCAATAGAGAGCCCTGACGGCTCTGCCTGGGATGATGTGGCTCCCCTCCTCCGTTTAAGGGAGTGGGATTCTGAACTAGGGCACTTATGAGAAGTAGACCCCTAAGTTGGCAAACCTTCTTCTAGGTGCTTGGTCTTTACTGAGTGTTTACACTGCTGGGATCTGTTAGAGTCTGGGATTTCCTCAGGAATTGGGACATAATCCGCCTGAAATTCAAATGAGAAGGCAGTGAAAACCCAGGTTATAGTAATAAGGTCCCACAGGGCGTTATCAATTGACTCTTGGACCACCTTGTGTATTGAGGCAGTTTTGGTTATCTCCATGCTGGTCGAATCCTGCTGTTTTTGACCCTTATTTACCCTGTAGGGCTGCCGTTACACCAACTAATATGCCCTTTAATTTAAAGCTACTGTGCCTTTGAAATGTAAACATGGTGTGTAAGTATGCCACACCCGCCTCTAGCAGAGTCCTTCCGTGGGACCCGAGCTGGCAATAAACATGTCACCAATCTGGCAAGGGTAAAGGACTGAGTAGGCTGCACAGCACTCCTAGTACTTGGTGGAGGGGGGTGGCGCAGAGTGCCTCTGGAGCCGAGCACGCTCATAGGGAGAGGTAGAATATTTTTGGTGCCTTACAGGCACAAGGAATAACCAAATGCTCAGCCTGCTCCAAAACACTTGGACAATCGATGCAAACCTAGGCACAATCTTCTCACGCCGCCCACAAAGGTTTGTGACGAGGTCATTGATGCTCCGCAGGTGCGCAGCTTTACTGGGGCCTCTCTCCCTGAACACACAAATACTATTTAGACTGACCGTCCCACAAAAGCAACCTAAATTAATTGAACCATATTAAGACACCCAATGGCCCAATCAAGCTAGGAAAAAGTTTACTTGGATTGGCTGGTGGATCAGCAAAGTTGAGGATGAAGGACAAACTCAAATGGGTTTTATACCCTGGATCGTGGCTGATTGGATATGAAGGTGCATAGCTTCAGCCTTCATCTTGTGTTGTGGTACTGAAAAGTTATTTCTTTATTCTTAAAATGTTCCTTGTTCAGTAAAGTTGATAAAACACTTTAATTTGTTTGCTGGTGGATGAAGAAAGAAGAAGTAATGCATAACTGAAAGCCTGAACTCTTGATGTAGTATTGGCCATTTCTATGGCACAATAATGCTGTGCATTGTATGTTTTGGGTTCTATGTTCTTTCATCGCCTGCCATTATTATGACTGCAATTTAAACGTTTATTAAATTACAAAATAGGCAGATAATTATTTATAATTGTTTTTGTCCCACAATATTTTGAAGTCCTCCCAGATGGATACTAGTGGTGTTTCTGTGCCTCTCATGTATAAAACTGACTTGTGAGTGGTTGGATAGGTCGTTAGACTCCAGATGCGCCAAAATATGGTTGTAGGTGTAGCTTTCTACAATTTTGGCTGGGGCTGGTATATTGGAAAGAGGCTGGTAATTGGAGGGGTTCCACAGTATCATTTTTTTTAGAAGTGACTTGTCATATGCAGTCTTAAGTTTCTGGTATGAGTACTATTTAGAGATAATCATTCATCAATTTGTGAAATTAGAGGGCGAATGGAAGTGAAAATCTTGAGTAGTTTGCACAGTGTTAAGTAGACATCGTTTCTTGGATTAATTTTCTTTCTATCACGGAGTTCAGCTTGTAAATGTTATCTCCAGAAACCTGGACTATTGTATGTGCTCCAAGATCGGGCCTTCCTGTTGCACATTCACACCTGCCCAGGGTGAAGAAAATTAAACCCTGACAGAAGCAATAACTATGCAGTCAACCCTGCATACAAAAAGGGTGTATGAAGTAGATGAGACCGAGGAGGAAGATTGGTTTTCATCCTTGTTGTCATGGGTTCCAACCTCGTTGCCAAACTCCTTCAAACTACTTGGAGCAATACTAGTGTTAGTGGGATTCTGTTTCATAAGAATAATCGTAGGACAGCGGAAGAAGACAGCAAAGAAAGCAATTGGAATGAAGATAATGATTGATGCGAATGCTGTGGCTGACAAGAACACACTGTTACGCTCACCTGGTATTCACGCCACCCAGCCATAGGGACAATCAGTATCCTTCTCGGCGGTTCCCAGATGTGGTCAGCGGGGGAGTTTTGCCTGTAATACAGGAGGGCTAGGTTTAAGACTAGCCAACTGGGGTAATCGGCCCCCCACCACCCCGTATGCCTTCAGCCCCTCTGGTGCCTCTCCTCACCTTATTGGTAATTCAGGTGTGCTCTCTGTCCTGCCTTCTTGGCAGGGGCGCGTTGTCCTTTGTGGGCGGATGCGATCTAGTTACTTCACTGATGCTGGCCCTTTTAGAGTCTTTCAGGTAGGTCTTATTGCTGTTGTATATTGTTGTTATTCTTGCATGCCTTTCTTGGTTTAATAAATGTATCTTTCTCCTCCTTAGTTGTGCGGGAGTCCAGTGAGATGCTTTGGCTGAATTGGGTCTCGCCGGCAAATAATGGCGTGTAATGAGCGCTATGTTGCGGTAAGTAGGCGCTATGTGCAACGCCGTCGTTCGTTATGCTGTGAAGTCTCTAATATCTGGTTTCTTTCCTCTTTTGCAGGTCCGACGGTCCGGGAGACATGCTGATCCTAGGAAGCTGTTTGCAGGAGCTGTGGGCAGCTGACTATTAAATTACAGGTAAGCTGCTGCTGCTGCTGCTAACAAAGTTCCTTTTGTCTCCTTACATGTGCTGTTTTTCCGAGGTTCGCGGGTATAGCTGGACACGTGAATGTCACATTGCAGGATTGAAAAGTAACGCGAAGCGTGTTATCCAAGTCGGGTGTGGTTTAAATAGCTTCAAGAAAGTAGTCCAGGTAAAGTAGTTCCTAGGCTACCACACCCAAAACACTATACTGCATAGCTTGGTTCCTAGGAGCCAAACTATGTGGATGCCTCCATGTTGGCTGACAACTTCAAATAAAGTAGTTTCCTAAACACATGTCTTTATTAAGATGGAGCCTGGCGCCAAAGGTGCCAGGACCGGCTCCAAGAGGGCCTAGGCAATGGATGCCTAAGTTTATTGGAGACCCGAGCCAAGACCTCTCCTGGCCCATGGGCTTGCCAGAGGGGTTTTTGGCTGTGGGTCGTGACACACACAGCCTGTAAAACACCACCAGTGAGCTCCTGGGAGAAAGTCCCCTCGCACCCCAGGAACAAACTTTTATTACCCCAAGACATAAGAGGTATGTAGGGTGTTCTGTCAACCAGCGGGAGAGTGCTGCTATATGAACTCGAGTGCGGATGATCACACAAAGAATGCAGGTGACCTGAGGGGGGGTGACTAAGATATGAATACCAAAGAAGTCATTCTGAGGAAAAAAGAATAAAATTGAGGAGGTGGTGGTTGAGGACTCGACCAGAGGGGACAATGTAGAGAAGCAGATGTGTACATCATTGATAGAACGCCCTCTCACCGCTGACATGCTGGATGAAGGACAGAGGACACTGTTCATGGCACCAGTTCTCATTCCAATACCACAGTGGGTGTATGAGGGACGATATGCACTCAGACAACCATACCAAATGTACCCTCAAACTGAAGGGGTAGCAGGTGACTTGCAGACACCACTGAACATCGAAGAGCTGTAAAGAAAATCTGACAGGTGCAAAGTGATGTCATAAGAAGACACGACGCACTAAAAACGATATGAGGTTGCTTAAAGAATGAAGATATAGCTGAAGAAGCAAAGTAAACCTATACACGAGTGAGAAGAAACCATATATACACAGAAGATAAGTAGAACATTTATATACGTAGAAACGCAAGGTAGAGGAGTCGCAAAGAATCCTGCTGCAGCAGAAAATCGGCAAAGCGGCCATGTTGAAAAGATTGACGTCGGCTCTGAATAATAAGTAAAGGGAAAAGCTTGAAGGAGAAAGACCAGGGCTGCAGAGCTGATAGACGCTGGAATTGGATTCATGGATGAACAAAGGATAGCTGTTGGCCAGAGATCAAGGATGCCACAGCAAGAAGTAAATTGCAGGGTACAAAGGGAGTTAACGAGGATAAGCAATATACACAGGACATATTTCTCTTAGATTAAGTAAATGAGCAAATGTTTGTGAATGCCAAGTATTGGACAATTAAAGATGGAGAAAGCATATGTGAGACGGAGCAACCAAGTTTCAAGAGGAAGGAGAGGGTAATGACACTTGACATAATTGAATCAAATGGCATTAAATAGAAAGGCGAGATGGACAAAATCATAATCTCGTCGCACGTGGTGCCAAACCATAAAACAAGGCTTATTCATAAGCTAAAGGCGAAGATGGATGCCCGCTCTCCCCAATGCTATACATAATTGCAGCAGAACCCATTGCGACTTTTCTGAGACAGGAATATAGCGATGCTGGCATAGAAATAGATGTGGTGTGGCAAGTGTCAATGAACGCAGATGATATGTTGCTATACCAGAGTAACCTGTAGGTGAATTTGCTATATGTGTTGGACAACTTTTGTACACTGATGGGTATCCGAATAAATGGAGGCAAGTCATGTCTATTACCATTGGCAAGGATGGTGACTCTTGGTGAAGCATATTTGCCGGTTCTACCCCTTCCATGGAGAAATAACTCCTTTTGATATCTAGGGTTGAACATACACCATGATCCTAAGCTAGAACATGAAGCTAACACGGTTCTGGCTAAGGGGGGCTTGGCTAAATCAATGGAGTTTTGAAGCAAGCTACCCCTGTCAATGACAGGAAGAGCAGCATTATTAAAAATGCTGGCATTACCGAGACTTATGCACTGCTTTGGAAATGTCCCGTATAATAATCCCCAAAAATTATTTCTCAAACTAGACAAAACATGCAGGGGCTTCCTTTGGCAGGGGGGTAGGCATCAAGTTGCACTTAATGTATTACAGAGGTCCTACGCACAGGGAGGGGTTAAGATTCTCGAAGAATTTCGAACTATACTTTCTGGCGTACCAGCTACAGTATGTAGTGCAATGGATGGCGGATGACCCTACTGGAGATACAATTCTCCTACAACCAGCATTAAAAAGACTACTTCTCAGAGATCTGATCTGGACTTCCCCTGTATAGCCACCCCATTTAGTGAAGTTGGGAATACAGGTATGGCAGAGAACCTGCAAAACCATGGGACTAGGACAAGAAGGACCAAACCCTGAGGCCAGTACTAGACTTAAGACTGGCAAACAAATGTGAGAGGCGACAAATCTGAATGGTAACTCTTCAGGAGGTCTTACTGCTCCTAAAGAAGGGCATTTACATGACATTTGATTTGCATATGTTTATATTTCAATGTTCCAAGGTCATTCAGTGTACCTCAGACTCAAAGTACTACCAATTCAAAGGTCTTCCTTTTGGAATTTCTGCAGCACCTCGTGTATGCACCAAGGTGCTAGCAGTGGTCTAGGCAGAGCTTTGCCGCTGGGCAATTCCAGTGTATATCTACCTGGATGATTGATTAATAATAGGAAAGGATGCACAGCAGTGTGTCACACACTCAACACACTGTGAACCTGCTGCGCAGCCTAGACTTCTCAACTAACAAAAAGAAATCAAGCCTCACCCCAAGCAAGGAAAAGGTTTTCTTGGGATCCGCACTAAACACTCAGATGACAACTGCATACCCAACACCAGAAAGAGGGCAGGCTTTACAATCATTCCCCTATTCAACGCATTCCGATGCTAACAGTCAGGAAAGTTATGAGACCTCTAGGCACAAGGGCTTCATGCATACTAATACCCCATGCATATCCCAAGCACGTCTCAGAATGCGAATAATACAATGGCTGGTAGAGCAATGGCCACAAAAGACAGGCCAATGGGATGATCTAGTGGTAGTTTCACAAACTGGAAACCAAGGTCTTCCGTTGTGGTTGGAAAGCAACATGGACTAAGGAAGACAATTTCTACACCACCATAAATCACATCAACCAACGCATCTATAGCAGGATGGGAAGTACACTGTCTGCACCTCACGATGAAGGTGAAGTGGTCGACAAACCACAAACTGGCTGAAACTTCTGGAAATAAGATGTCACTGCATTCTTTTCAAAATGTCATAGATTGAAAGAACATCCTTGTCTCAGGAGGACAGTTGGGGGCAATGCACTCGCCTTGGAAGCAAGACGCTGCGGAGCAACACGGTTTCAATCCCTGGTGCATACAGAGGAACATATCCATACAAACACAGCATGTTCCAGGTGATCACAACACTCTGGCAGACTCGCTCAGCAGAGTCCTGATACTGCAACACGAGTGGGAACTCGACACCAATACATTCAAACAGATCTTTGCGACATGGGGTGATCCAACGGTAGGAGGAAAATAAAAAATTCCCAAACTATTTCTCCAGGTTCCCACAACTGGGCCTTCTAGGCAACGCAATAGGAATGAGCAATTGAAGGAGATTTGCATATGCTTTTCCCCTGATGCCACGCATCCGTCCGATAATTCACAAGATGTACCAAGACAACCTAACTAAGATGCTCATTGCACCAGTGTGGGCAAGACAGCCATGGTACTTGCACTTATTGCGCATGTCTCTGTGTCCACCTATCAAGCTTTCCAAAGCCAAGGCCTGTTAACACAGAAGAACAAACAAATAACACCTCGACACCTCAGACGACCAACTTACTTCACAGCCAACTCAGTATTCCACTCTACTTCCATCTACTTTCTGGATTCTCTGTCCACCACCATGCCATCTTACCACATCTGAGCAATGCACTCACTCTGCATCCTTCACAGGCTTTTTATACCTGTGTCCTTCTGGGTTTCCCTCCTCCACCTCTAGTGGCTATTTAATCCACCTGACTTTGGTGTCCAATCCATACCTGCCTATTCCCCTGGGAGTGGGTTGTTGTCTTGCAAGGCACACAAACACATCTGGTCTTTTCCCACTTTTTTTTCTGCAGAAAATTCAAGAAGGCTGTGATGGCTCCTGCTGGATTTGAAGTCAGCCCTTTGCTGGACCCCTGCTGTGGTGAGCCCCTCTTAACAGACACTGGATAATCGTGGTCTGCCAGGAAGCTGTTGGCTTTCTCCTGTGGCCTGTTGAACCTGTTTGTTCTGGAAGTACATTCCGCGTAGTTATAAAAATATACAAAGAACTCAGTCCAGATTGAGAGTGCAGGGCATTTGGTGCTTGAAAGTGGTACCATCATCGCATGCACGGCATGTTTATGGATGGCGTAGGGACTGGGCCCCCACCTTATCCCCCCACTCTGGGTTAGGGTTGGTCTGGCAATAGCCCTGGTAGGCCCCCTACTCCAGATCCCATTCCATTGCCCCCGACAGGTCGATCCCCTCACCCTGTAACATCTCTCAAATCAATAAACCATGAGCTTCAGCTAGATTCACATTTCACTGAACATGGCCTCCTCAGAAAATGCATAGTTAGGCCTTATTTGCTGGCACTGCCTCTATTAGATAGGTGACTTGCCCCAAATATTACTGTGCACAAAATGCTTTGATTTTGGCAGAAGATGGAAAAACACATTAGAGGCATATGCTTCCCCCTTCACTACACTAATTTACTTCGACTCTCTTGGCTATTGCATTTAAGCCAGTTATGTACAATTGAAGAACCTCGCAAATCTCAAGTCATACATGGTAGGTATGGGTATTCCATTAGCATAATTGCCTGGAACTAGCATTAATTTATCAAACCTACATTAATAACCCAACTTTTAAACTTTGGTGGACAAAACTAGATGCACATACCTTCCAAAACAAACCACCCTAACCGTATATAAAGGTCACCCTTGCTTCCAAGGTTTGATTCTCACATATTGTCGCAGACTGTGATATTGGAATCCTGCAATCTCATCCATAACATTACCCGCTCCCACATGTTTATTTGTCCTTTCTTCATACCCTTCCTATCTCAGCTTCTCATCTCAGAGGATGTACATAGTTGTACATGCCTATTGTTAAGTAAAACAGTGTTGTTGGATTGAAATTGTCTGTATTTGTATGTTGTTTCACTCCTTGAAATACAAGAATGTGTTTTATGAAGCAGCATATAATCATCAGTTATTGCTCTTGCTTCCGTTAACAGCTTGTTTTAAAGGAACAGCAAGTGGATGCTTGTGAATGGCCCTGCATATATAGCCGATTCCCCATCAAATGTTGATATTGCTGCTCTGTTAACAGAAGTGGCTTTCGAAATTCTCTACTGCCCAGGTTGGTGCCAGGAGATGCATGTAGGTTACCACAGAATTCCATTAGCGGAAGGTTATGATTTAAGGATTGGATTACAGGCGGACAAGACTGGATCACAACAGACCACTTTTGCACTCTTCAACCTGAAGGTGCCTTGATGCATGTACTTCAGCATAAAGCAGTACCAAGAAGTAATGTACCCAGATGAGTCGAGATGAAAAATGAAAAGGAAGTTATAGATGGGCTGGCGGATTTCCATCTGCAAAGGTGGCAAGGGCCTAGCTTTGTTTTTTTTAATTTGCAGATCATTCTTTTTCCGAAAAGGGAAGTCTGCTTATCGGACCGCCCCCTTTCATAAATGCTCAGGGCGGAAAGTATAGAACACATGTGCCATTGCTGTAATCAGTCACCTGACATCTGCTCCAGCACTGCAGTGGCACAGAGCAGGTACAAAGGTCACATGTGTATCCCTGACAGCTGCTGGGACACAGTTCACACAGGCAGAGGTAGCTTTTTAATCGTCAGCACCTCCTGATATAAATGTAGAATCATTGTATGCTTAAATCAGTCTGTTGCCGCATTAATATGTGAATCTAATCCAGACCTTGCTATGGCATGGTGACTGCTAAGAGGAAATAATTAAACAAACATAGCAATTCTTCAAATTAGTGTCAACTCTTTGAGCAGGGTCCAGCTAGAACCGATCTGATATATATATATTAATGTCCGGCCTGACTGCCTCCACAGCAGCTATGTGGAACAGCAGCCAGGATACTTCCTCTGCAGGATTGATAACGCCTTCCCCCAGGACATAGAAACCTACCCTCCAAGGAAGTCTGCTGGGAACTAGTGCTTCAGAGGCAGCACTGACATAACCAAGCCACCCTCAGACCAGAGTGCTGATCACCAATGTTCATTTGAAGTTCGCTGATGTGCACAAAAAAAGACCCCATCATCTTTATTTCTGTTAGGGCTCTTCCCTTTGCTTGTACCCTCCATTTTTGTGAAGGGAAGGTTCTCTGGGTGTGATGTCAAAAGGTAAACAGCACTTGTTAGAACCAACATGATGGGACCTCTTGCAGTAGGCTTGCTTTCTACTAATTCCCTGTGATATTTTGCCTTCAAAAGGAGAGGGGCACCCCTCATTATTTGATTCATTTTTGGACCTCAAGTGAAGGATTTACTGAACCTCTGTTTATTCCAAAGTCCTCCACTGTGCAGTTGAAGCAAGACAAAGGAGCGCTCTGTCCCCTAATCGTCCACCAGGAGCAGTGGGGGAGATCTACTGTCCACAGCCTGCCTCTGCTGGTTGCACATGAACTAGGCTCCTGTTTATTGGATGTGAAGGATCCCCTGTAGGTGCTAACCAAGCTCCCTGAAGTGGGAGTGCAGAACCTAAGGACTAGCCTAGTCCCTGGACACCAAGCATTGGGCCTCGCCAGCAACCCAGAAGTCTAGGAACAGCTCTGGGCCATGATTCCTGCATCAAACTGTTTGTGAGCTATGACTTGGAAATGTCCTGCCTGTCCCAAACTTATTCCTACAATGTGCTTTTGCTGTCTATGAACCACATTGTGTCTCATTGCCTCAGAAAATACTGGGAAGCCTGGCTTGAGGCTGGTCAGCCGCAAGGACAAAACAAGAAGGTATTTTAAGAGGTCCTGTCCCCATTGTTGATTTTAAAGGATTATATTGACTTTTAAGCACCCCTTTAATTACCTTTTTTCTTCAACAGCCTAACTTTGAACAGTGACATTGTTGCCAATCTATTGTCTCACCATAGTGCCCTTTTACAAAGTCTGTATTCTCTTACATGGCTGGATTTTTCTAGTGTTTTCTGATTAGTTGTTTGTATGTTATTGTCTATATTTTATACAACCTTGGTTGGGCATTTTTATTTTGGAGCCGTTGCACTCAACTCATAACACTCCTGTAGAGCATAGCCTGCCCTCGGCTCACATTGCTACGTAGGCGAAGGAGTCTCACCTGTCTGGCTGTGTCTTTGTCACCTTCATGATTGTGTCAATCTGAGTAGGCAGTTTAGAAACTACTCATCCCTGTACTCTTGCAAAGTTGTAGTTGCATCACAGATAACGATTTGTGTAGCCCACAGACTCTTTATTTGATTCAAGAAACCAGAAAACCTTAAAAGGGCAAGGGAACATTAAGAAAAAAACCTATTTCCAACCCTTACACTTAAACTAGACTATAGTGGTTTGTTGCCCACTTGGTCCATAAGAATGGCTCCCTTCTTCTGGGCAGGCACCGTTCCATATATCAGAGAAACTGGTTCCAGAGGGAATGGCTCCCTATCCCATGTTGCAGTCTTAAATAAATAAATAAATAAATAAATAAATAAGGTAAAAGCAAAGTTACAAATTGGCTGGGGGGGAGGAGAAACAAAGTTCCAAAGTAGCGCCTTGTGCTTCCAAAATAATGCCACCCTACTCTTGGCTTTTTTAACAAAGTTCACAAACACACCAGGGTGGTAGGATTCCTTTCGCTTGGCGCTCTCAGCTCCATGAACACTGCCAAGAGAATGCCTCCCTTCTCTTGGCTTTTCACAATGTTCATAAACACACTAGGGGGTTTCCCCTGGTTCTCTCTCTCTCTCCAGTGCTTTTCGCTTTTTGCGATGGCTGCACGGCAGTATGAACAGGACAGTTGGAGGCTCTCTCCACGACACCCTCTCTTCTCAGTCACAGACTGCACCAGCAGCTCTGTTTGAGTTCTCATGCTCTCTCATGGGCTCAATCCCTGCTCTGGCAACTCCGCAGCAGGAAGGTGTTTCAGGACTTTCCTCTGCCTGGTCTCCGTCCCTCCCACCTGCTCTCCTGCCTGCCGGTTGTGGACAGTCTCGGGATGCTTCGGGCACGACCTCTGCATCCCCATCAGCATTCTTCTCCCCACATCCAGCCAGTCGACTTCCAGGCCCTTGGCTCCCCGAGTGAGGATCTCCTCCCATCATATGTCCTTCCCATTTTATGATCGGGATATTCGTATTGGGTCTCTTTTCACTAGACCGCTCATGTTGGTTCTGCTGAGCAGTTGTTTTTACTCTGCACCCGTCTCAGTGGTTGTTACCAGTGGGTCCTTCAACTACTCTTTATTCGTCCTCATCTCAGTTTTCCTACATGGGATAGGAAGGTAATGATGGAAAAAGTGTGGGTGAAGGAGAGGTGTAGGTTTTGGGTGAATACCGCATTCTCTCCCAACAATCATCACTAGACCCATAGTGGGCTTTCCACCCCATGAGATCCACCTGCAGAGTGCCACCCAAAGGGGCACTATCGGCTAGCCGCCTCACCTCCCTGGCCTCATGGGAAGGGGCTCCCATAGAGAAGCAAGGACGATATCCGAGGATTCTTTTCACTATATTTGTTAGTTCATACAGTTCCTGCAACGCTATACTGTGTTTTAGCTTCCCCTCTTTGTATGTTCCTTTTTATGGATTTATTATTCTTCTCCTTGATTCTGTTTACAGCGAGTGTTTCTTCTCTCTTCTCGTGATGGTTATCGAAGGTTTTATCATTCACTCCTCTGTGTATAAGTATCAGTCTCTTCACTTTGATTGGGACGATTGTGATCGGTCCCATAAGTATTACCCGCTCCTCTCCTGCTTTCTCTCTTAAATTGTTCTTTTAGGTATAATGTCACTGGTGCTTCTGAATGCTTGGGGTTTGTTCTTTCCTTCGCCCGTGCGGTTTCTCGGGTCTCCTCAATGGCTCTTCTCTCCTGCTGTTTTCTAGGATGGTCACCTGGTATTTTTAAAAAGAGCTAGGTTCTGCTCCTCGGTTTTCAAAGGGGTTTTGGCGTTGCTTATTGGATCCCTGGTCCACCACAACACTTATGTGGTCGTGAAATGCCTTCTCTCTCTCTCTCTCTCTTTCTCTCTCTCTCTCACGATTCCAGGACACTCCGCATCAGACTTAGTTTCTCTCGCTTTCCTCCAGGTAAGACCTTGCTCGAGTAATTTTGCTTTGCGTTCCTTCCTGCTCACAGGAAGCCATGTGTCCAGCTGTCTGCATCAGGCAGTCTGCCTGTTTTGTAACTCGCAGGCTTTTCTCTTTGTCAGTATCCCTCTCCTTGTACATGATGTAGCCTTGGTACTTCGCCGGGGTATATCTGGGTCTTCCTCTTTCCTTCTCGCATGTCATCTTCCTCATCCCAGTTGAATGGGATGTTTCCCGTAAAGAGGTATTTACAGTTTCTGGGTGACAGTAAACACATATTGATTTATTCTTCATACATAGAGGTATTGTTGACATGTTTCATACGGAGGTCCTCACAGGAACCGGAGGCTTTGTCCTCAAAGGAGTAGTCTTTCTCCCGGTGTCGTCTCACTTGCATCTACCCTTATGGAGGGTATTACGGAAAGGGGCTAACCTCCCTAGCCTCAAGGGGTGGGTGCTCCTCCCTGGGGAGAATGGGTGAATTCCTTGCGATTCATCACATTATGCAGTTTGCCATAACCCTGATTTACCTGTTACAGATGTCTTAAAGAATTTGCAGACTCTCCAAGAGATTTCAAGCGTTTTTAATTGTAAACGAAATTGTGCAGATTATTCACTGTTAGGATGTTTGGGTGTGACACTTCCAGCTGGTGAAGGAATGGGAAAATATGCCATTTGGCATCCTACTCTAGTCTCCCATGTGCTTTCACTCCCTTTCCTGGGGTCTCTAAATACCAGGGTTCCCCGCTAACTATCAGTAACACCTACTATTTAAGTCTAGCAGCTGGTAATGAGGGCCTAAAGGCTGCTTGTTATAATTTGAATTTTTGTTCAGTGCTGGCCCTAACAGGAGGGTCTGCAGTGGCTTATATGGTCAAAGGTGGACGGTGTAGCTGAAGTTCCAATTTATTTTCAGGATAAGATGGGATTATTACGGTAGTGTAGCTGTGGAGGAGGGCAGTGTTATGTAGGATGAAACGAGTATGAGGCGCTGTCCGAAAGTGGTAATGCACTGTAGATATGAAGAGGTGCAGTGTTCTATGCTCTGGCTTCCCTCTGGGTAAATACATGTTAGTTTACAGAGTGGAATGTGAAGAATATGCTGGCTTGCTTGACTGGTGTTTGTGTAGATGATGGGTTTGAGTTTGTTGTGAAGGTAAGATAGGGTTATGTGTTGGATGTCTTTGAATAAAATGCCGAGTCCCTGAAGGCAGTTGTCTGGGTTATGGGGAGCCAGTGGAACTGGGCTGATGTGTGAATGTTTCGGTAGGTGGAGCATGAGTCTGGCTGCTGCTTTTTGTATTGCTTATGCTGTTGTGGAGTCCAGCGAGAAGAGAACTACTGTAGTCCATCATAGACCAAAGCAACACTTGGTCTGCAGGGCAGAAGTTGTCTGGGGGCAAGTACACTCCTGGAATGTTCTGTAGATGTCCTAACCGAACCCTCGTCAGGATTGGCAATGTGGCTTGATGGAAAAGTGCCGATCCCAAATGTTGTTCAGTGTTACCGGAGATGCTCCCTTTTCATCCTCTTCCTGATGTACCACCCCTGCCCCTTACCCTTCTCCCACTGCCTCCTCTCCCTGCTCCCTCTGGTCTTTCTACACCTTCTCAATCTCCTCTCACATTTCTCCTCCCCATCTCCTTAGCAGCCACTACACCACTCTCTTTACCTTTTACTACAACCTTCTCAATGGTCGCTGCATCCCAGATCTCGCCTCTTACTACACCCCTCCTCCATCTACACCTTGCAATACTGTCTGCCTACCTCTTCCTTTACCCCCTGCTTCACTCCGCTTGCACCTTAATTCCCACTACCCCTTTGCACTTGCGCCACCCTCTCCCACCATAAACACTGTCGCATATGTTCTCTAATTCCTCTATACACCTCCAACCCTGCAACCCACATTCTGCCTGTCTCCTTTTTATACTGTGGTCCTACTGATTCTATGTGCACCTCCCTCTTTCATTGGCTTTCAGTGCTCACCTGAATCTAGAAACAAATATATGCCCGTCGATTTCCCAAGGTTTGGGTTACACAGGTGAGAGGCTTTAAAAGAAATGCGCCTCTACGCCTTTCCACAATGGTTTTGAAAACCGTTCGTTTGAGTAGGGGGTTCTGTGTTTCTCCTGTTGCGCTGCAGTCTCGCCAAGCCCATTTATTTTTTGTTGCCCCAACATTCGCCTGGGATCCATCTGGGATTGGCAGGTCGGGTGTTGGTGGTCTCCTTTCTATTTGGCTCTGAAATTCCCATGCCATTCCCTGGGTGTGTTTGATTGCCTTATCCCGGTCCCAGTCTGTGTTTTCTTAGTTGCTCTCGGTTTCACTCTGGAAGTTCTGGTCCTGCAACAGGAAATGAAACTGTGGCCAGCAAATAAACTGAGAGGCATTCGGTGATAAAGGGAGTACCATTGATGACAAACATGGCACATCGGGTTTCAGTGACTGCCCTCTCCCTTTTGACAGGGTCATGACCTTGTTCCTTTCTCACTAAATGTTTTTTCCCAAGTGATATTCATTGAATTGCTTCCAATAATAAGAATGTTAATGCATTTTTACAAACGTCTGAAGCCCTGTAGTATCCTGTTAAAATAAGTGGACAACCAAGAAATTAAAGTAAATGCTTGTCAGTTCTTAGGCTAGGTTTAGACAATTAACAGAATTAATTGAAAGAGCGTTTCTTCTGTGTATTCTTCCTAAATTCAAAGGTTGCTTTCACTTCTACATTTTAACATCCACAGTTCTGCCATTGCCAAACCCCAGAACTTCAAAGTTTCATATTTGCACAAAAGAATATGTCGGTGTTCTAACTGCATGAAGTTAGATGAAATTGGCTGTTTTTAAAAAATGTGTGTGGTCAAGGGATGCTTCTAGATTATGGTAAAAATGATTTGAATGTGACACAAGGTCAGAATTATACTTTACACTGAAATAGCAAGTATGTCATGTCAAACAGACCAAACAAAGTAAATATGAAAATAACTAGTCTTTTTTTTCTTCTAAACAAATCCTATTATGTGTTTAGGCTTTACTAAAGTAGAAACGTGACTCCAATGTGCTTTTGCATGTTTTCTGCCATGTGAACGAACATGGTGAATTGTGTAACTTGAATTTTGCTGTTCTGTAAAGAAATGATGCACACACATTTTATTACTTATCACGACATATCTGCGAACTGACCAGCATATAATTTGATTGCCATTACATCAAGCAAGATTGAATCTGATTTAAACCAGTCTATGAATTGGTGAATCATATTGCTAATTATGCATGTTTCTCGGACGATACCCGTTAATGGCTTCAGAGAAAAGAAAGTTAATTGTTTGTAACTTTGTTAGAAACGTCACCTTTTCAGTTCAGGGGGGAGGTGAGCGCCAGGTAGACATGTATTTATAATGTAGATTGTTTGATTTAACCTTTTGTTATAAACCATCAGTCCATTTTTGTGTGCCTATGTGTATCTGTCCCTATTTTCTAGAATATCCATTCATATTTGTTTTTCTATATATGGATGTTAATGTGATTAAGAAAAATAATTTGGATATTTTATTGGCCATGAAAAAACCTCATTCTTGTCCCAGATTGTGAGGTGAAATGCTTCAGTGGGTCATATGAGATCAGAGCTATTTTTCCATGATCAACGAATCAGTCAAATGGTAAATATGCATATCATGCAAGGGGCAAAAATTCAAGTTGCAAACTGCTAGCCAGCCATAAAAAGTAACTCTCCACCTTAATCACAACATGCACACATAACACAATGGCCCTCATTTCGAGTCCGGCGGTAGCCGTGCCGGTAAAACCGGCAGGCTGCTGCCGGACCGGTAGTGAATTACCGGCGCCAGACTTGCCAGATTTACCGGGGCATTACAGCCACAGTGGTCTGGTAAATCCGGCACCAGCAATTCTGTTAATCCCCATTCCTATGGGAATGGGAACAGCGTTAACACCAGCACTATGTCGTTATGGTGCCGGTGTTTCTGTGCATCTCTGCGGGTGGGTGCCGTTCACACCCGTCAGGTCAGAACAGGCCGGCGGAACGGCACAAGCCAGCAGAACTCGTAGTTTGCTGGTCCGGAAAACAGTGTCGGTACGGTTTTACCGGCACTGTTAATTCCAGACCGGCGAACATGCAATGAGGGCCACAGTCTTACCCTCCAAGATGGGAATTATCACTTATCTAGTGGCAAGTGCATATTTTTAGGCCTGACTACCTAGGGTTTCAATTGTTTCTTTATAAATCCCAAAGCATGCTATCCTCATCAGTGATTTCACATTTAAAAAGGGCTCCCAAAATACAATTATCCCCCAGTGAATGTCAAGGAACCATTGTGCGTTAAAGATGCACCTTTTTCTCACACACATGTTGGCCCTGTTCCTTCTTATCTCTCAAATAGCACTACTCATATTCCAACTTTTCTAACTAAATAGTTAACATACTTTAGTAGACTATTCATAATACAACTTTATTAACTCGTTTTCCCAACAATGCCTCCTACACTCATAAATAACAACCTCTTTTACTAAAAGTACTTCACCATTACCATATATACCTACTTTGTTCATCTTGTATCAAAGATAGACATTGATAGCCAGGTGTCTCTCTAAGGCGATTCTGCAAATAGGAGAAGCTCAGGTCACAGTTATGCCTCTCTCCCGTAGCTACCAGTAGCACCACTGTTGTCTCCTTGTGACCGAGAGTGTTATTTTGCTTCTGTGTGACAGGGGGAGCACATTTCCTAGTCCCTTTTGTTCCTCGTTATTAATGTTTTGGTATAGGGAGGTGGAGTTTTTACTTCATTTATTTAATTTATATAGGTTTCCAAGAGTTAATATGGTGGTAAGCAATGTTTCTTTAACACAGCACTTGGTGTGCAATTGGTGTTTGTCGTGGTGCTGCCCCGCATTTCTGGTTTTCACCAGAAATCCATGTATAATGCACTGGCCAGACATTGCACTGGAGAGGGCCTTCCGACCAGAACCCTACCTAACTCATAAGACCTACTGGGCTGACCAAAGAGCCTCAACTGTGTGGGGGTTGAGGGGCAGAGGAGGAAATCCTACGGTCCTCACCCTGTCCTGTGTTCCCGCTCCTCAATGATGGCCCGGATTTCATGTGAAAACAGTAGGTGGAGGGGTCCTCTGATCTGGCTTACAAAGATGCATTGGGCTTAATTACGGGACCTCTGGCAGGTGAATCCTTCGATCCGGAACCTATCCTCTGTTTCAGCTTTTCATTGATTGCCTTGGTTACATGGCGGAGAGGGCTCCCTGGCCTAAACTCTTTTTCTATGCTATGAAATCCCTGCAGTCTGTGCAAATGCACAAATGGAAATCCTGGGTTGATGGTGGTGAGATTGCAGGGACCGAAATTGAGATTGGCTTAGCAGGAGCTAAAAACAGCTCCTGGGTATTCAGCATCAACCAGTGACCAGGAGCTACCACTTGAGGACCAGGAACTAGTGCATAGGGTTCCGCAACTTCCACATAAGTTGGAAACTTAACATTTTGTCCCTTATTTGTGACCCATCATGCTTTAAATGTTGTACAAATGTGTGCTAATGCTTATTGTTTAAGCAGAGTTAAATTCATATAGATGTTTGTTTGTCATCAGTTGGTCTGGGGAGCCAAAAGTGACTCCTACTTGCCAATGGTTTTAAGCTAACCAGGCTCTTCTAGGCTATAAGCAGGAGCAGCTAAATGGCTCCCAGCTACCCCCAATTCCAGCCCTGGATTGATGATTCAAGGTATGGTATTGCACCACAAGAGGCGTTTGTGGATCCCTGTGCAAAAGATAAAGGATGTCTTAAACATTTTACCCCATCGTAGTATTCTTGTGTACTGTTTGCTCCATGGCAACCCAGTCTCTGCTTATTATGTGGCGGGCGGGAAAACTTGAGGCCATGTTTTGGTTAGTTTTCACAGGATCTCACAAATCGAAACAAAGTTTATGTTGAGGAAAATGGAGGCTTTCTATGTTAATCTACTTTATTTGGGAAAAATGTGCCTGAACTTTGTTGCATGGCTATTTGTTAGGATTTTAGAGATAATTAATATTTAGAGTGGTTGCAAAGTATGATGCGAATACACAGGGCAAGCTTTGCTTGGTTTCCTTTGCGTTGTATTAGTGGTTCTAGTTTGGTGTTGAGGATGCGAGTGACGTGTGCTTCATTATGTGTTTCCTTTCTACATTGTTCTTTACTGGTCATGTGTCTAATACTATTATTGCATATCACTATTGAGACCATTTATTTTGCTAATATTGGTGGCCATGGATCTCTGTAAGCATATTTCGTTGCTAGAAGCCATTTAACTGTGTACACAGGCTACTAGTACATATTCTGTCATGTCGGCTCGTGTAAAAGTTCTAAGTTGCAACTTGTGAGAAATGAATAAACTGGTCTGAAAGTTTTGTGAAGGGGAACCCAGTCTCTGCTTATTATGCAGGGGGACACTTGAGGCCGTGTTTTGGTTAGTTTTCACAGGATCTCTCGCATATCAAAACAACGTGTATGTAGAGGAAAAAGGAGGCTTTCTTTGTTTATCCACTTTATTAGTGAAAAGTTAGCCTGAATAACTGGTAAAAAAAAAAAAGTTAGGGCAAGGGGCCACCTTGTGTTTTTTTTTTTTTTTTTTCTCTTTCAAGAAACTCACCTATTAGACGAAGATTCATTTTTATCAATGAGGAATAAACATATTTCCATTTGCTTCATAATATAAAGCAGGGTTGTAAGCATTATTTTTGAAATAATCCTTTAGGGTCCAAATTATTCAGCAGGTTATTATTGATTTGCAGACATTCGGAATGGCAGATGAAATTGATAGAATAAACCGGTCTCTGTGGGTTAAAGTGATCCGACTCTTGACGTGCCTTTGCAATTTATTTGAAATTTCCTTTTTACATGGGGAACAAGCAGTTTCCCTTCTTCTCTCTGCTGCACTATACAACTTGAAAATGTACTTATTCTTTCTTTCAGCTTCTTTCAGAGCAATGTTATTTGTAGGAATATGTGTGAGACTAATGTCCTACCGCTTGCAAAGGTTGCTATTTTTTAAACTTGCTGGGTATTATGGGCCGAAGGCACGAGATGGAAGGGGGCGTTTAATAATTCCTTTTTGATGGACTTCCCACTTTTTTAGATCTTCTTCAGAACTAACTTTAATCCTTTATTATTGAAGATGTGTTCATTGGGGGATTATTTCGTGTTCTGACAGGCCTTGATGGCAACTTTGAGTGGAAGATAATGTTTTTCATCCCCTCTGAAGTTTAAAAGGAAATTTAGAGGATTTAGAAAATGAATTAGATCGTTGGGAGCTGAAAATGTAAGTTGCTCTAATGAACAGAGATGCGCTCTAAGGTAAATGAAAAATGGGATTTGTTTTGACATGGCGAACAGAGAAAGTAGTATCTGGGGAAAGAACAGGAAGATTAGCCATTAGATTACGGAAAGAGCATAAGAGGGTTCATTCAGTTGATTTGAGATTGATAGACTGCTTTTTTGAGGGGATGGATCTGCCTGCATTAAAGGGCGGGGGGGATTTATGACCAACATTTAGATGTCCTTTTTACTTTAAAATCTTTTTTCGATGTCTATTTGAAGACGAGATGTCCCAGACTCATTAGGATTGCAACAATGACCCTGATCCTAAATCCTGGTAACAATCACTCTCAACCAATCTGTCTAATGTAGATGTGAAGATGGTAGCAAAATGATTTGTTCAAAGACCATCACCAACTCTCAAGAATGGTTCAACGCTTTTATTATCATTTTCTGGGTGTCCAACCAAGGTATCCGTCTCCTTCTTACCTACCGACATGGTCACTAGAGATGGGTAAACACCTACTATCTAAAATATTGCTGGTTGGCGGTAATGGTCTGAAGGCAACTGCCTTCTCTATCTTACTCCCTCTGTGGTCTTCTAGTTGAATCCTAGCCTAGTGTCCCACAAAAACTACTACTCTTCAATTGCCCAGATCTCACTCAGTCTTACCCCTGTCACGCTCGCATTCCTCAGCCTTGGGGCATTTCCTTCCTTCTATTCTCCCCCTTCTCTTCCTCCCACTCTCTATTTTCTCTTTCCCTTGCTCTCTCATCTGCTCCACGATTTGATCCTTCTTGCGTCTTGTCCTTACTCCTACCTTCAACTCAATGCTCCTAATCTCTCCACTCCAACTACTCTCCCCTCCCTTGCACTACTCTCCACTTTGAGCTACGCTCCACCCCCCTCCTCACATACTCTTCCCTCCTTTCTCTATCCCAGTCACCTTTCTCACTTCGTCGCACTCACCTTACAAGCCATGCAGGCACTATTTATTGGGCATTTGTAAGGCGCTTATACAACAAGAAATTATGTTTCAAAGTGCCCAAGCGCTCTTGATGTCTCATACCACTTTCTCTCACCAACCAATACTTTACCTTCAACACTCTCTCTGCTAAGTTCCACCACTATCCACTCCACTGTCCTTCCACTGCCTGGTCTTGATCTGCCTTCTCACTCCTAGACCTCACCCGAACAACATGTGCACTTTTTTTTTTCTCCTCCCTTTTCATCCTCCTTCTCTCCCTTGCATTGCCTCAGGTGCTCACCTGTCTCCCTGTGCCAATGTCTGTGTTACTCTCCCCCAGAGGTCAGGTTACACAAGCGAGAAGTCATAAAGAGTTCTTTCAGCCATTCCCCTTTTCAGATTTGGGTCAGCCGGGGTTCCCGATGGCAGCCCGGGACAGAAATTGTCAATTTAAGTTCATGTCCAGTGTCATTGAATGTCCTGATTGCTGTTCCACAGCAAACACTCCGCAAGCTCTGTGTTCACTGCCACATCGCTAGCCAGTGGTTTGAATGTTCCTTCCTTCCTTTGGCAAAAGGTTCTCTGGGTTTTGCAGTTCTGAAATGAAAGAGGGAAAACACTGGCCAGCATGTTGTACAGTAGGCAAGAGATGACTAAAAAGAGGTACTTCCCACTTGAAATTAGGTATATGGGCTGGGGGGGGGAACAGAGACTCCAGCCCTCCCAACTCCCTCAGCCTGGTTCTGGAAAACACTCCAGTAGGCCTCCTGCCCTAGGTTGGGAGCGATCCCCATCCCCCATGACTGTCAAATCCCTGACCTTGTCTAACAAGGTAGATGCCACATCTGATACATAAGCAAAGCAGATTCATAGCATGGAGGCAAAGTGCTGGCAACGCAAGGGAGCTTCTTAATGTTCTCGATCTACATAGAGAAGGCCAGATTCCCCTTGCTGCAGTAAGTATGGATGCTGAGAATGGGTTTGATAGGGTATGGGTGACGTATATGGAGGTGGTGCAACAAAGAGATTTGGGCAGCGTTCTTTGAGTCCTTTAAAAGCCTTACATAGCAGGGTTACAGGCTGTTGTCCTCGTTAATGGGGTGCATTTATTCTTCTTTGACATACATTGTGGTACCTAGTAGGACTGTTCTCAGTCTCCGATTTTGTATAGCATTTTTATTCAGGCTCTTATGTTCTGAAAGAGGATGAGACGAAGGGGGGATATCTGTGAAAGATGTTATCTCAAAATTCATCTTGTATGCAGATTATACTTGCAGGGATCACAATTTCATATTTCAAGCTACTAGCCAGGCACAAAGCATAAAAAGTCACATGCAATCTCAATGCTATGCATATGCATAGCACACCATTTCTTACTCTCCTGTAGTCCATTATCACTAGCCAATGGCTAGTAGCGAGTGTACATTTTGACCCCTCATACCTGTGATTATTTTTGATCTGGTATAATCAACTCTTTGCCTCTTGGAGGTATTAGAGATTCTTGGCAAGGTCTCGAATTGGTAGTTGAATAGATCAAACTCTTGCTGATACCACTGTCTTGTAAAAGGAGCTGATTATAGGGCACCTGATAGTTTATTGGGATAAAGAGGGATCCAGGTCCTTAAGAGCGAACATTATGAGACTTCAAAAACTTACTGTCCAAAAATTGGTGTTGGGTCTGGTGAACACAGTCTCTCAAAGGGGAAAAGGTAGAACCATACTAATAACACTACTTCAAAAAATAATCCATCTTTTTTTACATGATTTCTCTTGACCCTCCCTCTGCAGATATTAACATAGTGTATACGCTGTTTGGTAATTTTATGGGTGGTGAGAGCCAAATATCTCAGTGTCCGTTCCTCAATCCTCATTAAAAATGGGGCTTTCCTTACCAGATGTCAGCAGTTATTGAGCATTTTGCATCAACATTACTACTGTTATGCACGAGTACATGAATGAGCAGTGACTAAACCTTCTACTCAGCCCCACACTACTACTAAACCAGCAATAACACGAATCCTAAAGGTTAAAAAGTACATGCCGAAGGGTATACCTCCTGCCTCCTTTGATATGTGGGAAAAGGGCAGGCCATACTTTTCAGGCAGGGTGTGAGCTGATAGTTGCAATACAAACAATAGTGCCAAATATAAAGAATGTGCAATCGGAACTTGAATGATTTTAATTTGGTTGTTGCATTGATTTTTATTTTTTTAACCCATTCCTGTAGGTGAAACACTGAGAAGTGGGACTCTGGGTTGATTATCAAGGGTATTCGGGCAAAAGGATTTTAGCTGCAATGTCATTCTTCAAGTATGCCTTCAAAACATCTCGGGCGGGGGAAAGTTATGTCAATATTGTCCTTCTGTTTATAAATATATTGCAAGCTCATAGAGCATACTGTTTACACCAGAAGATGGTAAGGACATGCCCGGCATTACATGGCCCTAAATAAGATGAAAATATATATTCCTGTAATATCTAGGATCTTAAACAAAAATGTGCCGACCCAAACGGTGGGGTAATGTATATTTTTGCTTAACCTGCCTTTAATAAAAGTAAATACTGAGGTTGAACCTTTGGTGGCAGTGGGAGATACTGCACCCATGGCATGGCCACAGTCCATACCCATCTAGCACTGAGGGGTATTGCACGCATGCCATAGGTCATGCTGGTTTCCACTGTAGCCAGTGCTTCGGTCATGACGGAAGACCATAGCAAGGGCCCAACATCCATTGGGCATGGGCATCGGCTACTCACTGTAGGTCTGTAAAGGGGACACTACGTTCAGGAAATAGTCGCAGCCTTTGATCTATGTGTAGTGGTCACAAAGCATGGCCACAGGCCAATCTCTTTTGGAGATGTGGCTTGTTACTCATACCCAAAGTGCATGCTCTGGGGTTGTGATTCCTACACTTATGTGGTTGCCCAGTTTTTGTGAGATGCGTATTGCTGCTGCTACTTTAATTTCTGAATAACCAGCACTGAAGCCTAGTAGACTTGAGCTATACTGCCACATACCCGGCCATCATTTGTATTGTATTGCCCACTTCTGTATGTAGTGGCGACCTACAGATAAAATATAATTTTCAGACACTTTCAATGCATGTAAATGTATCTCTTTAACATTTATCATGTTTTTTTCACACTTTTGTTTGTATTTTTCTCAATTACGTTGCCAACTCGTGTATTTGCTTTGACTATTCCTTTAAAAGTCTTACTCTCTTTTGAACTCTGTTTCCTTGTTTTGGTATGTCGCTACTAAGATTTCATGCTTTCCTTAGTAATGATCTGTTGCTTAAACAAAATACTTCTCAAGTGTTGTATTCTTCACCAATTGCTTGCCAACATCCGTTTTGTATTGGGACAGGTTTTTGATTTTAGGACCCTGAATTTAGCCATGATGTTTCTTATTACTACCTACACCACCATTGCATTGAAACTATCTGTTCAGTATAATTGGCTGTAGGTCATTCATGTTCTTTAATAGATAAATCATGTGAAATGTTATCATTGCACTGTGGTAGGGCAGAATCCTAAGTCACCTTTCTGTTTGTTTTGGTGCAGGTGCAGCTAGGACAGGCAGAGATCAAATGCCCTATCACGGAGTGCACTGAACACCTGGAAGAGACGACCATCCTGTACTATCTTCCACATGAAGACATCATCAAATACAAGTACTTCCTGGAACTCGGCCGCATGGACTCCAGCACCAAGCCATGCCCACAATGCAAGCTCTTTACCACTTTGAAGAGGAAGGGCCACATTCCAAACCCTGCCAAAGTGGAGAACAAATTCAAAGTGAGCATGTTCCACCAAGCTGATGATTGCATTTCGCATGCTAGGAGCAAGGGTAGATGGTGTGGAGAGTGCAAGCTTGCTATTGAAATGTCGTCATTTGCTTTTATGCTCTTTAGTCATCAGTAAGACCTAGTGATGTCTTGTCGGTTTTAATAGATGTTCAAACAATATTTTGGTAACTGCTTTATTTGGGCAATGCATACCTATTAATTTTATACCTTTTTGATTTGCCATGGCGGGTGAAAAAAAGTAGATTTTGTTTTTCATGTGTCAATCTTTTGTATTTGTACTAACGCAGCCTATAATGCTAGATCAGCCTACTCCTTGCAGTAAATCTTTTATATAATTATGCTCCTAGAACAGCCTACACGTGTTTCACTTCTAGGTCCATATCCTGTGCCTAATGGTGAGCTTTTTCAAGGCTAGTTTTACTGTCTTATTTGCTATCAAATTATATATATATATATATATATATATATATATATATATATATATTCTGCTTAGATCACATGCTGTGCATAGGCCGACATCTAGTGGAAGCTGCAGAGTATTACAGTTGTTGTTTTAGAAACTCGAAAAGGGACGTCGACAGGGCGTGCCAGTAATACTATCCCTAGTGTGACGTCCACTGTACCCATGATCCCTCACGCGTCGAGGTCCCTCAGATTGTTTTTTTTCCGCCATGCTAGATGGACGCGTATAGCAGAGTTCCTTTTACCGATAAGCCATTGACTTTGTATACTTACGATCGTTTTTCTTTCTATCCTTTCATCGACTGCCATAACACCACGCTGAGGAAAGAGAAAGAATACTGCTGTCGGAGACCATCGCAACGGACCGTATGGCCTTGGAAGGCCGCCCTGGGCCTCGGCCCAGACAGTAGGGAGAGAGGGGGGAGGCCATTGTTAGTAGGCCATTTTAGAGTGCATATTCTCCCCTTCCTACACTTTGTTCGCCCAGCTGCCATCTCCTTAACCCAGAATTATGGAAAACACTCCATTTAAGTTTTGCCCTAAGTGTAACCGTAAATTCCCCTGGGTGGACAAACATTTAGTTTGCAACTTGTGTCTCCCGAGAGACTACATCGAAACATCTTGTCGAGCGTGCAGGCTCTTCAAGCCTAAGACATTGAAGGACCGTTCCACTAAGCGCTGGGCCCACTCCGCCAGGCAACTCGAGGCCATGGAGGTAGAAGGAGCCTTCAGCGATGGCAGCAACCAACACCGCACTTTCGGACGGCAAGGGCACCAGAGTAGATTCAGCTACCCAAGCACAGGCCCCCAACCCCGTAGGACAAGCCGGCGGCCATGTTGTGGGGACTACACCCGGCGGCGGGAGCGCTTCAAGAGCACACACCACAAAACACATAAGCCCCAGTCGACATTCGACAGATGAGTCGAATACTCGACAACGTTCGACACCCCGTGAACGGTCCACGGAGTCCCGATCCTCTGGGCAATCTCGTTCAAGATCACCACACGACAGGGCTAAAATGTCGAAAGACGGAAAGGGCGTCGCATGAAAAACACCTTCCGACGGTCGTTCGTCCACTGATGAAGCCTCGGCCCCCACACTCTAAGTTCGACGTTCTTCATCTAGTAAAACGTCAGGCCCCATAAAGTCCTCTGGGCCCCAGGGTGGGGAAAAACACCATAAGAAATCCTCGAAGACCCCTCATAGGGACAAAAGTCCTACTAGGGACAGGTCTCCACAAAAGGGAATTTTATCCAAGCCCATAGAGAAACCTACTAATGAAGACATGGGTATTCCCGACACTAATCCCAAGTTCAAAGGAATGGTATTCGCAGGATATCGACATAGTTATGCGAAGAATGACCTTTATGGCGAATTTCTTTGAAAAAAATCCAGATTACCTTCAAAGTTTTCAAACCACTCCTCCCACCTCAGCCCCTTCTGGCTCACAACCCTCTTCCTCTCAACATCCCTACTAAGAGGGTTATATGACCCTGCAATAGATCAGAAGACCGGACGATCTTCCATTTGTGGAAACATCTGACCCTCAACTTATAGATGAGGACACAGACCAACTTTATTATGGGGACGATGAGGACCCAGACCAGGAGGCGAACATGTATTCCATAGATTCTCCTATTAATCAGGACCCTTCAGTGGTAGATTCCCCTGTAGACAATCAACCCCTCCTCAACGAAGTCTTAACCAAAGCGGCAGTACACTTCCGCATTCACACACAGGAGGTACAGGAAGACAGAGACTGCTGAACAATTGTTGGGAGACAAAAAGACAGTAGGGCAGTTTATCCCACTGCTAAAATCTGTGCAACGTAGAATCCAACCTTCTTTGGAGGCACCTAATCTCACACGGGCCGTTAACCAGCGTGTGGAAAAACTGTTCAGGCCTGCACCTTCAGACCCCTTTTACATAAGAGGCCAGTTAAAACCAGACTCTTTGGTGGTTACCACCACACGAAAGGGAGCGGGCACACCCCTTGCTGCCTCCGGATAAGGAGAGCAAGAAGATGTATGCAATGGGCCGAAAAGTAGCCTCTTCTGCAGCCTACCAGACAGGAATTGCAAATAATGCTACACTTTTGGCAAGTTACAACTGCCATAAGTGGGAGGAGGTTTCCGCGTTACTCTCATCCGCACCTGAGCCAGTTAAATCTCAATTAGCTCAGGTGGCAGCAGCCGGAAAAGCTGTGTCAAATTCTGACGCCGCAGACAACGCAGGGAGAGTTATCGCATAGGGCACTATTATAAAGAAGCAAGCATGGCTTCCCCAATCAGGCTTCAGGCCAGAAACACAGGCCACCCTAATTAATATTCTAGTGGAACCTGATGTGCTCTTTGGCAAGGCTATAGAAGACGCACTTAAGACAGCAAAGGATGAGTATGACACTAGGTCAGCCCACGGACATGCCCACGGGGCAAAGAGGTAACAGCAATTTTCACCACTTTCGGGGCCAACATTCTCAGAGGGGGATCAGGATACAACCAAGGCCAAGGTTTCTATGGCAACAACCAAGGACAAACTTTTCAGGGCTATCCACGAGGACAACGTAGAGGTCGTGGTAATCTGGGCAGGGGCCCAGCACAAGGTGGCACCCCACCTCGGAGCAAGTGACATTCCGCTCCAGGTACCCTCCCATGCATCTCCAGTAGGGGGACGCATTTCCAACTTCACCCATGCATGGGAGGGTATCACCTCAGACAGATGGGTGCTGTCCACGGTAGCAGGGGGCTACTGCATAGAACTTCTTTAACGTCCTCACGATCACCCCCCCCCCCCCCGAGACAAAAGGTCCACTCAGAGGAACATCAGCGGATCCTTCTAGAAGAAATAAGTGCTTTGATTAAAGATGCCATAGAAGTGGTCCGAGCCAACCAGGTAAACAGGGGTATTCAACTTACTTTCTTGTGCCAAAAAAAATCTACCTATGCGCCCAGTATTAGATTTAAGGCTTGCGAAGTATGTCAAGCCACAAAGGTTCTGCGTGACTACGCTACAAGAGGTAATCCCACTTCTAAAAAAGGGGGATTACATGGCAACACTGGATATGAAAGATGCCTTTTTTCATATTTCAATGTTTCCAACGCACAGAATATTCTTGCGTTTCAAGATGGCGAACCAGCACTACCAATTCAAGGTGCTGCCCTTTGGAGCCTCGGCTCCAAGGGTATTCACCAAGGTACTGTCGGTTTGTGGCAGCACACCTGGGCAGGGAGGAAATCCCAGTTTTAACCTTTGACGACTGGCTCATAACAGGGGAATCACCTCTGATTTGCAGACAAAACATCCAAACAAATATCAACCTTCTCTTTCAATTGGGCTTCTCAATCAACGAGAAAAAAATCAAGCCTAGTGCCAAGCACTTCCAAATAATTCCTACGAGCTATCCTAAACACAGAGGAAGGATTGTTCTTTCGCTCAGAGGAGAGAATGAAGAATTTGTTAAAGCAAATACCACATTAGGCCGGCCGCCAGATAAGGGTGCGCAAAGCAATGCGGTTAATTGGCATGATGGCATCTTGCATATACCTGGTTCCTCATGCGCGTCTGCGCATATGTCCCATACAGGAGTGGTTGGCCAAAAAAATGGTCTCAGGCAAGCGGTCAGTGCGACGATCTAGTGGTCGTTTCGCCAACACTGGTACAAAATCTTTGCTGGTGGACGAGAGAAAACCTGATGAAGGAGAAACCCTTCTGCGACCCACAGATGCAAGCAGTGGTCACAACGGACGCCTCACTGGCAGGGTGGGGGGGGGCTCACTATCGTCACCACACAGCCCAAAGTCTTTGGTTTCACACTGCGCTCAGAACCACATCAATGTTCTGGAACTTCTGGCAGTATTGAAAGCCCTTCAAGCGTTCAAACCCCATTTAACAAACCTGTCAGTGCAGATCCTGATGGACAGCCCCACAGCGATGTTTTATAGCAACAAACGGGGGTTTCGTGCTCTCCAAATCTGTCCAGACTTGCACAGAAAATGTTCCTGTCATCACAACATGTTCCAGGGGGAACTCAAGCTCTAGCAGACTCATTGAGCGGAGATCCCCTACCAGAGGAACACGAGTGGCGTCTACACGAAGAAGTCGTAGAACACACCTTCTCTCAATGGAGTTTTCCAACTATAGACTTATTCGCCACAAGTGAAAATTGTCAATGCCGAGACTTCGCATCCAGTTTTCCCCCAGCCAGGCTCCAAGGGGGACACCCTATGAATGAACTGGTCAGGGAAGTTTACCTACGCTTTCCCCCCCCACCCCCCCGACTCCTCTCAGGAGGAAGGTGGTGAAAAAAGTTACACAAGGAACCGATGACGCTGATCCTTGTTGCTCCTATGTGGGCAAGACAGCCGTGGTATCCACATCTGCGCAGACTGGCGATGTGCGAACCCATCAAACTCCTGTGCCAGTACAACCTATTCACCCAGCACGGAGGACTAACAGTGCACCCACAGCCACTCTATGAACTTGGCAGCATGGCTCCTGAAGTCATAGAGTTCAGACATTTCAATCTCCCACAGAGATGTATGGATATCTTGAAAGAGTCAAGAAAACCGAACACTAGGCACTGTTACTATGATAAATGGAAACAATTCATAATTTGGTGCCAGAATAAGCAAATAAACCCTGTTGACTGTACTCCTTCAGACATTCTAACCTATATGCTCCACTTACTGGATGCAGGGTTAGTGTTTAACTCACTAAAGGTACACTTGGCGGCTTTGTCAGCCTACACCACTTCCCATAACAAGGTCTCATGGTGGAAGGTACCAGTCCGCAAAGCACTTATGGAAGGGGTTAAGAGACTCCACCCTCCAATTTCTAACCCATCGCCAGGTTGGGACCTTAATGTGGTTCTCGCTAAGCTCATGGGATCACCCTTTGACCCTATGCACAAGTCTAGTCTCAAACACCTGACTTACAAGACTGCCTTCTTAGTAGCCATCACTTCCATAAGAAGGGTCAGTGAAATCCAAGCTCTGTCAGTGCTGGATCCTTTCTTTACTATACATAAGGACAAACTGGCTTTACACACTCACCCTAGGCTGTCGCCTAAATTAATTTCCAAATGTCATGATGCCTACCTCCAAGGAGCCAGGTCCGACCCAGCAACCCCAGAGGCAGGCATCATTTCCACCAGGGGAGTGCCAGCGGGCCCAAGCTGGGGCCCTTTGGACGCAGTCCTGGCGCCTTAGGCGCCAGGCTCATGTTGGACCCCTGTCCTGGCGCCTTAGGCGCCAGGCTCATAAAGCTAGACATGTGTTCAAGTGTTTTAATGTGCACTTACCTGATGCAGACCATGCTGCTACATCCAGGCCCTCTTGAGGCCTGAATGGAACTACTTTACCTGTGGGACTACTTTCCACCCGGGTGTGGTCGGGAAAGGATACATACCTGATCGGTGGAAGGATACACACTTGGAACTTCTTCCAAAGCTATTTAAACCACACCCGATCAGCAACTCGCGCTTCGCGTTGTTCTGCTCCTCGCAGCTGGACGCTCACCGTGTCAGCTCCTGAATCTGGACCTCAGGCACGCCGGTCAGTATCCTGGGTCACCTGCAAAGGGAGACAAAAGACCTTACCTGCTAAATCAGCACCACAGAGACATCACACCGACAATCCTGAAAAGGAAGACATTATTTTTAAAAGCATTTTGCTACGATCGCTGCAGCGCTGCATTTCACTCACCTATCCTGGACGCCTCCATCTTCAGCAGCGATCATCCGGATCCACAGCCACTTCCCAGAGCCTAGAGAGAAAAAGACAAGAACAAGGTGAGAGAAGGAAAGGAATAGGAAAAGCTCAGTTTCCTTCTAAGACTTACCTGTTGGGTCATTCCCATTTCATTTCGGGTCTTGCCGCTTCCAGGCATTTTTCCGGACCCCGGCCCCTATGGGGAAAAAAGACAAAGACATTGAATGAGCGAATGCAAAGACATTACCCGAGCGCTCATCCAGAACTTACCTGTCATTTACTGGAACTGCACGTTTCACTTCGGGTCGGCGCCATATCTCCGGCATTCCGAACCCCGGCCCCTAAGGGGAAAAAGACGTAAGCATTAGCGCTTGCTGCAACAAGACAATGAACATTATTATAAAGCTTGGACTTTTGAACTTGCAGCAGAACTTTACAGCGCCTCACCTGAATAGTCAAGCTAACCTGAACTCCCATCAATCCTCAATCCAGCGAAGTAACTGGGTTTCAACGCGCCCCTGCATCAGAAGCAGGATGGAGAGCTCATCCTTCCTGACCCTAAGGTGAGACTTCACGGGGAATCGTGGAAGGGTTTCGTGAGGGGTTGGAAGAGAGTGGGAGGCTTGAGCATAACTCAGTCAGTAGGTAATACTCCCTTTTCACGCACAGGGGAATATTCCTGCGAGCCAGAGAAGCCAGAGTAGAGGGGCCCTTCCTGTCCATCTTCAGAGTCTTGCGCTTCACCATTGAAGAAGCACCAGCACTCGAAGCCAGACCTGCGCCTCTGTGGAAATCAGGTGAGCGTTACACCAAATTCCATGTTAACCAGTCTATTGAGCTACCGGCTTTCTTCCAGGAACCCAAAAGCTCTGATGAGGAAAAACTCCAAACACTAGATGTGAGGAGGGCGGTCCTCTACTACGTAGACGAGAGCAGACCGCTAAGAAAAACAGATCAACTGTTTGTCTACATAGCGCCAGGCAGTGAAGGAGTTTGCATCTCTAAAAATGCAATCTCTAGGTGGGTAGTCGGATGTATCCAATTGTGCTATTCCCTTTCAGATAAAACACTGCCTTTTACGCCAAGGGCCCACTCCACAAGAGGTACTGGAGCCACTCTGGCTTTCATTGCGAATGTCCCCTTAGGCCGTATTTGCAAAGCAGTTACATGGAGCTCTATACATACTTTCACTCAGTACTTCTGCATTGACACTCATTCCAAGACAGATACACAAGTGGGACAAGCGGTTCTAAGACATTTATTCGCTCATGAACCTTTTACATCCCACCTCCTTCCACTGCTTGCTAATCTATGCACAGCATGTGATCTAAACAGATCCCACAAGCCTCAGACGAGATACATTACTCACCGTAATCGAATTTCTGATGCTTGTATTTGCTTAAATTCACATGCGACCCACCCTTCCTCCCCTCGGAGAGAAGGCGCATGGATGCTTATTAGCTTGTCTGATACGCATCTGCTTGGATACAACTGTACTCAAGCTACACCTCATGCTACCTCATGTTAGAAAAATAACAATCTGAGGGACCTCGACGCGTGAGCAATCATGGGTACAGTGGACGTCACACTAGGGATAGTAATATTGGCACGCCCTGTCGACGTCCCTTTTCGAGTTTTGAAAACAACTGTAATACTCTGCTTCCACTAGATGTTGGCCTATGCACAGCATGTGAATCTAAGCAGATACAAGCATCATAAATACGATTACGGTGAGTAATGTATCAAATATACACATTTCAACATTTCGAAAAGGACAGGAGGGAAGAAAAAAAAGAAAAACGTACATAATCATTAATTGATGCCATTTATAAAATAAATTTCATATCGCTCTCATTCACATATATTCTTATATATATATTAAAGACAATAACATTCTCTTTTATGATTGGCTTACTTTTTCAATGAATAGTTTATTTTTGTTTCATGTTTGTAAGTTTGGATTCCAATTTCATGTATATAGAGTGTTTCAGGTACTTGTTTTTGTAAGGTCACCAATTCTTTCTTTACATATCGTCCAATTCTAGGTTTTCTTTACAGTATTGTAAATATTCTAAAATATCTACAATAACATTGTAAGAGGTTTTGTTTTCTTTGTTTTACATCTCCTAACCTAATATTGGACAGAAATTAACAAAATCTCCAACAAATTTAGTACATATTCCTATGAAAATTTAAGTGTCTTGTAAAAATAATTACTCCTACGTCCCTTCCCCTTTCCTCCATACTTATGGTACATTCCTTTGTCCTGTGGAAGCATCCAAAATTTTGCAAACATGTTAGTCCTTCCTCTCTTTCTACGCGGGGCACGGCACACTGCTGTAGCCCCGCCCATCTTGGCTCCGCCATGCGCATCTCCCATCAGTCTTTTTCTCCGCTCGTTCGGGACTGGACGCACTTGCATCTGCGGAAGAATTTCTTCCTTTTTTTCCTCCTCTCAGTCTCTCGCTAGCGATCGCGTAATAGTCTGTCTATGTCGTTTAAATTAGAGTTTCCATATTGTTCCTCGTGTAATCGTCGCTTCGCGAGGGCGGATCCCCATCCTTTGTTTAGAGTGTTTGGGTCCGGATCACCGTTGAGACTCCTGTTTTTATTGTGATTCCCTTTCGGTCCGGGCACTTCGTCGGTTAGAGCAGTGGGAGGAGGTGTTTCGGCATACTCCTCCTTCGCATTTTCAATCTTTCATTGACGAAAAGAAGAAATGCCCGGTAAGTTCTTTACTTTTCAGAGCACCCCGGCCGGGGGACACCTTCCCGGGTTCTTCCTGGGCCGCAAGGAGCGTCGATCGCTCTCACCGGGGCTTGCCCCGAGGTGCCTTCTGGGCCTAATAATTGTACCAGAGTTTTCTCTGAGGGTCTCCGTAAGGGGCCTGTGGATACCGGAGTATGCTCCGAGGCACCTCCTGTGGGGGCTGCTTGTAGACCTAGCTCTGAGTCGTGGGGTACCGGAGCTCGCTCTGAGGCCTCTTTATCTGCTTCCCTCAAAAGTACCAGGGTGCGACCCGAGGCCTCGGCTGGGCTTGGTATTACCGAACGCATGTTCGAGGCCCGCAGTGAAAAGGCTGTGACCGTACTTGGGTCCGAGGTCCCTCGTACTCGTTCTGAGAGGCCTGAGAAAGCCTTATCGGTGAAAGCTGTTTCTCACCGTTCCCGCTCTTGTGGCGACGCCAGAACTGTTGAGGGGGCAAGGAGTGGAAGTTCCTCCTTTACCGGCAGTGCTGAGGTCCTTCCTGTGAAGGCTAGTTTGGCTATTGGTATGTCGCAGAAACATTCCAGGCCACATAGTACTGGCTCAGCTGAGGTTCCTTGTGTAAAGGCTAAAATGAAGACCCCTGATCCACCGACGGGGACCCCTGCCTCACTTCCACAAGTGCCGCATTTCCCCTCAGGTGATGACAAAATGGCAGCCGTTCCCGCCAGGACCAGGGCAGCCATTTTGGGCGCTTCTCCTGCACTACGCCATCGGCCTCAGGTGTGGGGAGCGGTTCTGTAGGTGAAAATAAGGTTGCTTTTGCGCTGCCGTTCCGTCCAGTTTACGACTGGAACGCGCTAAGTCCTTGTCCGTCCTGGTTAAAACCCCTTTTAGAAGCCAGAGACTGTTGTCACAAAGCCGGCCTTCTTCTAGTTTCAGGTTTTCTAGATCGGAAATCCCGCAGAGTGGATACCTCTTTGGGTAATTCTCATTGGAGGCAGCAACGGACTCTGTTTTTCTCCCGCTCCTCAGCCTCCTCCTCGGGTTCAGGTGGTAACACCACTGAAAAACCTGCCAAATGAGGGTTCTCTGCGCTCGCACGAGACCCCGGTGGGAGGAAGCATTGCTTCTCATTGGGAGGAGTGGCAGACCATCACCGAGGACAGGTGGGTCTTGTCAGTCGCTCGGGCGGGCTTCCGCTTACCCTTACCCCACCCTTCAACCCTCCTTTCCAGCAGTCGTGATCGTCCTCCCTGAAAGCCGAGGTTCAGAAACTGCTGGACCTCAGAGCTGTGGAACCCATTCCCCTTGGGGAGCGAAAGGAGGGTTTCTACTCCCGGCTGTTTACGGTTCCCAAACCCAACCAGGCTGGCCTGCGCACCATCCTAGAACTTTCCCAGGTCAATCTTTTCCTACCCCAAGAGAAACTCAAGATGATCACGCCCGGCCAGATTCGGTCCTCCTTGCAGATGGGCGATTGGCTCAGCGGGGTGGACCTTCAGGATGCGTACATGCATATTCTGATCTGGAATCCACACAGGAGATATCTCCGTTTCTCTGTGGGAGAAGAGCACTTCCAGTTTCGAGTGCTTCCTTTTGGCCTCACCTCGGCGCTGCGTGTCTTCACAAAGATGTCAGTGATTGCGGCTTATCTTCGTCTGCAGGGTATACATGTGTATCCGTATTTGGACGACTGGCTATTACGTAGCCCTTGCCCGGTGAAAGCCACGTGCAATCTTCAGTCTCTGCTCCAGCTCCTGTTCCATCTTGGGCTGTCAGTGAACTGGCGGAAATCTTCCATGACGGTTTCGCAGGACTTGATTTTCCTGGGTTTTTGCTGGAATACGATCGACTGCAGTGTACCTGGCCGGGGACAGAATGGCGGATCTGTTGGCCACGTGTTGGATGTTTGCACAGTCGGAGAGCATGCCGGCCTGGTGGTTCCAGAGGCTTCTGGGCCTCATGTGTATTGGCTCCTCCTCTTGCTCGTCTCAAGATGAGGCGGACTCAGATGGTTCTTCAGACTTCTTGGCGTCAGGCTGTGGATCCGGATTCCAAGTTGATAATGATTCTGGCTTCCATGAGAGCGGACCTGGAGTGGTGGTCGTCTCTCAGAAACCTCTTGGTGGGGGCGGGGTTTTCAGGACCCAGTCCCTATGGTAACCATCACGACGGACTCCTCCCTTCTAGGGTGGGGTGCGACGTTGGATCTTCTTAAGGTCTCAGATCTTTGGTCGCCTCAGGAAAAGCTCCTCCACATAAATCATCTGGAGCTTCTGGCGATCTTCCTAGCGCTCAAGGCATTCAGACCGATCATTACCAACAAAGTGGTCCATAGTTGCACGGACAATGTGGTGTCGATGTATTACATCAACAAGCAAGGGGGCACCAAGTCTCCCCCTCTCATGGACCTGTCATCCAGATTTGGGAGTGGGTGGTTTGTCTTGGTGTCTGGCTAGTGGCAGTAAACATTCCAGGCCAGCTGAATGTCACGGCAGATGCCCTCAGTCGGCGGATGATTATCAGCTACGAGTGGGAATTGAAGGCGGAGATCCTCTCATGGATTTTCCTACGTTGGGGCCCTCTGGAAGTGGACCTCTTCGCGACAGCGACAAACAAGAAGCTTCCTCTGTATGCCTCCAGAAACGGGCTAGGAGCCTCCACTCTGGAGGATGCTCTCCAGATTCCATGGCACAACATGAGGGCTTATGCTTTCCTGCCTCTGCCTCTGATTCATCGGACGATTTGCAAGCTGAAGAACACAGTGAACTGTGGTGGCCAACCAGGTTTTGGTTCTCAGAGCTTTAATACCTGTCGGTGTATCCACCGATCAGGTTACCGGTGAGTCCTGATCTTCTTCACTAGGGGTATCAACAGTTGTGGCACCCTTCCCCACAATCGTTCAGCTTGGCGGCATGGTGCCTGAGTTAAGGTCTATAGAACATCTCAACCTGTCTGCGGATAACGTGCGCATTATTCAGGCGCCAGGAAACCCTCGATTAGGTCTCCGTACAGAAGCAAATGGCTCAGGTTCTGTCATTGGTGCTTACATAAACAACTGGACCCAAGGGCGGCTACGATTGACACTGTACTGTCCTTTGTATCCCTCCTATCAATCGGGAATTCACGTTCTGTCATGCAGAACTTATCTTTCGGCGGTCTCTGCCTACCTTTCTACGGACCAATGCTCTTGCTCTGTTTAATGCAGTGGTTAAGAGACATATCACAGGTTTGACACGACTTCACCCCCCGGTTCATAATCCGCACCCGTCGTGGGACCTAAATGTGGTCCTTAAGACGTTGTGCCATAAACCCTTTGAACCGATGGCCACGGTGGACCTCAAGCACCTGTCATGGAAGGTGTCCTTTTTGGTTGCCGTTACCTCAGCGAGGCGTGTGAGTGAGCTCCAGGCTTTGTCAGTGGAGCATCCCTTCTTGGTCTTTCACAAGGATAAGGTGGTCCTACGGACAAACCCTTCTTTCCTGCCAAAGGTGGTCTCTGATTTCCATCTAAATCAATCTCCATGCCGTTTTTTTTTCCGAACCACGCTTCAGAGGCGGAAAGGTTTCGCATTGCCTGGATGTTAGAAGGGCTCTTAAGTTATATCTGGACAGAACATCCGAATTTAGGAGCTCTTCTCAACTGTTGGTAACCTTTGGTAATCCACAAGGTAAGCAGACCTCTATGGCGACTATCTCCAGATGGATCGCTGCCTCCATAACGGAGTCTTACACCGTCCAAGGACTGCAGCCTCCTAAAGGTATTCATGCACACCTGGTGCGGGGCAAGGCAGCCACAGTTTCCTTTCAGAAATATGTCCCCTGGGAGACCATCGCAAAGGCGGCTACTTGGGCCTCCCGATCGGCTTTTTGTAAACCTTGTCTAGACCGGAGCTCCAGATCTGATGCTCAGTTTGGTCAGGCTGGGCTGAAGAACCTTTTATCAGTAAAGGATTTTCCATCCACCCATAGTTCCTGTAAGGAGTGCTTGGGAATCTCCCATAAGTATGGAGAAAAGGGGACGGACGTAGGAGTATAACCAGGTTACTCACCGTAGTGACTCACCGTAGTGACCACCTTACTCCTACTCCATAGTCCCCTTTCCTCCATACGCCCGCCCTCCGTCCCCTCTAATAAGGTTCCTCTGTTATTGCTTAAAGGTCTCTGACCTGGCGATAGAAAGGACTGATGGGCAATGCGCGGGGCAGAGCCGAGATGGGCGGGACTACGGCCGCGTGCCATGCCCCGCATAGAAAGAGAGGAAGGACTAACATTTTTGCAAAATTTTGGATGCTTTTACAAAGTGCTCCGGTCCCGTCCCACAGGACGGGGGAATGTCCCATAAGTATGGAGGAAAGGGGACTACGGATTAGGAGTAAGGTGATCACTACGGTGAGTAACCTGGTTAATTTCAGTTAATCCTCCTCAACAAATGCCAATTCCACTAATACAATTACTAATTAATCAGTACTTTTAGATGCATTACTGAAGGTATGCTTTGCATCAATCTATTGTGTTTTGGTTATCAGGTTTATTTCGACCACCTAGCAATTGGGATACAGTGTGTATATGTATTTTAGCTTTCCCTCATCTTCTGTAGGATGACGCAATATATTGATCTCTTAAGTTATGTTTACTAGGTTTTCTGAGTCTATACATCGTGCTAGATAAACTTTATACTTGTTTGAATCATTCATTCTTCCCTTAAGTTTGGTGTTGCACAGCATGTTGACCATGTGTTCCAGCATTTTCATGTGATTGGCAGCCATTTTGTAGGCTTCTTTTATAGTTTGTTTTAGAAATAAAAGTAGGACTATTCAAAGTCCAAGAATTCATCTCTGCATCTCGCCATCTTGGGATGGTAAACCCCAACAGATGTTACTTAAATGCCCTCTTTTAGTGTTTATCTGTGATTAGTCCCTTTTCATTAATTTATATTCCACATTTTAAAAATATGTAATACTGTTTGCTGATGTATTTCAGGTTTTTCAAAATTACACGATTTAATATTTAATTTTTGAAAGTTATAATATTTGGGGTCATTTAATAACTTTACATATTGTACCTGAAAATATTTTTCCTAGCGCAGAATCATTTCTTGGCACAGACTATTTTAGGCTCTTTTTATAGTCCATTTAAAAAAAAGAAGCAGGACTATTTAAAGTTCAAAAGTTCATCTCTATCCACGATTTCTTCTTTAACCATTAAAAATGCATATCTACGAACATCTAAGATCAGTACATACCAAAGACACAAGACAACAGTTACCGGTATGCGTTAGCTAGTAGTTTTCCAAACTGACATGAAAAAGGTACACAATGAAGCCAAAAGCATTATTACAAGTACACTTGTACACTTAATATTGTGATTGGTTCTATTCTGTTAAACTAACCAAGAATGAGGAACAGAAATATTGGAAGAAAAGTTAAATGTATACTAGATACACTGACATAGCACATTTTGTCATAACATCATACACTCACATAGCGGAAGTGTTATGTCAAATGTTGCTGATACTAATAAGATATAACCACAAGTAATGATGCTATTAACACAACATTTTACCAACAAAGTATTTTATACTTGCATAAAAATGCAGTATGTGCCAATAATTGATTCTGTGCTAAAGAGTTTTTTCTGGTACAATTTGTAATGTTATTGAATATTCAAGTTAAATATTGTAACTTAAAAAAATGTAATTACATTAAATTGTCATTTTGAATGAGTTGAAATGCATCCATAGTGTTACATATTTAAAATTTGGAATATAAATAAATGCTAAGGCACTAATCAAAAATCAACACAGAACAATAAAAAAAAGAACATTTCAGTAACAACATTTGTTGGTTTTTACTATTCGAAGATGGTGAGATGCCTATAGATGAATTTTTGGACTTTGAAAAGCCTTACTTCGAATGGATTGTGTCCTCCCATGTATTCCTTATCTTTGATATTTCCTAATATCCAGCTTGCTGCCTCAAACATTTTTTTTCAGTAGCGGGCACTGTGCGGCCATGACTGGCCGAGTCGATGCCCCTTGGAGGCCTCCGTCTTGACATAGACGTCATCACGGGCATAAGTAGCTCACGCAGCGCCCGTTGCTCAGTTCCATTTTTCTGCGCTCCGCAGCTTCGGTAACGTAACGCTTGGTTCCATGTGATTCTTCGAGTTGCCTGAGAAAATTCTTTGCGTTTTCAACGAGATGGCTTCCTAATCGGCTCAGTTGACTCCTCAGTCCGGTTTTAAAAAATGCAGCAACTGCGCTGCTAAAATGTCCATGACGGACCCGCACAGGATCTGCCTGTGGTGTCTAGGGACAGAACATCCATGCTCAGAGTGTGATAAATGCATGCCGATGACGGCCAAGGCCTTGAGGGAGCGCAGAGGGACTTTGGAGAGAGGTAGGCCTAAATCTATTATCCCGTCCAAACATAAATCATCTGATTCAAGGCCTTAGTCTCCTCTTTCTAAAAAAACGTAAACACTCCTGTTCCCGAAGTGGGTCGCATCACTCCTAGTCTTCGAGGCATGGCAAACGGAGGTGCCATAGATCACCATCCACTTCCTCATCTAGTTCCCCCCAAAGGGTAGTTCGTCCCTCAAAACACAGTACCCCGGCTCATTGGGAGGAATTCAGAGTGAGTATGATGAAGGTTTTCGAGAACGCGGCCTTTCTTCCCTCGAACACCTGGCGATGATACCCCAGACAAAACACTGCGGAAGCACAGAAGCTGTGAGTCCTCGAACCGGCCAGTGGAAACTCCTTGATCGATCTAATCCGTCGAGTGAAAGCCTCCATAAAACACACATGATCGTCGTCATCGATGCCGAAAGAAACCCATACGGCAAGCCCGAAAAGTGCGTCGTCGACGCCCTCTGCGCCAAAATCGATGGAGAAGCTATTGATGCCACGAGCGTTGACCTCCTCGACGCCATTTATCCCAATTCCTCGGATACTGTTGTCGAGGACCTCAACATTAATCTGAAGCTATTGGCAGCTTCGGGGAAGCCTTCCAAACCATCCACAATTTTGTCAAAGCTGTAGACTTCCACATCAACAATGTTGAAACTGTCAGCTCCCATTATGACATCTCTAGCCCCTTAGTCTTCTTTTGAGAAGATTTACACACCACAACCTTGCCAAGACTATTTTGAAACTCTTCCTTCAGTCTATGAAGATGCAGACGAGTCCTCTGAGGAGGAAAGACCAGTTGGTCTTGCATATGGGACACCTTCTGTACCAGAGGAACTCCTATCGTAAGAGCCTTGTATAAAGAACCTGCAGGACACTCTGTGTGAGGCAAGTGGTATTGATACTTCCCCTGAAATCGAATTTGGTAGGGCAGATCCAGAAGATAGACAACTCATGACTAGAGTAATGGAATACATGGGAGGGTCCAGGCCTGCACCTGTTTTTGAACAGGACGATTTAACTGACATACTGGATAAACGACCACTGGACGACCCTATTGTCCCATTTCATAAGGCTCTGGAAAGGAGGGTAACTTCCAACTGGGAAACTCAAGGTTTTCCCGCCAGTGAATACGAGGCTAACGGCCAAATGCAGAGCTTCAACTTCTGACCCTCTATACCTTTTGAAACATCCAACACCAGAAAGCCTGGTAGTACAGGCAGCTACCTCTTCGGGCAAACAAAAGGCCTATCCAACAATTCCACAAGCTAGGAATGACAAAAAATACAACGCCATGGCCAAGAAGGTTTTCTCAGCCGGTAGTATGGTGTTTAAATCTGCTAATGCCACGTGCACGATGGCGAGATTTACCCACACCCTTTGGGACTGTATTTCGATCGCGGCTGAGCACATCCCCAAAGGGGAGGAACGAGATGGTTTCTTGAACATTGTCAAGGATGGGAAGGACGCTATGTGCGAATCCCTCCAGACTGGTCTTGTCTCTGTTGACAGCATCAGCAGAGCCATGGCAGATAGTAGTTATCAGCACATTTGCTTGGTTGCAGAAGTCTGGATTTGCCTCAGACATTCAGTCCTGGATTCTCAACGTGCCCTTTGATGGCACACATCTATTTGGGAATAAAGCTGATGAAAGTTTAGCAAAACTGCAAAATTCCAAGACGGCAGCCAAATCCCTTGGAGCTGCAATAAGGCAAACTGGTGCGCCATGGAGGGGTATGCCCTTTCGCTGCTATTCCGCATTCGGAAAAGGCAGAGGACAGCCAGCTGAAAGAGGTCAAAGACGATTTCCTTGTGGTGGACAGGGTCGAGGTACTAAAACCACAACAGCGGGGGCTGCCTTACCTTCAGCCACTGCATCAGCTGCTCCAAAACCTCTTTGAGGTCTTTGATCACATAACTGCAGTAGTAGGCAGGTTGTCACATCATCTGACATAATGGCAGGCTATTACTTCAGATGCTTGGGCACTGGAAACAGTTACTGCCTACCTTTCGTACAAAAACCTGAGTCATCCACCGGGGAGCAACTCTTTTTGAAGGTTTCGGATCTGCTCCTTATGCTGGAGATTTTAACCCTGTTGGAGAAAGGTGCTATAGAACCAGTACCTGTAGCGGAAAGGAACAAGGGTTGGTACTCTACTTATTTTCTAATTCCAAAGAAGGACAGAGGATTGAGACCCATCTTGGACTTAAGAGAATTGAACAAGTTCCTCAGGAAGGACAAGTTCAAGATGGTAACCCTTTCTCGGATCCTTCACGCCCTCCAGCTTCAGGATTGGATGGCATCATTGGACCTCCAGGATGCTTGCTTTCAAGTGCCTATCTATCCCAAGCACAGACAGCACCTGAGGTTCGCTGTTGGCAACTCACTATCTGTTTCGGGTTCTGTCATTTGGGCTAATCTCCACCTGAGGGTTTTCACCAAGATAATGGCGGTTGTGGCAGCAAGTCTCAGGAGAGGGGGGGATTCATGTCTATCCCTACCTGGACGATTGGCTGATCAGGGCCATTTCCCCAGAACATGCCCTAGATCATCTCGGCTATACTTGCCACTCCTTCGACAGGCTGGGCTTCTCCCTCAACTTCAATAAGTCCCACATGATACCGTCACAAAGACTCCAATTACTCGGAGCAGTCCTGGATGCATACCTGGGAAAAGCCTTGCCACCAGAGGTGAGGGCTCAAGACATTCTGCAGAGTGACAAAATTCCAGAATGCCCAGCATCTTCCGGCCTTCGACTTTCTAAAGTTGCTTGGTCTCATGGCATCCTGCATTTTCCTGGTGCCAGAGGCTCGCCTGAGAATGAGATCTCTCCAGTGGGCTCTCAGGACCCAGTGTTCACAGTTCTCAGGATGGATGTCGGGTCTTCTACTAATCCCAAGCAGAGTCTCACTGGATCTTCAGTGGTGGGCCTGTCGGGAGAATATCTTGAAAGGAGAATCATTTTGGCAACCATGGCCGGAGATAATGTGAGTGATTGACGCCTCACTCACGGGGTGGGGAGCCCATACCAACAATTTTACCATCAGCGGTCGTTGGTCTCCATCAGAGTCCAAACTACACATCAACCTTTTAGAGCTGAGGGCAATCAGACTAGCGCTGAAAGCCTTTCTGCCCTCTGTACGGAGAAAGAATGTCCTGATAATGACGGACAATACAGTGGCCATGTACTACCTCACAAAAGAGATGGTGTAGGGTCACCACCACTGTGCGGAGAGGAAATACAGCTCTGGTTCTGGGCAATACAAGAAGGAATCCCTGTGAGCAGTCCACTTAGCCGGAGAGAAGAACTCAACAGCGGACGCTCTGAGCAGGCCGAGCACAGTCTCCCACGAGTGGGGAACTAGCTCAGGAAGTCCTTAAAAAGATCTTCACCCTTTGGGTAACCCCTCAAGTGGATCTGTTCCTGACCAGTGCGAACCGGAAGTGCAAACTGTTCTGCTCAAGGGAATTTCCCCCGAGAGGAGTTCTAGGAGACGCGTTTGTGGTGGACTGGGAGTTTCCACTTCTCTACGCATTTCCTCCAGTCCCAGTCATTCCTCAGGTTTCAGGACGTTGAGCAGGTTCAGGAAATCCATGATCCTATTTGCCCTGAATTGGGCCAGGAGGATGTGGTAACCGGACCTTCTGGACGTGTCCACCGGCCCTCCGATTCGTCTTCAACCAAGAGAGGACCTTCTCTGGCGAGAGGAGGGTCGGGTTCTACATCTGGATATCGGGACCCTTAGCCTCCACGCATGGTTTCTGAGAGGCTAAAATACAAGGATTGGGACCTCCCGGATGATGTAATGGATGTTTTGCTTTCGGCCAGAAGGCCAGCAACCAAATCCTTATACTGCTGCAGTTGGAATACGTTCTGCAGCTGGTGTAGAGATAAGAATGTTGACCCTTTCTCATGCAATACACCGATGGGGTTATCTATTCTTTTGCACTTGGTAAATCTGGCACTCTAGATTGGTACGATCAAAGGTTATCTAGCAGCGCTTTCCATCTTCAAGCACACTGCAGAGGAAGTCTCTTTTTTTGAAGATTCCTCTAGTAATTAAATTCTTAAAAGGATTAAGTAATGTTTATCCTCTTGACTCCCTTTCAGGTCCCACTGTGGGATCTCAATTTGGTTTTAAACTTTCTAATGGGTGCTCCTTTTGAGCCTCTTCATTCTTTCCCGTTAAGACTTCTTACCTTGAAGACCGTTTTCTAGTAGCTTTAACTACTCCTACGTCCCGTCCCCTTTCCTCCATACTTGTAGGACATCTCTCCGTCCTGTGGGACGGGACCGGAGCACTTTGTAAAAAGCATCAAAATTTTTCCAAAAATGTGTCCCTCCTCTCTTTCCTGCGCTGGGCCCGGCATGCGGCCGTAACCCCGCCCACCTTGCCTCCGCCCCGCGCATCGCCCATCAGTCCTTTTTTCCGCACGATCGGGGCCGGACGCACTTGCATCCTCAGAAGATTTTCTTCCCCGGCTCTCGCTAGCGTTCGTTTACTAGTCTGTCTATGTCTTTTAAATTAGATTTTCCAGACTGTTCATCTTGTCACCGTCGCTTCGCGAGGGCGGATCCCCATACTCTTTGTTTAGAGTGTTCGGTTCCGGATCACCGTTGGGACTCCTGTTTTTACTGCGACTCCCTTTCGGTCCGGGCACTTCAACGTCGGTTGGAGCGGTATGAGGAGGTGTTCCGACGAACTCCTTCTCATTTTCAGGCGTTCATCGACGAGAAGAAGAAACGCCCGGTAAGCTCTTTACTTTTCAGAGCACCCTGACCGGGGGATACCTTCCCAGGTTCCTCTCGGGCCGGGAGGGGCGTTGATCGCTCTGTTACCAGGGTTTGCCCCGAAGTGCCTGTCGGGCCTAATAATTCTACCAGAGTTTTCTCCGAGGGTCTCCGTAAGGGGCCTGTGTACACCGGAGTACGCTCTGAGGCCCCTCCTGTGGGGGCTGTTTGTAGGCCCAGTTCTACTGAGTCGTGGGGTACCAGAGCTTGCTCTGAGGCTTCTCTTTCGGCTTCCCTCAAAAACAAAACCGGGGTGCGCCCCAAGGCCTTGGCTGGGCTTGTGGTTACCGAACGGATGTTAGAGGCCTGTGCCGATGAGGTTTTTACCGGGCCTAGGTCTGAGGTCCCTCGTACAGAGGCTAAGGCTACCAACAGTTCTGAGGGGCCGGGCAAGGCCCTGTCGGTGAAAGTGGTTGCTCACCGTTCCTGCTCTTGTGGTGACACCAGATCTGTTGAGGGGGCAAAGAAGCAAGGTGGTTCTTTTACCGGCAGTGCCGAGGCCCTTCCTTCGAAGGCTCAGTTGGCAGTTGGTATGTCGCAGAAACATTCCAGGCCTCATAGGACCGGCTCTGCCGAGGTTCCTTACGTTAAGGCTAAAATTATGACCCCTGACCCATCGACGGGGACCCCTGCCTCAAGTGCCGCAGTTCCCCTCAGATGAGGACAAAATGACGGCCGTTCCCGCCACGACCACGGTGGCCATTTTAGGTACTACCCCTATAACTACGACATCGGCCCCTGGTGTAGGGTTCGGTCCTTTGGGTGAACCTAAGGTCCCTTGTGCGAATCCTTACCGGCCGGTTTATGATTGGAACGCCCTTATGCCTCTTCCGCACAATGTTTCGTTGCCCGCGGGGGCGGCTCCTTTGATTTATGTGGATACGTCGGTGGAGGGGCCGGTGTGGCACCCTTCTCCGTTACGTCCCTGGATTTGTCCACCTCATGAGAGGCCTCCTCAGGTTCCGAAACAATCTCCTGAGGACACCTTTTTCGGTAAATTTCAAGCGCTTATGCGCACCGACCCCATGAGGGAATATTTCAAAGGGCTTTTCATGGAGATATGTCCACCTACGCCTCCGGCTCCACCTGTTCCTCCGGTGGTTCCGCCGGCGCCTCACTTGCCCGTGGTGCCTCCCCCTGCTCTTCCGCCTTTGCCACCATTGTCCCCAGTGGACAAGGCAGTGCCTGTCACGGCTCAGCAGGATCCTGACCTGTCAGATGACCCTCAAGTCGATCAGGACAACGAGGACCTTCCTCGCACTATCAGAGCCTTTCATGAACGGGTACTGGACATGATGAGTTTCTTAGATGTTCCGGTGCCCGAGGCACCCGCTCCGCAGGAGGGCGTGCTTTCTGGGGTGTTCACCTTGTCTCCTTTGGAGCGTACCGGCCTGTTCCTGCAGAAGGACGTTCTGGCCGAGGTCCGAAGAGTTTGGGAAAAGCCACACTCTGGACTTTTTGTCAATAAAAAGATTTACGTGAGGTACAGGCTGCATTCTTCGGAAGAAGTGGCCTTGTCGTCTTGTCTGCCTCCCTCCTCCACAGTGGTGGCTGCGGCTACGTTGCAATCCAGACCTGCAGCATCCTCTTCCGCGACTGCTACTCGGGTCTTGGGAAAGGAGGACAAGCTCCTGGACTCCCTAGGGAGGAAATCTTTGCCAATTCGGCATTGCAGCTCAGGCAGGCCAATGCAGAATTGATTTTGGCGGGAGCTAACATGCGGATGTGGAAAGGTCTGTCGGAGTTTGAGGAGCACATTCCGATCGAGAAGTTGGAAGACTTCAGAGGTGGCCTTTCCAATGCCAGGGTCTTGGCCCAGGATCTCCTAGAGGCTGCGGCTCATCACGTAGACATCTCGGCTCGGGACCTGATGCTTGGGGTTGATACCCCGCGGCAAGCGTGGCTGCATGCCACTAAGTTTTCGAAGGAAGTGCAAGACAAGGTACTGGACCTTCCATTCGATGGTAAGGAGCTTTTTCACTCTTCTACTGATGTACAGCTCACCAAAACCAAGGATAGCACTCGGATGGCTAAATCATTGTCGGTTCTGGTTAAAGCTCCTTTCAAATCCCAGAGACTGTTGTCGCAAAGTCGACCTTCCTCTGGTTTTAGGGGCTTCCTCGACCGCAAATCTCGCAGAGTGGATACTCCTGCGGCGAATAACCGCTGTAGACAACAGCGTATGCGGTTTTTCTCCTGCTCCTCATCAGGTTCAGGTGGCACCGCCACCGATAAGCCTGCCAAATGAGGGGTTTCCGCGCTCGCACGAGACCCCGGTGGGAGAACACATTGCGTCTCATTGGGAGGCGTGGCAGACCATCACAGAAGACAGATGGGTCTTGTCAGTCGCTCAAGTGGGCTTCCGCTTACCTTTACCCCCCTACCCCACCCCTCAACCCTCCTTTTCAGCTGTCGGGCTCACCCTCCCTCAAGGCCGAGGTTCAGAAACTTCTGGACCTCAGAGCTGTGGAACACGTTCCCCTTGGGGAGCGAGGAGAGGGCTTCTACTCCCGGCTGTTTACGGTGCCGAAACCCAACCAGGCTGGCCTGCACAGCATCCTAGACCTTTCCCAGTTCAATCTTTTCCTACCCCAAGAGAAATTCAAAATGATTCCGTCTGGCCAGTTTCGCTCCTCTTTGTAGATGGGCGATTGGCTCAGTGTGGTGGATCTTCAGGATGCGTACATGCATATCCTGATTTGGAATCCACACAGGAGATACCTCTGCTTCTCTTTGGGAGAGGAGCACTTCCAGTTTCGGTGATTCCTTTTGGCCTCAGCTCGGCGCCGCGTGTCTTCACGAAGATGATGTCGGTGATTGCGGCCTATTTTCGTCTCCAGGGTATCCATGTGTATCCTTATTTGGACGACTGGCTCTTACGCAGCCCTTGTCCGTTGGCAGCAGCGGGCAACCTCCAGTCTCTCCTTCAGCTCCTGTTCCATCTTGGGCTGTCAGTGAACTGGCGGAAATCCTCCATGACGGTCTCACAGGACCTGATCTTCCTGGGTTTTCGTTGGAACACGATCGACTGCCGAGTGTATCTGACCGGGGACAGAATGGCAGATCTGTTGGCCACGTGTCAGATGTTTGCGCAGTCGGAGAGCATGTCGGCCTGGTGGTTCCAGAGGCTTCTGGGCCCCATGGCCTCGTGTGTACTGGCTCTTCCTCTTGCTCGTCTCAAAATGAGACGGACCCAGATGGCTCTTTGGAGTTCTTGGCGTCAGGTTGTGGACCCGGATTCCAAGCGGATAATGATTCCGGATTCCATGAGAGTGGACCTGGACTGATGGTCATCTCTCAGGAACCTGTCGGTGGGCATGGGGTTTCAGGACCCAGCACCCATGGTGACGATCACGACGGATTCCTCCCTTTTGGGCTGGGGTGTGACGTTAGATCTTCTTCAGGTCTCGGACCTCTGGTCGCCTCAGGACAAGCTCCTGCACATAAATCATTTGGAGCTTCTGGCGATCTTTCTGGCGCTCAAGGCGTTCAGACCGCTCATTGTCAACAAGGTGGTCTGCATAAGAACGGACAATGTGGTATCAATGTATTACATAAACAAGCAAGGGGGAACAAAGTCTCCCCCTCTCGTGGACCTGTCCATCCAGATTTGGGAGTGGGCCGTGCTTCATGGGGTCTGGCTGCTTGCAGTGCACATCCCGGGCCAGCTGAATGTCACAGCGGATGCCCTCAGCCGGCGGACAGTGGTCAGCTACGAGTGGGAGTTGAAGGCGGAGGTCCTCTCATGGATTTTCTCGCGTTGGGGCACACCGGAGGTGGACCTCTTCGCCACAGCGGTATACAAGAAGCTTCCTCAGTACGCCTCCAGTGGGGGGCTGGGAGCCTCCTCTCTGGGGGATGCTCTCGAGATTCCATGGCACAACATGAGAGCTTACGCCTTCCCGCCTCTGCTTCTAGTTCATCGAGCAATTCGGAAGTTGAACTCCGTGAACTGTTCTCTTCTACTGATAGCCCCGTGGTGGCCGGCCAGGTTTTGGTTCTCAGAACTTCAACACCTGTCGGTGTATCCGCCGATCAGGTTACCAGTAACTCCCAATCTCCTTCACCAAGGGGAACAGATGTGGCACCCCTCCCCACAATCGCTCAGCTTGGCGGCATGGTGCCAGAGTTCAAGTCTTTAGAGCATTTGAGTTTGTCTGCAGATAACATGCTCATTATCCAGGCAGCCAGGAAACCCTCGACCAGATCTCAATACAAGAGTAAATGGCTCAGGTTCTGTCTTTGGTGTTTGGAGAAAGAGTTGGATCTGAGGGGGGGCAACGATTGACACAGTGCTGTCCTTCGTATCCTCCCTAGCAGAGTCAGGGGTTCATGTTCTGTCTTGCAGGACTTATCTCTCAGCGGTTTCCGCTTACCTTTCTACAGACCTGTGTTCTTATTCTCTAACTAACCCGGTGTTGAAGAGACATTTTGCTGGCTTGACACGCCTCTTCCCCTCCGGTTCGTAGTCCGCACCCGCCTTGGGATCTAAATGTAGTCCTGACGGCGCTGTGCCATAAACCCTTTGAGCCAATGGCTACGGTTGACCTCAAGTACGTGTCCTGGAAAGTGTCCTTTCTGGTCGCTGTTACGTCAGCGAGGAGAGTGAGTAAGCTCCATGCATTTTCGGTGGAGCATCCTTTCTTGGTCTTTCACAAGGACGAGGTAGTCCTTCGGACAAACCCGGCTTTCCTACCGAAGGTAGTGACCGAATTCCATCGGAGTCAGTCGATCTCCCTTCCGGTCTTTTTTCCGAACCCTGCCTCAGAAGCTGAAAGGGTTCTACACTGTCTTGACGTCCGAAGAGCTCTTAAGTTCTACCTGGACAGGACTTCCGAGCTTCGGAGTTCTTTTCAACTTTTTGTGACCTTCGGTAACCCTCAGGGCAGGCTGGCGTCTAAGGCATCTATTTCCAGATGGATTGCCGCCTGCATCACGGAGTCTTTCATCGTCCAAAAGCTGAAACCTCCTAAAGGTATCCATGCACACCTGGTGCGGGGCAAGGCAGCCGCGGTTGCTTTTCAGAAATATGTTCCCTGGGAGTCCATCGCTAAGGCAGCTACTTGGGCCTCCCCATGTGCTTTCTGTAAGCATTACTCCCTCGATATGAGCTCTAGAGCTGACACTCAGTTTGGTCAGGCTGTGCTAAAGAACCTGTTTCAGTAAGGGGTATGTCCATCCACCCATAGTTCCTGTAAGGAGTGCTTGGGAATCTCCCACAAGTATGGAGGAAAGGGGACGGGTCGTAGGAGTATTACCAGGTTACTCACCGTAGTGACCACCTTACTCCTAGTTCATAGTCCCCTTTCCTCCATGCGCCCGCCCGCCGTCCCCTCTAATAAGGCTCCTCTGTTATTGCTAATGGGTCTTTGACCCTGCGATAAAAAAGGACTGATGGGCGATGCGCGGGGTGGAGCCAAGGTGGGCGGGGTTACGGCCGCGTGCCGGGCCCAGCGCAGGAAAGAGCGGAGGGACACATTTTTGGAAAAATGTGGATGCTTTTTACAAAGTGCTCCGGTCCCGTCCCACAGGACGGAGAGATTTCCTACAAGTATGGAGGAAAGGGGACTATGGACTAGGAGTAAGGTGGTCACTATGGTGAGTAACCTGGTAAATCTGCCCGAAGGGTGAGTCGGCTACAGGCTTTATCCTGCAAGCCTCCTCATAATGTTTTTCTTAAAGACAGAGTACTATTGAAAGTGAAGCCTAACTTTCTACCTAAGGCTGTTTCTGAATTTCACATCATCCAGAAAATAACCTTGCCGTCCTTTTATCCTCTGCCACAACCGGGGAAAGAGGAAGAAAGGCTTCACATACTCGACCATAGGCGTGAACTGGGTTTCTACATTACCAGATTAGCAAAACTGAGACTGAATGATCAGTTGTTTGTGGGCTATACAGGGCATAAACTGGGTCTATCAATCACCAAACAAACCATCTCTAGATGGATTATTTGAACAATTTCAGAATGCTACAAACTGGCTGCTAAAGACCCCCCCCCAGATCATTTAAGGACTCACTCGACAAGGGGCATCCAATAAAGGATATTTGTACAGCTGCCACATGGTCGTCTGCACACATCTTTAGGAAATACTACAGTCTGGATTCCTCTACTAGCCAATAGTCTGTTTTTGGAAAGGCAGTACTGCACTCTATGCTTTCTTGATTGACTTCAATTTTACTCCCTTCTCTGAATAATCTAACCGCGTTGGGAGTGTATCAAAGATGAGGAATACGTGGGAGGACACAATCCATTCGAAGAACAAGTTACTTACCCATGTTAAAGGTATTTTGACTGGATGTTCCTCCCAACGTATTCCTTTTTTTTTTTTTAAACAATTTTATTGCATTTTCAACAAACAAAACCAATACAAACCAAATACGCAGTGCAAATATCAATAGTGCAATTTTCTCATTGTTCATTACCCAGCTTTGGTCACTGCTCCCCTTGTCCCACTCCCCCTTACGAGCCTATTAATTCCATTCACTCTGTATCTGCACCGCGTGGTGGGGTTTGATTTTCAGTGGATTCTGTCAGATCTTGTATCGTTCCAAACAGTTCCGCTACCAAGTTTCCATGCCATCAGGGTTCCCACCTCTTCTTCTCCCCCTATGTTACTTGCCTCCAGCCATACCATAGTCTCCGCCTCCGCCCACTTCTGCAACTCGTTCCACCACCTCTCCAGCCGTGGCCTATGACAAGCCTTCCATCCCATGGCAATCCTCCTTTTTGCGAGCACATATGCTAAATCCTTCAGTTTGTTGACATGCTTCTGTTTCTGCGACCTGGGGAACCCCCCCAGTAAGCAGGCCCAGACTGAGTCTATGACAATAGTGACCCCCTTTTCCGCTAGTTTCCCCGCTACTTCGCTCCAAAAGCGCTCAATCACCTGGCAGGACCAGAACATATGTACCAGATCAGCCTGTTCTTCATCACATTTGGAACATGCTTGTCTACCGGCATTTTCAAACCTCGATATCCTCAGGGGTGTCATGTAAACCCTGTGTGTAATTTATAATTGTATCTGTTTCAATCTAGCGTTTCTTGACATCTTTCTATGGTACCCCAGGGCACGCTCCCACATCCCGTCCTCTATCGGGGCTCCCACCTCCGCTTCCCAGTCTAGTCTCAGTTGCGTTAGTTCTTTCCCAACCTTGGACGTCATAATTTCATATAATCTATAAATCTCATGCCCTCCTTCTGTTAAATCATATATCATGTCTACGGTAACATCTGGCTCTTCCTCCAGTACTGTCTCAGGCCACGTTTTCTTAATTTCCTGCACCAATCTATGATATGTTATATACTGACCCACGTGTAACCCCACTTCCTCACCTAGCTCTTCGAAGTTTGATAGTCCCCTCCCGCCAGACATCTCCCATAGTTGCCAACCCCACCGATTCCCAGTGGTTCCTAATTATCATTCGTAGCTGCTCATCCCCTCCAGCCAGCGCAACCAGCTGTATCTGCGGGGAGCACGGGACTGGGTTTTCCATCATTCGGCATGCTCGGCGCCAGATCCTCCACCCAAGCACCATCATCTCAGGACGTGCCTTCATTTCTGTCTTGGGCAGCCAAATTATCTCTCAAATAAAGTGGGGCACAGTGTACTCTAAACAACCTGGATTCAGGAGTTGCTTCGTCTGAGAGACATTTAGCGATGTATTGCAATTGGCTCGCTACATAGTAGACCTCATAGTTAGGGAGCCTTATTCCCCCTTTTTCGTAAAAGTTCTGCAACTTCCATAGTGCCACCCTATTCCTGGTACCCTGCCACAGGAAATCCCTGCACATGCCGTTCAGCTTGGTGAAAAACTTCCTAGGTATGAGGTATGGGATGTTCCCAAAATAATGCAGAAGCCTGGGTAAGACCACCATCTTGAGCATTGCACTTCGCCCCATCATCGCTAGAGGCAGCTTCACCCAAAATGTCATACTCTTTTCAATTTTCGCTATGGCTACCTCAGTGTTATGCCTATGTTCTTTTTCCACCGTATGGTACACATCTATCCCAAGGTACCGAAAAGTACCAACAGCCCAAGGAGCTTGCAGCACCGGCAACTGCCCGATAGAGATCCCCTTATAACTATCTAGCAGGAAAATAATAGACTTCTGAGGGTTCACCGCTATGCCAGACAGCCCCGCATACCTATCCATAACCTCCAGGATGTATTGGAGATTCTCCTCCGGGTACTTCAGGTACAGCAGTAAATCATCCGCATACAAGGAGATCAGGTGTCGTTCCCCTCCCACCTTGATGCCTATTGTATCGTACTGTAGTCTGGGGTATATAGCCAAAGGCTCTAAAGCTAATATGTATAACATAGGGGACCATGGGCACCCTTGTCTGGTACCTCTGCCTAGTTGCCATCTCTCGGAAATCACGGCTCCTGTTTTGACTCTGGCCAACGGTTCACTATATATCATCTTTGCCCATCTTATGTATCCAGGCCCCATTCCATAGCTCACCAAGGCTGCCAGCAGCTATGGCCATTTGACAGAATCAAAGGCCTTCACCGCGTCTAGGGACACTATTGCCATTTCACCCTCGTTCTTGCTCGCCATTCGACAACCTGATGGAGTCGTCTCTGATTATGAGGTATGTTCCTATTCAGGGTGTATTAGTTTGCCAATGACTCTTCGCAGTCTGCTTGCCAAGACAGCTGTCAGTATTTTGCTGTCCTGATTCAGCATTGATAGTGGTCTGTAGGAGCCACAGCTATATCCAGGCTTGTTGGGCTTGGGAAGCGGTATTATGATTGCTTCTCTAAGTGACTCTGGCAGCCGTCCCATCTGAAACGCTTCGTTTAGCATATCTAACATCGGGGGGAGCACTTCTGCTTTATACACTTTATAAAACTCACTTGGAAACCCGTCCGCCCCTGGGGTCTTACTAGTATGTAGCTGTCTCACCACGTCTCACCACTTCTTCTAACTCCTCTAAGGTAATGGGTGCATCCAGTTCCTCTCTTTCTTTGGCACTTATTGTGGGCAGACCTAGGTCTTCTAGTGTTTCTTTTATTTCCTCATAACTGCTTCTCGCCACATCCCCGTATAGTTCCCTGTAGTAATTTGCAAACTCCTGATTAACTCCCTCCTGGGTGTCAGCTACACTGCCATCTTCTCTTGTTATTGTCCTAATGGTAGGTCTAAGGGTTTCGCTCTTGTATAACCATGCCAAAAGCCTTCCTGTTTTATCTCCTCCTGCATGCTGTCTCTCTACATATTTCTTATAATTGAGGTTACACAGCCTATCCCATTGCTCCGCACATATCGGTTGCAATTTAAGTATCAGCTCTGTGTCTATTCCAGTATCATCATTCTCTCTCTGTGCTTTTTCCAGCTCCCTTTCTGCTTCATGTAGATCGGTCAGGATTCCTCCTTGCAGGCTTTTAGATTTTGCTATGGCTACGCCCGCAACACCACCTTAAAAGCTTCCCATAGCGTGCTCGCTGAGTCCACGCTACCCGTATTCACCTCAAAGTAGTTCATGATCTCCTCCCTTATACCTTCCCTAAAAAGGGGATCTTTAAGCGCCTCTGCTCGGATCGCCATGTTGGGATCCTCGCTCTTGGGGGGCAGTATTGCCAGCCAACAACTAGAGGCGAGTGGTCTGACGAGACCCTCGCTTTATATTCTGCCTGCACCGTTTCCATCATTATTTCCGACGTGGCAAAGACATAGGCCCTCATTACAACTGAGGTGCTAAGTGCACCAACTTTACCACCATGGTGTAAACTATGTTTACACCATGGTGGATGGCGGATTTACCGCCCCATTACAAGGTGAGTGGGGCGGTAAATCCCCATTTCCCATTTTCCCTTCCCCATTCCCATTTTTGCCCCATAGGGCATAATGGGAGTGGGGAAGGCGCTAATTACGGCACCGTAAATTACGGTGCTGTAATTAGCACCAAGGTGCCTTAGCACCATGGAACTTAACGCCTGCAAAAAGCAGGCGTTAAGGTGGGAATCAGGCGTTAAGGGTTAACGGTGGCGTTAACCCTTAACGCCTGAGTTGTAATGAGGGCCATAGTCCAGTCTCGTATGCAACTGTTGTGGGGCAGAATAGTGGGAGTACTGTCTTACTGGGAGTGCTTCATTCTCCACACATCCTCCAGACCAAAGTCGTCTAGTAGTCTCTGCAGTGCTCTTGCCGCCGGGGCAAATTTATCCAATTTCCAGTCTGATCTGTCCACCCTGGGGTTTAGTACACAGTTGAAATCCCCACCCCAGATCACCGCACTTCCCATAAACATGCTTAGATTAGTACTCAAGGTTCTAAAATATGTTGCTGTATTCTGATTGGGTGCGTATGTATTCACTATACTTATCTCCCTATTCTCCACCAATCACCTCAGTATGACCATTCTCCCATCCGCTTCCGCAGTTTCCTGCAACAAGTGAAGGGGGACATGCAGCGCCATCCAGATGAGCACTCCTCTAGCATAGGCAGAATATGTCGAGCCCGCCACGACCCCTTTCCATTTTTTCATAACCGTTCCCAGCTTTTCCCGTGTCCGATGAGTCTCTTGTAGCGGCGCAATATCTATCTTTTGTCTGCGCAGGTATAACATAACCTTGTTTCTTTTTAAATAGCTGTTGAGGCCCCTGACATTCCATGTGATTATCTTAAGGTCCCCCATGGCTTGTTATAGTTCCCATTCCCCCCCCATCGGTGCAGTCCAGTTCTCGTTTCTGTTCCTGTCTATATAGGCTTGTTCCCCGGTTCAAACTTCCCCCATCTACAAACACATCAAACACCCATCCCTCTCTCCTCCCGCCACCCTTCCCTTCCCCAAGACCCTTTCTCTCCCCTCCCATCCCCAACATCACCCCCCCTCAACTGTTGCCCAGCTCCATCCCTGGATCTCAGGCACCCCCGCATCTAGCTCTTTCTGGCTACCGTCTGTACTCGAAGCTCCGCAGGGTGAGGTCGCCCTAGTGGCTAACCTGCTACCACTACTACTATTACTTGGGGGGGGGGGGGGGGGGGGGGGGGGTTGCGTCCAACCGCTCCTATTTTCTATAGTTCAAACGCACTTTGCTATACATTTTGCGCATGTATACGCGCTACTATATTCAAGTCTTTTGAGTTCGGCACAGTCAATGGTGTCCTCGCTGAATATCAACTTTGCCCAGACATACCCCTTAATCATAATCACTATTATTATTTCTGCTGGGGTACCCTCTTTGCGTCACATCAATATACATGCAATGTCCCCATCACTTATCGTGTTCCTCTCGAGCTTGCTCCGCATCTCGTTCCGGACAACCCTGAAGGTCTAGCCATGTCGTTGCTTCTTGGGGGTGTCAAAAAAATACATCTTGCTTTTGTGCAGCACTTTCAATTTCGCAGGGTATAGAAGCATGTATTTTATTCCTGCCATGCATAACCTCCTTTTGATTGCCACATAACTGTACCTCTCCCTCTGGACCAACATTGTATAATCCAGATACGCTGTGATGGTGCATGAAGCCCTTTCAATTGTTCCTCCTTTGCGAAGTACTCCAATATCTTCTTGCGATCTTTGTAGTTCAGTATTTTTGCGATTATTGCCGGGGGGGGGGGCGGCCGGCTTCGCTTTCTCATAAGGGCTCTATGTGCACGCTCCACTGCAAATCCTTGCAAAAGTTTTTTGGCCCCTATTTCTTGTAAGAGTAAGTTCTCAACGTAGTCTGTAGGGTCTTGGCCTTCCTCCACCTCCGGCAGGCCGACCACGCAGATGTTGTTCCTCCTCGTTCTCCCTTTCGCTTCCTCCGCACGATTCTCCAGGTTAGTTACCTGCTGCTTTAGTACATGGACCTCCTTTGCATTGTTGGCGCTAGTATCCGAGTTGGTTTTCACCGCACTCTCCAGGCTGCTTGTTCTCTCTGCCAACGCCCTAACATCTTGTCGTAGTAGGGTGACGTCAATGCCTACTGCGTCTATCTTGGCCTCCAGGGAAGTGAGCAGGTCTGCCATCGCTGACCCCCATGAGTCTCTCAGCTCCGTGATAGCAGATAAAATCTGATGGTTTTCCGTTGCTACGGTGCTCTCCGCCGGTGCTTTCACACCCTTGGGCGCTGTGGTCGCTGGAGATAATTGCGTCTTGGCGAATGCTTCCATTGTGGATCGTTTGTTCTTGTTCTTGCTCATGGCCCCTCGCCCAGTCATCTTGCGGCCTCAGTTTGTGTCTGAGGTTGCTTGGTCTCAGATGTGTCGATCTTGGTCCCCTGATTTGATGCGGCCCCAGTGTAGCATTTTAGGTCTGGGACAATTGTTCAGAAAAACCTCTATTTAAGCTTGTGTTTGCTGGGTTATTTCTCGAGTGGGTTGTGTCCTCCCACGTTTCAGCCTATCTTATTGCGTCATGGGAAGCACTCTTTTTTTCTGTCTTGTTCACCTGGCTTTTTGGCCTGTGCGCACACTGTGCATAGCTGCCTGTATCCTCAGCAGTCTTGTTTACTTCTTTATAAGCTTGAATCCACCCACCATGCCGTGCCTTTCTGTGGTGGCATCCATTTTGTGACTCTGCGACCTCCCCAGGGTCATATGCTGGTCTACAACTGCTGGTCTACAACTACCACGCGTGCCCCCAGCTCCCAATGCTGCAAACTCTTTTATCCTTAAGAGAGCAAGATCACTACCGTCAATGCCAGCCCAGCGGTATCAAAATGTCATCCAGTGGCCGTTATTGCTAGATGCGCAATTACACGTACTGGCTGCTGAAATTGTTGATGAGCCTTCTGCATCAACTGCCCCTTCTGCTTAAGCACAATGCTCTGCTTCCAGCTCGGTGCTCACAAGCTGTTATTGTTGCCTCACGCTCCCTCTACAATGTTATAAGGAGTTCGGGCACGCGCTGTTCTCACAACAGAAGGCTTCAGACGGCCGCTCCAGCCGATCTTTGTTCTGCGGCGCCGGCCGCATCTGCCTCGTGCGGCACGCCCCCGCTGGTGAAACACTCGGGGGGGGGGGGGGGGGGGGGGGGGGCCTTGCTCGCGCATTGGTATTCAGTAAGATCTCCGCTCCTGGGCTTGCCGCACTCTGCTGCTCAGCGACCGGGTGTTATAACAGATGGTTGCTACGCCAGGCGCCCCGTTCGATTCGAGCTCCTCAGTCACTGTTCGCAGGCTGCCGCTCAAGCTGCTGAAGCCATTTGATCTCCCTCTCCAAGGCTTACTACACAATGTGGCACATCGCAGAATGTTATTTCAAGGATCGGATGATCCGCCGGGCACCACATCAGATGCTAGCTTTACGAGCGCTTTTGTCAGTGGCTGCTCGCGCTACTGTATCTTTTTGAGCCACCTCTCCCAGGCTCACCGCACACTGCAGCTCGTCGCATGTTATTTCACGGATTAAATGTTCCGCTCAGCTCCCCGTCTGAAGCGAGCCCTTCGTTCACTGCTGGCAGCCTGGCTCAGTGATTCCGGCGGTCGGGGGACCCAATGCCTTTGTTAGCCGCCATTTTGTGGGACTACGTGTTCCCCACTGCAAACACAAAAGAGCTCATATCTTGGGCGTTCTTGACGCAAATTACTATTCCTTTGCTGTTATGACTGGGAACAAGTTCCAACACCTCCGCTCACGTTTCCAGGAACTTTCCAGTCTGTTTAAGTGCTTCAACAGGGATCGTCGTCAGATCAATAGGAGCAGCCACTCCAGAGCACGTCCTACTCCATGGCAGGCTGGCCACGCCCCCCCTCCCAACGTATTCCTTATCAGAAATTCTGTTTATTAAAATACGTATATACAATATACCCTTTCTGGTTGATAGGTGGTGGGGAAAAAAACCTGATGAGAGCCAAAAGCATACCTTCAGTAATACATCACGGGGTACTGATGAATGAGTCATTGTATCAGTGGAACTGAAATTTGTTGATGAGTATTACCTGAAATGATATTTTACGAGACGCATTAGCTTATTGTCATAGGAAGATCTACCAAATTGGTTGAAAAGAAAAGGGATTTTGCTAAATCTTGTGCAAAATTGTTGTTTACGAGACACACTACAAAGAAAGCGTACAATTTCTTACAAGGTAATTGTGGATCTTTTATAATACCGTACTATAAAGAATATCTATAATTGGATTATATATAGAGAAAACATTGTTGACATTACAAAAATAAGTACTTGTGCTCTCTTTATACTTGCAATTGGAATCCAAACGTACATACATGAAATAAACTATTAATTGAGAGTAATGCAATCATAAAAGAGAATGTTTTTGTGAGTTTCAATATAAATGAGTATGAGAAATATGACATTTATTTTATAATGGCATCAATGAAATATATTATTACTATGGTTAAAAAATAGCAAATATAAAGAAGACAGTAAAATTAGTTCGAGGGGATTGGGTCCTCCGACGTATTCCATATCTATGACATGTAATCACCACAGCTGTGCTGCTTCGGAAACTTTTTCGGCGTCCTGCGTCGGCGTCCTCCTCCGACGTCATCCGATGAGATAAGTAGGACGCACGACGCCCATAGCCTCAGTTCCGTTTTTTCCGCGAACGTGTTGCTTCGTGTTTCTCGGTTTGAACGCCTCGACTCTTTGGAGTTCTGTTCTTCTCGGTTCTTCGAACCTGTTCGTTTGTGTTAATCCTTCTGAAGATGTCTTCTACTTCGTCTTCGACCCCGCGTCCGGGTTTCAAGAAGTGCGGGGAGTGTGGGTCCAAGATGTCGGTGACGGACTCGCACGACGCCTGCCTCTGGTGCCTCGGGGAGGCCCACGACACGGATGACTGTATCGACTGCCAGTCGCTCACGTCCAAAGCCTTATGCGAACGTAAGAAGAAGTTGTCGGTAGGTCGGGTGTCCAAGCCCCGGAAGTCGAAGTCTGCGGGGCTTTCGACGGATGATTCGAGGGGTGACTCTCCGTGTCATCGTCGGAAGTCTTGTGGGTCTCCTTCTAGGAGTCGGTCTCGCCACTCCTCTGCCTCTTCGAGGCATTCTCGGAAGCGCCGACATCGGTCGTCTTCCAGGTCCTCTTCGGAGGGCTCTGCCCGGCACGTCGCTTACCCCTCGGGCCGTGCGACGCCGGAGGAATGGGCTTCCTTCGGGAAGAAGATGTTGGCGATTCTTGAGTCGCAGGGTACTCAGCCGTCCGCGCCCCCGAGTGGGGTCGGTCGTGTGAGGTCGAGAGACACCGCTCGCAAGAGTGGTCGGCACGAGTCACGGGAAAGGTCCCGTTCGGACAAGGGGACTCGTTCTCGACGTACCCGTTCCAGGTCCCGGTCCTCGACGCGTTCGAGACCGTGTGCACCTGTGAGGTCTTCGAAGAAGGCTTCGACGTCTGTGGCGTCGAGGGCGTCGACAGGTTTTCTCGAGGCTCTGGCTCCGAGGAAGTCGTCGATGCCGTCGACGCTCAGGTCGTCGAGGGACACGCTCGGGGCTCCGGCCTCGAGGGCTGTGTCGACGCCGCCGATTCTGGAGGCGCTGCATCTGACGTCGACGCCGATTTCCTCGACGTCGACGCCGATCCTCTCGGCGCCGATGCCGGTTCTCTCGACGCTGGCGCCGATTAGCTCGACGCCATCGACGCCTTTCATGTCGGAGGTACCCCAGGGCACGGGTGGACCCCCTAGGAAGGCTCTGGTTAAGAGCAAGCACTCTCGAGTGCCTTCTTTTCGCCGCCTGGATTATATTTCAGAGGCGGATGAGGATTCTGATGGCCTGGTTCCTAGTCAGGTTCCGGATGACTTTGTCTCGGGCCATAGTCAGTTTGACGAGTTGAGACAGTCACTGCATGATGCCAGTGGACTGGACACCTCTCCGGAGGTGGAGTTTTGTAGGCCTGAGCCTGGCTCTCATGCTGATTCCTCGTACCGGCGCCTTATGGCTAGGGTTTCTGAGTACTTGGGATGGTCTGCTCCCCCAGGGGAGTTTGTGCAGGATGATCTGACGGACATCCTTGATGTTGGTCCCCCAACTGACGCGGTTCTGCCGTTCCATATGGCTTTACGGTGGCGGCGGCGGCTTGGACTGCTCCGGAGAGTCTCCCGGCGGTGGGCAGATCCTTGTCGCGAAAATACCGTCCAGCCAGTGGCGACCCCTGCTACTTGACCAGGCACCCCACTCCGGAGAGTTTGGTGGTGCAGGCGGCCACGGCCCCGGCGAAGCAGGCGTCGTACCCTACCATCCCTCCTGATGGGGACGACAAACGTTTTGATGGCTGGGCGAAGAAAGTGTTTTCTTCTGGTGGTATGGCGTTTCAGGCGGCCAACTCCATTTGTGCCTTGTCACGTTTCACGCACACTCTGTGGAACTGTGTTGCGTTAGCGGCTGAACATGTTCCCGAAGGGGATGAACGGGATGGTTTCCTTGCTATGGTCCAGGATGGTAAGGATGCCATGTGTGAGTCCGTTCAGTCGGGTTTGGACTTAGCTGAATGCGTCAGTAGGTCCATGGCGGCGAGCACCGTGATACGCAGGTTTGCGTGGTTGCGGAAGTCGGGGTTTGCGCCTGATGTGCAGTCCCGGCTCCTCAACTTGCCCTTTGATGGTGAACACCTTTTTGGCAGCAAGGCTGACGAGAGCCTTGAGAGGTTGCAGACCTCAAAAGCTGCAGCGAAGTCGTTGGGCCCTGCAGTTCGCCAACCTCCGCCTTTTCGTCCCAGGGGACAGCAGTGGAGGGGTGGTTCCTTTCGCTATTACTCATCCTTCAGTAAAGCGAGAGGAGCTGGCAGTCAAAGAGGCCAACGCAGGGGTACCAGAGGTGGACGACAGGGTACCCGTGGTGCCAAGGCCGCTCGGGCAGTTGCCTCTTTGCCCTCAGGTAACGCCGCAGCCGCTCCCGCTCAGTCGTGAGGCCATGTCCCATGGTTCGCCGGTTGGGGGAAGGCTGGCGCAGCATCTTGTAGAGTGGCAAGCCATTACTTCAGATGTGTGGGTTCTGGAGATCATAACCCACGGCTACTGTCTTCCCTTTCGGCACAGGCCTCGCGACAATCCACCGGGGAACCTCTCTTTGCAGAGTCCGGATCCGCTCCTTGCGCAGGAAATTCAAGCCCTGCTGGAGAAAGGCGCCATAGAACTGGTGCCTGTAGCGGAGTGGAACAAGGGATGGTATTCCCCTTATTTTTTGGTTTCGAAGAAAGACGGGGGATTGAGACCCATCATGGACTTGCGCGGTTTGAACAAACTCCTCAGGAAGGACAAGTTCAAGATGGTTACTATCTCTCAAGTCCTCCAGGCCCTTCAGCTTCAGGACTGGTTGGTGTCACTCGACCTCAAGGATGCTTACTTCCATGTGGCGATCCATCCCAAGCACAAGAAGTACCTGAGGTTCGCGGTTGGCGACTCGCACTTTCAGTTTCGGGTCCTGCCGTTCGGATTGACCTCAGCCCCGAGGGTTTTCACCAAGCTCATGGTGGTGGTGGCAGCGCATCTCAGGAAAGGGGGGATTCACGTCTACCCCTACCTGGACGATTGGTTGATCAGGGGGAGCTCTCCCGAGCAAGTCCTGGATCATCTATCGATCGCCTGTCGCTCCCTTCACAGGCTGGGCTTCTCCCTCAATTTAAAGAAGTCCCATTTGACGCCAACACAGCGGCTCCAGTACATCGGAGCAGTGCTCGACACTTCCCTGGGGCAGTGTTTTCCTCCCCAGGTGAGGGCTCTTCACATTCAGCAGATGGTGCACAAGTTTCAGCATGCCCAGACGCTCCCAGCGTTCGAGTTCCTGAGGTTGCTCGGCCTCATGGCATCCTGCATTCTTCTGGTGCCAGAGGCTCGCCTGCAGATGAGATCTTTGCAGTGGGCACTCAAGACGCAATGGTCGCAGTCCTCCGGCAGGATGTCGGACTCGATTCAGGTGCCGTCCTCGGTCGCCCGGGACCTTCTGTGGTGGGCCGTGGAAGGCAACTTGATGAAGGGGGCTCCATTTTGGCTTCCCTGGCCGGAGGTGACGATCGTGACGGATGCATCCCTCACGGGATGGGGAGCTCATGCCAACGGGCTGACAGTCAGCGGTCGTTCTTCTCCGTCGGAGTCCAGACTCCATATCAATCTGTTGGAGCTGAGGGCCGTCAGGCTAGCCCTGAAGGCTTTTCTGCCGTCTGTGCGAGGGAAGAATGTCCTGATCCTGACGGACAACACAGTGGCCATGCACTACCTCAACAAAAATGGGGGGGCAGGGTCACTTCCTCTGTGCAGAGAGGCGATGCAGCTCGAGTTCTGGGCCATCCAGCAGGAAGTTTCGATCTCGGCAGTTCATCTGGCCGGAGCCGAAAACGTGACGGCGGATGCTCTGAGCAGGCAGAGCGCGATCTCTCACGAGTGGGAGTTGGCTCAGGGGATTCTCCTGGAGATCTTCGCCCTTTGGGGGACCCCTCAAGTGGATCTCTTCGCCTCCAGTGTCAACCGGAAGTGCGAAAGGTTTTGCTCGCGGGAATTTCCTCCAGAAGGAGCCTTAGGAGACGCGTTCGTGGTGGAGTGGTCATTCCCGCTGCTGTATGCGTTTCCTCCAGTCCCCGTCATCCCGCAAGTGCTGCGGAGGTTACGGAAGTTCGGTTCCCGGATGATCCTCATTGCCCCGGCGTGGGCTCGGAGGACGTGGTACCCGGACCTTCTCGACTTGTCCATCTGCCCTCCACGTCGTCTTCCCTACCGAGACGATCTGCTCTCACGGGAGGGGGGTCAGGTTCTCCATCCAGAGGTCAGGTCCCTCAACCTTCACGCTTGGCTTCTGAAAGGTTGAGGTATAAGGATTGGGACCTCCCTGAGGACGTGATGGAGGTGTTGCTTTCGGCCCGAAGGCCGGCAACTAAGTCTCTGTACCGTTGGCGTAAGTTCTGCGACTGGTGCAGAGTTCAGAATGTGGATCCTTTTGCATGTGACATCCCCATGGTTCTGTCCTTTTTGCTTTCTTTGGCCCACAGGGGCTTGCAAGTGGGTACCGTTAAGGGTTACCTGGCGGCGCTGTCCATCTTTAAGCGCTCGTCTGAAGAGTGTTCTTACTTTAAAATCCCTTTGATTTCACAGTTCCTGAAAGGGCTCACTAATGTGTTCCCTCCGTCACCTTTCCTGGTGCCCGGTTGGGATTTAAACCTGGTTCTTAGGTTTCTTATGGGTGCTCCGTTTGAGCCTTTATATTCTTGCCCTTTGAGGCTGTTAACTCTGAAAACTGTGTTTTTAGTTGCGGTTACTTCCGCTCGCAGAGTGAGTGAGTTACAGGCACTTTCAGTTAAGCCTCCCTTCACTGTATTTCACAAGGACAGGGTTGTCCTTAGAGTTCGTCCTTCTTTTCTTCCGAAGGTAGTGACGGAATTTCATTGGCCCAGAAGGTTGTTCTTCCGGCATTCTATCCTCCTCCGCATCCTGGTAAGGAAGAGGAGAGGCTCCATAGGCTTGATCCTAGGAGAGCTTTGAGCTTTTATGTTTTGACGCATGTCCCGGGTCAGAGTGGATGATCAACTCTTTATTGGTTACGCTGGTAAGCGTTTGGGGCAAGCTGTGACGAAACAGACTTTGTCTCGCTGGATTATTTTGGCCATCTCGGAGTGCTACCGTTTGGCGGGTAAGGACCCACCGGCTGGCTTGCGGGCCCATTCTACCAGGGGTATGGCTGCGTCTACTGCCCTGCAGAGGGGTGTTCCTATTCGCAACATCTGTGATGCAGCCACCTGGGCTTCAGTACATACATTTGTACGTCACTATTCCCTTGATTCCATCCGAGCACAGGATCTGGTCTTTGGCAAGGCGGTCCTTTGCTCTGCTATTTGATTGGCTATTCTACATTTTGATTCTAAATTCTTTCCCTCCTCCTTGCTTTGGTACTGCTTTGGGAGTCTGTCATAGATATAGAATACGTCGGAGGACCCAATCCCCTCGAAGAACAAGTTACTTTCTTACCTGGTAACGTTCTTTCGATGGGATGGTCCGACGACGTATTCCATATCGCTCCCGCCCTGCCTTCCCCGCTGCAGAATTTCTTTTGCGATTGCAGCTTACGTTCCGCAAGGCTTTGTGTCTGACTGGCAGTTGACTTATGTCACACGTTCTGGGGGAAAAAACTATAACTGAGGCTATGGGCGTCGTGCGTCCTACTTATCACATCGGATGACGTTGGACGTCGGAGGAGGTCCTCGACGACGGTGCATCGACGTCATCGACGCAGGACGCAGACGCCGAAAAAGTTTCCGAAGCAGCACAGCTGTGGTGATTACATGTCATAGATATGGAATACGTCGTCGGACCATCCCATCGAAAGAACGTTACGAGGTAAGAAAGTAACTTGTTCCCCTGAAGAAGCTCACAATAAGCCCATGAGAATTTATATGGACCTATGAGCGAAACATGTGTGGGCTGTTCTAGGAGCATAATTATACTAGCAATTTACTGCAACGAGGTGTGGGATGTTCTAGCATTATAGGCTGTTCTAGGAGTACAAACATAAAAAATTGATTCCAATAATGTGGAGCCTGTTCTATCACTAGAAATATTTTTTAAATGATTGCACGGTGTATGGTATTTAGGCAGCTAGGTAGTCAGGTCAATGTTATGCCTCCTGTAAAAGCTATCCAATTGATAAGAAATTACTTTGGTGATTTGCGACATATGTTTGGAGAAATTCAAGGTTACATGAATCAAGTTGATGATGTGCGAAATTGGTAGTTGATTGACTAACTTAAGTTTATGTAATACTACTTGTCAACATGAAAAAGATTTAAGGTGATAAATGGTTTCTGAGAACTTGAAGAAATTAAAAACGGTATATTGTTCTTGAACTGGGCAAATGCAGCCGAGGGTCTAAAATATATGAACAAGTAAATACATTCTTAATTAAAATATTGGCACAGCTATCAGAATAGGCACCTATGGTACTTGACATCATTTTCTTTTGTCTTGGTCTGGCTGAAATATTAACTCTGAAGACTGTTTGCTGATGTTTTGGTTCCTGAGAAATACAAATAATTCCCTATCGTTCAGTGACAATGAGTTTTTCAGAGCTTGAACCTTAATATCGCCCTAAATACACCAACAAAAAGTAAAGGTTGACTGATCTATAAATACCTTTTTTGATCAACTAAAGCTTAATAGTTTTGTTGTGGTTGAATGTGCTAGACCTTTTTATTGGCAAGTTGTATGGCATGTACTTGTGGTTTTCTTTAACTATGATCTTGTGAAACCCATACCATTAAGACTGCCTCAAGCATCGTTCTTGTTCTAACTGGCCAGTTTTTCAGTGGATGTTGGTTTTATTGCAGAACTGCACCACGTGGGATCACTCTTCCATTGACCTGTTCAATTGTATGACAGAGTAGGGGGCTGTCTGATTTAGCAGGAAAGGTATTTTTTAAGCCAATGTTATTTAGATAGCTAGTGATATCTGGAAGAAGCCAGCAAGAGTTGAAGAGTGCGACATGCACTCCACTAGTGGCTAGAACCAACCTTCTAGAACTGTGCATCCACATTTCGAGATACTAACCTGCATAATTGCTCACTCCCTACATTGTCCACATGAATACAGCACACCATTTGTATTTGTCACAGGCGGATTTTCCCTTACCAATCATGGTATATGCACATTTATGCCTGAACAGCCAACAGATTTCTTTGCTCAGTTACAGAACTCTGTCCTTGGAGTTAAGTTGTGTCATTGTAATTTGAATCCTGCACCGCTGCCATTTTCATGGTCACCAGGCATTCTGGTAGATCTGAAAAGGCAGGGGCGCTGGGTGGGGGGCAAATGAGAGGGATTGAGAGGGAAAAGTGCAAGTGAGGTTTGATGTGCTGTAGGTAGCTACAGTTCCAAAAAAACAGTCCCTGCGTGCAGGTTCCTTTTAGCTGGTAAGTGTTATTTGGCGTTTGGAGTGTGTGTGGGATGATGTACATGTAATTGATTTCGTTTTCCGTGGCGTATTGGATTTAGTTGGATTTTGCAGAGTGCGTGCAGTTTGAAGGTTTTCGGTTTCTGCTGCAGTAGAGGTATGGGTGTTTCGTTCAGTGTTTGAGACTAAGTATGCTGGATATTGGAGAGTTTAGTAGGGTTAGCTGAGAATAGTCTGGCCTTTTGTGCTATGGTTATATTGATCCGTCAGGTTCATGTTCTTCTATGGAGGTTTATATTGAAATGCTCCATTCCGTTGGGGTACCAATATTTTGGTTCAAACGGTTTTGGTGGGTTTTCAGTGTTTCTGTTTGATGTGTTGGCCATTTCCGTTCAACAGTGTTTCCTGTTTGACTCCCTCTGTATGAGGTAAAGAACCATTTTTTAGCAGTTTTCTGGATTTTAGGGGATCATGTGTTCATATATACTTTGGGAGTGAGTTCCAGAGTTTTGTCATGATGCAGGAGAATGCTGTTTCACCAATTTACCAGTAATGTTTAGGTTCGAGGTGGATGTTGTTTCTGGACCTTGGTGTTCGATATGGTTTGTAGATGAAGATTGTTACCTATAGGAATTCTGCTACTTGCCCGTGGATCGCTCTGTGGGTTAGGCAGAGTGTTTTGGAAAAAATTAGTTTTTTGACTTGTAGCTGATGTAGGGTTCTCAGTGCTTGCGTGATATGTTCTCTTATTGGGTCTGAGGAATAGGCTTGCTGCTGCGTTCTGTATTCGTTGTAGTTCTTCGGTGAGGTAGTACGGCTATGCGAGATGCATGCTTTAGGCTTGGTCTATTCTTGACATGAAGAGGGAGTTGACAGTGAGTGTTCTATGTGGGAAGGTGAAGAAGGGTAGTATCCACTTGATTGTGTGTAGGTGGAAGAAGCAATTCTTTACTGCTGCGTTGAAGTGCGATTCAAGTCATTGTCTATCAATATTCAGAGATTTCTAACCACGTTGGAAGGGACTGGTCGATTTTCCATTTCAGTAGGCCATGGAATGTGGTGTTGGTTCAACAGTCCTTTGGGCGTGATCATGAGTTCTGTTTTGTCAGGGTTGTGATTAAGGCTGTTAGTGCTCATCCAATGGTTTATTTCTGTGAGGTAGTTGATAAGGGTTGGGTTCTCGGCTAGTGTTGATTTTGTAGATTATTTGTGTCTTTTGATGAGAGGGGATCATGTAGATGTTGAAGAGCAGTGGTGAGATGATGAGCCTTGTGGAACTCTGAAAGTTGTTGGTCGAGGTGTTGAGTTGAAGGTAATTTAGCCATGTGGTCCCTGTTCTTTCTGCCAGGAAGGATTTTAACCATAGTAATGTTGTGTTGCTGATTTCCTATTTCTTTGAGTCTTTTCATGATGGTGTTGTGGTGGACAGTATCGAAGGCTGCTATTAGATCTAGCTGTATTAGTGCAGATGGAACGTTTCAGTCTGCGTGAGCATTTATAAAGATAGAACATAATTAGTTGCTGGGTCCTTTTCTGAACTTAAATTCATTTGATTATTTTTATTGAGTACATTGAAGTAGTGCAAAACCACTGTTAATGTTTGTTTTAATCTGGATTCCTTCTCCATTTCGCTTTTACAAACCACCATCAGTGAACTGAAGGGTGTGTACGAGTAGTGCTTTTGTTTTCACCTTCAGGACTAATAATAATAGAAACAATAATAACCACTGAAAAAAACACTACAGACCAATATAGATGCTATATGTTCGAAATTTTACATATTATGTCATCTAGTGATAGGTCCAGAGTATTGGGTTATTTTCTTTAGAAGTAAAAGTAGGCGTAGACTGCATTTGTTAGACTATCCCTACCCTAGGTCTGCCGCATACCCATAATGCTTTTCGGTGCCCACTCTGTCGATTTTATTTCTGCTTTTGGTTGGTATGGTAGCAGGAGTGGAGCAGAAGGCAAAAACAGCTCAAGGTTACTGGACCGGAAATCTTAATCATTAATTCATGGTATTGACTTGGCGATCTACCAAGCCTGTGGCCAGCTCCACGGTCCTTGCCCAGGTATAATCTGGATAAAAGAGAAAGGAATTTTTCATTTACAATTTCAATCTGTAACCCCTGCTAAGGATTGATTTCCCTGGAGGCAGCTTGTTTTAAACTCTGCACTGATTGCAATAAACTATTCCTGTCGCTGCATACCCATAGGCAGTGTAACGAGTGTCTACTTGGAGACCACAGTGAGGGGTAAGAAATGAGAGATGGACACAAAGTTGTAGTTTTCTCAATGTTTGCCATGTTTATTAATGGTGAATGGGGATGGGATGAATGCCTACCTGTCCCTATCCTAATGAGAATGTTCCTATCTAGCAACCTAAAACTAAAGAAAGCATGACCTGGTGCCCCAATGTATCTGACCCTCACACTATAATATACAACTAAAAGTGCAAAAGGTACATTTATCTGGTTTTCAGTTTAACCAAAATGTGTAAAAGTTCAAACTTCTAATTCTCACAAAGCAAACCTTGTGATCAGGGTTGGATTCCTTTCCCCTGGATCAATTCAGGAAGGCATTTGAAAGATTTCTGTTTCAACTGTGTTCTATTCAGTTCAATGGCAAATGTCTTTTCCATCCAACACGGCTTTGCATTAATAACGAAAATGTCTGTTTCACAAAACCACTTGTTCAAGAACCAAAGCAACTGTTTCTTCCACTGAGTACTCTTCCCAAGATGAAAAAAAGGATTATTTGGAAGAGTGTAACAGTTATCCGTTCTGTAGAATACTTTTGTCAGGACAGCACAGCAAATGTCTATTGTTAAATAATAGTTTATCGGGATGATAAAGTGAATATTTTCTTTCCACAACTCTCTTCCCCAACCCATTCCTTTCCTGGTTCACTCGTCTGCCAGGATTAACTTCCACTTCAAAACAACTATTAATGTTTTCTTCTGCATGTGGCAATACTTGTTCCACATTTTTCCTCCAGTACCTCTCATGGGGAGAATTGTAAAATGTTTGCTTGTTTGTATAGCCTCTTGGCTGTTGGCAATGTGGGTTGCAGGTTTGTCCAAACTGATATCCCAGGTAAGGAGAATTGCACCCTCTTTGCCCGTCTTTTCTACTTAATCGATATTCAAAATTGTCTTTTGATTGTAACTGTTCTTTGTAACTGTTCTTTGTGGAGTGCCCCAGGGGTTACCTCTTCCCTTAGGCCAACTTGCCGGCTTCTTTCGGGGTCTTTGTGTAGTTTCTTGATGCTGTGCTGCTTTTTCAGTGTGGTTTGGACTTTGGTAAACTCAGACCCTCTGAGGTCTGATAATAACTTTGACAGCTCTTCAGCTACATTTCAGCAGCTCACCGGTATTCGTCCGGTCTCCCGGCACTCCGGCACACCGAAGCGATTCTTTGCGACTCAGTGATACTGCTCCCTCTGCTGGGCCTCTCCCCCTGCTGCCAGGCTCCACGGTTCCACTTCCCACTTTGTATACTCTGCAGCACCTCACGACTTCTCCTCCAGCAGCAGCCGAGGCCGACGCTGGTTCCGCTTCTGATTCACCTGCTCCGCTGGCTTCCTTGGCTTCTGTGGTTTCGGCAGCTCCCCTCACTTGCGGGTGATTTCCACATTTAAATGTCCCGCTTCGTTGACTGGACTTGAAACAACTAGACTGCAGAGTCTTCTTAGCACCATTAGTTATCCTCATTAGCTCTTTGCTCCTCTTCCTCATCCCAGTACCATAAGCATTATGTGCCTTGAAGTCCATAGTGATTTTAGAGTTTTCAGTGGCATTTTGTTTCAATTGTTTGCACTTAGTAATAACGCTCTATGAATGGTGTGTGCAGTTATATTGGGCTTAAGACTTTTATCCAACACAGAACCGTTAAAATCAGGGAGTATTGTATGTGACCCATAGATTCCTAAGATTCTGTTTAGGTGGTTTCTCAAATACTTTACCTGGGATTTTAACTTGGGAAGGATTTACGCAGTGATGGCATGCCATCAGGTATTTAGGGTTCTTCACCACGTTTCTCCTAAGGGAGTCGCCACTTTACTCCGACAGCCATCTCCTACCATGTGATCCTCCCTCATAATGCCACCCCCAGAGTTAGGATCAGGTAGCGGCTGCCTTCCCCTGGCCACATGGGAGGAGATTTTAGACTGGGGACATTGATTACTCCGTTGAATTCCTCACATTACCAGGAGAGTACCATATACATCTTGCAGTAAGGTTAAGGAAAAGACTATTTAAAGCCACAACATGCAGCGCTGGGCACAATATTCCATTAAGACTGAAAAGTCGTCATGTCAAGAATAGTCCAAGCAAGTATGAGATTGAGTCTGTGTGGGAAGGGCACAATCTGCACCCAAAGAAACAATCATTCTACTCCTAAACCAGAAACCTCAAAAGTTGCTTTAAAACTGGCAACCATCTACATGTGGTCCACTTGAAGGAGGACTCAGCAGCCACAAAATAGCACTAGAATGGTTGGAGTAAAGACACAAAGCTCAGTGAATTAGCATACATAGGGCATAGGTGTACAACTTGTGGTCAAATCGAGCACAGCACGTGCCTCAAAGAACAGTTGCAGAAAAGGGCACAAGCATCTTGTCTGGATGCAACTGCAGTTAAGTTTTGTTTAAAACCTCGTTCTGAGAACTGCTAGATTCAAATAAATATAAAATGCATCACCTTTTTAAAAAAAAAAAATGTTGTGATTAACCGTTTGAGTTTTTTACAACATGTAAAATTCAACGTTCTCTTTGTTTTATGCATTTTGTGTACTGCTTAGGACACCACTTTCGGTGGAACGATTACTCAGGAACCATTTGCAGGTTGCAAGCTGCTGTTTGCCGAGTTTGCTCTTTTTAAGGCTACGACCAGGAGTTCTGCTGCCGTCCTGGACCATCTGGCTGAGTCACCTGCAATTAGACGGTACCATCCAGTTTCTTCATCTAGTACTGACGGGTGAGATATAAGTGGTGCCAAGTACGCTTATCTCTCCGAAGATGATGCTGGACAGGACATGAGGAGGTGTCTTAGGGTTTCAACTTGATCAGGGTTTCCGCAGAGACGGCAATCCGATAATGAAGATAGAAATCTATTGGCCAAGATTTCCCTGGTTTGGAGCAAGCTTAACCGAGCTTGCATGTAGGCTTTTCTTAGTTCTTTATCCGGGAATTATTCACAATACTTTAGTGGTGTTTTTAATTTGTTATGGCCTGGTGGTAGATGTTTTAATGATGTGTACGACAGAATCTTCTCATTAGTGGTGATCCAGTCTTGTTGTTCTATTTTCATCTTTACTCTGCCTGGATTTTTGATCAGAACCTCCTCAGTACAGGCTACTTCTTCTAGTATAATTTGAAGTTGCCTGACCCAGGCGTTGAGTGGTTTGCAACCTCCTTTCTTACTTTCGGTGGCAACCACCTGAAAAAACTGGTGGTCGAACTGGGTAGCAAGATTTTTCTGTACAACTGAATAGCACTTTGGTCCACCACTGAGGCTAGTGATGATAGTCCCAGGTCTCGACGAATTGCCGCCACAGGTGCTGATTTAGGCAAACCCAGAACTGACTTCCACAGAAACCCTTCAAGCTGGGTCAAAGTTTCTGCAGGCAGATTTAGATTGGCAGCCATTCCATATGTTAGCGCCGGGACAGCTTTAGATTTGTAGAATTGTAGTGCTGGCATCCTTGAAAATTTCCCAATTTTTTTATCCATGGCTCTTGTTTGTGCCGTCAAATTTCTTATTTTGTCCCACAAGGATTTCTGCATGGAGTTTCCTTTCAAGGTGTTGTCAATCCAAACACCAAGATATTTGTATTCCTTTACTACTTCGATTTTAGTGTTTTCGAGGAACCACGCTGGGCTATTTTTGCATTCCTTTGATGATTTAGAAAAAAGAAGGATTTTGGTTTTCTTTTTGTTAATTTGCAAGTTGTTATTTTTCATGTACGATGTTAAATTAGTCAGTTGCCTTTGGAGACCTATTATAGTCTGGTCCATAAGCATCAGGTCGTCGGCATACCACAGTCTTGAGACTTTGCTTGTTCCCACCTTGGGAGGGAAGGATCGAATACATTTTTCTGAATCCTGAAAATCTCTGATGAAAGCTATAAAGAGAGCTGGTGCCAGAGGGCAACCTTGTTCATCTCCTCGCTCCGTGTAAATTGGGTCGGAAAGAAGGCCTTGTTGACTTAGTCGAACCCGCATTGAAGTCGCTGTGTGTAGTGCTATTATCGGTTCCAGTACAGGGCCGGGGCACTTCCAAGTTCTTAACTTTAGCCATAATTTGTTGCGGTCAACCATGTCAAAGGCCTGCGAAAGATCCACCAGCGCCAGCTAGACCTTGGGGGCGCCTCCTTTCACTTTGGCTTTGATGATGTTTAAAACTAGGAGGTTAATTGCTGTGCCTGCGCCCTTCTGAAAGCCTGTCTGAAAGATGCTTGCTGCCGGGGATTTTCTGGCCCATTCTTTGAAATGCAACAACAGGAGGTATGCAAAGATCTTGCCAATGATGTCAAGCAGAGCTATTGGTCTGTAGTTGGCCGGGCTGTCTTTTTCCTTCTTTAAAAAACGGGACCAGGACTGCTTCTGTCCATGTTTCTGGGATTTGTTTCGACTTATGGCAGTGGTTAAAGAGTTCGCTGATCACGGCCGCCCATTCTTTCGGATGTCTTTTTAGATCTAGATTGGTGAGTCCATCCGGACCTGGCACCCTTGAAGATTTTAAGTTAGCGATTACTGTGGTAATGTCTACCACACTTGGTAGTGGAATCCATGGTTCATCACTCAGGGATAACACCTTTGGTTCCGTGGTAGGCGGGGGGGACGGTACAGTTCGGTGAAATGCGTGATCCAGTTTTGTTGGGTAACAGCATTTGACAGCGAGGGGGCCTTCTGGCCATTTATGCTTTTGAGTAGGGTCTCTTGTATTCCTTGAGGCCCAGGTGTTCAACATGGCTTCTGCGTCATTTTGGTAAAGAACCCGACGATGTTTGACCTAAGATTTGTAGAGCTTCGCTCTGGTGTGGTAGGCGATCCATGCCTCTTCGGTTTTACTTCTAATTGCAAGATTGTTCAGGTTTCTCATTTCTCGCCGCTTCACAACCACCTTATTGTCAAAAATGTGGTTATATTTTGACTGTTCTTGTTTCTTTCCTGTGAAGCTCACCTTGTTGGGAGACAATAAGGACACATACTCGGGTCTCTTCTCCATCGTGCCGCTAATTGTAAGGCCTGACTCCTTGCTTAATTTGTCCTTGATGGTTCTAATGTTACCTGAGGTGAGGCAGAGCCGATTTTGCTGTTTATTCGATTTGATGGCGGGCGAATAGAAAAGCTTTTCCGGGCCCACGCCCCCCCCCAGGTCTTTCATAGGAGATTATGATCGCTTTCAACAGTTTTCAGGACCTTGAAAGAGATAAAGTGGGGGATCAGGCCTTCGGTGATGAAGATGTAATCCAAAGTGGCAGATACTTCTAACCTTTCCCAGGTAGGGATCAGAATGTCGGGATCTTGAAGTGTCGCCACGTTCTAAAAGTTTCTCGCTTTCATTAGGTTAGACCACGCTAGGCCTCTTTCATCAACCCGTGGACGAAGCGATAGAACTGGATGGTCTGTAGGCGTCGCCCCACATTTTGCATTAAGATCTCCACAGATTATGATGTTGACGACGTCACGGTCGACAGTGATTTCATCAATAGCATTTGCTACTGATTGGCAGAATTCTTTAGTGGTGGTTCTCTCAGGGTTCCAGTAAAGGTTGATTATGGCCAACTCCGATGTTATCCAGGTGTCAAATTCCGGGTCTCGGTTACACCATGCAGTTAATATGGCCAACATGCCATAGGCTTCCATGATTTTAGCCTAGCAGGGTGATCCCTGAGCCTAGACGAATGGCGGTCAGTAGACCCGCCGACGGTCTTCCCAGGATTGACCTAGATGATACTTCGATTGCAAAACTGTCCAGGGACGGTTTATCCATTAGCCAGGTTTCTTGAAGACAAATCAGGTCGAAGGTACCCAAGTTAACATCACTGGGGTGGGTTAGATGTCGGTAGCCTCTGGTGTTCCATGATGCCATCGACAGGTCGCTCTTATTGATTACTGTCGTTCTCTCCGCCTGGCTGGTGTTGCCTATGGAACACTGGGCTCACTGCTATTTCTTCTGATTGCGACTAAAGGTGTCTGCGATCCACTTCCATGGTCTGATTGTGGCCGTTTGGCTCCCATGTTTTGCGCGTCAGGTTTTCTTTCCAGAGATCTTTTGTAGGTTTGATATGATGTAGAATTTTCGTTCATCGAACGAGTATTTGATTAGACCGGTGAATGCTCAATGATCATCCTTTCTCGCCACCTTGGTGGGTCTTGCAATCTGTTGTGTTTATAGTGTGCTTCTGATCTTGATGGATAGTTGAAATTCCTTGGGGACGCCCTCTTATGAAATGCTTGGTCGGATTGGTCCATATGGGGTTTTTGTAACTGTTGGAGTTTCAAACCTAGATGATGGAGGTCTTTTATCACTTCTGTGGAAATTTCACTTATTGCTTTAGTTCTTATATGTAAATATGCTTTGGCTCTATGCTCGCGATGGCAAGGTTCAATTAGCTGGAAATCATCAGTTGTCAGGTGTCGAAGCTTACTGACTTTTGCCAACAATTTTAGTACCGTCTTTCTGTTCAGTACCATGTAGCTTTCTTTAGCTGAAATTTGCTCCAATTTACAGATTGACGTTCCTGCCAATTTTGAGTCCTTAGCGTTGGCCTGATTCGATCTAGGTGCCTCCTTAAATGATGGTACTCGGTGCCTGCCTGATCGGTATTCTCGATCTCTTCCTGTTTCAGTTCCACAGTTGGGTCTGTGACTGGCTGCCTTTTCTGTGTTTAGGCTTTTTATTACATCTGTAACGGCGCTGGGGGTGTTCGATCGCGACCTCTGTTGATGGCCAACTGTGCCTCCTTCCATTTGATTCTGCGCGTCCTGAGAAATCGGCGGCGCCTGCTCTAGAGAGGCTGTTGGAGATAACTTATATTTGGTTGATGGAGTTTCTAGTGGAGAGGGTGTCACCTCCAGTATATCTAGATGTTGCGACAAGTTCATCAGATCAGTAGTGGTCTCGAAGTTGTCGCTCGATTTGAGAGAAAGCGGAGGACCAGGCTGGACCTGCGTGTTGGCCAATGGAGGTCTTTTCGGTTCCTGTGGCTTCTTTATCTTTTTCGCCCGACTGCCAGTGCCTGGTACCAGCAGCACTGGTGTCGACTTTTCCCGTGTAAGGTTTGAAGTGTTGGTCGATTCTGAATTGTTCATCTGATTTTTGTTCTTTTGTGGTGGGCTCTGCTGCTTTTCACGCCCTATTGCCATGTGTAGGGTTCCAGGATCCAACGTCAACGGTGTGGACCTTGACGCTGTTGAAAAAATGGGGGCCAGGTCCTTTTGTTTAGGTCCTTCCATAGTCTGGGTGGCCTTGGCACATGAAGATGTTACAATTTGAGCCAGTTGGTTTCTTTTCTTTATCTCTTCTTCCAGTTTGGCTATTTTAGCTTCCATGGCCACCTGTGTCTTGTTGGCGTTTCGTTCTACGGCAGTTAAATATCCTTCAATGAAAGTCAATTTGCCGGTCATTGAGGCTATCATTGTGGTGTTATCTTTTAGGGCCTCATTGATTGACTCATAGAGTTTACCAAACGGATTTAGTGCGATCGTAAGTGCTGACATAATTGATAGGTCAGCTTTTTTTGAAGGAGACTTTTTGTGGGGGTCCTAAAATTTCACTAAACCGTCTACTTTTGACCGGTGTATTTATTCCTCTGTCACTTGGATGCTGGGAGAGCCTGTCGGACTGTCTTCTCTCTGATGATGTCATTATTTCCTGGAAAGCGGCTGGACCAGCCACGGGATTGCCACAGATGTTGCCTTATATATGCGGTGAAGTCCGGCATAGTGTTCCTCAGCTTGCACCTGTCCTATGGTATGCCTATCCTTGTCACGCACCGGAGCACTTGGTATTGATGTGTTCACCACTTCGGACGTTGACTCTGAGCCTGGTCTTTTTTTAATCTTTTTTGTGTATTCAGTCCGAGTAGACACCAAGGTCAGGGTGCTCACTGCTGGATGTGGCAAAATTTGAATTACATTCTCTGCACAATCTATCTCTGCTGTAGATTCAGTATTTGTACTTATCTGAGTTGGGAGTTTGGGGATTGGATTGAGCCCCTGGATGCTTTGGTCTATTTTGTGGGCTTTATCCACCGGCGGGGGTTCTTGAATGGCCCCAGTATTTCTGCATCCGAAAGCTCAGTCTTGATCCAATTTCCTTATGTGTTGTTTTAGGAAATATTCTTTTAATGAGGACGAGATCAAAGGAGATGGAAAGCACTTTGACCCCCCCCCCCTGAATTCTGGGCCCTGCTTTACGATGTTTCTTTGTAGGTATTTTGTTTAGTGAGCTTTTTAATTTTGCACTTCCCTTGGAGATAGTTCTTTGCTATAGGGTTGGTTTTCCCTGTGGTACTGTTAGAGGTCCCCTTTTCAATGGTCTGCTCGTCTCTTGGGACGTCGAGGTGGTCAGCCACCGACTTTAAGGTGGTCTCCTCTGGAGGATAGGTCAAGGTCTGGGCCCACACCGACAGGTATCTGTTTTTCTCTAATTCGTGTCTCCAATGGTGGGGTCCTGCTCATTTGTATTCACGGGCTGACATATTTCAAATACTGAGTCGTCTTCGGACTGCGGATTTAGCGGGCTCACCTGGTCCTCGTTATCAGTGTCCCAGGATTAATTTGAGCTGATTCTTATAGGCGTAATTTTGGTGGTAGCCCGCTGCAGTTGGCGTAACTGGGCTTTGATTACCTTCTTTCTCGTATGGATTTGCGCTGTAATCACATGCCTTGGGGCGAGCAGAGTCGCTGCCTGCTCGTCTAGACCAGCTGACCTGCCCTCCGTAGTGGATAGGGGGAGGCCTGTCGCTGATAGTAAATTCAGGTGTTTGGCGCCTGTCGTATGATGCTGGGTCACTGCCCCCGACCGTTTAGACCCCCGCCGCGACCGTCCTCCGACAGTCTCTGGCGGGGAGTCACTCGTCAACACGCTAGAACGGTCCGAAGCATGCGCAGGTCTTGGAGACGGCCCAGGTTGGCAGAACGCGGCTCTTGCGGTTTCGTGGGCAGTGGCCTCAACCACTGTTAGTGCCTGATCTGAGGGATCACCCTTGCCGCCGCCTTCAGGTGTCATCCGTGGGACCGCGGACCATGAAGACCCTGGTGAGGTCGGCGAGACCGCCATGGAATTGCCTGTTGCTTCAGGAATTTCCTGGATATTTAGGTTAGTCAAAGCTTTGCCTGCTTGTCTGGACTCATCGGACAGCAGGTGCAAAAGTTGGTTTGCCTTCCCGTCGCAGACTTCAGTTTGCGTTTTACTGCTTCTCAATCGTCTTCCTAAATCGTCTTCGGTAAGGGTAGGCGGAGTCATGGTGCCAACTAGGGTTGAGGATCCACGTAGTAAACTGGAGAGTGATCAAGCAAAGGTCTGTCCTCACGTCCTCACCAGACACACTGCTCGCACACCGCGCAGCGCTCCGCGCATGCGCAGTGTATAAAAGGTGGAGCTGAAGTTCTTTGAAGCAGTAGAAAGAGGACTGCTGCTGCGGAGAATCCATGTAGTAAACTGGAGAGTGATCAAGCAGAGGTCTGTCCTCCCGTCCTCATCAGACACACCGCGCAACGCTCCGCGCATGCGCGGTGTATAAAAGGTGGAGCTGAAGTTCTTTGAAGCAGTAGAAAGAGGACTGCTGCTGCAGAGAATCCACGTAGTAAACTGGAGAGCGATAAAGCAGAGGTCTGGCCTCACGTCCTCACCAGACACACTGCTCGCACACCTTTTTATTTTAGGGGGTGGATGTGGGTTTAAAATCATTCTCTGCTGTAGATTATTTGATTTATTTTTCCATGGCAACATCAATGACAAGTCTTGTGCCTATAGATGGAGAAAAGCAAATGGTTTAAACTGGTTTACATTAAAGTGTGGGTGAAATCCCACTAGTAGATTTGGGAGGGGGAAACACTAGTTAACTTATTTTTAAGAAATACAAAAATGTGGCAGCCTCTCTACTGAGAGTGAACGTAGCTCTCGGAACATGTTCTGTGGGATGTATTCAAATCCGGAGGGTCTACAACCATTAGATTGGTAACATTGTTATTGTAAATCATCTTGTCTCAAAGTGGGAGGGTGGGACTGGTGCATGCTACGTTATTAAACTGAGGGTTGGCCAAGACCGGAATAGTGACACTTAAAACTATAATGGTTATTTCTGCACATTTTGTTGGGGGTTGAGGGCTCCAAACGTCTTTGTGTCGGGTGTTATCCAATTGATATGATATATGTTTGCATAGAATAATTTATTGGAGCCAAGTTACACATGCCTCAGATCTCCAGTCCAGAGCCGCATCAGCATTGTGGGTTTGCAAAAATGTACTATTCTACTTTCTCATTATCCAAGCCTTTTTGAAACCCACCAAAACTTTGCTGGTGTTTGTTTGGTTTATAGCTTGGGCATAGACTCTTTCCGACCTACATGCGGTTGGATTGGTTTCAAATGATTGTAAAGACTTGGGTTTCTCAGGACTAGATTTCTGTTGTTTTTGAAAGTCTGGGACAGTGGGGCCACACTGTTTCAAGAAATTTGGTTCACCCTCGGAACACTCCAGTTCAATGTGTTAATTAAAGAACAGATTTCAATTACTTTTACTATGCCAGGCAACAATCATACAACTTGTTATTCCATGCTGAGATGTCCATGCTGAGATGTTGAAAGCCTCGAGAGATCCCCAAATGCATGAGAAAGTCCCAATACGATTTTTCTAGCTAGGATATCTGTTTTAAGTATAAATCACAAATCACATACACCTTGCATTGTATTCCCCTTTTCAGTGGTCTAACCTTTTACAAAATAATTGTAAAGGCTACTTGGGATTTAAATCATTCTCAGGAAAAATATCCAAACCTTTGGCCTTAGATACACACTCTGTCTTTCAAAGCCGCAGGACAGTTAGGTACAGTAATTTGGCTTCAGGCAGTTCCATCAGACAAGTTCTCCTTCCAATCTGTGCACCTGCTTCATAATATCTCAACTAATCTGGTGATGGTTTTGGGAATGGCCTTTTGCATTCAGCCCAGTCTGGGTAAGGCCCCTTTTTAGTATCTGTCCCCATCAACTACGTTCTTCAAATCCATATCTCCTTCTCTTCTGTTGGAAAAGCTCTATTGAGTTCCCCTTCACCCCCAAAACTCCCTTCCTATATGTTGGCAATTACATATAGCAAACTCCACCCATAAGGGGGAGGTGGGTAAAGGTGATTCCTATGGAACAATGTATTTGGTTTTGATCTTCGAACCCAGGGGAAAATGGCACATTCCACACCCACTCTCCTGCTATTGGCTCTTTCACATAAGGGGAGAATGCCTACAGGAGGGTCGCTAAAATAGTGGTTTAATTTCCCAATATGCCCTCTGCCTAACATTTGATATCACTGAATTGCACTTTAGGCAAAATAATTATTCCAGGAATATACAAATACAGAATTGTGATTTCAATGTTTTAGTTGTAAAACGTCACTTCATTCCAGTTATCTTCACTTGCATGGATGCGGCATAAGGTCACAATAATACACGTAGGCTCATTTTTGTGATGGGGATATTGGAAGTTCGAGAGGTGGCATTTTATGTGGCCCTAATTTTAAAGTAGATTTTAATTCACTTTGAACATTGTCATTACAACCAGAGAAGATTACTTCACCTAGATCTCTGCAGGTTATACGCTTTTGCTTTAAACATACACATTCTTTCCACAGATTTCTGAACACATGCAGCCTTTCCCTAGAGAAAAAGGGTTATTTTAAGGACACTACATGTTTCTGCAATGCACATTTGATTTTGCTATACATGTTGTTTTACAACATGTCATTATAGTTACATTAACTTTCAGCATATGTGCATCGCATGTTTTTATTACTGAAGTGACCAGTGAATTAAGTTTTTTCTGTTTAATGTTAATTACTTATAATTTCATAGAAAGCATTAGTCAATCAGATAAAATGCAATCTTCCAAACGGGGGCGGGGGAGCAGGCGAGATCACCCACACACTGCCAAAGTGTTGCATGAGAAACATCCCTCCCTAAATGGCAGTAAATAGGAGAAATACCTGCCACAAAACATACCACCAAAACAAGCAGACCCTGACACGCGCCTCACAATAAATTGGGCTGAAAGAACGGAGGCTGCCGAAAAAGACGATAGCAGCAGGACATTCATGTAACTTTGGTGCTGAAAAACACACTTGTCAGAAATTCGACACCGAAGAGGAGTGGCTTTCATGGGAGAGAGCCAAAAATACTCGGAGACCTAGTTCAGAAGCACACGCCAAGCAAAAGGGGACTCCCATCACCCTTTTCCTCAGCGTAGCACTGACTATTTTTCAATTTGCAGCTAAACCAGTTACATACTTTCTGGCATTAGAAAACGCTCCAACTCTCTTCAACCAATGAGGCCATAACACCTGTGAACCAGAGAAAGAGAGGGGAGAAGAATACAAAAAGAGTACGATCTGAAGAAAAGATATGATTGGATGGACGACAAAGGGAACCCTTCCTTGCAGAGCAAGCATTTGCAAAGAGATTGTTAACTGTGAATGTATTGTTAATGAGGGAGGATGAGGAAAGAGAAAGAAAGAAGGAAAGGTCTCATGAGAGGGGTAAAATAAAATGTACTTAAACGCCAAGAGTTGAGACGCTACCCCATGACAACATAAGAGTAAACTCAAACAAATGGATGAACCACCAGACAGCCTACATTTTGAGGATGGCCCTCGAAATGATTTTGATTTATTGATTTATAGAGTGCTTTACACCAAGGCGCTGTACAGTGGAACAACATTATACATTATACATCTAGTCACCATGCCTTAAAATATGGACGCCCCTAGCTACTGATTCTCCTACTGAAAATCATGGTAGGTTTGGAACACTGCTTAAAAGAGCAGCAGCCTAATACAGTATCATTATTGAACAGGAGAGCGAAGAGAGACTTTATTGAGGACATATTACAGGAGACCAAGCTCCTTGAACAATATGCCCATCTCATGGAATTTGAGACAAATCCGTATCCATGGCAGCCACATCCGCATTACAGATGGTCAAAACTGGTGTAGAAAAGAAATATATGCCACTGCCATCACCATCAGATCAACTTATGATGCATGGTCGCCTTGAAGTAGACTATCAAAAAAGATGGCTCCTGGTTTAGGCCCTGTTCTACCCAGGTGGGTGAATACTTGACATAAACCAATGAACAGGGACAATGAACCCAAAGCATGCACTTAATTGTTACGCAGTATTTTACTTTTTCAAATTATTTAATACACAACCTAATTTGTGTCTACATAAAATCAGGACACTCATCAATTCACAGAAAGTATCTACATATGATACATTGGTGTTTACCCAAGAAACATACTTTGGGTCACAAAACAAGACATATACATAACTTTAGGTCTTTGAGGGATAACATAAGGGCAAATGTGCAAATTCAGTGGGGTGTAGTTAATTACACAACTTAAAACAGTGTACAAGTTAGACACTGAGACAAAAGAGTCGACACTAATGTGTTTGGGCCATTTCTACCTGTGCTGTGTTGCTGCTGTTGTGTAGGCCTTCATCGGGACGATAGAAATTGTGGTAGTAGGGTCTTGTTGACTTGTGTTAATACAAAAAGGAGCCAGGTTGTTGATTTTTTTGCAAATGTACTTCAAAGTGGTCCAAAACTGGTAAGAAGCAATCATCTGATGATGCATGCCAAGAATAGCCTTTATCAAAAGGACTTCATCAGCAGGGGGGGTGGGGGGAACAGATCCTAAATGGTTACACTTCCACGTGATAAGCAAAGTGCTGTCATGTTGAAATCAACAGACCTTAATGGACTCAATCCTAGCAGGGGCCGCGGTGCTGCAGGGCCTCCGGCTGTCTGCACCGGAGGCCCCGTTGATTTCAACATGACCGCACTTTGCTCTCTGTGGGTAGCTCCTGCCTACTGGGTGATGACAATGTCCAGGAGCTCGTTTTAGCTCTTGCTCATGAAATGTGAATTTCGACCCCTGTAGCATGACTTGAGATTTTCTTGCACGTTTACCTTGTTAAGCACTTATTTTAGCCTGCGTCACTGACACTGGGGCAGCAATGTTGCGCAAGACTCCCGAAGGAACGTGGGATGATAGTTTTCTTTGTAGTTTAATGTTTGTAGATTCACATTTCTTTCAGATATTGAACAGGTTGCGTGCATGGCGTCCTTGTAATATGTTGCAAGCAACTAGGATTTTTATGGCGCATTTTTGTGGCTCTTGCTGGCCTCAGAATATTGGCCGTCTCCCTTTATAAATGGCGTGTCACATTTTTATGGGGTAGTTGCAGAAACAAATGCCATTAGGCTTTGGCTGAAAAGAAAGTAACTGCCTAATGGTTAGGTGTTTATTTCAGTTTATTTGGATGGTTATATTTTACCTTGACACTATGCTGTTTACCTTGCTCTAATATGCCATCCTGAAGGGCTGTTTACTTTTTAGCGTGGGGGTAGCTGCAGACGATCTACAGAGAACAGCATCTTTCTCTCATGATACAGAAACTTAACTGCAGAAGAGTAGCCTTTCGTTTTTTCTCCCGTCAGATTGCATTGCTCTGCAATGTGCACTGTCCATTTGGTTTGCCCGATGAAGGGGCTGTAGGGGCCTAATTAGGTCAGTAGGCCTGGTTTGACACCCCTGCTCTATAAGAATTGGTGAAGTATTTGCATTCAGTTTGCCTTCCACAGGGACAACATGGTGTTCAGAACACATCCAAACTTTTCTCCAAAGTGCATTTCAGAGTTTTATTTCAACCAATCTGTTGTTACCTTCGTTATTTGTGAACCCGTGACAGTGGCAGAAAGATTGCTACCTTCACTAGATGTCATAAGGGCTGCAGTGTTCTATATGGGAGGAACCAAGAATGCAAGGAAGACAATTTTCCATGTCATTTGCAACAAGACCGTAAGGCAGTGCTAGAAGTCAAGCTAGCCTATCCAGATGGGTTGTACAAATCGCATTTAAGAAGGCTACATCCATGCTCGCATAACACTAAAAGAACCGCCTCTGGCTCATCCCACTCTAGGCACCAGGACAACAGTGACTTTCAGAGCCAGTATTCCCTTGAACACTACTTCATCTTGCATGCAGTGAGGTCGCACTTTCGCATATATTTTAAAATGTGTCCTGCAGTTCTGCATCATTTTTCTGTCATGCCAACTAAATACTGCTTGCTTATCTATGCATAGCGCGTTAATCTAAACCAAATTCACAAGCCTGTGTACGCTCGAACAAGAGTTAAAGGAACACTAGAGCATGTAATTTTGGTCCATAATTAAGTGAAATTACTCTTACACATCACCTTCCCTCATAAATTGTGCTATGCCAGGGTGCAAAATCTGCACTCGCCACTAGCAATTGGCTAGTAAAAAAATGATGTGCTCTGCGTTTGTGTAGAACTGACGTGCCAAATGACTTTTTAATGGTGGGCTAGAAGATTGCAACTTTATTTTTGTATCCCCGGTTTATACTGTTGAATCGACGTGGTGAACTTTCCAAATACGACTAATGTTGACTTCTCATCATCAAGCTACTTTATTCGGCCTTGGACCATCAAAGTACATCCTAACAAAGACCGTTTTAAAATACCATTACATTATCACAGGTGAAAACAAAAACAAGAGCAGGAGACAGAAGGGTGGTTGAAATATTAAAGACTATGAGAGCTAAAGCATACAAAAGGGCTCTTATTTGGCGACAGGAAGTAGTTCTCTGTACACAGTTCCACCAACTCGGTTTCACTTCAGCTCTCAGGACTCCAAGAGCTCAGGGGGGTGAGATTCGCACTAGATAAAACTCGTGGGGACGCACTGTTCCAAGATCAGGGAATGGGTTGACTGCAATCCCACTTCTAGGTCAAAACTCCTCAAAACATCCCTGGCCATTTATTCGTTCCTAAACACCAATTTAACAAAGTCTATAGATTTATCGCTAGTCAGTCTATGGCACCCTGCCATGGCATCTCTAGTCTAAAAGGCACAGTCCCCAGAAGAGTGAAACCAGTGAAGGCATTTATTCAAAAGGGCATCCCTTGGTTCGTGCCTATCTACAGCCAGTTTAGGTATCCCATGAAGAAACACGGTGCACCTACTTGGCCCCCTGTAAACAAGACTCTTAGCCAAGCTCCCCCAAGTGGCAATTACGAGCACTAATTGTCCTTTCACTAGGGCGCTTAGTGCTCCAAAAGTTAGGGGCATGGGCCACGGAGGAAGGAGGCTTAGGCCCGGCGAGGGGGCTCTAGGGGTTTCTCGGGGTGCATTAGATATTGGAGGCTGAATGATCTGGAGCTGCCTCATGAGAGTTGGAACATTGGAAACACCAGGAAAATTAGTCGGCTAAGGACATAAAGGGGTCCGCTGATGGTCCCTCACCCTGCCTCCCCCTCTTCTGAGCCTCCATTAAGGCCCGTCCACGTTAAGGGTGACTGCTGAGACTCCTGCTGTTTGGCTGTTGCTGCTGCTGGACTATCCCCCTTGGAAACTTTCATTCATTCATCCAGCGTGTTCCCCTCGCGCCCCTCACTCTGTGTGAGGGCGGCTGATCGCGAGCGAGAGAACCGCTGCAACGCGGGTTGAAGCCCCCCCCCACTTCACGAGCTCCGCCCATCCAGGAAGTGCGGATACAAAACAGGAGCCCAGCAACCCTTGCGGCGTGAAGCCCGGCCGCGTTAAGGGTGACTGCTGAGACTCCTGCTGTTTGGCTGTTTGCTGCTTTTCTGCCTTCTGCCGAACGCAGGGCTCTTTGCGAAGCTGTGCCACCACTCGATTCTAAAAAGTGCTAGTGGGTACATGACACGATCCGTGGAAGGTCCCCAGACACGTAGGAAGACGCTCCACTGCCGCAGAATGGCAAACCCATGGACCGCCCTAAAAGCCCCCTCAGATGGGGGCGGCAAGGTAAGCAAAAGTGCACCCTGGCCTGCCTCTGCGCACACTGCTATACATCTGCAGGAAATGTCTATCACTGCACTGAATAATACACACTTGTCAAAGGATTTACCCGTTGTATGTGACTATGGCGTATGTCCATCGCTGCTCCTGGCGAATTCAGACATAAATAATTGCATGGACAGCCACTCCTATGACCATCCTCCAAACAATAGTACTTTCACCTTACAAGATCAACAACAAATGGCTATTGAAGTAAGTGCAATTCAGAAGGAAGCAAGCAAGTACAAATATACCCGAAACTGCGAAGATCCAGGCAACAATATTACCGCTGTCGCTTAAACCCACCATCCAGCGAGCGCCATCTGATTTGTCCAATCTATCGAAAGCACAAACACAGGTGTCCATGAAAACGAATAGTGACCTTGGCGACCCGTTCCTCAATCTCAAGCTTCCCTTTTCTGGTATCGAGGTCACCGATGCTGAGCTAATTAATGCTGCCAACGTCCCGATCGTGGATCAAGAAACACCTTTCAATAAAGTCCAAGAGCAGGCGGAAGGTGCTATGCCAAAAAGCACTTTTGACAAAAATGAAAATCAGTCTGCACAAATATTAAGCAAAAATGCCCCTGTTGTTCCTGTACAATCGTCTCTTCCCGGCACTACAAGCAACCACAATTGAGACACTGTCCTCAAATGCAAAGCTACAAGGCACAACAGGAACTAAACCTAGCATCAAGAACATAGTGCTGGCTGCACCCAGGGAACAAGCTGACAAAACACATAATGATGTCCAAAAACCATGTAATGGGAGCAACTCGCCTGTAACTCGAAGTAACCTCGCAAGAAATCTAACTTACGGAAACATGGAGATACGAAAAACCATTCAGAGAAAGGAAAGCGAAAATTAAAGCGCATATGCATGCCAAGCCCCCGAAGATTCAGGGGAAAACAACCTGACCAAATCAGGCAGTGATCCTGTGGTCCCATACCAAGGTCTATTTAGCCCAACATCTAAGTTGGCAAGCAAGGACTCAAGCTCTATTGCAAGAGCCCGCTGCCTCCAGCGAATCATCCAATTAAAATTAAAACTAAATCAGTCAATCGTCGACGATTCAGTGTCGGCACCAACAAACGTCAGTACTCCATGCACCAAAAACCCTAACAGCTCTAACCGAAAAAATGTTGAAAAAGTCCTAAACTCTTCACTTCAAGACGATCAGTCTGATATGGAACACTCACAACAATCATCCAATGGAACCAACTCATCGGTGCAACAAGTGATCTTATCTGTTGATACCCAAACCCAATTGCACAATAACCTTGTAGCTGCCTCCTCAATTGTCCTACTACCCTTCACCAAACTGTACGAATCCTTGAATGGGACAATAAGTGATCAAGGAGCGATGCTTATAAATCTAACAAACAAAATGGAAAAACTTGAATCTTTTACAAGCTTCCTACAAAAACAACTTGAATCACAGGCAGACATGTCTACTCGTTGGCAGGAACGGTTGTGCGATTTGGCTGCAAGACATCATTGCCAAAACGACAACCTAATCGAAAGTCTGCTGGAAGCAGTCAAATGGATGTGTCACCAGTCTGGAGAGGTAGACAAGAAAATCCAGAAGCACGACTCCCTTTCGACGCGAGACAATCTGCCAAAACTGACCCCTTTACAAAGCGGAAACAAGACCCTAAAGGCTCAGGGTCATTGTTTGGCAACCACGTCCTCAATAGCTGAAAGCTCACGGCCACTGGCGATGCCCTCTCACGACACTCAACCGCTGCCAGTGCCTATTAAAAAACCTGAGTCTCAAGCAAGATCGCATCCTCATTGTGCTGATAAAACTGACGTTAAGATACCAGAAACAAACCATCAACAAACAATTGAAGACACTACAAATGCAAATACCATCTTGCAAATTGATGCTGGTAAGTCTTTACTGACAGCAGAGGCACACATGCTACCGGCCTCAACAATTAATCGCGAGAACACGTCATCTACAATGCCTTCCAACATCATAAAGAGCTCATTCAACATATTTACTGGGTCATCTAAAACCATTTCCACGACAGAAAAATCTGTCAGAATGGCAGGGAAAGGAAACAATCCACTATTTCAAGAAAATAAAAGACAAAGCCAAAACATTCCAACGTGAAAAAATGTATAAGGAACCTCACAACGCCAACAAAAGCACGATTGTTTGACCGGACAACGGGAAAACCAAGTGGACGTCAAATGACATGCTTGACCAAGATCTAGATAAAGGACAGGACGATGTGCCTAACAAACAATCCACAAAACTTCAGCGTCTCGACTCCGAAGACCCGAGTACAGATAGCTCTGTGAATGCCTCGACAATAGATCTATGTGATCTTTCCACATATTCAGCAGAAGGTGACGACCTAGATGAGCCAACAAATATAGCACATCCCAAAGAAAGTTTGATATCTCGAACGAAATCATCTGCCGAACGTGGAAACAACATAAAACACGGGCCGGGAAAAAAACAACCAGGTTTGGCCCACAAAAAGAAGCGGCTAGATCGACCGAGAGACCAATGTCACTACATACATCCAAGCTAAATCCAAAATTAACGTCTAATCAAAGAAACTCCAAAACCTGTTATACATCCAGGGTGCACTTAGGCAAAAATCAAACCTCTAACAACCGATTTTGGAAACTGCGACTTCAAAACATTCAATCTGACGACAACAAGGTCAACTTAAATAGAGCAAATGTCATGAAACTGTTTGCATGCATTCCAGTGTTACGGACAATATCGTCAGACGACATAAAAATCGTTGAATACCCAACTGAGTTAACTTCTGATCAAGTATTACTACACATTGGCTCTTCAGCGGTGAAAAACATGCTATTACGAGCTACAGAAGACCTACTCATTTTTGGTTTCGATCTAACGTTGGAACCCGAACACGAATTGCAACAAGATACCTTGGAGAACAACGCTCATGAAAAAACGGAAGGATTAGACATTCAACGTGCTACTCTGCGGAAAACTTTAGCTTATCCTGCCGCAAAATACAATGGAAACAAGACACGTGGTTCTCCCGGTCGAACTAGGCCCGGAAACCAATTCCAAAAAGGTAATCATCAATAACAATGATTGAAGAACAACAACGTGGACCAAATTGTGCTATCCTGGAACACTCGAGGATTCATCCACCTATTTAACAACTTCGAGGTGCCTATGGATAACATCCTCGCCGTATGTCTACAGGAAACTTGGCTACGCGAGTTACCAAATCGAGACGGCTTTAATAACATTCCTAAATCCTGCTGGGAAAAACGCAACTGGTCGTCCGTTTTCTGGGTTTGTCACCTTATTGAAGATCCAAATCTGGTTAACGCCGCTTGAATCCCAAAACCCGAATCCTTTTGTTCAAGGCACTTTGGTACAAATAACAGCTACAACAAGGCTGGCGAAACAATACCTTCTCCTAATAAATGGATATTGGAATCCCGCCAAGATCTCATCAAATAGTTTCATCGGAACAGTGACAACCTTAATGGACGAGGCATCACTGAAATACAACAACTTAACCATCATGGTATGTGGTGATTTAAATTGTAGTTGGTACAAATGTGATAAAACTACAAAAACAGACAGGTTGAAGAAACCCGATGAGGTCGAACAGAGAGGAAAGCTTTGGTTTGATGCCCTAGCAATAAGAAACTGCATCATGGTCAATGGGAAAACCAAAGGAGACCAACCCTGTAACCCAACATGGCATGGCCCATATAGCCAAAACACACTGGACTACATTTGGGTTTCCCGACATCTTTTTGACCAAGTGAATTCCCTAAATGTCATATCAATGCCTCAAAGCGACCATGATCTACTGCGCCTAGTTCTGGGGAGAAGTTCCTGAAAAATATGAATTACAAGTCGCATCGAATGCAGCGGGAAACCGCCTGAGTATCAACCGGTCGCAAATGAAACTCACAACCGACATAACCAATGAGAACAACGTAAATTATGTTCCCTTGTTGACAGATTGCCGGCCGGAAGTTGTAAACTCTAGAGTAATTGGTCACTCAAACATCTGTTCAGCAATGTCATCGCAAAAGCAAAAAGGATTTTGAGGAAAGACTTGCGGCAGATTAAGAAATTGAAGTTACCACCAGATAAAATTGCAATTAAAGTAAAAACAAGACGTCAAGAATACCGACATTGGCTAAAAGCGCACTAAGTAATGATAGAACAAAACCGTGCTGAGCTGATGCTTCAATTTCTGATTACAAAAAACACGCGTGATATTTGGGCCATCCTAAACAAAGGAAACACAAAAGCAACACCGACAATCTCAAACGCAATTGATGGCACTAAATGGGTTGAGCACTTTGAGAAAATATATAAACAACCCACTGAACACATACAAGTTCAGGAAAGTGTCTCAGCACTACCGTGGGACATAACTCCTCAAAGCGACGAAATAGAAATAACAATACAGAAGTTAAAAAACTCAAGAGCAGCGGGCCCTGACCAAATTTCAAATATCTTGTTGAAGAAAAACAAAGTACATTGGGCCAAGTTCATGGAATCTCTGTTCAGAATAGTGTCGGAAAACAAGAAAATTCCTGAGTCATAGTCAAAGGCGATTGTGGTACCGATCTATAAGAAGGGCGATAGGAACGATCCGACGAACTATCGCCCAATCGCCGCCTTGACACAATCGTGAAAGTCTATGCTCCTTCCTTCGAAAGAAACTTGCTTTATGGGCCTTTAAGACAGGAAAACACGATATTCTACAAACAGGTTTTACCGAGGGGGTTGGAGTCGATGTAAACCTACTCTTGTTGAACATCTTAAAACTTGAGGCTCTGCGCGCATAGAGAAAAATCTTCTTTGCATTTATAGACCTAAGGCAAGCTTTCGACACGATAAACCGCGAGAAACTTTGGTCTAAGCTAAAAAAGTGGGGATGTCCATCAACAATCCTGGATCCTGAAAGCTCTCCATTCCAACACCTCGATACAGATTAGGTTAAACCATCAGGGCGATTTGAGCCAACCGGTAATAACCCATAAAGGTGTCAAGCAAGGTTGCCCGTTGGCAGCTGAACTATTTAAGATCTTTATAGATGACCTACCGGCATGGTTAAACTCTATCATGTTTTTCGCCCAGGATCAAGGACACCCAAGTCAAATGCATCATCTATGCAGACGATGTAGTACTAACTGATTACACACAGATCGGCCTACAGCGCCTTCTGACACGATTGAACGAGTACATGAAATCAAATGAGCTGCTGATAAATACAGACAAAACAAAAATCATGAGTATCAGTCAGACTCACAAGAAGGCAGGAAAAAAATTCATATGGCAAATCGCTAGTGACAAACTCAATATTGTAACATCCATAAAATATTTGGGTGTGATGTTCAACAATTCCATCTGCGAAACAGCATGGGTCAACGACCTGACCAGTAGAACAATCAAACTCAGCCTACAAGGAGCAAAAATCAACCATGACTACGAGAAATTCACTATTGCACCAATATTGACTTTCTATCTACAGAAGGTTATTCCGACCATTGTGTTTGGTGCGAAAGCGGGTTGGAACTTGGACTTTCGCTTATGGCAAAGATTAGAAGGTACCTTCTGGAAACGTGCCTTGAGGCTTCCCCACTATATCTCGATATTGGCATTGAGACACAAACTTCCACTCAACTCTCTGTACATGACAGTAATTTGGAAATCTCTCTCCACTATTAGGAAAATGTATTTTAGCAAAAAAATACCAGCATATGAAATCTTCAAGATTAGAAACGACACCCAATCCATACTAATCCAAATTTGGCAACAAAAACTTGAAGCCATTATGGATGCTGCAAATATAAGCCGACTCGAGCTAATCAATCGCCCGCAACACGCAAAAAAAAATTAGTAGAATGGGATTGGATGCAAAATATTGAAAAACGCATGAAACTAAAAATAGGCCTTCCATCAGGACTAGGAGAAATCAACATAAGCCACCAAATACCTACTGGACTGTCCTTCAAGATATCACAGGAACATGTTTCTAAAATTCAAGCTAAATGCCGTAAACAATCGAGAAATGCTCCAGATAGGAAACAAAGACACCGCAGACAATAAATGTCGATTCTGTGAATCGGGTGAAATAGAGTCCCTCAAGCATTTGGTACTTGAATGCATAGGCACAATTACCCAGCGGAACCATGATATGAATGATTGGTGGTCATATGTAAGTGCCGGCCTTAACATGAAGCTATCATGCAGGCTAATTGACTACCTAGCCATGATTCTCTGCGATACAACTTGTGATAGGAAAAACCAAAAGTTTAACCAATAGTGATCTACACGTATCGCCACCATAAAGAATAGACTGATCAAAGACTTGGGGGCATCGACGTGATGTGGAAGAGGTTTAATTGTAACAAAAGTTTGATATTGATTTATTGAACTGGCAGTATGGGCCTCCAGGTGTAAAGGTTCCAAGGGGGGTGGATTCCTTTGGATGGGAGGCTTGGATGCCCAGAGGGGGGTTAGATGAAGGAAAGAGCTGGCGCCTGAATGCGCATTCAACATGGTGTTGCTCCATGTGCTACAGGTGGAGCTGGGAGATGGCTTTTTCCTCAGTGGGTCCTTCAATGTCCATATCCATTAAATTCAAAGCAGGAGATGTTAAAGTACAGAAGATGAGCGACACTGGGGTCCATAGCCAGCCGTAGGTCGGGGGCCAAGCCATTGGTCCCATGCAGAAGCATTGGTGGCATGTCAATGAACGCAGTTGGAGCCAACAGGGGAACCAGTCGATGACAAACCCAGGAGGGTTTAGCTATGCCTGCGGGCATTTTCTCCATTCAGTTGCCCAGTATTTCAGAATTTGTAGCTGCGTCTGTGCAAGTTGAATTTCCTGTAGAGGTGGACAGACTTGTAATGGATGTAGGTTCCTCTTGTTGCATGTCTTGGGAATTTTCCCCAGAGCTTGTGTTGATGGGGTTAGCCAGAATGTTAATGGATCCCTCCCCATTGAAGACAGCTGGAGCGAACAGGGCAATTGGTCGCCCCCACCCAAAGCCTGCAACCTTGCCTCCTGTGGGCTTTCACCCTTGCTGACAGAATCTGGCGAAAATACCCAGGGGTGGTGTGGCTTCAGGTGTCTGCAGGAAGGAAGACTCGGAGGCACCCTGGCAGGTGCAAACACCTACGACCTTACCTCCTGGGGGCTTTCAGCTCGCGACAGGATGCAGAGAAAATATCCAGGAGGGGGCGTGGCTTCAGGAGTATGCTGGAAGGAAGACTGAGAGGCACCCTTGCAGGGGCAAAAAATCTTCTGTCATTGTGTAAATAAAAATGTCATTGTCCCCTGGTTTACTGCGGTAGCGGCCCTGTACTTATGGTTAAGTTGCTCAAACCATAGGAAGAGCACTTTTTGGGTGGCTTATAACTTCGCCCCCTCGGACGAATCCTCACGTAACTTTGCAAAAATGTGTATGGCTCCATCAGACTGATTCTGCGAAGTTTGGTGAGGTTTCGTTAAGGGAGGGCAAAGTTATAAGAGGACTCCCAAAATGTGTGGTTTTTCCCATTGCTGCAATGGCAAAAGAAATTGCTCACGCTTGCAACCCAAACCGTTGGATGCATTTTCACCAAATTTGTAGCAGGAGCAGTGACGTGGTCCCGTAAACAAGCTTTTGTAAATTTGGTGTAAATCCAACCGCTAGTGTTTTTTTTTTTATTTAAACAGGGAAAAAGTAGCTATAAATATGTGAGATATCTGGGTTCGGTCCGTGGATTCTCTTCCCTGTTCGGTCTGTGGCCATGCCTCTAATTGGTCCAGCGGGCAGCGTGAGGTCCACAGACATTGGACATTGCCGCTGATTGGATGTTGAAAAGTGTGAGGTGCATCATATTTTTGGGGAACGCCTGCCATGTTGGATTCGGAGGCAGCTTCTGTTGTCCGTGAACACTGCAGTAAAAACACATTTAAAAACGCAACATTGCACTTGTCAAATTAATGAAACAATCTCTGGGGAGGCGAGTGATGAGGATAGGATGGGATATGGCCATAAAAAGGCAACAAAAAAAAGGTTCTTTTCTTCTCCGATCCGGGCAGTCTGAGATGTTTGTGGGGATCTATGCTTATTTGCATTACAGGGTTGGTGAAAAGCAGTTTTTGGATGGCTTATAACATTCACACCACACAATGAAGCTGCTTGACATTTTGGAATTCAATTCTAGACCTGATTCTGAATGGTGTTGCAAAGTGTGGTGCTATTTTGTCAAGAGGGAACAAAACTAGAGTGGGGCGTCCAAAAATATTGTAAAGGCTTATAAATGTGGTGTCATTTGATGAGTCTGCACAAAGGTTTGCAACACGAGTTTAGATCTAAATATGAATGTTTTTGTAAAGTTTGGTGGGATTTTATCAAGAGGGGGCAAAATTAGAGGGGTCTCAACATTTTTATGTAGCTTATAACTTTTATGCCGTTTGGAAAATTGTGGACAAAATGTTTCACGAAGATTCAACCTTGAATGTTTGTGCAAAGTCTGAATGGATTTTTGTCAAGCGGGGGGCTAAGTTATGACTTTTGTATGTACGTACATTTTGACACTTTTGAAAAAATAAAACATGGGCGGATTTACAGCAAACTCATGTAAGCAGCATTGGCAAGGACCTGAAAGGATGGTTTTGCAAATGTGTCCGTGTTTTATTTTTTGGAGTGTCATAATGTAGCTACAGAAAATAGTGCTATACCTTTGGTGACTGAGGTAAATCTGGTGGCCATGGGCATTGGCCAGATTGTCTGGGACAATCTGTCAACTGGCTATGACTACGAGGGACCAGCAATGTGGTTAAAGTGGGCATGGCCACCAGGGACCAGCTATGTAGTAACGTTTTTTAAAATTGGGATATGTTTGAAAGGGAAAATAAATGTGCTTTGGGTTACAGGTTGAAGTGCTGGTGGGATTAAAGCAAATATGCATGAGGAGGGTCAGCAAGAACTGGAAAGTATGGTTTAGCAAGTATGTCCTGTGTTTTTTTTAAATTTCTTTTGTGATGTCATCTTTGATGTCCTCGGTGTTGGTTTTAGCAGTGTACAGTGGTGGTGTGATTTTTGATTGCTTAGCTTACCGGTTGCTTAGTTTACCATAACTGGTGAATTGCTGAGGTCTTTTGGTTTTACTTTTAACCATGGGTCCCCCATACGTTTTTTAATTGATATATAGTTCCTTCCTTTTCTGTAAACGATTACAGAGAAAGTACGTCTCTGCTTCAAGTTGTTGTCCATAAATGCATCAATTTGGACCACTGTTGGAACGGCACTGAAATCGGTTTGAGGGATGGATCTGATCTAATTTTGATGCTGGCCCTGAAGAAGCATGCTTATCCAAACATAGATGGTTGATCTAGTGTGAAAAACATGTTGGCCAGTGGCGGGTTTTGGTGCCAGAAGGGACAACTAAACTCCTCAGTAACTGTCTCGTGCGTTGGTAATGAAGAGAAGCTGGGCCCATGGCCGGAGTACAAAACTATTAAGTAAAATCAGTGAGAGAAAGTATAACTTGATGTGGTGGCCAGTAATAACCTGGGGGACTGAAAAGCCTACCATCTAACTCAAATATTTTTCTGAAATTGGCATGAGGGTCAGGCAAAATAACACTATGGGTTTACACGGTGTTCATTCATACGACGTTGGGGCTTCTAGTATTGGAAATAACTGTTAATATATATTTTGAAGCTTTTACCCAAGGGTACTTTATCAACCCCAAAAAGGTCAGATTGATTCTGCCACGATTCAAATAGGTGGCATAAGGTTGCCGGCAAGTGTATGTTGCAGGAGCATCAACCCACTAAGTTAACCATGTTTCTCTCAAATAGTCGGTACATGAATAACATGTAAACCGCATGGGGCTGATGACCCATCCATCTCTGAGCAAGCATTGTTGTCACCAGCCACAGGGCGCTGGTCCTAGAAAAGTAAGCAGGGGTGGGATGGAAGGGGATAATTTATTTGCATTGATAATGCCCAACACCACTGGAGGTGACATCAGGGGATGCCAATTCGCAGCAAAGCAATGACACTGATGCCAACTTTTAGTTAGTATATGTTCAACTCTCCTTTTAGATGGCCGAAGGAGTTTTCATTTCCTAACCTTATTCTTATTCCCAGTGCTTTAAGTGGGGTAAGAAATTGAGGGGGGGGGCCTCGTTTGGGGGCGTGGCTTCCATTGTGGGCGTGGCCTAAAACGTGCACAAATCATTGTAAGGTGCGCAAACAAATATATAAATGTATGTGAGCATTTATATATTTGTATGCGCACTACTATGATTTGTGTACCTTTCAAGCCTTATAAACATACCAATGTTACGTATTTCTAGGTTTATAAAAAGGTGGCTTGAAAAGTGCACAAACCATAGTAATTTACGCACACTTGTGCGCTTACCTTACTATGGTTTGTGCACTTTTCAAGCCACCTTTTATAAGCATAGACATTTATAACATATTTCTATGTTTATAAAAGACGGCTTGAAACGTGCACAATTCAAGGCATCTTTTTTAAAGCGTTGAGGACGGACAAAACCCGAGGTGGCTTTGTCCATCGACAAAGCTTTATAAAAGATGCCTTGAATTGTGCACGTTTCAAGCGGTCTTTTATAAACATAGAAATATTTCTACGTTTATAAAAGATGGCTTGAAACGTATACAATTCAAGGCATCTTTTATAAAGCTTTGCCGATGGAGAAAGGCGCCTCCGGCTCTGTGATCTCTGCTCAGAGCAGATAGATCACTGAGCCCGAGGCGCCTTTCACCCTCTGCAAACCCGCGGGCTCCGTGATCTAATCTGCATATTAGACCATGGAGCCCGCAGGTTCGCTGAGGGTCAGTGACCTGGCAAGGGCAAACAAAGGAACTGTAACTTCCCTGATGACCCCTCAGATGAGGGGTCATCAGGGAAGTTACAGTGACTGACAGAAGTGCCAGGCAGCCTCAGCAACGCTGTGCCTGGCTGGCACTTCTGTCAGCTCGCCTGCAATTAAACTGGCGGGCGCATCTCCCGTCGCAGCTGCGGCCGCGGCGGGATAATGCATCCCGCCAATGTTGTGTGGGATGGGGGGCCCCGGCAGGGCCCCGGCTCAGTCCCACTTTTTGGAGACTGCCAGGGCCCGGCCCCGGCAGGCCCCGGCCCACTTTAAGCACTGCTTATTCCTCATTTATGTCTGTACTAAACTTTCCAGTTACAAAACGTCAACACTGATCCATATAATCTCTGATGCGGGAAGACTCCATCACACATCTTGAACTACTTCACACCCGCATTCATTGCAAGAAATCCAGGAAGAATGAGTTGCTAACAGTATGCGGCACAGAAAGTCATTTGCACATTTTTTGATTACGTTTGTCTGCAAAGCCGCATGTTCGCTAGCAACAACATGCTGCGTTTGTGCTCCAGCTTAAATTCTTTTCACCCATAGCATAAAACTCATCAAAATAGAAAACGAATTAGGACCTATCTCGTTTGGTTATCCACCGGACTATAAACCAGAATGCAAGTTAGAAAGATCCCACTATCGTATCCCCCCAAATATATTCATGTGCGTCTTAAAATTGACAGAAGTAAAATGCCACTTTATAGGAAAGAACAAACGTCAATTTTGGTGGCCTTTATTATCTGCTTGGTTGCTACTCATTTCACTGGCAGGGCTTTTGTGTATCTGCATCTACGGCTGGTTTTCTCCTAAAACAACTATTTGACCCCATAAAACTCCCTTTGTGAGGTCTCTGGAAAGGCTGGTTACCGTCTCCAGAGGACAGGAAATCTTCCCATGGTGCTACCTGAGAATTCTCAGTTTAAAAGGCGAGCCCTGCCACAACAATGGAGAAGCTTACACAAGGCTGGGGATTTCTTCCCATGGTGCTACCTGGGAATTCTCAGTTTAAAAGGCGAGCCCTGCCACAACAATGGAGAAGCTTACACAAGGCTGGGGATTTCTTCCCATGGTGCTACCTGGGAATTCTCAGTTTAAAAGGCGAGCCCTGCCACAACAATGGAGAAGCTTACACAAGGCTGGGGATTTCTTCCCATGGTGCTACCTGGGAATTCTCAGTTTAAAAGGCGAGCCCTGCCACAACAATGGAGAAGCTTACACAAGGCTGGGGATTTCCAGAGACCCTTTACAGATTGGAGAGAGGGACAGAGGACAGAATTAGAGTAGTTGGGAGAAGAGAAGCAATCCACCGAAAGGTCCCCCATTTTGTATTCTTCCGAGGGTCAAACACTTTGGTGTTCTGGCTTTCTTCCAAAAAGTACTGTGCGACTAATATCGCAAGGCAAGAGCTGAGATTGGACACTTGCAAGATGGCCTGAAGTGAACCAATCTGCTGTGGCAGATTTCCTATTTGATGGTCAGAGACCATCCCTCTGTTTACTCATCTTTGTACTACAGACAGGTTTTACACCTGGCGCTTTATTGGGAGTTATGGTGGAAGAGAAGCAGGACTCGGACTACCATACATTGTTCTCAAGGTTCTTTATTCTCTTGTAACCTAAACAATGAATCTGTGCTGTGCCAGCACTATTCTGCAAAAGAAAGTCACAAGGGTCCTAGTCAGGATGTCAAAACAATACATTCCCCGTCGTCAGGCTGGGAATCCTCGGTAAAGAAAAAATCAGTATCAGTTTCGTTTCTGATCTGTCTTTCTTAGAAGTAACCAATCACTGATCTATGGGTCATACTGCCCCCAGCCAATGACTGCCCTCTCCCTAAGCCCCTCCCCTGGCAGCCATCCTCAGATTTTTACCGCACGTTCAAGTGATGGGAGTCCTCGTGCTTTAGCTCTCGAGCTTTTACTGCATTTTCGCGCTTTTTCAGGAGATTTTCTAATTTTTTCGGTTTAATTGAGCCTCAAACTCCACCGTTTCTACTTCCGATAACGGGGACCCGTTTCGGAATTCTTCTACGCCCCTCAAGGGTGAAGTTTTCAATCAGCTACGCTTCTTGGAGGATTCCAGAAGATCTGTGGCCTACCTCAACGGACATGGCCCAGGACAAGGGAAGCTCGACGCCCGGATCCAAGCTGTTCAGGAGCTGCCCGGGATGCGGATTGCAAAATGTTTTCAAGGAGGACGAGCATTCGAGATGTCTCTACTGCCTTCATGAGGACAAGACGCACGTGGAGAAGGACTGTGCGTTCTGCAAGAACCTATCGGAACGGACCAAGCAAGATCGTCGTTCCCGCCTCGCCACCTGGCTGAAGAAGGGCACAGCAGGTGAGAAGGCGAAGAAAAAGTCTGAGCGGTCTTGTAAGTCCTGTGAGGGCGCCCTGGCGACGGGGTCCCAACAGAAGGCCAAGCACCGCGAGTCCGCTGGCACCGGGAGCGCCAAAAGGTCGGGCTCTTCGGCTGCCAGGCAGGGCGCGACTTCCCCGGCACGATCAACCACGAGCCAGCGCTCTGGTTCGGGGAAGAGGAAGTCCGAGAACCTGGGTAAGCTTCTGGAGAGGCCCCGGTCGATCTCGAAGGGAGCCAGGGGGGAGCGAGGCGATGACCCTCCCCCCAAAGCGAAGGCCCAGGACGCACCTAAGTTGGGGAGGGCCTTGATCCACCCGGCAAAGGTCTCTATCGAGGTTGTCGCAGCGGCCCTGGCAAAGCCGGCAGAGGCTACGCCAGTGGAGGCGGCCTTGGGGCCCAGAGTTTCCCTGCCACCGCAGAGGGAATCCTCTTTCCAGACCATCGTTAAGACCCCCGTGAAGACCCCGCTGGAAAAAGAGGGGGTGGCCAGTGGCCATTACGGACTCGGATTCAGCCTCCGAGGAGGATCCGGTGGAAACCGTGAAAGGCCTCAACGAGAGGTTCGAAGGCCTCAACTTGAGGTTTGAGAAAGTTCGATCCCAGGGGAAGGTTCCTGCTGATGTGATCGAAGATAGCGACGATGAGGGCCCAGTGGAGCAGCCATCCCGTCTGTCGCAGCCATTGCCCGAGCCCCAGGATAGCTCAGCGGCCATTTTGTTGGCGATCCAATCCTTAAGTACTGAGATAAGGACGAGGTTACCACGGCCCCGACGGAGGATCCAGAACCAGGACCGTCGGGAAGCCCTCCGAACAAGCAGAGGAGAGTCCACCCCGCATCGCCCTTCGTGCCCACGAGGCCCGTGGACCCCTCATCCCCCTCGCCGGACCCTCGGGATGATACGGGGACGGACGGCGGCGATGGTACATCGGACATTCCGTCATCACCCCCCCCCCTCGGGCCTCTCCGCCCGACGAAATTGGGAAATTGGCTCTTTCCACGCCATGATAACCAGGGCATCTGAGCTCTTCCAGCTCTGCCCTGAGGAACAGAAAAAGGAAGGTTTTCTTTACCAACGACGAGAGGCCAAGAGAAAGACGGTCCTCGCGGTACCGTTGCTCGATGACATCTGGGACGAGGGGCTGGCTATCCTGAAGAACCCTTCCACGACACCCGCCAAAAGGGACAGGTACGAGAAGAAGTACCGGGTCCCCGATGCCGCCCCCTTGTGCCTCAGGGCCCAGCCCACGTCGGACTCGGTCGTCTCGGCAGCGGCCAAGAAGAAAGCGGCGGGTGCGGCGGCATTCACTTCCACTTCCCCGCCGGACAGCGAGGGCAAGAAGTTGGACTCCATGGGACGACGAGTCATCTCGGCGGCGACGACGATTAAGGCTGCCAATGCCTTAGCGATTGTGGCCGGTTACGACAGGGAGCTTTGGTTCAAGATCGCTCTCCTGCTAGACTTCCTACCGGATGACAAGAGGGCAGAGGCCCTACAGATTCTGCAGGAAGGTGAGGTGGCGTCGTATCACGCCATAACGGTGGCAACGGACATTGCCGATACCGGATTTTGCCAGCTGGGCAACGGGGTTTGCCTCAGACGACAAAGATGGCTCAAGGTGACAGACTTTCGCCAGGACATCCAGACCAGAGTGTTGGACATGCCGTTCAACGGCAACAACCTGTTTGGGAAGACGGTGGATGAGTCCCTCCAGGCCATCAAGACCGACACGGAAGCAGCCCGAGCCTAGGAGTCCTTCAGCAAAGGCGGCCCTTTCGTAGCTCCGGAGGCAGACTCCAAGGGATCCATCGGTGGCTCTTCTACTTGCTGCCAGGCGGCCCGCTCCTCGTTCCAGGAGGCCTACAGAGGCCGCGGCAAGCAAGGAGGGTCTTGCCGCCGTCGTCAAGGAGGCCAAGGTGGCAAGGCCTCTTCCAAGCAGGACTGAACCGGCCGTAGCGTCGGGCCCCCACCGAAGCACCCCGGTGGGAGGCCGGCTGACGAAGTTCGTCAGCGTGTGGGAGTCCATCTCCACCGACTGTTGGGTGCTGGACACCCTGGCCCGCGGACACTCGCTAGAATTTCAAAAGAAGTGTCCTCGCATTCCTCCCATGGCCAGGAAGGAGAATCGCATCCCTCAACTTATGTTGGAGGTAAGGGCGATGCTCGAGAAAGGTGCCATCGAGCTCGTCCCCAAGAGGCTCCGGGGCTCCGGAGTATACTCAAGGTACTTCCTCGTCAGAAAGAAGACAGGCGGTTGGCGCCCCATCCTGGACCTGCGTCGGTTGAACAAGTACATCAAGGCACAGAAATTCAGGATGGTCATCCTCCAGCACGTGCTGGGACAGCTGGAGGAGGGCGACTTCCTATCGTCGCTGGACCTGGAGGATGCCTACTTCCACATCCCCATTCTAAAAGGACACAGAAAGTTCCTCAGATTCGTAGTCCAGGGGCGTCACTACCAATTCAGAGCCCTGCCATCCGATTGAAGTCGCCTCGCACCAGTGGCGGCGCGGCTGCGCCTGCTGGGGATCCACGTCTACCCCTACCTGGACGACTGGCTAATCCGTGCAAGGTCAAGAGAACTCGCCGTCGAACACACGGCGAGGACCGTCCGCCTGCTCTCGGAACTGGGATTCGCCATCAACTACCCCAAATCCCACCTGGTCCCTTCGCAGGTGGCACTGTTTTTGGGAGCAAAGCTCGATACAGTGGAGCGATTGGCATCTCCGTCGGAAGAAAGGACAAAGGCGATTTTGGGCAAGGTGCAGCGCCTGTTAGCCATGGACGTGGCCAGGGTGAGGTCCATCAAGTCCCTCCTCGGGATGATGTCCTCATGCATCTACCTTGTGCCCCTTTGCAGACTTCGGATGCGTCTGCTACAAAAGTTCCTTGACGCCCGTTGGATTCAAGCGGCGGGCAGCTTCGAAGACAGGATCCAGCTCGACGAGGAGTTCCGTCGTGCGATTCGATGGTGGGGTACCCGTGCGCACCTCACGGCAGGCACGGACTTCCAGACCCCGGCGTATCAGGAGACGGTGATGACGGACGCCTCCCTGGAGGGATGGGGGGCCCACACCGGAGATCTCCACACAAGAGGCCTCTGGCTCCCGGAGGAGAGGTCTCTCCACATCAACATCCTGGAGCTACGAGCTGTGTTCTGGGCGCTCAAATCATTCCTTCCGTCCCTCAAGGACAAAGTGGTGAGGATCTTCACCGACAACACCACCATGATGTTCTACATCCGGAAGCAGGGAGGCACCAGATCCCCAGCCCTATCCAAGGAGGCCCAGGATCTATGGCACTGGGCCGTCGCCCAGGGGATGTTTCTGGTTCCCTTCCACCTGGCAGGAATAAAAAACACCATTGCAGAATCACTCAGCAGGGAGCTGCGCTCGTGCCACGAGTGGGAACTACGCCAGGACCAGGTGGATCGGCTCTTTCAACGATGGGGCAAACCCCAGATCGACCTGTTCGCGACGGCGACGAACTCCAAGTGCCAGAGGTTCGCCAGCAGGTTCACACAGCCGAGGAGCATGGGCGATGCTTTCTCGTTCCCTTGGGACGGCCTGTTCCTGTACGCGTTCCCTCCGTTGCCGTTGCTGCTCCGTCTCATCAACCAGCTCAAGAGGTCCAGGTGCAGGATGATCCTCATCACACCGGTGTGGCCGAGACAGATCTGGTTCCTGGACCTTCTGCACTTGTCAACGTCCCCACCTATCAAGCTGGCGACGGACGCGGATCTTTTCTCCAGAGGAGGAGGCGCCATTCTTCATCACGACCCGGAGTCGCTGAACTTGCAGGCTTGGTTCCTGCAGCACTAGAGTTTGGAGGATACGATATCCCGGCTTACTGCAGAGAGGTTCTTGCAGAAGCCAGGGCGTCCTCAACCCTCAAGTGCTATGGACATAAGTGGAAGAGGTTCTCTGTCTGGTGCCATGCACAGAAGATTAACCCTTTGCGGATTACGGCCCCTCAAGAATTGCCGTACCTACTGTCGCTGGCCAAAGCTGGACTAGCTCACGCCTCCATCAAAATACATCTGGCTGCCATCTCCCGATACACCAGAACTACAGGACGGGCGTCCTTGTGGTCTCATCGCCTGGTGAAGGAATTTATGAAGGGACTATTCCGATCATTCCCGCCGGTGAAGGCCCCTGCTCCGGCGTGGGAGCTCAACGAGGTGCTGACCAGGCTCATGGGGGGCCCCATTCGAGCCTATGCATTCGGCGCCGTTGAAGTTCCTGTCGTGGAAGACAGCAATTCTCGTGGCCATCACCTCCGCACGACGAGTGGGAGAGATCCAGGCCCTATCTTGCAAGCCTCCATACTTGACTTTTCACGACACGAGGGTGATGCTGATGACGCACCCCTCCTTTATGCCCAAGGTGCCGTCAGACTTCCACCTCAACGAGCCCTTGGTGTTGCCAGTTTTCTTCCCGTCGCCTTTGTCTCCGGCCGAGAGGACTTTGCACTCGCTGGATGTGGCTAGAGCGCTGAAGTTCTACATGGACCGCACAAAGAGTTTTCGGAAGACATCACAGCTGTTTGTGAACTTTGGACCTGTGAATCAAGGGAAGGCTCTCTCGAAGGCTTCCATTTCCAGATGGCTCTCCGGCTGCATCATGCACTGTCACCGGTTGGCAAACCAACCGCTGCCCGGCCGTCCGAGAGCCCATTCGACCAGAGCGATCGCTGCTACCACAGCGTTCCTGTCTGGTGTGCCGCTGCTGGACATCTGCAGGGCTGCTGTGTGGAGGTCGACGCACACCTTCACAATATTCTACTGCGTCGATCAGGACTCCAGGGAGGAGTCCAGGGTCAGCCAAGCAGTGCTGCGCAACCTGTTCGCTTAAGGTGAGCCTGGTGAGGAGGTAAGAGATGCTTAATGTTGAGTTGTTGTATTGCTTAATGTTGAGCCTGTTGCCACCTCCCGTGGTTGTGCATGTTTATACTGCTATGTAGTCTTATATTCATGAGCATGTGAATCCATGCCAGACCCATCCTGGAAAACCAGTTATAGGTAAGTAACTTGTTCCTACCCTAACCAGTTCCCTATTGTCAAAGAAAATCACAAACACCACAAGACTTTACGTTGGGAGGGATGGCTGCTTCCTTCTCACCACCCATCGAGTCTCTTTTAGAGAATGGCTGTGCCTATAGGTCCATTTCAGAATAGACAGTTCTTTGTGGGCTGGACTGCAGAGGTCCTAGCCCAAATCTGTTACTCCTTTCCGTTTCCTCTGAGCGTCTTCTCGTCACTCCTCCTAGGGATTTCGGTCAGTGTTTCTTCACTCGGAGGGTTTGTTTCTTCCCAACATGGGGCTTTTCTCCTTCTCCCGACCCCACTCTGAGGTTTTTTTCTGTTCTTCCTGACTCTCTGGCATTTCTCAGTCCCCGTTCAGGGATCTTCTCAGTTTCTACCCACTCTGGAGTGTTTCTCTTTTCCGCTGCCACTCCAGGCTTTCTTTTTCTTACTCTCCACTCCGAAAATCTTCTTTCTCGCTCCTCACTATGGGGTTCTCTCTGCTTCTCCCCACTCTTTGGTGTTTGTTCTTTCTCTATTTCGCCTGCCTCCCTCTCCTGTTGAGCCACAGCGTACCTGATTGTCTTGAACAGTGCTCCTCGGGAGGGGTTGTGGGATTGGGTTGGCTTTCTTCCCGTTGCAGAGCTGCTTACGCTACTTTTCAACTCTGCTCTAGGGTGGGCTGTTGAGGCTCGGCTTGCATATTCTCGCAGTCTCTCAGCTAAATCGCTTGCGTGTATTCTCAGCTGGGCTCTGTCTCAGCCAGACAATGGTCTGTTCCCTTGTTATCAGTCTCTTGGGGTTTCTTTGGGGGACCGTTGACTGCTCCCTGCTGTATCCTTCCTGGTGTGCACCTGGGACCCTTTTCCTAACTCTGGCGTTCTCATTTTCTCTCTGGCTGCACCACCCTAGGTTTCCTTTGCATGGTTAAACTCAGGAGGGCCTGCTGAAAGCGTCATGCTATTGATTGTCCCAGGGAGAGTCCTAGAAGGGGCTAGTTCATTCGTTTTTACTTCGTCTTTGGAGTGAATTGGGCGCAGTTAATGTCAGAAGCCAGGTGAGCAATTACTAAAGTGTGTATGAGATCATGGTAAACGCCAGTCCCTGGATATTTTGCAACAGTGTTAGAAATAGTGGGTTTTTATAACGCGCTTAATCCAGAGGTTTCTAAGCGTGGACCCGGGGATCGAACCTGTGTTGCTCTGTGTCGTCTTGCTTCCAAGGCGAGCACGTTGCTGCTGAGCTATCCTCCTGAGACTCTCTGCATTGGGGTTTCTGTCCCCTTAGCGGTTGTCACCTCCAGATGGACCCCATTTACTCTGTTCCCTAGGAGGTGTTAAGCATAGTAGGATCACCTCACTAGTCCCAAAGGGCGTGGCTCCCCCTTGGGAAGAGGGGATTTGTCATAGGATATAGTATGCTCCAAAGTTCTCTTCCATAGAGATTGAAGATAGAATTCCAGGAAACGAGCAAGAAGCCCCCCCCCCCCCCAACCATCCATCCCTGAGGTACATTTGGGATGATCTGCTGTCTGGGCAAGGCTTGCTGTAAGCTAAGTTCACTGGTAGCCGCTTATTGAAGGTGACCAACCACTGCAATTGCTCGCTGACAACCTTCCTGACGCATTAAGAACCTGGAAGGGATCCCGCAACAACTAAAAGCCAAGAACCTGCTCTGGGCACCGTTTGCCCGCCTTGATCCATATTCGACCTGGATCGACTGCTTTGATATGCTTTTTAAGCTGCTGCAAGCATGGAGAACTGCCTTTTTCTTTCCATCCACTCTATGAAAACTCTAATCACCACTCTTATTCTCAGCAAACTGGACTACGGTTCAAGCATACTTCTTGGCCTTCCTCTTTACTGCTTTCTCGCTCTGGAAAAGTTCAGCTTCTCTACCTGCTTCTCTACAATCTACCCAGATCCTCCCCTATTTCTACCTACCAACAACATGCTGTTAGACTCTGCATACACAATCGCTCTCTGTTCAAGTTCCTCTGCGTAGTCTACAAAACTATCAATGGTCTTGCTCTTCAGTATCTGTCTGATTGTATCTGTTTACTCACCATCTTCTTCTGATCATCCTCCTGCACTCAACCTCACCGCCCCATACTCTCCCGGTGCCGCCTCTGCTCTTTCTCTGTACTCGCCCTGCTCAAGTGTGGCACTCGTCAAAGCTCGACTCAAATGTTACTTACATGCTTAAGAAGGAGCTCCTTCTGCCTTCTCCTCCATTCTCCCTAGCGGACCCCACCACTGCCTCCAGTGACGCTTAATAGTGTAATTTTTGTATATTTAATTAGTACTCGTTAGTTTGAAGCACTTGCCCCTTTAAGTTACTATTACCTTTTGTAAGTTACCTGTTTTCTTATAGTTTTTTTTAAAAGTTTTTTTCCATGGCATGTATCCTAAACATGTTTACACCATTGTAAACTGGCTCACTAATTGTAATTCTCTTTATGCTATTGTACAGGCACCCATTCATAAGAATGCTTCCACCATCTGTAAATGTGTTATTGTGAGTCAATCCTTTTCAAAATTGACACCTGTTTTCTTCATATAAATACAAATATAGCATACCCCTGCCCCACTCTACGATACACTTAATAATATATACCATTCAGGTTGTGCCAGTTTTAACCTTTGACTGAGATCATTGCTTGTTTACTCAACCTAGTACTCCTGCAGAGCAGTATCTACGTAGTTATTGGGCAGCTGATTCACTCCCACCCACTGGTTGTCTTCTGTAAGTGTTCTTGGATGAAGTGCCAACAATTCTGTGGGGTTTGAGGCCCACCTTAAAGAGTATCTCGTTACATACTGGTGTTCGCCATTTGATTCCATTTATTTTGTTCCAGTTGTTGGCTATTGTTTTGATTGCAGATAAAACATGATTTGGAGTAGTTTTGTTTTCTGGAATTCTGTGGTAAGAAGAAGAAGGTGGTGGTGGTGGTGTGTGTGGGCGTGGGTGTGTTGCCCATACTCCCTCACTGTTTTGGGGAGGGCTGTTAGTCCTATAATCTATTGTTTTGTAGAGGTGGGAAGCAGAGTTTTTGTTTCAGGGAGCTGGAAAGTTGGAAGAAACGTAATTATGGGTGTTTCATATTTCTTTTGCTGTCGTTTTCTTTTCTTAAAAAATAAATATATATATTTAGGTCAACAAAACCCCCATTTTGGATCTGAAACGTTGCTTGCATCACATAGAAACTGACTGCTAGTGTTTTGTTTTGCATAAAACATTTTATTGTATGCTAGACTAGCTATGACATCGAAACTCCAGTGAAGTATTTTTCCACATCTAGGAACCAACCGGTGACTTTTTTTGTCCCGGCATTTGATTGCTGACCAGAGTATTTTAATGTCCTTTTTATGTTGCCCTGTTTTTTTTTTTACTTGCCAATTTCCATTGATGTATTAAATATGGTGTAATCATAAACCCCTCTGGTTTGGTCATACCTTTTCTCTAGTAACACCTGCATTTGAAAATAATCAGTGATATTTCCATGTTCCTGCAAAATGTGAGAATCCGAATAGGCGAGATACATTTTGGCTCATAGGTTGAAGTCTCAGCCTCCCCAGGAATATAGATAACTGTTTTAAATACATTTGATTTTGCTCTTAAATGCACAATCCCTCCAAGTGTAATGCTCAACCTCACCTATTTACTTCGGTTTGGGATAAAAATGTAAAATTGCATGTTACTAGCCAGGCAGGAGTGACTGTTCTCCCCATTAACACAGCACCCTATTTCTTACTTGTCAAAGAATTCTCACTCCACACATTTTGAAGCCTGATTTAGGGATATGTTTCAGGTAAAAATAATACAATTCACATATGCACATAAATCATCATAAGGCTATACTTTTTAATGATTTGTTGATGTCTGGGAGTATGCTTTAAGATAAAATTCAGATAATCACACAATATGAGTGCTGTGACGGTGATGCTGTAAAGTAATTATAAAAACATACCAAATCAAACCTTTTACTGATGCAACATAGTTTGCAACAAAAGTGAAATTCACTTATTACCCTATTTTGTAACTAGTTTAAAAATACATTGCACATTAATTTGACTTAATTTGAGAATGACGTGTGTTGAAAACATGTGAAATAAAATGATTTTAGTAGCTGTTTTAGATGTTTCCATTTGATTGTAGTAAACGAATGCAGCGACCTAGGCCACCTTTTGAAAGGATAGATGAACCTTGTTGACTGGCTTTTCATGTGCAATCCTTAATGCTGTCATTTGAAACCACCTAACTCATTTAAAACTAGTGGATTCCCATTCAGTCAGGCTATAATCCACCGTCGGTAGTGCACATTTAAATGCCTCCTAATCTTGATAAGCACATCATAACATGTGAATGTCTTTTAATGCCAATCAGATTAACAAATTGATTGCCGTAGGCCTTTTCAGGGCAATTTACACAGTAGGAAACAATGATTTTACAGTGAGCTTTTCATGTGAGTGTTTAAATGATTTAAAGACAGTAGCTAGTGTGCTTTATTTTTTTTCTTTCTTTTTTCTCTATCGTTCCAGTGTAATTTAATTGTAAGTAAATGATGGTGTTTGCATAGTCGGGAAGTTCTCCAGCATTGGATGGATTTGCATGCTTTGACTCTTCCCCATCACCAGGCTGGGAAATCCTAGGTTACCAAGTAAATAGATATTATAATGAAAAAACAGCTCAATTTTGTAATTTATCAGTCTTTTTGGGTGCATTCAGCCCCACCCATGAGGCCATCTTCAGATTCCACCACGGAGTGACTAAATATATTGTAACCTCTCAGGGTGGAGGTGGCCGCATGCAAATTCATTTAAGATACCAATGCTGGAGAACAGGAGTTACATGTAAGCAACTTACGCCTTCTCCAGCATTGGATCTTTCATGGATTCACATGCTTTGAATAGAGTATATAGCAGTACATGAAGCTGAGGCAGTTTAAAGGGAGAAAACCCTACTTTACTGGAATAGACACGGAAGTACTGCTCTTTCCACTCTGGCTTCTCCTTCATCCTGCCCTTCTAGACAATAGTGCCTTGCAATTGTGTGCAGCACTGCTCAGGTAGCGGCTCTGTAGATGTTGGTCAGTGGGATCCCTGACCACATTGCTGCTGATACTCCAATAGCACTCGTAGAATGGGTGCCTGCTGGCACCCCACAGGGGTTTGCTAGCTTCTGCGTGGCACCTTCAGATTCCCGATGTGACCCACCTGCCTATGCTGTTTTGAGATGCCTTTACCCCTGGTAAGAGGACCAAAGGTCACAAAGAGTTGAGACGAGAGCCTGAATGATTTTGATTTGTCCAGGTAAAATGTAACGGCTCTTCGAAGATCCAAAGAATGAAAAGCCGCCGCCCTTGCTTGAGAAGGAGTGGAAAAGAAAGCTGGCAGGACAATTGCAGACTGTACGTGAAAGTCTGTGAGGACCTTTGGAACGAAGCATGGGTTTGTCCTTAAAATCACCTTGTCTTTTGTAAATCATAAGTATGGTTGTTTTATAGAAAGCGCCTCTAACTCCGAAATTAGTCTAAATGATGTTGCACCCACCAAAAACGCCACCTTCCAGGACACCTAATTAATGTGTACCAACGCCATAGGTTGAACTGACAGTTTGTGTCCCTACTGGTCTATGTGCATCTTAAATACTATCAAAATAATGGATTGGACAAGTAATTGGACTATCGTAAATCAGCAGATTAATTTTTCACCTTCGTGTATCATTTTCCATATTTGTCACAGTTTTTCACTTTGTCAAAATATCTACATGCGACACCTTAATCTACCATGACCACAATCCACCACCTGAGTGTTGGTGGGGATACTGATTGTCCATGGCCCGAATGCCATCCATTTCTAAGCAACTTAATCAGTCAAACCCGACCACCTTCAGCCTGCCGTTTTGCAATCTCCACAGGTGTGTTTGTTTAAATCCCAGAAGTTTTTTTCCGAATGCATATTCTTTCAATGGGAATGATCAGTACTGGCTTAACATTCTGACCAGTTGATTTTTGTCCCATTGCCTAACATTTTGCTCTGCTAAATCGAAAAGGCGTGAGAGTGGAAGTTTCCCTACATGCTTTTTGCTTAAATTCTATGAAGCCTGGTCAGTCTGTGTACAAAATGAATTGGGAACCCCCCCACTCCGACAACTTGGCTGCAGCTGACTCGCCACACTTTTAGGAGCGATATTTCATTGCATGTTACCTTGGTAAGCTTGAGGTGGGTGTTGTAGTTGGCGGGGACACAATGGATGTTGTGGGAGTTGTTAAAGGCTATTGAAGGCCCACCCCAATATACAAAACTCAGTAAAATGTGTGGCCATATATGCGTGATCCAATAAATTGTTTGCTCGCCCATTTGAACAACTAATAAGGTGTTTTCCAACAGCACATTTAACTGTGAGGGCTGAGCAGAAATGCTTTGACTGGAATTCTGAGTCTCAGAAAAGGCATTACCAAATTGGGATAGTTCGACATCTGCTAATTATAACATATTCTTCATCATTTCTGCACACACATTGCTAGTTGTCAACATTTTTCATATTGCCAACAAAATATAATTTCAGTAAAGGAAATGTTCTGGTATAAAATTAGTTTATATGTAAATGTTGTGCCCTAGAGTAGGTTTTGACAAGTTCCCTTTCTGGAGAATCCATCTGCCATATTATTTTTTTGTGTGTATATAGTTATAAAAAACTTAAACACAAATCGTGTATATATATGTATAAACATACACAATATTAAAAGAAATACACTTCCAGACATTATAAAACACAATCCCAATTAATCACAATAAGTAAAAAAAAGGAAAATTTGACATTACTTAAATATCACTTTAGCTTTCAATTAGTAAACCCAAAATCCATTATACAAATATGAGCTATACATCAATAATAGCCAAACAAAGAGAGAAAGAGACAAAGATATGAAGTTAGCTTCCCTACATCGGAACAAGGGCTACAGATCTACCATCAGTGTAACTTCTTCCTCGAATTTCCACAGGTATGTATCTACACTCTTCCAGATCTGCGTAATGGCGATAATAAGGCCTTTGTTGTGACCAGACGGATATCTCAGCCAGAAGGTTTCACTGGTAATATATTCTAAATCAACCTCCTACACAGATCTCATCTTTGGACAGCTTGTCAGTACTTGTGTAGCCGATTCAATAATGTGTCCGTCAAGGCAAAGTCTGCACGTCCTCATTTCAAACGGAATGCCCATCCATGCATCTTTAATTTCAAGAATGCCGAGACAATGGAGCCTGATGTTTAGGAATAGTCTATGCGTATTAGGTGAAGGCAGGAGTATTAGGTACATTTGAGGCAGTTTAAACTCAAGACATCCCGAAGGAACGCAAAGATCTCATGTTAGCCACCTTTTTGAGGCAGATTACCCTGTCCCATCTGTCCAGACGTTTTTGAGAGACTTAAACATGGCTCCTTCACCATACTCCCAGCAAAGTGTCCATCCTATTTTCTCAAAAAATGGTACATTCATTTCAGTTGGGGCCAGCAAATTTGATCTTAATGTACAACTTGGCTCTATTCTATTCAATAAGGGCAGACGGGGAGGTCCATCCCATCTTCAAGCGAACTTCCTGTATCGGTGTATAATTGATAAGCCGCAATAATCTTCTCCAAATAAGGCCTTCAATAACATCGGCCAATGCAGACAAGTCAGAATAGGATGTCTCAAGTGCATACAAGAATGCAGCAGTGAGTTTCTGCTTATGTAGGTTGAGGATACCCAACAGGCTATAATCAGCAGTCGCTTAGAGAAGGTCATCACCTCCAACATGGTAAACAGTGTTTTTACTGTTTTGTTATGTTGGAGCCTCTCATTCACTTGTCTTCTACCAGAGAAGACCTCATTGCCCAGATACTTGTACCAGGTAACCTTTTTTTATGTCACCCAAAGGACACGAAATTACTGACCTTTTGCAACATTTACCGCCTAATGCCATAAATTAACCAAATTTATTTTCAAGCCATTTTTATCAGCAAACTTGCAGACAGCCTTGGCACTGTGGCATATGCCGATGTAGGTGTTATCAAATATAATGAGATCGGCATAGCCAATCCACCCAATTTTGTGATTGCTGATTTTCAGGAAGGCATTACATTTCTCCTCAAAAATGCCCACAAAATCGGCCATAAACAGGTTAAACAGTATGGGTGCCAAGGCATACCCCTGCCTGACACCCTTTCTGACAGAAATAGATGCTGACAGCAGACACTGATTATTTAACCAGATCCTGGCCGTATTGTCCTCGTACATCATCTTGCATGCATAGAGAAGATGTTCTGGCATGCCCAACAGTTCGAGTTTAGCCCATAGCTTTGTTCAGTCCACCATATCGAACGCAGATGAGAAGTTCACGAAGAGCATATACAAGGGGAGCTCATCCTCATGATTGGCTTGCTCTATCAGCGTGTTAACTATAAAGATGTTATCATTAGTGGAGCAGCCTTTACGAAACCTAGTTTGGGACCTATCCAAAATATTCTCGCTAACAATCCAGGTTAATAAAGCTAATCTTAATAACGGTCATTGACTGGAAAACCAATTTTTTACTCACTTTCTGGAAACCTGACTTTTTTGATCTCATAAGTCTTGTTAATAAGTACCTTTTGGTCCAAACTAATGTGCACCTTTTGGTGTACCATTCTTAAATCAGTCAATATAAATGCAAAGACATCCTAAAACATCATTTATGAGGAAGGCCCAAGTTCAATTGTGAATTGGCTTAACATCATAGTTAAAAAGATGGACAAGTTTTCTTGTAGCTTTTCCCTTTTGATTGTTTCTCAGAGCTTCAATTGTATGTTGTCTTTTTTCCTTTGGACTCCAATCTCAGTCTTTCTCTTGGATGTCACTTGGCAAGTTGGGGTAGGCTCTGGGCTGCCCTTCGACTAGCTTTTCTTTTCTTTTACACTTCGGTCCTACTGGCCAAGCTCTCTGGTACCTGGATTCCAATCCCCCATTTTCCCCCACCTGTTTCCTTCACACTCTTGATCCACACAAATGTGCTGAAACAGAAGTCCTAAATCATGTTCAGCAATTCCTGGCATTTCTAGTACATATTACCCTGCACTTCTGTACCATGCCAAAGCACAGGATTACAATTACCAGAATGCAACTTGATGTCAGACCAAAATCCAAGGCTGAAATAAAACCACCATTAACCCCCATGATTCCCTCCAATGCAGAACAAGCACACCGCCATTCATTTCCCAAGTCTGAAACCTCCCCCTTCTGCCACGTCGCCCATCAGGTAGGAGGATCAGAGCCACTGACCCACTAAATGGTGTATCTGAATAGAGGGATACGAGTCACCCTTATCACCTGAATGGAACGCTTTCAGAACTGTCATGTATAAGGCAATGGCCCACTACAAATACCTTTAGGGTGGATCAGGGGAGTATGAATAAGGCCATCCTAAAACGATGGGTCGTATTGCACTTCTCCCAAGTCCTTACATACCCAAGAGCAATCTCCCAGCACTCCTGATATATTCTCGCTCTCTATTCAATCAGGTAAGTCCCTGCAGAATGAAGTGCCCCCAAGACTGATCAATTCCTCTGGAAATCTTTGTACATTAGATAAATTGCAGCCCAGATCAGATTCTTGGTGTATCCTCTTCTATTTGCTCCCTGAAACCCACCCTAGACCTGCGCCCCCCCAAGGTAAATCCATTTGCAAGGTGGATCCATTCCATAAAACAGAATTCACAGAATGACCAGAGCTACTCTCTACCCACTCTATTCCCTTGTGTTGCCCACACCTTGCAGTATCGGGGCATATAAAACCATGACCCTGCTACCTTCTCCCATCCCCCTTCCAAGTCTGATCTGTTCCCACAGCGGCCCCATCCTCTTATGCAACAAAACCTCTAAACAAATGGAGGTTCCCTGACTCCGATGAGGCTAGCCCACCAACATCTAGCACTGAGCCTCTGCAGAGGGCAAGAATTCCTCACCCAATGACCTCTTGGTTCTATCAGTGCCCCATGTTTAAGCACGGCAACAGCTGATGACCCATTGAGTGCCTGCAAGCAGGCAATGTGAGCTTCTGTGGGCAAACACAACACTTTAATCTGACTGATTCAATTATTGTTTTCCTGCACACTGCACACCCATTCCCTTTGACATCCACACCCTCTCAATCAAACCGCTATGAATCATGGCCCACACTTTTTGAGATGAGACTAGAAACAATTAAGTAAAATGTTTGAAACCACGTCTTCTGGCAGGTTGATTCGCTATATGGACTTTTCTTTTTACTCCCAGGATTTCCCACATTTTGGTCATATATTTGCTTGTGAAAGGACACCCCCCACCCCTGTCCAGTTCTCGGAGGAATACCAAATGTAGAGGAAAATATTTTATTAGGATAGTTGGCATCACGATTTTGCAATTCAGAGCAGGTATGGATTGGATTAATTTATTGAATAGACCAGTTACATATTTGTTTATTCTAGTAATAAAGTAACTGCTTCAAGGACATGGAGAACGGATCATGGCAAGTTTTTTCCTCTTTAGTAGTGGTGCTCTTTGTATTGTAGAAGTCTGCTGAAATTGCTCACATACTAGCACTCCCCCTACAGAAAATCTTAATATCCTACCTTATGTGGGGCCAGAAAGCAATGTCTGTTAACATTTCACATTCCTTTTTGGCACCTCTGTGTCCAGCAGTTATGGCAGAAATTCTAGCAGGGTTCCTCAGAATGGCATGGGATACACGCACTGTATTAGTCCAGATTTAGGTTTCCTAATTAGCAGCCAATCTTGAATTTGAAAATATCTTTGGTATTTGAGATGGATCATTAAGCCATCCTTACCCACCCATTACTCAGTTAGGGGTGTTGGAAAAGGCTCCGTTAAATATACATGGAATTTCCCAACAATTGCATCATTTCATTATGCTCTGATTAGATCACCATCTAGACTCACTGTACTTTTGGAAGTTTGTTCTCCTTTTTACCCTGCAATCAATATACGGCAGAAATGTGGCACACACCAGAAGATGTTCCATATCTGATGTCCCATTGAGAGCCCCCCAATTTGCTAAAAGTCTGCTTTTTTCTTCCAACGCTGAACCAGTTGTTTCTGGCTGACACCTTTTTTCCTCCAATTAACAGAGTTAATTGGGTTCAACCATATAATCTGTTGCCTGAATAAATGACAATGTTTTAAAGGGTTGTTTATTGACACACCTCTTGCCTGCCAACCCAGTTAGAATTTTACAAACCCATTTTTAGCACAAATGGAGGCTTGCAGTAACTAGCTATTTTATCCGATGTAGGACCGCTGTGAGGATAGCCAGATGGATGGGGATTATTTCTGCTACTTTGCTGCTTCTTGGTCCTATATTTTAACCGTCTGAAGGTGCAGGATACTATTCTACCCATTCATTGTAAATGCCAGATATTAGTTTTCTCCACTTTCATGCAATACTTTAAAGGTGCAGCTATACACATACAATAGTCCTTCCCAAATCTGTTAGTTATAGGCTTTATGGTAAAAATGTATGTAAACTTAGTTATTGTTGGTAATTCCTAACGTTTCTTTTGAATCTGGTTCTGTGGTACATTCATGTAGATCCGCCATCTGGTTCTTTTCACCATCTCCAATTTCTTCACTCTTAAATGCAGCAAAGGTTGATGTGAAATTTTAGTGTCACATTTTCTCCCCTATATACAGCTGCTAAAATATAGAATTTGTTTTTACATTAGCCCTGTAAATCTGTGTTGCTTTCAGGACAGTGAGAGTGGGGGTGAAGAACATAGAGACCCTGGCAATCTCTTAAACTAAATTCTACAGCAGAATTAGTCCATGACTAAAGAAAAACACATATAGAAAAAACATTTCTACGGCTGAAAACCAATCAAGTAGGACATTTGTGAAGCCTGCTCTGTGTTCACTCACTTAAACAAAAGAAAATCTAAAAAGCACGAAAGTTTAACTCACTGTCCCCTGTTTTGATCCATATTACATGATAACTTTTGAAAGTCTGGCATTTCTCCAAATGCAAATTCACATTAAGGAAAAATTGCTCTTTTTGTGAAGTATGGTTAGTGGAGACCTTCACTGCACCTACTTTGACTTGCCCAGGGAAAACCTAATCCGAGGGCATCACAGGCACATCGCAACAAACAGAATTCACTTCATGGAAATGAATGATCAGGCATATGTACTTTGTCAGTTTATGTTTTTTAAATATTGTTATAGCAAAACTCAATCTGTGTGAAAACCTTGACCATTGATTGGGAGCTGTGAACACATACCTAATGTACTATTTACTAAGCTTTACATTAACCTAAACAATGTAGCCTCCTTTATTTAGTTGACTTATAAAAGTGGTCATTGAGGAAGACCTAACTAAACTCAAATTCTCAAATTAATATATGTAAACATTCTTTATAAAATATGGCAGGGAACATCCTTTTGTAAATTATGTTTCTATGTTCAATACCTTAATTTATATTGTGACCATTAACATTTAAGCCAAATTTTTCTAAAGCAAAAACCTACATTGTCCTCATCAGCAGCCCTCATCAGCCGCAACCTTTACAGCTACATTTCCAAGCAGAGCCACAGAGATGACAAAAAAATTGTCCCGAAAAGTTCCTCTTGCCCAATCATGGTCTGTCTTTGTGATCTTATGTTTGGATTTGCTACATCCTCTTCCTCTTTCTTGTGCCGAAATTGCTGCAATAGGAGTCCAACAATAACAGAACTGTACTTCTGGCCACCTCTAAAACTAGAGTAGACTTCGCTTTTCACACTGGTTTCCCCATGGCATCAGATGGCATGAAGTGCGAAATAGAATGGCAAGTATATTAATCAAGCCGACATATACGCCAGACCAGCAATTTCTGAACAAGGCCCAATACTGAAGGGCAACCAGAGCGAGGGCTTCCACTAATGTCGGCCAATCTACCAATATGAATGAACAGCAAGGATGGGAATAATTCTTGCTTCTGAGGCTTTAATAGAACGACGACTTTTCTGTAAAGTTTGAAAAATCTCTCTTCTATATCAAGATGACCATTCTGTTTGTTCAAGGCTTACTCGATTGTTAACCCCCTGGGATAATTCTCCAAATACTTCTGTAAGGTTTTGTCCAGTCAGTGAAATGTGTCTGTATGTTTTGCTGTTAGCTGAAGAGGATAGATTGCCAACTCCTCATGTCAGTTTTCCTTGTAGTTAGCCATCATATGATTGTGAATCAATTTGCTTCTGTGCTGCTAGTGAACGTGTTTAAAAGTAATAAGGAGAACTTGCAATATGCATTTTTTGTGCTTTATCCTAACAATGGGGTTTATGTTGCTAGACTGTCCCAATGCAAAAATAATAACTATTTGTTTAATGTTCTTGCCTATGCTAGCCTAGAAACATTCGTCAAAATGTGTTTTTTGGAGAATTTTGAAATGTATTCGTATGAAGTTGTCATCAAGAAGGGTGTCAACACCTGGCCAGTATTTCCCACCGAATGATTACATATTTCATCAGTTGTAATAGCACCTTTGTGTATACAAAGCGATCTACATGGGTGGCAACATTAGGAAACTTCAAATCCTAGAACATTTGAAGGCAATCAAAAGCAAGGACCTCAATATTCAATATCACAACTTTGGCAACATGGACTTACAATTTCTAGCAATAAAGAAAGTCCATTCAACAAAGAGAGTGGGCAACAGAACTGTATGCAAGGGCAACTGGGCAAGCTCCTGGAGAAACTGGCCATCTCCCAGCTTAACCTCCATGCTGAATATGTTGGTAATCTTCATGACCATCAATCCGGCTTCAGAGCGGCCAGAAGCACGGAAACTGCTCTCCTGAACATCCGTGAGGACCTGCTCCTGAACCTCGATTCCAACACTCCCTGTGTTCTCATTCTGCTCGATCTTTCCTCTGCCTTTGACACTGTCAACCATGCCATCCTGCTCAACCGTCTCCGTGATAACCTGGGTATCACTGGTCAGGCTCTGGCATGGCTGACCTCTTTCCTTTCCGGTCGACCCTCCCAGGTCCAAATGGGCTCCTTCCTCTCTGACATCTTTTACTCCACCTGTGGTGTCCCCCAGGGATCCAACCTCTCTCCCTGGCTTTTCAACCAGTATCTGGCACTCCTTGCCCACCGCATCGCCGCTCTCTGCCCCCACTTTCAGTGCTATGCGGACGATACCCAGCTCATTTTCAGGCTACCCTCGGCCTCCTCCTCTCCTTCCCTCATCTCCGACTGTCTGTCTGCTATCCAGGAATGGTGTGCCGCCAACGACCTCTGCCTTAACGCCAGTAAGACTGAGATTCTACTCATCGGCACACCCACTCCCTCCTTTCCTGCAGCTCTCTGGCCGGCCTCCCTTGGCCCCCTTCCTGCCCCTACCTGCAAAGCTAAAAACCTCGGGGTCATCTTCGACTCCACACTCTCCTTCTCTCCTCATATATCTGACGTCTCTAAGAAGTCACACTACCAGCTGCACCTCCTCAGAGGTATTCTTCCCTTCCTCTCCTTCCCCCAGAAGCTCACTGTCTCCCGAGCCCTGGTTCTCTCAAGGCTGGACTACTGTAACAGCCTCTATCTTAATCTGCCTGCCTCCACTCTCCGCCCTCTGCAACTTATCCAGAACAGAACTGCGAGACTTGTCCTTGGCCTCAAGCCCAGGGACCGTATCTCTCCAGGACTGAAATCTCTTCACTGGCTCCCAGTGGCTGCGAGGATTAAGTTCAAAACCCTCTGCATTGTCCACAAGGCCTTCTGGGGCCTGGGGCCTAAATACCTTCAACTCTCTCTTCCTAAATATCTGCCTTCACGAGCCCTTCGCTCATCCGTCTCCAACTCCCTCATGGTCAGCCGCTTCTCGAAGCAACGAGCTGGGGGTAGATCTCTCTCCGCAGCAGGGGCCTCCCTCTGGAACAGCCTTCCTGCCTCCCTGAAACTTGAGGAGAACCATCTCCGGTTCCGGAAGCACCTCAAAACCTTCCTCTTCGCTTCTGCCTTCTCTCTCCCTCTCCCTTGCTAAACCTGCTAAACTCCCCACTGAAGTCTGCACTAAACCTGCATCTGGGCCACTCTGTGACCTCGGTCCAGGGCCCAGCCACTCTCCACTTGCACTGCCTCCCTGGCTCCTCCTGCACTGTGGGACTGTCACTGCATCCCTACAGCCCCCTTCCCAGCACTTGCTCTGCACTTACCTCGCACTTGCCACCAGCTGGCCCTTTTATTTATTATTTATTATTTATTATTTTATTACGCTACTTACCTTGTACTGCACTTTCCCCCCCCCCACCTCCTCCCCCTGCACTTTCTCCTTTTCCCCTTACCTCTGCACTTGCACGATCTGAATGACACCTGGCCTAGTAGGATCGTTTGTCTGTCTTCCCCTTGTTTCCCTCCCTCCCTGCCTCGTCGCGCCTTGAAACACTTGTGTATAGGCGCGTTACAAATATCATACCATATCATATATCATATCGTATATGCATCCAAAAGAAGCCAATGCCCTTTTTTAACCCGAGGATGACCAAAACCGGTGCCAACATTAATGTTTGAACGTTTCTTTTTTCTCACCTTAAAGGTTTTCAGTTTAATTCATCTTTTATTTCCGCTCAGAGACTGTAGTAGAATAAAATGACAATAGACTAGATGGACATTGTCGGAAGTATATAGAAGCTTCACAACTGTAATATAAAGCTGCTTCTTGGACATTCACTTAGGTTCCTTCAGTTAAGCTTTATTGGGCTGATTTGTCCCAACGGACTCTGGCTGGAACCTTGACACATCATTCACACCCAAACATACCTCTCCAGCACTTCAACATTCTCTCAGCTCATAGATACATACATAGCAAGCAAGATACAACACATCTTGTTCCGTTACAAATGAACAAAATGAACAGTCACTCTATTGACTGGCAAACACCATTCACACGACTCTTATACCTCCCCTACAACTCACAGAACAGATGCACCCAACCAGGCGTAACTAACTTCCTACAAAATGCAGCAACAAAACCCATGAACTACAAACTATATATAAACACCATGTAAGAAAATCATGATTCCTCCCGTCCATTCGTGCCACAATGGAACATCTAGCCTGCCACCCTAGAGTACAAACCGCACTGCCAAGCCTCTAAATAGGCCACTACGTTGCCACATCTGTATCACCAATAAACTGTATTAACTAATAAAAATAACACTAACTCTGGCAAACAGGGAGAGCTGACACAGAGGTAGAAACCTCAACCACATACACACTCACGCACACCGACTCAGCCAAAAGGGCACCCACTTAACGAACACTGTGCATATTCCACTCACACACAACCTCAATATGCTGGCCAGGCACCATTGAAACCATTACCACATCAAAATGATTACCAACCTATGCACCCAATTGGCAGATAGAATGGAGTCCTATAATCATCACACTGAACCGAACAAACCCAAAAGTGTGGTATTACAGTTGATTTAAATTCCAATTAATAAAAATACAACAAGACCCAACTCATGACTTTAAATTCCGAAGTTAACAAGTCATGTAACATCTTTTATGCCCACACACGCAAGTTGGCCGGCATCCCCTACCAAACCCTAACCACTCTAAGATTTGCGTGTGCGACATCCACCCCATCTGAATTGAGTCAACTACTGGTGAACGCTCAACAAAGTCACCTTCCTTACACCTAAATACCAAAGCCACAATTGTCATGCCCTACTAACTAGTATCCTAACCATACTAGTCACTTAAACCAGCACAACGCCCATACTAAAAAAAAACACTTCTCTTCAGCGTGGAAGGCGCTACCCTCAGTACTTGTGAGACACCTTGTCAACACAAACGCTCTTGCACAATCAAAACGCGTGACCATCCAATTGTTTGTGGGACTCCTGCCCACATACTTCACACACTTCTTTTCCAGAAGTGAATAACCTAACTTCAACTTCACTTCATTTCAACTTCACTCAAACATGGAGGGCGCTACCATCAATTCATAGCCTCATTTTCACATAATCAGAAGGCGTGACCTCCACACTGACGCACAATATACAACCCTTCTCTACTCATTCTCTACATGAGAGGAGGACCCCCTCCTCCCCATCCCCCAAACCTTTTTGGGTAAACATCTCTTCCCACACACACTATGCCTACATACTTCTTCACATGCATTTTTTAGCTGCTTTAAACACTATACTTAACTCTTTAACTTTTAAGAAATTAAAAGTCCATGCTGATTTCCAGCTATAACCCTAAAAATCCTCAAAAGTTTAATACTAAATCAACTCTGGACTTCTTTAACACTCTGGCACTCCCCATGCCCTTACCATCCTAAACTGTAATACCTAAAAGTCCTTAGGTGCGCGGCACCTGTACCCTGAAAATCCTCAATCAGTTATACTAACCTACATCTCATCTTCCCACACCTATCGGGCACTTCACATGCCCTTAATATCCTAGTGATAGCAAGAGGTTAACTTTGACATGCTTCTACCACATTTGTCATTTACTCCTCATTTACACTATCGATCCATCCACTAAATAAACTCGTGTAATCAGCCTTTCAACGATTCTACATGTTCTTTTTTTCAACATACATTCTGCACCTCACGTTACCATAACAATTTCTTTGTCAGCTAATAAATCGAACACAAAAAAATATCATTGTTGATTGCAGACTTCTCCTTCACGCCCACTTAATCGCCAAGTCTGCACGGACATATGAGTCGATGCGGCACTCGGTTTCACAAGCCGTCATAAATTAAGGAAGAACAGACATAACTTCCTCAAACCCCACCCTCCAGTCTTCATCTTTCAACACGCATAACACGCCTCACGTTTATTCTTTGCAAAGTTTGGGTCTGTGCCCCGTGTAGACTTTTCCTTCATGCCCACTTAATCACCAAGTCTGCTCGGACATCTGAGTCAATGCGTACTGGTAACATCCACCTTTGTACTAGCATCCGCGTATCAAGCCTCCTTTTCATTTTAACTGACGTCGCAGCTTGGTGCTCTCACCTTAACGTCTCCCTTTGGAACGCATACACAAGAGCAGTGTTTCTATTTATATGCTCTTCATAAGTACCAAATTGAATTGTGCTACTGGGCCCAAGATACACTTGTTTTTATCATATAATTTTGGGTTTGTTTCACTTGAGAACCAGGACTCGGTTATTGACTGGTTTCCGATAGTGACAGTCTTTTGGAGGGGCCCCATTGCCTAGCTAGGGTCCAGGCGATGGCAATGGTGATTGGACACTCTTGTGATGTATATTGGAGAGAACTCTGGTAGGAGCCAGACTAGATGCCATTAAAGGATCCTTACTGTGGTCTGTTGGGGTTTTGGTAAAAGCCATATTGGCTTTTCATCTTCTAATTTCATCGACCGGGTCTCATAAGCAACTCCCCAGTTTTTCATTGACCAGAGACTTGATCTCCACCAACAAGTCCCTAATCTCAATATCCATGTCAAAGGGAGAAAAAACAATTCACAATTGCTGGCAGCTTCCTGCTCTTGCTTTTTATTTTCATCAGTTGCTAGTTTGCCACTTGGCATTCTCATTTCGCCACTAATGCCCCTTTTAGCCCTTTTCTTAATGCTTTTCTTCTTGCTTGGCCTCCCAGATCCTTTGACCAAGCTTATTTGAGAATTTATTATTTAGGGGGACCGACTTCCTGTCCAGTCGTTTGTGTCATTTGAATTAACTCGAAGATCTTCAACTGCATACTCCTACGTCCCGTCCCCTTTCCTCCATACTTGTGGGACATCTCTCCGTCCTGGGGGACGGGACCGGAGCACTTTGTAAAAAGCATCAACATTTTTTTCAAAATTTTGTCCCTCCCTCTTTCCTGCGTGGGGCCCGGCACGCGGCTGTAACCCCTCCCACCTTGGCTCCGCATCGCCCATCAGTCCTTTTCTCTGCGCAATCGGGGCCGGACGCACTTGCATCCTCGGAAGATTTTATTCCCTGTTTTCCTCTCTAGTTCTCGCTAGCGTTTGTTTACTAGTCTGTCTATGTCTTTTAAACTAGATTTTTCAGACTGTTCATCGTGTCACCGTCGCCTCGCGAGGGCGGATCCCCATCCTCTTTGTTTAGAGTGTTTGGGTCCGGAACACCGTTGGGACTCCTGTTTTTACTGTGACTCCCTTTCGGTCCGGGCACTTCAACGTCAGTTGGAGCGGTGGGAGGAGTTTTTCGGACAAACTCCTCCTTCTCATTTTCAGGCGTTCATTGACGAGAAGTAAAAACGCCCGGTAAGTTCTTCACTTTTCAGAGCACCCTGGCCGGGGGATACTTTTCCGGGTACCTCTCGGGTCGGGAGGGGCGTTGATCGCTCTGTTACCGGGGTTCGCGCTGAGGTGCCTGTCGGTCCTAATAATTCTACCAGAGTTTTCTCCAAGGGTCTCCGTAAGGGGCCTGTGTTCGCCGGAGTGCGCTCCGAGGCCCCTCCTGTGGGGGCTGTTTGTAGACCCAGTTCTACTGAGTCATGGGGTACCGGAGCTTGCTCTGAGGCCGCTCGTTCGGCTTCCCTCAAAAACAAAACTGGGGCGCGCCCCGAGGTCTTGGCTCGGCTTGAGGTTACCGAACGTATGTTCGAGGCCCATGCCGATAAGGCTTCTACCGGGCCTAGGTCCGAGTTCCCTCGTACAGAGGCTAAGGCTACCAACAGTTCTGAGGGGCCGGGCAAGGCCCTGTCAGTGAAAGCGGTTGCTCACCGTTCCCACTCCTGTGGTGACACCAGATCTGTTGAGGGGGCAAAGAAGAAAGTTTCTTCTTTTACCGGCAGTGCCGAAAGGCCCTTCCTTCGAAGGCTCAGTTGGCGGTTGGTAAGTCGCAGAAACATTCCAGGCCTCATAGTACCGGCTCCGCCGAGGTTCCTTACGTTAAGGCTAAAATTAAGTCCCCTGATCCATCGACTGGGACCCCTGCCTCACTTCCTCAAGTGCCGCAGTTCCCCTCAGATGAGGACAAAATGACGGCCGTTCCCGCCACGACCACGGCGGCCATTTTAGGTACTACCCCCTACAACTACGCAATCGGCCCCTGGTGTAGGGTTCGGTCCTTTGAGTGAACCTAAGGTCCCTTGTGCGCATCCTTACCGGCCGGTTTATGATTGGAACGCCCGTATGCCTCTTCCGCACAATGTTTCGTTGCCCGCGGGGGCAGCTCCCTCGATTTATGTGGATAAGTCGGCGGAGGGGCCGGTGTGGCACCCTTCCCCGTTACGTCCCTGGATTTGTCCACCTCATGAGAGGCCTCCTCAGGTTCCGAAACAATCTCCTGAAGACGCCTGTTTCGGTAAATTTCAAGCGCTTATGCGCACCGACCCCATGAGGGAATATTTCAAAGGGCTTTTCAAGGAGATATGTCCACCTGCGCCTCCAGCTCCACCTGTTCCGCCGGTGGTCCCGCCGGCGCCCCCCCTTACCCGTGGTGCCCTCCCCCTGCGCTTCCGCCTTTGCCACCATTGTCCCCAGTGGACAAGGCAGTGCCTGACACGGCTCAGCAGGATCCTGACCTGTCAGATGACCCTCAAGGCGATCAGGACAACAAGGACCTTCCCCGCTCGATCAGAGCTTTCCATGACCGGGTGCTGGACATGATGAGTTTCTTAGATGTTCCAGTGCCCGAGGCACCCGCTCCGCCGGAGGGCGTGCTTTCTGGGGCGTTCACCTTCTCTCCTTTGGAGCGTACCGGCCTGTCCGAAGAGTTTGGGAAAAGCCACACTCTGGACTTTTTGTCAATAAAAAGATTGACGCGAGGTACAGGCTGCATTCTTTGGAAGAAGTGGCCTTGTCCGCCTCCCTCCTCCACAGTGGTGGCTGCAGCTACTTTGCAATCCAGGCCTGCAGCATCCTCCTCCGCGACAGCTACTCAGGTCTTGGGAAAGGAGGACAAGCTCCTGGACTCCCTAAGGAGTAAAATCTTTGCCAATTTGGCCTTACTGCTCAGGCAGGCCAATGCAGAATTGATTTTGGCGGGAGCTAACATGCTGATGTGGAGTGGACTGTCGGAGTTTGAGGAGCACATTCCGGTCGAGAAGTTGGAAGATTTCAGAGGGGGCCTTTCCGATGCCAGGGTCTTGGCCCAGGATCTCCTGGAGGCTGCGGCTCATCACGAAGACACCTCGGCTTGGGCCTGATACCTCGCGGCAAGCATGGCTGCATGCCACTAAGTTTTCTAAGGAAGTGCAAGACAAGGTTCTGGACCTTCCATTCGATGGTAAGGAGCTTTTTCACTCTTCTACTGATGTAGAGCTCACCAAAACCAAAGATGGCACTCAGACGGCTAAATCATTGGCTGTTCTGGTTAAAGCTCCTTTCAAGTCCCAAAGACCGTTGTGGATACTCCTGCGGGGAATAACCACCGTAGACAACAGCGTACATGGTTTTTCTCCCGCTCCTCAGCCTCTTCATCAGGTTCAGGTGGCACCGCCACCGATAAGCCTGCCAAATGAGGGTTTTCCGCGCTCGCACGAGACCCCGGTGGGAGGACGCATTGCGTCTCATTGGGAGGCGTGGCAGACCATCACAGAAGACAGATGGGTCTTGTCAGTCGCTCAAGCGGGCTTCCGCTTACCTTTACCCCCTACCCCACCCCTCAACCCTCCTTTTCAGCTGTCGGGCTCACCCTCCCTCAAGGCCGAGGTTCAGAAACTTCTGCACCTCAGAGCTGTGGAACCCGTTCCCCTTGGGGAGCGAGGGGAGGGTTTTTACTCCCGGCTGTTTACGGTGGCCAAACCCAACCAGGCTGGCCTGCGCACCATCCTAGACCTTTCCCAGTTCAATCTTTTCCTACCCCAAGAGAAATTCAAGATGATCACGCCCAGCCAGATACGCTCCTCCTTGCAGATGGGCGATTGGCTCAGCGTTGTGGATCTTCAGGACACGTACATGCATATCCTGATTTGGAACCCACACAGGGGATATCTCCGCTTCTCTTTGGGAGAGGAGCACTTCCAGTTTCGAGTGCTTCCTTTTGGCCTCAGCTCGGCGCCGTGTGTCTTCACGAAGATGTTGGTGATTGCAGCCTAACATCGTCTCAAGGGTATCCAGGGGTATCCGTATTTGGACGACTGGCTCTCATGCCGGGGTGCGCTCTGAGGCCTTGGTGGGGCTTGGTGCTACCGAACGGATGTTCGAGGCCCGCGCTAGTAAGGCTGTTACGGGACCTGGGTCTGAGGTCCCTCGTACAGAGGCTAAAGCTACCAACATTTCTGAGGGTCTGGCAAGGCCTTATCGGTGAAGGTTGTTTCTCACTGTTCCTGCTCTTGCGGCAACACCAGATCTGTTGAGGGGGCAAAAAAGGAAAATTCTTCTTTTACCGGCAGCGCCGAGGTCCTTCCTGAGAAGGCTAATTTGGTGGTTGGTATGTCGTATAAACATTCCAGGCCTCATAGTACCGGCTCTGCCGAGGTTCCTTATGTTAAGGCTAAAGTTAAGTCCCTTGATCCATCGACGGGGACCCCTGCCTCACTTCCTCACGTGCCACAGTTCCCCTCAGGTGATGACAAAATGGCCCCGTTCCCACCACGACCGCGGCGGCCATATTGAACGCTACCCCTACAGCTGCGCCATCGGCCTCAGGTGTAGGGCTGGTTTCTGGGCCTTGTGCGCATCCTTATCGGTCAGTTTATGACCGGAATGCTCGGATACCCCTTCCGCACAATGTTTCGTTGCCTGCGGGGTGGGCACCTTTGTTGATCTGTCCATCCAGATATAGGAGTGGGCCATGCTTCATGGCGTCTGGCTGCTTGAGGTGCACATCCCGGGCCATCTGAATGTCACAGCGGATGCCCTCAGCCGGCGGACAGCGGTCAGCTACGAGTGGGAGTTGAAGGCGGAGGTCCTCTCATGGATTTTCTTGCGTTGGGGCACACCGGAGGTGGACCTCTTCGCTACAGCGGTAAACAAGAAGCTTCCTCTGTATGCCTCCAGAGGGGGGCTGAGAGCCTCCTCTCTGGGGGATGCTCTCGAGATTCCATGGCACAACATGAGAGCTTACACCTTCCCGCCTCTGCCTCTAGTTCATCGAGCAATTGGGAAGCTGAAGAACTCTGTGAACTGTTCCCTTCTGCTCATGACCTTGTGGTGGCCGGCCAGGTTTTGGTTCTCAGAACTTCAACACCTGTTGGTCTTTCAGCTGATCAGGTTACCAGTAACCCCAGATCTTCTTCATCAAGGGGAACAGCAGATGTGGCACCCCTCCCCACAATTGCTCAGCTTGGCGGCATGGTGCCTGAGTTCAAGTTTTAGAGCATTTTAACTTGTCTACGGATAACATGCGTATCATCCAGGCAGCCAGGGAACCCTCGACCAGATCCCAATACAGGAGTAAATGGCTCAGGTTTTGTCGTTGGTGTTTGGAAAAGCAGTTGGATCCAAGGGTGGCTACGATTGACACGGTGCTGTCCTTCGTGTCCTCCCTAGCAGTCGGGTGTTCACGTTTTGTCATGTAGAACTTACCTTCAGCGGTGTCCGCTTATCTTGCTACAGACCAATGCTCTTATTCTCTGAGTAACCCAGTGGTTAAAAGGCATTTTGCAGGCTTGACACGCCTCTACCCTCCGGTTCGTAGTCCGCACCCGCCGTGGGACCTAAATGTAGTCCTGACGGCGCAGTGTCATAAACCTTTTGAACCCATGGCCACGGTGGGCCTCAATCCTGAAAAGTGTCATTTCTGGTCGCTGTTACATCAGCGAGGAGAGTGAGCGAGCTCCGGGCATTGTCAGTGGAGCATCCTTTCTTGGTCTTTCACAAGGACAAGGTAGTCCTTCGGACAAACCCGGCTTTCCTACCGAAGGTAGTGACTGAATTCCATCTGAATCAGTCGATCTCCCTTCCGGTCTTTTTTCCGAACCCTGCCTTGGAGGCTGAAAGGGTTCTACACTGTCTTGACGTCCGAAGAGCTCTTAAGTTCTACCTGTACAGGACTTCCGAGCTTCGGAGTTCTTCTCAACATTTTTGTGACCTTCGGTAACCCTCAGGGCAGGCCAGCGTCTAAGGCATCTATTTCCAGATGGATTGCTGCCTGCGTCAGTCTTTCACCGTCCAAAAGCTGAAACCTCCTAAAGGTATCCATGCACACCTGGTGCGGGGCAAGGCAGCCGCGGTTGCTTTTCGAAAATATGTTCCCTGGGAGTCCATTGCTAAAGCAGCTTCTTGGGCCTCCCCATCTGCTTTCTGTAAGCATTACCGCCTCGATATGAGCTCTAGAGCTGACGCTCAGTTTGGTCAGGCTGTGCTAAAGAACCTGTTTCAGTAAGGGGTATTTCCTTCCACCCATAGTTCCTGTAAGGAGTGCTTGGGAATCTCCCACAAGTATGGAGGAAAGGGGACGGGACATAGGAGTATTACCAGGTTACTCAGCGTAGTGACCACCTTACTCCTAGTCCATGGTCCCCTTTCCTCCATACACCCGCCCGCCGTCCCCCTAATAAGGTTCCTCTGTTATTGCTAATGGGTCTTGGACCCTGCGATAGAAAAGGACTGATGCGCGGGGCAGAGCCAAGGTGGGCGGGGTTACGGCCGCGTGCCGGGCCCCGCGCAGGAAAGAGAGGAGGGACAAATCTTTGAAAAAAATGTGGATGCTTTTTACAAAGTGCTCTGGTCCCGTCCCACAGGACGGAGAGATGTCCCACAAGTATGGAGGAAAGGGGACTATGGACTAGGAGTAAGGTGGTCACTACGGTGAGTAACCTGGTAATTCTCAACATCAATCACAGCCTCTGAGTCTGCACTAGGTTTCAACAAAGAAAACCTAGACTCCCACGCAAGGTGCCATTCAATTATAAGATTTTCATCCATTATTGTCCTCTCTCCTCCCCTACTAATAACAGGAAACGCGTTATTCTTTCCACAGCCCTGGCCAGGTTGTTTACCAACCTCAAAGGATATCAGTGGGTACTTGGATCGTTTCATGTCCGAAGCAGGGCCACCATCTGCTTTAACTGCTCCAGCTGACACTACTTTGAAATCTCTCAATTCGATCAAAACGTGGTCAAAATTTACTTCAGAAAATATTCAATTTGAGCCTGCACTTCCCCTTGGAGCCACCACCTTATCCATACACACCTTCTCTTTGGACCCAATAGTGTCATTGACTAGCACTTTTATCTCAAAATGAGGTTATTAACCAGCTAGGCTTAAACATTCTATAAATCTTCCTTTGCCTATGCTCTGGGGACGTAGAGGGGGCTGCATTCGTTTTAGATATGTTTGCACAGAGTACAATAATAAGCAATTTAGTAAAACAAAGTTATTAATAGTTCCATGATTAAAACTTTCAAGTACTTAAAAGCAAATCCTGCAATAGAAATAATAAGTGCTGAACAGGGGGTGTGGGGTCTACAAAGCACACCTGGCTGTCTTAAGAGACTGTCATAGTCTGACTCCTCTTCCCCTGGCCTCCCGTTACAGGCTGGGAATCGGGCAGTGCTACTTCTGTCAATGTCATTTTCAATGTCCTTGTCAATAGATCTGCTCAAATTAGGCTATTTTTGGGGTATCAAGAAATTCCAGCAGAATTTATTATGCTGTCCAGGAAGTGTTTTATATATCAAGTGCTTTGCAAGTATTCGAGCTGACTTGTGCTTTTCCTACCCTAGATTAACCTGTCGGGCAATGACGAGCGTTAACAGCGAGAAAAATAGTCTGCGTATGAGATAGGAAACAAGGAAACAACAAAATACTAAAACGGTTGTCGGAATCTTCGATCACAGAGAGGCAGCCTCCTGGTGCCTAGCCGCTAGCCTGCCTAGCCGCTAGCCTGTGCCACAGGTTTTGCAATCCAGCTATTCGAGGCACTGATAGCACCAAGTAGCTAAAGAGCTTCACAAGCTGCTTTAGCGGAGCAGCAAACACCCACCGGGCAGCTAAACACCTGCACCATTTGTCCCCCGTAGGCTTCGCCCTCACGGGAGAAGCAGGAACGATTTGAAAGAAAGTCGGCAGGGCTTAGTGCTGACATGTTGCTCCAAGCTCCACAGCAAACTCAACAGACCCATTGGGCAGCTAAACACATGCACCCTTTATCCCAAGCTGGCTTTAAGGTTTTTAAGAAGCATGTACACAATATTTAGATGTGCATGCATAACCGTTACCTGGTATTCTAAATGTCCAATTATGTGTTTCTGAGGAATTTTCATTTCTCATTTGCACCTTATTTTTTTGGGTATCCTTTTACATGCCTGTCCTGGATGCAAGCACACAATACCAGCACTATATTATCTTGCACATTACCAAAATATTCTATGCTTATTACATTATTTTCTTTCATCCTTCCATTTTGTTTCAATTACCCTTCAGAATAGTTATCTAATTCCGGTTGCACCTACACAATCATATCCTCCATTTTCATTTCCTTCATAGGGGCCACTAATATTCTTTGCCATCATATTCTAGTCCTAGCTTCTTGTCAGTGACTGTTGTATCTTGGGGAAACAGCACTTGTGCTCGGCCTGCGTGAGATCGCCTGTACACTGAGCAAATCAGCCTATTAGGTAAAGCCATTTAACAAACTTTCTTAGAAAACATGCGTTCAATCTCGGGTGAGGTTGGTTCATCAAATCTTTAATAGCAGGACCACAAGATCAACACAAATGAAAAGGACATGGAAGTCACTTTGCAATCCTAGATAGTGGCCCCCTATGCCCCTTGACGTCACAAAAATGATACCTTGGTCTCCATTCAAGGAGTCGAAGATTTCATGATCGCGAGGGAGGGTTTGTCTTCCTTAACATAATGGCTGGCTCTGTGACGGCAGACATGCTTAGACACTCGAGGCCATTTTCGGGACTGCATGACATATGCCACACAGCTGTGTACATTGGATGCAATTAAAACTGTATATTCTTAGTTTTGATTTCTTGAGGTTTTTATACAGCGCCGCGGGCAGACCTAACTGCATCAGGGCACAAGTGTATTTTTGCAATATGAAATAACAGGAAAAAGGTTTTCAATGTCTTCAGAAATGTGACCACGTTTTTAATCTGGTGCAATGATCGAGATGCTGCGTTCCATTAGCGAGAGCCTGCTACCACAAACTGGCAAACACCACAGGATTTCAGTCCAGCTTTATAATCGAAAACTTCTGAAGTGACTTTCTCAGTGTACTCTAATACATTTTAGACAGTGAATAGTAAGTCTTTAAAAATGTTGCTGGGACAACAGACTACACATATGTGAGCAAATACATTTAATTGCCAAGCTACCTTTTGCCATTCTACCTGCAGGCAGGCACTTTCAAAATGGATGGTTTCTTCACCTGCATGGTGCCTAGTACTCTCTCAAATAGACCTACTTTTTACAATTATTTTAAATTCATTTAGAATTACATTTCCAATTAACTTTCTCAATGCATATACATGCATTTCCCCCGACAAAACCATCACTCTACTGACTTGATTGTACCAATGAAACCTTTCAGATAGTAATATTTTCTTTTTTTTATAGCTGCTAACAAACGTTGAGTTTTACAAGTAACATATGCTGCACAATTATATGTTCTAAAAGATACCTTCCTTAGACCATTATTTATTGCTGTTAGAGCTACTTGCGACTCCTAATAAACTGTTCAGTTTCTCAGATACATTTTAAAAAGATGTGACAAATTGACTTCTGCCCTGTACAAGGATGAGGCAAGTTTAAACTGCCCACTCAGCCCTCGTACTTCTACAAACCAAGAGCCAACACAATCATAAAGGTAAAACAGGCACAGTTTAGAGATGTACCTCCTTTGACATTTGTGGTAACATGGACCGAGGAAAGACTATACTCTCCAGAGGGGTGAATGTTGTTCAGTAGCAACCGAAACAGTGAAGTATATCAGCCCAAAATAAAGGAATGGCAATCCGAGTTATACAGAAATATATACTTTGAACAAACATACCATGTAAAATAATAACTAGCTAGAAAACACTGTGAACTCCCACCCTTGTAGAAGGAACACAGAATATGTAAATATAGTATAGATGCAGTACTCTGCATACTGAGACCGGGGGGAGAAAAGGCAATTTTAAGACTACTTGTTCAAAAAGAATATGTTCTTGGGTGCAACAGTGACCTAATCAGTCTCTAGGGCCCAAACATTGAACAATCGGGCAGTTAGCAGTCAATATCTTTTAGCAGTTCTTGGTGGTCTGGCATCGCCGAAGAAGACTTCTTGGCTCTATGCGAGCGATTCAGAGCTCCAGAGAGTGCAAAAGACAGTACCGGAGGGACCTTTGTGGGTCCTGTCAATTGGGTCTTGAAACATGGCTCCAAGCAGTTCAACAGTGAAAAGCAATAGGATCCCCGCTGTCTTGGCTCTCAGGGTTCTGTGAGTCCCTATCTAGGGGCTCGGGGGCAAGATGGCTTTGTTCTCATGCCCCCGAACACTGGTGAGGCTGGCACTCAACTGCAGGGGCCCTTCAACACAGTGAGGTCCTTGGTACTGCTGTGGCCAGCAGAGAGGCAGTTCTTGCTCCAGTAGCAGGTTCACCCCAATGGTCCCTGGGGATGGTTAGCGGACAGAGCTTGCCTCTGCCTTGGAACACCTGCCTTCAACTCACAACTGCAGGAGTTTGAAAAGGACTGCTCTCCCAGACGGGTCAAGATGAAATATTCTTCAAGGGTTGGATTCCCTCAAGTGATGGGAGACCCCTTGTTTTAAAGGTAAATGTCTGCAGGTGATTGTGCTAAAGCTGGCTTGCCTTAGTGATACAATCCCTGTTAAAAGAAGTGGACTTTGCCCTACTGACATCATTCCCAAAGTGCTTTTGGTGCAGAGGACGTGGAAGAGACAGGAAAAAGAAAGGCACAGGCGGAAAAACAAGATGGTTAAAGTCTTCCTCCACCGTACAGAACCCTCCTTTCACATGGATTGTATCCTCCCCCGTATTCCTCATCTTATGATATCTCCATATCCAGCTTTGGAAATATTTTCCAGCTGGGGGAGTTGCGCTTCCATGACAGTCGACGCGATGTCCCTTGAGGGCCTTCTTCTCGATGTCGACATCATGGATGGTATATAGCGAGCTGAGCGACCGTTGGCTTCGCTTCTGTTTTTCCATGACAGCTATCGCTTCGGAAGATCGGTGCGCTTCGGTTGCTTGACAAGCCTTTAGAATTGAGTAAAAGTGGCTTAGTCGTTGGCAACATCGACTCTGCGATCAGGGTTCAAAAAAGGTCATGACTGCGGGGCAAAAATGTCCCTTATGGACCCCCATCCAGTGTGTCTGTGGTGGTTCGGATCCACTCATTTGACATTGGAGTGTGGGTCTTGCGTATCAATGACAGTGAAGCTCTGAAAGAGCGTAGAGGGAAGTTAGCTGCAGGTAGGTCGCATAAATCCCCTTCGACGACTGTCGAAAAAGTATTCCCCACCCCCTCGAGTTGAGAGGCGACTCTCCTTGTTGGAAGAAAGCTAGAGGGTCCCGATCCAGCAGTGGTTCACACCACTCGTCGTCCTCACAGCAGTTGAAAAAAAGAGGCCACAGATCACCATCTACGTTGTAGAGTTCCTCACAGGAATGCGTCTCTTGCCCGACCAAATCGGCCTCACCGGATGAATGGGAGAGGTTCAGACTTAAAATGCTGAAAGTATTCGAGAATGCAGCCTCGATGACCCCCTCGAAGAAAGGTAAGAGCCCATGTTGACAAACACGACAAAATGAAGACCAAGGACAAAACCTGTGCGCCCTCGGGCCTGGGTGTCGAGGAGAAGTCTCCAGGGGAGCCCTCATAGGTTCCCTCGAATAGAGAAAATACTCCTTCGAAAATAAGGTCCTTGACGCTGATAGACTTCACGTCAGTGTCTAAAAAGCCCTCGACACCACAGCTGTCGAAGCCCTCGGCGTTGAAGACTTTGAGACCATTGTCGACACACATTAAAAAACCCTCCAAGGATGTCGGGAAAATGTACACCCCACTACCAAGGAATTACTTTTTTGGGTTCCTTTACTCAATTGTGAGGATGTTGTGCCATCTTCAGATTAATCGCATCCTTTTGGGTTGCAACATGGGAAACCAGGGGTCCCAGAAGCCTTGATTTCTGAGGAATCAAAAATGCAAAATCTTGAAGAAACTCTATAGAGACTGCAAGGGGGTTGGACACTTTCCCAGAAAGTGAGTTTGGAAGATCAGATCTCTGAGACCATGCATATGGATCCTACAGACAACTGGTATCACAGGGTTGTAGAATATATGGGTTGGAGTAGGCCTGCACCTCTGTTTGAACAGCACTACCTCAGAGATATTCTAGATAAGGGACCCCAGGATGACCCTATTCTTCCTTTTCATGTAGCCCTACAAAGGTTGAGTGAATTCCAACTGGGAGACACCGGAATTAATTCCGGTAGTGAATAAAAAATGGACAAGTACAGGCCATCGAGCAGTGATCCCTATTATCTGACAAAGCATCCAACTCCCGAAAGTGTGGTTGTTCAGGCTGCCACTTCTACATCCAAACAAAATGCATACTCAACTATCCCGCCAGGACAGCGATGATGAGCGTTATGACGCTTTGGCTAAGAAGGTTTTCTCTGCGGGGAGTATGGCCCTTGAATCGGCAAATGCCACGTGTGCACTGGCTAAATTCACTTTCACCCTTTGGGATTGCATAGCAATGGCGTATGAACATATCACCGAAGGGGATGAAAGAGCCGGATTTCTAAACCTTGTCAAAGATGGGAAAGATGCAGTGTGCAAATCCCTCCAAACTGGTATCGACTGGTTGAGAGTCTGGTTTTGCTCCAGATGTGCAGGCCAGACTTCTCACCATTCCCTTTGATGGCACACATTTATTTGGCAGCAAGGCTGACGAGAGCCTGGAGAAACTGCAGACCTCCAAAGCAGCAGCCAAATCCCTTGGTGCTGCAATCCGACAATAACAACCTCGCCCCACTTGAATAACTTGGAGGGGCAGGTCCTTTAGCTATTACTCCTCTGTTGGGAGAGGACTGTCCAATCTGAGGTCAGAGAAGATTTCCCCCATGGTGGACGGCAAGAGGTACTAAGACTGCCCAGGCAACAGCTAATTTACCATCAGCTGCCTTAAAGCCTCTCTGAGGCCTTAGTCCATAAGACCCCGGTGGGAGGCAGACTCTCGCAGCATCTGCAAGAATGGCAGGGTATTACATCAGATGCATGGGTATTGGAAACAGTTGCCCAGGGTTACTGCCTTCCCTTTTAAAAAAGGCCTCAGGATCATCCACTGGGGAACAGCTCTTTCAATGTTCCAGATCCGCTCCTGCAGGACGTTTTGGCACTGCTGTAGGAAGTTGCAATAGAACTGGTGCCTGTAGCGGAGAGGAAAAGGGGTTGGTGGTACTCTTACCTTCTAATCCCCAAGAAGGACAGAGGATTGAGACCCATCTTGGACTTAAGAAACTTGAACAAGTTCCTCAGAAATGACCCGTTCAAGATGGTTACCCTTTCTCAGATCCTTCAGGCCCTCCAGCTCCAGGACTGGCTGTATCATTGGACCTTCAGGATGCTTACTTTTATGTGCCAATCCATCACAAGCACAGAAAGTACCTGATGTTCGCTGTTGGCGGTTCTCATTATCAGTTTCGAATTCTGCCATTTGGGCTGACCACCGCCCCAAGGGTTTTCACCAATTTGATGGTGGTGGTGTCAGCTAGTCTCAGGAGAGGGGGGATTCACATCTACCCCCTACCTGGACTATTGGCTGATCAAAGCCCGTTCTCCCTAACGGGTCCTGGAATATCTCGGCTCCACCTGTCACTCCTTCCACAGATTGGGCTTCTCGCTCAATTTCAAGAAGTCCCACATGATACCATCTCAAAGGCTCCAATTCATCAGGGCAGTCCTAGACGCATCGTTGGGAAAAGCCTCGCCACCCGAGGTGAGGGCTCAAGACATGCTTCAGATAGTCACCAAATTCCAGAGTGCCCAGCGTCTTTACGGCCTTAGTTTGTTTTTCTGCCATTGCTTGGCCGGATGGCATCCTGCATTTTCCTTGTTGCCAGAGGCTCGCCTGAGAATGAGATCTCTCCAGTGGCCCCTCATGACTCAATGGTTCCAATTATCAGGCAGGATGTCAGACCTTCCTGAGGTTCCAAGCAAAGTAGCACAAGTCCTTCTGTGGTGGACCTACCAGTAAACATTCTTTAGGGAGAACCTTTTTGGCAACCATGGCCGAAGATAATTGTAGTGACGGCCGCCTCAACTCATGGGGTGAGGAGCCCACGCCAACAATCTGACAATCGGCTGTCGTTGGTCTCCATTGGAGTCCAAACTATCACATCAACCTTCTGGAGCTGAGGGTGATCAGACTAGTGCTGAAAGCCTTCCTATATCTATATCGCCCACCACCAGCAATCCATTAGCTCCCTGACCACCAATCAACTCAGTGAATCTCACGATCCCAACAAAAATACTTGCCGATCTGCAACCGGAACCCCAGCACTCGTAGCAAAAGATGTAGACACACCAATCATCAAAGGGGCACTTATTAATGCACGATTCTTGATAGCTCACGTCCTTGACATCTCTGACCTCATCTAATCAACTAGACTTCCTGGCAATAACTGAAACTTGGCTATACCCTGCTGCAGGACCAGCTCTATCCCTTGCCCTCCCAGATAATTACACTATCATCAGAGAAGATAGTCACCAGCAAAGGTGGGGGGCGGGAGGTGGCTTTCATAACCAAAACTGACTTGGGCCTTCGAGAACTCCCAAAAGGTTTCCCCTAAGGTGAACTTCTATCGGCCAAACTCTGTCAGCCACCCGCACCCTCTTACTACATCTCATTTACCGACCCCATTGGCCCAATCTCTTCCTTCGAGGAAATCACCTTCCACATCACATGAAACACCAAACTATACTCTCAAATTGTACTAATGGGAGACCGCAACTTAGGCCTTCATGACATAAATGACACTAATGCCACAATCCTAAAGAACTCTATTTCACAACTTGCTTTACACACCGCATTAATGGCCCCACGCGCAGCAAGTGCAAAACCCTGGACTGGCTGGCGGACCTAAACTGCTCCACAACAATCCTCAACAAGTCTTGTGCCTGGTTAGACCACCATTGCATCAAATTTACAATACAGGACAACGCCCGCCCAAATGCTTGCGCTACAGTTGCCCCACATACCCTGTCAAGAAACAATCAAAACATCACCCTAAACAATCCACTACAGCCCAACACAAATCCTTCAAAAAAACGGATAAAGACCTGTCCGCTCTCGTAGACCTCTACAACCACACCTTGCATGAAGCCTTAAATAAAATCGACCCACTAAAAACAAGAAAGGCCAAACCCACAGCACACCTAAACAAATGGTTCACTGCTGACCTAAAAACCCCCTGCAGCGCCAAAAGAACTACCAAAACCATATGGAGAAAAACACCATCCATCCTAAACAAGGCACAGTTCACCACTGCTGCTACCACCTACAAAGCAGACATTCTTAAAACCAAAAGAGATTTACAACCTCAGAATTTAAAATGCCAAATCAGGAACTAAAGAGCTCTTTACCATCCTGAGGGAATTAGTCACCGGCACCACCTACAGAAACAAGCATCAAAGTTGCTGCTTGGTGTGCCAATATCCAAAAAGCCCTATCTAACAAAATAACCTTGCTGCAATCTAAAATTGAGACAAAAAAGAGAAGCCTATCTCTAAGCACTAACATTTTTTTTTTCTTTTTTAAACATCTCTATATTAATTGGTTCACATCTCCACATCAGACCATATCACAATTGCATCGGGAAAATACAAACACAACTGCAAGTTAACAACATACAATACCGTGCAAGCCTCAGGGCACATATGGCAAACCTTATTATGGTCGTCTTCTCCCTGTGCTCACATTGGCAGGGTGAGAAAACGTGCCCCCGCATCCTGACCCCTCCTTCATTCCGGTTCCACATCCCTCGCCATCAAATACTGTCAATGGACCCCCCAGATATCTTTAGGCCTGTTCTGCGGCCCACACAGGGCAGCTTAGTCTATCAGTGTCACTCAGCCGGATTAGGTCCTTTAGCCACCCAGTTGTCTCCGGAGGGGAAGCATGGGTCCATTTAATGAGGATGCATCTCCTAGCTACCATCATACAAGATGCTAACAGTTTACTGTACTTCTTAGGTATATCCGGTGGCCAACCCAACCTGCCACATAGCATTGTGCATGGGACATCTTGCCCTACAATTTCAGTCATGGTACCAAACACACCTTCTCAGAAACAGCGCAACTTGGTGCACCCCCATAGCATATGAATCGTATCCGCCTGATCAACCCTACACCTCGGGCATATAGCGGGCTTTGTTTTGCATTGTATTCATGTAGACCATGTGAAGGGTCTTAAGCCGAATCAGTTGCAACCTTGAGCTGAATGCACCAGTGTGCGTGGTACCAGATATTCTCTCCCACTGCTTGTCCCCTAAGGTGACCCCACTGTCCTGTTCCCAGTGCCCTTTACTAGGGGGGGTCCCAGTGCGTATCTGCTAGAAGCATCTTATATATTGTCGAGATCACACCGCTGCACCCCAAGGAGTTACGTATATAATGCAACATGGGTGTAGTCTGGGGGATATCGGGGAAGACCGGGGACCATTCTCTAAAGGCAGCCCTCATCCTAAAGTACTGTAATGTACGTTGAGAGCCCTTGCCCATCCTGTCCCCAAACATCTCTTGAGATGCAAACTTCCCGTCAGGATACATATCCTCCAAGTGTTCGATCCCTGCCCCTCCCCACTCCCTTACAATGAACATATCGCATGTTGGCGCCAGGACCTCGATCCGCCATAACAAGATGCCCGGGTCAAATGGGTGTTCAACTCCCATCCTTTTCATAGCTCACCTTCAAGCATGCACTGTACATGCTACCGGATCAAGTTGACATTTGTCAGGTACCCTCCCCGAGATCAACGGACCCTAGCGAGATCAATAGACCGAGCCTCTCTCAATATGCACATGTGGCGGCCTTCGCCGCCCCCCGCATCCAAAATCTCGCAAAAGACAGCTGGGCAGCCAAGAAATACATTTTCCCTCCCCCATGGTTGCGTTGAGGTCTCCCAGCCTATTCGTGGGGCTTTTGGATGCCAAGCTAGCTGTATCAGTTGAGATTTCATCTCACGGAAGTAGCCTTTCCCCGGCCAAATCAGTATATTTAAGAACATATGCAAAAGTTTGGGGATAACCACCATTTTGGCTATAGCCACCCGGCTCATAAGCGTGAGGGGGCTCTTGCACCATCTATCTATCTTTGCTCTGTGTCCTTAAGTGCTCCCTATGATTCTTGTCCAGTAGGGATTGGGCCTTCCTACTGATTACCATCCCCAGGTATGTAACCGTGTCCTGCTCCCGCCCAAAGCCCTCCGTGCTAGTTGGAGGAACCATCACCTCATTCAGCAGGGACGATTTGTCTCGATTCAGGCGGAGTCCAGAGAATCCTCCGAACCCAGCCACTTCTTGTGTGAGGGGCTTAAGATTAGTCTTGGGGTCTCTAATATAAATAATTGCATAATCTGCATACAGTGAGCTTAGCTCCCTCGGCCCGCCCATACCCAGCCCTCTGTGTCCATGCAGTTTCCAGAGTCTGCCCGCCAGTACTTCTATAGCTAATGCAAAAATTAATGGGGAGAGCGGGCATCCCCTGCATTGTCCCCCTCCTGAGCAAGAACCGGTCAAACCAGGTCCCACCTATATTTATCTGGGCTCTACATCCCAATACAGCAACTTTATGGCTTGCATGTAGTATGGAGGGAACCCTTGCCCATGCCAGCACCTCGAACAAGTACTCTCATTCAATGTAGTGGAATGCCTTCTCCATATCTAACAGCGATGCCACTGCCTGCGTCCCCGGAGCTATTTGCCCTAAGATTGCAAATAGGCGCCTGAGGTTCAAAGACGTCGACCATCCAGGAATAAACCCCGACAGGCCCCGGTGAACTACCTGAAAGATACGGCAGGAGGCGATCCAGGACCTTAGCAAAGATCTTTGTGTCAAGGTTTATCAGAGATATTGGACGATACGATGAGCAGTTGAGTGGGTCCTTGCCTGGCTTTGGGGATCAATCTGATGACGGCTTCCTGAAGCGTGGGTGGGAGTAGTCCCCTACTCATCCCCTCTTCCCATATTCCCACCATGTGACTAGCCACCGTCGGTCCCCATTCCTTATAAAAATGTGGCCGTCATGCCGTCTGTTCCCGGTGCCTTCGCGGTGGGTAGGGCTTTTATCACTCCCATCACATCCTCTACCGATATGGGCCTTGCAAGGTACTCTACTGCCTCCACGTTAAAGACTGGGGAGCGCCGCTCCCTCGCTATAGTCCCTCAGTTCAGTACCCGAAGGTGTACCCCTCGTGGCATACAGGGATTCATAAAAAAAACTGCGAAACTCCTCCTCTATTTCACTTGGTTTCACTAGGACCTGCCCTGACTGGACTTCACAGCAGTTATTTCCCCAAATCCCCGCTCTCCTCTGACCAGTGCCGCAAGGTATCTGCCCGGCCTCCCCTCCTCCCCATAATTACAGGACCTTGCAGGTTGAGCAAAGTATTGCACCTCCCGGTCCGCGAGCGTCCAAAACTTGTCCAACCCTTCCTTCAGCTTGGCTAGTGAATTTGGGGAGTTCAGTCTCTCCACTTCCCCCTCCCTCTGCTTTATCTCAAATTGCACCGCATTGAGCTGTCTCCGTATTGTCTTCAGCACCCCAAACTCTGCGGATATACACCCGCCTCTGAGCACCACTTTAAACGCCTCCCAGACCATTCCCTTGCTCTGCACCGAGCCCTCGTTCTCCAGGAAATAATGTTTAATCAAGTTATGTGTATCACTTTTAAAAGCAATATCTAGCAAGGCTGCTGATTTAAACCTCCACCTATGACAGGGCAGCGGTCACCCCAAACGCACTGTCCACAATATCAGGGAGTGGTCCGACAAAGTCCTTGGTAACATCTCACATCCCTCTGTGTAGCGTATAAGGTGGGGGCATCCCAGTATGTAATCTATTCTGGTTGATGTGGAGTGATGCGAAAAGCCCGCCACTCCCAGATGTAGCATCCTCCATACATCCTCCAGTGTCAGAATCTCCATAGCTCCCAGCACCGCTTCAGCTGCCCTTGTGCGCCTCCTTTCCTCCCCCGTTGTGTCCAGCCCAGGGTGCAGGATAACATTTAGATCCCTTGCCAACATAACATGCGTATCACGGTACTTAAGGCATTTCTCCAGAAGACCCCCAAAAAAGCCTGTCTTGTCCAAATTGGGACCATATATGTTAATCAGGGTTCATTTTGATTGGCCCATACACCCCGAGACTATAATATACCTTCCGGCTGGATCTATCTCAGTCCCACTAACCCTGAATCCCAATGATTTGTGTACCAGGGTCATCACCCCCGCTGAGTATGCAAAGTATGTGGTGAAATACTTTCCTTTACCCCAACCACTAGCAACCCCTTCATTCACCTGCCCCATAAGATGCGTTTCCTGCAACAATACGATTTTAGCACCATGTCTCTCACAATACTGCACCACTTTCCTGGCTTTGCGCAGGCCATTCAGACCCTGCACATTCCAGCTCATTACCCTATATGCCATAACTCCGATGGGGGGGGGGGCAAAGATGAGTGCCAGTGTGACTTGTCCAGGTAGCCGCACCCAATCGTGAGTCATGGTCATCCAGATGTGATGTGAACCTTTTTCGTAAACCCCAACCCTGTTAACTGGGCAGATTGTGCTCCCCTCATCCACCCCAGCGCACTTCCTTCCACCCCCCGCCCACACTGCCCTCCCCTAGTCCCGATACTGCAACACAAACCATAGCATGTGCTACTGGCCGTGGGCACCAGACACCACTTCCCAAGCAGCCTACCGCATCTTAACAATAGAGGAGAACCAACAGTAAAAAGAATAACACATTCATTCATGCCGCAGGACTGACTAGGTACATATCTAGCTATATTCCAGCATGATGCTCTGGGGAGGGAGCTCCGATTGAGCCCGCCTCTCGTTAACATCCTTCCATTGACATATCTGCACTGGGTTTCGCCGCTTCTCAAGCGAATCCAGTCGGTCTATTCCTCACTTAGTCCCTTGTCGTATCAGTTCGGCAGGTTCTCAATAAATTCGTGTCCAGCCGACACGTCTGTGAAAAAGTGAGCTCTCCCGTTGTGCTGCACCCTGAGCTTGGAGGGGTACTGCATGGAATACTGCAAGCCCTTTTCGCACAGCCTTCTCTTCACTGCTGCAAACGACAAACGGGCCTTCTGGACTGCCGGTGTGAAATCAGGGTAGAAGGATACCCTACTGTTCTCATACATGAGGTCTCCAAGCTCCCTAGCTCTTCTAAGTATGGTGTCGCGGTCACGGTAGTTGAGCACTTTAGCTATGACAGGTCACGGATTTTGACCGGGCCTTGGTGCAACCTGCATTATCCTGTGTGCTCTGTCTTCTTAGAATTGTGAGTACAAAGCCGGCCCTTGCAGTACCTCTTTGATAAAAGTCTCCATAAACACCTCCATGTTCTGCTGGGGGACGGACTCCGGAATCCTGACCACCTTTATATTGTTCCTGCGTGATCTCGCTTCAAGATCTTCATTTTTATCCCTAATGGCCTTCACCTCTCTCCTCAGTTCTTGTACCGCCTGGGCTGTCTTATTGCTTGTATCTTCCAACACTCCTACCCTTGACTCCACCTCCGAGGTTCTGCTACTTTCTTTGTCAATCCTTTCCTGCACCCTGTCCACCTTATACGTTAGCCCATCTAACTTGTAGTTAATAGCGGCGAACCCGGACCGCACCACTGCCAGGATCATGCTCCATTCTGATGCAGGGGGTTCCTCGCTCAAGCCCTTTGATGTCTCTGCCAGATGCACTGCCTGCACCATTTTAGCCGGATCAGGCCCCGAGTCGGTTGTTTTTCTATCTCTCCGAGGCCCCTCCTTGTGTGTGAACGGCAATCAAGTTTGTTTCTTGTCCCCCGTTCGCCATCAAAGTTTTCCAAATTGCTGTCCGCTGTGCACTCTTCCGGATCCCAGGTTGTCAGACAGTGCTCCCTCCTTGGAGCTAGCCTGGAGCCCCGGCCCCAAGACCAGCCGGGTGGGCCCGGTATCTAAAGAGCCCGCCTGCACTGCTTCCGACCCCTCCGCACCTATGTAGCCAGTGCCCTCAGCTCTGCCCAGTTAGCACCTTCTTCTTGGCCCTTATCTTACAGCACCAGCCTGTTGCCACTAACCTGATGCAGCCCCTCCGGCCCCCTGTGTCAGGATTCAGATCTACCTCCCCCTTCTCCTCACCTGATTCCTCTGAGGTGAGCTCCTTAAGAGCAGCTTCGGTCCTTCTTCTATCATTCTTCTTTTTGGGAGTCTTGACCTTGGGTGTCTGAATCTTCCTCTTGTGTAAATAAGGTCTGGCCCCTCCAGAGGCCACCTTGGCAGAGATGGAAACCTGACCTCTGTGGACCCCGGGGGGCCAGCCTCCACGCCTGGGAAAAAGCACGAAGGCAGAAAAAACCCTGGAGACAATATGGGTGTGACGTGATGTTAAGTTCCAAAGACCAATGTCCAGCAAAAAATAATACACTTCTGTACTGCAGATAATAAAAAAAAAAAATCCTTAATCCTTTCTCTTTCTTGTTGGCAAAAATCCAAGGTAAGCTGATGTGTAGAAAGTGGGTGACCCAAAAAAGCAAGGGAAATGGCGGAAGGGTAGTAGAAAGGAAAAAACAGACAACAGTAACACGTAAGAAGTCAAGAAATCGAAGAATGAAACGCCGATAAGTATGGAAACTGTTTTAAGAAAGAAAAGAAACAGTAATAGAAAGTCGGAAAGAAGAAAAGAAAAGACTTCAGCATAAACGCAAGGCACGTGTAGGTTACAGCAATAAATGGCAGGCGCGGAAAAAGGAGTAATAAGAATGTAGCTAAAGGAGAAAAATAGTGTCTCTCACCCAAAGCGAAGGCAGACCGCAGAGCCAGAAAATAGAAGGCACGGTAAGGCGGCTGAAATGAGCGAAGGAGGAGATAGCTGCTCACTTCCAAGTCGGCGCCGGCTTCTGAGAGAGGAGGGACAGGCGCCGCGAAAGGAAAGGATCGAAAGAAGCAGGAGGAAAAAAAAGAAGCCGTAAGCGAAATTACTACTAGGCTAAAAGGAAAGAGAGACAGAATGATAACAGTTAGAAGGATTAGCTGAGAAAATACCCACGAAAACGGTAACACTAGGGAGGAACAATAAGGGAGCAAGAATGAAGGCTACAAAGGGTACGGAGCGTTATGGCACAAAGCACAGATACAACGCACCAGCTTGTGGGCGGAGCCGGAGTTTATAGGAACCAACGCCATGTTGGGTGAGGACTAGAACGTACTTCTGAGTAAGTCTGCCTCCAACGGTTCCAAATCTTACACCCGCTGATCCTGACACCCTGTTCCGGGCTGCGGTCCCCACATGTATGGGGTGCATAGTATAGAGCTTTGTCCGCCCCCTTTCTTGACCTCTATCGTTGAACCAGCTTGTCCTTGAGCACCCCCTTGCTTCCGAGGCCTCTAGTGTCTGCCTGTCCCAACCCCCTTCAGGGTATTATACTGGCATTATTAGCAGGCTTCCAGCACGCAATTTACTTCCTTTGACGGACGTTGGCCATCTTCCCCCCAAGTGTGGTCAGCCTCTGGGCCCCTTAGGGGGCTATGCAGCTGCGTGCAGGGGGTCTATGCTTCTTTACTGCTAGGGTTATCCCCCAACGAGCGAGCCCGCCCGCCTGCCGTAGCCCCCCTTCTACCAAGCTCCTCACCGTTGCTGCGGGCTTCTGACTGGCTGCCTTTGTCTCTGCAGGAGGCCTCCTCTCTCCCTCCGACTTATCGTTCGGCTATCTCTGCTTGCAGGGGTTCTCCCATACCCTGCCCAAGCAGTGCCTGCTCTCTTCTCCTTGCACTCCTTATATCTCCCAATTCGGGACTGTCCGGCCCCCCGCTGCTCCGCCGCAGGCCAGGCCCTCAACACCTCAGTAAGGCCCACCGGGCCCACAGACGGCCGTCTTCAATGCTGGGTGGCGGGGTACTTCTACCCGGCTCCACGTCAGTCCTCCACTTCACCGATCGGATGAATCCCAGCCGGCTCCCAGGTCCGGGCCCCAGAGCGATCCCGGCTGCCTCCGTTCTGGCCCGCAGCTGCTCCCCACCGACCCTGCCGGTAATAGTCTCCTCCTCTCTGCGGCGCTCTCACTATCCCGTGGTCCCCGCTGTCCAGACGACGCACCAGCACTCAGGTTGTGGCAGCCCTGAGCCGCGCGTCCGATCCAGGCCCGCCAGCTATGCAGCAAAGTCTCAGCAGCCACGCTGGGTGCCCAAATCCCTTCTATTGCTGCCTCAGAACTCCCACAGCTCTTCTCGCAGGTTTCCGCTCGCTTTAGCCCCAGAGGGTCAAGGTTTGTTCTCCTCTGCTGTCTGTATATGGAGAGCTCACACAGACACCGCCATCTTGGTCGTGGGCTCTCAAGCCACCCCCCCCCCCCAAGCACGAACCTTTCTTTTTTAATTTGTTTTATTTTAAAACAACAACAAACAGATAACATAGTGTCCGCCGCTCATTTCTCAAGTGAAGCTATAGCATGGGTACAATCCTTCCTAGCTAACCGTACGATGAGAGTATTCTCCCCTGTAGCGGCAGCGGACCCAATCCCGATCACTTGTGGTGTCCCACAAGGCTCATGTGTCTCCCTGACAATGTATAAAATCTTTACTAAGCCTCTCTTCGACAAACTTAACAAACTAGGGGTAACCTATACCAGCTACGCAGACGATACGCAGATTCTCATACCTCTATTAGGCAACTTTGTCAAAGACACCGCTCTAGTAAACAAAATTTACCTCCTCATTCAGGCTTGGATGGCCTCCCATGGCCTCTGCCTAAATGACGACAAAACTGAGATATTGATCTTGGGTTCCGACTCCAATCTAAAAAAAATTATCGCAATTTCAATATAGATGGTAACACTATCAAGGTGGCTACTGAGGTAAAAACCCTAGGCTTTTACCTTGATTCCACTTTATCTCTTAAAAAACAAGTTAACACCCTGGCTTCATCTACAGCGTACACCTGTAAATTAATCAGGACCTGTAGACCTTACCTTTCTAAAACGAACTGCATCATGCTTGCTAACGCATTAGTAATGTCCAAATTGGACTATTGCAATGCCCTCTATGCAGGTGCCAACAAATCCATTATAAAGAAATTGCAAATCCTCCAAAATAACGCTCTTAGAGCAGCCCTTGACATACCACGCAGGGCACATATTTCTAACATTAGGAAAGACCACCATTGGCTTAAAATCAGCGATAGAGTCCTGCTGAAGACATTATCGCTCACCCACAAAGGGCTCAACAACACAGCACCCCCTTACATCTCGGCCAGACTGACCAGAAAATCATCCAGTCACCACACTAGGGCTTCCAACCACGACCTGCTCGAAACTCCTAGATTCAGACGATCTAAAGCGGGCGGAGCAAGCTTCCCTGTCAGAGCTGCCCAGGCCTGGAACGCATTGCCCATTGCACTGAGAGCTAACATACCCTATTCTAACTTCAGATGCAAGGTAAAATACTGGCTCTGGTCCAACGACAACTAACTCTCATGGCTCCCAACGGCCACGATACCCTTGCAACCTAATCTAAGATGATTCTGCTCTCACACCTTTACCTTGTAGTACTTTCTCTCAATACTGTAGCATGTTAGTTTTTCATTCCAACTGCTTTCTTTGACATGTATGTACCGCATTGCTATGTTTTTTTATATACTCTGTATGCAACCTAAGCTTAAGTAACCTTGTACCTGCTGCGCCCGGCTACCCCTGGGTTTTGTGCGCATTATCAAATAATAAACATAAACATACAAACAACTTTAACATAGATGGCTTATTGGCACTGCGTACGGGTCTCGTCTTTTCATCGTGGTTTCATAGTTTCCCCAGCGACCTTATCAGTTCGGTCTGGACCTCCCGTGGAGTCGAGCACCAGGTCTGGTACGCACAATGTTCTATTCTTGGGCTTCGTGCTGGCCTTACTGTTTCTCCTACGGATCTTCTATTTCCGAGGGATCTTCAGAGTTTCCTTCCTCCGGGTGGCCAAAGAGGTCTTGCATTAGTGTGTTCCATGCAGACAACTTGTGCGCAGTTTCACCTTCCCCTCTTGTCACTGCTCTTGTCCACACCACTATCTCTGCCTGCGCCCACTTCTGGAGGTCTGACCACCATGCCTCCACACGCGGGCCCTCCTTTGACTTCCATGTCATTGCTATCCGTCTCTTGGCCAGTATACTTATCAAATCTTTCATCTTTGCCAGATGCGAATCACGCTTGCCCCCTCTCGAGAAGAGGCCCAGTAGGTACTTTTCGGGATGTTCCGCCTGAATTTGAAGTCCACTTCCAGCTATCTTGAGTCTGATCCCGTCCCAGAACTCCTGTATCACTGGGCAGGACCAGAACATGTGTACCATGTCCGCTTCTTTCGACGAGCAGCGGGGGCACCCACTCTGAGCTCCTGTATGGACTTTATTCATCTTCTTGGGTGTGAGATATATATATATACGTATAGCTGCGCCTGCCTAAATCTTGCATTTCTGGATACCTTTTTTGGGTATCGTAAGGCCCTAGTCCATTCTTGATCACTGAGGGGCCTCCCCAACTCCTCCTCCCAACGCTGCCTCGTGTGTTCTTCCTGTGGGTCCTTGGCCTTCAGTAGCTGTTCGTACAACCTGGAGGTTGTGTGCGTTCCCTCTGCAATGTCATACCAAACATCTAATGCTGTTTCCTCGTCCTGGTCTTCCCTATCTGGCCATCTTGCCGTGATACTTCTCAGCATGCCGGTATATAGGACGAATTTGACCCATATGTATTTTGTATTCATCTACCATTTCGTGGAAGTCCGCCCACCTTCCCTCCCTTCTCAGGTCTCCAATTTGTGCTACCCCTTTAGCCTCCCAGTGTGCTCGGTATGTTGCTAATGTATTTGTGTTCCCTCCCAGGAGACCCGCTAGAGGGATTTGCGTTGACTGCGGATCCTTTACCCCTTGGAGTTTCCACACTCTTTTTCCATAAGTCCACTGCGATGTTAAGCATGTTCGGCAGGGTTCTGAGCCGGGGTCTATTGAGCCATAGTATTTCCCTTAGGTAATTAAGTGCAGGTTGGAAAATGGGAGTGTCTATTGTTTCGTCTTCCCCCAGCCATTTTACTGCAAATTGCAGCTTCCCCGCTAAATAGTACTTCTCAAAGTCCGGTAGTCTGATACCCCCTTCTTCGTAGTCCTTCTGCAGGGTCCTTATTGCGATCCTATTTCCCCCCCCACCCCCTATAGGAATGAACGCGTTATTGTATTTAGTTTGGTGAAAAAGGCCCTGGGTATGTTGTATGGGATGTTCGTGAGGAAGTATAATAGGCGGGGCAGCACCACCATTTTCAGGAGGGCTGCTCTTCCCATCATTCCCAGTGGTAGTGTCCCCCAGAAAGTCATTGACCGCTGCGTCCTCTCTAGAGCGACGAGCGTGTTGGATGCATGGGTATCGGTGGTATTATGATGTATCCCTATACCCAAATATTTAAAGGTGTGGGGCGCCCACGTCAGACCCAGGTACGGCAAACAATGGGGGGGGACATATTTCAGTCCTGCCAAGGGGAAGAGGAGGACTTCTCTTTATTAATCGCTATGCCCGAAAGCCTAGTGTATGCCCCGATCGCCTCTAGGAGGCAGGGTAGGTTATTGGTTGGCTCGCGTATGAATAGGAGTATATCATCCGCGTATAGCGAGATTTGGTGGAGCACCCCATCTATGTTCAGTCCGGTCTCTCTATATTCTGGTCTAAGGAATACAGCAAATGGCTCTAAAGCCAGGATATATAACATTGGCGATAGCGGGCACCCCTGCTTGGTTCCCCTACGTATCTTCCACTCTTCGGAAATGAATCGCCCCGTTCTCACCCTTGCTCTGGGTTCCTTGTATAATAACCTGATCCACCGGAGGTACCCCTCCACGATACCAAAGTGGGCGAGTACACCCATCAGCCATTCCCAACGCACAGAATCGAAAGCGTTGACGGCGTCCAAAGACACTATTACACTCTCGTCTTTCAGTCGATTTGTCTCATCTTTCACATGGTGAAGTCTGCGGAGGTTCCAGGACGTGTTCCTTCCTGGAACGTAGCCTGTTTGGTCCGGGTGGATCAGCGTGGGTATTACCGGTTTTAAGCGGTTGGCTAGGACGGCCGTTAGTATTTTGGCATCCTGATTAATAAGGGATATTGGCCTATAGGAGGCGCATTTCCTGGGGGGCTTCCCTGGTTTGAGAATCGGGACAATTATCGATTCCAACAGGCTCGTCGGGAGACACATGGTCTCATATGCGTCTTGGAATGTCTCAAGCAGTTTCGGGGCAATGGCGCTCTTGTACGTCTTGTAGAATTCCCCCGGAAGCCCATCCGGGCCCGGGGTTTTGCCGGTGGGAAGCTCTGCGATCACCATCTCTATTTCTTCCACCGTGAGGGGTGCATCCAGCAGCTGGGCCTGTTCCTCCTCCAGCCTCGGCAACCCTATTTCTACCAGTGCATCTGTTATGTCCTCCAAGTCTATTTCCGGATTCGGGGTGTACAGTTGCTCATAAAAACACGCAAACATTGCGTTAATGTGCCCTTGGTCCCTGATCTCTGTCCCGGTGTGATCTTCTAACGCCGTTATGGGATCTTTTTTATTCTCTTGTCTGGTAAGCCAGGCCAGGAGCCTGCTAGGGTTATCCCCTTCCGCGTGTAACCGCTGTAGGTACTTCCGATAGTTTAGCCTCCCTAGTTTTTCCCAGAGCAACATACATTTAGTCTGCAGCTCTATCAGCTCTCCAGGTTCCTCCCCCTCTAGTCCCGCTCGTCGTTCTTTCAATTCAATCACCCTCTCGAGTTCATTCAATTCCTTCATGGCCGCCCCCATCAATCCTCCTGTTTTGCCTATTGCCGCTCGCCTTATTACCACGTTGAATGCGTCCCATAATACGGCGCCACTCTCAACACTGCCCTCGTTTTGCTCAAAATAATCATCGATCACCTCATGGAGGTGTTCGTCAAACTCGCCCTCCATCAGGGCCTCTGCTCGAAGTGGCCACGTTGGGAAAGGGGCTTTCCTATTGATGTGCGCCCATGTCGCCACTACTGGGGCATGATCAGAGAGTGTGCATGCTTTAATGGTGATTCCCGTGATATCTTGTAGTGATTCCCTGCCCGCGAATATATAGTCTATACGTGTGAATGTTCCATGTGGTGCGCTGTAGTGTGTATAACCCCTCCCCATGTACCTGCCTCCATACGTCTTCTAGCTGTAGCTGCTCCAGGATCCTACACAGTTCTTTGGCTGGAGGCGCCGGCTTCTTGCATTTATTATCAGATCTGTCGAGGGGGGGATTCAAGGTGCAGTTGAAGTCATCGGCCCAGATGAACGTCGCCTCCATATATTGCGCTAAGTTGGGGGCTAGCTTTCTGAAGAAGTCCGTTGCATCAGTATTCGGTGCGTAGGTGTTGACCAGGCATACCTCCTTGTTTTCTAGCATGCCATGCACCAATACCAGCCGTCCCTCCGTGTCGGTCTCCTGCTTGAGTAGCTGGAATGGGACCCCCGGGGCAATCCATATTAGTACACCTCGTGCGTAACTTGAATATGTGGCGCTGTAAATCTGTCCTCCCCATTTCTTGTCCACCTTGGCCTGCCTGTCTCTTGTGAGGTGTGTCTCCTGTAACATCGCTATCTTGATTTTCATCCGGTTTCGCCAGGCATAAACCCTAAGTCTCTTGACATACGCATTGAGTCCACTCACATTCCAGGTGGCTATCGTCAGTTCATCCAGTCCCATGATCTCCTTTGTTTGCTTGGCTTCATTGTCCCACTGCCATGTCCTTGCACCCTGCGCTTTATTCTCCTCGTGCCCATATCCCTCGGTGTCCTGGTCCTGGATCTATGCCTCTTGATGCAGCGGCTGCTGCTGTCCCATGTTGCTCCGGTCGCTTATTGTCTGTATTATTTCAGTGTTCTTTACAATAGTCCTTCCGTAGTTTGTGCCTTCTACTGCCCATTCACTCCATTCAACGTCCATAACTTCAACAAAAACTGAAAAACTAACGCCCAGCCACCCTCCCCCTGCTCGGGCTCCGCCGCTTCTCGCTATGCTCCTGTGATTGGCGCAGACTCGCCGCAGCGTGATGCCTTAAAACTGACATCCAAACTGATAGTTCATTCTTCCCGGGGGCGCCGCTTCTCTCAGCCAATGCAGCTAAAGTAGGGCTGATTGCTCCTCCATGCTTACTGCTAGCTTCTTTTAACTTACGTAATGCTTATTTTCTTGTTCAGGTTGCCTTTGTTACTTCTCATCGGGGTCTATTTCCAGGATTGTTAGCGTTTCTCTGCCTCAGCTGGGGGAAGCCTTGTGAGTCCATCCAACTGTGGGCCTCTTCAGTGGAGTCGAAAAAACATGTTTTGCCTTGGTGTATCACCTTGAGTTTAGCGGGGAACTGGAGCATGTATCTCACCCCCGCGGTCCTGAGGCGTTCTTTTGTTGGGCCGAACTGTGCCCGTTGCCTCTGTACCATGGCTGTATAGTCCGGATACATCGTGATCTTGGAAGAGTTCCTGATGATCCCCCCCCCCTTCCTTGAGAACGCTAGTATTTTCTCCATGTCTTTGTAGTTCATGATCCTAGCAATCATCGCTCTCGGGGGGGGCACCCGGTTGGGGTCTTCCAGTCAGGGCTCTGTGTGCCCTTTCTACCACAAAGCCCTGGGTTAGTTCACCTACTCCGACCTCCTGGAGGAGCATGTTCTCGACGTAGTCAGTGGGGTCTTTGCCCTCCTCACTTTCCGAAATTCCAATTATGCGGATGTTGTTCCTCTGCGCTCTCCCCTCTGCGTCTTCTGCTCTCCTTTCTAGAACCTTAATTCTCTGTAGTACCTCTGACATCTGTGTCTGCGTTACCGCAACCCCCGCCGTATTTTGCTGCACCTGCTGTTCCGTCGCCGTCACTCTTTCCGTTAGGTTCCTCGCGTCCTGGCAGAGAAGGCCTACATCTACCATTATTGTATCCAGTTTATTTTCTAGTGATGCTTTCAGGGCCCCGATTGCTGTGTCCATTTTGTTTTCGAGCGATTCTTTCATGGAGGCGCTTGCTTCCAGTATCGTGCCTTCGTTGGCGGCTTCCACTGGGCGCGACTTGTCATCCGCGGCTGATGCTTTGTCCGCTGACGGCGACAGTTTGTGTCCGGACGCCGTCGTAAAAGTCTCCATGCTTACTTGCTTGGTTTTCGCCTCCGCTTTCTTGTTCGGCATCGCGGTGCCGTAGCCCCTGCTTCTTCCGCCGCCCTGCTCCCGGTGTTTACGGGTCCCTCCTTATGTTGGGATTATTGCACTCTTCCGGCAGGTGTAATCGTTAGGCCCTCATTGCGGGCGTCGCTTCGGGCCTTCCCGTGCCTGCTGCGAATGTCACCTCACCGTGTTAGGGGCCTTCCCGCTTCGACGTCCCACTTCCACAGGCTGCGCCGATCTCCACGTCGTGGGGTTGACTCAGGGTTGACTTAGGCTTGGGTCTACCCCGCACTGGTTTCTTTGTTATGCGCGTGATGTGTCCCTCTCTTGTGGATTAACCGGTTCATTCTGTATTACGCGGCCGGGGTCCTCCCACAGCTCGCGCGTCCGCCACTTTGATTTTGCAGGACGATTCCCCTCCGGTGGTCTATCTCCTTTTCCACTGCCCGGTTTCCTCCGGGGGCTTCACCGGGTGGGCAGCAGGTGTTCCTGTCTCTGTGGGGAGACTTTGGCGGTCTTCTGGAACCAATTTATGCTAGTTTTTATCGGATTTTGTCAGGATCGCTCCGGAGCTCCTCGGCAGCGCGTCTCACTAAATCGGCCGCTAAGCCCCCCTAAGCACTAACTTAAGCAAACTCCCCGACCCACAGCCCCTCTGCCATCCTTTTCACGTCTCGCCAGTCACCCCTAAAGAAGTCGAAGATATCATTGCTGGCCTAAAACCTACAAAATGCCAGGGGTACACCTGCCCAGCCACGCTTATCAAATAAGGAGGTAAGGAATTGGCGCCGTTCATCACCTCCCAGATTAACTAATCCTTTGAAACCTGCTCAGTCCCCAACAATCTTAAAGAGGCATGGGTTATGCCTCTCCTCAAAAAAATCCTAATCTAGATCCAAACATACCCACTAATTACAGACCCATAACACAGTTCCATTCCTCCTAAAAATATTAGAGTGGCTTATCTTCAAATACAAAATTATCTAGAAGACAACAACCTTTTTAGGCTTGCGTCATTCCGGTTTCAGACCAAGGCATGGCACTGAAACAGCCCTCCTTGATCTAAAAATCCAAATGGATGAGGCCAAAGGCAACCTTGCCATCCTCCTACTGCTAGACCTCTCAGCAACATTTGATCTTGTTGACCATCAGATCCTTACCAAACATTTGACCACAGCTGCCTCATTCTCTCCGAACGCACCAAGCTGTATTCATTCCTTTCTATTGAACCAAACAACCAGGGCCTTTGCACCTACAGCGTCTGCTGATCCATTACCCATCTCTTGTGTGGTCCTACAGGTCTCTTGTGTTTCGCCCACTCTTTACAATATGTTCACTAAGCTCCTCTTTGATCGCCTTGATGGCTTGGGTGTCACCTATACAAATTATGCAGATGACACCCAAGTATTCATCATTCTCACAGGCTGCTATGACACTGATTCTAAAATGCTAAACAAAATCTACCTTCATATTCAGTCTTGGATGGCCACTCATAGCCTTTGTCTAAATGACAACAAGACGAAGCTAATCATCATAGGCTCTCAAGCTCATGTAAACAAACTAGGCTCACTTTACAAATCATTCAACATTGATGGGAACATCATCAAAGTCGCTAGTGAGGTCAGAACACTAGGCATCTATCTAGATTCTATTCTCTCCCTCAAAAGGCAAGTTAATGCCACAGCCTCAGCCACAGCGTACACTAACAAACTGATCAACGTCTGCACACCTTAATTATCTACCAATAGCTGCATCACGTTCGCCAGGGCTTTGATTTTATCCAACCTTGATTATTGCAACACTTTATTTATAGGCTTCTCTGAATGAAACCTCAATAAATTACAAGTGCTACAGAATAATGCCCTCGGATCTGCCTTAAACATCGCACAAGTCAATCACATCTCTGCCATAAAACGGATTCACACTGGCTCCCAGTGCAAGATAGAATTTCTCTGCGCGCATTAGTAATCACACACAAATGCCCATCTAACACAGCCCCCAAATAACTGACAAATTCTCCAGAAGCCAATCCACCAGATCCTACTACCCTCAACATTCCTAAGTACAAACTGAAAATGGCAGGTGGGTCCAGCTTCCCAGTGTTGGCAGTGAAACTCTGGAACTCCCCTCCCCACAGCTCTTAGGGCTGAACCTTTGTTCTGATCCTTCAGAAACAAAGTAAAAACATGGCTCTTCACCCAGCAAAATTAAACACAGTTGGAACTGTCTCTACATCTTGAATCACAGCCCTTTTATGACTCTGCTCTTTAGCTATTGTGTTGATCTAACTGTGTGTGTATGTATGACCATCGACTGGCCTGCTCAAGGGTCCCCAGTCTCTCCATTTGTACGTATCCTACTCTTCAATGTACTCCTATCCTATGCCGGCTTGTTGGCCGATATGTAACGCGAGTCAACGCCCTTTTGTCAATTGCTTTTTCTGTTATTGTATCTGTAACAACTGCCAAGCATAAGCGCCCAGATACCTCAGGGTTAGGTGCACTCTACAGATAATAAACTAAACTTCCTGCCCTCTGTACGGGGAAAGTATGTCCTGATAATGACGAACACAGTGGCCATGTACTACCTCAACAAAAGAGGAGGTGTAGGGTTGCTACCACTGTGCAGAGAAGCAATGCACCTCGAGTTCTGGGAAATTCAAGAAGGAATTTCTCCATCGACAGTTCACCTAGCTGGAGAGGAGAACATGGTGGCGGACGCTCTGAGCAGGCAGAGCAGACAGGGAACTGGCTCAGGAAGTCCTTCAAGAGATGTTCGCCCTTTGGAGAACTCCTCAAGTGGATCTGTTCGTGACGAGCGTCAACCAGAAGTGCAAGCTGTACTGATCCAAGGAGCTCTGGGGGAGGCATTACTAGTGGACTGGGACTTTCCACTCCTATAGGAATTTCCTCCAGTCCCCGTCATTCACATGTGATGAGGAGGTTGAGAAAGTTCGAGAAATCCATGATCCTAATTGCTCCCGTTGGGCCAGGAGGACGTGGTACCCAGACATGTCCATCTGCCGTCCAGTACGTTTGCCACAAAGAGAGGACCTTCTCTCGTGCATTTGTGTGCTGCTGCCGCCCTGCAACATGGGGTAGGCACCATGTATTTGCCTTCATGGACATTTCGCATTTATGCGTTGCTGCCACCCTGCAACATGGGACAGGCACCACGTATTTGCCTCACTGGTCTTTTCACATTTGTGTGCCGCCCTGCAACATGGGGTAGGCACCATGTATTTGCCTCACTGTATGTTTAGCATTTGTGTGCTGCTGTCACCCTGTAACATGGGGTAAGCATCATGTATTTGCCTTGATGTACCGGATGTAGTTCCTCACAATAAGAGGAAAGCCCTCCTAAGTATACTCTCTGCACCCATTATGACTTAAAATGTACCTGATGTAGCTCCCCGCAACAAGAGGCGAGCTTTCCCTAGTATATTTTTTGTACATTTTTTATGACTTCATATGTACCTGATGTAGTTCTTTGCACAATATGCAATTCTTTTCCACATGTATGTATTCCCCTGCACTACCCAGGCCCAATGTATGCCTGTTATGTAAATGTTGTTCGAGGGGATTGGGTCCTCTGACGTATTCCATATCTATGACCGATAATGTCCACAGCTGTGCTGTTTCGGAAAATTTTCTGCGTCGATGACGTCGATGCGCCGTCCTAGAGGACCTCCTGCGACGGCCGACGTCACCCGATTTGATAAGTAGGACGCACGACGCCCGTAGCCTCAGTTCCATTTTTTCCACGAACGTGTTCGCTTCATGAATCTCGGTACGCCTCGACTCTTTGGAGTTTGTTGTATTCTTCTCGGTTCTTTGAACCTATTTGGTTTTTGTGAAAACCTGTTCGCGACGATGTCTACTTCGTCTTCAACCCCGCATCCAGGCTTCAAGAAATGCGGGGACTGTGGGTCCAAGATGTCGGTAACAGACTCGCACAACGCCTGCCTCTGGTGCCTCGGGGAGGCCCACGACACAGACAACTGTGTCGCAGTCGCTCACGGCTAAGGCCTTGCGGGAGCGCAAGAAGTTGTCAGTAGGTAGGGTGTCTAAGCCCAGGAAGTCGAGGTCTGCGGGGCTTTCGACGATGATTCGAGAGGCGACTCTCCGCGACATCGTCAGCGGTCCAGTGGGTCTCCTTCCAGGAGTCGGTCTCGTCACTCCTCTGCCTCTTCGAGGCATTCCCGGAAGCGGCGGCATCGGTCGCCTTCCCCGTCCTCTTCCGAGGACTCCGCCCGTCGGCGGGTCGCTTATCCCACCATGCAAGCGACACCAGAGGAATGGGCTCCCTTCGGGAAGAAGATGTTGGTGATTCTTGAATCGCAGGGCACCGGTCCGTCCGCGCCTCCGAATGGGGTCAGTCGTGGTCGGTCGAGAGACACTGCTCGCATGCCTGCGGGCTCGGGTGGTCGGCACGGTTCGCGGGAGAGGTCCCGCTCAGACAAGGGTAACTGTTCTCGCCATGCCCGTTCCAGGTCCCAGTCCTCGACGCGCTCGAGACCGCGTGATCATGTTCGGTCTTCGAGGAAGACGTTGACGCCTGTGGCGCCGAGGACATCGACGACCTCTCTCGAGGCTCCGCTTTCGAGGGGGTCGTCGACGCTGTCGGCGCCTAGGTCGTCGAAAGACACGCTCGGAGCCCTGGCTTTGAGGCCTGTGTCGACGCCACCGGTGCTGGCTGCGGCTGACGTCAACGCCGATTCTCTCGACGCCGATTCTCTCGACGCCAGCGCTGACTCGTTCGGTGCCCTCGACGCCTTTCGAGGCAGTGGTATCGGAGGGGCCCCGTGGCACGGGGGTAGCCCCTATAAAGGCTCTGGCTAAGGTCAGGCATAGCTTTGGTCCCCAGGTGTCTTCCTCTCACCGCCTGGAGTACATTTCAGAGGGTGATGAGGGCTTGGTTCCGGTGCCTGATGAGCTTCTCTCGGGCCATAGCCAATTTGATGACCTGAGGCAGTCACTGCATGATGCCAGTGGACTTGAAACCTCTCCGGAGGTGGAGTTTTGTAGGCCGGAGCCTGGCACTCATGCCGATTCTTCGTACCGGCGCCTTATGTCTCGGGTCACAGAGTACTTGGGATGGTCGGCTCCCCCAGGGGAGTTTGTTCAGGATGATCTCACGGACATCCTTGATCTTGGTCCCCCCACTGACCCGGTACTGCCGTTTCATATGGCTCTGCAGAGAAGGGTGGCGGCGGCTTGCACTGCTCCGGAGAGTCTCCCGGCAGTGGGCAAGTCTTTGTCGCGAAAATACCGTCCAGCCAGTAGCGACCCCTGCTACTTGTCCAGGCACCCCACTCCGGAGAGTTTGGTGGTGCATGCGGCTACGGCCCCGGCAAAGCAGGCGTCGTATCCTACCATCCCTCCGGATAGGGATGAAAAACGTTTTGATGACTGGGCGAAAAAAGTGTTTTCTTCAGGGGGTATGGCGCTTCAGGCGTCCAACTCCATATGTGCCTTGTCTCGTTTCACACACACTTTGTGGAACTGTTGCATTAGCGGCTGAACATATTCCCGAAGGGGACGAACGGGATGGTTTCCTTGCTATGGTTCAGGATGGCAAGGATGCTATGTGTGAGGCCGTTCAGTCGGGTTTGGACATGGCAGATTGTGTCAGCCGGTCCATGGCGGCGAGCACCGTAATACGCAGGTTTGCATGGTTGCGGAAGTCTGGGTTCGCTTCTGATGTGCAGTCCCGGCTCCTCAACATGCCCTTGGACGGTGAACATCTTTTTGGCAGCAAGGCTGACGAGAGCCTTGAGAGGTTGCAGACCTCCAAAGCTGCAGGGAAGTCGTTGGGCGCTGCAGTTCGACAACCTCCGCCTTTTTGTCCTAGGGGACAACAATGGAGGGGTGGTTCCTTTCGATATTACTCGTCCTTCAGTAAAGCGAGAGGAGCTGTCAGTCAAAGGGGTCACTGTAAGAGTGCCAGAGGTGGAAAACAGGGTACTCGAGGTGCCAAGGCCACTCGGGCAGTTGCCTCTTTGCCCTCAGGCAACGGTGCAGCCGCTACCACTCAGTCATGAGGCCAGGTCCCATGGTTCGCCGGTTGGGGGAAGGCTGGCGGAGCATCTTGTAGAGTGGCGTGCCATTACTTCAGATGTGTGGGTTCTGGAGATCATAACTCACGGCTACTGTCTTCCCTTTCGGCAGAGGCCTCACGACAATCCACCTGGGAATCTCTTCAAAGAGTCCGGATCCGCTCCTTGCGCAGGAAATTCAAGCCCTGCTAGAGAAAGGCGCCATAGAACTGGTGCCTGTAGCGGAGAAGAACAAGGGATAGTATTCCCCTTATTTTTTGATTTCGAAGAAAGACGGGGGATTGAGACCCATCATGGACTTGCGCGGTTTGAACAAACTCCTCAGGAAGGACAAGTTCAAGATGGTTACACTCTCTCAAGTTCTCCAGGCCTTTCAACTTCAGGACTGGTTGGTGTCTCTCGACCTCAAGGACGCTTACTTCCATGTGCCGATCCATCCCAAGCACAAGAAATACCTGAGGTTCGCGGTTGGCGAATCGCACTTTCAGTTTCGGGTCCTGCCGTTCGGATTGACCTCCGCCCCGAGGGTTTTCACCAAGCTCATGGTGGTGGTGGCAGCGCATCTCAGGAAAGGGGGGATTCACGTCTACCCCTACCTGGACGATTGGTTGATCAGGGGGAGCTCTCCCGAGCAAGTCCTGGATCATCTGTCCGTCACCTGCCACTCCCTTCACAAGCTGGGCTTCTCCCTCAATTTAAAGAAGTCCCATTTGACGCCAACACAGCGGCTCCAGTACATCGGAGCAGTGCTCGACACATCCCTGGGGCTGTTTTTTTCCTCCCCAGCTGAGGGCTCTTCACATTCAGCAGATGGTGCACAAGTTTCAACTTGCCCAGACGCTCCCGGCGTTCGAGTTCTTGAGGTTGCTCGACCTCATGGCATCCTGCATTCTTCTGGTGCCAGAGGCTCGTCTGCGGATGAGATCTTTGCAGTGGGCACTCAAGATGCAGTGGTCGCAATCTTCCGGCAGGATGTCGGACCCTGTTCAGGTGCCACCCTCGGTCGCCCAGGATCTTCTGTGGTGGTCCGTCAAAGGCAATCTGATGAAGGGGGCCCTGTTTTGGCTTCCCTGGCCGGAGGTGACGATCGTGACGGACGCATCCCTCACAGGATGGGGAGCTCATGCCAACGAGTTGACAGTCAGTGGTTTTTGGTCTCCGTCGGAGTCCAGACTCCATATGAATCTGTTGGAGCGGAGGGCCGTCAGGCTATCCCTGAAGGCTTTTCTGCCGACTGTGCGAGGAAAGAGTGACCTGATCCTAACGGACAACACGGTGGCCATGCACTACCTCAACAAAAAGGAGTGCGGGGGGCAGGGTCACTTCCTCTGTGCAGGGAGGCGATGCAGCTCGAGTTCTGGGCCATCCAGCAGGAAGTTTCGATCTTGGCTGTTCATCTGGCCGGGGACGACAACGAGACGGCGGACGCTCTGAGCAGGCAGAGCACGATCTCTCATGAGTGGGAGCTGGCTCAGGAGATTCTCCTGGAGATCTTCGCCCTTTGGGGGACCCCTTAAGTGGATCTCTTCGCCTCCAGTGTCAACCGGAAGTGCGAAAGGTTTTACTCGCGGGAATTTTGCTCGCGGGAATTTCCTCCAAATGGAGCCTTAGGAGACGCGTTCGTGGTGGAGTGGTCGTTCCCACTGCTGCACGCGTTTCCTCCAGTCCCCGTCATCCCATAAGTACTGCGGAGGTTACGGAGGTTCGGTTCCCGGATGATCCTCATTGCTCCGGCGTGGGCTCGGAGGACGTGGTACCCGGACCTTCTCGACTTGTCCATCTGCCCTCCGCGTCGTCTTCCCTACCGAGACGATCTGCTCTCACGGGAGGGGGGTCAGGTTCTGCATCCGGAAGTCAGATCCCTCCACCTTCACGCTTGGCTTCTGAAAGGTTGAGGTATAAGGATTGGGACCTCCCTGAAGACGTGTTGGAGTTGTTGCTCTCAGCCGGCAACAAAGTCTCTGTACCGTTGCTATTGGCGCAAGTTCTGCACATTTCTATTGAAATCACTAGATACTAATGAGTTGCATTGTATTGCCTTGAAAAAGCACTTCATGGCGAAACACTAGTTTTGCCAGCACCTTCCTTGAGGACATCTTTATATATTCATTTCAAAATGATCTCAAACACTTTTTGAGAACTCTTTCTTTATTACAAAGTAAGTGTTTGTGCTGACATCAACATCCTTCAAGGAATATTTGTATTAGGTCTCCAAGTGCAGACAGTGCACCATTTCTTATTTGCCAAGAGTCCATTACCAGTAACAAATGGCTTTAGTCGAGAGTGCAGGTTTTGAGGCCTGGTCTAACTGCATAAAACCCCATCCTACCTTTAGGCTAATGTTTGGGAAACCCATTTGTGTTCTTTTATTCTTTTTTCATAATTTTTACATTCTCAGAAGTAGTTTCCATCCCAAACAAGGCTAGCACTGCCGCACACCACACTTCAGTCTTTTTACAGAACTGGCCTTTTGAAAGGGTATGTTACATTTTGCAGGATGTTCACAAATATCTAATTGTTTGCGTATTATAGGTAGAGATGTAATTCTAGATGTCTGTGCACATTTGTTCTCCACTTAGTTTCACAAAACATCTTTTTTTTATGTGTATATGTATGTATGTATATATAAAAAAATATATATATATATTTCTGAGGCTTGTGGAATCTGCTTAGATCGCATGCTGTGCATAGGCCGACATCTAGTGGAAGCTGCAGAGTATTAGTTTGTTTTTCGAAGCTATAAAATGGGCGTCAACACAGGGCGTGCCAGTAATACTATCCCTAGTGTGACGTCCACTGTACCCATGATCCCTCACGCGTCTAGGACCCTCAGATTGATTGTTCAGCCATACTGGTCGGAAGCATCCCGCGGAGTTCCCTAGCCTTAGCCATAATTTTGCTAAATATAGTAATATTTCACCATTTTCTCCACCCCAACGTCGAGTCACCGACCTTCGACACTCGACGCTGGCGGAGAAGAAAAACAACCGTTGAGAGCTGCATGACAGAATTGGGCCTCGGAAGGCCGCTGGACTCGGCCCGGGCCTTGGAAGGCTTCTGGCCTTGGCCCTGCAAGTAGGGAGAGTGGGGGGGTGGTACATACTCTGCACTCTAAATATATATAGGCATTTCTTATATATTCCTACACACACTAGCCCGCTGCCACAGGGTGTGTATGGAGGGTACCCCTTTCCAATTCTGCCCCAAGTGCAGCCGCAAGTACCCTTGGGATGACAGACGCGCCACGTGTAACCTCTGCTTGCCGAGGGACCACCCCGAGGCCAACTGCAGAGCGTGTAGTCGGTTTAAACCGAAAACCCTTAAGGACCGTTCGACCAAACGTTGGGCCCACCACGCCAGGCAACAAGAGGCCATGGCAGCGGAGGGCGCCTTCAGCGATGGCAGCGACGCCGTGCTTTCGTACGGCGAGGGCAATGTGCCATCGAGAGACAGCCAAGCGCAAGTCCCCGACCTCAGAAGGTTGTCCGGCAGGGCAGCTATGGGGAAAACCCCCGGCGACAAGAGCGCTACCCACAGCACTTCCACCAAACACGCAAAGTCCCACCGAAAAGAGGCACACAGAGAACGGTCCACCGAATCGGTGTCCTCTGGGCGTTCTCGATCTAGATCGCCGCATGACTCCAGGCAGCCATCCACTGTTGCCAAAAGTGCCTCGCTCTCTAAGGTAACGGAGGTTCGATCGTCGGAAGACGAAGCCAACCTCTATCCCCAGGAGTCGGTGTCAGCAGACCACGTGACGGCTGTTTCTGAGTCCCGACCTCCACACTCTAGCTCCGAAGGGGCGAAAACACCGGAGAAACATTCTTCCACCCACGGGGAGGGGGAAAACAACAAAAGAAGCATTCTCAACCTTCTACACCACAGAAGCAGTCAGACAGGTCAGTCTTCTACTCCACAAAAATAGACAGAGCAGTCTCAGCCTTCTGTCCTTTTACCCAAGACCCCTGCACAAGGCCATAGGTCCAGTCAAGATAAAACAGGGAAACTCTCCCAGGAAAGAGTAATTCCCAGCTGTAAGGAATGGTGTAGTGACGACATAGACAGTTATGTCTAGGATGTCAGCCTTGGCAGACTTCTATGCCAAGAATCCTGAGCACTTCCTCTCCTATACCCCTGACGGGACTACACCCTCAGGCTCTAGGGACCCGATACCCCCAAGTAAGAAGTCCCGGGTTGAAACACCAACACAAGGTCGGTCTTCGGACCCTTTCTGTATACAGCCCTACTCTCAATATAATGACGATCCACTTTTTATTGAGGATCCAGATTTGGGCACGTTGGGAGACCAAACTGGGATGGGCTACTATGGGGATGACTAGGACCAAGAGGAGGACGAGGACGACCCAGAAACTTACAGGGTAGACTCCCCAGTAGACAAAGAGCCCCCGGTTACCGACTCCCCTGTCAATGACCAACCTCTCTTGAATGAAGTTTTGTCCAGAGCGGCAGAACACTTCCACATTGACACCCAGGGAGCACAGGAAGAGAGGGACTTTGCTGAAGAATTAGTGGGAGAAAGGAGACCTGTTGCCCAGGCCATCCCTATCCTCAAATCTATACAAAGGAGAATAGACTCTTCCCTTGTAAATCCTAACCTCACCAGGGCGGTAAACCCCAGGATCGAAAAACTATTCAGGGCAGCCCAATCAGACCCGCTGTACATAAGGGGGCATCTGAAACCTGACTCCCTGGTAGTGACAAACACCCGAAAGAGGGCGGGAATGCCCCTATCATCGTCTGAAGCTCCTCCTGGACAAGGAGAGCAAAAAGATTTATGGTTTGGGTAGGAAAGTAGCCTCCACTTCCGCCTACCAGGCAAGGATTGCCAACTCCACCACCCTACTGGCGAGTTACAACTGCCACCAGTGGGAAGAAGTAGCGGCACTCATCGACTCTGCCCCAGAACCCTTAAAAAGCCAGTTGGCAAGGGTTGCGTCGAAGGGAAGAGCCGTGTCGGTTGCATCTTAAAAGCAACCTTTGATGCCGCGGATAACGCCGGCAGATTGATAGCAGAGAACACTATTATCAAAAGACATGCTTGGTTAAGGCAATCGGGTTCAAACCCGAGACCCAAGCATCGTTAATAGACAAACCGGTGGAGCCTGATCTACTGTTTGGCAAGGCGGTAGAGGACGCCCTAAAAAAATGCCAAGTATGAGCACGAGACTCTTAAATCACTAGGCCAATTAACCAACAAACCCCTGAATCAAAGAGGGAATGGCAATTTTCGTCGCCCATGCGGCCAAAATTCCCAGAGAGGCTCCAACTATTCCCAGGGGTAGGGTACACCATGGAACAACAACAACCAGCATTCTACCCAGGGTTATGGCAGGGGTAACAAAAGAGGTTGTGGTAAGGGTAGAGGCAGCCCCAGTAGAGGCGGCGGCACGCCTCCCCCAAAACAGTGACGTTCCGTGTCCCTTCTCACGCATCCCCAGTAGGGGGACGCATTTCCAACTTCACCCAAGCTTGGGAAGGGATCACATCAGACAGATGGGTGCTGTTCGCAGGATACTGCATAGAACTGTTAGAGCGTCCCCGAAACCACCCTCCACGACAAAAAGTACACTCATTAGACCACCAGAAGATCCTCCTCAAAGAGCTTGTCAATCTTCTAGCAAAGGACGCGATAGAACTCGTCCCGGGACACCAGGTAAACAAAGGTATTTATTCAACTTACTTCCTTGTGCCCAAAAAAGATTTGACAATGCACCCAGTATTGGATTTACGGCCTGCAAACAAGTATGTCAAGCCCCAAATGTTTTGCATGACTACTCTCCAAGAGGTAATCCCCCTCCTAAAAAAGGGGGATTACATGGCAACATTGGACATGAAAGATGCCTATTCTCATATTTCCATGTTCCCAGCGCACAGAAGATACTTGCGGTTCAAGGTGATATGATATGGCATTTATAACGCACCTATACACAAGTGTTTCAAGGTGCGACGAGGCAGGGGGGGGAACAAGAGGAGACAGACAACGATCCTACTAGGCCAGGTGTCATTCAGATAGTGCAAGGGTAGGGGGGAGGGGGAAAAAGTGGAGGGGGAAAGGGAGAGGGGAAGTGCAGTATAGGGTTAGTAGAATAACAAAAGAAAACACACAAAAAAATGGTGGACAGTCAGCACTACCAGTTCAAGGGACTGCCCTTCGGGATAGCCTCGGCTCCAAGGGTATTCAGCAAGGTACTGGCGGTGGTGGCGGCACACCTACGCAGGGAGGCAATCCCAGTGTACCCTTACCTGGACGACTGGCTCATCACGGGGGAGACCCCAGTAATTTGCAGAACAAACATTCAAAGAACGATCGACCTCCTCTTCGAATTGGGTTTCTCCATAAACGGGAAAAAGTCAAGTCTGGTGCCAAGCACCTCCAAACAGTTCCTAGGAGCTGTCCTAAACACTCAAGAGGGGTTGGCCTTTCCATTAGAGGAAAGAATTCGGAATATACTGCTGCAAATTCCGCAATATCAGGCCGGTCGTCAGGTAACGGTACGCAAAGCAATGTGTTTGCTGGGCATGTTGGCGTCATGTATTTACCTGGTCCCCCACGCGCGCCTGTGCATGCGTCCCATGCAGGAATGGTTGGCGAAACAGTGGTCTCAGGCAAGTGGTCAGTGGGACGATCTAGTGGTCGTTTCGCCCACACTTGTACAAAGCCTTCACTGGTGGACAAGAGAAAATCTGTCCAAGGGGAAACCCATTTTACTATCCTGAGATACAGGCGGTAGTCACAACGGACGCATGCCTGTCACGGTGGGGAGCACACCATCTCCACCACATAGCTCAGGGTCTCTGTTCTCACTTGGTGGCCAAGAATCATATCAACCTGCTAGAGCTTCTGACAGTATTCAGAGCGCTCCAAGCGTTCGAGCCCTACCTGTTGAACCTGTCAGTACAGATCCGGACGGACAGCACTACAGCCATGTTTTACCTGAACAAGCAAGGGGGGGACTCGTTCGCCAAATCTGTCCAAGCTTGCCCAGAAAATGTGGATATGGGCACTCAGACGGAACATCTTCCTGTCATCAACATGTTCCAGGGGATCTCCATTCTCTGGCGGAGATCCCCTCCCAGAGGAACACGAATGGTGTCTACACAGAGAAATCGTAGAAGATATCTTCTCTCAGTGGGGTTTCCCCACTATAGACCTATTCGCCACAAGCGAAAACAGACAGTGCCCACGATTCGCATCCAGGTTCCCCCAGCCAGGCTCCCAGGGGAACGCCCTGTGGATGAACTGGTCAGGGATGTTTGCATACGCTTTTCCACCAACTCCTCTAATCAGGAAGGTGGTCAACAAGATGAACAGAGAATCGATGATGCTCGTCCTAGTTGCTCCCATGTGGGCGAGACAACCGTGGTTCCCACACTTACGCAGACTAGCGGTGTGCGAACCCATCAAACTCCCGGGCTGGCACAACCTACTGTCCCAGCACCAAGGTCAGAAAGTGGATCCTTAACCCAACTCAATGAACCTAGCAGCGTGGCTCCTGAGGTCATAGAGTTTGGACATCTCAATTTACTGCAGAGCTGTATGGACATCCTAAGAGATTCTAGGAAGCCAAACACGAGGCACTGCTACTTTGACAAAAGGAAAAGGTTCGTTATCTGGTGCCAGAATAAGCAAATCAACCAGTTGATTGCACTCCTTCCACAGTTGTCACATACATGCTCCACCTGCTGGACGCAGGGTTGGTTTTTAATTCACTGAAGGTACACCTGGCAGCTCTGTCAGCATACACCACCTCCCATAACAAGGTTTGTGGTGGAAAGTACCAGTGTTTAAAGCCTTCATGGAAGGAGTAAAGAGACTTCAGCCTCCAATTTCTAACCCACCACCAGGATGGGACCTTAATGTGGTGCGATCTAAACTCATGGGCCCCCCATTCGAGCCCATTCATAAAAGCAGTCTCTAACACCTGACTTATAAAACGCCCTTCTTAGTAGCAATTACATCTATTAGACGGGTCAGCGAAATTCAGGCTCTGTCAGTGCAGGATCCTTTCTTTACGGTTCATAAAGATAAACTGGTTTTACGTACACACCCTAGGTTCTCACCGAAGTTTATTTCTAAATTCCACGTGAACCAGTCCATCGAGCTTCCGGCTTTTTTCCAAGACCCTCAAAGCTCGGCTGAGGTGAAACTACACACCCTAGATGTGCGTAGGGTGGTCCTATATTTAAACAAAACCAGACCGCTAAGGAAAACAGACCAACTGTTTGTCTCCGTAGCTACAGGCAAAGAGGGAGATCGCGTCTCTAAAGGTGCCATCTCTAAGTGGATTGTTAACTGTATCCAACTGTGTTACTCCCTTTCTGAAAAAACTTTGCCTTTCACGCCAAGAGCCCACTCTATAAGAGGCATTGGGGCCACTCTGGCTTTCATCGCAAATATACCCCTTGACACTATTTGCAAAGCAGCTACTTGGAGCTCTATTCACACCTTTACTCAGCACTACTGCATTGACGCCCATTCCAAGACAGATACTCAAGTGGGACAAGCGGTTCTAAGACATTTATTTGCTCATGACCCTTCTCACATCCCACCTCCTTCTTCTAACACTGCTCGCTAATCTATGCACAGCATGTGATCTAAGCAGATTCCACAAGCCTCAGAAGGGATACATTACTCACTGTAATCGTATTTCTGATGCTTGTATCTGCTTAGATTCACATACGACCCACCATTCCTCCCCTCTGAGAGAAGGCGCATGGATGCTTGTAGTCTTATCTATCTAGCTCTTGGATGATCTGTACTCGCGCTACTCCTCATGCTACCTCATGTCAGAAAAAATACAATCTGAGGGTCCTAGACGCGTGAGGGATCATGGGTACAGTGGACGTCACACTAGGGATAGTATTACTGGCACGCCCTGTGTCACCGCCCATTTTCGAGCTTCGAAAAACAAACTGTAATACTCCGCAGCTTCCACTAGATGTCGGCCTATGCACAGTATGTGAATCTAAGCAGATACAAGCATCAGAAATACGATTACGGTGAGCAATGTATCATATATATATATTTATGGCTTTTCTCAGTTTGAATGCTTTATACGAAAGGCTCCTAGAGCTAAAAGTGTTCAAGTCAAAATGCACGTATTCAAATTTATGAACAAACGCGTTTTCATGGCACTTGTAAAGTTGAAGTGTTTCCTAACATTGGATGTGTTCATGCAATCTTGTGTATAGGTTTTTTTAATTATTGCAATTTTTGTTTCAACAGGGTTGTACGAAAGAGCATGGTCAAGCCGCAAAATGTGCACTAGCTGTTGATGAGGGCGAATCTCATAAGAGCTAGTAAAATATTGTGGCCATGTTGATAGCTGGCAACCTGCTTATATGCTTAGTCACCCAAGTGCCTGTGTGTGTATGCTTCCTCTCAGCCACTTTAGGGAACACATTCCAGAGATGGTTGTATATCGGAACTGGGTTCTAGTCATGCAGTAGCTCTCCTCTGTTCTTGCATGGTCCTGAGGTGCCAGACTAGATGCAGATTTCCCACAATCTGTGCGTAGGGCAGGTGACCTTCAGAGTAATTGTGAACGCATAACCAGTGACAGCCACCAAGGGTAACCTTCATTTGCTAAGGAGACCCTGGAGGTAAACTTGTTGGTTTGGGGCAGGATGCTTGACCACACAATGGCGTTATTCCCAAAAAGGGAGAAGCATACTGCTGTGTGGTTGTGGTTCGGATTGTGAGGCAAAACAAAGTTATTGCCAGGGACTAGAGTCTGGGGTGCTCACATGGTAAGAAAGACCCTGGGTCTGCAGTGCTCTTCTTCACCTTATGGTACATTGCTCAGTCCTCTGAGTTTGGAGATATGTTATAGTCACATGAAACCGCTGCTGGAAAGTATACCACACTGGTCAAATAGGCTGTCAAAATGGATCAGAATCTACTGCCTACCTGGCTGTCTGTTTTTTATCCTGATGGTCTGACGGGCATTCCTTGAAGGGTGTGCATGCACAAGAATGTAATTTTTTTTTTGAATAATCGAACATTGTATTTAACAAGGGTCCTCTCACCTGTGGCAACTTTTTTAAATGTCTTCACCTGTGGGGGGTAGCCTGTGTCGTCCTCCCCCAGAAGCTTTGGGCTTCAACTTCCATAAATCCTGGCCAGTAAAGTCAATGGTCACTTATCATTGAAGTTATACACCAAAACACCTGGAAGGCCACAGGTTAAAGCATAATGCTTTAAGTGGGTTTTAAAAGGTTGAAGGCGTGCCTAAGCATTTCTTGTGAAGTGTAGGTGAATGGCCTGATTGTAATATCAGCATTTTGGTAAACTTCATATCTCCAGCTCCCTTCCCCTGGTCCTTGTTTATGCAGAGTTCCAGATGTGGCCAGAAAGAATGTCTCCCTTCCCCTGGCTTCTCTGGTAATGTTCAAGCTGGGTCCAGGGGGAATGACTCCCTTCCCCTGGCTGTATCAGCAAAGTTCCAAATGTGTCCAGGGGAGTAACTCCTTTTTTGTGCCATGTTTCAACAAAGTTCCAGTTGACGTCGGGGGGGTGAGTGCGTTCAGCCTGAACAGCTGTTGCGAGCTACCTTGATGCTGTTTTGTGAGAGGTCACTGCACTGCACTGATATTGTGCTATTTGTTTGCTGCATGTGGAACTTGGGACATTGCGGCTGCCCAATGTCATGAATGAATTCCTTGGAAAAATACCAGACTTCCACTTTTGCGCTCCAAATATAAATTTTATTTGATTGATTACACAGTTGTTTCAATACATTGTTTCTCAGTTGTGAGGGTTATAAGGTTCACCCTCAGTTGATTCAATACATTGTTTCTCAGTTGTGAAGGTTATAAGGTTCACCCTCTACACATGTTTCACCTTGCTTGTGTTGGCAAGGATCTTCAGGAGGGATTTTTAACGTATAGTTATGCTGGTTGGAGATATATTGGGATTTCCTTGTTAGTGCTAGCTTCTGATATTACATCAATTTCCTTCGTCGTCTAATTTTTTAACACAAATTCGTTGTCTATATCCAAAGTTTTCTGAACAATCTGGAAGTGTTGTTTGGTCTTAGATCATCTTGGCGGTCGCTTTCGAGGGTGTGCATCGGATACGTCGGGGGGTGGCTCCCTTCCCCTGTCTTGGGGAAGAGGATTCTTATTGTTCCTCTCATGCGGTTTATCTCTTTACCGCACCTCCAAGCCCATACCGGTCCTTGTGAGTGCCCATTGGCTTTGTGACTCCTGGGTACTAGCGTCTTCTTGCGGGGCTGCGTGGGCTTTTCTGGCTTCTACTGCTCTCGCTCTGTGTATCTTCTTCCTGTCTTTTCACCGACGGTGTAGGCACCATTACTGAACTGCTTAGTCCACCTCCCAGAGGTCGTGCCACGGTCTTCCAGGCTCCAGTCATGTGTTTGACCAACTTCACATCGCCGGTCAAGGGCTCCCATTGTCAGCCTCTTGCCTTTGACTACTCACCGCTTTCCCACCGTGTCCTCTGCGTCGCCTTTGAATTTCCTGGGCTGAACTGTCATTCATGCTGATATGCTGTTCCCCTTCTCAAAGTCCTTTGTTTTTGTGTTTCTCAGGACACTCCGAACCCCGTCAGAGATCTATACCGTTCCTGTATCTTCTCTGTGCCATTCTTAACATTCTAAATGGCTGCTGCTGGTGGTCACCTCATCCCAGTACTGGCCTTGCTGGTAATCTTCATGCTTTGGACGATCTTTCGCGTGTCAGTACTGGACTTAATCATACTATCTGTATTCTTAGCAATCGTCTTGGTATCAGTAGAAGTAACTGGTATAATGTTACAATCACAAATAGTACTGCTATCAAGGTGGTTTGGTGGAAAGGTGGTAACAGGCTTGAGAGGGCTAGGTTTGGGGTGTTGTGGTGACTTACCCAGGTGGCCATCCTTATACCCAGGAGCTGAGTCCCTCCTCGTGAGGTCCTCCTACATCAAACCACCCCTAGGGGGATATTTGTTAGCAGTCTCACCTCGCTAGCCTCCTGAGAAGGGGCTCCCCCCTGGGGAGAAGTGTGACGACACCTAGTGAATTATCTCAGGATGGGCGGGGCGGAAGTGACGGTGAGGAAAGGGCGGGCAGAGACAAACCACACAAAGAGGTGTAGGTGGGGCGCAGAAAGCCAGGTGGAGGAGAGCCAATGGAGGTAAAGGGGTGAACCACCTACAAAAAAAGGATCACACTGAAAAGGGGGTGATGGAGACTGCCCCCCTTCAAACAAATGGGGCAGTCCGAATTGTGGCCCCGGCGAAGTAAAGATCTTCTCCTTCAGTTTCACACAAAATGTAATTGCTGCTGCTAGAGAAAGCAAGCAAGCGCAGTACCAATCCCTCTCCTCAAATATTCATGGTGCACTCTCCTTCATTCACAAATCGGGACCAGTGACTTTTTTGTGACTTGTAGCTTTGACTTTAAGTGTTGCACCCTGGGTGCTATATAGCATATTAACATATACACTGTGGATATATACACATGTGGAACACATTAGATATGTAACTGCATTTGTGGTACTCTTCCTGGTTGGGTTCTGAATGAGCTGTCCTTCATTTAAACTCTTTATAGTAGTAGCCGCGACACATGCTTTATTATATTTGAGAATTGGAGTATGTCAGTGACCAACATCAAAGCTTCCCCTTTTGATTGACGTTATTCAAGCTTGTCCTTGTGATCTTATAATTGGTGGGTATTGGCACCATGGTGCGAATGTTGGACTCGTGAGAGCCAGTCTCAATTCAGGGCTTCTGGGCATAATCCGCCAGTGTGACCTGAAACCCGAATGCTCTCGGGATACCACGAGCCACTGTAAGTACACGCTTCCTCAACGCATCCCCCACCTCACCTTCTACATTACAGCTAACCACCTCCGCAAGCCTGTGTCCCGTTTTTGCCCTTGAAGACAGAAAGGGCTTCCTTTGCTCAGCCGCCGAGCTGCATCCGTTGCTCAACTGCCAAGATGGAATGCTTACTTCTACAATAATTGGAGTCATCACCTAAGCCCAGTGGCTGGCTGCTATTGACCTTACCCGTTCAGGAAAGGGCTATGCAGTTGCTGTCTTTGCTAACATTTTGTCAAACCTGAAATGATTTGTACTCGCTTGTGACAGAGGGGACGGGATGTATGCAAAACAACTTTTAAAAGTCAACTTGTCTCCTAAAACATTTTTTTTTCCCTTTTCAACTCTGACACAAACTAGTTTGTTTGTAGAATTTAAGTAGTGATCGAAAGGCTTTGAACCGGGCAAACCGGAATCAGAACTGTTTGTTGGAATCCAAACAAAAACATCTTGACTGCGTGATGGGGGAAAACGCGCGAAATATGCAAGGTCACTAACTGCACTGAGCGTTTGGGCAACATTGTTATTACAGAGACATCATTGTGTACAATAGCAAGTAATAAACTGCGAGCATAACAGATCAGTGGTGCGGTTCCTGCTCGCCATGCTGTAAGCATACAGATTGAAAAGATTCTTTCTCTTGTATGGGGAACAATGTGTTTGTCAAGTAGTAATAAGGCTAGCCCCACCGCATCAATGGGACTACAGTCCTATGTATGTGCTCAAGGAGACCAAGATTGTGATTTAAGCCCAAGTAGGGTCTGATAGATGCACACTTATTTCTATGCAGTGAAATAATGGAGTACTCCTGTGAGTTTATTTGTGCATCATGTTATGTAACTAGGATTTATACAGCACACTGCTGCCATTTGCATCCTCTCCAGGCCCTCTTAAAGGATCTGAAAAATGGGGATTGGGGAGTATTAGGTTAGGTTGGTGGAGAGAGATGGAAAATGCAAGATTTCCTTGCTGCTATGTTGATGTACTACCAGAGTGCTATATATATATGTGATATTAGGTGGTCTGTGTCCAAGGCTAAGATGCATTTGTGTCCAGATGCTTTGTGGGTGTGAACCTTGTATGCCCATGGTGCTAGGGCACGTTGGCAGGGTCAGGTTATTCGCCCGACCTCGTCAGATTCTTCCGCCTGGCCCAGCAATGGCGGGCGCATAGCGGCACCAGAGCGAGGCTCTGGCGCCCAGAGACCACTGTATTATTGCGTAGTGCCTTTTGGTCGCCCAGAGACCACTGTATTATTGCGTAGTGCCTTATGGTCGCCCAGAGACCACTGTATTATTGCGTAGTGCCTTATGGTCGCCCAGAGACCACTGTATTATTGCGTAGTGCCTTATGGTCGCCCAGAGACCACTGTATTATTGCGTAGTGCCTCATGGTCGCCCAGAGACCACTGTATTATTGCGTAGTGCCTTATGGTCGCCCAGAGACCACTGTATTATTGCGTAGTGCCTTATGGTCGCCCAGAGACCACTGTAGTATTGTGTAGTGCCTTATGGTCGCCCATAGACCACTGTATTATTGCGTAGTGCCTTTATGGTCGCCCAGAGACCACTATATTCTGACATCCTCTAGGCAACTAGCGCCTTGCACTACTAGAACCATCGCTGCTCAGTCTCGCCTCCCTCCACGTGCACTACAGAGTATTCCAGCATGCTACCAGGGCTGCACCACCAGATTAGCACACTACTACTCATAGGCGCACTCCTCGCCAATGCAATATATGAACGACACTATCTACACTCGTGCTTACCTAGCTCCAGCATCATGATGCAGTCCAACACAAATTCGACACCTCACCCCAGCCCCAACACCGCGCATCCTCACACCTCTACACCTAATAGCTGCACCAGACTGTGCAGACTGAGGACACGCACACTACCTAGGTCCTTCTCATCGCAACACATCCCAGCATCACTCAGAAACTATAGATTAGGTTCTCGCACATCTGTCTCTCACAACTTTGTGGGTAGGATTCCCCACATCCCCACACCGTGTTCCAACCTCACACCCACCACTATACCATCCACCCCACCCAACTTCAAGCTGAAAAAACAAACGAAACAGCGGCCTCCCAACAGAAGTCAGGTAGCACCTACACTCAAATGCGCATTACTTAACACTCGATCGCTCACTGCCCATGCCTTAGAAATCAACGAGCTCATCTCCAGCTTCGACCTAGATCTGCTAGCCATCACAGAGACTTGGCTGCATGAAGCCTCAGGCCCCGCCATTACCCTAGCTGTACCAGTAGGCTACTCCATCCTTAGACAAGACAGACCTACAAAATCAGGGGGAGGGGTTGCCATAATCTATAAAGACATCCACCATATCAGGCCCACACCCCACACATGGGAAGGGAATGCAGACATACTATCGGCCAAACTATCCCTCTCTCACAACAACACCATTAACATTCACGTCATCTACCGGCCTCCAGGACTCCCAACCGATTTTCAAGGGCAAATTACGCATATTCTCAGCGAAAACCTAAAAAAATCCACCAAAACCTTACTCCTAGGTGATCTTAACCTAGGCTATAATGACCCAAAGGACAAAACAGCAACCTCCTTCCTCAAGGACCTCTCCAACCTAGACTTCACACAAAAAATCCTGACACCCACCCACTCCAAAGGCAGAACTCTTGACTGGCTGGCCGACCATAACTGTAACTCCTCTATCACATCCAACACATTCCTCCCTTGGACAGATCACAGCTGCATACAATTCTCTATCCCTACGTTACCTACCAGAAAAACACCAGTACATAAATCCGCCACCCTAGCCAGAAGCTCCAAAAAGTTAACTGCAGACAATCTACTCCCCCTTCTCAACACCCCATGCCTCGCCCCTCCTTTCCCTCAAGATCCTAACATCCTAGCAGACATACTCAAGGATACGCTCACCAATGCTATAAACTCCATCGCTCCTCTAGAAGAGAAAAAAGAAAAAAAATCCTTCCACTCAAACGCATGGTTCACAGAGGACCTCCAAGCTCTGCGTGACAAAAAGCGCCAAGCACTTAAAAACTGGCAGGCCAACCCATGCGACATCACCAAAGACTTATTCAAAGTCACTGCAAAAAAATACAAAACCGCCATCTTCAATGCCAAATCTGAATCATACAACCGTCGAATACTAGACTCAAAGTGCCACTCAAGAGAACTCTTCTCTATCTTTAAAGAGCTCACAGTGCCTCCCACTTCCTCTGACGAGATCATCAAGGATGAAGGCTGGTGCAACAGTATCCAAGCCGCCATGCTCAACAAAATAGACCTCTTACAAAACAAAATCCGCGACCACTACAATACCTTGCCAAAACAGAGTCGACACTTAGATTCCCAATCCCATAGCAAAACCACTAACATTCCCAAATTTGCCTTTAAAGAAGTTTCAGAACTAGAAGTCCTGGACATACTGAAACATCTGAAACCATCGACTTGCAAAGCCGATACATGCCCCCCTAAATTAATCAAGGACTGCGCTGAACCACTTGCCCCAATCATTACCGCATTCATTAATGCCTCATTCAAGTCCTGCTCTGTCCCAGACAGTCTTAAAGAAGCCTGGGTGCGCCCACTTCTAAAAAAGCCCACTCTCGACCCCACGATGCCTAACAATTACAGACCTATAACAACTGTCCCCTTCCTTCTCAAGATTCTAGATAAAGTGGCACACAGCCAAATCCAACTATACCTCGAATCTAACTCCATCCTAGGCACCAGACAGTCAGGCTTCCGCAAAGGTCATGGAACAGAGACTGCTTTGCTGGACCTAAAAAACCAAATAACCAAGATATTGGACAAAGGTAAACCCGCCCTTTTACTTCTCCTCGACCTCTCTGCGGCATTCGACCTAGTGGACCACAAGACCCTCACCTCACACCTCTCCCACTCCGCACATTTCTCTGACCAAGCCACCTCCTGGATAACCTCATTTCTTGAAGGGAGGGCCATGAAAGTCTTTTCAAACATTTCGAGCGCAACACCATCCATAATACACTGCGGTGTCCCTCAAGGCTCCTGTACAGCACCTACGCTTTACAATCTATTCACTAAGCCCCTATTCGAGAAACTTGATGCACTTGGGATTGCCTACACCAACTACGCCGACGACACCCAAGTGCTCCTCCCTCTATCAGGCTCATACCACAAAGACGCCCTAGCTCTAAAACTCATATATGCCACCATTCAAGCCTGGATGGCCACTAACGGCCTATGTCTTAACGGGGATAAGACTGAAATCCTTATCCTCGGCCAAAAATCCACACTGGCCAGGCTAGACAGCTGCTATGCCAATTTCAACATCGACAACTGCACTATCCCAGTCCTATCCTCTGTGAAAACGCTAGGGGTCTACATTGATGCAACCCTGTCCATGGACAAACAAGTTAGTGCCATTGTCTCCGCATCTGCACTAAGCACTAAACTCATCAACGCCATTAAACCATTCCTTTCCAAAGAAAACTGCCTTTCAATAGCAAGAGCTACCATAGGCGCTAAACTTGACTATTGCAATGCACTTCTAGCCGGCACCTCTGAAAAAAACCTAAACAAACTCCAGGTCACCCAAAATAACGCTCTAAGAGCAGCATTAAACATCTCCAAAAGGGACCACATCTCACTGGCAAGGCAATCGGTTCACTGGCTCCCTGTCAAAGAACGCATCACCTTCAAGGTACTGACTACTACCCACAAATGTATCCACCACACTGCACCATCATATCTCTCAGACACCATTCTCAGACAGACCTCATCCAGACCTACCAGACTCTGCTACACTAACCAACTCACTGTACCACGCATCCACAAGATTACAGCCGGGGGGCTGGGTTTCCCCTACATAGCACCAAAACTTTGGAATAATCTCCCCCACGCTCTAAGAGCAGAAGGCTCCCTCACAGCGTTTAGAAAAAAACTCAAAACCTCTCTCTTTAACTAAAATTCCTCTACCTACTGCCATTCAGGCACACACTGCTAACTATTGCTACTGCCCAAACTGTATGCATGTATGCCTCTGTATGCTGTAACTAAGACGCGCTTTCCCTGTAACCAGCGCTATTCTGTAACCAGCGCCACGATGCCTCAGGGCTGATTCTGTGCGCTTAACAAATGCGAATAAATAAATAAATAAATAAATAAATTGTAAGTTAGATGTAGATGTGTGGAGTTCTCTTTGATGTTTGTATGGAGAATTCATGTTTGCAAGACAAGGTGAACATTTCAAGTTGTAACTTGCTAGGTCAGCCATAATAAATAACTCATCGTCTCATTTCTAGACATACATACAACACACCATTTCTTATTCGCCACAAGCCCATAATCGTTAGATGCTGTCTGGTGCAAATATTGGGCCCGGATTCAGATATAAGACAATCTAAACCGAATTAACTGCAGGGATTGACCAGAGCACTTGGCGACAAAGCAACCCCCTAAAACGCATTTACTATAAAAAGTGTGTATTAAATAAATGGTACGTTTGAAAAATAAAGCAACTATCCAGATAATGCCAGGACCCAAAAAGGGGACCAGGGAAAAATGTATAAGCCCTTGTAAGTATCGAGCAGTCTTTCCAGGAGTTTAAAGTTTCCAAAAGTTCTCTTAAAGGGATCAATGGGACAAACTCAATAGGACTGCCATGGTTAAGGGTACAAGTTAGTTAAGTTCTTGATTTCCCACGCAGGTCCAGCAGGAGAGCCAACCAGACCACTGCAGTGTCTAAGGGACCCCATGAAGAAATACAGCTCACACGTTCACCGACATGCATATCGGACATTCCATCCTACTTAGTGTTATTTTTTCCTATTGCGCTTTAATTTTTACTCTGAAGCCAGGTGCATTGGCAGCCACGACTCTTCCTTCTCAGGCCTCACTCTCAGCATCGACTGTCAGTCTTTTCTGATGGGACTGGCCGCTTGTGGCATGCAGGTCTTTTTTTCTTTACTTCCTTTTGTGGTCTTTGGTTTCTACCTCCCTGCCACCCACACACAGCCTTTGTCTTAGCGTCAGGGTCCGTTTGCTTATTCCTGGGCAAAGGAGAAATCTTCTCACTGGTCATATAAACCATCACTTTGCTGTTATTAACTCTGTCTCCCTATGCTTGGAGTGTCTTGTGGTGGATCATTGTTGGGACACATTACTTTACTGCAACATAGTGTGGATGCTCATTCTGGATCGCTAAAACCAATCACTCTTCCGTGATTCCCATTTCAGGGGCTAATATTGATAATATTGGTAATCAACTTAATGTTCCTCATACAGAGGCTAATACCACGTCTCACCCCAAAATTCTCCCTTTTAGTGGTTAAGCGCTTTAGTGCAAGTATGGTGTGTTGAGTGTCATATTCCTGCTTCCATTGTCTGCCTGTAACGGGCTTTTGTCAGTGTGTGGTTATCAGATTGGTCAATTTTCAAGTATGTCTTTAAATTGTGCGTTTTCAGCAGTTTCACATATGTAAATGTCTCGAACACAAAATGGTGATCGGTGCTCAGGAAAGGGCAGTAGCCATTTTGGAGTCCTACACCAGCACCTCTGAGTTGTCAGTAAAGAAAATACTGAGCCCTCAGCCTCTATCTTCATCTTCTAGTGGTCCATTTGTGCGAGAACCATTAGCCCCTCCTACCCCATCTACTTTCAGTGTTCTTTCTGAATGAGGATGTCTATTTCAATGCTTTCCTTACCTCCTACGTCCTTGCTTCTGCAGTTTGTGGATCCATGGCTCACCCCCCCTGGCTGCTTCTTGACTGGTGGAATCTGCTGCACTTCTGCCATCTTCTCACCCCTCTCTTAGACTATAAATAATCCTCAAATGATCTGGACATGGATGTCCCCTTGTTATTAAGGGCATTCCAAGGCACGATTACAGCCGCGTGGAGTTTTTGGAGATGCTACTGCCAGGTGCCTCCTTAGTTTAAAAGGCTTTCCTGGTGGATGCCTTTTCAATAGTCTACGGGAAGGTCAGGGATTTACCTGCAGCAGATTGTACTGGCAAGGGCCACAACATGTGTCCTAACCTTCATGGATACTTACTGTTGCTGTATCCTTGTGGTATTGCCTTAGTTCGCAAAAATAACTTTTGAAAGGTAACAAAATGAGCAAATACATGTTTATTTGAAGAAAGCATGAGCTTGTGGATGTATAGAATAGCATATAAAGCCTAGAGTATACATTAGATTCCCCCCTCTTTTTTTCCAAACCTATTATCTTAATCTAACATTGCTTTCGGAAGGAGTTCAGTTATCTTGGTCTAGAATGGAAGAAGTGAATGTGAATTCAAATTGAGCTAGATGCGATGGAAATTTGCAATGAACTGTTTGTGTTTGTGGTTCCATTACCTTAACATTAACGTGTCTTTTACTTTTTTTTCATTCACTCCCCCTTGCTTTATTTCCATGTTATTGTTAGTTTCATTTTCATCTCAATTGATGCACATTCTGGCATGAAGAGACGAGAATTTTGCCTTGAGAAAGCCCCTAGTGGGATGAAACTGATGGCCATCTAGTTGGCAAATCTTATTTTAGCATATTACATGCTCACAGTACTTTTGTAATTTGTGATATGGTGCAATTGAGTCACTTTAAATTAATTTTCCTTTTTGTTTTTTTTATTTTTTTATTTCTGGCATTTTTGCCTTCTTAGCATTTGTTGACTAGGCAGTTTGTCACTGTACTAACCAATACACACAACTGTCATCTTGTGTTCAAATGAGACAGTTTTGTCTTCTTGATTTAAATATTTTAATTTGTGTATTCATGAACAATTTGTTTGATTCACCCAATTGATACTAAACTTCAAATTGTATTCTCTGACTTTTCAATGAGGAGCGCTTGCCTATTGGGATTATCATTCACTCAATTTGTAACTTGTTTAGCCTGTGGTTGTAGGCTTAATCCTTGAAGGCAGCAGCCCTTTCTTAAGACAACAAGCTTTCACGATTATATACAAATAGGCGCAGCCCCAATTAAATCTGACAACCCGAATTACTACTTCTGGACCTTCTGTTAACCTCGGTCTGTCTGTGATCCTCAGAAAGCAGTCCTAGATAGCCTCCAAAGATGTGATTTTCATTTGCTTTTGCTGGAAAATAATGGTTCTGGTCTTTCATAATCGGGAGGAAACATGTTGTGGTGTTGATACCTCTAATATTTTCCTCAATCACACGGCCATCGCTGCTTGGTGGTTTCTAAGTCTTTTCTGCCTGATTGCTTAACGTATCCTAGCTGTATCTAACCCCGCTTAAATATGCAAAGACTTAAATTGGTAGTAGGGTGTTCCGGTTCCAGTGCAAGGATGCTCAGTCAGAAATGTTGCCGTTTTGCCCCGAGATTCTGCTCTCATGTGAGGACGTCTTGCAGAAAGCCTGATGGTGGTGTCCCCTTTGCAGAAGCATCCCCATGGCTGACCATCGTGATCAACTCTGGCCCCGTGGGGAGTCAACTTAGATGACCTTCAAAATTCAGGACTTTTTTTGTCCTCTAAAGTTCACCAGGATCATATCACGCTAATGTGTCTATTGCCACGTTTCTAGCTCTGAAAATCTCTCTCCTCTCCCGGACAACTACACAGCCCTCTTTTTCTTAAACAGTGGTGCACCAAGCCTCCTAATCTAGTATGTCTAGAAATAGAGCCGCGGGTATGGCCTCTGGATCATGGCATTCATCTTCAGGATGTTTGAACAGTGCAGCAGATGATCTGAAGCATCTGCATTCCTCAAACCATGAGTCAGAGCTCCATCACAAGGTCCTGACCCTGTTTCATCTGTGGGCCCATCTTAAGTCTATTGGCTAAACACCCCAAAAGACCATGTCATCTGTATTTTGGATGGGAAGAGTCCTGGACCATAATAGGCACTCTGAAAATCTCATAGCCATGGACGTTTGCATACTTTTCTCGCCTCTACCTTACAGTCAATGGGTTATCCCGAGGTTTCAGGAGACTGAGGTGCTCCATAATTCGAGTAGCTCTTTGGTTGCAGGTTAGACCCCTCAATTCTCCACATAATACACACAGCACACCAGTTCTTACATGACACTAGTCAGTTATCACTAGCAAGTGGTGACAGTAGCTGAGGCAGCTTTTGGTGCCAAAGGGGGCAGATGATAGGGTGCCAGTGGTAGGCTGGGGGAGGTGCACTGGTCACCAGGGCGAAGACAGAGGGGCTAACTGCCACCGAGTGGGGTGTGCAAATTATGCCACCTGCTTGATAACATATTTGTTTAAAGACAATATTGGTGATCCCTGCGCTCTAGGAAGGAGTCATTATGTTCACAGTTCTGAGCTAGAGGACCAGGTTCTCTTACTGGTGCATATCTAGGGCAATGACTCGCTTGCAATGGTACTTGATGCTTTATCCTTTGTAGTATTTGGTGTTTTATATAGCACAAAAATAGCTAGGAAGCAAAGTAGTGCTGTACGTGTAGTTGTGGGTAACGGAGGTAAAGGGTGGAGTTTACAAAAAGTGGCTTGGTATGGTCTGGACATGGGTATGGGGAAGTGATGCAGGAAGCAAGGATCGTAGGTGGTGCCTAGGTATTGACTGAAGAGTAATCTCCTGAGTTCCATCCTAAACTACAAGAGCATTTGTGCGGTCAGGATTTAAACTCCGATGATGTTCCAGTAGGCGGAGGGTTTAGCAAGGGAGAACCTGTTTTGTTTGTACTTGCACACCAGATCTATATCAAAGTAAACTGGTATGCAAGCAGTGCTTACCTTATGGGAAATTCATCCAGTTATTCTGGCTGAGATGGGGCAGCCAGTGCTACCCCCTCAGGACGTGAGAAATGTGGCTTAATTTCTCATTTCATCATTTGAGTCGTGCCATGGCGTATTGGGTTGCACCAAACAAGGTCAGGTGAGGCGCAGGAACATGAGTAGCTAGGTAGACCACTCAATCGCCCCATTTCTCCAAAACTGGTACCAGGTGTGTTGGGCCTCTGTGTAGATGGTGGAAGGAGTGGGTGCGGTCTATAGAGAGCCCGAGTGATTTGGAAGACTGGTCTATGTGGTGTGAAGCCATCAGAATGCATGTTGTGTAGCCATCTGTAGCCATCTGTGAATAGTATATTGCTTAGTTGGTTGACAAAGTAGGGCTAATTCCATCTTTGTGGGCTTGAGCTTGTTATTGCTTGTCACTCTGGCTTGGATAAGAGTAGTGCAATTCCTGAGGTGTGAGATGTCACATGTGTCACTGACTTTTGGGTATAATTGGGGGTAATACGGATATTGGTGGAGTGAGATGGAAGGGTGATTGAGAGATGATCACAGCGGCTCCATGTATAAAGTAATTCTCAGAAGAGGCAGTTTTGAGCATTATCTGCTGGTGACCAGACACTGGTCTGACCTGAATTTGCCCATCTGGACGGCTTGGTACCTGTCCGAAAAGTCAGATGAGAACCTGAGAACTGTGCCCGACAAACCGATTCTTTTCATGAATAGACTTGTTAGTTTGAGGTGAAAGATTGTGTCGAGCGTGGCATAGAGGTAGAGGAAATCCTGGAGTCCCATTTGTCCATTGGAAAAGCGTCCTCTATGTCTTGTATGGTAACTGTTTTAGTGCTACTTTTTGGTCTCAACCCAGATTGGTAACTGTGGAGCAATAGGTTTTTTTGTGAATCTGATCATGGAGTTGGGTGGCAACCTGCCTTCTCAATGATTTCTCCAATGAATGTGAGGCCAATGATTGATTGGTTCGTAGTTCGTGTGAGTTGGGTTTAAGGTTAGTTTGTGAGGAGAAAGACGGATTAGTCCGGTTTTTAGGGTGCTTGGGAAGATGCCTTATGTGAGGGAGATGCCTACTATTTTTGCCAAGCAGAGTGAAGGTCACATCATTTCACGGCTGTTACAAGGGGTGGTGAGGGCCAGGGCAAAAAATGTGGCGAGGCCCCTTTAGGATTTTGCAGCACTGGGCCAGCAGCTGCACTGCCGCCACAAATCAGAGACTTTACAAATCTCCCCTTGAGTTTGTGTGGAGGAACCCAAATATGGTTTATTATGACCGCAAATCAACTACAGCAAAGTTAGGTTTCTCTACTGAAGAAAGGTTTATTACAGTCTCACTTTTTTGCCATATGAATAAATATATATGGAATGGCATGATGGCATAGGGTGCATGATGCCAGCATTAAAACACACATCATATGCATAGATGATGTTCAGTGGTGGCTTGAGAATTTTTGAACTGGAGAGGCGTAAATGTTTGCACCAATTATGTGGGGTCGGCGAGCACAGTGAGGGAGCCCAGACCAAACAAGGGGTGTTTGAGAGGGTTTTCTCGCCTTGAGAACATTGTTGAAACAATGGATTAAAATGGTGCGTTTTAGAGCACTTTCTTGAAAAATTGGGTACGAAGCAATTGTTTGCAAGCAAAGTCTGCAATTCGTTTTGTATGGTAGCACATGGAAAAACTCAATAGATGTAAGTCACCCTCCGTGCCAGGAGCATTTCCCAATGCATTTCATGCTGCCTTTGCCCATAACATATGCCAGTATAAGAAAATGTTTATGCTGGCTGTTGCCACACATGTCCGTGATGGCTGCACCAATATATGCCAGTATTGGCATACAAGGACTCGCAGCCAGCAAACAAAAAAATACCATGCCACCGAAAGTATATCCAGACTGGCTATACACAATAAGTGTTTTTATTGACTATATTGGCCAGTATTCAATGTAGGCCAGTCTACCCCATGATGACCCTGCTGTCTATACCCAGAGCTGGCTGAAGATGAGTGGGGCCCATTTGAACATGATGGTTGGGGACCCCCAATTGCTTAGATTACAAAACAGTCTGGGGCACCCGTGCGGTACATGCAAACACTGAAAAGAGCACGGTAACTCTAGCATCGGGACTAGAGTATTATAATAACATCAAAAAACAGAAAAGATATGTCCAGAGCAAAGTATGTTTAGAAAAAATTTATCAAAATGTATTTAAAGTGATACAAAAATTGAAAACTAGTGAATAAATCACAGAAAATTATTATACACTGATCTTTTTAACATAACAAAACAGCAGCAACAATATGCCGAAAATTGGCTAAAACATCATCACTCATACTCAACATACATGGTGCATTCATACACACACAACTCATCATACTGTGGCATACATCCAAAGTACTAAAAGACACAAAAAACATGCTAAGAACCAATGGGGAAGAGGAATTCATAACTAGTCCCCATAATGACACACATTATTGCGATGTTTACAAACAATAGAAATAATTCACAGACAATCTATTGTCAGGGTAGATAGGAAGAACAGATGCAAAGGTCACATCTCTGTAGAATTTCTCTCGACCGGTTTCGACGTGTAGTGGTGGTTAACTGAACGTCTTCCTCAGGAGGTGGGTGTTACCATTCTGATGAAAACCTAGCTGCTGCAACAACCTATGCAGTGTAGTGTGGCCAGTCACGCCAGACAATTAAGGACAAAAACATAACCTGGAGGGCGCCCCATGCAATTTAAGGAGATCCAGAGCTGCATGTATTTGAAAAGTGAAGAAGCAGCACAACTTAGCCTGAGCATTCAACGCCGTCTGCAAATCACTGCAGAACGGTTGCTGTATTATGAAATTGACCAGCAAAGAGGGAGAAAAGATGGTAATCTCTTTGTTCCAAACTAATTATAAATTTGAAAGGCTACGGATGCATGTAGGGACCTACAAGGAGTGGCTACGTGGGGTACATACATTAAAATGGAAACCAACAAATACAGCCAGATGTTAAAAGCAGATTATCACGAGCCAGCCAGCAGGGAGCTGAAACACTAAATGCCCACTGAAAAGCATTACATCTTTCTTTGTCCGCAAGAAGCTGATGTGGAAGAACCGCTCTTAAAATGCAACAAGGTGATAGCATTTATGTATACACAAGGGAAGTGACGGGAGGAAGGGCTTCAGCAAACGCAGCTTGTAATGCGAGCACTTCAAAGCGCTCGCTTCAAGCCCTAGAACAAAAGTAACATAGAAAGTAATATATTGCTGTATTACAAGAATGCTGACTGGCAATATGAGGCAGTTGCCTGGGGCCCCAGAGGCCCCTTTGAACTGAAAGGAATGAAAGGCCCTGACGCCCATCCCTGCCTCTACCTGTATATTTGCTTTGCTCTCTATGCATGGTTCGTGCATCAAGGGTAAAGCAACCCAGCAGCCGCCACCACAAAATGTAGTGACCTAGCGGGGCTGCCAAATTTATGTGTGGGGTCTGGCACATGCAGCACTTTCAACCACGCATTCACCCACTAGCCACACAACTCCTTGCATGCAAACATACATAAAAACAAACACACCATTGACACCAACATACTCGCACACGTACATAGTTAATTTAAATACATATACATATTTTAGTGCAGCGGTTGCAGCGCTTAAGTTAAGTATCAAAATATAACTGTTTATTCTGTCTTTCTAATATCTGCCTCCTATGTAACAAATGTCACAACATGCTTGAAGTGAATATTCTGTAACAGCACCACAATGCCTCTGGGTGCTTTATAAATCCAAATAAATAAATAAATACACAGGAAACCCACAAATTGAATTGCTAATAACATTTGACTCGCGTGAGGGATTTGGCTGATATTTTTCAAAAAATAGTTCGTTATGGCCCTCCCAAGGACTTGGAGTTTTGGGAAAGATTTGTTAAAAAATGAAAGTTAGTAAGAAAGCAAATGTTTTCAGCCTAGTCACATTAATTTCCCCCTAGAGAAAAGTACAAATTCCAGCACAGCACACAGCAAAAACCGCTGGATGGGATTAGACCAGGTATGAAATAACTTGGGCACGAAGTATTGACCCGATTTCTGCGAGGGTTCTGGGGTTATTCCCTCCAGTAGTGTTTAAAATATTTGGAGAAGGGGGCCCTAAACTATAGATATATCTCCCATGGTGCATTGTAGCAGAGAGGCTGAGAGGATTTTCAGAAAGGAAAAAGCAACCCTTTCTCCCCCAAAATTCTATTGCTATTAACGTTTGACTTGTTGGATGGATTTGGATGACATTTTCTAAACCAAGGGATTGTCAAGGACCCCACAAACTGGAAAAATGTGTCCAAATGGTGTGAATAGTGTATAGCATCCACGGCATGTATAGTGGCCACGGCCAAAGGCTGTAACCACCTACCTGGGTCCAAAAGAAACCTATTGGGGGGGGGGACATGTTCAGTGGGCACAGCCAAACCCTGTGCCCATAGGTCATGGCTAGTGACTTGGTAATGTTTTCGGCCATGCTCAATGTCCAGAGCCAAAGGCCCTGGCTAGTGGGCCCAAAAGCTGTGGCCATCTAGTGGGTGTAAAAGAAACATATTTGAGGAACATATACAGTGAACGTGGCCTAAGGCCATCCCTCTGTGTAATTTTATGGGGAAAGGAGTGTTTGTCCCCCCACCACCTTTCGTGGCACACCATTTTGTCACACTTATTTGGTAGGGGAACCTTTCCTTTTAGATGTCATGCCTCCCCCCGCCCCACACATTTTCCGCAAAGTTACTCCACTGAGCCATGGCTAGTGGCCCGTAAAAAAACCAATGGTATAACAAAACCCTTGAAATTCACTGAAAAAACTTTAGTTGGCGTGCAGTTGCGTTGACCAGATTTAACACGACAAAAGCCTTGAAATTTAGCAAATGTGGGAAGTCATGACCTGCCAAACTACGCGTTCCTGTTGCAAAGCCCATGAAACATGCATGTTAGGGATTCACAATGACATACAAAATGGTATTATGGGGGAATGGCATGATGGAGGACAACAATGAGAGCACATAGAGTTAAGCTGCTGGTGACTTCCAATCTGGTCAACTTAACTGCACTTTAAAGTTTTTTCAGCGAAATAATATATTTAATTTGAAAAAAAAACCTCCATGCACCCTTCAGGCGTGCCTTAACAGCCACGGGAGGAATGGATGGCCCTTCTTCCTCTCCAGCACCTAGATGCGCTGTCTGACAGGAGAGGAGGCCTCTCCTGTCATTCGGCATGTTCATGTTGCTGTTCTCCACAACGTGAACACGCTGACAGGAGAGGCCTTCTCTCCTGTCATTCAGCGTGTCTACGTCGGTACAATAACGAATCGGTGTAGCTAACTTATGAGCCCTGCCATCTCTCAGTATTCTGCATATGCGGATACCAACAAAAATAAAATCATTGCTGGGGACGGGACCCTGCTTAGAGGCAGCACTGTCCCCTATGTCACTAAAGAATACGGACTGTGCTGCCTTCCACTCAGGTGAAGGGGAGGGCGCTGCAAGGCCCTTGGCACTTTACCCCCTTTATCCCCCGCACCCCAATTTCATTTACATGTTTAGAATTGTAGCCGGGAGTGGGGGGGGGGTCATCTTTGTACGCCGTTATTTTAAGTGACCATAGGGTGTCCGTAAGATTCTTTGGGGTGAGAGGATTAAAGGCAGTCTGTGTTTGTGTTGAAAGATTGAAAGTGGGGGTGGCTGGTTTTGTGATGACGATCCATTATTGCATGTTTTCTATAAGGTTGAGCAGAAAGATGTTAATAGCGTTTCATTTTTCTGTGAACTCTGGGATTGGCACGTCGGGTAGTGGGTTTCAGTAGTGTTTGACAGCTATGAAGGTAGCTTAACTACTGTTGGTGACCTCTAAAATAGTTGGTCATGAGCCAGCATTTACAACCCCCCCCCTTCAGATGCCTGCTCCTTGTCTACAAAACTTTGATACTTTTCTGGCATTGGAGAACTTGAAGCCCTGGCGCTATTGAATGTCATTAAGCAGCTTGTGTGTTCCTCCAATGATGTGTGAGCATCAGGCCATCGGATGCTGGGTGCAGATGTAAAAATGCCTGATCACTGTTACTTGGTTTATCTCAAGTGAATTCTCCGTCCTCTCGTGTTGAAGTGGTGTGACTGTATTCAGATTTCTTCTCTTTGGTTTCTGACCCTGTTTTAAAATCCGGATTTGTCTTGCTTCGACCCCTGGTATCTTTAATTACTGGTGCTTTACCCCTGGTTTTCTCCCGCAAACTTGCTTGGATTGCTTCCCCACAGATTCTGCACTGTCAGCTTTCACCTCTTGTTCTGCCCTACGGATTATTTGGAGCTTGGTTTGCTCATTGGACTGCTTCTGGTTTGTCCTTCGGCTCCTTACTTGGATTGTGCTTTTCCAGCTGGTCTGACAGAACTCTGTTTGTAAACTTGTATATTAGTCTCCCATCTGAGAACCCTTGGACTGCTTCCAGTAAGTTGACTTCTCTCTCGAGGTTGCTGCTTGTGAAGGGTAGGTGGTGTGGGGGGTCTGTTCTTCCCTCTGCCTGGCTTCCAATTCTCCCGTAATTACAGCTATCGTCCTGCATCCTCTACCAGGTACCACCTTTTCAGGAAGGGCTGAATTTGTCTTGCATTTCTGTTTGTTGTGTACTGTCTCTACCTCGCTTGTAGGTTGGCAGAGAGCCCGGTGCCATTCCTCTCCCGCATTTTCACTTGACTCACAGTGTATTGATGTCTACCTCAATATGCCGTCAGAAGCAAAGTCTGTTCTCTTCTTGATTGAGCTGCCATTACATTTTAGCCTGAACTGTCTGTCAGTTAGTGAGTAATATGCAGTGTTGCCTAAGGTGAGTAGACTAGCGCATATTCCCTGCGGTTGAGTTGGTATTTCTATAGTTGGCTGAGTCCTGTCTCACGTTTCTGAATTCTGACTCATCTGCCTCCTCTCTCTCGAACCCAATAGTGAGGTCCCACTTTTGTTTGTGCGACCTTTCAGCACCACAGAAACCAGTCCACCTCAATTGTATCTGAAAGCGGTCTTAGCCGCTCTCTGTCATAAAACATTTGGGCCCATGGCTGCTAGACATCCCTTTCGAATGGATTGTCCTCCAACGTATTCCACATCTTTGACATGTAATGTCCACAGCTGTGCACTTCGGAAACTTTTTCGGCAGAGGGCGTCCTGCGTTGGTGACGTTGGGTCGATGTCCCTCGAAGGCCTCCGTCACCAGGTGTTATAAATAGGAAGCATGGCGCCCATAGCCTCAGTTCCGTTTTTCCGCAAACGTGTTTGCTTCGAGAACTCGGCGCTCCTCTTGTGTGTCATCGTGGAGATGTCTTCTTCTTTGACTCCTTCGACTCCGCGGTCTGGCTTCAAGACTTGCTAGGACTACAAGTCTAAAATGTCCATCACTGACCCGCACCGCATTTGTTTATGATGCTTGGGCAAGAGTCACAACAAAATGCCAGTCGCTGACTGACGAGGCCTACGGGAGCGTAAGGGGAAGCTTCAGGTAGGTAGGGGTTCTAAGCCCGGTAAGTCCACAAAATCGAAATCCAAAGGGGTGTCCACCGACGACTCGAGGGGTGACTCTCCATGTCGGGAGGAGGCCCGGGGTTCTCGGTCCCTGAGTGGTTCCTGCCATTCTTCTTTCTTGTTGCGGCATTCTCGGAAGCGCGGTCACCGGTCACCTTCCCCGTCCCCCTCAGAAAATGGAGCCATGAGGAAAGTGGCATGCCCAACGAAGTCCTCGACTCTGGAGGAATGGGCTGCCTTTAAGGAGCAGATGTTGGCGATTTTTCAATCGCAGGGCACGGTTCCGGTCAAGCCTTCTGATGAAGCCAGCAGGGAACGGGCTTGTACCGCGGCTCGCACGCCTGCGGGCTCGGATCCGCGACGCAACTCGCATTGGGAACCTTCGAGGTCCCGTTCGGACAAGGCTTCGGATAGTTGCAAGAGACGTGCTTCCAGGTCTCGGTCCTCGTCCCCAGCGAGACCGCTGCAACCTGCTAAGGGCTCGAAGCCTGCGGTGACTCGGTCGGCGCCGTGTCCGTCCGACTCGGACGTCGAGGCTTTGACTTATCAGCCATTGGCGCCGTCAGCACTGTTGTCCATGCCGAAGCCTTCGGCGCTCTCGACGCCTTTGGGGATTTTTGCCCGAAATGTACTGTTGGAGTTCCCTGATCTAGTGGATCCTCCAAGGAAGGCTACTGCTAAGTCTGTGAGGTCAGTGGTGGACTCCAGGCCCTCTTCTGTTCCGAGGCCAGGTTTTCACCTCCCTCTGGATGACATATGAGGAGGAAGAAAGGTCTGACTTTGAGGACCCTGTTGAGCATGATGTGGCTCCTGTCTTTTCTGGAGACAAGTCAATTGGAGGAGTTGAGGCAAACCCTCCATGATGCCAGTGGGTTGGACACTTCTCCGGAAGTGGAATTTGGCAGGCCTGATCCTGGGGCTCATGCAGAGTCGTCATACAGGTGGCTCATGGCTAGGGTCACAGAGTATCTGGGCTGGTCCAGTCCTCCTGAAGAGTTTGTGCAAGATGATTTTACAGACATCTTAGACCAAGGTCGATCCTCTGACCCGGTGTTGCCTTTTCATCTCACTTTACAGAAAAGGGTGGAGGCTGCTTGGCAGTCACCGGAATCTCTTCCAACTGTTAATAATTCATTGACAAAGAAGTACCGCCCTTCTGTTAGCGACCCCAGCTACTTATCCACTCACCGCACTCCCGAGAGTTTGGTGGTTCAGGGGGCTACGGCCACCTCGAGGCAGGCGGCGTACCCTACCATCCCTCCCGATAGGGACAACAAACGCTTCGACGGTTGGGCTCGCAAGGTATTTTCTGCAGGGAGTATGGCATTGAAATCGACCAAGCAAGGTTTTCACACACACTGTGGAACTGTTTCCTTAGCGGCTGAGCATATTCCTGAGGAAGAAGAAAGGGATGGGTTCATTGTTCTCATGCAAGATGGCAAGGATGCCATGTGCAAATCCCTTCAGTCGGTTTTGGATACAGCCGACAGTGTTAGCCGGTCCATGGCTACGAGCACCTTTTATACGCAGGTTTGCATGGTAGCGGAAGTCGGTTTCTGCCCCGGATGTGCAAACCCGTCTTTTGAACATGCCCTTTGATGGCGCACATTTGTTTGGCAACAAGGCTGACGAGAGCCTTGAGAGGTTGCAGACCTCAAACTGCGGCAAAATCTTTAAGTGCAGCTGTGTGTCAACCTCTGCCTTTTCGTCGTAGGGGACAGCAGTGGAGGGGAGGTTCTTTTTGTTACTACTCTGCCTTTGGTAGAACGAGAGGGGCCGCCAGTCAAAGGGGTGAGCGAAAAAGTACCTGTGGTGGTCGGGGAAATGGAGGTGCCAAAGCCACTCGGGTAGCTGCCTCTTTGCCTTCAGGTACTGCTGCAGCCGCTTCAAAACAGTCATGAGGCCATGTCCCATGGTTGGTGGCAGACTGTCTCATCATCTCAAAGAGTGGCGAGCCATTACTTCGGATGCGTGAGTTCTGCATACAATAGCCCACAGCTACTGCCTTCCCTTCCCTAAAGCGGCCTCACGACAATCCACCGGGGAAACTCTTTGAAGCTTCCAGATCCGCTCTTTGTGCTGGAAATCTTGACCCTGCTGGAGAAAGGCGCTATAGAACTGGTGCCTGTAGCGGAGAGGAACAAGGGTTGGTATTCCTCTTATTTTTGATTCCGAGGAAAAAAAGGGGATTGAGACCCATCCTGGACTTGCATTGGTTGAACAAACTTCTCAGGAAGGAAAAGTTCCAGATGGTTACTCTTTCTCAAGTCCTCAAGGCCCTTCAACTTCAGGATTGGTTGGTATCTCTGGAACTACAGGATGCTTACTTTCATGTGCCGATTCATCCCAAGCACAGAAAGTACCCAAGGTTTGCAACTGGCGACTCGCACTTTCTATTTCGGGTCCTGCCATTCGGATTGACCTCCGCCCCGAGGGTCTTCACCAAGCTAATGGTGGTGGTGGCAGCGTGCGCGGATTCACGTTTACCCCTACCAGGACGACTGGCTGATTTGTGCGCGCTCTCCAGAGCAAGCATTGGATTACCTCGGCCTCCCCTGCCGCCCCCTCCACAAGCTGGGCTTCTCCCTCCATTTCAAGAAGTCGCATCTGACACCTTCCCAACAGCTCCAATACATAGGGCCTGTGTTGGACACGTCCTTGGGGGAAGTGCTCGCCTCCTAAGGTGAGGGCTCATCACATTGTGCGGATGAGTCTCCCGGCATTCGAATTCTTAAGGTTGCTCGGCCTCATGGCATCCTGCATTTTTCTGGTGCCAGAGGCCAGACTGCGGATGAGATCCCTGCAATGGGTCCTCAAGATTCAGTGGTTGCAGTTCTGAGCCAAAATGTCGGATCCCATTCAGATTCCTCCCTCGATCTCCCAGTATCTTCTGTGGTGGGCCAACGGAGGGAACCTGATGATGAAGGGGGAGCCGTTTTGGCAGCCATGGCCGGAGGTGACTGTAGTGACAGATGCTTCCCTCACAGGATGGGGTGCGCATGCCAGCGCCTTGACCGCCAGCGGTCGTTGGTCTCCGTCGGAGTCCAAACTCCACATCAACCTGTTAGAGCTGAGGGCCGTCAGGAGAGTCCTGAAGGCTTTTCTGTCGTCTGTGCGGGGGGGGGAAGAGTGTCCTGATCATGACGGGCAACACAGTGGCCCTGCATTACCTCAACAAAAAGGGGGGGGGTGGAGTCACTCCCGTTGTGCAGAGAGGCAATGCAGCTCTGGTTCTGGGCCATCCAGCAGTGAATTTCGATCTCTGCAGTTCATCTGGCCGGAGACGAAAAATGCGGCGGCGGACGCTCTGAGCAGGCAGAGCACGGTCTCTCACGTGTGGGGGTTGGCTCAGGAAGTCCTTCAGGAGATCTTCGCCCTTTGGGGAACACCGCAAGTGGATCTCTTTGCCACCAGAGCCAACCGCAAGTGCGAGAGATTCTGCTCAAGTGAATTTCCTCCGAGAGGAGCCTTAGGAGACGCGTTCGTAGTGGATTGGTCATTCCCACTACTGTACGTGTTTCCTCCAGTCCCCGTCATTCCTCAAGTGATACGGAGGTTACAGAGGTTCAGGTCCCACATGATCCTCATTGCTCCAGATTATGCCAGGAGAGCGTAGTACCCAGACCTTCTCGAAATGTCCATCTGCCCTCCACGCCGTCTTCCTTACCGAGAGGATCTGCTCTCGCGAGAGCGGGGTCAGGTTCTTCCTCCAGAGGTCAGGACTCTTGGTATCTGGAAGGTTGAGATATAAGGATTGGGAACTCCCGGATGATGTGATGGAGGGGTTGCTTTCAGACAGAAGGCCAGCACAAAATCCCTGTACCGTTGGCGCAAGTTTTGTGACTGGTGCAGAGGACAAAATGTGGATCCTTTTCAGTGTTCTATTCTTATGGTTTTGTCTTTCTTACTTTCTATGGCCCACAGGGGCTTTCGTGTAGGGACTATTAAAGGTTGCCTGGTGACGCTGTCTATATTTAAGCGCTCGTCTGAAGAATGCTCTTACTTTAAGATTCCTTTGATTTCTTAAAGGACTAACTAATGTATTCCCACCGTCCCCTTTCCAGGTGCCGGTTTGGGATTTGAATTTGGTTTTGAAATTTCTCATGGGTGCTCCGTTGGATCCTTTGCACTCTTGTCCTTTGAGATTGTTGTCCTTCAAGACAGTGTTCTTGGTTGCGGTTACTTCCGCTCGCAGAGTGAGTGAATTACAGGCACTTTCATCTAAGCCATCCTTTACTGTGTTCCACAAGGAAAGGGTTGTTCTATGGGTACATCCTTCCTTTCTACCTAAGGTAGTGTCTGAATTTCATTTGAGTCAGAAAGTGGTTCTTCCTTGTTTCTATCCTCCTCATCCTGTTAAGGAAGAGTAGCGACTCCATAGGTTGGATCCTAGGGGAGCTCTGACCTTTTATATTTCTAGGATGTCCAGGGTCAGAGTGGACGATCAACTCTTTGTGGGATATGCTGGACACCGTTTGGGCCAGGCTGTTACCAAACAGACCTTGTCCAGGTGGATTATCCTCACATATTACTGAGTGTTACCGATTGGCGGGTAAGGACCCTCCTGAAGGGTTGCAAGCTCATTCCACTAAGGGCGTGGCTACTTCCACCGCCCTCCAACGGGGAGTTCCTATTAGGAATATTTGTGAAGCAGCCACATGGCTTCTATCCACACTTTTGTTAAACATTACTCCGTGGATACGATCGGACAGGCTGTTACCTTTTGGGACCTATTGAAAGGAAGACGGGCATCTCGGGGCATAGCTGAATTGTCTTTCATAGTAGAAAGCGGCCCTGTTTAAAAGCTCCCACTGCTATAGGATCTCCCTATCTCTCTATCTCTATCTATCTCGATCTCTCTCTCTATCTCTCCCTATCTCCCTCTCTCAAAGGCAACTTCAATTGCCTTCCAGCGGCATGTCCCCTCGGATGCCCTCAACAAGCCTCTCCTGCTTTTTTTAAGCATTAAGGCATGGATGGCATCTCCAGAGTGGGTGTCCAGTTCAGCCAGACTATGCCGAATAACATTTTTAGCCAAGTTAATTGTAGGCTCAAAACACCAGTTTGGAGGGAAGCGGATAGGATAAAACTACCCACCTTATTGACTATTGTACTCCTAGGCCATAGTTCACTTTCTGCCAAACGCCCACCCGCCTTTCCATAAAAACTTATCCAGTCAAGTGCAGCCAAAAACCTGCAGCGCAAAGCCAAGAGGTCTGGGGAGCCATTGCTGTGGACATGCATGCACCCCACTTAACAGTAAAAACGGAGGACCATTATTTTTTTTGGTGGTATAAAAAAGTACTCCAGCACCTTGCTCATTAGATGGAAGTCCTGGTAGTATGGGAAAAAGTGGACTATGGACTAGGAGTACTTTGGTCACTACGGAGAGCAAACTTTTCTTACTTTATATATGTGTTTATGTAGTATAACAAGTCATAATTGCTTTGGCAATGGATTTTTGCATGGCCAGGAAATGTGCACAGAGCTTTTTTCAGTGTATTGGATTGCAGGTTCAGTTCCACCCCGTGCTGTTTTCACACAGTACCACTTAGAGCTGCCACTCTGCACATGCCAAACTGGGTGACTGGATCTCATTTTGTCACCTTCAATTTCTATTCCTGTAATGTCACCTTCTGCCTATTGAATTTCTTTTGCTGAATCAACCCGTAACAATGCCCTCTCTGGTAGCTGGGCTTAGTAATCCCTGTATTAACTTCCTGTATTTTTCTTCTTCCAATTGTAAATCGTAACCTTTGTAAATGGTTCCCCATGCTTCACGGGTACACTTAAGAACATCTGGAGCTCAGCCCCACACCTCCTGCAAGTACTACCTAATATGTTGTAAGAAACAGCCCCATTAGTGATTGGGCCTCTCGTTATAGGCAAACCTAGAATTCCGCTTCACTTTTCTGCTTTTCTTCTGTGCCAGATGCCTGCAATCTACACGCATCCATTATATCACACACCATTACAATTTCCTCCATCTCTCCTGGAATCACTTCCTAACATTGTATGCTCATTTTTACCTGCTCCTTCTTTGCCCACCTTTCCCCACTTCTGTGCCTCCTGTTTTCTTTTCCTCTGCAGACCAAGGTCTCGATACCCCAGGTAGGTGCACAATACACCACTTTCTGGATAATTATTTGCAATGGGAGAGGACTGTGGTGCTACTTTTTCGTTGCACAACCGTTTTTAATATTTGCTTTAGAGCCAGAGGATAGCTCCTTTTGATCTTGTTTACAACACCGATTCACTTCTCTGTATTTGAGTTTCTGGGTTTGTAACCAATGGCATTCCGGTTCAAGGCCGAAGATTTATTAGCAAAGCTTAATACTTTGAATGAGCATTGGATATCATTTCCTTTTCCGGAAGGGATGATTGATAGTTCAGTGGTTGCTAACTAAAGCTCATCTACCCTAGATGGCCTCTCCAATGGGATTACAGTGATAATGGCACAATCATTCGGTTCCACCTTGAAGCCCAAAGTAGAATCTGAGACAGTCCTAGAAGCATCCCTGAATGCTACTACGGAGGACAACTGTTGAAATGTATATTGCCATGTCTGATCTTTACAGGGGAGCTATCATCACCTTAGTGTGATTGGATAGAATTACTGGAGCAGAACAGTCATCATACAGAAGGAGGGGGTCTGGACAAGGAGGTTGTGGACCAAAATGAATCCCCACACACTTCTTTAATCACCTTCCATTAATTACACTGTATTTTTTTTAAAATGAGCAGTGTTCTCCTGGTGGGTGTTTGACAAATCTGCAAGAATTAGGAGGATAAAACAAATGCACAAGTCTAAATAGTAACATGAAGAACAAAAAAAAGACATCATTCATTAGAACTGAAAAGGCAGACAATGGCATCAAAGTAAAGCTGAAGACAACTTCCTGAAGGACATAGCATTAGGGAATAGACTAGTGATGAGGTAACTCTTATAGAGTTGTGGGTCAACTCTCTGGGAGGTGGCTGCTTTTACAAGATAACAGAATCTCAAGGGCAGAACTAAAAGTAGCCTGAGAGCCGCCATCTATTTTTAGTTTGTTAGATGATTATAGCCCCTGACATAAGCTATATAGGTGAGACAACCTAATTAGTGCATGTCTGAATCGGAAGCAATTGTAGAGAAAGGAAGATGAGGGTGATGTGATCAAGCATTTGGCAATCGGACAACAAATAGGCAGCATCATGCATGACACTTTTTTATGGGTGCTGAGGAAGGAAGAAAATACCTCAATCTACTGTCACAGGAGTCCTCATTGAGATGTCTGAAATGCCGGCTTAATTGTGGCACTGTGGACCATTTTGACCTGGAAGTCGCTAACCTTTTTGACGAATTTCAGGCCGTGGTCTTAAAAAAAAAAAACCAAACGCATTTAGCCTTTGAAGTAAATCTACAGTCCGTCTAATGCAGCTTTATCCTCTGGTTTGGATAACCTTGGCATGGATATGGTGAGTTTACCACTACCTCTATGAATGAACATCAGGCCATATGTAGAAATTTTCAAAAACACTGATATTTGCTTGTCCAAGATGGAGTCATTGAATGTTCTGCCAATCTAACATCGACTTTCAGAAGGCTTCCAAATCTCAATGATTCATTTCTATGAGTGACAACACTAAGTGTAAAATGTCACTAATGCCTCTGCTTCTTCCAAAGGATTCTTTAGCTGTGTGCTGTGCAAGGCTCGCAACCATGCACCACACATTAAAATATATTTTAAACATCCTTCTCTTTTGATAAGGCAGATGGAATTAGGGAGCACATTGATTGTACCTCATCTTATCTGATCTATAGGATTGTTTGCCCATGCAACTAGTATTATATAAACTCTTCCATCAGACTCCAAATTATCACATTCCTGAACATCTTTGGGTGATTAAAAACTAGAGTTCTGCTAATCCTCTGGTGACCTATTTTTAGTAATGGCCACAATCAGTAGCAGGGTTTCACTATTTGAGCTTTCTAGGAAATAATGCCCTGTTTGTGGGTCCCTAACCTGAAGCTCACAGTGACCGTGTTGGTGTATCATCCGTTTTCACAGCTTAATTCAGATTGGATTGAACTTTAATTGGGAGATTAATTCGTTCTTAGGGCAATGACGCTGTAATGTTGATCTCCCTTACTTTTGCTAGATGTCCTTTTTCTTGATGCAATTCAATTTTTGATGGCACAGAAATATACATACAGAGCATGTCCTGTGCTGTGCAGCATTGGGCTGCTCTCTTTCGCTCCTACATCCTACATGCACCTTCTATGGTGCTTTCCGTCTCCCAATCTTTTCAAACTGCTACTCTTTCACAAAGTCAAGAAGGAAGAAGTTCAAGAGTGACATCCTGGTCTCCAACCCAGGCCTCCCTATCGCTGATACCCACATCAGTGCTTCCGCCAGACAGACTCTTACTGATATCCTCTTTATCGTTCCCTCTCCAGACCGATGGAGCCCTCATATGGTCTCTGTTCAGTCTTCTTTTTCCTCCTCTCTCATTAATGGTGGCACTTAGTGGGAGGTCCTCTTGGCCGCCTTCTACTCCTCCAAGACCATCATTATTGTCTATCTGAATGGCACCGTCCTGGTGCAGGACCCTCAGGCCAAACTCCTGCTTTACGATGGCAGTCTCCTGTGTCTTATCAACTTCCTTCCTCCTCCATCTACTCCTACCAGCACCTCATCGGCTCCTCCGCCACCTCCTCCATCTGCTACCTCTCTGGCACCCTCCTCATCCTCTTTGGCTACTCTGCCATCCCCTTCTTCCTCTGCCGACTCTCGGGCCCCTCTACCACCTCCACAGGGCGCAACTCTAGCCTGACCCCACCCCCCACAGAAGTCTTTCAAATGTGACAACCAGCTTCACGTCGCTACTCTCAACTCCTGCTCTGCTTCCAAACACTCCTCTTATATCTGCCAGCTCCTTGAAGAACTGGACCTGGATGTCCTCGCTCTCACCGAGACATGGTTCACGGCCAGCTCTGTCACAAGCTTTGACACTCTCCTTTCCGATGGCTACAAGATCCTCTTTGAACCTAGAACCATCTGACCCAGAGGTGGAGTAGCCCTGATCTTTCCAGAGTAGGTCCATGCCACAGTCATCCTTGCGCAGTTTTACCCCTCCTTGGAATGCCTGCTCTGCAGGCTCTATCTCTCCTGGCAATGTTGCCACCATGTACAGGCCACCTGGCCAGGTTACCCTCTTCATCTGAGTGAGCTGACCTCTCTTCTTCTCTTCTTGCCTCTACCTCCCAACTTCTCCTCTGAGACCTCAACATCCATTCTGCAATCTCTGCAACACTCTCTCTCTCTCTCTCTCTATTCTACCCTCTGGCCCGACAGACTCTGCCGGGCACACCCTGGATGTTCTCATCTCTTCAGACATCCCCATATCAAACCCTCTCACCACTCCTCTATCGTAGACTGACCACTTTCTGCCCTGCTCCCACCTGAAGCTCTCGACCCCTCAGGTGAAGACGACCCTAGCACTGACACCTGCCTTCTTGGTCATCTGGCCAATGAAGCGTGTGGCAGTGGAGGCCTTTCCCGCTACTTTCTTTCCTCCTCCTACGCCTGCGGCTGATTCACACTCTGACACAGCCCTCGCTAACCTGCATCTTTCTATCTCTAACACTCTGGATGTCCTTGTTCCTGTCATGGGAATCGACCTGAAGCCTATCTCCAGTGCAACTCTTGGTATGACTCCAACCTCGCCACCCTTAAATGTAAGTGTACGGTGGCTGAGAGGAAGTGGAGGGCATCGGGCCTATCCTCTGACAAACTGGCCTGCCATCTGCTCCAAAGGCAATATAGACTGTGTTGTCCAAGAAGTGCGGCCTCGAACAACATGGCCAAACTCTTAAATCTGCAAGGAGCTGGCCAATCCTACTGCAGTCTCCACCTCTCCTATTCCCTCCCAGGCCCTCTGCATGGCACTGGATTCTCACTTCACCACTAAATCTCAGGACATCTTGTCCACTCTCCCCTCTTCCTCTACCTCTCCTGTCCCCCCTCTGGCCACCTCTCCTCCTCCTCCTCCTTTGTCCTCCTTCTCTGCGATCACGCCTGGTGACGTTTCTAGACCAGTTGGTCTATGAAAGTGTCGTCCAAGCAGGTGCTCTCCTGCTCCTCCAACAACCATCAAGAACCACATTGGCACCTTCGCTCCATCCTTGGCTGATTTCGGAAATCACTCTTCTTGCCATTGGAACTTCCCCTCCCCTCTAAAGCACTCCCCTGTGCACCCCCTCCTGAAGAAAGCTTCTCCCGATCCTGCTTGCCTGCCAGACTACCGGCCAATCACCATCACTCCTTTCCTGGGTAAACTCCTGGAAAGGCTGTCCATCTCCCAGCTAACCTGGGCATCACAGATCAGGCCCTGGCTTGGCTGACCTCCTTTCTCATGGACGACTCTCCCAGGTTCAATTTGGGTCCTTTCTCTCCACCACCTCTCTCTCCATGTGTGGTGTTTCCCAGAGCTACAACCTCTCACCCTGGCTTTTCAATGTCCACTTGGCCCCTTTGGGCGACCTCATCTCTACCTTAGTCTAATTTTCAGTGTTATGCGGATGACACTTGGTTCTCCTTCAGACTCCCCTCAGCCTCCTCTCCTCTCTCACTCATTCCTGACTGTTGATCCGCGATTCAGTAGTGTTGCACCTTAAACAATATCTGCCTTAATGCCAGTAAAACCAAGATCCGTCTCATTGGGACCCCTACGCCTGCTTTCCCTCTCCCTCTCTAGCCGCCCTCCTTGGGCCTCTGCCCTGCGCCTTCCTGTAAGGCAAAAATCCTTGGTGTCCTCTTCGACTCCACTCTCTCCTTCTCTCCTCACATCACAGACCTCTCCAAGAAGGCCCACTACCAGCTGCACCTCCTCAAAGGTATTCTTCCTTTTCTCACTTCCCCCAGAAGCTCACAGTGTCCAGAGTCCTGTTTCTCTCTAGGCTGGACTATTGCAACAGCCTCTTTCTCAATCTGCCTTCCTCTACTCTCCGCCCTATGCAACTAATCAAGAGCAGGACTGTGAGACTTGCCACGGATCAGATCTCTCCAGCCATGACATCTCTCCACTGGCTCCCAGCGACTGCAAGCATCATGTTCAAGACCCTCTGCATAGTCCACAAGCTTTCTGGGGTTGGGAACTGCATTACATCCAACTCTCTCTCTCTTCCTAAACACCTCCCTTCTAGAGCCTTTCGCTCAGCCACCTCAAACTCTGAGGGCCAGACGCTTCTCCAGGCAGAGAGTGGAGGGGGGGGCAGATCTCTCTCCTCTGCGGGTGCCTCCCTCTGGAATGGCCTCCCTGTCCCTCTCAAACTTGAGCAGGACCCCCTGAGGTTCTGGAAACAGCTCAAGGCCTTCCTTTTCGCTTCATCTGTCTCTCTCTGTCTGTCTGTCTGTCTCTGTCTCTCCCTCCCTCTCTTTTTCTCTTTCTCTCTCCCTCTTTTTTTCTCTTTCTCTCACCGGTCAGCTACACTGACTGGTTGCCTGGCTACCCTCTGAACCTCACTGGGCTCCAGGCTCTTCCATGACCAGTAGCCCCTGCACTGTCTCTGGGTCCTACGTTATACTTAGGGGCTGTATCTGTATCCCTACAATGCACTGCCTCCTTGAACTTAGCCAGCGCTGGCTGCACTTACTTACAGCACTACAGCCCTGTTTGCATTTCGCTTCCTCCTCCTTGGCACATTTCGCTTTCCTCTCGCCCCGCACTTGCATGATCTGAATGACACAAGGCCTAGTAAGATAGTTGTTTTGTCCTCCCTCTGTCTTCGTTACCTTGTCGCGCCTAGAAACACTTGTTTAAAGGCGTGCTATGATTTACACATATTATACATCTGTTATCAATTTAGGGACTGTCTCTTTCAAAAGTGTTAAGCATGCGATACTCTATATAATGGTACTTTAATATTTACGATTGTTAATTCGGTCGTGGTGTAATTTGTCCCACGCGGCTCTATGCAATAATCGTGATGGTCTAATGTTGCCCACATAGGGGTACATGTAAATATAGCCTACTAGGTCTTTATTGTTTTTCTACAACTTATTGTTTGTAGCAATTTGGGAAACCAAGTCACCATGATCGACATGTTCTTAATCCTGCCAGTGTGGTGTATTGTATTTAATCAATCTGTATTCATTGTCTATTTGTCCCATTTGAATTTACAGCATTGTTATTTTTGATTGTTGTAACACTTTCGTTTTTCATTACGTGGTGGTATAGGTATGTGTGCTTAAACGTTTTGCTCTTTTAGGATTGAATGTTTGGGAATCGCCTTTAAATACTGCAGGTACTTTCACCTTCCTGTTGTTAATGTTAAAGGTATTTCTACCGCGCACCGTCGCCACCGGAGTGGTCCCCAGGCGCTGTGGCAGATCTGAAAAGGAGGGGTGCGGTGTAGTGGGACTAGGAGAGTGCGAGCTGTCAGTTCGGTTTGCACCGTCCGCTGAGCTTGAGTGCAGTTATTGGGTCTGTGCAAGTTGCAATGTGCTATTGATACAGGTTATGTGTTTGTCTGTTGTTGCAGTGTGGTGAAAAACATGCGGATTGCTGTGTAGAGAAGTGGTTCTATGGGTTTGTGTGAGAAGTGTATGGGGAAAGTTGAGGTTTTATAGTTGGGTTAGTGGGTTTTTTCTTTCCTCTTAGTCTTTGTGTTCCTTTACTCCACATCTATGTGGATCCTGTGAGTTTGGTATTGTAGTTTGTCCACCTAGCCGGCAGGTGTGATGGGGGGGTGGAAGTTTCCCCTCTGCTACTTTAGTGATTTGTGTACCTGGCTGAAGCAGGCATGGCCCCCCACACCCCACCCTGGTGCTGGCAATGTTTAGTTTAGAGGATTCTGGTCCCTTCCTGCCCATTTCTGTGTGGGTGGTCGTTAACTGCCCATGTTTCCTCTGTGGGCTAGCGGTATGTGGTAATGGGATCCTCCCCCCTGCCCTCCGGTTAGGGACGATTAAGTTTGGGATGATGGGTTCCCTCTGTGGGATTCTTGTTTCCCGCTGCATATATGCTGTCTAGTTGTTTCCTCCTGGTTCTCGAGCAAAGAGTCAAGTTCTCAGTAGTTTTCTGAATTGAAGATGATCCCTTGTGTTACGGATGTTTTTTGGTAGCTCATTCCAGGTTATTGGTACCAGGTGAGAAAGATCCTCAGAATTTTCTTTTGTTGTATGGTTTTGGTTCTAAGCGGATGTCGTTGCTTGATCTGAGTGGTTTGTTTGGTGGTAGACGTTTATTTTCTCTATTAGGAACTCTGCTCCTTGGCTGTGGATTGCTCTGTGCGTTATGCACATTAATTTCAGCTTCATTCGCTGTTTTGTTGGTAGCCAGTGTAGCATTTTCAGTGCTGGGATAATGTGTTCTCTTCGTGGTTGTTTGCGTGGGAGTCTGGCTGCAGCATTTTGGATGCGCTGGAGTTTCTTTAACAGTCGTTCTGGCATTCCTAGGTATAGGCTGTTGCGTAGTCTACTCTGGACATGAGTGCGATGATGGTGAATGTTTTGGCGGTGAAAGAGAGAAATGGTGGGATCCTTTTTACTTTGTATAGGAATAAGAAACATTTCTTGATTATAGCGTTTACTTGTGGCTCCATTGTTTGTTGTCCATCAAAACTCCCAGATTCTTTACTATCCTTGATGGAGCTGGCGTTGTTCCAAGTTCCGTTGGCCATTGGATCTAGTGGTTGTCTTCTCTGCTTTTGCATATGATGGTTATTTCTGTTTTGCCCGGGCTGAGTTTGAGGTTGAGTTCATCCAGGCGTTGAGTTCTTGTAGGCAGCCTTCCAGCGTTGTTTGCTTCCTGTGTGTCTTGGATTTTATAGAATATTTGTGTTGTCAGCGTAGTGTAGCATGTGAGGCCGTGTTTTTTAATGAGCTTGATTAGTGGAGCCAGTTATATGTTGAAAAGCAATGGGGAAAAAGATGATCCTTGTGGTACTCCAGAGGTGGATTCCCTAGAGGTGGATTTGAAAGGTTTGATCCATATAGTTTCTGTTCTGTTTGTTAGGAAGGATTTAATCCATAATAAGGCTAGGTCAGTAATGCTATTTCTTTCAATAGCCCAATGAGGATGTTGTGGTTGACTGGCAAATGCTGCGGAGAGATCCAGCAGTATTAGAGCTGTACTTTTGTCTGAGTCTGCATTTGCCTTTAGATCTTCCCAGATTGAAAGCAGTGCCGTTTCCGTTCCTCATCGTTCTGAAGCCTACTTGTGCCTGATCCAGCAGTAGGTGTTCTTCTATGAATTCTTGTGTTCTATAGATGTATGTTTCGAGTAGTTTTGCTGGGTACAGAATGTTGGAGATAGGTCTGTAGTTGGTCCTCCACATTGCCTGATGTGTCCTTGAGGAGTGGCTTGATGTATGCTGATTTGAAAGATTGTTGTACTTTCCCTATTGAAGTTGATTGGTTGAAAAGGTTTCTGTAGTATTCCATTGGTGTTCCTTGTGTGAGGATTGATTTGTGTATGTCTGGGGGGCAGGAATCCATGAGGGAGCCTGCGTTGTTGGTATTGTTGACCAGCTTGCAAATGTCTCTGCTGATATTTGGGGGAAGCTTCAGAGTTTTTTCTGGCAATCCTCAGATGGGTGGGTTGCATGTTGAGGTTGCTTGGTCTGCTTTGTATGATCTGTTGATGGTGCTCATTTTGTTTTGTAGTGGTCTGCATGGCCGTTGCATAGTTTCAGCAAAGGTATCGGTGTTGCAGCCAGGGTTTTTTCTCATTTTGTTTATGATTTTAAACAGTTCTTTTGGGTGTTGGGAGCTTTGGTTATTCTGTTGTTGAAGTGTTTCTTTTTGGCCTTTTGGATTTCTTTTTTGTATGAGTGGATTTGTTGTTGGAATTGACATTTCTTGGCCTTGTCATTTCTATTCCTCCATATTAGTTCAAGCTTCCTGTTTTTTCTTGTCAAGGCGCTGAGTTGCGGGGTATACCATTTTGCTGTTGCTCTTTTGTGCGATGGGGTGAAAGGGTTGTCCTTGGCGATCTTGTCTATTGTTGTGATGATCCTCTTGTGAAGTAGTTCTGTTTTTCTGTTAAGGTCAGCTTCATCCATTGCTGTTTCCGGTAGTTTGTTGATTTCCAGTAGTTCAATTAGGTTGCTATTTTTGATGGTCCTCCAGTTTCTTTTCATGATAGTTGGCAGTTTGTCTGTTTGTTTAGCTGTTGGTGTAGTCAGCGTGATCACGAAGGGGATGATGAGGTGGTCGCTTCAGAGGCTCTGTATTGGTGGTCCCGTGGTAATGAGATTTTTTGTTGGTGAAGATTGAGTCTAGTGTATGTCCCGCCACTTGAGTTGCTCCTTTGACTAGTTTATGTAGTTTCTCTGTCTTCAGTTGTTTGGCTAGTGATTCTTGTGTATTTGTGGTTTCTTCGTCAGACCAGATGTTGAAGCTACCAAGGATTATCAAGTGTTCCTCTTTGATGGCTAGGTTGGCGATGCCTTCCGTGAAGGCGTCCACAAAGGTTGCATTGTATGTCGGTGGTCAGAACACCAGAATGAATTTGAGGTTTGTTTTGGGGATTGTTGATAGGCTAAGGGGGATGCACAGTTTTCGATGCTTAATGGGTCTCCTGTTTTAATTTTCAGATGTTGTATGCTATTGCCAGTCCTCCTCCTCCTCCTCCTCCTTTTGTTTTTCCTGTTTGCTTGAGTGCACTTGAAGTTGTCAGGGAGGCAGTTATGGAGTGTGATTTTCTATTTGTCATCTACCAATGTTTCGTTTATGAATAGGATGGCGGTACCTCCATCGCATAGGAGGTCGTGGATCTTGGTGGCATGTTTGGACATTGACCTAGCATTGATTAGATTGCAGTGGATATTTTTGATGTGGTTAGGTTTGTTTATTGATCCTTGTTTTGACTTGTGGGTGTTCAGTTGGAGTGCTTCTGTGTTGTCACAGATTGGTTGGGGTTCCGTGGAGGCTGCTTAGTCGTTTAGTTTTTTGACGTGGTTGTTGACGGTGCCCTTGTGTTTTTGTGTTATAGGGAGTAAGGGCGTTGGTATCATACCTTTCTCTTCTTGGGTCCTTTCTTCTTTTTTTTGTGGAGTTCCAATAGGTTCTCAGCTTGTCTTGACATGTTAGTGGCGTTGAAGTGTCGAGGTTCTGCAGTTGTCGCGAGGTACGATGTAAGGTAAAGGAATTTTTCTCTTATGATGTTTGTTCGGTTGGTGGTATTGTTTGTTGGGGTGCATTCTGTATTTGTGATGACTTCTACTGGAGGCGAGTGAGGGTGTGGATCTGTTTGGATTGATCCTGGTTCCGATTCTCTTTGGTGGCGTCCAATTCTGTGTCAGGGCATTTTGTGTCCTTGGTAGTTGGATAGTTTGGGTATTGAGGTTGAAGGGGCAGATGCCTACCTGTAGGGCCTTGTGTTTGGATAATATGGAGGTTTATCCTCTTGCGTTGCGATAGCCGGATGCCCTCTAAGGATGGCTGTCCACCTGGAGTGTTAGTTTCAGGTGTTCCTCTATCTATGGGTGCACTGTCTAGGCGGGGTACTACGCGTTGGAAGGTGTGGCGCAGTTGGGTATGGGAGGTAGACTACGGGTTCCTGGTTAATTTGGGCAGTGATCTGGTTATAATTACTAGCTTTTGCTGGGTGTTCCTGGGTAACAGGAGGGCCTAGAATTCAATGATGACGAGCAATGACGAGATACCTAGATAATGGGAGGAAAATTCCTAGGTTTCACAGAGTGGTTGACAGTGAGATAATACACTTAGATTTCGAGAATCCTAGATAGTGGGAGAAAGGCTTAGGTTTCACAAAATGGCAGGCAGTGATAAAATAAAAATACACCTAGATTTGAGATTCCTAGATAGTGGGAGAACGGCCTAGGTTTCACCGTACAATAGATACTTCAATGTAAGAATGTAAGTTATGTTCACACTGGATTCCCCAGAGGATGTACTGTATGTTTAGTGGTTAGATTACTTATTGCAGGATGTGGTAGCAGTCACTATCAGTAGATTCTCTCTACCTTGTCTGTTGATGCAGGTTGACGGCTATCTGTTCCTCTTTTGGCATATGTGGATACTGTCAGGTGCTAATGCTGTTTTCGGGTGAGTCGAGGTGTGAGTGGGGAACTTGTGGGTAGCTGCTTTGGGAATAGGTGGGGCTTACCACTGCAGTCAGGTGTAGGGTGAAGGCACTGCTTAACATGCTGCTTGATGTTGGCGTGGTGTGGCATCCGGGCAAGAGGTAAAGTGGGTTCTCGGGTACAAAATATGTGGGTGGGATTTGGGGTTAGGTTTTTCGTAGCAGTGATTGGCGATTATACTGTGAGTGGTTGGTACCCTGCTTCCCCTGTTGACACCTGCAGACACCTCCTGGGGCTGCCTGTAGGGACTGCCCTTAGCTTTGGGGCTGCAATGGACAGAGGGCTGCCTTAGCACTATGATATTCATGAGAATCGTTGACCAATCAGGGGAGGGAGGGAGGGAGGGAAGGATGGGTGGCAGGAAATGAAGAGGGAAACACACCAGCCCAAAATGCGGGGGTGGGGGGGCAGTATGGGCACGACACTCGCCTGCACTAGGTACCTAAATGGTGCAGTGGGTGTCGCAGATGGATACAAAACACTCTTGTGGGTTTGAGCCGCTCCTTCGGCATCAGATGCTACTCGTACATCGACGACACTCAGATTCTGATCCGATTAGATCTCGATCAGACTGAAATGTCGTGCCTGCGGGAGTGTCTGGCGGCCGTGGGAGAGTGGATGAACCGCAACTGGCTCAAATTGAACTGAGACAAAACTGAGGTGATGGTTGTGGGCTGTCCCCCCGATACTACACTTTGGGTGTCCTCCTTCTGGCCTTCATACTTGGGTCCTCTCCCTGTGCCGGTGGGCAAGGTGATAAACTTGGGTGTAATCTTATCTGCATCGCTATCTATGAACAAGCAAGTTGCTGCGGTATGTCAATCTGGCCACTTTCAGTTAAAAGTTTTAAAGAAAGTGCTTGCCATGATTCCTGCCCCCTGCGTCCTCCTGTGGTGACAGCCATGGTGATATCCCGGCTAGGCTACTGCAACTCTTTATTTGGCACAAACGAAAGGCCTCATCCAACGGTTGCAACGACTGCAAAATTTAGCTGCGCGTGTGGCAACAGGCATTACCTATGGAGCTCATGTATCTCTGGTGCTTCCAGCCTTACACTTGCTCCAAGTGACCCAACGTATCAACTTCAAAGCACTGTGCATAGTCAACTGTGCCCTCCATGATCAGGGTGCCGAATCCCTTCAGGCTAAGTTTGCCCATTACTATCCCAGCCGTAGACTGCACTCCGCCTCGGCTGACCGGCTGGTACTGCTTACCTACAAGCGGGTATGGGTTAGAGGTCGAGCTTCATTATAGCTGCTGCGGTTTTGTGGAACGACCTCCAGCTGGTCATTAAGAAAATATCTAATTACTTAGCCTTTAGAAAGGCTGTTAAAACATATTTATTCTAGGCTGAGTTTCTGCTCGGGTTTTGGCTGCCGCCTCCTTCCCTCAGCGCCAAGATGCCTCAGGGTGACCGTGCGCTCTAGAGGGTGGCTTAACATAACAACACTAACCAATCAGGGGAGGAGGGATGGAGGGATGGAGGGATGGAGGGAGGGAGGGAGGGAGGGAGGGAGGGAGGAAGGGAGGGAGGGATGGGCAGGAGGTGGAATATGAAGAAGGGAAACACACGGGCTACGACCCGGTGAGCGAGTGGGGTAGCAAATTTACTTTTAAAATGCGCAAAAGGAGGTTTGGGGGAGGAATAGTATGGGAACGACACTCACCTGCACAGTTGCTCCACAAAGGGCTGCAGTGGTACAAGCATTCTATAAGTAATAATGATGGTCATTTGTCCTCCTTTGGAGCATCACAGCAATGTTGTGATTTTAGTAGTAATTTTGAGTCTTTTTGGCCTGGTGCCACAACCGTTTATGGTCTCTTCACTGCATGCACACCTATTTACTACTAGTTTTTTTCATAAAAATAGGTACGCTACTTAAAAAAAAAATGCAGCAGAAATTAATAGTTCAAAGACAGTGAGACATTTGCAAATAGGGGGCATGCTGATGCTAATGAGATATGCAACTTTCACCTAACCTAGTTGATCCAAATGGTAAAAGAGCACAGTATTAAGGTGGGAGCAGTACGCAGAGGTTTTAGTATTGCCTATCTTAATGGTGGAGGTGGAACTGGCTGGAGCTGTGGAACCATGTGCATCTTTAATATACATTCTATCTTGTGTGGGGTATGCTTTTACATCAAGGGTAATCAACGCTCTCTAGAATGTGTCAGCAGATATTCATCCATCACAAAGTAGTAAGGAAGATGAGAAAAGTAAGCTAGGTCAATTGTGGGCAATACTCGTCCACACAAGTAGAAGAAAATGGTCTGAAACTATGTATAGAGCAGTTTAAGGGTGGGCCCAATGGGTGTCTGGGAGGTAAGATTTGTAATGCAGCATCTAGAGAATTACATGTGGTGTAAATAGGGAGGAACCAGGGAAATCTATAATGTAAGGTTCTCTCCGTTGTCCGTCTCTTTTCCTTCTGGATGTCCCTAATTCCCTTTTGCGCTCCCTCTTTATTTTGTTTTTTTCTGCTCGCCCCCAAAAACTAACTTTTTCCCCTCTCTAGTCGCCCATCCCCCTCTTTGCACGCTTTCCGCTGTGTTCCTAAAGCACATCTTTCGGCATCTTAATTGACATTGTAAATTCATCATTGCCTCTTATTGTGCCGCTTTTATTAATTGTCTATCAGTTTGGTTAAAGCTATATATGTTTTTTTAATAAAATGAAAAATAAAATGGGAGTGGGCTAGGAAATCAATGTAAGGTTCTAGAAGTGCTGTATTGCCAGGTGAATGTTAGCAAATGTGTTCCCATCAATAATCGTAAGAAGTTAGAAGAACGGGAAAAACAAAAGTATGCAGATCATGTGATCTGCAAATATATTGGTGGCTCCTACTAATAAGCACATTGCTCTGCAGAGCTAGATCTTGCAAGCATTGAAAAACTGAACTTCTGTAGGAGTACCGTAGAAAAAGTTGCCAGAGAAATGTCATGGGCTAGATGCAAAAGAGTATGGATTATAAAGAGATGGTTATCAAAAAATAATTTTCCACTTCCAACAAAAAAAGTTTACTTCTGAAATTAAAATCGGCAGTGAAATGCTCCCACTTCAAAATCTTATCCTTTTATAGATGTTTTGTGTAGTTGCATAACTTTGAAAAGCGAATAATGCTACTAAAGGTTAAAAAAAAAAAAAAAGAAAAATGATGCACAATCGGGAAAAGGGTTAACAAAGATGGCACACCTCTACCACATGACAACTGTATTTTCAGTGTCTTTCTTCCCTTTCTTCTTTGTTTTCTGGTGACAGTTGGTGCCACCTGAAGAATATACCCAATGGCTGTGTTCTAGAATCAACTGATAACTTCTGCTGCCAGAAATCTTAGTTGTCAGACAAAGCAGATGCAGGTGGACCATTTCATGAACCGAGGCACACTATGAGAATGGCACTGCTAGTAATATTCCAAAAGAGAGTTGGTGCTTCAGCACCACGTTTGTGTGACCTCCAGCTAACAGAAATGTGTGTGATTGAGACACAGTGAATAGTCAATACTTCAGTACACATAGGCTAGACATTTACATTCAGGGACATGTTAAGAGACTGGTTAGATCCTTCTTCATTAGTTCACATCTTTTGGTGATTTTAAGAAAAGTCCTGCTAAGGAGAATAGAAACGTGTTTGACTTTAACTGGTGGAATATTTGTGTTGCCATATTCTATAGATTCCCACATGCTTCCTCAACAGCCTTTTAAGGAGCATTTGCCACCATCTTCGTGCTGCTCAAAAATATATTCAAGATGGTGTAGGGAACTGGCTTTGGTAGCACCTCAGATGCCAGTAGAGCTGTTGAAACCAGAGGCTGCTGTGCCATAATGGATGACGGGGCGCTGACCCGCCATCCATTATAGGAGGGGACAAGCCAGTGAAAATATGGTGGGCTTCTTCAGCTGCAGCAAGCATCTAAAGGGCTGTTCCTGCGTTGCTTGCTCCTGAGCTGGCGTCCCTTCAACAGCTCAGTACAAATGCCTGCGTGCCAAATGGGTCTTGCAAGGTCGGGGGTGTTTTGCGTCCCCAGCCTTATCTGGCACATAGGGGATGCAGGCACTGCATGACTGAATGAGCAGAAGGGCTTGCATGTCTGCACTCTGGGGCCTTATCTTGAATAGGTCAATTTATCCAGTGCTATCTTGATTTATTTCCTTTATTTATGTAGGTATTTGTTCACACATAGTACACAATTCCGAGCTGTAGGATGTTGAGGATTACAGTCTGCCATTAAGAATCTGTTCAGCCTTGGTAGAACTTGAATTAAAGCTGGTGCAAATTTATATTTAGTTTAAACTTAAATTGGTTGAAATATTGTTAAGTTCTAATGCTGATCATATTAAAACTACATTCCCACCATAGGCTCCACATACATGCAATTCCATTTATTAAACAGTGTGATAATTATACAATGTTATACAAATTAACAAAAGGATGGTGCACAATGCATATGACTTTATATAATGTAAACCTTAAATTGCAGTTGAATAAGGATAATGCCAAATTTACATTGCATACTCCAACCAGTCTCGGCAAACTCAGCCATGTTCTCCACCCTTTGGCTATTCTCTGTCTGTGTTCTCACACATGAACTGCATGCTTTCAACCTTGCTCTTCATACATTCAGTTATAGAGTGTACTCATTAGCCATGAGCCATCCATCACTGGTATTGGGTAGACTAGGAGAAAAAAAAGGGATGTGCAGGGATATCCCATGAGAAAGAAATGTGCCTTCTACATGGCTGTTTCTGGGGAGTAGATGCGGCAAGTTGAGGGTTATCTGTGGGCCGACACTCCTTACATCTAGGCTTCCAAAGAAATGATCCAGGGAGTACTGAAAAGACTGGAGTGTTGCAAGGTAAAAGAATCTCGAAAGCGGAAGACACTGCAGCATCAATTAATCATAGCAAATGGGAAGTGCAATGAGCCTGCTGGGCTACATTCACATGCACAACAGCGCACTTCACCCGCAAATTGGGAGCCTTTGCACCACGTTTACTGGCAATTACCATCCCTGCAGGCCATATCTTGCTCCCCGCTCTAGAAAGATGTCCGACATTAGTTGCTTTCAAGTTTGGCTTGAATCGAAATTTCCAGTCCACATTCTTGCCAAGCGAACTTCCTTGGAAACTCTGCTTTAATCATACATTTTTTTTCCATTAATATTTGTATACCAAAATAGATGCATCTCTTGTGATCTAACCTCTACTCTGTTCTTAACATATCTCCATACCAAATGTGGCCGATCGTATTCTTATGAGCACCCACTTTGTCCTTGCACATGGATTTTCGAAACTGTACATTGACATTTATCAATGTAAGTGCATGTTTCAGATAGTTTTTTTCTTCATAAACTAATCAAACTTAATATTTTCATTTTGTTGAAATTGCAATTTCTAAAGATACAAAAAATGTGTCTATTAAGTAACTAGTGAACCGTACTATAGTAAAATGAGTTTACACCCCTGCAGATGAGTTGTTGGTCACTTCACATCAGGCATATTTGATGAAGTATAAAGGCGTTTCAAATGTGTGCCCTTCATTAATGACTGCATTACTCTGTGGATTGCAAATCCTTTCTGAATGACTTTTTGTTTCATTAAGTTTTCTTAATCTTCTGATGGTAGCATTTTAGGCGATCCAAGATCTGTTTCAGGCATATTTATCTGCTTAAGAATGAGCACAATTGCTAAATTATTCCACTGCTTACAGAATGGTCATTTTCTTGAGGTAGGTTTGGCTTTTACTTTTGGAGAGCTATGCAATTTATCAATATGAGAGTTTACCTTTTCCATGAAACGTGCATTCAGAAATCTCTTTACCACATATGCTTTATTTTTAGGCAGATTAATTTTGCCATTCATACCCACCTTCTTATTGTAACCTCAATCACCTTATTGTAGAGTGAATGGTTTCAGTGTGGTATATTAATGTTTGCTCTGATAGTTAACTTTGGACATGGCATCTGCTAAATTTCATCCAGTGTTTTATTCTATCATGCAGATCCAGTGCCCAACTTGCCAGTTTGTCTGGTGTTTTAAGTGCCACTCCCCCTGGCATGAAGGTGTGAACTGTAAGGAGTACAAAAAGGGGGACAAGCTCTTGCGCCACTGGGCCAACGAAATTGAGCATGGACAGAGGAATGCCCAAAAATGTCCTCGATGCAAGGTAGGTTGACATGGGTTGGTGGGACCAAATCCTGTGTACCTTTCAATGCAAATCTTTTTTTTTTTTTTTTACTGTTTCAAATTGAACATTGTGGAAGAAAAGTGTTCATGAGAATCTATATGTTAAGCTTTTGAATCTTACTTTCCATATTTGTTTTTCCTTTTTGCCTTAGCCATGATGGTTCATGTGATTTTAGAAGATTTTAAAGAGGCTGATTGTAGAACTCTGGTTCTGCATCTATGTAGAGAGCGATCATTGACTCTTCTCTTTTGTCTTTGTCAGTTGGTGATGGGAGAGCAACAAACCAACTAGACGGAAATATTTGTTTAACCATGCCTTTATTTACACAGGTTGGTGAAGTAATAATTATACCCCTGGAATATGTTTTGGAGTTCCTCTGTCCCCAGTTCCATTCTCTGTTTAGTATCAAAGGCAAGATCAATTTACCAGAGTTTCTCCCTTCCAACCTGCTCTTTTCAGCAGGTGTGGTTTAAGGTTTACCAAACGCTTATTCTCTTTAGCTTGCCACTCTTTCAAACCCTTCGTCTCATATGTCGTTGCATGCATAAGGGGTTCTTGAAACTTCCTTCTGCCCTTTTGTCACAGTGGCCTAGACTCGGCATTGCTCTTATTTTTCTTGTCCTTTCTCTCATCTGCCTTTTCCTCTAATTTGGTTTGAGCACCTTCGCTTGGTCTTACTGTGCTTGTTGCTGTTGTTGGGGTCTCTTTGAGGAGTAGGAGGTTGTTTTGGAGAATCTGTTCCACAGGTTGTTGCAGCCCACTGGGCTTGCCTTCTTGAGAGCCCACTAGTGAAGTCAGCATAGCCTACTGTCAACCTTTCTATGGTCAGGACTCCTCCCTCGATCATCTCACTAGTTTTGCTTTTATACTGACACTCCTCGATGCCATGGCACATGCTTCTATCTCCTCCTGCCTTGGGTCCAACCCCATCACATTGGGCCTTCTCCCTACCTCCTGCCTTGTGGCATTCCTGCTGACTCAAGCCTTTCTATTCTACTGCTCGTTTACCTTCTCCTAGTGTGTTACCTCAACAAGCAAGGGCATTCTATGCCTCTCACCTGATGACGTTCTCCTCCTACCACCTCCATACTCCTCTTAATTTCCTATTGCCTTTTTTCTCCTTTCCAGTCACCACCCTCCTCTCCAATCTGCAGCCAACTCTTCCTTCTGCATTCACCAATACTCTCCAAGCTTTTGGTCTAAATTGCAATATGCCTTCTCCTTAGATTCTCCTGTTGCTTTCTCAGTTTGTCTGACCTCGGCCGTAACCCTTTTTGACAATGCCTGATGTTCCCAATCTCCTTCACAATCATAGCCCTTCCTGAGGTTCACCAAATTCCTCCTCTAGCTCATTGACTACCTGCTGATGTTCTCCAGTCTCCTTCCCAATCTCCACTACCTGATGATCCCCATTAAATCTCTTAGCACCTCATCCTGATGTAAACAATTATACTACTTTCCTTCTCCCTCTGGTTTCAAAACACACGCCACCTATTGAGAATCTCCTCTCCATACCAAATTTCTTCTCATTATCCCTCCTCTCCCCAAAACTCATTTTGCTTGCCAATCTCCTCCAAACTTCCAGCAGCTCCTTCTCCAAATTTCCACACTTCTAGACAGAGCCTGTGTGCTTTTATAGCCCTGGCTCTTGTCCCGAGGGCTGGGCTTTTTGTGCGGGTCTGCACCTCTGCCTTAAAATTGGCTACCTCTAAATTGGCCCACGTGAGCCTGCTCTTGGATTTAGGGGCCAGACCAAGCCATTATTTGGCCTGTTAGCACGTGAGACCGATACAGGTCTTGCATGCTTTTTGTGGTCTTGCATGCTGAGTTCTCTGCATGAAAGAAATGCTTGTCTTTGGAGAAATTGCAACTGCTCTAGGTGCTTGCTGCATGTAAGGTTGTTCTCCTTGCTGGTGAACAGAGAGGCCTGCTCTGTGTGTTGTGTTGTCTGCCGGTTTCCATGTACGCTCAGTGTAGGGCGCTGAAAGTGACAGACTATAGTGTGACTTTCTCCCGGATTTCTTGCTCAGTGCAGTGGTCGGTTGGTAGTTTGGAAGTTTAGCCTGCTGCACCTTGAATTTTCCTAGGGAAAACAGAAAGACGCTGCCCAGCATTGTGTGGGACAGGTTTTGGGCAAGGAAGGATGGTATTCTTTTCATTCATGCAGGTACATACAGAAGGGACAGGGATTGGGGTCTTTGCAACTGCCACCTTTTCTGGATTAGGACGGACTCTGGCTTCAAACTAGATAGGTCTCCCACCCCAAACTGAGAGGGTCCCCTACCCCTTTCTGATAGGATTAGTTTATTGACCTTGTCAGAGTAAGCAGTGAATTGACAATAATGTATAACTTGGGGAGCGCGATTCTCACAGCCTTTGAAGTTTGGTTTTCTCTAACATGGACTATGTTTCATTAACCGTGACTGTTTGATAGGTTTCTTTCTTGCGCATTTCAATTATTTTTATTATTATTGAATTTTTTTACACTAGGCCAGTTCACCACCAGAGTTGTCGCAAACCATTTAAACCTTGTCACGAGTGTTTAGTCCCTCCCAGGTAACGCAGGCACCTAGCCTGCTGGAAGTGATTGATCAAAAAATAGTGAAAGACAAGAGGTAGATAGTGTGCGTTGTGGCTGGAGTGGTGTGTATTTAAAACAGGAAAAACGTGTGTAAACGAGTGTTCAAACTATGAAGTTGAGGTATTGAATGCATATGTAAAGTTTGTGTGTTTGAGGGCCTCGAGATGTGCTTGGACAATACTAAGTATATTGTGGGCAAGGTTTGAGAAGGTCCCGATACGTGGGCTGCCCAAAGACCTGAGATGCCAATAAGGAGTGTGTTGATTGAGTGGAGAAAATTGAAATAGATCGATAATCGCACATGAGAGAAGGCTGTAGTAAGGAAGTGGGAGGATGCCAGCAAGTATGGAAGTAGCAACATAATTGTGTACATAGTGTAAGAGGCAGGGAGGTAAATAACAGCAGGCCTCTAAAATGGGCACTGGACACCAGCCACTGGCCAGTAATAACTGACTCCTGGTGAGCAAGAAACTGCGTCTTATGCACACTGAGAACCGAGGGGCTCATTGCCATGTAAATATATTTTTGCTTTTTAAAAAAAATAATAATTTGTACGGTTTATACAAACCTTTAGAAATACAGAGGTGCACACAAGAGAAAAAGAAAACAAAATGGAAAGAAGACGAGTTGCAGTTTTTTCCGCATCATGCCTTTCAACATTGAGTCTCCAAATTTAAGTGCATCAAAGTTTATCAACAAGTCCTCTTTAGTATCTGTGATTTTATCCAGAAGTTTTGATCATCAGTCACCTGTGTTTTGTTTATTCAAATCCACTACTTGTGGTAGACATAACTCTCTTATGTCTTCCAAAAGGAAAATTAAGGCTTAAGTTAGTTTTTTGTTTGACCCACTAAACATCATTTGCCACCATTCTTCACTACTTAGTGATTGATCCCTTTCAATGACTGTCACTAAGCGTTTTGTCAGGACAAGATGTTTGAAGGTTTCCTTATGTTGAGTACAAAATCTGCAAGTTGTATCCTGATTGCGATTTTTTTTGTCCATATACTTAATGTTTCCTTAGTTTTAAAGGCATTTTGTCGGAAGCACAGGAATAAGGATCTTCGATAATGATCCGGGAAGTGTTCCACGTATGCTGAGAGTTCATTGTACCTTCTCACTTCACATGGTGCTTGCTTCATCATTGTTTGGCTTACCCTTTGCTCTCCAGTTGCAATCCAATCAAGCCTCCAAAGTTTGTTTTTGACTGAGTTCGGATTGCATTGGAGTGTTAAGCAGTCAGTTTCCAGATCTTCGAGCAAGGCTTCACATTGTCGTGACCATAGTGCTAGTAAGCTTTCCATGTTACCATTTCCAGGATTGTTCAAAATTTCAAATTGGGGAGCGACATCATGCATTGTGGTTTTACGATAGAGAGCTAATGTGTTCAAGCATATTTGTGCATTAATAGATATGGGCCCTAACTCATATAGTAGACACATCGTTGCGGTTCCCTTCGGAAGCTGTAAAACCTTTACCCAGAGTATATTTTTAAGCGATGCCTATAATTCATATGCGCAGCCCAAGGCACACTCTGCTCCGGAGATCAAAGCCGGAACCACTTTTTGGTTGTAAAAGTTTATTACAGGTCGCAAGGAAAATTGTCCTTTTTTTTTGGTGATGACCGCTTGGCATGCTAACTGTCGACACTTGATTTTTGCTTTTTCTGCCCAAGGACTATCGTCGATGTGAGAACTGATCTGCATCCCCAAATATGTGGTGTTAGTCACAATTTTTAGGATTTTGTTTCCCAGTCGCCATTTAAATTATTTACCATTCGATTTTGTTTTGGTTCTCAGATTTTGTAAGACCAAAATCTCACATTTTTTGTTGTTGAAATAGAGTCCGTTATTTTTGCATACCTCCCTACAGCCTCCAACTTTCGTTGTAGTTCATTTGGAGTAGCATCATGAACAATTAGGTCATCGGCGCAGAACAGCCAGCTCACATGACTCTCTTGTATTTTAGGTGGAAATGAACACACGTTCTCCAAGGTGTAACCGATGTCTGAGAGAAACATGTTGAAAATAATCGATGCCGGGTGGCATCCTTGCTTAATGCCGCAAAATGTGTGAATTACAGCCAAAAAGGGACCAAATTGATCTAAATGGATCCGGACATTGGTTCCGGTTTGTAGCTTGTTTATGGTCGCCAATAGGCCTGGGGGACATTTCCACCGTTTCATCTTGGGACAGATAATTTCTCTGTCAATACTGTCGAATGCGTGGGAGAAATCTATGAGTGCCAAATACACTTTGCCACCCGTTCTTATAGCCTCCATTTTTATTAGGTTTAGTATTAACAGATCCAAACCGCATCCAACCCCCTTCACGAAGCTTGATTGTCTCGGGTCTATGTGCTGTGACTCTGAGATCCAATTGAGTAACGTTTGTTGTAATATCGTGGCATATACTTTTCCAAGAACGTCCAATAGCGCTATAGGCCTGTAATCCTGAGGGTTTGCCCGGTTGCCCTTTTTGAATACAGGCACAATAACCACGCTTTTCCAAGATGTTGGTGTTTCACATTTGATGTTAATTCTATGAAAAAGTGCAAAACATATTTCGGCCCATTGTTCAGGATTCTGTTTAAGGGTATAGTTGGTAAGGCTGTCCGGCCCCGGGGCCCTCGAAGAGCTCACCTTTTTTTATAATATCTAGAATGTCGTTTTTCTTAAATTCTAGATTCCAACACGTTAGAACAGTTAAGTCAGGTTATTCGTTACAACCTTTTTTGCTGTATAACTCACTGTAATGTGTTATCCAGTCTGCCTCTGTTACAGTATTAATCTGGAGCGCTGCTTGTGTTGCGCTCAAGTTGTTGATTATTTTCCAGAAATCACAAGAATATTTGTTTTTAAATTTTGTCATAGTGAATTCTGAGTCATTCTTTAGCATAAGCACTTTTTGCGCTTTGACCCAATTCTTGTACTTTTGCTTCACAACCCTTTTTTTGTCTCCAAGTACAGTTGGATCGTCACTGTGTAACTTTCTTATTTCATGTCGCATCTGTCTTTTTCGCCTTAAGATTTCAAGATCCAATGTGTGTTTTGATGTGAATTTACGGATTTTCAGGCCTTGCTTCTTTTCAGTATATTGGGTTAACAATTTGTCATATTCAACCTCAGTTTGTTCTTCACAGTATTTCCTTGCAATTAAATGTACTTCAGTGTCATTGAGATGTAGCCTCACTCTGTTTGACTCCACATTGACATTCCAGTTCCATAAGGTATTCTTTTGATTTATGGCTATGTTAAGAGTTATCTTTACCATTTTATGTTCACTGTGAGGTCCATTTATCACCTGCATGAGAGCAGCTTTCTCATGTATGCTTTCAGACACAAAGAAATAGTCTAGGATTGAGCTCTGGCCCAATCTGCTCCATGTGCACTTGGCAGGTATGTCGCCTTTGATGTTACCATTCAACATCCTGATATTTCTGAGGTTCATTTCAAGGCACCACCTGTCAACAAGCTTATCAAGTTTACCTTTCGTTGAGTTGAGGCAGTTTATATTAAAATCTCCACAAATTATAAGTCCTGTTGCACTTGCTTCTTCATAGATGTCATCAATCAATGATGACACCTGGTCAATGAAAGGTAACAAACCTGCTGCTACGTGGTGCCAGTATCCTTGTTTCGGAATATGAATCACAGACACTTGTACATGAGGACATGTGTTCCAAGATTTAATGATTCGAAGACCTGATGTTTTCCGAACAAGTTTAAGAAGACCTGCCATGGGTCTACCGTTTGGACTACCTATTGCCGGAATGAATGCAATCTCAAATTCATCGGACAAGGGCCTTTCCAGAAGCCAGGTTTCCTCCAAGCACATTATGTCAATATCACTCGGCCAATTAATCTGGAATAGATGCATGAATACTCTCATATTCCATGTCCCGACCTTAATCGTGGACTGCTCCATTTCAGCCTCACATTATGCTATGATGTTCTTTAGAATGTTTGTGGACAGTGCTCCAGCCAGCCATTGCCAATCATCCAGTTTCCTCAAAGACCTGACTGCTGTCTCTGACCCTGGTTTCACATCCAAACGTTATTTTAATGTGTTGTTTATTGAGCCAGTCATTTGAAGTTTTGCCACAATCAAATTCTGGTCCTTCATTATTTTCTTTTAACTCTTTTTGATTGATTGACACAGAAGTTGTATTGTCCCTTAGACTCGCCAGTGGTTCCACTATAAGTCTTTGAGTTTGGTCATTATTCAGATCGTGGTTGTGCAGCTTCTCTTCAGACGATCCAGAGATTTCATTACTGATTTTGAAAATGTCAAAGCCTAGAGACATGAGCGCCGGAGCTGCTTCCAACAGGATGTTAAATTCGATTTTTGAGTTCAAATGTAATATTACTTTGCCATTTTGGATTTCTCCAACCAATTCCACAATTTTGAAGTCATTTGATTCAATAGTTCTAACACTGGGAACTTGGTGGAGCAAACAAAGTACATTGTAGTGACTTAAGATGAGATTGTCACTGCTCACGATTCGTTCCAAACCAATTTTGAAGGTTGCTTGTGGTTTTTTCTCTGACCTTCTTAACTCTCTTTTATGGCATACAGGGTCTCGACCTTGCACGTTGTGGCCCACCGATTTGTTGTTTAGCACCATGACCAGGCACTTGAGGGTGAACTAGAAATTTGTGACCGTTCGTGCAAGTCGATGTGACACTTGCTTCTGTAAGAGGCAGAGCCACAATTGTAGGTCCACTTCCACTTCCCCGGTACAAAGACCCAGCTCCTTGAGCTAGTTTTTCCCCATCTTTCATTCAAAGTAGTAAAGGTTGGGCTAGGTTTTGACATGGATTTTGAGACAGAAGGCACTGGTTGAATCAGTGTACAAATACTTCCCAAACAAACCGTTTTTGGTTTGTTATTCTGATTCATTGTTTTTCTCTTTAGAGGTGACTTATTATTCTGTGTCTCTATCACAGTTGGATGTGTTTTTGCCACTTGGTCACTCGTGTTTTAATTTGTCTGGAAGATCTGCTGACAAGTCTTTAGGTGTTGCATCAACGAGAAAGATTCCTCGTGTATTTCTATGGTATCATCATAAGTAGACCTGTTCATCAAGTCAATTGAGGGTTCCTCATACCCTACTGTCTCACAGGTAATTGAACTTTCTGACTAGTCTTCTCATTAGTTTTTGATGTTGTCTCGCACAGCATCACCGTTGGCGTTTACAGTGACGTTAACAGTTTTAATATTGCGTAAGAATTTCCTCGAGCTGTTACACATCTGGCGTTTTTTAGAACTCTGATTTAATTTTTGGTTTTTTTAGCTCTGTTTTTTTGCCGCCTGCTGCTTTAAGTTTATTGCATTTTTACTGAAAATGGCAAAGCTTTCAATTTTTTTTGATTCTTTGGCAAGACACACACTGTTGACTTTGTTGTGGTCGTTGCTGCAGCCGGCTGTGTTTCCTGAAGTATTTGACAGTTGGAGATTGTGTAGGGCCGGCGTTCTCTCTTCCCATAATACTTTGCAGTGCACTAGTTAATAAAGATTGCATAGTTAGATCTTGAGTTGTCTCAGGTAGTGCAATGTTGTATAGTAATTGTTGGACCATGTTGACTCGGGTCTATTGCCACCAACAGATCTACTGTTGTGGCTTCTTTCCCGTGGATTCTCTCTGTTTCTACTGCCACAGTATTTATCTTTTTTTTTCCAATGTAACATTTTATTGGCATTTATAAGCAACAGAGGGTTCAATATTCTTTGTGACATGCTTTTGAGTGAAACATAATAAACAAGAAAAAGAAAACATGCCTCAACTGAGGTAAAAAAGAACAAAAAGTCAAAACGAAAGGGGGGAAAGAATGAGGGGTGAGTTCCGGGGTGGTCTGGGGGAGGGGTCGCTTCAGTCTCAGATCGAAGTTACAGAGTATGGGTGTTGTGGTTGCGATAGGGTCGGCTGCTATGTGCGCTGGTCCAGGGGGCCACTAGGATGTTAGTCTATTTTAGTTAGCCAACGGAGCGCTGGAGGTTGTCTGGCCACTCACGGGAATATTTCCACAAAGTCCAGGAATGGGCCCCAGGTGCTGTGGAACTTGTTTTGGTTGCCCAGGCGGATGGCGGTAATTGTTTCCGTTGCAGCGATGTCCCAGCATTTGACCCACCACACGGGGATTGCTGGGCCTTCCTGAAGTTTCCACAGCTTGGCGATTGAAATCTTGGCTGGGGTCAGTAGATGTGTGCAGAGGTCCACCAGGTTGCGGTCATCGGGAACTGTCCTTCTCTCGTGTCTCCCAGTAGGACAATCCCGGAGTCCCACAGTATTGATAGGCCTGTGATCTGTCGAATTTGCTCCAGGACCTCCCTTCAGAACTTCTCTGCCTTCGGGCATTCCCAGAGGAGGTGGAACAACGTCCCTGTGTCAGTGCAGTCCCTCCAACAGTGTGGCGGGATAGCGGGGTTGCATTTGTGAAGGATTTCTTGTGTCCTGTACCACCTGTAACAGACCTTAATGGCTCCCTCTGTGTGCGGTAAGCATTTAGAGGTCTTGTGGGTTCTTCTCCAGATGCGCTCCCAGCTGGTCCTGTCTAGTTCACGGCCTAGGTCTCTCTCCCACTGTGTCATGTAGGGCTCCTTAGAGTCAGGGTGTGCCTGCACAGGGTGGAAATCTTCCCCCTGGATGGGGTTGTCGTTAGCGTGAGCTCCAGTGCTGACAGTTCTCTGTGCCCATGTATTCTCATTGAGTCATGTGACAACCAATGACGGTACCTGGAATTTTCTCTTGCAATCCTCGAAGGTGAGTAGAGAGTCTCCTTCGTAGAAGTCCGCTACGTGCTGCAGGCCGCCCGCCTTCCACTTAGAAAAAACTTTCTGCCCTTGGCCTGGGGTGAAGTCCGGGTTCTCCCAGATCTGAGAGAGTGGACCCACCGTGCCCCCACAGTTCCACTTCCTTGCCGCCTCTTTCCAGCTGCTTACCATGTTCCTGGTGGTCGAGAGGGGCCCGACGTTAGGGGGACTTTTGGGCCATGTGATGTGTGGGAGGGGTTCCAGTTGGTATTGGCTCCAGTCCTTCTCCAGCTTTAGCCAGCAGGGCTTGTTGATGCCAGTTTGCCACATGAATGCCGCCGAGAGCTGGGCAGCTAGGCAGTATCTTTCGACCTCAGGGACACTCAGACCTCCGTACCCGGGGCTCCTAAGAAAGACTTTCCGGTCTACCTGAGGCTTCTTGCCCCCCCCAAACAAATTTTAGCATATTTGCTTGCAGTTTCTGTTTGGCTTGTTTGGTTATTGCTACCGGGAGGGTCTGGCAGTGGTATAGCAGTGTAGGGACCAAGTTCATCTTAAGTGCTGCTATTCTTCCTAGCCAGGATATTTCCTGATCTTGCCAGCGGGCCATATCAGACTGTAGGTCCTTCAGCAGGGAGGGAGGTTTAGTTTGTAGGTGCGTTCTGCTAGCTTCGGTAGGCGGACGCCTAGATAATTTAAATGGGATCTGGCCCATGGGATTGGGAGGCAGGCCGCTATAGGGTCCAGCGTTGCTCTTGGAATGTTGATGCCCAGTGCTGTGGACTTCGTGAGGTTGATTGAGAACCCTGATGCTGACTTGAAGCTGCTTAGCTCCTCCCATAGCGCACTGAGGGATGTGCTTGGCTGCGTAAGTGTTAGCAGTACATCGTCGGCATTTAGGGCCGCTTTGTAGGTATCGTCCTTGAATTTGAGGCCCAGGATTGCCGGGTTCTGCCATATTCTGGAAGCAAACGGCTCCTATGACAGGGCGAAGACAAGAGGCGACAAGGGGCAGCCTTGGCATGTGCCTCTATATTGATTTTGATTCTTGGGTATCTGGAGCCGTTGATCCTCAAGGTTGTGGTGGGATGCTGATAGTTGGCCATCGTCCATTTAAAAAATGTCGGGCCAATTCCGTAGTGACAGTGTCTCCCTCATATAGTCCCAGTCCAGCATGTCGAACGCCTTGTGTGTGTCGAGCGAGGCCACCACTAGCTCTTCTCCAGTTCTATTGGCTGTCTCAATGATGTTTAAGGTGCGCCTGATGTTGTCCGAGGTGTTGCGCCCAGGAATGAAACCTGTTTGGTCCGGGTGAATGAGGTCTGGGAGGAGCCTGCGTGCCAGTAACTCCGAGAAGATTTTGGAGTCTACATTCAGTAGAGCAATTGGGCGGAATGACGCGCAGAGTTCTAGGTTTGCTCCTGGTTTTGGAATCAAAACTGTGACCGATTCCTCCATGGAGGGGGTGGTGGAGCCAGTTTCGAGGAAGGAGTTGAAACGTGAAGCTAGGTGGAGGGACAGGATGTGATTGTATTTCTTGTAAAATAACACGGTCAGCCCGTCTGGGCCAGGAGCAGTGTTTTTCATGGAGCGGATCACTTCAGACATCTCCTCTGAAGATATAGGGTCTTCATCTGTGGGTAGCGAGGTGGCCTTGGGATCGTGCTCAGGTAGGCGGCGTGTGCTGACTCTTCTGTAGAGTTCCCTGACATTACCTTCCTATGGTGCTCGTTCATGATGGTCATCTTTTCGGCCTCAGAGCAGTGTGGGGTCCCGCCTTGGTCCCGTAGGACTGCAATGTTGTTCCTGGTGTGTATTTTCGTGAGCGTATGTACGAGTAGGCGTTTGGCTTTGTTGCTGTTCAGGTAATAGTACTGCTTCGTGTATGTCAACGCTCGGGCTGTGCGGTCTGCTAGGTGCATTTCCAGGGCTACTTTGGCTTTGTGTAGCTCGTTCCATGACCTTGTTGATTGGCGTCGTTTGTGGTTTGCCTCTTTCTGTGCTACCTCCATTTCCAGTTCTTCTGATTTTAGCTGGTGCGGGCGCCTGTGTGCTGATGAACAGTTCATGGCGACCCCTCGGATCACTGGCTTCATGGCATACCACACCATAGCCTCTGTAGGCCCTTTCCCCACGTTCTCCGTGAAGTAGTTAGTGAGGGCTTCCGACAACTCCAGGCTGTCTGCAATGTCCGTGAGGAGATAGTCCTGCAGCTTCCAGGCTCTGTGTCGCGGTGTTGGTAGGCCTTTCGTCTGGAGCTGCGCTATGACTGGGGCGTGGGCGGGATCACTCTCAGGCCGATGTGGATGCTCACGATGCTTGGGAACAGCGAGCTTGAGATGATTAGGTCTATCCTGGAGAGACCCCTGTGGACATGTGAAAAAGTGTAGTCGCGAGTCTTGTCGTTCGCCAGCCTCCAGGCGTCGATTGTCTGTCTCTTTGGAATTCGGCAAACCCCAGTGCCTTCGTGAAGTCTGTTCCAGTGGGCGGCAAGGTCTTGTCGATGGTTGGGTCCGGGGTGAGGTTGAAGTCCCCACTGATCAGTTGTTTGCCTTCGGCAAAGGACGATATGACTGGGAGGATATACGTAGGAAGCGCTCCTGGGCTTCGTTTGGGCAGTAGATTGCTATGATGGTTATTGGGAGCTCGACCAGTAGGCCTTTAATCATTAGGAACCTGTCCTCGGGGTCCCGTTTGACCGTGACCTTTGTCAGTGCCGCTGATTGACTGAGCAGGACTGCCACCCCACCCCTCTTCTGGTCAGAGGATGCAAAGTATCTTTTAGGGAACCTTTGGTATTTGACTCTGTTCGTCCGCGGCTAGGAGATTGGTTTCTTGTAGAAAGACTACATCCGCCTCTAGCTGGATCAGGCGGTGTTCCACAGACTTCCGTTTCCTGGGGGAGTTGAGGCCCTGGACATTCCAGGTGATCATGGTCAGGTTCTTAATGGATGACCCCATTTCGGTGTGGGCGGTTTGCAGCTAGTGAGCACCATGGTGCTCCGCTTATTGCCGGCCTGTGCGGGAGGTTTGTCCCCCCCTCGGTAGCCCTCCCTCTATTCCCCCCATTCAAACAAAACTTGATCAACTGGGCCAGCTTTTGACCAACGGGGGCTCCGGCTGGGCCATCGCAAACCTTTGAAGATGAGAACCTTAGGCCTCTATTTCATGGCAGTGAGAGCTGTATGTGAGGTTGAGGTGTTGTTTTACTTAAAGAATTTGGTGCGTGTCCAGTGTTAGTGGCTGGCGTCTGGTTTTTGGCGGTGCTTGTCGGTTCCAGGGGTGCTTGGGTGTCGTTGTCGCCCCACCTTAGCCGCCGCTGCTATGGCGCTAGCCTTTGAGTGGGGGTCCACTGATTCTTCGACGGCGCCTCTCCGACCGGGACCGGTTAGAGTTCTGCCGGTCTTCTTTGTCTGAGGGCGCTTCCTCGTTGTTGGTTTCTCCCCCTGCTGCCGGGTTCAGTAGTTTTTCAGCCTCATGTAGTTTGCGAATGAGGCGGATGGTCCCATTCCAGGGGAAAATCAAAGCCGTGGGGAAGCCCCAATGGTATGATACGCCCTTTTCCCTCAGACATTCCGTCACTGGTTACAGTGCTTTCCTTTTCAGGAGTGTGGAGGCGACGAGATCTTGGTAAAGGTAGATAGAGGCGTCCATGAACTGTATTCGCGGGGAGCTCCTAGCCTCCCGCATGATCTCCTCCTTGCCCTTGAAGTAGTGTACTCTTGCCAGGACGTTCGGCGGCGCCGAGGCGTTGGATTTAACTCTAGTTCTGTGGACCCTGTTGAGCACCGGGGGGGGAGAGGTGAGTCCGGCAGGGTGATTATGAAGCGGAAAAGATCGCTCACATAATGCTCGAGGTCTGCCTCTGGAATGGATGTGGGGATCCCTCTCAGGCGAATGTTGTTGCAGCAGGAGCGGTTCTCTGAGTCCTCCTGCTTGAGTGTGAGTGCTTCACAGCGGGCTTCAAGTTCGCTCAGCCTGTCTGCCCCCTTCTCAATTTCGTAGCTGTGCTCGCACAGGGTGGTTTCCGCCTCCATTGTTCTTGTCTCTAGTTCCCCCACTCTCGTTTTGAGTGCTGTGATGGTGCTCTTTACCGCCTCAGTGCCCTTCTGAAATTCTTTGCTCAATGCTGCTAGGAGGTCCTGCAGGTCCGACTTTGTGACCGCCTGAGTCGGGCCCTCCCGGGGTGGTTCTGCGTGCATGCTCCCAGCGTTGGTTTCCCCTGGTTCTAGGCGGTCCCCCCTCCTGGATCTGTCTGTTGAAGGGCTGGATAGGAGAGTAGCTATGTCTGCATGCTTCGCTGGTTTTTTCGACATGATGGGTGTAGGTATGAGTCTCGGGCTGAGGTGTGATGTGATGAGGTTGCAGCGTAGAGATTTGGGGCTGGTCCTGCAGTCTCGGGCTTAGGGAAGCTGTGACTGCTTTGGCTGTGCGGACTCTGGGTCACCCCAGCGTGAAGGGGGAAGCGGGGTACGTGGGACCGCCGTAGTGGCTTCCCCATCCAGGATTTTATTGTCCTGTGGGCCCAGCTCCTGGTTTGACTATGGGGTGCGACCTGGTGAGGTTAGCCGCTTTGAGGCTTGGGTGTGGCAGGTATTGTCCGCCGTTTCTGAGGGTGCCTCTGGGGGTGCGCGAGTGCCTTGTGCCTGGCCGGCTTTTGCCTGGCTTTTGGTCCGGTGATGGGTGTTGGTGCCGAGGGGTCGAGCCCTCAGATGGTGGTGTGATTCAGCACCTGGTCCTGTGGGGGCCCTCTGGGAGAGTTGTTGACAGGGAGGTTCCGCGGCCCGGCTTCCGGGACTGGCTGTGAGGGGTAGCCAGGGGTTCTCTGGTGGTTGGGGTTGTTGGATGCTCTCGGTTTTAGGGTGCTGGTGGTGGTCCCACCCTCCGGGGGTGTGAGGGTGCTTTGCTGCGGTGAAATTGTTCTGGTTGGTGGCTTTGTTCTGGCGGTAACTCCTCACCCCCAGTGGTCTGTCGTGTGGCGGCCCAAGCCCCTGCTGAGATAGGGGGCCGTGCTGAGGGATGGTTCTAGAGCTTGCTTGAGCTCTGGTTCAGCGGTAGGTGTCGGGATGAGGGCTAGGGGGCTGTCACAGTGGGCTGCCTCGTGGCTCGAGTGCGGTTATTTTGTGGCGGTTGGGCTTCTGAGGCCTCTGTTGTGCTCAGTGGATTCAGAGTTGTTGCTCCCATTGGGGAGGGAGTTTTGTTGGTGGAATCCGGCTCGGGACCAGCATAGATGGGAGGAAGGGGTCCAGGGCTGCTCTCACACCCACTATGTTGTGCCTCCCTGCAGAGTTCACAGCGTTGTTGCTGGTCCATCGGGCCGCGTTGTGGCTGACTGTTGCTGGCCGCTGTAGGTCTGTGCTGGCCTGCGAGCTGTGCTGTGTCCGGGGTTTCGAGGTGCTACCGCCTGCCAGGAGCGGGGGCTTGTCGGGTCTGACTCCTTGGCGGCTTTGTTGAGGTGGCGGGCTGTGCTGCAGAGAGGCTCTGGGGCTTGCTATGCACTGGGTGTCAAAAGGAGTCCCGCGTTATGGTCGTGCCTGGAGAGGGAGACGCTGGTTTAGGCTTCCATCGCGTCTGCACCCCTTCTGAAGGGCTCAGGTTCGTGGTCTCCCGCCCATCACTATCCTGGGGGATCGCGTATCATTAGGGCCGGTAATGCTCCGACGTACCTGATTAAAGCTGATTCTCGTATATTTGTTGGGTGATTTGTCCCAACCGTCCGTGACCAGAAGCACTGCTCGCTCACAGCGTTCTAGCTGGCGGGGGCGACTCTCCCCACACTCCCAGTGTATTATCAGGTAGTTGCGGCTCGTCTTCCCGCTGGATGTTGGGCAGAACGCAGGTTTCTCGCGCCTCTTGCCACAGCTTAAAGTATTCTTATTATTGCGCCCTGATACCTTCAGGTCCGGCGTGCGCTGTGGTGTATTAAGGTAAGGCAATGAAAGTTACGGCCCTCTGTGGGGTCACGAGGCAGTTTGTTGCGATGAGGTCACTGACCCCTGCGCCTGTGGACTTACAGCAGCGTGCTTCCCTGGGTTGCCATCTGATGCTGCCAGTATCCCTGCTCTGTGAGGCCCAGAGAGTTCACTGAGGACACTGTACTCCTTATAGTTATAGTCTGTGGGTGGAAGCGAAGCGTGGAGGGCTGCTGCGTATGATGGGGGCCTCTGATTAATTGTCCACCACTGAGGGATGGGCCTCCTCATCCTGCTGTCTGGTGCCGATCCGGGGAGGGGGGGGGGCTGCAGTGCGTGAGGGTGGAGGTGGTGGGCCCCTCGTTATGGCTGTAAGTACAGCTGAGCAGCTCTCACTGCTTTGGGAGCTCTGCGTTGTGTGGTTGTGGCTTCTTCTATGGAGCCGGCTCACACGCAGGCAGGCAAAGCGCAGGCCCCGCGCTGCGTTCCAGGGCAGCCGCCGCAGGGGAACTTAGCCTGGGGCTCCATGCTCGATCGCCCCAGAGGAGGGGGGTGTGGCCGTGCACTGCTGTAGGCCGGGGCCAAAGAGGGGGGGGCACCACTGCGGGGTTGCTCTGTGTGTCCCAGTATACTGCTTGCTCTCCCCCAGGGGCGAGGCAGCGTCTTGCCCGCTCCTCAAGGCGTGTGACTTCCCCGCTCCAGCTGGCTTCTTACCCAGTGTGCTGCCAACTTAGGGCGGGTGCTCCCTCTCAGGCCCGATAGTTCACCAGGCTTTGGGCAGTGGGCGTGTGTCCAAGCCATCGTTCAGCGGGCTCCTGCCCAGGTCTGCGCCACAGTGCTCTTTCTGGGGCCTGGGCTAAGTATGCTGTTCTGTTGGTAGGGTCTTTGTGGTGCAGTTTCTGGTGATTTGATTTTGGACGGCCGGGATTGAGGATTCTATGTCCCCGCGTCTCCTTCCTTGCGGCTTTGACCTCCCAGGCAGGCCCCCGCCGGTGTCTCCAGCCCCTGTCGCTCTGGGAAGCGGGGCCTTTTGGTTGCACTGGGGTCGTATTGGGTAGAGAGAGCCGCCGCTCAGGCACTGTGCATGGATGCCGCTGGGCGCCCCCCCATCCGTCCCCCACCTCCGCCGTGGAGCACACTTACTTGGTTGATCTGCTTTGGTGCACGCCGGACGGAGGCCGGGGGGTAGTGGCACTGTTCAGCCCTCCTTGGGATGCCGAGGGTTCCACGGCCGACGTCTTGGTCTCCCCGGGATGGTCCGGCGCAGGCCGTCGGCCGCTCCCATCCTGCAGCTCCACCCTGTCCGGGTACCTGGTCTTGTATGGTGATTTTGTTGGCGTGACTATCTTCTTCGGGTGGCCGCCACTCGGGTCTCTTTTCTTCCCCCCCAGTCCGGGTTTGCGCCTTTTTTGTTCAGGTCTGGGCCCTGGGTCTCGCGGGTGGGCGACTGCGGCTCATATCTCCGCCATTCTTGTTGCGTTCGGCTTCAAAGTTTCTGTGCCTGTGGGTCTTCACGCATTGTATTCATTCCCTTCTAAATTATTGCGTTTGGGAGCGTTGAGCTCGGCCATGCCTGATTTGCAGAAGGTCTTTCCCTTTCTGTAAAGGCATGACCAGCTGAAAACCCATAGCCTGGAGTGTTGCATAGAGCAATGCCAGTGGTAATTATAAACCCTCCATCTTGTATCTTCAGTTTTATATTGGCTTCTTACCACCACCTTAAAAGTAATGTAACATGGTCTGATGTTAATACTATCACATTTCTTAATGTATTGTAAAATGGTCTTGTATAGCAGACCTCTGCCGTTTTGACAGCCTTGTTGTATGTGACCCTGCAAGAAAAGAGGATTCGTTTGCTAGTTGATGGTGAGTACGGGAGAAAGTCGGTTGTAAATCCTGAGGCATTAATGATTACAGGCCAGAATTCCGAAATCCTTACTGTTGATATGAAGCTATGTGATTATTGGCCGTGATACTTGGATGTGATTAATTCTCAGTAGAGAGTCCGAGGTCAATTAATCTGTAAGTCTGTATTGAGAGACTGGGCTAGCCGCTGGCGAGGAGGTTGAATGAGTGACATAGCTAGGTGATTGAGTAGTGATGTGTGGTATGTTTGTAGGCAGCTTGGAGCCAAGTGTGAGGATTGATCGAGAAGGTGTAAGGTGGTCAGAAATGCAAGTGCAAGCAGTTAAGTGGTGGATGAAGGAGGAACTGGTTTAGTGAAAAATGTGCCTGTTGGTTGCCGATTGTCCAAATTTCTTCTGTGTCACTTGAATTGTTATCGCCGGGTGATGAGTGGTTATCATTTTGGTTCAGTTTAAAGTTTGGAGAGATTGACCAGAAGTAGTACAATCTTGCATATTCCTTGGGTGAGACATTGTGTTCTGGTGGGAAGTATGTTCTAGAAAGTTAACAGTGCTGTTTGTCTGGATGGAGTCCCTGGATAAGGGAAGTCTGCTTGTTGGATTAAGTCAGTGTTGCTTGCGATCAGTAGTGCCTTTAAAGGTGCTGTCCTAGTCAGAGTTATAAGTGTACCAAAAAAAGAAGTGGAACTGTGACTCCGGCGGAGGACACAGAAGGAAGGAAAGGAGCAACGTGCAACGCATTTTCGAAGGTTTGCAGTCATGCTTGATGGCAGCCAATTAAGTTGAAACAGCTTTCAGTTCAGCTGTAACTGCTATCTGCTGGTAAAGTAGAGGTGAGTTTTAACTTCACCAAGAAGGGTTGTTCAATGGTGAAAATGGTTGAAAAAAGTAGCAGAGCTATTAAACGTAAAAAATAAAATTAGTGGAACACCGCTCCCAAACATTCTTGCTCATTTTGACCACTGGTGCTAGTGGCATTTGAATAGCTAGGATTTCCGTAATTGTCAGTGTGGGGTGGTTTTCCACCGTGTAGATGTCTGGGTGGATGGCTCCAGAGCTTTGTTTCGAGGACTATCTAACTAAATATTTTCTTGTATAGCACAACTCTCACCCAAAGGTCTCAGGTCACTCACATGGACAAAAAAACTACAAAAAACAGGACATTAAAGCAGTTAGGGGATTGAGAGGTGAGGTAATTCTTAGTCAAATGACAAACAGTGTCATAGGGAGAGGCAGGTTTTTTTTATTTTTAATTTATTTTGGAAGCAGGACAGATGAAGACGATCCTCTGGCATTTCGGAATGAAGCTTGGCACAGTCACTAAAGCCGTGTTACTAAACAGTAGTGTTCTGGTTGGTTTGTAATGGACGAGAAACCTGGCGGTTGCTTCCAGCCCCTGTCATGAAAGGTGCAATAAGTGATGCAATAGGATTTTGAATACAATCCTCCATTTGGTCGACAGCCAGTGAAGGGTTTGTAGTGCTCAGGTGATTTATTTGAACTTGGGAGGAGTCTGTCATCTGTATTTTGTAGTCTTTGAAGTCTCTTTAATAAGTCATTCGTGAACCCCACATTTAGGCTGTTGGTATAGTCAATTCCTGAGTACCAGAGTTATTAGTGTCATGATTCTGTGCATAAAAGTCTGATAGAATTAGTGATGTACTGGGTCGTTCTCGAGTTTTCAAAAAACAACTTTGGGTGCAGACTTTACCCTGCACTTTGAGTGAAAGGGCATGGCCGGTGAGAAGTTCAAGGTTTTTGTGCCATTAGTAGTGGGCAGGTCCCCGTTTGTACTCGACCTTTTTTAGTTTGTAGTCATTCATGCATCGACATGGTATGACTAGTGAAAATATCTAGTTTGTCTGTAGCAGAGAGTTTGAGTTTGTAGAATAATTTGCCATTGTCTTCATAGTTGAAAAATGTGAGACTCGAGTTAGAGTTACAAGGGGGTATGTATATATTGGAGAATGGTGGTGCGAGGGCTGGATCCTTGAGGGGCACCACAGATCAGGTTGTGTGGTCATTACCTGAAAGTGTCGATGTGAATGTTTGTCTGGTGTGTGATAAATGAAGGGTTCCAGCGTTGTGAATTGTTCCATCTTTATATCAGAATTTCGTCACTGATGGTTTTGAAAGCTGCGGACCTGTTGAGTAGTAGGAGTGATCTTGGCGAGTTAGCATCAACATTGTTTTTTAGCAGGTCGCATATGAAAGAGAGCATAACCTCTCTTAACCCTCATTGGTCTCAATCCATTTTGTGACTCTTGAAAGAGATTGTCGCTTTCCAAGTGTTTCGTAGCTGGTGGCATGTAGCCATCTCAAATGCATGCAGGGAAGAAAGGATGTGTTGGAAATAGCTTAGTACTTTGTTGGGTCCATTGTTTTGAACAGATGTTTCACAATGGTGCTTTCAAAGGTAGCGGCAGTGCCTTATTTGGTTGATTCATTATGGATGGATATGAATTTATGGGAGTGCGAGTCAGAGTTTGCTGTTTAGAGGTTGGGTGGGCATGCATTTTCTTGTGAACCTGCTGCATTACATTTTCATGTATCAGGAAGCGGCAAAAGGCTCTCTGTGCTGGAACTGGTTATCTTCCTGGCTTCGTTTGGATCGCAGGGGTTGGTGATGATGGCAATTTCTTGTCCAGGTGGTCCTGCCTTAGATCCATTTTGTTGAAGTATACTGCAATGGAGTCACCGAGCTCTGGGCATAGTGGTTGTGCTTTGTTAAACTGTTAAGGGGATTTGAACTTGTCTATGTACGTGGTAATCCTTTTTGCTTTTCTTTTAGTTTTTGCTGTGTAGATTTGGAGTTGTTTATGCTTAATCATTTGAATAGGTTATAAGTATTGCCTGGATTTAAAAAAAATGAAGTTCTTGAAAATGTTACATACATATTAAAATGTCCATATGGTCCAAACAAGAGAACATTTTTGATTATTTGTTATATTACATTTTGTGATCTGTATATTTAGTGCCTGCATTGAATACTTGCTCAGGTGAATTTCTTAAGAAATGAGCAATAAGCCTAAATTGCTTCTTCTGCCATTATGTATTTGTAACTGTAGTGTAGGACGCATTACTTGTTGCCTGTTTATATTATTAATTGATATGAATTACCTTTTAACTATTTGTAAATAGCGGTCGGAAGCGGCTTTCATGGGGTGCGGCTTGACGATTGGGACACATGAGTGTCCCTTCCTCCAACTGCCCGACGCCAGGAAATGAAACTTCCGCAAGCAGTGTTGTCGTGTTATGCTGTGCGGAAGGGAACGGTGAAGAGCCCATTTCTGCCTGGGAACTGCTTAGCCGACCGTGCCTGCCTGGTGTTGGCACAAAGCGGTTTTATCTTGGATGTCACCATAAGGTAGGAGAGGGGTTAGAGAAGATAGAACGCCAAGGTGAGCATTTGGTGGGAATGCAGGGAGGCAGCTGAACACGTGATTTTGCACATGGTCTCCTTGCTCTTCGGTGACCCCTCATTTGTATTACCCTGACCGTGGGGTGTTGGTGCCTCACGGCCTGTGCAGCATTCTGTTATTTCTGGCCATAGTGATGAATTTAGAAGATAGCTTTCCTGCCAGGTACAGGTTCATACCAGGTACATGCCCTTTGACTGGTATTGTGAGTCGCAGAGAAGGTAAGGACTATTTTCAGTGTGCGCTCTGTGTAGTGCTCAATTCCTTTTAAGTCATCAAGCCTTCAAGTTTGTTAGTGCACTATGGGCAAAAGGAAAGCAGATGGGAGCACTCCCTCGGGCGGGAGCCAAAATAAGTTTTCCATGATGTTTAAACCTATCATAGAGGTAAATACGCTGATTATGGAATTTAAAAACCTACTGATTGATATTGATGGTCTGGGCAATGTGAATTCTAAGGATGCTACGAAGGACTCTATACAGGCAGCCAAAAAGACCCAGCAACAGTTTGAAGCTCTAACTCTAATTGTGCCCTCCAGTCAACTGACTTTGATCTCATCTCCTTTTGTGACTTGGATCCTGTGCAAGGTAAAGTGAAAAGGGGCTCATGCAATTGCGCCAAAAAAGAGGACTGCTTGGTGCCATTTGAGATGGCTTAGCTTCCTGGTCAAAAGGCAGGTAGAAATGTCACCATCCCAGGGAACCTCAAAAGCTTGGCAGTGGGGGTGTTTGGCTCCAGTATTATTGAAACCCGCCCGACAGTCTCTGCCAAGTCTGATTGTGGCAGTGTCTGCTGGTTATAGGGGTGATGAGGATCCTGCTTTCTCTCCAGCAGGTATTCGTGAACTACGGGTTGGTGGAACCACAGAGTTACCCCTTGGGGGCGCCTCGGTTAGTGTTAACCAACCTACCACTATCGTCCTCTCAAATTGCTTTGAATGCTTGGCAGAGGGTTTGCCAGTTACCAACCTAGTAAAGGCCCCTTCGGCTACATCTACATGGATGGCTGTTACCCACAAGAAGAAGACGAAGGCCGCTGGGAAATTATCTCCAAATCTGAAATGCCTGTGTTCACTTTCATTGCCAAAGGGTAAGACGTCTCAAGGCATGAGTACACAGATTTGTGCCGTTGAGACAGCAGGAGTTGTGGAAAAACCGCATTGTTCCCGAAAGTCAGAAATGTTTACTGATCTGAAGGACCTGATCCTTCAGAAAACAGAAATCTGGCTGAATGAGTTGTCTGGAGTATTCAAGAAGATTAAGGAAGAGGTGCTATTCTTGAATCCCATTGATATGGAATCCAGAGCCTTGCTTACCTCAAGGGCTCATGAGCAATCTCTTGATGGAGGCATTTTGCAACTCAAGGTTACTCGGCACCCTTCCCCTAATCGGTCAACATCGAAGTTTGGAGGGAATTCTATTAACACCAGAGGGGTCCAATTGTCGGCTTCATCACTCCCCTTAAGCCTACCGGTTGACCATGGCCCTTCTATGGGCCATTCTGCTGTGAGACTGCCTGGCCCTAATCTCCTAGCTCTAGGGAGGGCAAAGGGGTTTAAAGCTACTAAATAACCCATGCAATAGAGTGGACAGTGAGCAGAGCTGTTCTGTTTTCATGGTGTATGTTCCCTGGCATGAAAGTGGAGTTTACGAGTCCTCTGAATCTCTGAAAGATAAATGCTATCACCCTATACTCAGGTGCAAATAAGTCGGTCATTGACAAACTCCAGAGATTACAAAATAATGCCCTAAGAGCAGCTTTGAATATCCCACGTAGAGAGCGTATCTCCAAACACCGGACTGAGGCCCACTGGCTAAAGATAAAGGACAGAATCCTCCTTAAAACTATTTCTCTCACATCCAAATGCCTCAACAATCAAGGACCCCCCCTACCTAGCTGAAAGAATCAACTGAAGACCCTCAAACTGACTGACGAGATCTGCCAACACCTTCTTACTTGAAGTCCCGAGATTCAAACTTACCACAGCGGGTGGATCTAGCTTCCCTGTTAGAGCTGCACAATTATGGAACATACTCCCACCTGACCTCAGACGCCCATTACCCTACACTAGATTTAGATGTAACGCTCTCAAATGGCTGCATAACAATGATATGTAACGATATTCACCCTTATCTAGCTGATCATGCTATACATATGTTAAGACGGTATTCCTCTATGCTTACCCATCTTGATCCTATATGTACTGTATCACTTGTATCATTTGTTGTAAGTTACCTCTGTTTTGTAATAGCCAGTGTCAGGCACTGTAACTAAGTTTCGAGTCTACTTGTATTGTTGCGCCCAGCTGCCCAAGGGCTTGGAGCGCATTATCACATAAACAAACAAACAAACTGGATTTGGCATACAAAAGGTTGCCTTTCAGTTATAAGGGATGCCATTGTAAGATGCATGTGGTGTTCAATCCAGGCTCTGACTATATTCAGATTGTATTTTCAACAGAGGCCATTGCAAAAGGTTTCCCGATTATAGATGTTATCCAAGTGGTAGAGTCAAAATCACAATTCGATCTTTTGCAATCTGTATATCTGGCTTCTGCCAGGTCTGGTGTTCCTGGGGCCCATTGTGCAACCACATGGGGCTGACTGCCCCGTGCCTGAGGAGTAAGAGCCCCATCAATGGGCAAGATGGGAACAATAATGATCTGGAAGCAGTGGATTGACTGGCACAGGGGAAGAACACTCATGTTGATGATGTCCAACGGCATAAGCTTCTTTCATGGAACATTGCGGGAATCAGTACATTGCTCGTTGCTGAGGACTGCTCTTTTATTTGCATGTTTCATGTTATTGTGCTACAAGAGTCATGTTCAGTTGATCCTGTCCTATTTCAAGGATTTCAGTCCTTTCACATACCAGCAATTAAGGGTCCTAAAGGGCGGCCCTCTGGAGGACTATTCATTTGGTGTGATCTTACTCTAGACTGGAAGGGTGAGGTAGTGCAAACATCCAAATGTTGTTTATCTGGATCAGTAAGGAGGAAATGTTTTGTTTGTGTAATATTTATAGTAGGCCCTGGACTTTGCATGGTTTGGCAACTTTGGAGCATTTTCAAGTCCTAATTAATACTAGGTTTGCTCAGTTACCTGTGAAGGAAAAATAAATGATTGTGGCTGGGGATTTCACTCTTCAGCTGGAACCCCTAAATGAGCTGGCAGGGGGTATGGTATGACCAAGACTTAGCATGGGACATTCCATCCCTGAATACTTCAATTCCCCCCTGCCCCATGTCAGAAGGCACCGTTTATCTGTAAAATCTGTCTGTATAATGTTTAATTTAAATTTGAGGGGCTGCAATGGGAGTTTTCCTAATGATCAGCCTGCACGAAATACATGTAATGGACACAATGGGAGTTCCCATATTGATTATATCTTTACTTCGGAAAAAGATTGGATCAGAATTACAGACTTTGAGATGCATCAGAGAGTGGAGAGCGATCATTCTCTGCTGTTTTTTCCATCGTGAGGTCTAACATATACTGACCTAACGATTGTGTTACTCTTAGCAGTCAATCGAGGCCATGCCCGTAAAACCCTGAAATTGTCACTTATAATCAACCATGAAGTAAAATCATGTATTTATTATTCAATCATTTCAAACTTAGAAAACATATCTGAAGCAGATATAACTGATACAAAATTGCTGGCTGAGATGATGGCTAAAATCCTCCCATTTGTGACTGAACAGTCCATGTCAAAGTAATAAAGAAGGGAAGAATAGGTCCGGCTGATTGGTACGATGGCGCGTGCCATTCAGCAAAAAAGGAAATATAAAATTGTGAACTCTAGTATATGGGTGGGCAGGATTAAGTTATTTACACACCCTTATCGATTTAAAAGAGCCTGATATCCTCTAAAAAGAAAGAGTTCACTACAGAGAAGTGGGGGGTACTATATAATGCACTCAAATCAGAGGATAATTCCCTTTTGTGGAAAATGGTCTCTGGTAGGGAACTTAAAACGGAACAATCCCTTCTATGTTGCATCAGTTGTGAATCCTGGAGGCTTAATTTCTCAAGCTTGTATTGTGATACCTCTGCTCTTACATGTTCTTGTGTTTTACCTGTTGCGTCTGGCCTTGACCCTCTGCATATCACTGTGAAAGAGGTGGAAGTTTCTTTGGGTGCTTCGAAAAGTTGCAAGGCTGCTGGTCCAGATCTAATGACAATTGATTTGTTTAAAAATGAGGTTTCTGTAATGGGCTCAACTTCTGTCCAAAGTCTTTAATGCTATCCTCGCCCTAGGGACCACCCCTGACCACTGGAGAAAAGTACTGATTGTCCCAATTTATAAAAAAAAAGAGGTAGGGACAATCCTTCAAATTACTGACTAATTTGCCTTCTAGACATGTCGGTAAATTAAGGATATAAAAAGCGATCTTCAGGCTCTGAGCTCCTGGGTTCAGGAAGAATAGAGGTACGTTGGATCAGTGTTTAATGCTCTTTTTGTTAATCCAAAAAGTACACCGTTTTATGGAAATTTTATTTGTATGTGGTATTTTTGCACTTCTGTTTCAAGGGTGACACTGTGGCAGATTTTATCAACCTGTTGGGCCCCGATCAATTTGATTTCTAGATTAATCCAGCTATATTCATAAACAAACGCATTTGGTGAGCTGACCACTCAGTTTGAAGTGTCTATGGGTGTAAGACGGGGCTGTGTCTTGGGCCCCCACCTTATTAATATATATATTCAGGCAATTATCAACATTTTATTGGTGCCAAGACTGTCCTAAATTGGCCTCTGGTAAATATCCGGGCCTATTTTATGCAGCCAACGTAGTTTTGATATCGACTACTCCACACGGTCTTGAGAAGTCTTTATCCATTTTCCTGGACAAATGTAATGAGTTGCGACTTAAAACCGAGTCAATGGTGTTTTCTCATTTTACAAAGCACAAATCAGTCCGGTTAAAAGCAGATGTGTTTTAATTGAACAGGTGGATCATTTTGATTACATTGGCGTAAGGTTTCAGGAATACCCAGGTTGGGTGGCACAGATTGACAAGGCAGTGATTAACCCGGAAAAGTTAAGTGGGGCTATGAAGTCTCATTTTCTTGACCATGGGAGTGGTGCTGTGTCCCCAGCCGTAAACCTATACAGTAAGCAGGTTTTACCAGCTGTTCTGAATGGGTTGGAGCTTTGGGGGCACGCAAAGATTGGACTGTTGAATACTAAAGAAAATACATTTTTAAAGCATCTACTGTTGCTTCCCTTGAGTGCTCCTTCAGCATCCACACATGTGGAGTGACACCATCCCTATAGATGCTGAGGCCATGTTCAGTCCTGCTCTATTCTGAGTAAGAATTTGGCACCAACCAGGCCTGGAAAAGTGCAGGGACTCATTGCCACATCTCATGCTTTTGGATGGAGGGAAATGTCTCAAATGTTAAAGAACATGTTATACATTTTGGGTGCAAGCAAACATTGGAGAAATCGCAGGAGCAGTAGCCGCATAGCCTTGAGCAAACTAAAAATGACAGCAAGGCTGAGTGCCCGGGATTAACTTTTGTCAGATGCCGCGAAGTGTAGATTAGGCCGTGCCTATCTCTCTTTTAACAGCGAGTCTGGTTTTAAGCAATATCTAGATGCGATTTCAGCTCAGTTTGAAAGATCTATGTATATTCGTCTGAGACTGGGTATTTTTCTAGTTGCTTACTTTACATCCTCCAGGAGCGCTGCGTCTGATGTGTCCATTGTGTGGGACTGCCAGAGAAACAGTGTTGCACTTTTTCCTAATCTGTGCAAAGACTTGAGGCGCACATACCTAAAACCGATTTGAAGGGATGTCGGCTTTCGCATTTTAACTTTGGGTGTGTTTTTTATAACACAATGTCTGATCCCCCGTTTCACATTTGCAACTGCTTGCTATAGTTGTAGGGCATTGCTGCTAAGAAAGAAGGCACTTAATTAGCTATTTTTTAACCTGATCTTTAGGGTTTTATTTTTCAATGCTCCGAGCATAGCGCTCCTTGTATTCTTAATTTCTTTTTATCTTTATCTAATTGGTATTACTGAGAGTTAAGTATATTATTGCTGTGCACTGTTTTTTTTATCCCTTGTTTAAATTCTATTGATATGTGTTTCTGCTAACTTGAAGGTGCATACCGAATAAAAGTATATTGTCTGACTGTAAATAGCAGTGAGGTCTGGATTTGAATGATTTTAATGCTTGCTTGCATTTGTTGTACTTGTTATATGGACTTTAAACTGAAAATAAAAAATGTGTGATTGAATTTAGTTGCTTTGTTGTTCTTTTTCCAGGTAGTGGTTGAAATCTCCTAATATAGTATGTTATGTGTGGTCTACCGAAAGGTTAGCCTTTAGCTACATTGTCTGCTAGATTATCTGCAAAAGGAGGGTTGTATGATGGTCTGTAAATGGGATGGGTAATTGTGGGTGTGGACAAAGTGGAGCAGAGTCAATGGTAAATTGTAGGCCAGGTTGTCTGATCTCCTTTGAGGAAAAATGACTAGAATCACTTAAGACACAATAGCCTGGTATGTTGTAGCTAGAGGTTTGCATTTAGTGGCAACATGGCTCCAAAAGGATAAACATTTTGTCAAGAAAAGTTTCATTTTTTATATTTTGTTAGGGCACCTGATCAAGGTAAAGTGACCAATGTGGCTAACTTAGATTTCTGAAAAGCCGGGGTGGGGCGTGGCTAGGCAGCCATGGAATAGGCTGTGATTCCTGAGAGCTCCGTGATCTGCTACACTGATCCGTGGAAGTGCGTGCAGTTAAACAGCTGATTTCAGCCCCAAATGTACACTAACCGTGTATGAATATGCTGGGAAGAGAATAAGCGTGCTGGCGGAATGCTCGAGGCAGAGTAGCAATAGTTAAGCTACTTTGTATCCCAGACCGGGGCCGTGAAATAGACAACAAGATGGCGGCTATCTGACACACAGGAATCTTCAGAGGTCTCCAAAACCTGAGAGGGCCGTGCAGCCGCGGAAGAAGCAGCTGGCGTGTCGGTGGCTGGCAACTGTAACAAAGGGCTATGTGGACTGCACGGGCAGCACGAAGCCGGGACTCAATTTACAGCGTGGAGCGGGCAGCTCTGGTGATATGGGACGGCTGGGAGCCACCAGGCAGCGCAACAAAGGACCGCCGCCGAAGTAACTACTACACGCAGCGCGGGCTGCAAGTTTACTTATAACACCTAGCGGGCAGCTCCGATAATTCGGGACAGCTGGGAGCCCTGGGGAACGCAACAAAGGACCACCGCTGGATGTAATTGTTATATGCAGCGCAGGCTGCAAATTCATCTATAACGTGAAGCGGACAGCTCCGGTGGCATGGGATGGCTGGGAGCTCCAAGGAGCACGATCAAGGACAGCCGCCGTATGTGAGTTTGCTGTGCAGGGCTGCGAGCCAAAACCCTGAGGTCCGGGCGTGACAATAATGCACAAAGGACTGCTGCCAGCTCATAAGCGGACTGCACGAGCAGCACGTAGCTGCAAATCTACTCATGATGTGGAGCGGGCAGCTCCAGTGGCACGGGGCGGCTGGGAGCGCCAAGAAACATGACAAAAGACCACTGCCAGAAGTATCTTTGAGACGCAGCGCAGGCAGAAGATAGCCCGGCGCGCAGTGCTGCAGAGGGGTGGACAACGCCACTGGGTCATAACGAAAGCCGGCAGCCCCACAGCAAAGCAAACCCGGCAGATAAGGCAGCCCCAGGCAGCAGCATCAACATGGTGCAATGCAAGGATAGCACTGAGAGCTGCAAGGACAGCATAACACAGAGGCGGCAGGAGAGCAAAATAACCTGCAACACTTCCAACACATGGCAAGTGGGATCAAATGTGCGTGCAATACAAATACACACAACAGCATGTGATAAAAGACTGGCAACACTGTGACTGCAATTGAAGGGCCTGTGGGACAAACCCCAAGTGACTAGAGTACAGACCGGAGGAGGCATGGTGGAGTCTGCGGTGGGCAGCATAACAGCGAACTGTAGGCAGCCCCACGCACTGCCATGAGACACCAGACCTGAGACTGGCCCTTCAAATAGGGAGGGCTGTGGAACGGCTGCAGGAAGAGAAGAGCCACATGCAAAGGACTGGCAGGCACGGCGACCCACAGAGAGGTTGCATAGAGGCCACGGAGGCTGGGGTCCGCAAAGGCAAAGAACTGCAACCAAAAACAGGCCGCTGGAAGCGTCCAAGCACAGAAGAGAGAAGTGTGTTGATGCAGACACTAAGCACATAAGGCATAGTACTTCTGCCCGGGAGGGACGGACCCAAGCCACGGGCAAAAAGCAAAGCGAGGAGCAGCGTTACAGAGAGCCCACGGAGGGGTGAGCAAAGCAGCGAAATGGCACACCACCACAAGAAATGAGTCGCTAAGGCCCAAGAGGACGCTCTTAGAATGGCCCAAAAGGGAAGCAAAGGAAAAGTGAAGCAGCCGACCATGGATATATTCACTAAAGCGCAGCAGCCCACAACCTTGCAAGCACAGCCCGGGACTACGGTGCAAGAGACCAAGAACACGCCGAGAGATGACCAACGAATACTTGAAGCCATCACAGAACTGAAATCCTCGTGGGGTACGCCAATGGCCGAGCTCAAAGAGGCGCTGGAAAAGAAGATAGACGCGGTGGGGATAGATGTTAACTTATCGAGGCAAGATGTGAGGGCGCTGGCGGACCGAACCTATGGCTTGGAGAGTGCCATAAAGACGAATGAGGAACTAGGTGTCACTAACGCAAGAGAGGTCCACGTATTGAAACACCAAGTGGTCAATCTGGAAAACCGGGCAGAAGAAGCGGAAGGACGTGCAAGACGCAGCAACATACGAGTGGTGGGCCTACCGGAAGGGGAAGAAAGCACGGACCCCACGGACTATGTTGAGAATATGATATTACAGGAAATAGGACCTGGCAAACTCTCCCAAGGGTTTGCGGTTGAGCGGGCGCACCGAGCCCAGACGAGAAGGCTTCAACCAGGAGCACCGCCCAGAGCTGCTATTGCTAAAACTTTGAACTATAGAGATCGAGAAAAGATCCTGGAATTCTTCGGGAAAGGCAGTACAATAACCTGAACGCCAGCAACGATCACTGCCTACCTGGACTACACTATGCTAGTGCAGAGGCAACGATACAGCTATCTGGCAGTCAAGAGGAGATTACGCATGGCTGGGATGAAATATATGCTCCTATACCTGGCGAAGCTAAAGGTTTTGAACAAGGGCAAAGCCCACCTTTTTGAGACCCCAGAGGAAGCGACAAGCTGGCTGGACACGCATGGATGCCCAGAGCCGGAGGGGGACCAGGATCGAGACGGAGAGGCTAAGTGATCCGACGACATGGGGGCTAAAGAGGAGGGAGTGACATTGTATAGCGGTAAAGGGGCAGTAATTGTTAAAGTTGGATGGGAGTAGGGTAGAGACCACCTGCCATATACGCTTGCCAAGAGAACATTGTGGACTGGAATATAGTTACAAGTAGCTGTAACGCTCACCTGGTATCCACGGGGACGTCACTCAGCCTGTTCTGACCTCTTACGACCTCGAACCCTTCCCTGGAGTCTACTCGACTGGATACTGGGCCTGAAACACAGGATTGGTAGAGTTTAACTCCCTATTGTCTCTGTGTGCTTGAACCCCTTCTTCCCCGGGGTCCAACCCTTCCCTTTGATCCACAGCTCACCTTGTTTTCTTTGATAGTGTGCTCTCCGTCCTGCTTTCAACGCAGGGGTGCGTTGATTGATGCGGGCTCGTTGCTGCCTAATTACTTCACTGGCAAGAGTCCGACAGGTAAGTATAATGAGTCTTTTGAACAGTTCTCTGACTTCTTTCCTTCCTTAGATGATGGCCGGCGTCCGGGGATGGCGGCGTACTGCTGAGATGAGTAGCGCTGAAGGTGAGTGAGAGCGCGATGCACCCCTTTCGTATTTGCATTGAACTGAGTTCTTTTTCTGTGTCTTTTAGGTGCCGCGACGTTTTCAGCTTGGATGCCGGTTATGAAGAACAAATGCGGTGGGTAAGCGCGGTATGCAGCGCCTCTAGATGTTTCCACGCTAACCTGGAGTGTCTTTTCCCTCTTGCAGATGGATGAGAAGTTCCGGAGACAGAGTTCCCCCAGAGCGGCTGGGATTCAGGTAAGCGTTTGAAGCTCGTACAGTATTTAAAAATAAGCGAAGATTTGCAGAAGGCTTACTAATGCCTTTTTTCTGTTCTTTTCCCTAGGAAGCGGCGTGCCGGGATGGGAATGACGCCGCCGAAGATGCCCGCAGAACAGAAGGAGCAATGAATGATGGGCAGAAGTGCCGCAAGCTAAGGCTGTTCCTAACTGTGTTCTTGTTCTTGCAGGAGCTGAGCACAGAAGAAAGATGCAGGCCTACTGGAGACCGATCCGAACACGGTGAGTGTCACGCTGCAGGTGCAGAAAACGCAAAGCATGTTTCTCAGCCTGGGTGTGGCTTAAACAGTCTCTGGGTATCCCAGGTGTCTCTGGGCTGAACCACACCCAAAAGACTAGACCACACATGCAGTTCTGGGAACCGAAATATGTGGGGGCATCCATCTTGTCCCCATAAATGCACTACAAGTCCAATCCCCAATGTTATCCTATGGGATTGAGTGAGTCTGGTGCCACAAGCGCCAAGTCTGACTCCAAGTGGGTATTTGGAGGGATGGAGAGGGCCATGCAGGTGATCGTGGCCTGGCTCCAGCCTGACATCTTGGAGGGCTGGGGACATGAGGGGCAGGAATCATGACAGTAGCTTAGATATGTGATGCACAGCTCAGCGACTTATAGAATTATCAGAGCCACAGGACGCATGCGCCCTATCCCCATTAGTAAAAGTAGTAGGTGCGCCGAAAGGGCAGCATCTCCCCACTGGGACCCAAGTACAGGCAGCGCCAAGAAAGGGGCTAGATGTGGGGGAGCCTGAGATCCAGGGATGGAGCTAAGCAACAGTTGGGAGGGTAATGGGGGTGTGGGGTGTTGAGTGTTGTGTTGGGGATGGGAAGGGTGGGGGGAGGTACGGAAGTATGCGTAGTGTCATGATGCCTACCTCCAAGGAGCCAGGTCCGACCCAGCAACCCCAGAGGCAGTCATCATTCCCCCCAGGGAAGTGCCAGCGGGCCCAAGCTGGGGCCCTTTGGACACAGTCCTGGCGCCTTAGGCGCCAGGCTCATGTTGGACCCCTGTCCTGGCGCCTTAGGCGCCAGGCTCATAAAGCTAGACATGTGTTCAAGTGTTTTAATGTGCACTTACCTGATGCAGACCATGCTGCTGCATCCAGGCCCTCTTGAGGCCTGAATGGAACTACTTTACCTGTGGGACTACTTTCCACCTGGGTGTGGTCGGGGAAGGATACATACCTGATCGGTGGAAGGATACATACCTGGAACTTCTTCCAAAGCTATTTAAACCACGCCCGATCAGCAACTCACGCTTCGCGTTGTTCTGCTCCTCGCAGCTGGACGCTCACTGTGTCAGCTCCTGCATCTGGACTTCAGCCACGCCTGTCAGCATCCTGGGTCGCCTGCAAAGGGAGATAAGAGAGAATTGGTGAGAAAGAAGACCTTACCTGCTAAAGCTGCATCACGGAGACATCACACCGACGGTCCTGAAAGGGAAGACATCATTTTAAAAGCATTTTGCTTCGATCGCTGCAGCGCTGCATTTCACTCACCTTTCCTGGGCGCCTCCATCTTAAGCAGCGATCATCTGGATCCGCACCCACTTCCCAGAGCCTAGAGAGAAAAAGACAAGAAAACAAGGTGAGAGAAGGAAGGGAATAGGAAAAGCTCAGTTTCCTTCTAAGACTTACCTGTTGGGTCATTCCCATTTCATTTCGGGTCCTGCCGCTTCCTGGCATTCCGGACCCCGGCCCCTAGGGGGAAAAAAAGACAGACATTGAATGAGCGAATGCAAAGACATTACCTGAACGCTCATCCAGAACTTACCTGTCATTTACTGGAACTGCACGTTTCACTTCAGGTCGGTGCCATATCTCCGGCATTCCGAACCCCGGCCCCTAAGGGGAAAAAGACATAAGCATTAGCGCTTGCTGCAAAAAGACAATGAACATTATTATTAAGCTTGAACTTGCAACAGAACTCTTACAGCGCCTCACCTGAATAGTCAAGCTTATTTTGAACTCCCATCAAACCTCAATCCAGTGAAGTAACTGGGTTTCAACGCGCCCCTGCATCAGAAGCAGGATGGAGAACTCATCCTTCCAGACCCTAAGGTGAGACTTCACGTGGAAGGGTATCGTGGAGGGTTGGAAGGGAGTGGGAGGCTTGAGCATTATTCCGTCAGTAGGTAATACTCCCTTTTCACGCACAGGGGAATATTCCTGCGAGCCAGAAAAGCCAGAGTAGAGGGGCCCTTCCTCTCCATCTTCAGAGTCCTGCACTTCACCATTGAAGAAGCATCAGCACTCGAAGCCAGACCTGCGCCTCCGTGGGAATCAGGTGAGCATGACAGGTAAGGGGGCGTTGGGAAATGTTGGGGCAGGTTGGGAAGCGAGCTTACATACACGAGCGATGGCCTCCGAGCAGCGCTTGGAGATAAACAAAGGGAGGGACAGGACACAAAGGGGCTATGGGGGACCTTAAGGTAATCACCTGGAATGTCAGGCGGCTCAATAGCTATTTAAAAAGAAACAAGGTTATGATGTACTTGCGCAGACAGAAGATGGATATAGCCTTGATACAAGAGACCCACCTCACGAAAGAAAAACTAGAGGTGGTCCGGAAGAAATGGATGGGGACCATGGTGGGAGTTACATACTTGTCCTATGCTAGGGAGGTGATCACCTGGGTGGCACCGCATGTTCCATTCCAGGTACTACAGTCCACAGCAGATGGGAGGATGGTGGCAATAAAGGGCCTGGTGGAAAATAAACAAATATGTATTATAAATACGTATGCCCTGAACCAGTATACAGTGGCATACTTCAAGACACTATACAGTAAAATGAGCATGTACCCAAGGGGTGGGGGAGGGGGGCGATGATTTGGGGAGGGGATTTCAACTGAACCCGAAAATAGACAGATCAGACAAAAAAATAGACAGACCAACTCCCGCCGCTAGGGCCCTGCAGTCAATATTGACAGATTTCGGGCTGGCCGACGTATGGAGAGTGCACCACCCACAGGATAGACGGTACTCTCACTACTCTACCCCGCAGAATTTGCACACCAGGCTTGACTATATGTTTGCCACACAGGAGATGTTGGGGGAAATTGCACAGACCGAATATAAAGCGAGGGTTTCGTCATACCACTCGCAATTGATCCTGAGGTGGCAATACCAACCACCAAAAGCTAGGACTCCAACATGGCGACTCAGAGCCGAGGCACTGAAAGATATAACATTTAGGGAGGATCTGAGAGAAGAAATCACAAACTATTTGGATACTAATACTGGGAGTGCTGAGTCAGCCGGTACGCTCTGGGAAACCTTTAAACTAGTAGTAAGAGGGACAGCCATAGCAAAATCCAAAGGATTACAAGGAGGGATTTTAAAAGAACTGCAGGAAACTGAGGCAGAGCTAGAAGGGGTCCTAGGCAGAGAGAGGGGCACCAAAGAAGATGCGGAAACCGTACTTAAACTGCAACAGAAATGCATGGAGCATTGGGAGAGATTATGCAACCTGAACTATAAAAAATATGTAGAAAGACAGCAAGCGGGAGGGGATAAACCGGGGAGGATATTAGCATGGTTATATAAAAGCGACACCCCCAGAACCACAATTCGAGATATAGCGAGAGAAGATGGGCAAATAGAGGACACCCAAGAGGGAGTGAACCGGGAGTTCCTGGAATATTATCAACAATTATATGGGAACATAGAGCGAAGTGACCGCAGGAAAATACAGGAGGTCTTAGAAGACATAAGCATGCCGAGAATTAGCACAGAGGAGCGAGATATATTGGATGCCCCTATAATTCTAGAGGAACTGGAAGCGGTGGTACGGCAGCTGCCCACTAGTAAGACCCCCGGGGCTGACGGACTCCCTAGTGAATTTTATAAAGTGTGTAGCGAGCAGGTACTTCCCCCACTCTTGGAAATGTTGAACGAGTCATATGACATAGGACGATTGCTAGAATCCCTAAGAGAGGCGATCATTGTTCCTCTCCCCAAACCCAGCAAGTCGGGCAAAGATTGTGGTTCATATAGGCCGCTATCGATGCTCAACCAAGATAGTAAAATACTCACGGCGGTACTGGCAAATAGAATGAAAGGGATCATTAATAAACTCATACACCCAGATCAGACCGGATATGTCCCTCAGTGATAATATCGGAGAGGTGGAAACTCAGCAGGGGCACTAGACAAGGATGTCTGTGGTCCCCTATGTTATATATCCTGGCGCTGGAACCTCTGGCGATATATTTGAGGCAGCAATACGACATAATAGGGATCCACATCAAAGGCGAGCCGCACCTAATCTCATTGTATGCAGATGACATGTTGCTCTATTTACGATACCCCAAAGAGAACCTCCAGTATCTCCTGGAGGTGATGGAGCGATTTGCGTCGCTATCCGGTATAGCGGTGATCCCAAAAAAGTCAAGCATATTTCCACTGGGCAGGTATGTGGGGTCCCCACGAGACCAGCTACCAATCCTACAAATACCATGGGAGACAAACGCATTTAGATACCTAGGGATAGACATTTACCATACGGTGGAGGCAGAACACCAACACAATACTGTGAAGGCGGTAAGGAACATAGAAAATAGCATTAGGTTCTGGGAGAAACTCCCCTTGGCAATGATGGGGAGGGGGCGATGCTGAAAATGGTGGTCCTGCCGAGATTATTACGCTACTTTGGGAACATACCATATTTGATAGCAAGGCGATTTTTTTTTTTGTCAAATTACATAGCATTTGCATGGACTTCCTCTGGCACGGGACGAGGAATAGAATAGCCCTTTGGAAGCTACAAAACATGTATGAAAGAGGGGGCATCAAATTGCCAAACTATGAGATATACTATCTAGCTAGCCAACTACAATATGTGGCTAAATGGCTATCAGAAGATCCAACTGCAGAATCCAGATAGAGACTGGAATGTGCCCCGTTCTTCCTGAAAGAGGTGATTGATATTGCTGCCCAAAGAGGACGTCCAGAGATTGTTGGCATTGGGATGGAGGGTGTGGCGTAGAGCATGCCAGGTCATGGAAAACCCAACCCTGTGTTCCCCGCAAGCGCCACTAGTCGCACTGACGGGAAAAGATGGGCAGTTAATGAAGATGGTTAGGAAGCACTGGGAGCCTGTGGGGATAGAAACAGTAGGAGATGTAATACAAGAAGGGAGGATCAAGGAATTTGGGATGTTGGTGGAGGGAACAGGGTTGCTAAACGGGCAACACATCACATATACTGAATGAGGAAGCGGATCAAAAAGACATGGTCAGAAATAATACTAGAGGAGCTACCGGACGCTGCCATAGAAACAATATATGACATAGCAGAAGGAGGGCACGAGATATCTAGATTATATGAGCTATTGATGTCCAAAGCGGGGAAGGAAGTGATACAACTAAGACAGGACTGGGAAGTAGACGTAGGCGCTCCTATGAGCGATGGGATGTGGGAAGGTGCCCAAGGATATCACAAAGTGTCGAGGAATGCGAGGTTACAGCAAATAGTTATACATAACCCATATGGCATGTATGACTCCCCAAAAGATAGCTAAATTTCAGAACGTGGAAAGGCAAACATGTCCTAAATGTGGCGAAGAAAATGCTGGGATGACGCACATGTTCTGAGCGTGCCCAGAGATTTGTAAATTTTGGGAAGAAGTAGCCCATAGATTAGATGAGAAAGGGGTTAAGATAAATATCGAGACAGCGTGGGCATGCATGATGGGAGGGTTCTCCAGACCACACAAACTGAAACATGTAAGCAAATTAAAGGATTTGGCGTATGTACTTGCAAAGCGCAGAATTGCCATGGGGTGGAAGGCATGCCACAGACCAAGGCTAGAGGTCTGGTGGAAAGACCTCCAGAAATGGACTGAAGCTGAAACAGCGGGGTGGCAAGATGCTGATAATACTGGTAATACTGGTGGGGAGGAGGAAGCGGGAACCCTGACGGCCTGGAAACAGTTAGTGGCTACACTGTATGGGCCTGCCCAGGACTGGTCAAGTGACCAGGACTCAGTTGAAAACATAGATAAGGAATCCCCTTCGCATGAAGCAGTTCCAGAGCGCGAGGTAGAGTAAGCTCGTAAGGGGGGAGGGAATGGGGATGCAGTTGACATTTGACCTGTGTGAAACTTGGAGCATTGTGACATATACTGCAAGTTGATTGTATGTTTGAAGAAAATTAATAAAAATAGTTTAAAAAAACAAGCTTAGATTTCTCAAAAGCCTTTGATGCCATCTTAAAACCAGGCTTTTAGGGGCGTGGCTGGCCAAGAAAGCATGCATACGTGCTCCCGTTGAGCTCCATGCTTTGCTGCCTGCCGGCCCTTTCTACATCGATGTAATCTATGGTGGTTCTGCAAGTTCTCGGCAGTGACAGCCGTCAGGGGCAGCTTCTTGCAAAGCGGTGACTCTCGCTGAGTTTGGGAACCAGAATAAATTGACTGAATCCTTGAAGATGCGGACACCCTCTCGCTGACAAGATGGCACCCGGAGCAGCCTGCGGGAGGCGACACTCGTGGTCGATGACACTTAAGAGTGAGTCGTGCCCAGGGGCGGCCATGGACCAGGTTGGTATAACGCTACCAGGGTGGCATCGGATGGTATGCAACCTCCCCCTGCATCATAGGTGGCTGTCACGACCACACACCCTGGATCATATACACAGATACTCCGAATGGTGGGTGCCATGGGACTATGCCGAGAAATGACTCATTTGTGTCCCGTTGGACCACACAGACACAGGGGGCCCGGCAGACTCATGTGGGGAATTGACAATGGGTTGCAGTAATTCCATTGGACCACTTATTTCCCAGGCCTCTTATTTGCGAGGTGCTGAGGGTGGCCTTCTTGGCCCATCTTCACGTGCCAGGGACTAGGTGTGGTTGGGCGTGGCAGACTGATCAGGCTAATGGGCGTGTCCAAGGAGCTCAGCTATATAAGCCGCTCCATCCTCAGAGCCAGCGCTTCGCATTAACTTGCATTCAACAGAAACGTGACGCTTACTGACGCATGAACCTGCAGAGAAATACTCACCAGGGAATCTGACGCTCCGCTCTGCCATCTCTCCACAACGTTCTTCATCAAGTCCGGTCGCTGCAACAGAAGACAAAACCAGGTGAGCACATCACAACTGGCAGTGTGCCGCATTTAAGAGCACGCGCACAACGCTGCAATATAACTCGCCTGTTACCTGCAACCACAAATCCAGTTCTTCATCGCTCCGGTTACAGCATCCATGCTCAGCAACTCCTGGGCCCCGTTTCCATCCCCTACACAGGGGAAAGAGCAAAAACAGGATTACAGAAGGTACAGTATAACACACAGAACGGACGTTTGTTGAGGAACAAAGCAAACGAAAGATAATGGAAGATGAACAATACAAAGATAAGCAAGGAAAGGCTGAAAACCAACACACAAAGAAGAGAGACAAGAATAAGAACATTACTTACCAAAAGAACCGGTTAGTCGCAGCTGGACTGGACTACTACCCGCAAACGACCAGTGAAGGAACTCGGTTGTTGGCAATTAAGGGCCCCTGCCAGATGTAGCAGGACGGAGTGCCCACAGACTCTACTAAAAGGTGAGCCAACTGGGACAGTGCACCTATCGGGAGTACAATCCTGTGGCAGGGACGAAAGAGGCGCAAGGACGCAGCTAGCATCACTCAACGCTACACTTTGTATTTGCGCAGGTGCGTGACCCTGAGAAACTCCTACCGCAGACACTGGTGCCCACGGCAAGCACATTCCCCCGACGCATTTCACCCCTGGGAGGGCTACAACCGCGCCCCAACACCCCCGCAGAGACAAGGTAAGTGTAACAGTGGCACCAGAGTGCCGGTGGATGCATCAGGTTCCCATTTTGGAGGCGACCGCACTGGAAACGAGTAGTGGACAGCAGCGAGAAATGCACTGAGTGCAGTTGTTGGAGCCCAGCAGAACTAATACGGGAGCTGACACGGGGCGCTGGCTCTCTTGGAGGGACTCTGATGGGAGTTTCAGTGAACAAGCTGCACACAGTGACCCGCTCGGTGCTGGGGTTTTTGGGCAGAAGCTGCATGCCTACATTGACACCCAAACCAGTGAGTGCAGGGGGTAGAACGTTAAGCCCTCCCATATTGGTTAATGGAGTGGAGGGTCAGAGGTTGGCACTTCAGTAAGATCCTCCACTGGGGACCCGACAGCGAACAGTTTACTTGTGGTCATCCGAGAAGGAGAGGAAGTAACTCTGCATTTGCCACCCTGGAGGGGGACAGACCGTGGGAAAAGTGGTACGTGCTTCCCTCCGCAATGGCCAAGCAATCGGCTAAGACCAAGGGCTGCCAACAGGGGACATTAAATCACTGTTGCAGGGACAGGATGGTCCAAAGAAGAACCAAGTGGTAGCAGCAGCCCATGTTTACCTAGGAGATCCGTTCTCAACCTGATGCTTGGGGAAATTAAGAAATAAATCAAGGACAGTGTGTCAACGTTGGCCAAGACAACATCAGATCTGAACAAGCAGCTGGTGGCAGTTATAAAGAGAATGGATGAAGCAGAAACTACCCTGTGTGAGCAGGGTTTTGCGCAGGATGAGATCTCGAAACAAACGATTTAGGGAAGTGGAACAGCAACTAGAACTGGTGATGAATCAACAGGTGGATGCAGAAAACGGGTTTAGACAAAATAACACTAAAGCAGTGTCAGATGCAGGCTTACATGCATACTTTGTTCCAACAGCCCTGTCGGAACACAAGGTGCTTCCCCAGAAACACTGCACTCCCCATACAGCCAGGAGGAGGGAGAACTCCAATCCTTTACCACAGACGATTAAGGGGATAATAGGGACATAGATATCTCTGCCTCCAAATCACCACAGCCAGACAACTGGGCGGACACAGACATGGGCCTAAACCAAGACTCTGAAGAACCATCCCGCCAGTCACTGGGTGACATAACAGCTTTTAATAATACAGTGCAAAAAGCGTGTGAGGAATTTGGCCTAATACCCTCTGTGCAAACAAAGGATTGCTTCCTTTTTGACTTAATGCACAACCGCAGAAAGTGCACAACCGCAGAAAGGCAGTAATGTCCACTCCCGTTCTAGATCACATATGGCCGGAAGGACTATTGCTCATGAAACGACTCTTCTCAGAGCCAGAGTTGAAAGGCTCCTTGGAAAAGAAGTTCAAGGCACCGAAGGTGTCCCCAAAATGCCTCGTGTCCCAACCAACCCCCGACTCAGTGTCATGCAGAAAATCGAACGCACAAGGTCAGAAGTGTGCAGTGCCACCTGATAATGACAGCAGGAATCAAGGCACTTGGCAAAAATATGGTGGCTGCAGGAGCCACGACAGTAAAAGTGGCAAATTCACCGTCAATCTCTAGATATGACCTTGAGATGTGGAATCGGATGGCCCCACTATTGGAGTATTTGCCACAGGATAAATGTAAACAAGCCGTGGACATTCTGCAAGAAGGGGAAGATGCATCCAATCATGCTATCAACATAGCAATTGACATAGCAGAAACAGGGTTTAAACAGCTCTGCAACAGCGTCATGCTACGGAAACGGGCATGGTTAAAAATGCACAGATTTCAGAGCAGATGTTCAATCTAAGGTGCTAGACATGCTCTTCGAGGGGCACCAACTTTTTGCCCCCAAAATTAGCAACGCGCTTAAAGCAGTTTAGACGGACACAGATTAGCAAGATCGCTTATCACTGATAGTGAAGCACACATTTTGCATCTTCTGGGGAGTCTCTATTCGTTCCACAGCGACTCACGGGTGGAAAATGATACCAACAAGGGGCCTCCTACTCATAAACCTACTACCATGGGTATTGTCTAGCGTACCCATACAAGCAAAAGCAATACAAACAAGCCCCAAAGAGGCGGCAGACATCTACCTCCAGTGGTAGGCATCAACAGCAAGCCTGTCTTCCGTCGACCCGTGGCCCCCACTTTAGAGCTGCAACAAGTGGGAGGCAACTTGCAATGCCATCTGCAGCATTGGCAACAGACAGATGGGCGTTGAGCATCATACAAAAAGCACACAATAGAATTCCAGGGAACACCCCCACCTCAGTGCCACCTCAGTTTCAACACCGACCACACTTAAGCATCTTAATAAATGAGGTGAAGAAGCTGCTCATAAAACATGCAATCGAAAAGGTCCCAAGACATCAATGGGGCAAGGGTACCTACTCCAGGTTCTTGGTAGTCTGAAAACCGGACAAATAATGACTACCAATTCTGGACTTAAGAGGTCTAGACGGGTACGTCAAAAAACAAAAGTTCAAGATGGTCGCCTTGACCAATGTCATTAAATCAGTAAGGGAAAACGACTTCCTAGTGTCTCTGGACCTCAAAGATGCATATTTCCACATTCCCATTTGAAAGGGACAAAGGAAATGTCTACGATTTGTGGTAGGAACAAACCACTGTCAATTCAAGGTCCTCCCATTCGGTCTACGCTCAGCCCCCAGGACATTCACCAAATGCTTAGTTCCCTGTGCTGCGTCACTTGGGAAGAGCGGATACCACGTGTACCCATGTCCCGATGATTGGTAAGTACGAGCACCATCACATCCAGCAGCGAAACTGGCATTCCAACTGGTGTCCAACACCCTCTCACGCCTCGGCTTCACAAATATTTCAGGCAAATCCTGCTTCGAGCCCTCAAGCACGCTAATGTTCCTAAGGTCGCAATTCAACACCACCGAAGGCCGGGTGCGTCCCTCCGTAGAGAGGGCGGCAACAATACCCAGTCGAATCATAGAATTCTACCTGGGTACCAGGATCTGTCAGGCCGTGCATGTAACTCCTGGGCACCATGTCTTTGTGCATTCTGCTAATCCCAATTTTGCAGACTACACATGAGATCGGTAGTCCCAGCTTACAGGATCCTGGAACGACAAGTTGACAGTAAAGACGACACTCGTAGACAACTTGCAACGGTTGTAAAGGGAGTCCCGTTCAGGGGACCTCAGTTTCAAGAAATTCTGATCACGGATGCATCTCTGACGGGATGGGGCTCTCATGCAATCCAACTGTCAATAAAAGGCCATTGGTCCCTGGCAGGAACAAAACTCCATATCAACTTCTTAGAAAGGCAGTAGCACACGCTCTTAGCTCGTTCCAACCAGTGTTCAAGTTGTAAGAGTGTTCACAGACAACATGACCACAATGTATTATGTAAGAAAACAGGGGGGCAAGAGGTCGAGAACACTGTTCATGGAAGCCCAAGGGTTATGGCATTAGGCCATCATAAACCGCATACAATTAAAGGCATAATACCTTCGGCAAAGGAAAATGAAACCGCAGACCAACTGAGCAGGGCCAACGACCAATCACATGAATGGCAACTGGGGGGATGGGAAACTCAGACAGATATTCGACAAATGGGGAGAGCCAGCCATTGATCTGTTTGCCACGTGGGAGAACAAGAAATGTCCCCTATTCCTGAGCAGATATCCACATCACTGGTCTCTAGGCGGCACGTTTGCAATTTCATGGGCGGGGATTTTTGCTTATGCATACCCCCAACAACGGTAAAACGTAAGGTCCTACAAATGATCACGACGTACAAGTGCACAATCATTCTAATAGCACCAACATGGGCGAAGCAACCGTGGTTCTCAGAGCTTATTCACCTATCCCAGGACCATCCAATTCCTCTGGGTCTGGACATCGACCTGCTCTCCACATGTAACCAGCAGGTGCTCCATCACAACCCACGGGTCCTCAATTTAAAGGCCTGGCTCCTGACTTCAGTGAGTTTTGCATAGGTCCCACTCATGGAAGAATGCAAAAACATTCTAAAGGCAGCTAGAGCGGAGCCCACAAAGTGATTCTATGCATACAAATTGCGCTCCCAACAACAATTGGATGCATTAATATAGAACCTCATCAAATTATCCCATACTTACTACAAATAGCAAAAGATGGATTGTCTCGCTTATCCATCAAAGTACATCTAGCGGCGGTCTCTAGAAACACCAGAAAGCATGAGAACAGTACCTCTATTCGGGCCTGCATAGTTAAACACTTTGAGAGGCCTGTTGCGCACTTATCCTCAAAAGAAGGTGCTGCCTCAGTAGAGCATGAATACTGTTTTATCAGCCTTAATGAGACTGCCGTTCGAACCTATGGCAACTACAGATATATACGGTTTGTGTCCTTGAAAAACTCTTTTCTAGTGGCAATCACGTATTTTCGACGAGTATCGGAAATACATGCACTATCTGTTAAACCTCCATATCTACGGTTTGAAAAGAGGAAAGTCGTCTTAAAACCAAACCCTATGTTTATCCCAAAGGTATTGCCGGAATTCCATCTGCAAGCACAAGTAACCTTACCGGTATTCTTTGCAAATCAGTCTACACCAGCAGAGCAATCTCTGCACTCACTAGACCTTTGGAGAGTCCTGAAGTTCTGCATAGACGGAACCAAGGGTTTTTGACACACATGTCAACTGTTTGTGGCTTTTGGGGCCCCTAACAGGGCTCAGCCTATTTCAAAGCAAGGTTTTTCTAGATGGGTTTCTGCTACCATTTCAGTGGCATACACTCAAGTCAATGAACCCTTACAAGGACCCGTCCGTGCTCATTCCTCTAGAGCAGTGTGGTCATCAGCGGCGCTATGGGCAGGGATCCACCTGTCAGACATTTGCTGCGCAGCAACCTGGGCAGTGCCACACTCATTTGTCAAACATTACTGCATGGAGGGACAAGGAGAGGCAGGAGCAAGGGTCGCAGAGCAGGCCTACCACGACGCTTGTTTCAATAAGGTATGCCTTTCTCCCTTTACACCTCCTATGAAAGAATGGTAACTGCTCTGGCCCTCTATTCACAGCATATGAATCCATGAAAGATCCAATGCTGGAGAAGGAGTATGTTGCTTAGCTGTAACTCCTGCTCTCCAGCATTGGTATCTTTAGAATTCACATGCGCCCACCTACCACCCTTAAGGGAGCAAGGCTATATTGCACGAGCGCTCATCTCTCTGGGGTTACAATCTGAAGATGGCCTCCTGGGTGGGGCTAGACACTCGACGTCCCGTTGGTCGAGGCAGAATGCCCCTAAAAAGACTTCAAAGCTCTATTATAAGCTATACTAATGTTACAGAGGATTCTCAACCTGTCTGCAGGGAATATTCAAAGCATGTGAATCCATGAAAGATACCAATGCTGGAGAATAGGAGTTATAGGTAAGCAACACATACTCCTTCTTATGGGTCTTTGGAAGGCAATAGAAATTTGGCATTCTGGACTCTTCATTCACTGGGAATGCCGCTTACTGTTTGCTGATACTTTGTTTCCTTCATCTTGACTCACCTTTCTATTAATCAGTTCTTTTAAGTTCTCAGTTGGATCGACATCTAGTTTTTCGTAAACATTTGAGTCATTCAGTTGTCTCTGGCCTCCTCTGATGTAATCTTTTGTATTCTGAATAACTATTCCTCCTCCCTTATCTGCTCTTTATCACAATCTCTGTTATTTCATAAAGAGGTGAGGGCTTTTTTACCTTCTTTACCTGGATTCTAAAAGTACTTTTCTGGATTTGGACTCTAGTTTTGAAACTTCTGCCAAATGCCCTTATTCGAAAAGGATAGATTCAGGGGAGTATGCATAAGTAGGCGGCATGAAGGTAGGTCTTTTTTAAGCCAGTGGCATTTGTTGATTTCGAAAGGTTGCACATTTTTAAAGTACTTCTAAATGTATTTCTTGCATAAATTGAAAGAATTCTTGTCGGAATTGAAAGGGGTCATGATGTTTTCGTGAGGACGAAACCTAAACCCTTATTTAATACCTTCTCTTCAGCTGCTAATGTTGTGTAATTTGAGATATTAATTACTAGCCAGTGATACTCCTCGTTTGTCGCTGATTGTACTCCCAAACACCTCTGGTCTGCCCCTCCTGTAGAAAAAGTTGTTCCTTCCATTTCTGTTTGCATTTTCTCTTCCACTTTTTTTGCAGACACTCCAGTGAAAAGAAAGAAGGGGGAATATAAGGACCGTGAGAGTCTGTGTAAAAACAAGCCAAAAATGTTTTTATAAGAGTGATTGGTATCAGAGTTCCCGATGAAAGTCATGCATTTAAAGCATTAAAGACAGGAACATGTCAAGTTGAGCAAAAGGACAATTAATAAAATAGTCCCGAAAAATAATGTATGAAATATATTTGAAAGAATAAGTTACTCAGGTGAGAAGTCACTCAGTGGTGGTGTTTGTATATAAAACATTCTATATTTTTTGTGACATGAAAAAGCTTTTTTTGGATCCAATACATTTTTTTTTACTTTGTCTACATACTACAAATGTATGTTTTTCCTTGAACTGCAAAGAACTGACTAATGCCCTTCATTATAAGATGATTGAGTAGCGTTGAGTCCGGGGAAAGTGTAGACAAGGCACTCTTGAAAGTAGTGTAGATCCCCAGTGTTACTTTAATTTTTGAGTACACTTCACAAACCTGCTCAATGTTAACCCTGCTGCAAAGTTGTCAATGGCTTTCTTACCCTACTCATTTATCAAACATTCTGGATTCATGCACGCTCTGGGAGAAGCAGATCAATGCTGGGAAGTTCCGGACAGTGATTTTTCTTTCACAAAGCGACACTAGAATTGTATCTCAAAAAATGGCTACTGTGGGGTGGGTAGTATAGCAGTTTGTGGGTCCAAACGTCCATCTTAGCGTGACCATGTTTATAAGTGAGCAGAATATTGAATACATTGCCCTCACAGCACACTGGGTGGCATTTCCTTCCTCCCAACAGTTAAGAAGGGTCACAGAGTAATTCAAGTGGGCAGCAGGCATATGTATTTCTCCAGCATGGGGTCTGGCATGGATTCACATGTTCAGGAATATTCCCCGTCGTCAAGCTGGGAATCCTTGGTAACAACAAAAACAGTTTCAGTTTCACTCGCAAACTGTATTTCTCCTTAAAACCAATCACTGTCCTCTGGGTCATACTGCCCCCACCCAACAACAGTCCTCTCCCCAAGCCCCTCCTCTGGCAGCCATCTTCAGAATTTTACGGCACAATTCAGTGTTGAGAGTCCTCGAGTTTGCTCTGTGAGCCACTTCTACGTTTTTGTCGTGTTGTTTGACGGAAAAAGGTTATATTTTTGTTCCAAAATAGCCTGTGTGCTCTTTTCTCCATCTGCGGACAGCAGGGATCCGTTGTCTGTGAATTTCAGCACACCTCAAGGGTGAAGATTGTCGAAGTTTTCCAGAAGGCCATCGGGCCTACTTCACGCACTCCGTCCACTCCTGGATCTACGGCATTGTATTGGGCCCTCAAGTTATTCCTTCCATCTCCGAAGGGCAAGGTGGTGAGGATCTTCACAGACAACACCACCACAATGTTCTACATCGGGAAAAAGGACGGCACTCATTCCCCAGCGCTCTCCAAGGAAGCACAGGACTTGTGGCGCTGGGCCGTCAGATGTTCCTCCTCCCTCTTCACCTAGCGGGAGTCAAGAACACCATCGCAGACTCCCTCCACAGAGAATTGCGCTCCTGCCATGAGTCGGAACCTCGGCAGGACCAGGTGGATCGCATCTTCACAGGCCCCAGATCGATCATTTTGTGTAGGCGGCAAACTCCAAATGCCAGAGGTTTGCCAGCAGATTCCACCAACCAAGGAGCCTGGGGGACGCTTTCTCCTTCCTGTAGGAAGGGATGTTTCTGTACACGTTTCCTCTGTTGCCTCTCCTGCTATGAGTCATCAACACACTCAAGCCAGTGCAAGATGATGCTCATCGCCCCGGTGTGGCCGAGGCAGATTTATACGGACCTCCTCGGCCTGTCGGTGTTGCCTCCGATCAAAATGCCAATGGTTCCGAATTTTCTCACTAGGAAGGAGGCGCAATCCTGCATCATGACCCAGGATCGCTGAATCCGAGAGCTTGGCTCCTGCAGCCCTAGAGTTTGGAGGAAACTAATTGCCTGCAGACTTCAGGGAGGTCCTCGCCAAGGCCAGGGCTTTGTCGACCTTGAAGTGCTACGGTCACAAGTGGAAGCGTTTTGCTATGTGGTGCAGGTCTCAGAAGATTACCCCTCTGAGGGTCACGGCTCCGCAGATTCTTCCATACTTGCTATCCTTGGCCAGGCCGGTGTGGCGCACGCCTCTATCAAGGTACATCTGGCAGCTATCTCCTGCTACGCCCGGTCCCCAGGAAGATCTTCTCTTTGCTCTCATTGACTCACCAAGGAGTTCCTTAAAGGACTTTTTTATATTTCCCGCCGGCGAAGGCTCCTGCCCGGGCGTGGGAACTAAACGTAGTTCTGACGAGGCTCATGGGGGTGAGGGGGCCGTTCGAGTCTATGCATCAGGCCCCTCTCAAGTTCCTCTTGTGGAAAACAGCTTTCCTTGTGGCCATCACCTCCACCAGGAGGGTGGGTGAGATACAGGCCATATCCTGCAAACAGCCATACCTGTTTTTCTACGAATCGAGGATGATGTTACCAATGCACCTCTCTTTTAATGCCGAAGGTTCCGTCAGAATTCCACCTCAAGGTGCCTTTGAAGTTACCTTTTTTTCCCCAAAACCTTTGTCGCCGGCTGAAAGGGTGTTGCACTCGCTGGACGTTGCTCGTCCCCTGAAGTTCCGTGGCACACACAAAGAGTTTTCGAAAGACTTCACAGCTGTTTGTGAACTTTGGTCCTGTGAACCATGTGAAGGCCTTGTCCAAGGCTTCCATCTAAAGGTGGCTCAGTGGCTGCATCACGCTGTGCCATCGGTTGGCAAACTGACTGCTGCCCGGCCATCTGAGAGCCCACTCCACCAGAGCGATCGCTAGGACAACGGCGTTCCTGGCTGGCGTGCCCCGGCTAGGCATCTGCAGGGCTTCTACGTGGAGGTCCATGCACACCTTCACGAAGTTCTACGTCGGCCGGGATTCCAGGGTGGAGTCCTGAGACGGCCAAGCAGTGCTACGCAACCTGTTCGCTTGAGGTGAGTCTGTTCTAGAGGTAAGAGTGAAATGCTTCCGTTAAGCCTTGCCACCTACCGTGGCTGTTTAATGTTGTACTGCTGTGTATTTGTTATTCATGAGCATGTGAATCCATGCTAGACCCCATGCTAGAGAAGGAACAAGTCACTTCTGTAACTATTGTTCTCTAGCATGGGTCTGACATGGATTCATATGCAAATACTCCCTCCGTCCCCTCTGCAGGTCTTCTTGGGCAGACTGCCACTTTTATGTGCTTACCAAATCTGAATATGGCTGCCAGAGGCGGGGCTTAAGGAGAGGACTGTCGTTAGATGGGGGCAGTATGACCCATAGGACAGCGATTGGTTTAAAGGAGAAATACAGGTTGTAAGTGAAAGTGAAACTGTGTTTCTTTTTACCAAGGATTCCCCAGCCTGATGTAGGGGAATATTCATGAACATGTGAATACATGCCAGACCCATGCTGGAGAGCAATAGTTACAGGTAAGTAACTTGTTCCTTCATCATCAGGCAATGTTGTGCCTTCAAGGATTTCAAGGCAGTAGCCACATATGTATGTATGTATGTATGTATGTATGTAGATTTATAATGCGCACAACATCTCGCCACGGCATCAAAGTGCTGAGAAGTCAAGGGACACACAGCATACAACTAAATACCACGTAACCTGAATCGATTTCTTTGGGGTGGGGGAGAGCAATGTTTTCAAATGTTTCCTAACGGCCAAATAGTCTTCCAACAAGCGATAGGGAGGAGGCAGATTGTTCCATTGTTTGGCAGTCTGAACGGAGAAGGGCCGTCCACTCCACTTCTGGGATTTCTATTTAGAAACTGTCAGGAGCCCTGCAGAGGATGATCTTAGATGGCGGTTGCATACGTAGTGAATGAAACACCTCGACAATATGAATGGCCCTTTGAGGTAATAGGCTTTGTGGACTAAACTGCCGAGGGCCTAGCACTCGGTGCAGTTTGTTACCTGGAGCCAGCGTAACTCATGCAGCACCTGGGAAATGTGCTTAACCATTTTAAACAAAAAATAATCCTAGCTCCGGTATTGTGAATGAACTGTAATTTAGATACGTTTTTTTCTGGATGCACACTTAGACTGAGTTACACTAGTCTAACCGACTGGATACAAACGTGTTCATCAGTTGCAACTTTGCAGGAAAGGCAAAGTAGTCCAACAATCTTTCAATCTTTTCAGACTCTCCAATTGAAAAAAAAATTCTAGTAATTTGCTAATCTGTGTGGCCATAGACAAATCTGATTTCAACCAAATGCCTAGGTTACATGCTAAGGCAGAGCGGACTCTCAGGGCCCGAGATAAGCCGGCCAGTGGGCATCTTGCCAAATCTGCTCTTTATTAATCAGGGCTTCAAATAGCCCTGAGTTAGGAGAGGAAATAGATCATACTTTGTTGCCGCAGATTAATATATCTCCCTAGGGCTTTGACACTTTATAAGCAAAATAATATAACATAACATTTCTGGATATTTAGTTGTAGGCAGTTGGAATACATCCAATTTTTGACTTGTACCATGCAACGCGTAAATCTCTCCATTTCCGATTTCTCACGAAGTAGACAAACGGAGAATCAGTTGGGTATCATCGGCATACATGGAAAAAACAATCTTGCCCTGTGTATTAGGCCGGCAAATGGTCTCATACATAAATTGAAAAGAAGTGGGCTTAATGAAGAGCACTTCTGGACTCCGCAAGAAATATTTTATTAAGAGGAAAAAAAAAAAGGTGGCAGAGACTCCCTTTGTGCTCGGTTTGTAAGGATAGCTTCTAGCCATCTCCAGTGTGAAATTATCACTGAAACCCCGATATTGGCCTCTTCTCATATGGCATGGGGAAGGCAGCCGCTACCAGATCCTGACCCCTGGGAGTGGCATTGTGAGGGAGGAGACGCATATCATGGGGGTAGGGGGAGTGGTAACTCAATCAACACATGATTCTTCCAATCTCCCTGAAACGCTGTTGGCGTATTGTAAATAGAGTAACTACTAATACTCATATAACCTCTCCTGTTTCTGACAAACTCAATTCCAAAAAGCATTTAAAATGATATAGCTGTGTAAAGTTTAAGGCCCAAATGGACTTCAATTCCCATAACACCTATGGTACTGTGATGAAGAAAGGTGTCTGTGTTGAACCTTAAGCTAAAGATGCAGACTAGTTTAAATAATCATCAGCTGTGCAGAGGATTTAAAATTCTCCAGCATGTGGTCGGGCATGGATTCCCTTGCACATGAATATTTCCCCGTCGTCAGACTGGGAATCCTCAGTAAAAAGAAAGCAGTCTTGCATTAAGAAAACTCAAAACTGCCTTTCTAGCAATAGCCAATCACTATAGACTGTCATACTGCACCCATCCAATGACGATAGTCTCCCTAAACCCCTCTCCTGGTGGCCATCTTCAGATTCATAGCACGCGATGTGCCAGTATGAACCCACAACAGCCACGGCGGGGAAGGAGGGAGGGTTGCATGTGAATCCATGCCAGACCCATGCTGTAGAACAACAGTTACAGACAGTTAAGTAACTTATTCCTTCTCCAGCATGGCATCTGGCATGGATTCACATGTTCATGAATATGATTATGCAGCAGTACATATACACAACCACGGGAGGTGTCAAGGCTCAATGGAAGCCATACACTTACACCTGGAACAGACTCACATCAAACAAATATGTAGCGCAGCCTTGCCTGGCCGACTCTGGACTCTTGCCTGGAATCCCTGCCGACACAGTAGAATCTCGTGAACGTGTGTTTTGATCTCAACATAGCAGCCCTGCAAATGTTCAACAGGGGAACCTGAGAGAGAAACGCTGTTGGAATAGCGATGGCCCTGGTGCAGTGGGATCTCGGCCGGCCTGGAAGGGGTCTGTTGGGCAGACGGAGACAGTGCATTATGCAGCCAGAGAACCACTTTGATATGGAGGCTTTCGATAGAGCCTTCCCATGATTCACAGGACCAAAATTAACAAAGATTTGAGACGTCTCCTGGAAAGCCTTTGTGTGTGCCACAAAGACCTTTGAGGCACGTGCAACGCCCAGCGTATGCAGTGACTTCTCAGCACGCGAAGAAGGATTTGGAAAGAAGACTAAGCACCAAAGGTTCGTTAAGGTGGAATTCAGAAGGGACCTTTGGGAGTGAAGGATGGATGTTCTCAGCACAACCTTTGTAGCATTGAAAGATGGGTATGGGTGTTTGAAGGATAAGGCCTGGATCTCCCCAACTCACCCGGCTGACATGATGGCCACCAGGAAAGCAGTCTTCCATGAGAGAAACATCAGAGAAGCTTGATGCAAAGGTTTGAAAGGAGGCCCCAAGAGTCTCGTAAGTAAAATATCTGTACGTATAGTGTTCTCATTTTGCCTTTTAAGCATCTTTTTGTAAATATAGTTGATTTATTTGAGATAGCTTCAAGTTCTAGTCTTTCTTCTTCCTGCAAGCCCTTTTCTGCTTGTATAACCAGTTGTTAATGAATACATACACAGATTCTCTTTACAAGTGGTCGAATTGGAGTGAATCTTTTTTTTTTGCCAGAGCCAACTGGTTAAAGTAATGGGGTCGCTGTCTTGAGAATTATCCCATTGATGGACTATGCTTGAAAGAAAAGTCTTAGAAAAACTATTTAATGTAAGATTAGACCATTTGTGCCTAGACCTAATCCAGTATGGAATTAGTGGCACGGGCTAAAGTGTGAAATAGGTTAGTCTTGAAAGTGATCACTGCATGATCAGACCATCGGAGGAAAATACATTGAAGGTGTCCAGTTGTGCAAGATTGTAAAAAGACAGAATGTGACCCCTGCAAATGAGTGGGAGATTAAACCCTTTGAGGTGAGGCCTAGCTCACTCATGAGCTTGTTAAGGTGTTTCCATCAGGTTTAGCCAACCATAAATTGAGATCGCCCAAGACCATCTGTTTTGTCCATGGGTCGATAGAACAGAACAAAATGCAATGAGCATGCTGGTGTCCAGGTCCATTTTACATGTAAAGCATTGATGTTTTTGGCAATGGAGATAGTTTAGCCTTCAGTCTTAATCTGTTCTAGATGGTAGCAACCCCGCGCCCTCATTTCCCAACCCGATTCTGGGTAGCAGAAAATTAACAGGGGACGTATCATTTAATGCAGGACTGGAAAAATCAGCCAACCAAGTCTCTGTAATGCACAGACGATCAAGGTTGTGATGAGTTGGTGAGAAGGTGGTCATATGAAAGCACTACAGGTTTTGTGAGGGTTTAGGAGTCAACACTGGGCATATATCAGAAACTGGTTACATACCAGGCTGAGCTATAGCCAGTAGTCACAAGATCCACATGTCAGGAATATCTGTAAGCAGAGAGAGAGAGAGAGAGAGAGAGAGAGAGAGAGAGAGAGAGAGAATGTGATGTCAAGCAAATACACTGTGTAGCAAGGATTGATAAGAATGGGGGATGTTCTGGAGTATGAGGAAGTATTTTGGGAGATTAAAAAAACCCTTGGGATCAATGCCAGCAGATTATTCTACCACTTTCCACACAGCAGAGTCATAGCTTGGCTGTGCTGAATAGTAGCTGGAGACTGTATACCGACCAACAGACTAGGAGGAAACGGACGTCTTTCCCTTATCTGATCTTGGAGACTATGCCAGAGGTTACACTGATGCACAGCGGTGGATAAATCTGCAAAGAAGGCAGAACACCAGGCTAGATAGGATAACCAGGTTAAGGATGGGCAGAGAAAACAAGCAAAATGCAAACGCTATAGACTGAGGCTGATGACAGGAGGTAAATAGGCACTTGGAGACGTCACACAGGAATTCCAGTAGAGGGAGAATTTAAGGGCCAAGAATCTTAACCTAGCAGGGACTATCGGGGAGGCGTGCTAGGAAAGCTGCCGCTGGAACTGTGAATCCTAGAAATATCGGGAAACTCGGAGCACTGGCCAAAGATAAGTGTATTGCTGCCAATTCAACAAATACATGGAATTATTGGAGAAACTGACACTGAAAAACATGCCTCTATATGTATGGGCATAAGTCTAAAAGTAAAGTGAACAAGAGACTGAAAAGCTCAGTACCTTGACTCAGCAAATATGTGCAATTTGTAAATGGGAGAAAAGGGCTGTACAACAAGACATCTAGAGTAGCAGAGAGTAAAAGTGAAAACACTTGCAGAAAATTGCTATCTGTGAGGGAGAGAAGTTCACAAAGAAATAGGTTGCTGCAGAAAAAACTAAAGGGAACAAGTGCAATCCAAAGTGACACAATTGGGGAAAACAACGGAAAAAACAATCGTCCTCCTACAACCAAAAGTAAAACGCTACACAATACTAATAGTGTACTTCGGCTCATAATACAAAAACAGTATGCAACACGCAAACAGATGTTAAAGTAACGTTTTTTGGGGGGGACAGAAGGTTTTATAGCTTTTATAAAGGGACACAAAAGGTATAAGTGGAAAAGGAAGACCTTTTTCTTTTCTAACTTGAATCTAACACGAAACACTATCACACGCTGAACAAACACATAAACTGATCAAGTCACACTAAAAAGCAAGAAACTACACAGAAAGGACAAACAACAAAGAGATGAAACTCCCCCCAAAATGTAACACTGTCCTTAACAGCCTAGCAAAATGCACAAAAAGTATCCGGAATTGAGTTGCGTTCTTGTCAGAGGGAGAACTTCCTTTAGGACATTTGTGGTTTCCTATTAACTAGAGTAACTCTTGCATACTGTACAAATCGTCTGAGAAGACCCCCTTTTATTAATCACAGGGGCTGCTCCTGATTGGACAGCTCGTCATTGCGCGAATCCCAGATGCCTGGCAGAAATTGTTTGTGGATTCTTCCATGCCGAAAAACCATTGTTCTTGTGTTGGGGCAGGGACGTCATTTGGGGGTTGCCAGGGGTAGCAGCTGCTACCCCTAGCTCCCACTCTACTACTCCCAGACATGTTCTCGCTACCCCAGGGCCACTGGACAAAGAGGCATTACCAAGAGCAGATAACTGTGTTGAACCAGAAAAAGACGGTTGTGAATGCAGCTAAATGTGCCACAGCTTTTTTCACCTGGAATCTCAATCTCGTTAGCTGGAGAAATAACAGGGATGCAGGAAAAACCATGAAGCCGCCATCACGGCCAGGTTGGCAGTCCATTAGTGAAGAATGCATGAATGGTTGGGTTCAGAGGTGGGGCTGTGTGTGCAGCCCATACCCAGAATGGTGGCAACAGTAAAGGTATGGGGGCTAGGTCTAGCTAGATGCAATTAGGTAAGAGCAGCCTGCAATACTCAGTGACCGCACAACATGAACGTAAAGCTCATCAGTGGTTTCGTTGTCTGCTTGGCACATTCAGTGAGCCACTGGGCCTGTGCTGAGGGATGCGCCCCCTGGTTTCTGCTACCAATCCTGCCTGGACACTGTGTGACCTGACCCAGATCTGCCAGACCTTCATCACAGGCACACTGTAGATAGACGCAAGGTAAGATCATTAATTTACATGAAGTTGCCCTCTGCCTTTAAAATAAACCATGTGTTTATTCCTGAAGCAAAACAAATATATATTTGGAAGGATAGCTCCGGGCCAATGCACTTGCTTTGGGAACAAGAGGATGCAGTGCAACATGGGTTCAGGTGCAAGCTCAAGGAGGCTGGCATTAAGGAAGATGTAGAGGACCAAAGAAAATATGTGCCTTTTCTAGGGGTGGTGTCATAGAGCTGCCGCTGGTATTTACATTTTAAATTTAAAATCCTGCAATTACTGTGTCCTGCAACACATCCTTCTCCTCTAACTCCCATCTAACAAAAAAACAGTGGGTTACTTACCAAATGAACCAAACCGAAAAGTGATGGCTGGAAGGTCAATTCATTCATAACCGCTGGCACAGCTCTGGGCAACCCTCCAGACCATCGTTTTTCAGCCTGCCAAGCCGCTACAGGAGGGAAAAGACCATATCCAAATCAGGCTTCGGTCCACCCCAAAAGGGGCAGTCCAGCTCGAACTGCAAGGTCACATCCCTTCTTCATAAGACCACAAGCATTCCCAGACATGTTTCAGCCTCATTGGGTGTCATCGGTGAGGAATAGCCTAGGTCTGTAGGCCCAGCAGGATTTTCTAATGGTGATGTCATGTACTTGCTGCTGTTCACATTTTTAAAATAAAAAACCCTACACTTACTGTGACCTGCAACGCATCCTTTCCCTCTTTATTTATTGCATTTATTGACAGTTCCCAAACTCGAAAGTCTCACAGTGCTAGTCTCTATCGCCCAGCTAACAAAAAAGCAAAACAGAAAGGTGATGGCCGGAAGGTTTCAAATGATTCTCAACCACTGGCAGTTCCCTAGGCAGCCCTCCAGACCATTGTTTTTTTCTGGTTGGACTTGTGTTGGTAATATGCTGATTCCAGTCTATGGCCAGACACTTGGCAGGCACTGGATGCTCTGTCAGTCTACAGTTTAGTCTGACTGATGTACAATAGTCCAGGTTATTGTGTTGTATGTCTGCTTACATTCACAGTAATTTGGTAATATGGGCCTATACATTGTGAGAAACCTGAAGGTGATTCACCTGCTAGTCCCCGGGGGGGGGGATCTGTCATCCAGGTGGCCAGGACAGGGCCATCGCTATTGGATCCAGTTCCTGGTGGTGGACCAGTGCGAGAGGATCACCTGGATGGGGGGTCCTAAGGGAGTAGAAGTGGGACACCGGGTGAGATGCGGTATCCATTTCCTTATAACACCTTTTACCCACCCTACCGCTGATGCGCTGCTGCTCACACTGGCACCAAACCTGTCACTAGCTCTGGGGTCCTGCACTCCGCCCTGACCACCACTTAGCTTTTCAGTTCTAGCGCCCAGTTGCCATTGCTTGTCATTCCTCCTCTGCTACCATTTTGAGCACCTGTCACGCCTTGAACCCTATGATCACAACTAGCCACGCTGGGTAGAGCTATGCCCAAACACCGCCTTAATTATATCGCCGCCGATTGCAACTGCTACGGCGCTGACATCCACTTTATGAATTATTGTCCCTGATCCCGGGATCTTGATGGACAATCCAACAGCTGTCACGCTAATTGGGGGCCAATTTTATCTTCTTTTTCCGAGGCGCCAGGGAGGAGCACTCTCTCTACACTGCCTCTATCACGGCTGCCATCTTGGAATCCCCATGGTGAGGTAATTTTGAAACCCCCTTGCACATTCGAAAGTCTTCGATGGGAAAGCTGTGAATGGAAGGTCCGAGCCCCAACGAGGAAGACCAATAAGAAATTGCAAACTTTAGAATTGTAAACCATGAGAAAAGTGTTAGCTAAAGGTCCGAGCCCAACCGAGGGAGACTTAGTGTGTGAATTGTGTAACACTGGAAGTTTTGTGAACTGAGATAGCCTGCAGAAATGTGTTTAAATTGAACTCCCGAAAAGCCCAATGCACCCTGCGAATGAGAGACTTGGTACAAGCAAGAGACTTTTCGTGGAGGGCTTTGGCCTATATTCTGAGCTGCATACTCGAGCCACGAAAGCCAGAGAGTGTTCTACAGCCCGAGTGTGCCCCTCTTTCCTGTGCTAGAAACGTGGAGAAGGGAGTTCACTTGCTCATTCATTTTGGCATATTATTTCAGACACTGTTTTCCTTTACATATACATTTTCACGTACACTCATTTATTATAGTACTTTAAGGGCAGGCAATAGGTTTCATTGGTATAGGCCATTTAGGGACATTACTAGGCCTGTTCTATTTATTATTTGAAGGTGGAGCTTGCTCCCATCTTGAGATATAGGGCTAGATAGGTGTTTTTCCAACCCTTGATATGTAATGAACACCCTTGAATTGCATCTCTTGTGCTTGTCTTCACTTGTGATACCATGCCTCGCTTACCTCTGTGCTGGAATAGAAGAAGCGGATACATGCTTAAGAGTGTGTGCTTGAGAACAAAATCTTTCCTAAGTAGCAGGAGCTCGATCTAAGACTCAGCGGTCGGCGCGACAGCAAACAAGAGGTTTGGTGGCTGGCCAGGCTGAGCGCTCAAAGATGGCAACGGTGTGGGCAAAGGAGCTTCAGAGCAAGAAGAAGAGGGCTGCATAAAGGAATGTAGGTAAGTATGATGCACTACACAGCGCTTGCACTTCACTTCTTCAAACACAATGATTGGCTACTTGTTCCTCCTTATGATTGGAAGCCTAAGCTGCTATTCAGCTTCTGGCCAATCATAAGGATGAGAAGCAAACAATAAATCATTGTTTTGCAATTGCCCCCCCCCCTTTTCCGACACAAACACTTTCTTACACCATGAAAGACAATGGACTAACACCAGGATGATTTACCTGACCTGTCCCAAACACAAGGGTCAGGCAGAGTCAGGCAATTGAAAATAACCACACACAACTGATGGCCCTTTCCCTTCCCCACAGCGATAAAAGGTGCAGCACAAGAGCGAACTTGGAGAAAGGCAGACCGCACGACGAGGCTGCTATTCCAGGACAGCAGTTCAAGAGAAGGAGAAAGGCGGCCAGAACTTAAAGGACGACAAGGAGGGAAGTGCCCTTGCCCTTTTCGACCCAGACCTGCGAAGCCTCCATAAGGATTCCTAAGGCCTGGAACAGCTAGCTGATTGGGTAACAGATGTCAAAGGCGCACGGAGCACTCCTACACTGATAACCAAGTCAGGGAGAGACGCTTGCTACCGTGGTTCTGTCCTTGACTCCAGAGACAAGAAATAGCAAGCGTTTCATCACAGCCAGTGAGTCGGAGGGAGAACTGATAGTGAACAGAACTGTGTTGAGCCAAGGTTGCAAATGTCAACATAATGTGAATCAAAGAACGCTTTTGTGTGTTGCAGAACTGTTAAACAACCCAGGGTGAGATCAGCTGCAGTGTGGTCTGGCGTCACACGAGCCCTCAATCGAAAGACTCTGGCTCGTGCCCGTTTGTTAAAACTACATATCCCAGGAGGCCTTAGGAGAGCCGATGCAACAGTTCAAAGTGGCCATACAAGCGTCGAGTAAAGCCCCTTGTACAATCAAAAGTCTTTGACCCGTAACTAAGAGGAAAGCTAAGGGAAGTAAATCCTGCATTCTGTAAAACAAATTGAATTGTGTAACTGGCAAATGTGAACCCGGCTGAGGGATGCCTGCAAAACGGATTGAAGTGCGATAACCATGTGAACATTGTGTTGACGAGAGTGAACCTGGCTGAGGGATGTGCACAGTGAAAGATTGCTTAAAAAGACTTTGAGACTGGTGAATTCAAGTGAAATATTAGGAGTAAAAGGCTGTAGTGAACCCGACAGAGGGAGGCTAATATTCGAGAAGGGTCTGAGCCCAGAAGAGGGCGATCCAAGGGTGAAAAGTCCTCCTCCAATGTACATATGGAAAGGAACTTTTTGTTTTGTTATTTTGGAGACATCAGTCCCTCAAAGGCAAGAGACTTTATAGAAAAGAGTCTTAACCACTGAAGGTCCTGATTATTGCTGAAAGGAACTGTAGCCTCGAGCTGGCGAAGCCGAGGAGTGTGCTGTGCTCAAGAGTTCTGCCTTGTCCTGTGCTGAAAATGTGGAGAAGGGAGACCCGGGCTATAACATCCTGACTTATCATTTGTGAACATGTCTTTCTTTTCTTGTGAACACTATCCCACACACTTTTGTAATTTAACGAAAGGATTGGCAATCGTTTTTTGTTTTGCCACTAGGGCTGCCTTATTATTTGATGGTCGTAGCTTGCTCCCATCTTAGTTTTAGGTTTAGATTAGGTGTTTTTCTCACCCATTTATACAGTTTAATAAATACCCTTGAACTGTGATCACGTATGTCTGTCTTTACTGTTGCCACCTTGAGTTCCTTGCAACACACTGATATTAACACTACATATGGTGATCCATTCTTGTATGAAATGTATATTACATTTGTTATATCGTAACCATATTTTTCTTAGTGTACTGAGGAGCAATGCTATGTGATGCCACTGCCTGTTTTGTCAAGGGGTGAAAGGGGTGAAAGGTCTTGTGCCACCACATCCTGTGATGTCACTTAGAGGTGGGTTCAAGGTTCATGTGATGTCACTTTCGCTACCCCTGGCATTTTGGTGAAATGACAACCCTGGTTAGGGGCACATTTTCTCTGAAATATTTGTCTGATACAACGGGTCCATTTTAGAGTCGTCCAGGCCTATTTAGTGAATGAAATGGCCAATGATGGCTAAATTCGGAGTCTGTGATCTTGCATTTTAGTTTGTAGCACTGTGGAGAATGCTCACTGTGGTATCTTTCACATGTGAGCTAACTCTTCAGTACAAATGTGGTCCTTTTTTACAACTCTTGATAAATAACATAACTTCTGTACATTGCATTAAATACGTACATTGCATTAAATACGTACATTGCATTTTCTGGTGGTGGTTTAGAAACGAGAAAGGGCGGTCTCAAAGAGAAAGTATAATCTAAATGAGGTGCTCTGGGAGAGCAGCTTAACTAATGCTTAAAACAATTAATAATTAAGGTACTGCTGCTCATGCTGGAAATCTGACCCTTTTAGCCTGTTAATCGGAAAACCTCATGTCTGCAATATTTTCCTGATGCGGCTGCTGCGTCTCTCCCCTAATAAAATGTGTTTATGCAGTGTTGCATAACAAATTCCTCCTGCTTCAAATGTCTGTAATATTTGTTACTTATTACTCAATATATATTTTAATCTTTTTATTGTAGATTCCATTCACTTATACATTGATGATCAAAATGAATCGCAGTTCAACACATATCGAGAGCAAAAACAGAACCACATCATAAACCAAACAAACATAACAGCTTATCAAATTCCTACCAAGTGTACATTTGTTGGTACAATGGGCCTCCCACTGTAGATGCCCCCCCCCTTCCTCTGTATTTCTCAGCCTAAATTTTAGTACCACAATTCCAATATGCAGCCCACCCCTCCATAGCCTAGCAATTGAAAGGGCACAAGAAATCCATACATTTATCTATCATTCAGGGTAGTCTTACCGTCTGAGGGGCAAAACAGGGCCTGTACCAGAGCATTAAAAGCCACCATATCATTAGCATCATGTGCTCTCCTTTTTATAGCCCTATGCCACACTGCAGTTTCAGCCGTAATCCACCTCTTCATATCTTCTCACCAGGCCCCAAAAATTGAGCCCTTCACCCGCTTCGATGACATGTGACTAATCCCTTGTTATCATCATTTCTTCCCCGGAGGGGGACACGTGTACCTGGTCCAATTCTGTCCAGTGTTTTTTTTGCTTTGCCCTGCGCTGAAATGTTGACTTTTTCTCTATGGTGAAATGATTGAGAGTTGGCCAAAAATTGCTTTTTTTTTGCTTTCTTAACAACAAATTTTATTTTTTAACAAATCTTTTCCACAGTTGTCAGTAGCGGGTGGGGGGGGGGGGATCGAGGGGCGTGACAATCATTCAGTTGCAAAATATCAGCCAAACTTGTCATGCTAGTCAAAAGTTATTAGCAATTCAATGTTTGGGTTTCCTATGGAACTTGATACTCAACTTTACTATAGTGCAGCGACCGTCACACTTTAAGAATTGTGAAGGCATCATGAGTAAGATGCATATAACCGGTTTGTTTGTTCTAAAAAAAAAGTGCATTAACAAAAGTTAGAATGGATTAATGCCTAACTTGCCCTTTTCTAAGGTGGGATTTCCCTACATAAAGAAACTAAGGATAGTCTGCGTCGGGAGTCCAACTGAAATGTCTGACTGCGTCCAAAACCTATACTTGCCCTCACAACTAATTGTATACAATGTGTAGGGATGTCAGCATCAAAATGAATAGTGTTCAAAATAAAATTCCGAGCTTCTTCCAGCTCTTGGCTTGTAATCAGCTGTTACGCTCACCTGGCTCCCACAGAGGCGTTGATCTGAACTGGACAGCTGCGGTCTCCACCAATGTGACGCGTAGGGCCGAGATGACAGACTGGACTGGCCCACCTAACTTCGTTTGCTTGGCCCGTAGGAATATTCTTCTGCAAATGGAGAAAGGGAATTAACCACCCGTGGAGTTGAGCGTAAATCCCCCCACCCCTGCTGTTCTCCCCACTGATCACCTTTGATGTCCCCTCTTATAGTCTCACCTGATGGTTTGAAAAGATGAGCTCTCCATCCTGCATTGAGCGCAGGGGCGCGTAGATAACCAGTTGCTTCAGGCTCGAAGGAATTGGTGAGTTCCAGAACAATATTGACTCTGAGATTCCCGGCAAGACGCCGTAAGTGTGTAGTTCGTAAGAGTTCAAATGCCTGACTTTCACTCTTGTCTGATTCCTTGCAGGTTGCAGCTTGACCCTAGTGAAGAGTTCCTCGTGGCAACTGGTAATATTCTGGTAAGGATTTGTATTATCCAACACAGTTCGATAAAATAATGTCAATATGTCACCTATTGCTTTCTCCCTTACTCAGGCGCTGAGAGAAAGTATGAAGTCTCGGGGAATAATACCTCCGGCGCTAAAAACAGGTAAGTCTATTGTGGTGAGGAGGGTTTCCCTTGTTAGTCCCTTTGTTTCACCTTGCTGTCCTTTTGTTTCCCCTTAGGGGCCGGGGTTCGTCGAAGATGCAGTGGAAGCTGCGCCGACCCGTGAAGAGGAATAGTACCCCCGGTGGTAAAATCAGGTAAGTCTACGGGGGGTAACTAATATTCCTCTGTGCATTCTCTTGGCTCACCTTGCTGTTCTTGTCTTCTCCTTAGGTGCCGGAGTGCGGCGGGAACATGCAGGCGGATGCGGTGGAATGTGAAGATGCTGCGAAGGCCGGTGAGTTCAGCGCGGCGCTGCAGCAGGCGAGGCGACGAGGCATAAAATAACTTTTCTTCCAGCTCGAAGGCGCGATGGATCGGGAATTCGGGTAAGGATCAAGGTATTGCTCTTGTTCTAACCTTTTCTCCTTCTTTCTCCCTTTTTCTAGGAGCTCCAAACTCGAGGCGGGTGTGGCAGAAGGCTGGATGCAGACTTGCAGGCACAGTGAGCGTTAGGCTGCTGGATGCAGAATACCGCGAAGCGTGTGCTGCTCTTCGGGCGTGGTTTAAATAGCCTCCAAAGTAGTCCCAGGTAAGTATTCCTCCCCAGCCCCACCCGAGTAAAAAAATAGTCCCTAGGTAAAGTAGTCCCTTCCAAGCATCTTTTGGCTTGAAGCTCTTGCAGCATGGTCTGCATCAGGTAAGTTTTAATCTATGAGCCTGGCGCCTATGGCGCCAGGACTGACTCTCCATATGAGCCTGGCGCCATAGGCACCAGGACTGCACCCAAATAGCCCCTAGCAGGGGTTGTTGGGCTTGCTTGGGATAACTCGATGCCTGCTTCCGGGGTTGCTGGACTTGGTCTGGGTCCCCGGGGGTAGGCATCATGACATCAACTTCCCCAAGTTCAAAGTAGTTCATACAACACAGGGGTTCCCTTACCCAAGAGTTCAAATCTTCCAGGTTTCAACAAAACAATTCCTTGGGACACTTCCCAGCTCTTTTAAAATCAGTACTTTTCACTGGCTTACATTGATAGTTCTGTTTCTTAATGCTCAAATCACGGAAGCGGCTGTTCCACAACACAAGCTTTTTCATGGATACTTTCTTAGCTTCTCCTTACAGAGGGGCACTCTGTCTAGGCGCAGTTGTCGGACCACACGGGCCACCCATTACAGGTCACACAACTGATGCCCCTTCTTGACTACTTTCCATCAACAATTGGCCACTGCTTTTCTTTGACATTGAAGCTGTGTTCTCTTATCAGTGGCACACTCTTCTAACATTGTTCTGTAGCTTGCTGGGTCACCATGCACTTTGCTACCCTTTTTCTGTATTTGTCTGGCTCTTGCCAATACAGGTCGCCTACAGTTCCTTGAACACTTTTTGCTTTGCCCAATACTTGGTTTCTCATCTCATACCCTTATTGGTATTTTCTTGCCTTTTTCCACTGCTTGGGTCTGAAACAATGCATTCCGTGGCATCTGCCACATGTACCACCTTTCTTTCACTCTACTCACGACTGCTCATAATTTGCTTTTGCTCTGGGTGGCATTCAAAAGTGCTTTTAATGACTTTCAGTTAATTTGGTATTCAAAAGTACTTGTTTTGGCATTCACAATCGCCTTTCTTCCGTTTCTCGCTCAAAGGCTTCATGCATATATTGCACATATGGACAAAGCACCCCCTTATATCCGGGTCCTCTTTCCCAGGTGGACTCATTGGATGTCTTTCAAGGCACTTCTGCAATGTCACTGGCAGCCACAGTCTTGCTTTTACGCTGGGTGTCTTGCTGTGGCAATGCAGTAGTGTTCCGTGTCTTCGCTCCCCCAGTCGGTGTGTTGTCAGCGGGTTCAGCTTTCTGGCATGGGTCCTCCAGCTGGTAACTTCCCCTTCCTCGCAGTTCACCCCAGACCTCTGCCTTTAAGCAGCCCCGCTTTGTGCTGCTTTCCATCTGCACCCGGTCTTGGGTCTCCATCGGATCTCGTGCCATGGCGCTCTCTCCTCACTCCGGTCAAGGAAGTTGCTTTGCCTTCTCTGCCTTCCTCTACTGCTACACAGCTGATCTCCATTAAGCTCTATATATATCCTGCGCTGAGGCTTGGGATCATTAGAGCTAGTCCCCTCCCCTTGAAACGTCACATATAGTCTGCATTAATTCCGGGCTCCTCCTCTTCGGCCCAGTACGAAAATGGTGATTGGGGAAGTTAATTTTAATAAAGGAAGTGTGCATAACTCTGTATTGTCTCCTCCTCTTCCCAGTGTTGAGGTAGTGTTTCCGGGGGACATTTTAGGGGGGAGAAGAGGGAAAGGGCTGAGAGCATACAAAGGCTTAAGGGATAGAGGGTTTATTCTGCAAAGGGAATGGGTGAGACCATGTCTCCCCTTAGGACGCCCTCTCTCCACTCCCCAAGTTCCCTCCACCCATGTGATACTCCCTCGCATATCCACCCCCAGTGTCTGGATCCAAAAGCGATGGCCTTTCCCTGGTCACCTGTGAGGACGATCCATGGGAGAAAAGTGAGGACGCCCTCATGTTCCCCGCAGAATGTATTTTTTTATATTACTGAAAAAGACATAGTTAGGGCATAGTTAAAATGATCCAATTCATCGTAACAAAACCCAAGACATTGGGTGGGTATTGGAAGTCTCAACTCTGAGTCGTCCCCAAAAGATGTCACTCATGATGTAATTCTTGTTATAGTTGATCCCTGCTGTGATCTTATGTATACACTCAGAAATTGGGGGAGACTCAGTGCTGAGATTGGTGCACTCCCCACACCCACCACATTTCTTGGGTTTCTTTTAGATGAATCAGATAATCTTAACTCTGTCCTAACTGAGGTTTTTCACAGAGTTTCAAGGGTTTTGTTATGTTATATCTTTGCCAGGGCCCACAGCCATGATCACTTCCCATGTTGCCGAAATGACTAAAAAAGACTCCACCATACCCCACTTCCTTAGTAGTTAGCCAGATTCACTAGCCATAACCTACGTATTGTGCAAACGGCCTCAGGCTCCACTAGCCTTTGGCCAATGTCCACTGCCAAAGCAGTATATACCACCTCTAGTTTCAAAGACCATAGATAAGCCCAATTGGTCTAATGGCTATTGGTTATATCTTCTGTACGGAAGGCATAGTATCAACAGTAAAACGGACACAAGTGACCACTGTTCAAGGGTGTTTATTGAACTTCAACAAGGGTATGATAAACACCTATCTAATCATAAATCTACAGATGGGAGCAAGCTACGACCATCACATAATAACAGTCCTAGTGGTGGCTTGTCAAATAAAAGGGCCTAAAACAAAACCTATTGCCAATCCTTACCTCTAAATACAAACAGCGTGGGGGATAATATTACAAAAAGAAAGAAGTGTTCAGAATGATACATCAGGATGTTCAGGCTGTTGGCCTCCCTGCGCCACGTTTTTAGCACTAGACCAGGCAGTTCACTCGAGTGTAGCACAGTCTCAGGCTTCTTTAGCACGAGGATACAGTTCAATCGTAACATCGGGACCTTCTGTATGATAGTCTCTTTACACCTCAAAGTCTCTTCATTCAGAGGGCCTAATGCAACAAAACAAACAATAAGTTCCTTTCTTCTTTTGGATTTCTACAAGTATTCACTTTAGGTGATTCACTATTCACCTGGATCCCCCTCTGCCGCGCTCATATCTCTTTAGTACAATGTTTGTTCCCTTTTGATCCCTTTCAGGCAGTCTCGTATCCCCTTTCTTTTGATCCCCCTTAGTCGGGCTTGGACCAATTTCAATCAAGTATCCGAGACTCTCGAATGTGCACTGGGTTTAGTTACGTCCTTTGCAGGACCACTTCGATTTTACAATTCCTTCTCTTTACATTTGTCCCCTTTTGGGTTTGGATACCTAACAGACTTTCGAATGAGCACACACGTGGAGCCGGATCACTCTGTTTACGGTATCGATCTTCTCTTTCCTCATTTAGTGCATTAAGTTTGCATCACTTGCCATATACGCTTCATATACTGTTCTCTTCAAATTTCTTCATACAATGTTGCTGCTTGCAACCTTGGGTTCCAGACAGCCCGTGTTTGTATCAGTCTCCCAATCTCACTGGCTTTTCTTTGTTGTAGGAGCCAAGGACAGTACCACAGCGGCAACCGCATCTCCCCGAATTGACAATCGACGTGGGAGAGCCCTGGGTACCTCTGACACAAAATACAGGAGTCTTCAGCTTTAATTCCAGGTCCAACGTTTTCTATTCTCAAAGGCTTATAAAAGTTACGGTCTTTCCGTGAAAATGTCAAGGACCCTCTTTGTATTCCTTTTCGGTCTCGCCTTCTTTCGCCTTGAATTGAACTGCCATCTTGGAACTGCTGCTTCCTCGTGTGCTTTGCCTCACTCAGAGTGTGTTCTTGTGCTCCGCCTTTTATCCGTGTGGGGCAGTGTGATGGAAGTCAGGTGTGGGTAATGATCAGTAATTGCCTGACCCTGCCTGACCATCGTATTAATACAGGTCAGGTATACAGCTTGGGTGTTAGTCCATTTTCCCTCACAGTGAGTTGTCCATGAGACAGTGTTTGTGATGGAAAAGGGGGAGCGAATGTGTTATAGGGAAGGGGATACTACGTCTCGTTGTCCAGTGTCCCACTTCCACTCCCCGAAGACCTCCCCATCCAGATGATTCTCCCGCAATGGTCCACCCCCCGGAACTGGATCCAAAAGTGATGGCCGTGTCTGGCCACATGGATGATATATCCCCGGGTACTAGCGGGTGAGACACCTTCAGGTGTCTCACAGTACTCAATTCTTTTTATTCTGGGAATATTTTATCGTGGCAACAATGAATAGCATCTTTGATGGCGTCCTTCTGTCTCATGGACATCATTCCCGCTATATTACGTTGGGATTCCCGTGGTAATATATATTTACCCATTATCACAGTAACCAGAAAACGCCAAACAATGCAAGTTTTCCATGTCCTTGGTGGCACTCACCATGTGTCTCCCTCTTTTCTAGGTCCCCCCACTATCCTTCCATGTTCATTCTTCCCCTGACGCCCTGCAATGACCCCCCTTTCAATCTGGTTCATGTGATATTTTTTTTTTTCTCTGATTGCATCTTGCACGTTACTGTGGTAATATCACAAGATTCTCGCAGGGTTCCCCACATAAACGCAAAACGTTCTCCCCCAAACGGGCTCACCAGTCCACCCCAAACTCACTCACTGCACTCTATCCCCCACTCCAGCTGTAGCCTTATATTAATACACCCTTTTTCCTTCTTAAAATATCATTTTCGAGCACTATTCTTGCAATTACCATGGGAATTGCTTGCATCAAACAAAAAAGACAGCTTTTCATTTTTAAAATACCCTCTCTGCTGTAAAGCACAGTGGGAGATTTATAACAGTTTTTTGGAACGGGGAACCCCCTTCTCCATGGAATATTTTAAAAACTACCAGACGGGTTTACCCAAACCAGCAAAAGGCATATTGTGTCGCTTAGTTCCCAACCTGTTCCATATTTGGTGCAGATCTGTCCACCGGGTTTCGACATATGGGTGTTCAATAGAAGCACTCTATCTCTATGGGAAACTGAATTGCACTCAGCCGACAACAGCATTTTTCTTTGTTTCTTAATAACATTGCCACCGTGAAACAAGCTTTCCAGTTTGGGTGAAGGGGCTGGACCACATTTTTATTGGGGAAATTTCGTCCATTCTTCCAACAAGTCAGAAGTTATTTGTAATAGAATTTTGAGAAAAGTCTATGTAAACCTGTTTCACCTTAATTATAGGGTGGTAATCGCCACCCTATAATACTATAATGTGTGTATATATATATATATATATATATATATATATATATATATATATATATATATATATATATATATATATATATATATATATATATATATATATATATATATATACATTTTTTTCCGGGCAGGTTTTAAATCCCTGGATTCCAATCGAATTCGCATGATGTTTGCCACCTGTAGATTCCACAGGAATTTGCAGGTGGCTTGTACATATATATATACATTTTTATTTTTAATGGAGAGTAAACATGAACAAAAGTAATTCGCCTAGTTTCACTTTTCACATTTAAACTCTGTTTTGTGAAAGTTTACAATTGCCAGCCAGGGGACACAACAGCACAGAAGTAATGTTATTGGTTCTGTGCATGAATTTAAGATTGTTTTGCAAAATTACCCACTTGGTGTTTCAGCATACATTTTGTCGTTTTTTGGGAGCCTGTTCCTGCGTAAATTCACGACGATATTCCAGGAATTTTACTTTGAACATATTTGCATTAATAAAATAACAAGAACGCGGTTTTCATTTAATTTGGTAATGGAAAATGCTCAACAATGTCTTCCCCAACTCCACTGCAACTCTTAATTTGCCCCCTTCTCCGTTCTGGGTCCCACGTTATGTAAATCATCCCTCACCCGTTCCTGTTACCACCCTTTCCTCGCTGCTTTTGTTTTTCCCAGCACGTCCTCCGACATTTCTGCGGGAATCCCACAGACGGAAACGGCCTAGCAGAAGCGGGCTCCCCAACCCACCACCCCTATTTTCATTTCACATGTGATCCACGTTCCTTCTCCCCAACTTTTCCCTGACAAAAATGTACACTTTCCCTCGACCAAGCATAATTTATCACACTTCTTTTTTCGACTTCCTTCTGGATTAACGTAGCAATCTCTCGCACCGAAGAAAAAATCCTCAGTACTGTAATGCACCATGAGAGAGAAATAAACGTTTTTGGAGACCAGACTGCACCTCCTTCTCCATCAATTTTTAAAAGAACTGCTGCACAGTTTACGGCAAATCGGAAATGGCACATCTACACTTCAGTATGCCGAAGTTACTTCCTATTTGGTGCAAATCCTTCCAGAGGTTTTCATAGTATGGGTGATCCAAGGAAGGACTTTTTTCTCTTTTAGAAAATGCTTAGGATTAGATTGAAATTATCCTTCCGTTTGTTTTCTTAATACATTTTTAACTGTTTAATAATTTTTCAAAATGTCCAATTTGGAGTGGCCTTTGCCTGACATTTGTCTTGGAAGGTTTAGTCTAAATCAATCCAGTGCATCAAATATTATTAGCAATAGACATTTCAGGAAAAGTCCATGCAAATTAATTTGCTGCTCTATAGTATGTTATGTCATTTGTATAGAGCTTACTGCCATTGCTATGGCCTTGAATCGCTGTGGGGATTAATGCCCTTCGGAATACCGTAGTCCGCGATGTGTGTCAGATAACCCTCGGGACACTTGACCAAGTAGTGTAGCCGAAGATTTCTTCCCAACAATACCGCCAACTGACCGTACTAAGTAACAGACAGCTGAGGGTATTCCTTGAAAGATGGAGGCCCACGAACACACCAAGACGACTTCACCATGCGATACCACTGGTAAACTAAGTACCTAAAAAGGCAAGGTATAGACTAATACTGACGTAATATATTAAAGTGCGTCACTGGGTAAACACAATGAATCACAGTGGACTAACCTTCTAAGTTCAGGAAGAACGGCATAGTGATATATGGCAAGAGGGACAAGATGTCTATCCTACTGATCAAATTCTATACAAGAGAGATATAGACTTGTAATATGAGGCCAAAACAGGAGTGAAATAACAAGGAAAGTAGATGCAAGTGACACTGGTTCTTACAGTGGGTCTTGTGATGATGGGCGCGACAGAAAACAGGAGCAACTCGGAAACCACCCAAGCAACTGACCAGCCTATTCCCGACGAAACGAGAACTTCTAAAGAAGTCTCTAATCCAGACGATATGAACCAGACGGAATGAGGACGCAGTGCAGCTGGCACACCGTAAGCAGTCTCTAGTTCGGGTGCCGCAGAAGTGACTTCGCTGTTAGGGTTACTTGGGGTGGTTATTAAGCTGCTTCCAAAGGCAAATGATGGGATGGATGTGATCCGGTGTGATCGGGGAAACCGGAGCTTCGTGGAAGATCTTGTAGCAACTCCGGTACACAGAAGACTTGAAAACGTAGCAGACAAGGACCGTGCAAAAGAGTTCCATGAGGCAATTCCGAGGTCAAAAAACGCGAGGATCCAGTCAACCAAAGCAACAAATCCGACAAGGAGTAGACTAGGCAAATCCAGGTGGGTAATCCAAAAAGACGGCAAGACAAACGAGTCAGCAAGGAACGTAGCAACTTCCACAAATTCAGAAGCGCAGAAATCATGGAGAGAGGACTCTAAATAGTATGCTGGTGTCACGTGATGGTAACCGCGTCAGAACTTTCGTAGTACACTCATCAAGGATGCCACCGCTTCCACGGCATTCTCCAATCACGACCGTAGCGTCCAGGAAGGATGGCCCTCTGGGTCTTAGTTTGGTGAGTGCCGGGAATTGAACAAACGTATGTTTCTGTGAACAAAAAGGAGTCGGGGTCGTCGTTGTGGAATGTTGTTAGCCAAGGTAGGTCATGGTAAAGGCGAGTTAGGTGAGACATGCATTAGATGTTTATAAACCCTGACTTTGCTGGTTAATGGAATCCTAACAATGTGAGTGGTGAAGAAAGTATCTCTAAAATGTGTGTGTGCATTTTTTGCCAGTTTGAAGGTTGGTAGGGAGTGGCTAGATCACAAACAGCAGCCCATTGTTATCAGGTGAGGTTATGGGTGCCGTGACAAATTGTCAAGGGAGTAGGAGAGTCAAGGAGGCAGAATATGTGAAACAGCTGGACCGAATTTTTCGTGGGACGGTGTATTCTGTTGGACGTGGTGATGTATGTTTGGATGGGTGTAGCTGTGCAATGTTTATTGCAGATGTGTGGAGGTTAGGTGGTCATGCCCCGGGCAGCTTTGCTCCCTTGCAATGGAATGCTTGATGTTACAGTGATAAAAGGCTTATATCTAGTAAGATTTGGTCTTGCATAGCTTATCATAAGGCATGCCTAAGATGCATTGAGTGGGGGGCGGGGGGTCTAAGTCCCACCTTGTCGACTCCTCGGGTACCACCGCATTCCTGTCAGGGGAGGGTAATAGTTCCCCCAGGAGGTGGGCGAAATCTGAGGATGCTGAATGGAAAGAGCCAGGTCTTGTGAGCCTTCCTGAAGGCAAGCTGATCTTCTGTGTGGCGGATGGTAAATGGAATCGAGTTCTAGATGGTGGGTGTTTGGACTGAGAAAGAGGAGCCCCCTATCCTGGCTGATTTTGTCTTTGGAATGAGAAGTGCCACGCCTGTTCTGCAGTTTCTGTAGGCCTTTAGCATGTAAGTTTATGCTGCAGATATTCAGTCCTGTGTTGTGGAGAGCTTTTTGGGTGATGCCTATTGCTTTGAAGGTGGATTTCTCGCCCAATCGAGACCCATGGAAGGACACTAGGAGGAGCCATGCGGCAGTGTTTTGTACCCATTGGAGTTTTCTTATCTGTGATGCGGGGGCCCCCAGGTATAAGGCTAAGCGTGAAAGGATGATCGCAATGATCGCAGAGACTGTGAAGGATGGTCCGGTATGGAAAAATGTGGCGAACAATGGGAATGTGATGGTAGTAGCTTTGTTGCAGAGATGCATCCAAGGTTTTTTACTGTTACTGTGTTGCAGAGGGTGGGCGGATGGCCCACACAGGGGCGCCTCGGGGTAGCTTAGGGGAAAAGGGGAGTCTTCCCACAGGTCATGATCTCAGGTTTTCACAGGTTGAGTAGAAGGTGGTTGGCAGTCATCCAATTTCTGAGAAACATGTTACGAGATCGGGGGAGGTGGAGGAGGGGCCCTTAAGGATTTTTAAGACTATTTGGGTGTCATCTACGTAATTGTAGGAGGATAGGCTGGGGGGTCGAATGAGTGTGGGGAGGGCTCTCGGGTACAGCGGTTAAAGAGCACAGGGGAGAGAGAGGCACCCTGCTGCACTCTGTGGACGACTGGACGGGGAGTCAAGGAAAAAGGATGCAACTGTACTATTTGCGAACTGTTGCAGAGGAAGGAGGATATCCACTTCAGAGCTACATCCCTTATCAACGAAAAAGTGGAGTCTGTGAGTGGTCACTGCTGTTGAAGGCTGCCGAGAGGTCGAGTAGGATTAGGGTTGCGCAGCTTTACGAGTCTGTCTTTTAAGATCATCCCAGATGGAGATTAGACACGATTCAGTTCCTCAAGGGTCTGATGCCAGATTGAGCAGGCGCAGGGATCTGGTTGGATTCTGTGAAATTACATAGTTGGGAGTAGTCTTCTTAGTCAATTAGTTTAGCTACAAATCGGTTGTTTGAGATGGTTATGTAATTGGTTGGGAGTAGGGGCTTTATGAGCAGGGGCTTGATGTAGAAGGCTTTGAATTCTGCTGTGAAAGTGCCTGAAATGAGAGCTGTGTTGATATATCTTGCAATGTCGCTGGCGCAGATGGACATCAGGATTTCTTTTAGTAGAGTGGGCGGTAGGGCACGGCTTAGTTAGTACCTTGAGAAATTAAGGGTGGGAGAGTGGAGAGAAGGATGAGAACATTGGGAGTATGGGAAGTGGTCATGGTGTCAAGGTTGTGGGTCAGGGAGGGGTGAGGGATGCTATTTTAGAGACGATGGAGTTGTTTCTTTCTGGAACTATGTTGAGGAAGTAGTCTGAGTGTGTGTCATGAGGGTTTAAATGTGGAAGGGCGTAGAGGGGTGCAAACTGGGACATTGAATTCAGAGATAAGCTTGTGGAGTTCCCTTGCAGGGTTCGGAGCGTTGGTGATACTATTCCAGTAATATGATTTTTTGGCCTGCATATTTCTGCCCGTTAGGCTTTGACCTGGGAAGTGTAGGCTAATCTGTTTGTCGATTTGTCTGCACGCCATCCGTGTTCTAGGGTGTGGTCCTGGGTTTTAAGAATTTTGAGGGCTCGGGTAAACTAGGCCTTGTCTTATTTTTATTTATTTTATTGAGCATTTGTAAGGTGCTTTACATACCAGAATTGTGTTTCAAGGCGCCGCAAGCCTAAATGGGAGGGGGACAGGGGAAATAATGACAATGAAAGAAACAGTAAGTATACAGTCGTGGTCCTACTAGGCCTTGTGGAATTCAAATGTGCAAGTGTATTTGAGGAGGAGTGCAGAAGATGGGGAGGAAGGAGGAGAAGAGGACTGGACAAGTGCTGGAGGAGGGCCTGGGAGGGAACCTGTTAAGGAGTAGAACCTCAGGCTGAGTGCTAGTACATGCGACTCTCAAGGGTGGGATGTGGAGCCACCAAGCAGGGGCCCGCAAAGCAGTGCATTGGAGGTGTGGGGGGTGCTGGCAATGATTGCCAGGAAGGGCATGGAATCCTGTGAGATTCATGAGGATCAGGCCACCAGTCAAAGCATCAGTCGGCAGTCTGGTGAATTAGTGTCAGGATTCAGATCCATCTCCCCCTTCTCACCCGATTCCTCTGAGGTGAGCTCCTTAAGAGCAGCTTTGGTCATTCTTCTATCCTCCTTCTTGGGAGTCTTGACCTTGGGTGTCCAAATCTTCCTCTCGTGTAAATAACGTCTGGCCCCTCCAGAGGCCACCTTGGCAGAGATGGAAACCTGACATCGGGGGACCCCGGCGGGGCCAGCCTCCCTGCCAGGGAAAAAGCACAAAGGCAGAAAAACCCCTGGAGACAATATGGGTGTGACGTGATGATAAGTCCCAAAGACCAATGTCCAGCAAAAAAAAATACAGATAATAAAAAAAAGATATCCTTAATCCATTCTCTTTCTTCTTGGCAAAAATCCAAGGTAAGTTGATGTGTAGAAAGTGGGTGACCCAAAACAGCAAGGGAAATGGCGGAAGGGTAGTAGAAAGGAAAAAACAGACAACAGTAACACGTAAGAAGTCAAGAAATCGAAGAATGAAACTGTGATAAGTATAGAAACTGTTTTAAGAAAAGAAACGGTAATAGAAAGTCGGAAAGAAGAAAAGGAAAGACTTCAGCACGAACGCAAGGCGCGTGTAGGTTACAGCAATAAATGGCAGGCACCGAAAAAGGAGTAATAAGAATGTAGCTAGAGGAGAAAAATAGTGGCTCTCACCCAAAGCGAAGGCAGACCGCACAGCCAGAAAATAGAAGGCACCGTAAAGCGGCTGAAATGAGCGAAGGAGGACACAGCTGCTCACTTCCAAGTCGGCGCCGGCTTCTGAGAGAGGAGGGGCAGGCGCCGCGAAAGGAAAGGATCGCAAGAAGCAGGAGGAAAAAAAAGAAGCCGTAAGCGAAATTACTACTAGGCTAAAAAGAAAGAGAGAGACCGAATGGTAACAGTTAGAAGGATTAGCTGAGAAAATACCCACGAAAACGGTAACACTAGGGTGGAACAATAAGGGAGCAAGAACGAAGACTACAAAGGGTACGGAGCGTTATGGCACAAAGCACAGATACACCGCACCGGCTTGTGGGCGGAGCCGGAGTTTATAGGCACCAACGCCATGTTGGGTGAGGACTAGAAAGTACTACTGAGTAAGTCCGTGCCTCCAACAGTTCCAAATCTTCCATCCGCTGATCCTGACAATTAGCAGCGAAGGGCAAGAGGTAGAAAAGAACAGAGTTTTGAGCAGTTTCCAGAACTTAAGGGGACCCGGCTCATGTCTGACCCCCTTTGTCGACCTAATTAATCTGTTGGAATAGTGACATACAGATTGAGTCACCTAAAAATGGGAAAAGGGAACTAAATACTGTGGCAGCTAATAAATATGGATAGTGACTGATGTTCGACTGTCATTTTTGTGTGAATTTAAGATATATTGCGCAGAAGAGGAAGGTGAGTGAGTGAATGAATGATGGGGAAAGGAATGTGAGCCGAAATATAATTTTTGAAAACGCTTTTGTAAATGTTTTTGTGAATTGATTCATACAAGTGGATTTGTTTTAAAGATTGAATATTTATATATAACAAAAGAAAATTGGTTTGTAAGAAATGTATTGATGTATGAGAAATAAGTAAGTACACCTGTCATCCTCCATCCACTGGTCCATATTGCTGTTTTTTATATTTTGTATAGCCTGAAGGACCAGGGATTAAAGTCAGGCACCCCTTATTTTTTAAATCAAGTCTGAGAGAGGCTGTTCCAAAGGGAGGCACCAGCCGAGGAGAGACCATTTCCCCCTCCCCAACTCTCTGCTTCGAGGAGCGTTTGACAGTTAGTGGGGGTCTAGCAGGGGAGTATTTTGGGAGGTAAAGTTGAAGATAGCATGGTCCCAGGCTCAGAAGACCATGTGGATGATGCAGAGGGTCTTGAATTTGATCCTTGCAGCCACCGGGAGCCAGTGAAGAGATTTTAGGGCTGGAGAGATACAGTCCTTGGGCTTTTGGCCAAGGATAAGTCTTGCAGCCCTATTCTGGATTAGCTGAAGGGGGTGAAGGGAGGAAAGAGGGAGATTGAGAAAGAGGCAGTTGCAGTAGTCCAGCCTGGAGAGCCCCATAGCTCTGGAGACATTGAGCTTCTGGGGGAAGGTGAGAAAGGGAAGAATGCCTCTGAGGAGGTGGAGCTGGAAGGGGGGCTTCTTGGTAAGGTCCATGATGTGATGGGTGAAGGAGAGAGCAGAGTCGAAGATGACCCCCAAGATTTTTGGCCTCACGAGATTGTGAAGGTAGGGGGCCGTAATAGGGTGGCCAGAGGGTAGGAAGAAATGAGGAGACATGTGTACTGATGAGGAGGATCTCCGTCTTACTGACATTGAGACAGCGATCATTTGTTGCAGTCCATGCCTGAATGGCGGGCAGACAGTTGGGGATGAGAGAGGAGGAAGAGGTGGGGGTAGATGGAAGTTTGAAGGAAACATTTTTGTCAACGGCATAACACTGAAAATGGGGCGAGAAGGAGGAGATCAGTTGAGAAAGAGGGATGAGATATATATTGATGAGCATTGTGATGGGATAGAGCTGTGGGGGGGATGCCACATGTTGAGAGAGTGGTGTTGGAGGAGATGGGGCCGAGTTGCAGCTGGGAAGTGCGGTTAGTATGGGAAGGTCAGCCAATCCAGTGCCCTGTCGGTGATGCCGACGGTGTCCGAGTCGTTTTAGGAGGATGGAATAGTTGACCATGTCAAAGGCAGAGTAAACATTGCAGAGAATGAGAACAGCAGGAGAGTTGGAGTCGAGATTTGCAAACATGGTTTCAAAGGTGTTCCATAGGGCAGTTTCTGTGCCTCTGGATGCCTGGAATCCATGTTGATGGTCAGGAAGGCAACCAACAAGATCTGTGTGGAGTCAGTTGGGGGAGGGCCAACTTTTCCAAGAGTTTACCAGGGAAGAGGGTAGTGGAGATAGGGCGATAGTTAGCAGGGCAGAAGGGATCAACAGATGGCTTTTTTAAGAGAGGGTGCACAAGGGAGTCCTTGTGGGACAAGTGGAACGGGCCAGTGGTGAAAGAGTGGTTACAGAAGTGAGCAAGAGCTGGGTTGAGAGAAATGTTGTCCCTAATGGTTCTAGAGGAGCAGGGGACACCTGTTTGGAGGAGGCCTTCATAGAGCGGACCACTTTAGAGACTGTATCAGGTGCTACAGGCACGAGAGAGAGGGGATGGGAGGAGATGGGCCAAGGGAGGCAGGGGAACAGGCTTGTTAGAGGAGATGAAGATGGGGGTGGAGGAGAGTGAAATGGGAGGCCAAGGCATTGCAGAGAACCTGAGACAGAGGAATAGAGGTGAAAACTGCAAGGTGATTGCCGAGTTCTTTGCAGATTTTGGAAAGTTTGGCCGTGATGTTAGTGGCTCCAGAGATGCAGGCTTGGATGTGGCCTGCTTCTTGGAGCGGATAGAGAAGCTAACTTGCCTTTGGAGCAGGTGGCTGGCTGGTTTTTGAGAGGATAAGCCCAAGGTCTGCCAGTTCCATTCAGCAACTCTGCACTTGCGTTTTAGAGATGCTAGATCGGAATCATACCCGATTTTATTCTTGGTAGGTTTAAGGCAGATCCTGATGGCAGGGGCAAGGATGTCAAGGGTGTTAGAGCTGGCATGATGCAGGTTACCATGGACAGAGAGTTGGGAGCAGGGGGTGGGGGGGGTGAAGGTGGATGCAAAAGCAGCAACGGACACTGTCTTCATCGGTTGAATGACTGCGGAGACTGGCAGTGCAGGGGGTGGCTCGGATAGAGGGCCCAGGGGACACTAGTTGGGAGGAAAGGAGAGCGTGGTCAGATCAGGAGACTCTGGTGGTGACCGGATTAGAGATAGGGATGTCACCCGAGATGAAGGGGATCAAGAGTGTGGCTGGCAGAGGGAGTCCGGCTTGAAGGAAGAATAGTGAGAGAGATAGGGAGGGTCACACAGGATTCAGAACTGGGAGGTGGATGATTCAGGCGAGTCGAGGTGGATGTTGAAGTCACCAAGGAGGAGGAGTTTGGCAAAAAAGGTTGAGAGGGATGAGGTAAGGTCGGCCCATTCAGAGAGGAAGAGGGAGATCGGACCAGGGAGTCTGTATATAGTTGCGAGGGTGAGAGAGAGAGTAGGCGAGACCCCAGGCCTACAGACGGTATAGAGAAGGATCTCAAATGGGTGAGGGGGCCCCGAGTGCTTCTGAGAGCCAGAGTTCAAAGATAGAATAAATGTAGAATAAGCCATTTCAGCTAAGTCACAGTGTCATCCAGAATACATCACTGTAATTTCACTTCCATCTCAGAGCCACATGAACAATGATTTGTGGGTATGCAAATTAGCGTGAATGCAAACTTTTCACTCCAGAAAATTGTCTTGTAGGGCAGTACTATCTTATACCAATCTTTTTTTAACCAAAGACAGATGGCCCATACGTATGCTGATAACTTCATAAGTGATTCACCATTATTAATGCTCATCAGTGCAGTATTGTGTGACATCCTTTTAGTTGGAACTGTAAATTATGACAGTTAAATTGTTTTGTATTGTCCCCATTTCATGTCTCAGTGTGATTCAATCAGCGACTGGACTTTAATCCACTATGATCTGTCAAATAAAGCACCCCCCCTCATGAGACTGCTCTGATCTCATCTTTGACCAATGTAAGGTGTTTATTTTTGAAAGAACCAATGCAGTAGTCCTGGTATTAACGGATTTCACTGGGTAAACAGCCTTTCTGAACACTTGGGTACAATAATGCTTCTGATTACTCTTGCAACAAGGAATTCTGGTTCTGCAGTTCTTCTAGGAGTTCTGAGAGCTATTCTTCAAGTTGAAGAACAATTTAACAATGTATACAGTTCAGTCTGTCATCTAGTGATGCACAATTAAATATTTCTTCTTGATCCCAGTCACTGCTGAAGTATCTCATATTAATATAACCAAGCTATGAATTTTCAGTCAGTGTGAACTTCTACCTTTTATAGCATCAAATCTATTATCTGAATTTAGTTTTGTTAAGGATTTTCACTTATAATAGATGAGAAATCCATAAAGTCAAACAAAATAAGGGGTCAATGAGTAAATAGCCGGGGTGCAAATTTCATGGTACAAACTACTAGATGGGCATGAAGTCACAAGAGACCCCCCGCCTCCCAGTTTTCTACATCCACATAGCACACCATGTTTTACTTGCCAAGAGTCGATTATCATTCGCAAATGGCTAGTGGTGTGTACACATTTCAAATGATCTGTTTCATGTTGGTATTTTTCTCTTAATTGGGTTCAGACAGCAATTATCTCAAGAAATGCATGACACAGTAAAAATATATTGGATCCCTTTCTGGTAGCAAATGATTAAGTTTAAAATCCCAAAAAATAGCTACTTATTGATTAACTGTTATCTGCGTCTAGGACGAAGGCCTGCGTGTAGTTTAGGACCTTGTGCCTCATTGGAGTTTGGCTGGTGAATTGTGAATGTCATACATTACAAAGCATCTTTACAATATTGCAGCCGGGATATAGAATTCAGCAAACATTGATATTGTTGGGAACGAGAGAGGGTCTTCCAACCCCCTTAGGCGATTCTGAATGAGAAACAAATGATAGAACGCACTTCGAGAGAATGTGGGAAGGGGGTGTGCACGCAGGAGAGTGCACAATTGTGTAGTGTATGCTTTAGGAGCTATATAGTAGAGGCAAGTGTAAACGCCCTTTTAGTTATTGGCAGCCATTTTGGAAAGTAGGCCCAAGCGCAGCAAAAGCACCAAATGTATTAGTGTTACTCTTGCATTATTGGCACAGACATAACCCACACCACCAGTGAGCTTCAAGGAGTTACAAGTCTTTCATTGTCTCAGAGGCTGTAGGCCTTCGCGCTGCAGGAAGAATGTGCTCTGCAAGGCCATGAGAAGGGCGCAGAGCGCCTCTGGGCAGTTACCATCCCAGAATACAGATAGCATGGTCACTCAGCCCCAACACCCCCTGCGTCAGAGCTGCAGCCCTCCAATGCTTTGATCCCAAGAACCCCACATACCACAGTGCTAGCCAGGCCTAGACCACCGACCATAAAGCTGTAAGACCCCCCGATCGATCAAAAAGATCAGAAAGCCAGGCTATCTTGCCTTCACATTTGGTCACGTGATTTGTGCTGTGAGGTGTTGGGGAGGGATGAAATTATAGCCCAAAACGAGGGTGGAAGACCTTGGGAGGCTGCTGGCGCATCTGGGAATGAGTGAAGTGTGCAATTTAGCATGACCTTGTCTCTTCCCCCTGGGCCTATATCTGTCTCTGCCAGGTGCACCGTTACAGTGATAGAGTAGCATTGTTTTCAAAGTAACTCATTGCTGATTAGTCCCTGTTCTGCTGCGGATGACGAGCCCAGCCTCACCCACGTGGATGAAGACAGACAAGAAGGCTGGGACCAATGGCCTAGCATCCCCTATGGAGTAGGCCATCCACGTATAGGGTATTGCCAACTAGCCTTGTGTGTTTTCACTGTATGTAATGGCGACATATATGACGTGGGTTGCCCTTTTAGCTTACTGCGCATCCCTAATTTGTCATAATGTTTGGCGGCAGCAGAGTTTTTTGCTGATGCACTCTTGTTTGTAGAAATACAAACTTGTTATCCTTCCAAACTGGGTCTTGGGTTTTTTCCCTAGCGGGTTGTATTTTTTCTGGACTGAGCGTACAGGGGCTTGCCTTCAAAATATACATCAGAAAACTATTATAGAAATAGTGCAGTAACTGGTGAGGTATCACTTTTCTCCATCTTAAAATGTTGACTAGAGTCAGTCCTGCCAGAGTAGTATTTTGGTCAGCCACATGTTTGACATTTTTGATGTTTCACCTTTTAAAATGTGATGTACTTGTGTGTCTCTGCAGCCGCTGCGTGATCTAGCTTTCAGATTTGGTCCTACTCAAGTAATGAATCCAGCCATGTGATAGCTTCTCTACTGAATATGCTGGTATGAAGTGCTGGTCATCGACATTTATAATAGCTACCGATATGCAATATCCTCTTTGCCATGATAAAATTCCCTATGTCTCCGCAAGCCGCCTCCCACAAATGTATTTCTTGCTGTGCTTAAGCTGCTATATGCTAGCATGTACCTCATTACTGCAGCATAGTTTGACAAATCTAGTCAATTCGTCCCTTCTACCCAGAGGGGTGCTGCCCCCTGTGCGGCTAGGTAGATGAGACTGCTCTGCAAGACCCTCCCTAAGGGTCTGGGCAAGTGCGACCTCACTGGGAGTGACTCCCCTCTCGGGAACAAGGACTCCCAGTCCAGAATACATTATCTGCTTACATGGGACTTAAACAGTTTTTACTCCTGTTGTCAATCGCCCAACCAATGATATTCCTTCTATCTTTTTTGGCTTCAGGTAATGTTGGATTTTGTCTGGGCGCCACGGTCAAAGAAATATACACACTTTTTGATCACAAATACAGGAGGAACTGTGAATGGGAGGAGGAAGTCCTATGCAGGGTGAAGTCCTATGCAGGGGAAAGAGCGACTCCTTATGCAGAGGCGAGCCTCTGTAGTGAAGACGTCCTGGAGGTGCAGAGCCACGCAAGACAGCGGAACCAGCGGTGGTAAGGAAACCTCTAGCCGGGCACTGGAAGGCTGTTGTGCTGACCGACCGAGGAACCCAGGTGGGGAACGAGGCGGAGACTGAAAAATGACCATCTCATCTGGTGGCGTGACCACAAGGGAGCCGTGGCGGGCTTGGAATTGAAAGACGCCAAGACCAAAGTGTGAAGGGGAGCCCACATCCCAGAGTGCCTCACGATAAATGCATTTGCTGCTGAGATGCGCAACAGCAGGGAAGCGAGCAATCCCTTTGAGAAGATACAAGTGTGAGAGGTACAAACCTTGACTGTCGCAGCTGGGGAAGCGGGAACCTAATAAACTCTAGCATAGAGAATGTGAGCCTATCGGAGGGCAATAGGGCTGCAGAGAGCCCAGAGAACGCAAGACACTGTCAGGGCTGGGGAAGCCTACCAGGTTACAAGAGCAAATGCTAGTCAGTCAAGGGACCACAGGGTTTTTAAGAGCCCTGAAGAACTACAGGACAGCCAAGACTTGGGTACTGGCAAGGTTGCAAGAGCCTGACATACCCAGGCGGGGCATACGGCCCTATTCAAGACAAGTGGCGACAAAGCCAGTTCGAGGGCCAGGGGACTGTGAAGAGTCAGAGAACTACAAAACCTAACAATCCTAGAGAAACAGAAAAAGGAGTGTTTCAAGCATATAATTGAGGCTGGGAGACTGGTATGAAGCAACCCCTGAATTTTCTAAGCATGAGGAAACTGTGCAAAGGACATTGACTTTAGACAACAAAACCTGCATAAAGGTTAAGTATCTTTTGAAATACTGATGTCTTTGTATGTAAACAACTCAAACCCTGATTTTCCTGAGGAAGAGGAAGCCCTGCGAACAACCTTTCATTTTGCAACAGGACCTACAGAGAGGAATTGAACTGTCTTTTGAAACACCGATGAACTTTTGGTACACAAGCCATGGGAAGTCCAGAGAGTGGGGCAGGCAGAAGCCAAAGACAGCGGCCATTGCTCCGGTCGCCTCCCTTTTTGTTGTTAGTGGAATAGGATTTGGACCAAGAACTGTTCTCTTTTTGACAGGTCCCATTCGTTTTTAGTTTCTAGGTAGGGGAAATGTGCACATAGAGATAGGGCAAGGTAGGAATTTTCTTTTACTTTTAATTAGTCATTAGTATGAGTCCTCCTTCTGGTTCGCCACAATAGGTAGTATAGACATTTTAACGTAGCACTTGAGAAAAGGTGCAGCCATGTGTGAGAAACCAAAGGGTGACTCACCTGCTAGTCCTCAGGGACCTCTAAGGTGTCCAGGGAACGACCATCGCCTTTGGATCCAGACCCTGGGGATGGACCAGTGTGGGAGGATCACCTGGGTGAGGGGTCTTCGTTGAGTGGGGGTGAGGCTGCCGGTGGTGAGACGCGGTATTCCTCCTTTTCCCGTACCCATGATCCCTCCCATTTCATTGGATTCTCTGGTGTCCCAACTCCCCCCACACCCCTTTCCACACACACACACACACACACACACACACACACACACACACACACACACTAGGCCGAGGAAGAGGCTGACTCAAAGTAATAATGCTAACTCTTAAACATCACATTGGACATGTCCCGCTAATTGGGTCAGGCAAAGTCTGGCACTTGACTCCAAATGCATCGATCTGATATCAGTTAGCTCTCCTCACATGGATAAAAGGCTGAACGTAGAGACACACTATGAGCAAGGTGGAACATGATTAAGAGCAGACCTTCCCGGGCGATGGCAAACCTACTGGAGCAGAGCAACGGACCGTGGGACGAGAACCACGGATGAAGAACCCCAGAAGTTCCCTTATGGAGGTTGTTGCCTTCAAAAGGCAGCGAAAAACACGTTGAGAAGGCTGAATCCCAAACAAGAAGGCTGCATTGTGTTTCAAGGACACCAGCGACTCTCCCGGGTGAACAGCAGAGTTGGGGAGACGAGGCCAAGCCTGTGGTACTAACCTTGACTCGTAAACTGGAAGACCGTAAAGCCAAGAAAGAAACGAGCACAGCCCGTGAGTTGGCAAGCGACATGAGAGACCGGTGTGTGCTAAAGAAAGATTGAAGTGGCAACAAAATATTGCACAATTGAAGGCTGCGCACGTGAGGACGAGACGCGAAGAAAGGCAGACCTGCGAATTAACCTTGAAGTAACTGTGATATGATATGGCATTTATAACGTGCCTCTACACAAGTGTTTCAAAGCGCGATAAGGCAAGGGAGGTGGAACAGAGGGAAGGCGGAGACAGCGATCTTACTACGCCAGGTGACATTGAGATCGTCCAAGTGCAGGGGAGGGGGGAGTGCAATACATAGGATCAACAGTAAAAAAATAAATAGAATAAATGAAAACAGTAGGTAAAAGTGCAGCCAGCTGGTGACAAGTGCACGGGTAAGTGCAGACATCAAGTGTCAAGAGCTGGTGAGGACTGTAGGCATACAGAAACAGCCCCCAAGTGCAGGAGTTTCCCGTGAGGCAGTGCAGGTGTGCAGCTGGCGGGGAGGGGACCTGGGACTGGGCTCGAGATCAGAGGGTAGCCAGGTGACCAGTGCAGTTTCAGTCAGGAATTCAGCAGGTGAGAAGAGGAGAGAAAGCAGAATCAAAGAGGAAGGTCTTGGGGGTGCTTCCGGAATCGGAGATGGTCCTCCTCAAGTTTCAGGGAGCCTGGGAGGCTTTTTCAGCGGGAAGCTCCAGCCGAAGAAAGATCTACCACCAACTTGTTGCTTGGAGAAGCGACTGACCCTAAGGAGTTGGAGGCAGATGAGCGAAGAGCTCGAGAAGGAAGATCTTTAGGAAGAGGGAGTTGTAGGCATTTAGGCCCCGGAAGGCCTTGTGGACAATGCAGAGGGTTTTGAACTTAATCCTCAAAGCCACTGGGAGCTAGTGCAGAGATTTTAGTCCTGAAGAGATACGATCCCTGGGCTTGAGGCCAAGGACAAGTCTCGCAGTCCTGTTCTGGATGAGTTGCAGACTGCGGCGAGTAGAAGCAGGCAGATTTAGAAAGAGGCTGTTGCAGTAGTCCAGCCTAGAGAGAATCAGAGCTCTGGAGACAGTGAGCATCTGGGGAAGGAGAGGAAAGGAAGAATACCTCTGAGGAGGTGCAGCTGGTAGTGTGACTTCTTGGAGACGCCCGAGATGTGAGGGGAGAAGGAGAGAGTGGAGTCAAAGATGACCCCAAGGTTTTTAGCCTCACAGGTGGGAGAAGGAAGAGGGCCAAGAGAGGCTGGCCAAAGGGGGACAGGAAAGGAGTGAGCAGGTGTGCTGATGAGGAGAATCTCAGTCTTACTGCATTAAGACAGAGATCATTGGCGGCACACCACTCCTGGATAGCATACAGACAGTCAGCGATGAGAGAAGAGGTGGCAGAAGGGAGCCTGAAAATGAGCTCAAGGTTGTCCGCATAGCACTGAAAGTTGCGGCAGAGAGCGGCAATGCAGTGGGCAAGAAGTGCCAGGTATTGGTTGAACAGCCAGGGAGAGAGGTTAGACCACAGGGGAAAACCACAAGTAGAGATATAGAGGAAGGACCCAAGTTGGACCTGGGAGGGTCGATCGGAGAGGAAAGAGGTCAGCCAAGCCTGGGCCTGAACAGTGATACCCAGGTTATCACGGAGACGGATGAGCAGGATGGCATGGTTGACCGTGTCAAAGGCAGAAGAGAGATCAAGTAAGATGAGGACACAGGGGGGTATTGGAGTTAAGGTTGGAGAGCAGGTCTTCACGGATGTTCAGGAGAGCAGTTTCCATGCTTCTGGCAGCTCTGAAGCCAGACTGATGGTCATGGATACAACCAACCAACTCAGTGTGAAGATTAAGCTGGGAAATGGCTCTGAAGTCAGCGATACTGAGTAACAGAGTGGTCCGGCGAAAGGAAGTAGCCCACTCGAAAGTCTTCTTGAAAGGTGAAAGGTTTGTAGTGATAAAGTGAATGAACTGTAAAGGGGAGGGGCTTTGAAATTGACTCAGAGAAAAAGGGAGAGTAAAAAGGTGAATGATGAACTTTGGTGCATAATACAGTGAACTACCCAGACCAGGAAGCACTTGGGCAAATAACATAAGAGTGTGATTTGAAAGCTGGAAAGTCGAAGTGGTCCTGTGGCCGTCTGTAGAAAAAAGCCACGCACATTTGAAAGTCGACCTCAGGAAATGGTCTGAGCCCGACTGTCATGATCTCTGCTTCCAAAAGGTCAGGGTTTTCCCAACTCCCTTGGAAGCAGATCCATAACCCAGGTTCCGAGTGCCAACCAGTCCCAATTGGGACCTTTTGGACCCAGTCCTGGCGCCAGTGGCACCAGGCTCATAAATATGCCCAGTCCCAGCGCTGGAAGCGCCGGGCTCATAATGCTTGGGTGGACTTACCTTCAGCAGACCATGCTGCTTACTTGCCTGCCAGTTGAGCCTCTGATCCTCTTCTGTTTGGAACTACTTTTCCTGTTGGGTGGGGCTGGAGCCACTCCCTAGATTCAGAACACTGGAACTCTTCTGGAAGGCAGGAACTCTTTTCTTACCAGGAACTCTTTTCTTACTTAGGCGTGGCTGTGGAAGGAGACACCTAAGCACTACAGGAGGCTATTTAAACCACACCCGGTGGATGAATCTTGCTTTGCGTTATTCTGCAACCTCTGCAGCAGAACGCTCATCGTGTCTTCTGCATCCGGTCCTGGGCCTAAGGAAAAAGGCTTACCATCCTGAATCCAGTCTTCAGCAACACCTATAAAGACAAGAAAGAACAGGTTAGCATTCCGGCATCTGAAAGGCAAAGGCTTACCATCCTGAATCCAGTCTTCAGCAACACCTATAAAGACAAGAAAGAACAGGTTAGCATTCCGGCATCTGAAAGGCAAAGGCTTACCTACTCTTCGGCGCTGCATCCCGCATCTGAAAGACAAAACAAGGTGCGTTTAAAGACATTGGGGAACTTTAATACTCACGTGCCATGACTCCTTTCCACATCTAATCCAGTGGGGTATTCCGGCACCCTGCAGCCGCTCCGAACTCGTACCTGCAAAATAAAAAGACAGTTAGAGCGCATAGTGAAGCAGGCAACAAGCGCTTACTTACGTGCTTCCAGGCGCTTCTATTCATCACACGGGCTCCATCTTCAACTCACTTCAGCCCGTCATCCGCCATCGCCGGAACCCTGCAAAACAAGAGACATCATTACTAAAGACTTTAAAGACATTTGAATGACTCGAAACTTACCGTTCGTGCAGTAAACGACGGACAGCAGTCCTCTGAAGTCAAGAGGCCTGCGCTACCTATCCAGTGAAGAAACTGGTTACAGCACCCTGCCCCGAGGCAGATGGAGAGCTCGGCATTCACTTACCTAAGGTGAGAGCGTTAACCTTTGGGGGTCTACAGGAGAGGAGAAGAGGAAAGAGATAGGGACACCCCAATAACCCCAGTTCATTAACCCCATATTTTCTATCTGCAGACATCTTACTCTACACGTCAGGCATACAGTGCACAGAGGTCCAGCCCAAAGAGCCAACCGGGTGCTACACATCACCTTTGAAGATACGGTAGTCGCCCAGTCAAGACCGGCGCCTCTGCGAGAATCAGGTGAGCGTTACACCGACTGAGGGAGACCGAAGGTCTAGTAAGTTAGGGAAAGGGAACCCCTAAAGGAGGTGACATAAACTTGGGGAAAGGGAACCCCTGCAAGTGTTTTGCCATGAGAGTTCTGAGCCCGACAGAGGGAGATCAACGTGAACTTTTTGGTGATATGTGTTTTGAAAATTGGAAAGTAAGACTTTGACCTGAAAGGCCAGGTGGGCCTGGATCCATGTCTTGAACTGCCTTTGTTAAGAGCCTGAGCCAGAGCGTGTCATTTCGTCTACAGGGACCACCTTACTCTGTCCTGTCCCAACGTGGAGAGGAGAGCTGAGAGCTTTATAAATTGTACCTTTTGTGTCAATGTTCTACTTGTGATGCCATGCCTCCTTTACACATGGAAGATCAGTCTTAACCAGGGTTGGACTGGCAGCATCGGCCCATCGGCCACTGGCCAATGACCTTTGGGACCTGGGGGCCAGTTATGAACTGAGGTGGGCTGGTTTTTTATTTATTAAGTGTTTCTTTATTTTGTCGGGCGGCGCCGCGCTTTGCACGCATGGTGCATCATGCCCCGTGCCGTGCCTCGCTTTGGGGGCCGGGCCGAAAAGGAAACAAATAAAACAATCTAAATTGAAAATGAAACTGACACGCTAATGCTGTCAGTCTGTCACGCATGCCTCGCCCTCACACTCACTGACTGGGGCCCTGGGGCCATCCACCCAGCCAGCGACTCAGCCTGGAGCTGCCGCCGGTCCTCCTGACCTGGAGGGTGGAGCAAGCATATTCATCAAAGCAAGGTAACAACACACACATTGTTGTTAGCTTGCTTTGATGATGATTTGTAATGCATGAGTCCTCCTGACCCTGGGGCTGGGCTGGGAGCTGGGCCTGGGGCCTTGGTTCGGCCCCCAGCACTTCGGCACAGCAGGCAGCCAGGCAGTGACAGACACATACATTAACATTTCACACAGTTGCTTCACTTCAACTTTGCAGGAAGAAGCAACACATTTGTTGCACTTCTTGCAAAGTCTAAACAGCAACTTGTGCCTGGGGCCTGGCGGCCGCCGCGGAACAAAGCGGGGGCCAATAAAAATTTGGCTGCAGAACCGGCGGCGCCCGACATAGACTCTGTGCCGCCAGGTCCAACGACGTTGTCACACCACGTGATGATTGAGGATATTTGCTGGGCCTCTCTGACCCTGGGTGTGATTTTGGCGGCCACACCAGTGCACCACACCACGGCGCATAGCACAGCGGGCACATACGAGAGACGACAGTCTAGAGTCTCTAGAGACAGAGAAAACCTGAGCAAGCTGAGCACGTCTGTAGCCGCACACCAGTGACCAGTCCAGTGGTGGACCACCACCACAACTCACCGGAGGCCGCCAGCCAGTCCATGTCAAGTGCACACTAGTGCCCTGCCCACAGCCACTGAGACCAGTAGGGCTGCAGCCGGGCAGGCGAGTCGGAGGAGGCTGGCCGCAGTTCCCAGGGCCGCCAGGCCAGTCCACAGCCTGCCAACGATTCGAACTGTGCACTGCACAATCAGGTAAGGACAGGACTTCGAGTTCGTATCTGCGTTTTACATCGGTTAGGTAGGTTCTTGCACGCTGTCCTTCATTCGATTCTGCCCCAAATTCCTCTGTGTCTTTTACCTCATGCCATGCGGCTCTAGTCCTCTCCCAGTTCTATTCCAATTCTGCTCTATTGAGCCTAGATTTGCCCATGCCGCTTTCTGTACAGTACTAGTCTCGTACTCCCCCAGAACTGCCCCTTCGTGCCCGTGGCTTCATTGGTCCCCCATGCACACAGCTGCACGGCTGCAAGATGTGCCCAAAGGAAATCGCACACGAATCACAAACGAAGTGGTCTCGGGAGGTTTGCCAGCAAGGGAGGGCGCGCAGCAGCAAGCACTCGATGCCTTCAATGGAATGGTTTGAAACATGCAAATGTGCACATTGCTGGAAATGGCCAAAATGTACTATGAGACCCCCCTTTCATGTGGGGGTAGGGGTGGTCAGATTCACAGCGACGCGGTGGGGCTGAGGGCGAAGCCCAACACTAGGGGGAGCAGCACCTGATCTCTGCAAGCAGCTGGGGCCAGGCCGGGCCTCTCGGGGGTCTCGATGTTTACCCAGTTCTCGGATTTAGGGGGTCCAAGCGGGCTCATTGGCGCAGGTTGGTAGGGGTACCAGAGCTGGCATGAATGGGTTGCAGTCCCTGCATGGCACTCAGAGTGCAGTGCCACTCCTAGGAGCTGTGATGTGCTGTGGCACTACTGTCAAGTAAGGTAATGGTTCGTGGGGGCGGGATCGTGTTTGGCGACGGTTTCATGTGCACATTTCCAACTCTTGGATAGCTGGGGGGCAACGTGCTCTCCTTGAAAGCAAGACGAGTCCCACATGTAGCAACACGGGATCGATTCGATCCCCCGGGTCCGCGGTTTAACTTTACCCTTCATGTCATAGCCTGCGGGGTGGCGGCGGGCCTGAAAGAAGCAGGTTGGGTCCTCGCCTCGGGTCCGCGTCCACCACAGCACAGGGCCAGGGCTGCCTTGATACTATAGGCACAGGGCGGGTGGGGCGCCTGTGGTTTTATATTTTATTATCCTGTGCTGTGTTGTGTGTGTGTGTGTGTGTGTGTTTTATTGCCTTAACATAGGACTTCGTTCGTATGCGTTTTACATTTCGGTTACGGTTCTGCCCCAATATATTGCGCGATGTCCCCTTCATTCTGTTCTGCCCCAGTGCCCGATTCTACCTCAAGTGGCTCTTCCTCAGTTCTATTCCTCCAATTCTGCTCTTAGTTAGAGGGAGCCTAGATAATATTTGCCCATGCATGGGGCTTTCTGTACTCCCCAAACTGCCCCTTCGTGGCTTTGTGTCCACTTCATTCTATTCTACCCGAGTGCCCGGTTCTACCTCATGCGGCTCTCCCTCAGTTCTATTCCTCCAATTCTGCTCTGATGTATGCCGCTTTCTGTACTCCCCAAACTGCCCATTCGTGGCTTCGTCCCGACGCAGGCTGCTGCAAGTTGTGCCCAAAGAAAATCACACACGAACTAGGTTTCGGGAGGATAGCTTAGGGGGGGCAACGTGCTCGCCTTGAAAGCAAGATGACATGGAGCAACACAGGTTTGATTCCCGGGTCCACAGTTTACGGTCCCTTCTGCGCATCTCTAAAAGGCACACAGATCTGTAAGTTAACGAAGCGTTCCTGCCCAATTTGAAAAATCGAGAACCATATGGTCTGCCATAAGAGAGGATGGATGGCCTTCCAAAATCCTAACTACACTAACAGCCTTGTGCTGCATGACCGACCAACTAGACACGTTACTTTTATACTGCACGCAACTGACTATATATGTTTCGAGTGATGCTGTGCATTATTCCCCACTGGGCACACAACGTTTATCCAGATCTGTTCCCATGTATAGCAATGTCATCACGTGTGGACCAATGGTAATATAGATGAAATATAAGCAGCCCCCAGAAACAGTGTCCGGTTGTTGTGAGTGTGATGTTTTGTGAATCTAGCTGTGCCAGAAACCTGAGGCTGCGCTATAGGTTACCTCCGTTACCAGACTTTTTGCATATATGCCGCTCACCTACTATTTTTGAATAGTTTAGCATTGCCTCACTGGCTACGTAACATTCACCCTGGCTGGCCGACTCCTCCGTCGCCAATCTTCGCTTTGAATCACTCTCACATTTCACCACAACCTGAATGCACAAAACTGTCAGCACATCTTCCTGTTGCATTACCCCATTCCAACCCCACATCAAACATTGGGTCATGTTGGTAAGTGTAGAGCTGAACCAGCAGATTTACTAGGAAATGGAGTGGCAGACCCACTTAAACTACTGAAAGGATCCCCTAAAATGCACATACCTTTTTTGATATCGTGTCTGATGAAGTTAAGTAACATGGGTGAACACAGTTGATTCAAGAATGACCCCGGTATGCCCTCATGGGGACGATTAGACATTTAATCCCTAACAAGGAAGAGCACCTTGTCAAGGATTAAATGGTGAATTCCACACTGGACCTTGGGGAAATTGAATTGTCCAACCAAACAGTGAATCAAGTGTCATAGCCTGCGGGGGCGGGCCTGAAAGAAGCAGGTTTTCGGGTCCACGCAGCACAGAGGCTGCCTTAATAGGAGGCACAGGGGCGCCTGCGGTTTTATATTTTATTATCCTGCTCTGTGTGTGTTTTATTGCCTTACATCCCCCAACCTATCCATAACCTCATTCCGGTTTCCCTACCCCCCTCCTATCCAACCATCGGCACCCTAACCCTCATTCCCTGCTGGGGTTGCAGAGCCCTGTATAAGCATTGACTTGCAGCAGGTCCCAAAACCACACTGGGGGTGGTTGGTTCATGCCACTCCTGCGCCTCATAGCTGTGGACGGACCCTGTCACAGAACTGTATGCAAAGTAATGTTATTTTGAGTTGTGTTGTAATGTAACAGACACATGAACCCTCAATACATAGCATTTTCTGTAAAGCCGTGAATAACAGACACATGAACCCTCAATACATAGCATTTTCTGTAAAGCCGTGAATTGACGCGATTCACGGATTGATGGTTTGAAGGCCACTTATTTTGAGGCGCGGGGTGGGCCACTTTTTTTGAGGCGAGGGGTGGGCCACTTTTTTTGAGATGAGGGGTGGGCCACTTTTTTTGAGATGAGGGGTGGGCCACTTTTTTTGAGACGAGGGGTGGGCCACTTTTTTTGAGACGAGGGGTGGGCCACTTTATTTTTGGTGTCCGGGCCTATTTCTTGTCCCAGTCCGACCCTGGTCTTAACATTTCAGCTGGTACTTCTTATTTATTTCAAGTGAACCCGTTATGGCTTACAATCCAAACGGAATAATAAGAACAGTTGTTATAAGCATCAATTTAAATCTTAACCCATGTCTGCACATACTGCTGCTCCATAGTTGCCTACAATTACACAATTTGATTGACATGTGTGCCTTTGTATAAAGAGCGTCTGAGTATAAAGTAAGATATAAATTTTCCATTAGATGCAGGCTGGAAAGGGGAGAAGAAAATAGATAACCTGCCAAGTGTCTTCAATTATGTAAAGCAATTGTTGAAGACTTAAGCCGTCTCCTTGTTGCTGTGGCAAACTACCCACTCCCTAGCCACTTTGGTTTGCCTTCACACTTCGATTACAGTCATAAACAATCTGGGAGAGGTGGAACTTTAGTTTTACATTTGTAAAGCTCTAAAGCTGTGACCAAAGGAAGGTTTAGCACAGACTCCAAGTGGCCGATCCCCTCTGTGATCGACTTTGTTACCAAAGCTAGAGGGTTGACCGGAACATTTCCAGGAGCCAGTCTCTTGTGAAAGTAGTCAAAATTCTTCTGGGAATAACCCACCCAAAGGAGCCGGAAGGGTTCCAAAAATCAATAATATGCATATTTTTCTTGCAATTTACATACACACCAGCTTGTTCCTACTTATGCTACTAGGCTACTTATAAAGGCAATTTTAATTAAGGTCCATTTCGAATCTCCATTGTGATCTGTGGAAATAAAGAACGCCATTTTGAAAAAAAACTGCTTGCGAAATAAATGCTCCTTTTGTAATTTCCCATCATAAATGAAATTTAAGTCTGATTGATAAACCACAACCAACCTCTGAACAGAACATGTGCTTATATTGGCCGAAAGATATGCGATATTAGACATAGGATTGTATTTCTTTTCATTCATGATACTCTCTGATTTGAATACTTGAACATTGTAGAGGTGCCTTGACATTTGCAAATCGGGTCCATCAAAAAGTGCTTGACAGTTTGTGAGAAAACATGTACAATCCATGCAGATTTAGCCTTGATAAAGCACTTTCGGGTGCAACATAGGCTGGCAGTTTTGATGTTTGGATGGAATTACTTTAAAGCTGATGTCCATATGTTTACTGTATAAATATCTGATCCAACTTATACAGGACTATTGAATAGAAACCAATAATGTATTTATTATGAAAATATATCTGGGCCACTGGTTAAATGGTCCACTCAAAGCTATGGAATTGTGGTGCTGCAAGAGGGGCATATTTTACCGTCAACGGTATTAATAATGAAAGATGAAGGACGAAATATTCCTGTTTTTAAAATTGTTTTAACTGACACTGGACTTGCAGTACATGAGACGGCGTTTCAGAGTATTGGTACCAATTCAGAGGTGATGTTGTTTGAGGATGATTCGCTGTGAAATAAGAGCGATGGTAGTTCAGGCTACTTGAAGTTTGTCTTCTGGGCTGGAATGTTATCCGTTTGAACAACCCCATTTAAAGGAAAACCATTTCGACATACTTGGGGGGGTTTGGGGGGGGGTGGGAACTGGGAACTGATCTAGCCTTACTACAGGACGCTCACTTGACTGCTGAGGAATCACAGAAACGTTCCAGGAGCTTGGTAGGGCAGGTGTTTGCATCGGTACACAGTTCAAGTTCACGGGGAGTAGCAGCACTGCTGCGTAAAAAAATTCCCGTTAAAGTGCTCTCAGTGAAAAAGGACAAGTTGGGTAGGACAATGATGCTACATCTGATGGTACAAGGTGCTCTAATGTCTGTAATATATATGCTCTGTCAGTTAAAGGATCAGATCTTTGTAATGATTTACACCAATTTCTGTAAACTGACCAGCGAGGTATAATTCTACTTGGAGGGTATTTCAATGCAGTACTTGAACCATCTCCGGTTCCGGAAGCACCTCAAAACCTTCCTCTTTGCTTCTGCCTTCTCTGTCCCTCTCCCCTGCCAAATACTACACTGAAATTGCACTGAATCTGCAACTGGGCCACTCTCACCGACCTCGGTCCTGGGCCCAGCCACTCTCCACTTGCACTGCCTCCCTGGCATCCCCTGCACTGCACGACTGTCTCTGTATCCTTACAGCCCCCCCTTCCCAGCACTTGTCTGCACTTACCTTGCACTTGCCACCAGCTGGCCCTATTTATTTATTTATTTTTATTCTACTTACTTGTACTGCCCTTCCCCCTCCACTTTTCCCTTCCCCTACCCCTGCACTTGCGCGGTCTGAATGATACCTGGCCTAGTAGGATCGTTGTCTGTCTTCCCCTTCTTCCCCACTCCCTGCCTCGTCGCGCCTTGAAACACTTGTGTATAGGCGCGTTACAAATGCCATATCATATCTAGGGATGTAACGGTATACCGTTAAAGATACCGTGAACCACTTAATTGAACAATAATAACCGTCACATTGTTTATACCGTTATACCGTTCATACCGTTAAGTGTGCTTTTCAACCTGATTTGGAAAGGCTGCAGTAAGCAATTGCTGCGCAGTCTTGGTTTTGCACTGTTGGATGTGCCGTCTGCCAAGTAGTTTCAGTTGGAGCAGTTTTTAATGCCATTCCATAAACCACACGTGCCTTACACAAAATCAATATGTTAGCAATAGGAAGAATAGATACAGTGCCAAGAAGGAAAAGGGTTTACTTTGGGGTGGCGGCTTTGGGGTTTATATATTTATAATGGATAATGTTCTCTAAACATATAGCAATGGGGGATTTCGCTAGTTCTATCATTCAATTTACATATAATAAGTCACACTGCGAAATTCACTCATCTCTGTGGGTATTCCCTGCTGCCATACCAAAGGGTAACATGTCAGTGATTACTGAACACCTTTTGGCCTGCAAGTAAACTAAAGGCTGTAACGTAAAGAGAGTGTGTGCGTGTGTGTGCGTGCGTGTGTGTGCGTGCGTGCGTGCGCGTGTGTGTGTGTGTGTGTGTATGCGCACAAGCGTATACTACCATCACCCTCCATTGATCTGTGGCATGCAGGTTATCAAGATGGCAACATGTTCATCTTCACCAGTAGCCAGTGGGGGAGCAAAAAGCCTAAATGACCACTTAAGAAAAGCTATTCAGTTTGGTTTGCCAGTTGCAGCAGGCCTCCACCCCACCCACTCCTCTCCACATGTGTGTTTGTGTTTGGTGGAAGCAAGGCATTTCAGTGGAAATTATGTTGAAAAGCCCAATTCTGGCCCTGGGTGCCTGGTTTTGTTTGTGATGATACATCTGTCAATTTATGACCTTTTAGAAAATATTTGTTAAGATTAGTTAACTCCACCTGCTATACCGCGATAACCATGATATACCGTCATTTGGCAAGAAGGTTATTGTACCGTCATGAAACGAATACCGTGACACCCCTAATCATATCACTGGTAGACAGGATTGGAGCTGTAGGGAAATACCTGAGAAGATAGTAAAGGGAGACGAAATCTTCAAGGGTTACTTAACAAATTCAATCTAACAGATGTCTGGAGGTTATAACATCGACCGACACATGATTGCAGCTTTGTTTCTGGGGTCCACGGTGTAATTCACGCATAGATTTGATACTTATAGCAGGGGACCTACACAGAATTGTTTGAATAACGAGATGGGTTTCATTCATGTCTTAGATCATGCACCTATCATTTCATCTATAGCCCATAAAATTGAAATTAGGAAATTGTCCATTTGGAGAATGAAGAAATTAAAGAGAACCTTATTAAAGAACCAAAAGGAATGTTTGAATCATCAATATGTCAAAATAATTTGCAAACATTGAGGAATGAGAGAGACTTACAGACCAATAAGCCTAATTAGCTCAGATTGTAAATTACTGGCTAAGGCTTTGGCAAGGAGATTGGAAAACATATTGCCTAGGCTTGTTAATACAAATCAGACAGGCTTTGTGAAGTGGAGACAAGCTGCAGTAAACATAAGAAAGTTGATACTAAGAACGACTGAAAACGAGAAGTTTGAATGCATCTGTGGCAACCCTTTCGCTTGATGTTTGAAAGGCCTTTGTTCGGGTAGAGTTGAGATTCCTATTCAGATCCATGGAAGATTTGGAGTTTGATCATGCATTTTTCAAATTGATTCGACTACTGTATACTGCAATCCGACCGCCTCGGTGGTCACAAATGGACATAGATCTAAAAATGTCACATAATGCTTGGGGCGAGACTCTTGCGTGCCAAATTTTGAACTGTATCACCTGGCCTTCTCAGCGCTACATGTTTAACCTTTCTTACACAACAAACCAACGAATGGGCGAAAGCTGAAGTCAACTTGATGGGATGCTGGAACCTCATATCTTTCTACTAGAGAAGAGAGAACCAAATCAAAGGAATACATTGTGGTGGGATTGAGCAGAAAATGCTTTTTATGCAGATGTTTTGTTAACTCTACAGAATTTAGATGATTCTTTACAAACATTAATGGAAAAAATAGATCAATTTGGAAGCTTTTCCAGATATAAAATAAAATAGTCTAAAAGTGAGCCATTACCTCTAACAACACATTGTAAAAAGGTTATACAATTTGACTTCTGCTGGTGTCAAGACAAAATTAAGTACGTAGGTGTGTGGCTTATACACGATTTGAAAGATCTGATGAAGGTGAACATATTTCGAGCAGTAACTCAACTGAAAGAGGACCTTGAAAGGTGGTCATTGCTATAGCTTTCTCTCTGGGACAGAGTTTACACTATCTAAATGACTGCCGCCCCCAGAATTAACTACCTGCTGGCAATGATTGCCTTTTTTCTGGTAAAAAACATAGTCACAGAAATAACTTTTCTGATGTTTGTTAATCTGCTTAGAATCACATGCTGTGCATAGGTCCGACATCCAGTGGTCACTGCGGAGTATTGCATTTTGTTTTTCGTAGTCGAAAAGGGGACGTCGACAAGGCGTGTCTGAAACACTATCCCTATAGTGACGTGCGTTGTACCCACAATCCCTCACCCGTCGAGGTCCCTCAGATTGTTTTTTTCCGCCCAGCTTCTGGTCGCCTTCACGCGGAGCTCCTCGAGAGACATTGCAACTCCTCGACCTTTGGTCGTTTTTTTCTCATAATATTAATAATCCCTCCCTCGACGCAGTTGTAAGCTGTTCTCCGCCGAAAAGAATCTTCGACGGAGGGTCGAGCGGAGGAAATCCTTCGGCGCTGCCGAACACGTGGCCTGGCCTCGCAGGCCATATACAGTAGGGAGAGTGGGGTCGTGGGACATCTCTGGATCTTTTCTGAGAATGCCTTTCCCTTTCCCCTTCCTTTCCCTTGGGGTGCTTATCGCGATTTATTGCCTCGGCTATGGAGAGGACACCATTTAGGTTTTGCCCGCTTTGCAAAGGCAAATTTACTTGGAAGGACAAGCATTCACGGTGTAACCGCTGCTTGCCCCTCGATCACAAGGAGGATGGTTGCGCGGCTTGTCGGCTTCTTAAGCCTAAAACTCTAAAAGACCGTAGGGTTAAAAGGTGGGCGGCCTACGCGATGTCGAAGGCCGAAGGTTCACCCGCCGCTGCTACCACCGACAGTGACGAGGAACGCGATAACACGACCTCCGCTACGGAAGTCGAAACCCCCCTCTAAGGAGCGCTTGCGCGCTTCGTCGTCTGTCCCCGGCCCCGACGGGCTCGGCTCACGCCCTGCTTATGGGGATGAACACCCCGGCGACACTGACGCACACAAAGTCTCACATAAGCACACAACCCACGGCTCTTCTTCGTCTAAGACGAAAAGAGCTTCGGCGCCCAAGGAGACGCAGGTTCCACCGGCGGCCTCCTCGGACCGTTCGGGTTCGAAGCCCCTCTCGCAACCGCAGCTGCGACCAGCGACTGGGCTTTCGGCAAATAAGGGCGCCGCCCCCAAACCTTCGGCCGGCGCGCATCAACAGAAGGCGCATACCGCCGTAGAGCGTTCGACACCCATAGCGTCGAAAACGCAAGCTTCCGCCGACAAACAAGTCGCCGACAAACGAGTCGCCGAAAGCTTGGCGAGGATCGCTGTAGCCGACGCCCAGAAGCGTACGCCGAAGAACACGTCGAGTGCTACGCATAAGTCGAAAGACACGCCGAAAGAGCCCGAAGAAAGACAGGGACTACCCCCTTCAGTCGGGGGGTCACCCAGCACACCTGAAGGTTTTTCGGAGGGCGACGGGACACTTTCCTCGACGCTTTGGGAGAGGTCGAGCCGTTTCCAGTTAGATGACTCTAATTTTCCCCCGCCAGACCGCTCTGGGGTACCCCATGAAACCATGGAAAGACTCCACCTCTGTATGGAGAGGATGGAAAGATTTATGAATACCCAGACCTCTCAAACTCCCAAGAGGACTAGAGAAGGGCCTCAAGAGGACCCCAGGGCCAAAAATCCGAGGCTAGTCGATCCCCAGGTGGACACAGCCTCAGACTTCCATAACGTATACGACCTCACTGGGGAGGAAGAATACTTGGAGGAGGAGGATGATTTCATAGACAATCAAGTAGGACAGAACCGGGAGGAATGTCTGGAAGACACGCCAGACATTATAGAAGAAGGCTTCCGAGAAGACACTGAAGAAGGACCTTCGCACCCCTGGCAATCCCCATCAGTGTATTCCGACACTGATGTCCTAAACCTAAATCCTCCTGACAATTCACCGGTTAGGAACACGTCTCCGATTGACGATCAGCCCACTTTCAATGCACTGTTGCGCAGAGCAGCAGCACATTTCGAACTGGACACTGGGGAGCTCTCTCCAGAATTAGACTTTGTGGAAAAAGTAATTAAAGAGAAACCCCCGGTCAGCCAGACCATTCCCCTCCTAGCTTCAGTGAAGAGAAGAATCATCCCTTCGCTGGCCACTCCTGCATTGATCAGAGGGGTCAATCCAAGAATTGAAAAACTTTTCACTCCTTCTCCCTCAGACCCGCTCTACATTAGGGGACATTCCATTCCGGATTCCCTAGTAGTATCTAATACTAGAAAGAGGGCAGGGGTACCACTTTCCACCAGTGAGGCACCCCCTGACAAGGAGGGCAAAAGGCTATATGCCCTTGCAAAAAGAGTAACTTCCTCGGCTGCCTTCTCAGCAAGAATTGCGAACAACAATTCTTTGCTTGCTAGCTATGCAGACGCGCAGTGGGCCAAACTGTGCAAGGACGCCGAGGAAGCACCGGAGCCTTTACGTACACGCCTACTTTCAACTATTGGCGAAGGAACCCAGGACAACCAGAGCATTGTAAAAAACTCTCTGGACGCGGCAGAAACAGCAGGACGTTCCCTGGTGCAGGGAATACTCCTAAAACGCCATGTATGGCTGCGCAACTCAGGGTTTAAACCAGAGACACAGGCGTCTTTAATAAATAAACCTGTGGAAGACTCTAACCTATTCGGAAAAGCGGTGGATGAAGCTCTAGAGATGGCGAAAAAAGAGTTCGATACTATCAAGACTCTTGACCAAATCTCTAAGCCCAATACCAGACGCGGCTATGGCAACAAACGCTTTTTTCGTGGCCAACGCCAACAACAACAAAGTCAGCATCAACAATACCCTGCCACCAATTACCAGACCAATAGTGGGCAGTACAGCCAAAGAGGCCAACGCCGGGGTAAGGGGAGAGGTCGGGGTTCCACCCCCAGAGGCTCCCAAGCCCCCAACAACTCCAAGTGACGCGAAGATTCGCGTCCCCTCCATTGCAACACCGGTCGGGGGCCGGATAACATCCTTTCTTCCTGCATGGGAGGAGATAATGTCAGACCGTTGGGTACTTTCCACCGTAGCCCACGGATACTGTATCGAATTCAACAGTTCCCCATCCTACAGACCCCCGAGGGGACGTCGCATGACACCGGAACATCTTGCCATCCTTCTCCAAGAAGTACAACAACTGCTGGAAAAAGGAGCCATAGAGGTCGTGCCTCTATCTCAGGTATCGGAAGGTATTTATTCAGTGTACTTCCTTGTACCCAAAAAGGATCTAACCATGCGCCCTGTATTAGATCTGCGCCCAGCGAACAAGTTTATCAAACCCCAAAAGTTTCGTATGGTAACCTTACAAGAAGTGATCCCACTGCTTTCTCAGGGAGATTACATGACAACATTAGACATGAAAGATGCATACTTTCATATTTTAATGTTGCCAGCGCACAGAAAATACCTCAGGTTCATGATAGAGGGCAAACACTACCAGTTCAAAGTGCTACCCTTCGGCATAGCATCAGCACCAAGGGTATTCACAAAGGTGCTGGCAGTGGCAGCGGCCCACCTGCGCAGGTTGTCCATCCCAGTTTACCCTTACCTCGACGACTGGCTCATAACAGGGGATTCTTACGAAACATGCTTCTCCAATACCCAAAAGACGGTAGACCTTTTGTTCCAGTTGGGCTTCTCCATCAACGAAAAGAAGTCCAGTTTAGACCCCAGTCAAATCAAGCAATTCCTAGGGGCTCTAATTCAAACAAAGGACGGCCTCGTCTTCCCCTCCAAAGAGAGGGTCCAAAACATGCTGTTTCAAATCCCTCAATATGTGACCGGTCGAGAGGTGACGGTACGCAAAGCAATGCGCTTGCTAGGAATGATGGCGTCGTGTATTTATTTGGTACCTCACGCGCGCCTGCGCATGCGCCCAATGCAAGAGTGGCTCAACAGCCAGTGGTGTCAGGCCAGCGGACTATGGGAGGATCTAGTTGTGGTCTCGCAAGCCTTGGTTCTCTCGCTACGGTGGTGGACAAAGGAAAACATGGAAAAAGGGAAACCCTTTGCCACACCCGCGGCGGAAGCCACTCTAACCACAGACGCATCCCTCACAGGATGGGGGGCGCACCTATCCCATCAGACTGCTCACGGAGTGTGGACTCCGAACGTAGCATCCAAACACATAAATCTACTGGAGCTACTAGCTGTGTTCAAGGCGCTAAGAGCCTTCCAGGAACACCTACAAGGCAAAACGGTAATGGTCCTTACAGACAGCACTACAGCCATGTACTACATCAACAAGCAAGGGGGCACCCACTCTCCAGGCCTGTCCAAACTGGCCCAGAATATATGGAAGTGGGCTCTAAACAGGACATGTTCCTACTATCACTACATGTACCCAGGGAACTCAATCTGCTGGCAGACAGTCTCAGCAGAGATTTCCCCCTGCCAAAAGAGTACGAATGGCGCCTGCACGAAGACATCGTCTTCGACGTCTTCACACAATGGGGATTCCCAGAAATAGACCTGTTCGCAACCCTGGAAAACTCACAATGCCTAAGTTACGCCTCCAGGTACCCCCAGAACCAATCCAAGGGGAACGGTCTGTCGATGCAATGGTCAGGGAAATTTGTTTACGCTTTTCCCCCGACTCCCCTTCTCAACAAAGTGGTGCACAAGATGCACCAGGAACAAGTGACCATGATACTAGTGGCCCCAATGTGGGCACGACAACCATGGTTCGCTCACTTCATGGAGATGTCTCTATCCCCCCCAGTAAAACTCCCCTGCCCGTACAACATGCTGTCTCAGGACAAGGGCAGGACTCTGCATCCATGCCCCCAGAACATGAACTTAGCAGCTTGGCTCCTGAGATCATAGAGTTCGGACATCTACAACTCCCGCAAAGATGCATGGACATCCTCAGGGAAGCCAGAAAACCTAACACTCGCCACTGCTATTCTAGCAAGTGGAAAAGATTTGTCATCTGGTGCAGGAGTAAAAGCATCAACCCTATTGACTGCTCTCCCACACATGTGGTCCTATACCTGACCCACCTATTGGATTCAGGTCTAGTGTTTAATTCCATTAAAGTCCACCTAGCTGCACTTTCTGCATACACCACTTCCCAACTCAAAGTGTCGTGGTGGAGGATCCCTGTTATAAAAGCCTTCATGGAGGGAGTAAAGAGAATACACCCCCCGATAGCTGACCCAGCTCCCGGATGGGACCTTAATGTGGTACTTACCAGACTCATGGGCTCTCCATTCGAACCCATGCACAAAGCATCTCTTAAACACCTCACGCTTAAGACTGCTTTTTTAATAGCTATCACCTCCATCAGGAGAGTAAGTGAACTTCAGGCTCTTTCTATTCTAGACCCCTTTGTTACAGTTCACAAAGATAAAGTGGTTCTACGCACTCACCCTAGGTTTGCTCCGAAATTTATTTCTAAATTCCACGTAAACCAATCTATAGAACTACCAACGTTCTTTCAAAATCCTTCCAATTTGGGAGAAAGGACTCTGCACACACTAGATGTACGCAGAGCGGTCATGTTCTACATGGAAAGAACCAGACCACTGAGGAAAACTAATCAGTTCTTCGTCTCGGTGGCAGCAGGAAGAGAAGGAGATGCGGTTTCAAAATCCACTATTTCTAGATGGATTGTTCAATGCATCACTCTCTGCTATACTCTTGCTAAGAGAGAACTGCCCTTTAGGCCAAGAGCACTCTCTACTCGAGGCACGGGGGCATCCATAGCATTCATTGCAAATGTTCCCCTTGAGTCCATCTGCAAAGCGGCTACCTGGAGTTCGGTGCACACCTTTACAAAACACTACTGTCTAGATACACACTCTAGATCTGACTCCCAGGTGGGACAGGCAGTATTACGACACCTTTTCTCTACTGTTCCTTCTCATAACCCACCGCCAACTCCGGGTACTGCTCGCTAGGCTATGCACAGCATGTGATTCTAAGCAGATTAACAAACATCAGAAGAGAATGCATTACTTACCGTAAAAGCATTTCTGATGGTTGTATCTGCTTAGATTCACATGCGCCCACCCTTCCTCCCCGCTCGGATGGAAGGAACATAGACTTCCTTTATATATCTCTCTCTTTTCTGTACTCACTCACGTCTAGAAGGCTCCCTCAGGGCAGAAAAATACAAACAGAGGGACCTCGACGGGTGAGGGATTGTGGATACAACGCACGTCACTATAGGGATAGTGTTTCAGACACGCCTTGTCGACGTCCCCTTTTCGACTACGAAAAACAAAATGCAATACTCCGCAGTGACCACTGGATGTCGGACCTATGCACAGCATGTGAATCTAAGCAGATACAACCATCAGAAATGCTTTTACGGTAAGTAATGCATTCTCATCTATTCAAAACGTTTTGTGTGATGGGACATATAGACTAGCACTTTGGAAAATGCAGCTATCACTCAGAAAAGGTGGACTCTGCGGGCCAGATTTTTAACTGTATAATCTGGCCTTCTCAGCACTTCATGTCCTGCCTTTCTTACACAAGTAACCCAACTCTCAGCCCTCCTATCATCTAGGTTACAGCCATTGGCTAGCTTCCCCGAGTCCTCTTCTCTCGTGGAACATCTCTCCTCATCCATAAAAGAAGTAATTTCAGACCTTGCCCCACTGAAACTTAGTTATCAAGCCTGAGACACACAAGAGCACCTGTTTTTCAGAGGATATTATTTCCGCCAGACAGGTTAAGAGAGCTCATGAAAGAGCATGGCATACAAATCCCAATGAAACAACCCTCACCATCTATAAACAATCTGTTAAAGATTTTAAGGCCATGATTATCGCTTCTAAAACCACACATTACAACAAGAGAATCACCAACGCTCGGTTCAATGTTGGGGACCTTTTTAAGATCATAGCAGATTTCCAGGACTCCCCTCGCACCAACCGCGATCCTGTAATGGACTCCACCTGGTGCCAAGAGATCCACAATGGCTTTATGGCAAAAATCACCTCCCATAAGGAAACTATTAGGAATATCCTGATCTCATCTCTTGAATTTGATGAACATTTGAACAACTCTCATGGGCCAACCTGTAAAACTATTAACGTTCCATGCTTCTCTTTCTGTCATTACTCAGAGGAGCAAGTGTGTAAGATTATCCGAGATTTTAAATCCACCTCATGCCCCGGCTACTGCTGCCCTGTTGATATCTTCAAAGACTCACTTGAACTTCTAGCACCTTGGATGACAAAACTCAACCTTTCGTTTGATGTAGTTCCCTCCTCTCTCAAAGAAGCTTGGGGCACACTGCTGCTTAAAAAAGCTAACCTTGATCCAATGGCGGCGTACAATTACAGGCCTATTACCAACGTGCCCTTTGTCCTATTCGTTCTGGACAAAATGGCCCATCTTCAACTCCAGAAACACATTGAAGCAGGCCGAGGATCTTATATTCTTCAATCAGGTTACAGAACTCAGCACGGGACTGAAACCACCATGCTGGACCTCAAATCCACTCTAGCCGGCATGGTGGATAGAGGTGGTCCCACCCTGCTGGTGCTTCTGGACCTCTCTGCGGCCATTGATCTGGTGGACCACTCTCTACTAGTGACAGGGAGGTCGCCCATTGTTCCACTCAAGCCTCCAGTTGGATATCCTCCTCTCTGGGGAGGATACAAACAATGCCGATGACACTCAGGTCGTTCTCGAGCTCAGTGGGCAATATGAACAAGATTCAACTGCCATAAATAACATCTATAATGCCATCCAGATATGGATGGTAAGTAATTATTTGGCACTTAATTGTAATAAAACTGAACTCTTGATTGTTGCCCCTAGGGCATGCCTAAGCAAATTAGCTCCTGAATATTGCAACTTTTGTATTGCGGGCAATACCATTGCCGTCTCCAAGAGAGTCAAGACCTTAGGGGTGGTTCTTGATGAGGAATTCTCCATGAGACCCCATTTCTTGTATATTCGATCTATCTGTGGTCTTATCACCAAACGTATAAATTACATCTGCCCCTTCCTTACTGCCAAAAACTGTGCTCTGCTTGCTACAGCACTTGTTAATTCAAGACTGGATTACTGCAACAGCTTGCTGGCAGGCACCACAGATCTCAACATTTGTGCCCAGCAGGTAACACTGAACCCAGACAGGGTCTGTCTAGGCGTGCGCATGTCTCGGAGGCCAAGAGAGCCCTGCATTGGCTTCAAATAAAGCATAGGATCTCATTCAAGATCTTGACCCTGGTTTTCAAATGCCACACTAAAATCTGCCTGGTTTATCTCACTGATCGTGTTAAGCATCGTGCTATCAAAAGGAACCTTTGTTACTCCATGGCGCCTACCTTCATTCAGCCCAGATACAAACCGGCTCGCTTTGGATGGACTTCTTTTGACGTCCAGGCTCCCCTACAGTGGAATCTCCTTCCCACCCCATACGCCTAGCTGCCAATTTGCTTTCCTTCAAGAAAGCAATAAAACCCCACCTCTTTAATCTTAATCCAGGCTAAACTGTGATTAGTCGTCTGGTTGCCCTTTTGCCCCTTGCTAATCTTCCTGCCCCAACTTTGTTGGTGTCTGTCCTGTCTCGTGCACTCTGAGGCCCATGGGCGTGTGGCTATTTATACAAATTATAATAAATAAATAAAAATAAATAACTAATGTTCTAAAGCCGAAGTCAACTTTATGGGACCTCTGGAACCTCGCACCTTTCTACTGTGATGCATAAAGTGCACCAGCTGAATTCTTAGGATGGTGCTGGAGAGAAATTTCGACAAAAATGGGTGAAGAGACTTACATGACCAGAAATTCCTCATTGTGTTTTAATCCCAAATTGACATTTGAGCGGGAAACCGTACACTGGCCCTGCTGGCATATGGCTGGGATGAATTGCAAATAAGACCTTTTCGTTGAGGGCCCGTGATCATGTTTGATGCTCTGCGATAGAAAGATTATTAGGATGGATGGATACTTATATAGTGAATACAGAGCTCTGAAAAATGCCATTAGGAAAATGACCGCAAACCAAGAACAAGACGTAGAGGAAATCTTCTCACAGAAGAAAGTTGAACAACGTGTGGCTTCTTCAGTCTATTGATTTTTTTAATTTCTTTTTTGCATTTATAAAGCGCACACAAGCCTTCAGGCATCAGGGCGCTACAAAACAGTTACTTGAAGCCCATTGACTGCGAAAGTTCTTAGATCAAGATTAGACATTGGTACATAAGGATTGGTAGATACCAAGAGTAGGTGTTTAAGCATATAGGTACAAGTAAGGCAGTGTTTGTCCACAAATTAGAGACAGTACATTTTCTAGGTCAAGACTGCTGATGTGGGCGGTGATGTCTATCATCAGTTAATTTGGGCGAACAGCCAGGTTTTTAGGGCTTTTTGAAAGGCCCAATAAGAGTTTTCGGCCTTTAGGGGCTGAGGGGGGTATTCCAATGTTTTGCAGCAAGACTGGAAAGCTTGCCCATCCTGCTCTGGTTCGTTTGAGTTTAGGTTGGATCAGCCTGTCGGTGTGTGGTGTTCTGGTAGGTCTACCAGTTTGATGGGGCACCATTTTTGAGCTAGGTATGGTGGGGCCAATTTTGATACACACCTGTGGGTAATGGTGAGTGTCTTGAAGAGGATTATTTGCCGTATCAGAAGCCAATGTACTCAGATATATGGTGATGTTTAGGCAAGTTTAATGCCGAAGGGCATTATTTTGAATTGTCTGGAACTTATGTATGTTGTGAGAGGAGGTGCCGGCGAAAAGGACATTGCAATAGTCCAGTTTTGCACCTATCACTGCTTGTGCAATAGTTAAGCAATTATCTTCAGATAGAAATGGTCGTGCTGCGATGAGGAGTTTAGTGGCATATGCTGCTGATGACGACATGGCATTGACTTGACGGGAAAAGGAGAGGGTAGCGTCTAAGTAAACCCCAAGAGTCTTCATAGCCGGTGATACTGTGCTCATTGTGCCGTCTATGTTAAATTCAGTGTAATCTGAGTTTAGTTTGTTTAGGATTGAGTGTGAACCGACCAGAAGTAGTTCTGTCTTTTCATCGTTGAGACAAAGGCCATGGGTTGCCATCCATGCCTGGATGGTGGTATATGTGGTGTTTAGCAGGGCAGAGTCTTGAGTGTAGTTACCTATTAGTGGGAGGAGGATTTGTGTATCATCCGCGTAATTAGTATAAATAATACCCTGAGCATCTAGGAGGTTGAAGAGAGGCTTAGTATAGATATTATACAACGTGGGATAGACACACGAGCCTTGGGGTACTCCACAGTTGATGGGAGCGGGTACTGTGCTAGCTTGGTCCGAGAATACCTTCATTACTCGACCTTCAAGGAATGAGATGATCCAGGCTGCTGCTTCATGTGAGAAGGCAGCTGCAGATGTGAGATGGTGACATAGGATACTGTGATCAACCAGGTTGAAGGCTGCAGATGGGTGTAAGAGGAGCAACAGAGATGCTTTTCCCTTGTCTCTAATGTTGTCCGTTTGGTTTTTCAGATCCAGTAGGCCTGACTCGGTGCGGTGGCCTGGACAGAATCCAGATTTTCTGACACCTAGGATTTTGTTAGATTCTAGATAGCGTTGAATGTGGATATAGGCAGCTCTGTCCAAGATTTTGAGGAGGAATGGGACATTGGCGATAGGTCTATAGTTATTTGGGATGGCATGTCTACTGAAGGTTTTTTCTTTTTAACAGTAGGACCCATGCTTCTTTCAGCAGGGATGGGACTACTCCTGTCGAAAAATGAAGCATTGATGAAAGCTGTGATGAACGGGGCCAATACTTCTGCGCAGTCTTTGATCAGTGGGGCTGGGCACAGGTCTCCTTTGCATCTCGAGGGCTTAAGGATTTTCAGGATGTGCAATGTTTCTTGGGTGGTTATATTATTAAATGTAAACTGAGGGGTGTCAGATGTCCCACTAATGATACTTTGAATATTAGTGGTGTTTTGTGTAGTACTTTTTGTATTGGCTTGTTTGACGGCCATTTTCTTCTGTAGCGTTTCAATTTTTTGCAACATGGCATTTTGTATACTGGTAGACCCGGCAAGGTCTTTGTTCTCGGATGGGGCTTGAGGGATGGGAGATTCCAATTCTCTTATGATGGCGAATAGCTCACGCGTGTCAGAATTGGCATTGGTTATTCTAGAGTTACACATGCAAGCTTTGGCCTCCAGTGATGGCCTGTTGATATTGTTTGGCCAGGGCGTTGAACTCCTGTTTAAGGGTGTCTGTGTGGAAGTTTTTCCAGCATGTTTCTGTTCTTTTCTTGGATCTGAGGTCAGTGAGCTCTTGGGAGTAGCAAGCGTTAACGGGCGAGGACGGTTTGGCTCTTGTGGCTTAGTGGGGCGATGGTGTTAACAGCATCAGTGTGTTGATGTAGAGCTCAGCTAAGACTTGAGGATCTGATGTGCAGGTGGAATCCAATTTGAGTGAGTCCAGGAAAGGAAGAATGTTTTCTTTGCTAAGTTTTCTTGAGTCACGGGCCATGGAGGGCAGTAATCGTTTGGTGATGGGTTTAGGAGGTTTTGTTATCCGGATGACAAAGGTGATTATATGGTGGTCAGACCACGGACATGAGGAGTTTTGTATGGTAATATTGTAGTTGAGGTTGACTATCTAGTCAAGCGTGTCCTTCAATGTGCGTCTGGTTCTTGATTCGTTGACAGAAGCCTAGGGAGAGCAGGGAATTTGCGAGGGAGGACGCTGCTGGGTCATTATGGTCATCTAACCAAGGTTGAAATCCCTTAGTAGTATTGTTTGTGAGGAGAGCTTGAGGTTGTGACTTAGTGTCTGGAGGAGGTCTTCTTTGGAGGCGTCGGTGGCACCTGGCGGTCGATAGATGATGTGAACCGTGATGGTTTGTTGGGGTTGTTGTTGGTTTTAGTGATGGGATGTTGCAGGCTTCGTTGAGTGATGTGTTCAGCTGCCTGATGGGCATTTGTTTCTTAGCTATGAAGGCGGTCCAGCCACCTCTGGCAAATAGTCTGTCACTTCTATAAAAAAAAAATAGCGTAGCCAGGGGGAATCGCCAGTGCTAGAGTTGCGCCTCAGGCTGCATGGAGCCAAGTTTCTGTGATAGCTACACCATCTAGGTTGTTGACTGTTAGGAGGTCATGGATATCTAGGGTGTGGGAAGTGAGTGAGCGTGCATTGATCTGTGCTAGGTTGAGTGTACTTTTCTGGGTGTTATCACACTTATGGTGAAGGATGGGAGGTGCTCTGGTATGTGTGTGAGGGTGAGCTGGGCATGAACTAGCAGTGGGTGTGACACAAGGGGCAGTGATAGGTGCAAAGCTATGGGAAAGGCTAGCAGCAGGTAAACAGCGTGCAGCAGTAGGCGCACGACTAAGGCATGGGCTAGCAACAGGTACACAGGGTACAACAGTAGGTGCACGGTTAAGGCATGGGCTAGCAACAGGTACACAGGGTACAACAGTAGGTGCAAAGTTAAGGCATGGGCTAGCAACAGGTACACAGGGTACAACAGTAGGTGCAAAGTTAAGGCATGGGCTAGCAACAGATGCACAGAGTGCACCAGTAGGTGCACGGTTAAGGCATGGGATAGCAACAGGTACACAGGATGCAACAGTAGGTGCAAGGCAGCGGCCTATGGGGGAGAAAGGCTTGCACCATTATGCTCTGCAGCAGCAGTGATATGCAGGTTGACATTAGGTACCTTATTTGTACAGGTGGTGATGGAACCTGGACATGCAAAGGTGCCTTGAGTGTTAAGTGGGGCGTTATAACTGGATGAGGTGGTGGTAGAGATTGGGTCGTGGGGGCTGTGCAAGGCAGCGAGGCAATGTTAGTAGAGGTGGAAACGTGCAGTAGGATTTTGGTGGCTATGGGGCTGGTAGGCATCATTCCCTGTTGGGGCATGATAGTTTAAGCCATGGGTGCACAACATACGGCCCGCGGGCCAGTTGCGCCCCACCATGCTCTTTTGTCCGGCCCGCAAGGCACAAAGACTTTCCTAATGGAGGGCGGCCCGCGGCCGCCCTCCGTTAGGAAAGTCTTTGTTGTCTTCCGGGCCGGACAAAACACTGGCCCTCATTGGCTCAGCACACACGCACCACGTCGCTCCTACGAGCCACGTAATGCGTGTGTGCTGCACCAATGGAGGGCCAGCACTACGGCTGGCGTGGTCCATAAGGCTTGATGCCGGAAGGCATTTCAGCCTTGGACCACGCCAGCCGTAGTACGATTCCAGCGTTCCAGTTTACCTGCCGCTTACCTGCCTGCCTTCCAGCACGTCTCCGGTAAGTGCTCTGTTTTTATTTTGTGTGTCGGGTTTGTTTTGCTTTATGTTTGTGTGTGTGTGTATGTTGAGATGCGGGGTGGGGGGGTGTCGGATGTGTATGAATGTTTGTATTTGAATGTATTTTGTGTGTATGTTGAGGTGGGGGGGTGTGTCGGATGTGTATGAATGTTTGTATTTGAATGTATTTTGTGTGTATGTTGAGATGCGGGGGTGGGGGTGTGTGTCGGATGTGTATGAATGTTTGTATTTGAATGTATTTTGTGTGTATGTTGAGATGCGGGGGTGGGGGGTGTGTCGGATGTGTATGAATGTTTGTATTTGAATGTATTTTGTGTGTATGTTGAGATGTGGGGGTGGGGGGCGTGTCTGATGTGTATGAATGTTTGTATTTGAATGTATTTTGTGTGTATGTTGAGATGCGGGGGTGGGGGGGTGTGTCGGATGTGTATGAATGTTTGTATTTGAATGTATTTTGTGTGTATGTTGAGATGCGGGGGTGGGGGGGTGTGTCGGATGTGTATGAATGTTTGTATTTGAATGTATTTTGTGTGTATGTTGAGATGCGGGGGTGGGGGGGTGTGTCGGGTGTATGAATGTTTGTATTTGAATGTATTTTGTGTGTATGTTGAGATGCTGGGGGGGTGTCGGATGTGTATGAATGTTTGTATTTGAATGTATTTTGTGTGTATGTTGAGATGCGGGGGTGGGGGGTGTGTCGGATGTGTATGAATGTTTTGATTTGAATGTTTTTTGTGTGCTGAGTTGGGGGGTGGGGGTTCGGGTCTGTATGTTTGTGTGTGTGCTGAGTTGGGGGGTTCGGGTCTGTATGGGTGCATGCTTGAGAGTGTGTGTTCTGATTTGGGGGTTGGGGGGTTTGGAGTTGGGGGGTGGGGGGTTCGGGTCTTTGAGTGCATGTTTGTGTGTGTGCTGAGTTGGGGGGTGGGGGTTCGGGTCTGTATGGGTGCAATTCGAGTGTGTGTGCTGAGTTGGGGGGTAGGGGGTTTGGAGTTGGGGGGGGGGGGTGGGGGTTCGGGTCTGTATGGGTGCATGCTTGAGTGTGTGTGCTGAGTTGGGGGGTGGGGGTTTGGTTGGGGGTGAGGGGTCCATGGGGTGGGGGGTTTGGTTGGGGGTGAGGAGGCCATGGGGCATGTTTGGTTGGGGGTGAGGGGGACTGGGGCATAGTGTTTGGTTGGGGGTGAGGGACATGGGGCATAGTGTTTGGTTGGGGGTGAGGGACATGGGGCATAGTGTTTGGTTGGGGATGAGGGGGCCATGGGGCATAGTGTTTGGTTGGGGGTGAGGGACATGGGGCATAGTGTTTGGTTGGGGGTGAGGGGGCCATAGGGCATTGTGTTTGGTTTGGGTGTAAGGGGGCCATGGGGCATATTGTTTGGTTGGGGGTGAGTGGCATGGGGCATAGTGTTTGGTTGGGGGTGAGGGGACATGGGGCATAGTGTTTGGTTGGGGGTGAGGGGGACATGGGGCATAGTGTTTGGTTGGGGGTGAGGGGCCATGGGGCATAGTGTTTGGTTGGGGTGAGGGACATGGGGCATAGTGTTTGGTTGGGGGTGAGGGGGCCATGGGGCATAGTGTTTGGTTGGGGGTGAGGGGGCCATGGGGCATAGTGTTTGGTTGGGGGTGAGGGGGACATGGGGCATAGTGTTTGGTTGGGGGTGAGGGACATGGGGCATAGTGTTTGGTTGGGGGTGAGGGGGCCATGGGGCATAGTGTTTGGTTGGGTGTAAGGGGGCCATGGGGCATTGTGTTTGGTTGGGTAAGGGGGCCATGGGGCATAGTGTTTGGTTGGGGGTGAGGGACATGGGGCATAGTGTTTGGTTGGGGGTGAGGGGGCCATGGGGCATAGTGTTTGGTTGGGTGTAAGGGGGCCATGGGGCATAGTGTTTGGTTGGGGGTGAGGGGCCATGGGGCATAGTGTTTGGTTGGGGGTGAGGGACATGGGGCATAGTGTTTGGTTGGGGGTGAGGGGGCCATGGGGCATAGTGTTTGGTTGGGAGTGAGGGGGCCATGGGGCATAGTGTTGCACTCCAAGAGTGAACCCAATAATAAAGCTAAAACAGGCACAGTTAGGAGATGGTCATCTTTGGCTTTTTGAGGAAACCTGACTCAACGAAGGCCATACTCCTCTTGGGCAACCCAAATAGCAAACTGTAGCAGTCCAAAATAACGGCATGTCCAATCTAGGGTCAATAAAATATAGATAAGTTAATGAAACAGGCGAGATACAATAACTAAATAGAAATAAATTATAACAATGGAAAATGTGTAGTACAAAATGTAAGTTTGAAATGCAAATAAAAATCGTTACCCCTCAAAAACATTCTTTTTCCATGTGTTTAGTACAACTTGGGGGGTTAAAAAGCCTCCTGCCACGCCCCGCCTACCGCCCCGCCCACATTTACTTTTCGGCCCACTATAGCCCTCATGTAAGGTACTTTCGGCCCTCTGTCGAAATCAGTTGTGCACCCCTGGTTTAAGCCATGTAATCGTGGCATGTGCCTTTCTGAAGGTGGTGTGCATTGTGCAGATGGACCAGCAGAGGGCGAGTTCTTCGCTCGTGGTAGGTTCTGACCTGTTGCCTAGAAAGTGGAGGCGCTCACGTGGCGAGGGGGTGCGCGTCGGGGGGCATGTGATGTTTGGTAGGAGCCTGCAGCCTGTGCTTGATTCATGACTCCGGGCTGGGTGGGCATGCAGGATCATATTATGCACAGATTGTGCCCAAGCAAATGGGAGACTAAGTGGAGCCATTTAGGAGCTTACCTGTACTTCGTGTGGGCTGTTTTTAGGAGTGTGATGGACATGGGCAGGCATCACATGTTTTCGGGTGGGCGTTACATGTGTGCTGTTAGTCGTCGTGATACGAACACTAGGTGGGGAGTAGTAAGCGTAACAGCTGTTGAAAGTTAATTTGCCAAATGTGCATGCACGGCTTTCTGGGTGATGTAGTTCCTTACTATTATTAGGCGTAGCAGTTAGCCGCCGGCTGATGTTTTTACAGCGGGTAAGTGCTGCCGTCAGAGGGATCCTTGTGTGAATCAGTGTAGCATTGGTGGGGGTATGGGCACGGTGCAATGAGTGGCGAGCAGCCAACAGCGCGTTTCGACTGGCCGAGCGCAGTGTAACACGTTTGATCGGGCAGGCTGATCCTGTTGGCAATCGGGGGAGAGCGAGCTAACCCACTTGAGCGAAGGTTGCAGCAGCTTTGAGGAAAGGGTTGGGTGGGTGGCGGGGGATCCTCTGGTGGCAGTATATACGTAAATATTTAATAGTGTTCTTTACATTGGGGTACGAGTGTCTCGTTTCGCGGAATTAAAAACCGATGTACTAAGTGCATCTATGCTAGCGCCATTGTTAGCATAGAGTGGGATACATAATAGCATATATAGCGCTAAGAACCCTCAGGTATCTGAGCGCTGCTTATTATTACCCACGGTGTGTGGTGCTCATTATCGAGCAAAGCGAGCGCTCTACTCGCTGTGCTACTTGACCGGCTTATCACATACATTTCTAATGGTGCAGATATACACGTGAAGCGTTTGAAAAACATGACATTATTGTACAGAAATGGCAGCGATTGGGGATTACAATCAACATATTTTTGCTTAGGCTTCTTATTCCTATCAGACACTGGGGCTAAATCGAGATCACTATGCTTAGCGGTATTTCGGAATACATAATTGTTGACAAACATGGAAGTTTATGAGGCTCTTGAACCAAAGTCCAGTAGTTTCTGAGCACAGTACCTGTTGCGAAGCATTTCTAACTTTGCGGTCAATGCGGCTGAGACCGGTGGATACTGATGGCAAAGGTCTGGAGTGTAGGCCTTCAGTGGGGGGCGGCTTCACCCGCCGGCGCAGGGGGGGGGGGTTGTTGGCTCCTTCAAATGCTTATTCATTGCTCCAAGAGACTTTCAAGGCAAATGCAAACCTGCACAGCAAGTGGTCCAAGACACTAGGTCAAGAAGTAGAAGTTTCTGAAAGTAACTGCGGCGTGATATATGAAAATATCAAGTGGATAGCATTGAACCTGGAGTGATAAAATCCGTCAGATTAAGATACTGAATCGTTTTTTGGACTCCAGCTAGGATGCGTGAAAGAGGCATGTCTGATTTGGACACCTGCTGTGGATGTAAACACAGGAAGGGAACACTTGAACACATGTTTTGGGAGTGACATAGGGTCAGGAACTTCTGTTCAGATATCTCAGACGTTGACTAAAATTGTGATGACATGCCTAGAGAACTGTTTTTAAACACTGATTTTAGGGGATGACTCACAGATAGCGGACTTGACGTTCCACAAAACTGCTGGCTATTCTGGGCAGCAATGATGGCTAAAAATATAATATTAAGAGGGTGACAGGCGATGAAATCTCCAACGAAAGAAGAATGGGTGGCAGATTTTAGCAGAATCTCATTGGAAAAGGAATTGTGAAAGAGACTTAAGAAAATGAATCTAAGGATATATGGTCCCGTTTCATTTTGGTTGAATTGTAATAATTATTGAAATGTGGAGGAGATGATTTAAAACTCTGCATTGAAGCTGATGTAACATTTTTTGTGCTTTTACTTTTTGCTGTGAAATGTTAACCTATAAATAAAAGTATTCCTATAGAAGTGTGTTTGTTCAAATGTTGTAATAAAAAATAAAATAAAAGGTGAGCATTGGTAATTAGGCTTGAACCCAGAACCTTTCGTGTTACTTGCTTCTTGTAGGTGAGCACTCTAACAAGGTTCTAGCTATGACGCGCACTAGCAATATTTGTACGTGCCAGGGAACATTGTGCCTGTGTGCTTTCGACTTCTCACACTTGTTTTTTAGCCACGTATTGCAGATGTTTTGGGCCCAATGAGTGGTGAGAGGTTGATGAAATATCTGTTTCGGGTGGTACGCAAAGTATGTTAAAATGTTGCTCTGAAGTACAGTACCTTAGAACAGAGCCTTTAAGGATCTTTATTCAAATGGTGCTATCTTTTACACCTCACCATCATGTTGGGAGGAAGGTTTGGATTCTGCATAGCTGCTGGTGACTTAAGCAAGGGCATTTTTTGAAGGCAGATTCCCTTTATTTTCAAGGAGGGCAGACAGTTGCCAGAGCTTAAGGGAGCTTGGCGCTCTGACGCATGGAAAATCCTTTCCATAGTTTTGATGTTATCCTACTTGCTTACCTCTGCCTCGCAGCAACTCCATTGGCAACAGTGGACTCCTCAATAGGAGGATTGGAGGTTTGTTTATTAATTTGATAATGTGCACCAAGCCCTTGGGCAGCTGGGAGCAGCAGTACAAGAAGCCTCAAAGCTTAGATACAGTGCCTGTCACAGGCTGTGCATACATGTGAATACAATGTATAATACAGTATATAGTACAGTGCAGACATTTGCCATTCGAGGAGCATGGAAGGTATAACTGATCAAATACATGACAACGATCAGGCTTAACATTGCATATATTTAGGGAACGCCTACGGCTATGGACAAACAGGTCCGGTGTTTAAGTTGCAGAAGTGATGTTAAGTGCAATGGCTGTCGGGGTAGAGTGGCAGTAGGGGGGAGAGGTGGTTATGGGTCGTTAGTGCGAAGCCATTTGAGAGCATTGATTCTAAATCTGGCGTAGGGTAGGGGACGTCTGAGGTCAATTGGGAGTGTATTCCATGATTGCGCAGCTTTGACTGGAAAGCTAGCTAGTCACCAAATAACCTGCTGGGCTGTACTGTTGATTGCTTCTTGGAACTACTGACAGTTGAGCAAGATGGAAATGGCTGATCCAATAAGGGAAAAGAGTCCCTTCCCTTAACTTCCATAAACATAAAGAGCATTAGTGAGAGAACTTTGGAGCTTGCCTGTGCTAAGTACCAGTGCTCCAAAAGGGGGAAACGGTGTGCCTGGTGGAGCCCCCTGCAACCTGCAGAAGAAGTGCAGAATAGAGCTACAGCTCTGTGTATTGCTGTGTAGTTCTCGTGTGTAGACTGGCATTACCTTTGGTATTTGCTGTTACTCAGCTGATTTAAAGAAGTGTTCAAGCCGAACTTTGAAAAAACGCTGAGGTCCGAGATGCTTCACACAACCCACCTTCTGCGCTTAGAGGTTCAACTATGCTCGTCAAGCTGTCCAATTGAGGTAATTAAGTGATCCTGTTCAAAGTAATTCCCACTGCGAACAAAATGCCTGGAATGAACCTCCTACTCCACCTCCGATTGCCCACTGAGGCAGTTGAGCCTTACCAACTCGAACCATTACAGAAGTATCAGAAATGTTTAAAACCAATGAGCTGTCCATTTTTTTTTAAACTGGTGCTTGAATTCCTTCGAGCCAGCACGCTATCCGTAAAATGCAGCTTGAACCTATCAGATGCTTTCAGAACTGTTTGACTGTCAAGAAATCACAGACAATGATGTATTCGGTTCCCTTACCCATGTATTTTAAGTACCATGATCCCAGCCTGTCTTTGTGCCATAGACTGGTTTGGTCCCATGTACTTATCTTGCTCAACTATACTTGAAGTAACTATTTTTGTGTTTTTGAATTTTGTTTGTGTTTTGAGTAATGTTCATATTTTTATAAAACATTGCTTGCACATTAAATGTATTTGGTACTTCCTGCACTACTGTTCGGAATCTTCAGCTGTTGACTTTCATCTTTGAGGAGCATAAGCTGCCCTCTGTCTGTTTAACCATTGTAGAGGTGAAGGTGTTATGCTATGTTATTTTACCTGTTAAACCTTTCACTGAAATATCTGAACCACATTATAGTAAAAGGTTTGGCATACCGCCCTCTTGTATTTGTTCCGGCCTGAATCAGATATTGTCATGCTGGGGATTTAGACACTAATTTAGGACTAGAAATGAAGGCCCAGCCCATCGCCTGGCCGTGTTGACACAATCACCCCGAGGTTGGTGTTTCTGGGCCTCTAGAAGAATGGGCTATGGAACCCTTGCAGGTTTGTTTACTTTGGGAGGTTACGTTTGCTAAACACATTTACACTGAAATCTTCAGAGGGAACTTACCTCTCCATGCAGTTTAGTTTCATTGCACTCTAAGGGAAGTAATCCAAACTCGTTCTGTGTAAATTATGAGCCGTTCTGTCTACACAGATTTACACGGAGACAATCTGCAGTGATTTGTACCCGCCCCAGCAGTTTTAAATTAAGTGCGTTGTATGTGGCTTAGAAGAAACTGGTCCGAAAGAGCATGAAACGCAGTCATCTTTTTATAATGATGTATTGTTCGTTTCAAAGGCGAGCATTGAGCCAGTGTTCCGCGGTAGGCTGTGTAGGAAGGTTGTGATGACAGGTCTTTCTGGGCAGACCGTCCGCTTTTTTTCTGCCTGGCCGGTGAAACCAGAACTGCTTTGCAGGCAAGCACGTCACTCCCTTATTAATAATTGATGCTTCTCTGCAGGGAAAGCCTCTTGAGTAAACCTTGTTTAATAGCAACAGTTTTTTTGCACAGGGAACTGTGGGAGATGAAGCTCAGGGTAGTAATTCCTGCTAGCAGAGATTAGGGTAGTGTGTCCCTAAAACAGTTTCAATGGTGTGTGTATGGGCATCTGAGCCTTTTTATGGCAAATGAAATGGAGGATGGCCCAGCATGTCGCCCCTCTAAACATGAACAAGTGTCATTTTAATGTTGGCTGTGTCTAAGCGTGTCTTAAATCATTCTTTCCTCAACCCCATGTGAATGTGGCCAAAAAAGAAACCCTGTTTATTTCCAACCTATCTTCCAGCTGAATGAACTCAGTGGTGGCTCGTCCAAAATAGGTGATGGGGCTCTGAACCTACCATCCATTATGCATGAGAGTCAGCCTGTTGGCCCAATGAAAACCTGAGCTTTTCCTCGGCTGCATGGTAGAGCTGATTAAAGCACTCTTAGGCAGGCTGTGGTGTTGGGCAATGTTAAGAGCATAGAGTAGGGAGCCCAAAATATACTGCCAGGGTAAAACATGTCAGCTAACCAATTACTTTAAGAAGACATCGGTGACTATAGCAGGGATATGTTGGTCATTTTTAACCGAAGGAAGTCCAAATATGTCTAGCAGCAAACTCCCAAATAAAGATCCCCCCAGTCAGGAGATAAAAACATTCGTTGTGAAGAAATTGATATGTGAACCCCACACAAACATGTGTTGATGCAGAACTATGTTTTTAAAAAGACAGTGCACATAAGTGTCAAATCATGAACCTCAGCAAATGTACAAAAATTGATGTTTGAAATTGCTGTTAAAGCCGTAGATGGTTCAATACCTCCAAAAATGTTGGGACATGTTTAGAACTCTAAACTAACGTTGTGGTGAACAGATAACCGTAAACAAAAAATATAAAGTATGACCATGGAGAAATATTGTACACAAGTAAAAGACTCTAAAAATTAACAATGTGAGAGTTTGATTTCTGCTGATACTTTAATTTATCTAAAACAAATGACAAAGATTGTTAAGCCAACAATTAATAAAATATTTAATCCCTCAATGTCTTATGCTAGATGTGGCCCTGTAAAGTAGAGTCTATATTAGATACAATAGTATTCAGGTATATCAAAGATATATTTTAGGAAAAATAAATTGAAAACCTACCTGTTGAAACACTCTTTGGAGACAACCATTTAGTACCTGCCCGATTACTCATCAGATCGATAGGCTGCCAATGTAAAACTAAACAAAGCATGCAATCCTAATCCTGTTATTTCTGTCGGTAATTTGAAAAGGATGCATACATTTGATTACCAAGGCATGAGATTTTACGGCAAGACCAATTGGTCAGCTCGTACTACAAATCCAGCAATGCGGCTAAATTAAATAAATGCTGGGCTGTTGTGCTTTTCTTCTACTCATGGCGGCAGATGTTCAAATATTAAATTAAAGTAATTTATTTCAGGTAAACAGTGTTTTTTTCCACTAAGTATTAAATCACATTTTGAAATCTAAGTGTGGCTTTTGGGATAATTGTTCATCGTGCCCATTGTAAAGGCAAATGAGATTCTGCCATCCTTCGGGGCTATATGAATCTTTCATGGAACCTGGAGGATCTTTGGTTTGCAGTAATGGTACGAGGGCAAAGGGGAAATTAGGATGGTATCGTTCAAGTTCGATATTGGACATTCATTTTCAAACTGAGGGGGAGTGGAACAAAAACAATCTTCATATTGTAGGTGTACGATTTAAATTTGGCAGCAGTTGTGGATGTGCGAAAAGTGAGTGGGTTATCTGAATTTTTCAAGAGTTAAACGGCTCTTTGGTTCAGGCGATATGGCCGCACCCTGCGATTTCAAATCGTATGAATTGCAAAAGAACACCCAATTACATTCTTCAAACCATGCAGATTAAAATCTGTGCTTGAGTGGCCGGGTGCAGTTGATGCTAGTTTTCTCCGACAGGCTAAAGGTATGTCGATCCCAAACTATGTCCGTGTGGCTCTTTAGTTGCAGATTTTGGCCAGGAGATGGTCCCATCCCACCCCCCTAGCCTTTCCCGTGGTGAATAGATCACATGAAGGCCAACGGGGGAGAGATGCCCACCCTCATGGCACGTCCCCTTAGGATTTAACATAGAGACTTATATGAATAATGCAGCTCATAGCCCTGACAACGGACACAATTTTGTATTAGGGCAGACACCATCTTTTTAATAGGCACAAAAATCTTCCCTCTGTAAACCCATCTCTCCCATCCACAGCACCTCGCACAGAGAGCGCAGGACATTGCCCCAAACCCCCCATCGCCCCCGCCTTGTTCTCACGGATGTCGGCCATTTATTGTTGCAATTGTTTAGTATTACTTTCGTAGAATCTGCTATCTGCAGATGGTGAGATCGAAACAGGCCCCAGCACGAGTGCCCATCCATCTCCACTAAACTTCCCATGCCCTCTCAACCCCCACCAGGGCAGGGCCCACCAGTCCCAACCCTCCACTCTCTCATATGTTGACACACATCTGACCCCCTTGCCCTGACCATTCCAGAACACCCACCATAGACTTAATTCTGTGTAGCCGTATATTCTCCCCAAACCAATACACGTCTGTTGGTATCATGAGGCATCAGGGAACATAAATAGTAGATCAAACTCCCAGGGGCAGACACCTGGAAGCGGGACCCCGGCAACAATGAAGCACTGAATGTAGAGGTTGGAATGCCAATATATTAACCCATTTTCTCGAAGTACCCCCATTCATGCAAGGATTTTATGTCCGCCATTATTCTTGTATTATCAGTTCCTGTTGTTTAGATTAGACAGTTAGCCATGTGTCACATTTGGCCTGACCTTCACCGCAGAGATGAGCCCCTCCAGATCGACTGGGAAGAAGCAGCCAATTGGAGCCTGGCATCCCTTATAGAACAGGCTGTGCCATATGGCCCCTCCAATCCACACTGTGATTTTGTACTATATATGATGTCATTCATGACGAAATTGCTGGTTATAATGTGCTGCCTATGTAACTTTTTGCAGAGCGCTCTCGGGCAGCAGAGTTCTTTGCTTGCATACTTTATTTTATATTTAGTTTGTTATCCTTGCAACTTATTTCTTGGTCTCATTCCGTGTTGGGGTGTTTTATCTTTACTTTTGCATTTCTATGAGGACACGTGTGTGGGTGCCTATACCTTCACAGAGTATAATATAAAAAAGGAGGATACTTTGCAGGGGAAATAATGCTGTTCCACCCCTAACGTATTTTGTGGCAGCTGGCATTATAATATTCTAAATTGGCAATAACGTATTGTGCTACTTGGAGTACACCTGTTTTGTTATGTGGTATTTTATTCCCACCTCGGATATGGTTGTGTGGAACTGGGTGGCGACCAGTGTCTACGGCTCTATCAAGGCCCAAGAGGATGGTCAGCGACGAGGGACTCTACAGTATTTGATTGTAGCACATCACAGCGTTTGTGGTCATCTCTGAACGCCAGCAGATGGTTCACTTAATGTGACTTGGCCACAGCAGCTGTGTGCAGTTATCTCCTATGACTTACACTTCCTATTAAGTAAAAGCCTTATAGCGAACACACCCACATCTGTGCAAAACATTCCCCATGAAACTAGGGGTGTACCGGACTTCGAGTAAGAATTCGGCGAATTCCGGCTGAAAAAATTCTCATTTGAATAGATGCAACATGAACTCAGAAAGGCAAATATAGATTTCAGTTTGCAAAACTGAATAGAATTAGATCAGATAAATTGCTATCACACAGCTGAAAAATATCTTATATTGTAATCTGCTGTTTAGGGCATGTTTTGTTACAGATTTTATCAGGAATTATACGTTGCATATGTTTGTGTATTGGCGAGAAAGAGTGGCTCGGATAAGTGACAAGTGAGCAGCATTTGTTTGGGTGGGGTGCATAGTTGTGAGATGGAGTTCGCGCATTTCAGATTTCCTCTTGACTTCCGTCCTGCATGAGCCGACATGAACCATTTCATACATTTCTATGTGAGCTGCAAAGAAGTTTCGAAACTCGACCGCATCAACTTTGCAACTAGAGAATGCAATGCATCTGATTCACAAAGGCAGTCCTTTTGCATTTGTGTAGCCTCCTACTTTAACTGGCACTGAATATGCAACAATCCTCTTTAAATTTGGTCCCTTCATTTTGGTTAAATCCGCTTCATTTCTGGCTTTTATACTTTATTTAAAGATGCTACATTAATTACAATGAAGAAAAATAAAAGTATAGAATGTATTTAAAATGGTGCTTTTGTGTTTTTTGAAGTTTGGAACATGATTCATTAAATAAAGCAACTATTCGGCTTCATTTTCGGCTTTGGCCGAATAGTTGACAAACTATTCGGTATTTGGCCGAATACTAAATATGCTATTCGGTACAGCCCTAAATGAAACGCGCAGAGCTGTGGGTACCCGTACAGCAGTTTCACCTCCTGTGTAGTTCACGTTCCGTACACCTCCCTGTGCGGTTACACTTGGCTGGCTCCATGGCAATAATGTCGCCACAAAAATCTCGCCATGCAAAAATATCACCGAAAAATGGCCATTTTTTGTGGCAACATTATTGCATGGAACATGCGGGGGGGGGGGGGGGACACCCCCGCAACCCCCACATTTTTCTTTTTTTTTTAAAAAACATTTTTTTTTTTTGCCCCTGTCCCCATATATATGGTCCCCCAAATAATATCGCCACAACATTTTCCCGGCGATATTATTTACGGGGACCATATATATGGCGATATTATTACCTGATACCGTTATGCTGCTCCAGCTGGGTGTACTACCGTATGCTGTTTTACTACGTTGTAGTCTGGTATACTTGTCAAACTGTTTTGCTTTGTACAGCATCTAATCATAAATGGTGGGAATTGTGTGCCAATCACCAACGAAGATGAGATCATTTTAGACTACTTCCCACCAGAACCCCAGATTCGAGCAACACTAGACCCTAGAATCCCTCACGCTCGTACCTTTGACAGATAAGGACTTTACAAAAAATATTTCACAGTAACCATGGGCACATTGGTCAGACACGTGTGGCGTTTCCAACTTTTTTCTCAAAGTACATGCAAACTAGGTCTGTAACTTGGGAAATTAGCATAATTGGAAGTGTTTTTTTTACAGATGGAAAACATCCATGCAGACGTATGTTGAGTGCAATTCAAGTCAAATAAAGTAAACACAGCTGTGTTAAGATTCTGTTATTTGATTGCAGTTTATTGTTGGGATCTTTTATAGTCATTAATAGTCTTACGGTTTCGGGTTCGAGTCTGTTCATCACGATCTCGCCTCCAGAATCTGTTTTTGATTTCCTTTTGAACAGTTCACATATGCACTGTTTATGGCAGGCGTTTGTGGAGTTCTACTCAGCCGCACTGTACAGCCTTCAATTGGAGTCTATGCTTTGGAAATAAACTCGAATTCTTAGAATGCAGGGTTATTTTGATCTGTCTTTCGATCCTCGTGGTATGCTGGAAGACTTCGCTCCGCTTCCCAGATCGCAGAATATGTTCCCGCTGCCTCTTTTAGTGTCGTTCACATCTCAATGCAACACTTTTCCACGGCTCATTGCTGCCCAGCCGTGTGGGGTCCTACGTGCGGCGTGTAGCGTCTCACCAAGTTGCCAGTGGTTTCGGGCACACAGCATTTGCATAACTTTGCAGCGACTCCGTATGTGTGATTCGTCCTGTGGGGTTTGTTGCTCGACAGCTCTTCTAGGTTGCATTGTCTGCTGCATCTCTGGTGTCGCGTAGTCGGACCTTCTTCCGGTTTCACGCAGCCTGTTCTCGCGTTCACAGGTATGATTGACTTTAAGTGGCTATCTGGTGCTTTGCTAAGTAATTAGGATTGTAGAATAATTCTTCAGTTTGGAGGCGTTCAGTCTGTCCTCCTAAGCCTGGATAGGCACAACAAACGTGTTTTGTGGCAATTCTTAGGAGCCTACAATAAAGAACCATGATAAAAGAATCGACCATCCAAGGTCAGAAATATTCCTCGGGTTGTAGGAATCTTTTCATGGAAGCTAGAAGTTCTTCGATTTGTAGCAAAGCTATTGATGCAAAGGGGAAATTAATAGGGCTTGGTAGGTGGTTGATACTGGAATGCAATTTCCAATTCATTGAGTGGGAGTTGAATATTGTTTGTTTTGGATGCAAGTTTGAATTTGGAAGCATATATGTGGATGTCTAACATGGTTGCCCTGAGGGAGGGAGTTGGTTGTTGTTTTCAGGCGTCAAAATGCTCTCTCTTTCAGAAGTTATGACGGCCATTTGCTATTTCAAATAAAGTAGTTTGTATTCCAAAGTAACACAAGCATGTACTTTTCCAAAGCATGCCGAACGAAAATCAGAGTTTGGGTGACATTATCGTTCTGCTCAGTTTATCCCTTTTGCAGGTTTAAAGTTGGTTGGTACTGAACCAAGTACTTGTAGGCCTACAATATAGGTTACTTGTTTTATAATGTCCGTTTTTGTAGCACAATATCGCATACGCTCGAATCGATTGATCTATTCAAGATATGCTTATGCACCCCATAGTTAATATGCGGTTCGTTTTTTTATTTGAAATTGGCAGCAGCTTAATTTTCTACCTTATTAGTGACTGACATTAGTTTAACTCATGGAAGTCGGCATGTCTCACCAATTACGAATAACTGGGATGCTTAAAGTGTGCAAGTCTCACTGCATGTTTTGGACTAAGGGCGCATGAAACAATCTAATTTAAAATGTATTATGATTGGTTTTACATGAAAACCTTACACAACCCAACGATATATATATACACAATTAGATTTACTACAGTCACAAACGCATATTAGAAACTTATGCAGTGCATACAAAATACTTTCCACTACTAATTTAAACATTACTAAACCTTACAAAATGATGCTAAAAGAAAGACAATATAAAAAAATGAATACATGATCATGCCGAGGAAAAAGCAAGAATGTAATACATGAGTACATTACATACTTAACCATCTAATTACATTAGACTGCAACCCAAAAATAACATTCTAGTGCTATGACGACCACTTAAAAAGAAGTCTGTGTTCAGCATGGCACCTTTATTTGGCCACTGCACTCCTCGTTGTTTTATACAACATTAATTTGGGCACTGTACCCATTTCTTTAACTTGTGAAATGCCTCCCCTACCTAGTACAGAATGATGTGTGCGCTCGTCTCCCTAGTTTCCTCATTGATGTAGTGAATTGCCTTCAGCACATTAATTGCCTTCTATTGGCTATGGTATTCGTTTGCCCGATCGTTCATTCTGTGTACTCTCCCATCATCAACCCCACTCTTTTCTGGGTACTTGGTCCATGCGTAGATGTGCAGCAGCTGCTACCAGCCTCTCATACTCTGCAGCATATGGAATGGGAGACACATGACCACAAATATTGTGTTGTAAAATCGAAGGGTGGGCAGCAGAGTTTTATTCTCTGCTAATATCCTAGTAAGAGACGTCATCCATAATATGGTCTTGTTTTAGCAAAATGTAAGTCACTTTCGGTGTCATATTGCGACTTGGTGACAATTATGAGGGTGTGTTACAGCTAATGGGTATTCCCTTGAAGGACATCTAGGCACAGATGCGCCCCCTAGTGTTCCTTATCAGCCCTGTGTGCATGGAGACATCAAATCATTTAAGGCTACCTGGAAATGCACAGAATCTGACCTATGTGACGTGGCCTGCTTGAGTCCTTCTATGCGGAAAACCACAAATAGCAAATTTAAGAGCTTGAGAACGTCTTTCTAGTGAAGTATGAAAAGTAAAGCAGCCTTCCATACGGTTCTAGTGCAGTACCAAGGCATTGTCCTCAGAATCCAATTCCTGCTATTTTAAACCGGGTACTTTTGCGAACTGAGAATTTACACAGTCCAAGGAGCCCGCCTTGTGAATGGGTTGACGTTTCCAAGAATTTGTTTTTAGGTCATCACGGCTTTTCCAATGTCCTTCAGCTCAATGTTGCCATGTTGGGGCGCTTCCTCTGTCAGCTGGAGTTTACATAAGGCCAGTACTTCAGTGTAACTTATTTTCTCTTATAGGAATAATAGCATTGGAAACGTGTGGAAGCTTTTCTCGAATACATTCAGTACGAGTAACGAAGGACTTACCGAAATGTAACTAAACTTGTACTTGTTCCAGCAAATTGTCCATAGATTACTTGCTGAGGTGGCCTAAATCTGCATTCATTAGTTAATGGTATTTTCTAAATGCTTGAAAAACACTTAAGGCCATGTCACTCCTGGATTATTTAGCCCAATTAAAGCTTCGTGCTGCAATTGATGCTGAATGCCATATTTTATTTAAACTGTTATTTTGTTACTTTCTGCCCATTGGGGTTGCTACAAGGCATCTGTTTTCAGTATTGGAAGCAAAGTCCCCATCTAGAGAACAACTCTGAACTAGTTGACTGGAATACTTCAAATAACCGCCCGAGGCTCCACGAAGAATTGAACCTTATGATAAACACGAAATATAATGCGGTTTGAGCAAGTTAAATTTTTGTCAGCATGGCTCTACGACCAATGATTTTACCATACCAGTGACACACGTTTACTTATTTAGCTAACTTCAGTCTACTGAAGCCAAAACTTGTGTGATCTCATGTATGTCCTGGTAGGACTACTCTCTTGAATACGAGAGTTTACGCGGAGAGATGGAGCGAGAATCCTAAACTGACAAGACACCTCCGGATACCAACTTCAGGTATATACAGGGCGCTTCATTGAAAAGAAGCTTCGGACACGAAATTCAATCTTATTGCATCTTATACTAGCGAACACTCATTAAATCTACGCACGCTCCGATGATCTAATGAAGTAGAATGACGGCTATACTGTGAGCTCCATCAATCGATATCCCCTAAAGGATTCGTTATTCTCGGCCAGATGTATCCCACAGGGTGTATACCCCTAACTTGGGTACCTACATCTACAGAAGCCCTAATCGTGCTTTAACCAAGCCTGCTTCCGAGTTAACTCCACATATTGGACAAGTTACAACTACCCGATAACACGCCAGAATTAGCGTGTACACTTTCCACAATCAGTCAGAAGAAACTTCGGCTCAATAGATTCAAAGTATATTTTGTGGGTTTTTAATACAAGTGACAATACTCCTGATGAAAGTTCTATACTAATTGATAAAGAACAGAAACATGTCGAGACAATACAATGGATATTATACAACCACTATGAGACGATAACTGTCTAGATAAGGACAATACTAGACCAGAGACTAAATACCTTAGGTTCTCTGGAATACTATTGATCGATTTACATTGAAGTTAATCCTACTTATATGGTCACGGTTTGTCACCTTTTTAAAGTGTATTATCAAGTGAAAACTGATGAATGTGTCTTAACTAACAGTTGATGTTTAATGATTATAACTGTTGTGTAAACTCTAGCTATCTATCTCTGATTTAATGACTCATGTATGCAGAACATCTAAACCCAACGTGCAACTTTTGAACAATAACCCAATCCTTACAACTGTCATATTGTTTTGAAGCGGTCTGTTTCATGTCATGACAAAGTTCTGCCCGTTTTTGATATTTTTGGCAGGTAGTGTACAAAATGCAAAATTGTATACATTTATTTTGGACTAACTGGAAATATTACACAAAAGTGTTTCCACGCATTGGCTTCAATGTCCCATAGACCTTATCGGATGGTGCACTGTGAAATGAGTTGCAAAGAAATACCCTCAACAGATTTTGTTTATCTCGGTGAGAACAAAAATCAGTTTAAATTTAGTTTGCTAAATTAATGGCATGAATGGAGTGCAGTAATGGGATGATCACTTGCTAAAGGACCATAAAACTGGAAGCAGAGAAAACAGCTTAACAGTAGAGAAGACCGCTTAACAGTATTCACAGAACACAATTTACATTTCTAGCATTGCTGAGAAATGCATTTTAAGAAGGCATACCTTTTGAATACATAATTGCAGGTCGTTCTATGTTCTTAAAATGTAGGTATAGGCAGTATTTCAGTGGACCCTAGCATGTTCGCCACATATATATTCTTTTTAGATACCTTTTTGAAATGAAAGATTTAAAAACACTCAATTGGAAAGCAGGATGTGTTTTGCATTTACCTCACACAATATAAAGATGTTTTGCAGCCTCTTTAGTGTCAGGCTTGTAGTGTTTTCAATTCAGCTCCTCAGCGTAGAGTGTGAACACTACAACATATATTCTCAAGGTTTAAATTGTGCAATGCCCATTGGTACTTCAGTATGCCTCAAGCATGGCAATGGCTTGGATATAATGTGACCAATACAAAATAAGTTTCTTACGTTTTAATGGTGCAATGTCTGTTATGATACAGTGTGCATTTTGCTCAATGGGTGTCCACCATTTGAGCGTACACATACAAGACTGTGGTTACTCTGCGTTTACTCATTAGGCGTTCTGAACAGTGGTGTGCAACAGCTGTAGGTGAGAGGTGATTCTCAAGGGGCTGTCTTGTGGCTTTGTGATTACCTTGCTGGTCCTGGGCTCAAAGTTGGCCATAATATCAAAATTCCTATATTTATTTATATACAAGAAGAAACAATGCTTTTTTGATCCCAAAACAACGTACTATAGATAAGAAATCGAATTTGACTGGAAGCAGAGAACTTCTTATAATGGAATGGGGTGAGTTTGACTGACATTGTGACCAGGTTATGTAGGGGAATAAATGGAACATTCACCGAGGGACAGTACATGGGTGGACTTGCATAGATTACGGGTAATCAACATTAGACATTTTTAAGTGCAGGTGGGCGGTACGACCAGCTGTGTTAAGGATGTGTCCATGATGGATGAAGTGCGAAAGTTGACGCAGAGAAAGTGGGGGACAAAAACAGGTTAGAGGCAAAGGAAAAATGTTAACTAAAAGGCAGATGTGTGAGATAGGCTAAGAGGATAAATCGGAGGCGAGGACGTAGGCTTTCAGTCTGTTTTTGAACAAATCGTGTGGACTGTTACTCACATGTCTGGGGAAGAGAATTCCATGCAAGTGGAGCAAGGAGAGGGAAAGAGCAGAAGCAAAAGGAAGCACAGGGAGTGCAAGGTGCCACAAGGGTAGTCGAGGTAGAGCAGAGATTACGTGAAGGCTTGTAAAGTTGGATAGAGGATAGATACAGTGATGCTTTACTGTGGGTAGGTTTGCGAACCAAAAGAAGACATTTGAATCTGGCTCTGTTTTGCATCAGACATCCAGCCTGGTGATAGTACAATGAAGTAGGTGTGAAGTGAGGAAAGAGTCCTGGTAGTGAAGTTAATGATCTTTTCGAGAGGACAGAAAGCATAGTTGGGGAGACCAAAGTGGAGGAGGCTGGTGCAATAGTACAGTTTAGAAAAGGCAAGAGTGTTTAAGAGATGCTTGGTGGTGTTGAAAGGAAGGAGGTGCCCGATTTCCCTAATATTTAGGAGGTTGAGGCGTGCCACCATTGCAGCTTTGGAGATTAAAGTAGTGAAGGTGTGAGAAGAGTCATAGATGATGCAGAGGTTTATAGCTAAAGAAGAGGACGGGATAGTGTCAAGTGGGAACTGGATAGGCAGGGGAAGAGATGAGAGTATTTGGCAGGGAAGATGAGCACCTCTGTTTTAGTAGAGTTTAACATCTGAGTGTGCAAGGCCATCAAATATTTAATGGCAGAGAGACAGTAGGACATTTTGATAGAGTTCAGCAAAAGAGAAGAAAGTTGGGCAGTGTCCACTAAGAGTTGGTACAAGAACCCAAAGAAGAAGATTAGTGCCCCAAGAGCAGAGGTGTAGAGTGTGAAGAGGAGGGGACCCAAGACAGAGCCTTGTGGAACACCAAAAGTTGGAGGAGTGAATTTAGAGGTGACTTTGTTCCAGGAGATAGAGAAGTGGCGACGTGCCGGGTAGGGTTTAATACAGACAAAGGTTTAATCGCAAATCCCAAGAAAAGAGAGAGCATTAAGGAGATCAGAGTTATCAACAGTTTCAAAGGCAGCATACAGGGCAGGGAGAATTACGATAGAAGATAGGTTTGAGTGATTAGCAGAGGCAATTAAGTTGGAGACATTCTGTGAGCGACGGTAGTGGAAACCTGGTTCTGGGTCGTCTTGAAGGTTATGGATGTCTAAGAAATGCATAAGACGGTTAAACCCAACCCATTCGAGTACTTTAAAGTATTGCAGAAGGAGAAACACAGGGTGAAAGTTAGCCCCCTGCTTTTTTAGGAAACTGATGACCACAGGCATTTAGAAAATTGAGTCGAAGGGCAGGTTGAGGAGTTCAGCGAGGTGAGAGGCCATTAAAGGGGCAATAGGCTTGAGTAACTGAGCAGCAAGAGAGCGTGATGGGACACAAGAGGAGTTGCCTTTATAAGTAGCGATAGGACTTCAGTATTAGTGTGACTGAAGTGGGAGATGGAGGCAGAGGATAATGGTAGAGTAGGCGGGGTGGAGAATGTAGGAGGAAGTGTTGGGAAGGTCAGGAGAGAGTCTCTAATTTAGGAGATTCTTGTAGCAAAGTATTCAGATAGGTCATTATCTGTGAGAGTGGAGTTGATAGTAATAGGTTTAGGAGGGGTGAGTTTAGGGTGCCCTGTATGCAGCGAGGATGGTTGGAGTGAGTGTCAATGAGGGTGAGGTAGAATTCTGTTTTTGCACTACCAACCTTTGTTAAAAGGCAAGTGAAAGAGTTTTGGCATTAGAAGAACTTTATGATCAGAACTTGGCTACAAAAGGAATTTTCTTATTTTATTTGGAAATCCCACTTTGGGTCTGGGGAAGGGGATCCGATCCAGGTTACAAGGATACACAGTTACTAGGTTTATGTTGAGTATAACTGTTAGTTCCGTTAAACCCGAATTGCCATAGCTTACCTTTGAGTATGATGTATAAGTGCGAGGGACAGATTCCTTTTATTAGTGTTTTCCTTTAGTCTTAGTTTCATAGGTAGGGAAACCCACGTTTATGTTAGGGAACGCAAGGCATTTATCACACCCATTTAAGTTCATAAAATGGCTTCTTCTGAAAAACCTTTACCAAGTTTTCCGCCTCGCATTTCTGACCCCTCACACCCGATCTGGATGATTGATTAAAAACAGAAAGAGGTGCACAAGAGTCCTGACAAACACACAACACACAGTGAACGTGCTACACAGTCTAGGTTTCTTAATCAACGAAAAGAAGTCCAGCTTCTCCCCAAACATGGAAAAGCTATTCTTTGGTGCAGTCCTAAACGCGCAAAAGTAAATGGCATACCGAACACCAACAAGAGTGCAGGCTTTGCAATCACTCATTCCCCTGTTCAAAGCAGGTCAGAGGATAACAGTCAGGAAAGTTATGAGACTCCTAGGCAAATTTATAATACCCCATGCACGCCTCAAAATGCGATGAATGGTGATAAAATGGTCACAAAAGACAGGCCAATGGGATGATCTAGTGGTAGTCCTGCAAACTTTAAACAGAAGTCTTCGTTGCTGGTCAGTAGGCAGCATGAACATATGAGGACCATTCATTTCTCCACTGGCACAACTCCAGTAACAGGCTGAAATCTAGCAGGGTGGGGAGCACACTCCCTGCACGTCACGGCGCAGTGGGAAAAGGTTAACAAGACAGAAACCATACCACATAAAGTGGCTGGAACTTCTGGCAATAAAGATGGCACTGCTTTCCTTCCAGAACCAATGCCATTGCATACAGACAACACAACCACAATGTTTTAACAGACAGGGTGAAACACTCAAAACATCTATCCACTCTGACACCAAACATTTGACAATGGTCCATACAGAGGAATTTATCCATCCAACCACAACACGTTCCACAAGTTCACCAACTGCCTGTTAGTCTCACTGAGCAGAATCCCGATAGCAGAACATGAGTGGGAACTCAACAGCAATATCCAACCGTAGACCTATTTCCTACAAAAGAAAACAAGAAAATACACATCCAAGTTCCCACAACTGGACTCCCTAGGCAACGCACTATAGATGAACTCTTCAGGGATGTATTCATATACCTTTTCCCCAATGCCACTCATCCACAAGATAATTAACAAAATGCACAAGGGGAGCTTAACAATACTACTCATTGCACCAGCCACGGTGCTCGCACCAAATGCACATGTTATATCCACCTATGAAGCTTCTTGCAATCAAAGACCTTTAAACACAAAATAACAAACCAGTAACACACCCGCCACCTCAGGCGACCAATTTAGCAGCCTGGTTCCTGATGTCCTAGTGTTTGGTCATCTACATCTCCCTAATAAATGTATCATTAGGTTATCATTAGAGAAGCAAGGAAACCGGGCACAAGACACTGCTTCAACAAATAGAAAAGATTTGTATTCTGGTGTAAAAGAAAAAAAAATCAATCCCATAGATTGCTCTCCTACAGATGTGGCACTATACCTTATTTACCATTGATTGGGTCGTGTAACACTGTTTTCCTCTCCTTGATACTGACATTTGTCACTGTCCTTGGTCAGACCATTTTTTTGTTAACTGTACTTTTTTATTACAAACCACCTCTTCTCAGTCGAAGGCCAGCCCTAGACAATATATTGCCACAAGAAATCTAAAGAAGCTTACGCCTCAAATTTTGTCCAGCCAGCTGTTTAGTTGAGTCCAGCCGATTCCTTCATTAACGCCAATGATTTGGCCAACCATCTTATCCACACCATCAGCGACATTGTTAACGATCTTGCTCCTAAAAAAATGCAAGCTGGTGAAAGGGAAAAACCAGCAAGAATGTTTGGTTTGATGACTCGTCATCACCACTACGCTGTAACAAAAAGAAAGCTGAAAGAAACTGGCGCAAGAATCCCACTCTTCTCCTTCATTCTCTCTACAAGCAATCTGCATCCAAACTAAAGCAGGCTGTTCCAGATGCCAAATCGCTCAGCTTCAATAACAGGATTTCATCTGCAAATTCGAACACAAAGGAGCTTGTTGCAATTGTGAAAGAATTTGAAAATAGAACTCCAGTTGAAAATACACCACGTAGGGATTTTCCTGGTGTCAACTTATGAATGATAAAATTTCCGGCCATCAATCTACTATTGCTGCCCAGCTACTTCAAGATCATTTGCCTCTCCCCAGCTCCTCCAATTGTGTTAACATCTCAGTTCTTGATCGTAACATAGTGAAACACTATCGCCCTATCACCAACTTGCCGTTATTACTTTAAATTCAAGACCATGCTCCCTATATTCAACTTCAGGATTTTTAGACGGTAATCAGCTTCTAAATCCAAGACAATCTGCTTTTGGGTCTAAACATGGAACGGCTATCGGTTTGGATTTGGAATCTAGCATTGCCAACATTGTGGACACGGGAAAGTCAGCACTCTTGATGCTGCTTGACTTGTCTGCAGCATTTGATCTAGTGGATCATTCTCTTCCAACTTCCCGATTGAATGAACAGATACGGCTCGCCTATTCCCTCTCGGTGGATTTCCTCTTGTTTGGGACCAAGACATGCCAGAGTGGCCCTGGAAAATGCCAATTCTATTCCTGCTCCTGTTACTTGTGGAGTGCCTCAGGGATCTTCCATCCTGCCTACATTAATATATACAGCATGCCTCTGCTCTCACTTATGGATGACCTGGGTGTCCAATAAACCAACTATGTAGATGACACCCAGGTCTTAATTGAACTTTCTGGATGTTACACCAATGACACCAATACTAATAGTTGTATCTACCAGAAGATTCAGGAATGAATGATGAATTCTCTAGCTTTGAATGCTGACAAGACCGAACATCTGATTATACCCTCTGGAAATGAAATAAAAAAACTTGGTCCAGATTATGACTTTTTTCATAGCTGGCAACAAAGTCAAAGTGGTCAACTCAGTAAAGACTTTAGGCATCACCCTAGATGCGGAACTGTCCATGAAGCCTCATGTGGCTCAAGTAAGATCATTTTACGGATATATTTCCAAATCATTGAACTAACCCTTTTATCTCGCTCAAAAACAGATCTTTATTAGCCACAGCCCTCGTCAACTCATGGTTGGCTTATGGCAGTAGCCTTCTGGCAGGAACATCGAAAGCAAACCTTCATGCATTACAAGTGGCACAAAACAGTGCAGTCAGAGCCATTCTCGGGATGTCATGGACAAACCATGTCAGTGATGCCAGATGAGGGCTCCATTGGCTCCCTGTTAAACGTCAGGTTACTCATAAGTGTTGTAATAAGGATGCCCCACAGTATCTGATTGATGGGCTGTACTTTACTTCTCTGTATCGCTCCCTCTGTTCTTTTGATCCCACAAAACATGTGCAGCTCAGATTTAAGCTTACTAGTTTTGGGGGCACCATTTTCAATGTTCAAGCTCCCATGGCCTGGAACAATCTTCCTCCCCATCTTAGGCACGTAAACTCTCTGTTGGAGTTTAAAAAAGGTGTAAGCTGCTCCTCTTCAACCTTAACCCTGATTAATTGGTTGTCTAGTGTTATTGACTATGATGTGCCCCTGACTTGACTGCTCAAGTGTCGTCTGTCTTGTGTGTTCTTTTTGTGCGCTTTGAGGCCTGTGGGTGATTTAGCACATTATAAAAGTTTGTAATAAATAAATTCCTTATTAGACTCAGGATTTGTGTTCAGTTCACTAAAAGTACACTTAGCCTATATCACAACAGAAAATATCATGGTGGAGAGTACCAGTAGTTAGTCTTTATGGAAGGCGTCAAATGCTGACATCCACAAGTGTCTCGCCCTCCTCCAGGATACGACCTAAACACAGTTCTTTTGCGACTCATGGGATCACCCTTTGAACCTAATAAAGAACTTGCATACAATGTAGCTTTCCTCATTGCTATTACATCTATAAGATGGATAAGTGAGTTACAAGCACCATCAAGTTCAGAACTATTTGTCACCATACATAAAAACAAGGTGGAAAGAACTCCTCCTAGATTTTTGACAAAATTGATCAAATTCCACAAGAATCAGTCAATTAAATTACCAGCGTTCTTCCAGAACCCAGAGAGTAAAGGAGAAAGAGCACTACATACCTTTGATAATGTGCTACCTTGACTAAACTAAAGCCATAAGAAAAACACAAACATGTTTGGTGTCCATGGCAACGGAGAGAAATGGATGTAGTCACCAGGGCAATTATAGCTGGATGTATACAAATATACTGCTCCATAGATGAAAACAAAAATGCCATTCACACCAAAGGCCCATTCAACAAAAAGTATGGTAGCAACCCATGCATTTCTCACAAACTTCCCTATGGAGCCCATTTGCAAAGTAGCTACTTGCAGTTCAGTACACAGTTTCACAGTTTCGACTCAGGAGGATAGCTCGGGGGCAATGTGCTGCCTTGGAAGCTAGATGACAAAGAGAAACACAGGTTCGATACCCGGGTTTGCGCTTACAGACCTCTGGTTATTAAGCACGTTATAAATGACCTATCTCATCATAACACTATTGTGTGCACGCATATTTAAAGTCAGGCCCACAGGTGGGTAAAGCAACCTTAAGATATTTATTCTCTTCCAGCGCTTCAGCATTCCAACCTCCTGGGCAAAATACGGTTTGCTTATCTATGCAGAGCATCTGAATCTAAGCAGTGCAAGCTCCAGAAGATAAATATTACTTGCCAGTAATGGTCTTTTTGTAGCTTATGTCTCCTTAAAATTGCATGCAGTCACCCAATCAACCCACCACCCCCCACGTGCGAGCAAAAGGGTACACACACACACATATACATGTCAGAAAACAATCAATCTGAGGATTTCAGTGTGTGAAGGATCCTGGGTACACATATAGTAGGGATAGTGTTAGAGGTACGCTCCTGTTGACGTGCATTTTTTGTATTTTAAAAAAAAAAGCAAAATGTGATGCTCTGCACCAACCTCTTGATGGCGGCCCATACAAAACATGTAACTAAGCAGATACAAGCTACAGAAAGACTATTAATGGTAAGTAATATGTGTCCTTCTGTGCTTTGGATGGATACTCGTCCTGTGCAGTTGTTATTCCTCTCCCTGGGTTTCTTAGAAAACTGTTTCTATGTGACCAACAGAAATGGTGGTATCCAGGAAGTGTATGATCTTCTTTGAACATTCCACGTTCAAGTTAATGGTGTCGTAAACCATTGATTGGGTCATTGAGTTGTTTAGGATAATACTGGCCTTCTGTCCAACGCAGGAAAATATCAATGTATCAAATATGGTTTTTGAGATTGAGGTAGTAAGAAATCTTGTTTGAGGTCTGCCATGAAAAGGTAGCATTTTGATTTGTAGAGGAATTGTTTTGCATGGTTGGATTAGCAATGCAGGAGATGGAGTAATGCAAAACATTTTGTTGTTTGGTCGGCATCTTCTATCCTTGTTCTTTACCTCCGTGATGAAGAAACATGCAAAATTGCAAATGTGTATTCACCTGGTTAAGAAGGGGTGGGTGTGGAGGGGATTGTCCCTAGGCCTCATTAACTCATTACAATTATCTAGTTTAGGCATTAGAGCGCAAAGTAGAGCTCATTTCGATGAAGCCCTGGACTTCAGAAAGTGTGCAATTAGGTTGCATATCAATCCCAGTAACTTTCCTTTCATCTGACCAAGGCTGGCATAGCATCCTACCTGCCTATCAAGCTAAAGAGTCGACTGAAATAGATTAACGTAAAGAAATGTTCTGGGCTGGCAGCAGATATATTTTTGTTCTCTTGGGCAGGGGTGTACGTTAGGAGCATCAAGCGCACAGTGCAAACAATGTCAGATCGACTATCTCCTTATTTAATGTCTGGTATTACAGGATGTTTTATCCATAACTGATTACGGATTAAATAGAACATGTTTTTGTTTCTTACTTTCTCTGTTGGCATTCGAAGATCCACATCCAGAGAACTGAGGGATGCGACCACATGACCTGCTCACAGTGCAACACTAACTTCTGCTACCGCTGTGGGGAAAGATACCGCCAGCTCCGTTTCTTCGGAGATCACACGTCAAACCTCAGCATATTTGGATGCAAATACCGCTACCTCCCTGAAAGACCGAACTTAAGGAGATTGGTCCGAGGCTCTGTATGTGGTAAGTGGAAGATGAGCCTTGCCAGGAGTGAAATGCTAAGGAGGTGGTAGTTGAGAAAGTCTTTCAACAAATCAGTACTGAATTACAGTCCAAAGCCTTTCCTTCCCTACCTGTTCTGTACACTCCAACAAAATGATAATCTTGGTCTCTTCATCCACTTTCTCCAAAGCCCAGGTGCAGTATATGAGCCATATTAAGATCAAGAATATATTTATCATTCTTTTGGCCATGTTGATTATTCTCAGCAAACAACTTGTGTAAACATACTAATCTTAATAAAATCATTGTTAATGTTCTGACCCTTTTCACCAGCATATTCGGATTAAAAAAAACTACAGTAGGCCTGATTTGGCATTTGTAAACTAGCCTCTCCTTACATTACCAAAGACCATTCACTACTAAAGGATTCTCCTGACGTTTCCTATGAGCTATGTTTAGTCTGAGTTGTAAGACTGGTCATTCCGCTCACGCTTGAGCCATTCTTTCCCGAAGGAGATATTTATTAAGTGAATTGTGCTTAAGATAAAGTTGGAGGCGAAAGGGTATTTAACTTGTTTGCCGAGGCTAGGAGGGAAATGGTTCCACTTCAGCATCTGGTCTGGTGTGAAACCAAGGCACATGTTACTGATGCCCCAGAAAAAGTATGGCTTAAAGGACTTCATAAGTAAATAGGTCTTCTATTTTACTCTCCATCTTGCCAAGTGTAATATGCAATTGGGTTCGTATAGATCCTATTTGCCATTTGTGTTTTCTTGATGCTTTGACAGGCTGGTCTCATTGCTTTTGAGAGAGAAAGGGGGGGAGACGGACATACTGCACTGTTTGCAGGAGGCATGCTGTTCTTATTGTGGGGGAGTGTATGTTTGACATTGCTTCAGAATCTTCTTCTTGGGATTATTAAACCAATATTGTATGAATAGTGCCCATCTTGGCTAAAACCCCAATTTAGTATTGCACAATATTTGTTTTGTCTTACTATTCAATCCATTATAAAATATTTTGCCAAAGGGCCTCATTACACGGTAGGAGGTAACCATGCCGCTATCAGCGGCATGGCTACTCCCTTACCGCATACTGGGTCCGGGTAGGCGGTATGGGGGCTTACCAGGTCATTCTGACCCTGGAGGACCCGGTAAGTCCCCATGCCAAATACCATTCCCATTCGAGCCCCCATAGGGCTCAATGGGAACCGGGGAAGGAGCTAATAACGGTACCGCAATTTGCAGTACCGTTATTAGCTCTGAAGTCCCTTAGCGGGTCCCGTCCTTAACACCTGGTCAGACCAGGCGTTAAGGACGGGGCCCCCTGAGGGACCTCGTAGTAGGGCGGTAAGGGATTACCGGCGCCGGTGCCCTTACCGGTGCCGGTAATCCCTTAGTGCCTACCGTATAATGAGGCCCAAAGGGTTTGTTGGTTCCTGGGACAAGGGAAATTAGTTTTTATGATTTTGGGGTACTTGGATTACCCTGCTTAAACCAGGGTCCAATTGTAACATAATATATTCATAGATCCATGTCTTTTCCTCCATACTCCTTGCACTTCATCCTGACATCAGGCTACAAAATGATTCTGAGATGAAAACTTGGTACCTGCGCAACTTGTAGGGTCCAATTCATTACAGACATTTTGCCAGATTTTTCAGTGGCATTTTTTAGTAAGGAGGCATAGTTGGAGTATAAATGTTTTTTTATTCTATGGCTATTGGGAGGGTTTGAGAATGGGGTCGGGGCACTTGACCCACATGAAAATGCTGTCGTAAATATTTGGAAACGGCCACGATGAGTTGGCCATCTAGGAGTTGTACCAGATCCAAAAACTTTGTTCAAGAATGAACAAAGAAAAATAAGCAATTAATTGCGAGTTTGGCTGAAAAGATAAACAGGTCAAATTAAATGGGGGTTGAGGGAAGAACAGAGCCAAGGGGAAACAAAGAGAGCTGGACCATGTGTGCATTCTGGAGATGCCTTGCTGAAACAAGTCTTAAGCCATCAGTACTCGTCAAGGGAAGAATGAGTGTCAGTATCCTGAATAAACCCTCATTTGCTTCAGTAACCAAAGACTCTCTTCGAGAGTGCTGTCCCCCCAGGAATGTGAGCACTGCAGGAGAATTGATGCATTGTAGGAGCAGCGCTGTAAGCAGTGTGACGATTCAGGGGATCTAGTCACTTTTCCACAGGGGGGCACCCTTCCTTGTGAAGCTGCTACCCAATAGTCCCCTTGGGAGTTGTGGATAGCGGGGCCTAACAGGAAGAGACACCTGTCCTGTGAAGGAACTCCCTAGCCCTCTTGCCCTTGCACCCCTAAAAACCCTAAAGTCTGCAGAGAGTGCAGCTGTGCATACTACAGTGTTACTGTAAAATTCCCTCCCTCTCTTGAGACTCGTCTCTACTGAGATGAAGAAGAATACAAATGATCTACCTTTTTCTAAAAAGTACTGGCCACGAAGAAGCATGAAGAGTACCTCATGGAAACAATCAAAAGACTGACCCTGTGCTGGGGTCAGCCCAGCTAGGAGAGATGAAAACAGGAGGGACAAAGAAGAAAGAATCTGGCAAGGAGCCAGCAAAGCCTAGGAAGTTCCAACCTGGGAACCTGTCCGATGTGAAGAGAAGTTTGTCTTTGGAAGAGACGACACAGATGAGTTGAAGTTGCGGAGAAGTCCTGTGAACCAGCAGAGAGCTGACTCACTCCTGAGCTGGGGAAGTGAAAGGGGTGGCGTGACCTCTGTGAGGTGAACAGTTCGGGCCGACGATGACGCTAAAACCGCCAGCCCCAGGCCTTTACAGAGCCACGCAGGCAAACCAGAAAGAACCGTTGAGCAAACTGCAAACCACCTGTGACCCCGGGATGAACCGGACAGGCGTTCCCAACACAAACAAAGTAACAAACTGCGGGAGACCTGGCTGGGGCCTGGGGAGACAATAGAGTCAAGAAAGCCTTGGGAGAAATCTCCCTCATCGCAGTGGTACATCCAGAGAACCACGAGTCAAAGCCTGGGGAGTAACCTCCCTCATCACACTAGTGATACTCCGAAAGTCAAGAGAATCTCAAGAGTAATCTCCCTCGTCACAGTAGTGATATCCAAAGGTCTGAATAGCAAGAGTGCATTGGGAGAAATCTCCCTCATCACACTGGTAATTCAAATAAGACTAAAGAGAATTTCAGACAAGAGCTATCTTGAGGTAAAGTTTAGAACGTCTTTCGAAAGGGAAGAATTGCTGGAACGGTAAAGCAAGCATTCAGAAGCCCTTGGGAAAAGGTAAAGAGACTTTAGAGGACTATTGTCAAAGAATATCCCAAGGCAGCCTTCAAGATTGTGCGAGGTGGGCCAGGAGAAGGGAGTCATTCTCCGGACCACACCTATCTTGTTGAATCAGAAAGTAGAGCAAAAGATTGATGATTGATGAGTAAGATATCAAGACTGGGCAAGTTTACCAGGCGAAGGGAGCCATTCTCCTGGTGCTATTTTCATTTGGATGCTGAACTTTTTTGTAGACTGGTGGTAAGGTAGGTTTTTGGACAGAGGACAGACTTTTTCATTTGGACAAAACATCCTGATGGGGGAGTGTTGTATATGTCTTGCCTGGGTGAGCAGGAATGTTGTGATGTCATGTGGAGTGTTGATGTCTGAGTTGTGGAATGTGTGAGTGAAGGTTCCAGCCCTGGTCAGTTGGTGAACCCCTGCCTGGGTGATGGGCTGCCAGTGTCAATGTCCCTTATGTAACTTAAATGACTGCCTGTAAAGATACTTGTGAAGCTGTTAATAAATCTGGCAAGTCAACCATAAGAAGGTATGCAAGTCACTTCGTAACAATGGTGACGAGTCGGTCTCTCTGACATGGAACCTGCGTGCTGATGCTGGACAACCTGCTGCGGGGGGTGCAGGAAGAAGGAAGAGGACGACATTCCCCCCAAAACAAGATAAGTAAGGCCCATCACCCAGGGCACAGGTCAGGGGGGAGGAGGAGAGCCCACAGCAGACGGGGACCCCAGCAACCCACAGTTTCTAGGAGTGCTGAGTCCTAGGGTGGAAGAAGGAAGCTAAGACTCAAAAGGAGGCGATTCCGCCCGTTGATTGGTAATGTAGGTGTTCTCATGAGTGGGTGAGACTTTGAATCTGCACCTGCTTCAGTCATATAGAGCGACTTGCGCATTGAACACTGACTAGAAATGCCATATGGTGCTATCAGAGGGACTATTTACAGTCAAGATGAAGAACTTATACATCTGTAAATACATGATGTTTCAATGCATGGGTACCTTGGAGTCGGGACGCTCTGCTACATTAAATAGATAGACTGGATGAAATTCGAGTATGAGGTCGCCAGGTATCGTGAGACAGTTGGGCACGGAGAGCTCTGCACCCTATGCGTCCAGTAGGCAAATTATGACGTCATGTGGAATGTGAAGGGAGTTGACGGACTAGTGGAATCAGAGTGGCTATGCGCGCATGATTCAAGCATTGTAGAGCTCAACGGATTCCATCGGCAGAGGAGGGAAAGACTTCCGAGTATTGAACTTCGGAAACGTAAGAGTGCGTTTCGGGAAGTATTCAGCGTGAAAGACGTTAGAGCAAGGAACCCAAAGGCGTCGTTCTGTGTGATCAGGAAGTTGCGTCAGCATGAATTTAGGAGTCCCAGGGTGCTGTTGTAATTCGCATTTTCAATGGTTTCCGAGGTGCCGTGGAAGGGAAATGGTATGACCGTGGACAGGAATGGCGGAGCACAAAGTGACCGAAAAGCTGCATTGGTTCGGATGGCAAGCGAAGGAAGATGCCGTCCTTATTTGGTATGGTGTTGTTTATATTCAGCATGCTGCAGATTGTCAGGAAATTTAGCATATTGCAGTAAAAAGGAGAATCGTAATGATGCACAAGGGAATGCATACGAGGGACGGTGTCAAGTAGGGAAGTTTATGACATGACATGTCCTAATAAACAATATGTGTCCTTGGCAGTTGAAAAGGATGCATCATTTGCATGAGTTGGAGAGTTCACGATATGTGTCCTCTACCATTTAATTTTCTATTTGTATTGGTGAAATTTGGGCATTATATATATTATGGGAGTAATGTGCTGCATTACTCCCGTAATATATGTATTCCCCTGCTGTGGGTGGTGTGTTTGGTTATGTGGCAAGGCTGTGTTTGGGAGCTATGGGTATGGAAGTGTAATAGTGGTAATGTATTGCCTTTATAATAACCCATTTGAGGATTTTCAGGATTGAAGTGTCATATTTTTGGGCACATGGACTTTTATTCGCAAACCTTGTTATTGTAATGATTGGACAGATGGTGTGAGTGCATGAGTGTGATAGCTCGAACACCTTGAGGATTTTCAGCTAATTGGGTCGTATTTTAGCAACATGGACTTTTGGCACTTGCAGTGTTTGGTATGGCATGTTTAGTGTTGTGTGGTTAATAGATGTTGCCTATTATGACAAGTTATTACTAATTTGAGGATTTGCAGCTTATGTCGCATAGTGACATGGACTTTTAGGTTGGGATTTGGGATGGATTGGGGGCATATAATGTTTTTGAAGACTATATGCTTTTGCCTTCATGATAATGTATGTTTTTTAAGGAACACATTAATGCAAATGCAAAGAACAATGTTATGTAATCTGCATATTATGATGTGTGATGCTTGGTTGGGTTGGGTATGGATGGGAGCGGTTATGAGTTCCTTTAATCCTGGTTATGGATGGTGCTGACATACAAGTTAGAAGCATAGATTGGCTGATGGTGAGTGTGCCTAGCCGACATGTTTAACCTACCATATGCTGAGATGGGTTGTGATCTCAGCATAGTTTTAAGTATGGTATGGGTGCGTCTGTGGTAGGGGCGTACATGTGTTAACGGTATACGTTGGATTGTGGTGGTAGCTCCACCACTTCTGTGTGGAAGTGTCTGCAATGATTGAGATGCATGGTGAGGCCTCGTATATTTGTGCATGGTGGTAGCGCCACCATTACAGTAAGGGTGTGACTGTGTTTATAGTCATGCAGGGTAATAGTTATTCTGAGTGGTAGTAACTCCACCCAGACAAGGTGCGACTATGTGTACAGTCCTGCTTGCGTTATAGCTATCGTGCTGGTCGGTAGCGCCCCCAGTTGGCTGGGGTGTGACCGTTATTACAGTCACACATGGGTAAAAAGGTATGTGTGCGGGTGGTAGCGCCCCCGGTGTTTGTAGGAGCATGTCTGTTGGTGATGGGCATGAAAGGTCACACATGTACTTCTATCTTGTGGTCGTGTACCACTAATGTTTTTCTTTTATTACGCGCAGGCTGTTGTTCCCGACAGCTCTGCGTACCTATTGAAGACTCGTTCCACCTTTCAGGGTTTAGAGTGTGCCTGTATTTAGTTGTTGTCGACCATTGGACTTGTTAGTGCTGCCATTGAGTTAAGTAGTTAGGTCAACCCCATGTTTTGTTGGTGGTCTTGGAGATGGCTGGTCAGCATCTTCAAGCTGTTGCAGGATCTGTATATCTTGGTGTGGTTGGGTGGGCTCTGTTGGCACAGTCCATATATGTATCTGTTTGTATGTTTGTGATGCAGGCACAGTTGGCGATATGTGGTAGCAGTGTTTTTAGCGGTTTATGGGGTCTCTTAACAGGTATGGTGATTCTGTCGTCATTCTGGATGACTAGTATTGCGTCAGGATGGCAAGCTGTGCTTCAGAGTGGCAGCCTGGAGGCTTGCCTGTGGCGGGGGCGAGCGGAAGGATATATGTTATTTTAGTCATGGTTTGGTTTGTAGGGTAGTCTTGGCCTTGTGTATGGGCTAGTATGTGTCTAGAGTGTGAGTCTAGAGTCTGTTCGTGGCAGGCACAGATAGAAGGTGATTTGTTGTTATTATTGAGGGTGACCTGGATTTGTAGGTGAAGTTTGGAATTGCATTGCTGTAAGAGTATCTTGTGAAGTGTGTATGGTGGATGGTAGTGTGACTTGCCTGACTGTAATGTGATTGTTGTTTGTGTAGGTGTTTCGGTAAGCAGGGGAGATGTGTTGTGTGTAGTGCTTAGTGTGTGCAGTGTGTTAAGGTAAGGGGGGGGAGATGTGTTGTATATGTCTTGCCTGGGTGAGCAGGTATGTTGTGATGTCATGTGGAGTGTTGATGTCTGAGTTTTGGAATGTGAGTGAAGGTTCCAGCCCTGGTCAGTTGGTGAACCCCTGCCTGGGTGATGGGCTGCCAGTGTCAATGTCCCTTATGTAACTTAAATGACTGCCTGTAAACATACTTGTGAAGCTGTTAATAAACCTGGCAAGTCAACCATAAGAAGGTATGCGAGTCACTTCGTAACAGGGAGCACCCGAGTTGATATTTATTTAGGCAGGGATAAGCGTTTAGAAATAGAAATAGGAAGAGGGAGGGCCTTTATTTAAAAAATAAAATGCCACTCCTTTGTCTGACTCCTTACTCCACCACTCTACAGCAGTCAAGTAAGAGAATACAATGAAACTTGCCATTTGTCTGCTTGTTTGAGTGCGTGAATGAAGTCCCAGTTCTCCAGCTAAGTTAAACAAGGATTGTAAGAGCCAGTAGCACATTGATGTGTGTTGAGGCAAGTAGTCAAAATCCTAACCTAGGAGAAACTGTTAAGAGTTGAACTTGTATAGAATGCTAGGAAATGTATTTCAGTGCCCAAGCCAAGTCTATCAACTGTAGAGATAACCACATCCAAGATCCTTCTCAGCAGAGATGCTATTCAAAGTTTAAGTGGACTGTGATAGTGGTGTAATGCATTTTGGGAAATAAGACTACAACTCATTAAGAAGACAAAATGTAACCCACATTAGAAACAGTCTATACCGTCTATTACAAGGGCCTCAAAGAGTAATCTTGAAGGCACAGCCTTGCCATATGTTTTGGAAACTGAACTCTAAACATTAGGCAAACACTCAAAAACCTAGGTACACGCTGGGAACAAGGATTTAAACTCGCCAGGAGAGGTAAGTCTACTAAGTCCTAAAGTGAACATAAGAGTAAATCCTGGAAATGAATGTGGAGCAGATGTACAACTAAGATCAAGGCAACCCGAGGGAGGTGGAGATGACCTCTTGGATCCTTCTAAAAGTGAAAGAACTGTTCCACCATCAATTAAATAAAATTCCTTTTCAATTTAAACTTACTAATCAATTCCAGTCTTTTTATTTAGTAAGAGATTGCTATGAAAACCGGACATCAGCAGATCAGTGACATTTTAGAAGTCTTTTCTGAATGAGTGTTCAATGCTCTTTTAGTAATTATTGGATCACTTTTCAGCAGAGAACATTTTTGAGGCACACACCTTTTTTTATTTATCCCATCCCATACATTTAATTTTCTCAAGATGTCTGCTTTTGGAATAGAGCATGCTCACGGCCACCCTTAACTTGAGACCTGGCTAAACTACTTCTGTGCAAGGAAAGGAAGCTAGATCATCATATAGCTCTTAAACCACAATAGACACAGCCACATCCTGAAGCTGTCTGAATCGGTCTACATAGTTGTTCCTAATGTTTTAATGTTTAGGTTCATGGTTGTGAAAAATGTGTTGATAGCCTAGTCCAAGTGTGTATTTTGAACTTGGCGATTAAAGCATAGAGTCCTTTTTTATCACAAACCCATTTGTCAAATGTATAGATCTTGGATCATTCTTATGTTCCCATAATGCTGTCTGATTGTATGCAAATCAGGCTGGAACGCTTACTGGTTGTTTGTCCCTTTCCACTTCCTCATAGGGGTATTTTGAATGAATGAGTACAACATCTCTGTAGCAGACTGACCATTTTATACCCTTGTATCAGAGAATGTATATAGTTATTTTAGGAATTTTGCTCAGGGAAGTTTAACATTCTTATCATGATTAAAATATATAATGGAAGTGAGCAACAGAAATTAACTTTGTTGATACTTAACTTGGTACCGGGCAACACTTTAATAAAAATCACATTTCTGCAATTTCCAGTTAAATGAAACGCTAGAGAGTTGTAAGCGCATATTTAGGGAGAGGCGAAGTGTAAAATAATGTTCTTCAGTAACCTTAGTAAGTCTGTGGTGGATCAACACAAACCCTTCATGGCAACCAAACTGCTGGGTAGGGATGAAGGTTTGAGGTACTATTTATTTTATCCGGGCACTCTTATTTAAATCATTTGAAAAAATTGAATAAAACTTGTATACATCGTTGATTCTCGGACACACACTCGATTACTGCAAAGTCCCGTCCTCCTCTTCTGCCCATCTAGTTCATTAGTTTGCCCCCTCCCTTGCCCCAGGGGCTCTTAACCGTGTTTTGCTTTGCTCAGTTCTGCTGCACTATTTACATTTAATCCATTTAAAAACGCCCGTTTTTTCTATTTGTTGAATCTGTGCATTTTTTGTTTAGTCTGTTCACGCTTTGAAAGTCAGTTTTACTATTGTGGCCCTGGATGGCGATGGAGGCTTGGTCACTGTGCCCAATGGTGCAGTTTCATTTTCGCGAACAATAATACAGACCAGCATCACGCAAATTCTCCCATGTTACCCAGTAGAGGTGTTGTGCAGTTATACACAAGCCTGCATCAGATGTGTATCCGACTATAAGTGATACAAATGCACCTTCTGTAGTGTTTTGTGGACGTTATCGTGTGTCATGTGTAATGGGGCAGGGAGATTGCCTGCAACCTGCATCCTCAATACTCCACTATCTGCAAGCATGGCGTTTGTGTGCTGGCTGAAATCCACAGCCCATCAGAACATAAACTATTCTGGAAAGCAGGCAGCAACGGGAGATACAAGGTTTATTTCCATTCGGCTGTGCCGACATGGGCAGGGAAACTGGCTGAGTGTCCTAGTCTCAAAATTATGGCCTGCGCGCTGAGCACAGAATCCAGTGTGTTGATCGTATTCTACAGAATGAGCGTTATGCAGAAAAGTCAATATGATACATTTAGTCTGATATATTAAGAATGCACTTCCTAAGGGCACGTCTTCCTGCCTTGGAGGGCAAAGCTTTACAGCACCATTCGAGCCCTGTACAATTCCACTTGGTTTAATCACTTGGTACAGACTACCATTTTTATCAATCTTCCAATCCTATGAAATAGTCACAATGACACATGCTTCAGGTCAGTCTATTGCACCGGTTGTCAGGCGTTGCAGCCCTCTTACAATGATGACTTTGAGCTGAGAATCTGGGCATACCTGCACCCTGGTCACAGCCTGAGGCAGCATATGCACTGCATTATAGGCTTGTGTATGCTTACCAAACCTATCTTTCTCTCCATGCCACCACCCCTTACATGGCTGTGCTTGCTACATAATTTCCTGTCATGACTGCAGCTTTGCTCTATGCGTGGCTCATGTACATCCATAGTTCATGCAGAAATAAAATGCTGTGTGCTTCGATAGTTCTTATGCCTTCCAAGATCATACGGCTTCAGAAGCCTGGCTGCAAACAACGCTGAGCTCCCACCTAGGATGCCACTTTAAGCCAGGTGGTGGGGTGTTCCTGCTGGGACAGTGGAGCAGGCCCTTGTTCTCTAGCAGGTTGCCTTCCTACTGGCTCATCATTGGCATTGGATGGCTGATGATGCAGTTACCCTTTGTGGAAAGTCAGAATCAGGAGACCGACAAGGTGGCATCTTGGTCAAAGATTTCTTTATTTGAACCTCTCGATACCCAAGCTGTCCCTAGACTCTTATCCCTAATATAAAGGAAAAAACAAAAACTAAAAGGGTGCTCGTCAGGAGGCTTTACAAATTAACTCAAGTCTGCCGTCTAGAAACCTATTTAGGCATATCCTCTGTCACTATCACCTAATACAGGGTTGTTTAAGTCAGGGTCCGGATCCATGCTGGATTTTCAGGATACCCCTCATTAATATTCATGTGATAAATTTGTATACAATGATTCCAAATGTATGCAGTTTTTATCTCATTAATATTCATGAGGGATGTCCTGAAAACCTGTCATGTTTCTGGCCCTCTGGGCCTTGGAGTTGGACAATCCTGACCTAAAACAAACAAAATAACCTTTTTCTTAACAAAGGTACAATACAGGCCTTTGCCCAACAGAGGAATGTTGGTTGGTTTCTTTCTCACCAGATAAGATGGCCTTACCCTGTTGACAGTTCAGTTTAGGAAACCAGGTTTTGCTTATAGGATCGACTTTCTTTGGGGCTGAGCATCAGGCTCTGGTCAGTCCCTTTTCTTTACTTGCAGATTCTCTTTTCCAGTCTCTGGTCTTTGTTCAGTGTTTTGGACACTTCCTGGTTTGTATGTCCACACCAGATATTTCCCTGGGCTCCCCACCCAGTAACTCTTCTGTACTCTCTCCAGTTGTTTGCTTTCTGGTTTGCACCCCTCACTGGGATCTCTGGCTCCTCATCCCGGATTGGGGTCTGGTTTCCTTCACCCTGCCTTGGTGTTGGCTTCCTTTCATCTCTCCCGGGGATCTGTCTTTCACCATGCCTTTAGCTTCTTCCACCCTGGCTTGGGGTACACTTTTTTTCAACCTGCCTTGGAGGGGTCTGTTTCTCATCCTGCCATAAGGTCCGATTTATTTCACTGCACCTTGGATTTAGCTTTCTTTGACCCCGCACTTAGGTCAATCTCTCACCCTGCCTTGTGGAGCCCTTCTGACCACCACACGGTTTTCCTGGGTAACCGTGTACCTTCTGTTTCTGAGCGGGGCTCTTCGGGGTGAACATTCTTGTACGGTGACAGTTTTTTTGTTTCCTCCTGGGTTCCCACGTTGACTGGAGCCTTGGCTCAATTCCTGCTGCTGTTCTGCGGGGTACCTGCATTTGTTCTTTGTCTCAGCTATTCGGTCCGATGCTGGTATGCTCTTCCATGCGCACCTCTCCGGTCTATCTCCTGGCAATACTGGCATTTGTTTTATGGGATTGTCTGTGCCTTCGTTCAGCATGCAGGGCAGATGTTTCCACTCTGTCACAACTCCCAGGCCGAGGTTTCTCGGGAGCTGCTGCGCCGCATTCGTCTCTTCTCCCAAGCAGATTGCCGCTTTATGTTCCATGCAACAAGGGATTGACAGTTCCCTGTTCTCTAGCTTCAGGTACGGTTGGTGCCTGTCAAAGGTCTAAAACCACACCAGCCATTCCTGTATACAATTGCCAGTTGTCAGAGGTTACCCCCTATATAACCAATAAAGCTTTTGGTTGTTTTGAGCAAGGGAGGCTAACCTAGATCGCTATCTAGAGACTGCCTGTTCTCTAAGTTGCCTGGGGAGGGAGGGTGTCACCCCTAGTGGGAGCCTGCTTGCCCTTTTCCCCTATGGGTTTTAATCTCAGCAGGCTCACCACCCTAGGTCCACAGGGGGGAGAAGGGACGAATTTACTGAATTCATCAAAACATGCAGAGATCTGGTTCCTCCAAGCATCAGCATCTATGCTGTGGCTCCAATCATAAGGCAACACATATTCTGTGGTACACATATGGTCCCCCTCACTTCTGGTTTGCAACCGGTCTGGACACTTGCCCTTTTTTGATAAAGGAACATATAACTCTACTCTTAAGACATTAAATGCCCCTTAGAATAATGGGCAACATTTTGACCCAGATGGCATGGGATCCGTTTGTGGGATGGGGAGTGCCAAGTGCGTGGGGAAAAGGCGAGAAGGAGTTCTAAGAACTTAGAACTCGGGGCAGGGTTGTGGGGGTAGGCATTTCTTCACTGTTCTGAGAGGGTTGCTGTTTCAGTGGTTGGTCATCGTAAAACAGTGCCTACCACCCTTACTGCATCTGAACATCGCTTGGTAGTTTGGACACAACTAATTATGCCTAATATCTAAAGCGAACTTCCTTCTCGGCACATACAATGGTCCTTATCCAATATATTGCTTAAAGGGCGGTCAGCCTGCTTGTGCTGCTCACCCTATGCAACACAGTCCTAGGAATGTTAAATCTTGTTGCATGGAAGCAAGCCATGTGTGGTTATCGTCTCTGTATAGTTGCATGGATTTTTAGATCTCATCTACTGTCCTGTCAAGACCCTTATCCATATCATGACTATTACTTTCTCTTCTCTATTAGTGTAGTGTACCTTTTTAAATATTAATTTCTAGGCCTATCCTTGGTTACTTAAGTTGGCCCGCTGCTTAATCCTCTTGCCTATCCCCAGAAAGATACAACAGTAGCAAATGTTTTATGTGACATGCACAATCTCGAGATGTTCACTGGGTGGAGCGACTCAGCAGAGTAAGTTGGAGACCTTCCGACCACCCTCATTGCATGCATTATCAACATATTTTGCCTAACAGTCATTTATGAAGACCAGAAATGGGTAGGGGTATACAAGTGATGTTCTGGCATGCAATATAAAAGGCTTGAAAAGCCCTGTTAAAAGAACACTGGTCTTACAGACTGTCATGATTGGGAGGGCGCGCCTTGCTTTTGTACCGGGCACTAGGAGCAAGGGGGAGCCTGGCCAGAGTTACGCTGTACCCCTCAGGAATCGTGAATAATCCAGCCTCAGCGAAGCCCACAGCAAAGCCTGCACCAGGGGTGCACCTTGCCATTGTAAGCTGTTTGAAGTTGTTTGGAGAGAACAGATGGTGTTTGAGGAATTCCTAGCGAGTGCACGTTTCCTTGAGTTATACGATCCATACCCATTTGTTGTATCACTAGTATCTCTTGTAGTTTTGATGGGCCTCTGGTCAAAACGGAATGGCACTCTGGCAAGACTGTTTTGCCCAGAGCACACCTCTGTCCTGTTCCTGCTCAATTCCTCCCCTGATTTTACTGCATTTGATGGTATTAAAGTAGAGCCGACTAGGAATGGAGGCACAGTGTGTGTGGGGGGGGTAGGGGGATGAGTCGGACTTGGGAGGCTCCTCAAGTTGTTATGGCGTGCCCCCAGATTCCCCTCTCTTGTCTCCCTTATCTTTGTTCTTTTGCTGCTGTATGTTCGGGAGCAGATTTGTGGTGTTCAGAGCTTTAGTGCGTTCACATAACAATTGAACAATTCAATGCTTACTAGAACTACAAGCCCTATGGCACCATTACTTGTCATCTGTAGCTGGTCCATGAATTTGCCTTTGTGCAGCAACCCCAAGTTGTGTTTATCTAGAGGCTGGCACAGCATTTTCAAATATGAACATTTTGTGCAGTGTTTTATATGGACTGTGTAAGCCCACACATTGAGGCATAGATAAGATAATACTGGTCTGAATTTTACTTGTTTTTACTGTTTCACGTTGTTGCCATATTGTAATATTGTAAAACTAGTATGATACAGGTTTTATTATTTGTTAAGAAGTTATACAAAAATATGTTCAATCAAACAGAGTATTGTGGTGCCATCCCTATCAGCTGGCACAAATATATTCTTATCCCCATTTTTAAAAAAGAGGATAGACTTGTCTCAGCAAACTACCGCCTGCTGGCGATGCCAGATTCCAGTAAATAAATATTTGCATCCACCCTACTTACAAAATGGGCCAAAGGTGGTAATAACTTATTAAAAACTTTCCAGACCGGTCTCAGGCCCACAGCACGTCAAACAACATCTGTACTCCCAGATATTTGATGACCGAAGCAACTTGTGGCCTAATTTGTTCTGCTGCTACATGGATTATACCAAAGCTTTTGACTTAGTCTCTCGACCACTGCTGTGGAGAAAGCTAGCGCCTAGGGGGGATCAATTGCCAGCTTCTTTATTTTACAAAACTGCTATACACAAACACTCTGGTTACAGTCCGATTGAACCAAGCTGGAGAATACACGGGTTCTACAAATACCAACCGTGGCCTCAAACAGGGCTGCATCCTGGCCCCACTGCTGTACAACTTAAACGTAGTGGATCTGGCCAACACCCTCAATGCAGTGTACAACTTCCCACCAAAAATCAATGGTGAGCCAGTCTCTTGGCTGGCTTACACTGACTACACCCTTTTATTTGATTTAACCCCTGTTGGTTTGCAATGATCAAATGATGCTCTTGCAAACTACGCTATTAAAATGCCATGGTTATCAATATTTCGAAAACAAAAATCATGTGACTTTAAGGTAGTCTCCCAAAAAATCCATCATTCGTTTGGATACCCAACGAGACACTGTTAGATGTTGTAGGGGAATATATTTACTTGGGATTTCCAACTAAATGAAACCCTTCCATAGTTATTATGGAGATTTTACAAACCTCTAAGATTTGGGAAAAATCTATTGTGGCAAAGCACTTTATTGCTCAACGAGGGTGCACAACATAGAGTTTTTTTTTTGGACATCTATTGTGTCAGCATTATTCCAAGTATACTGTACGTCCTCTCGATATTACCAAGTCGCCATGTGACTTGGCTCAATACTTTTGAGGGTGAAATCCTACGTTCGCTAAAAAACCTTCTCGGTTCTGTCCTAGTGGAAGCCCTAAGATTGGAATTTGGCCAGACATCATTAACCTCAATCTGGTGTCTTCAAAGAATCTTGTTGTGCATCAAGCTATCCTTGCCAAATGCAAATTGAAACAAATTGCTGAATATAATGGGCAAGACATGTTCCTCTGATACTAACAATCCTTTCATCGCAGAACTACAGTGGTCTGCCCAATCTCACTTGTCAAGTCTGGATACGTCGCTTTATATTGTGCTAAATACTCCAAACATTGAAGTCATTTTAAAAAACAAGGCAAAGCTATGCGACAAAGTACCTAACATTGAAAACCTAGCTTTAAAAAAGAGCTATAACGAATACTCTAATCAGTGCTTTTTTCCTAAATGCACTGCGCACTTATTTATACAAACATTGCTCAATCGAACTAAAGCGCTTTATATTATACCTTTGCCTTAACATTTTACCAACAATGGAATACCTGGGGGCGTGGTCCAGCATCCCTTTAGAGGACTATGTTGACTAGGCCACAAAGACATTCAGACAAGCCGACACATACTTACTTCCTGCTCGGTATTAAAACTCAATACGCCAGGGGATATGGTCACTTTGTCACGCAACTTGAATCTGAACCATTTTGGAGCATGCTACTTGGAGCCGAATCAGTATTTATTACTGCCGCTGCCCTCCACATTTGGAAAGAAGCTGCAGAGCTCCTTGCTACTGCGCAGCTTATTTTATCTTCCATACAAGTAATTTTACCAGGACCATTTTACTTATCTAAGTTTTGAATGTTTTAACCAATGTGACATTCTTTTAGATTTTTAAGCTATTGAAGTAGAGAAACAAATCTCTAATCACTGATTGGTTTTCTTTCCCTATTAAATGTGCTTAAGGTTTGTCCCAATAACCAAATGCACTATAAATAAACAAAATAATAAGTTATATCGATCCATGTCAGGTTGTCGTATCAAATGAGTTAATTTTAAAGTCACAGATTTTAGAACTGGTTCATCTGTAAAAGTGCCGTAGCATCAATTGGCATTTTTTCATTGCATCTGTAGGCTAGCCATGGTAAAGAGGAAGGCTGCCATGAGCCTCTCTCCCCACACTTCAGCGAAGACAACACTATGCAGTATTTTGAAACCTGTCCAGGAAGCAAATACCTATCTCAGAAATAGAGCATTTATTGCACTCAATGAACCAGAGCAAACTAGGGATAAGAAAATGAAGCCTATTAAAATTAGAGACAGAAATTGTATTCGGAGAAGACAGTTTAGTAATGTTGGAGGATAAAAAAGGGGCGGCGGCATCTTTTGCTCCTAATAACAAAACAATTGAGGGCCCAAACAAAAATAACGGATGTGAACCGAAAATTAGGAAGAAATTGGGCCTCAATGAGTCCATAGAGAAACATGAAATCCCTAGAACAGGGGTACAGGCGAAGGGCACAGATGATGAGAATGGTGAATTAGTGACCATATGGAAAGAACATCAGGTAGTTGTATTTATCTCGACTCCTAATAGCTTTACACCTCTGAGTGACACCTTAGATAAAGATGAGGAGATTGACCCTCTTATACAACCATGCACTATTGACATTGGTTCACACACTGTATGTAGTCACAGATCCAATTACTGAATCATTGGAGCTAGGCAGAGTCTGTAGACTAACCACTATTGGTAGTTGTGATACTGTAAACCTACAGGAAAAATGGAATTGCGATTGTGTATATGGGAAAATGTCAACAGAATTGGATGTGATAAAACAAATGGTCACAGCCCTATCATTGGAGGTGTTGCATATAAGGGAGCATATTTGAATAATACATAATATAATTTCCCATGGATTAAGTCCTCCCACATATGCCTTATCTTTGATATTTCCAATAGCCCAGCTTTGCTGCTTCAGAAATCTTTTTTCAGCTGCGTTCGCTGTGAGTTGATTTCTGTTGAGTCAATGTCCCTCGGAGGCCTCCGTCTCAACCTCACCGCAGGTATATGTAGCAGGCACAGTGCCCTTTGGCTTCAGTTCAGTTTTTCTGCGCTTTCAGCTTAGGATGCGTAACGCCTCATTCCTGATATTCCAGAATATTTGCGAAATCTTCGAAATCTCATCACCATCTCGAGTTTCGACGCAAAATGGCTTAGTCTTTGGCGTCGTCCACTCCTCGATCCGGCTTCAAGAAGTGCCGTGTGGTGCAAAGATGTCTGTGATAGACCCTCACAGGATCTACCTGTGGTGCTTGTGGTCGAATCATCCATCTTCGGAGTGCGAGGATTGCCTGTCTATGGCGGCCAAAGCCTTGAGAGAGCGTAGAGGTAAGCTTGCGGCAGGTAAGCCCCAAAAATACCCTTCGAAGGGATTGTGTCCTCCGACGTATTCCTCATCTTAGATATCTCCTTCCAGCTCTGCTGGCCTCGGAAATTTTTTCTCTCGAGGGCGCTGCGCGTCGACGTCCTTCGAGTCGATGTCCATCGACAGCCGCCGTATCGACGTTCGACGTCATCCTGCCTATAAAGGCCGCGCGCAGCGTCCGTTGCTCAGTTCCGTTTTTCCGCAGCTTACTCGGTGCCTCGGAATACCGTTGCTCAGTTCTTAGTCAGATAATCCTATTTACCTCGAGTTATTCGATCCGTACTCTATGGCTTCCTCGTAGGAACCGACAACTCCTCGATCCGGCTTCAAAAAATGTCGAGATTGTGGGAAAAAGATGTCGTTGACCGATCCTCACAGAATTTGTCTGTGGTGCTTGGGAGCTGAACACCATTGTTCGGAATGCGAGGACTGTATGTCCATGACAGCTAAGGTCCTGAAGGAGCGTAGGGGGAAGCTGGAGAAAGGTAAGACTTTTAAAGCTTCTTCTTCATCGACGAAGTCGAGACATTCGTCTCCTCGTCACCATTCGCGCTCCAGGTCTCGGAGTGGGTCTCATCACTCCTCGAGATCGAAGCACTCGAAGAGGAGACGTCGAAGATCCCCTTCTCCGTCTTCCTCTTCCTCTGTTTCACCAAAAAGAATCCCTTTCCCCACGAAACATAGTTCCCGGGCTGAATGGGAGGAATTCCGAAAGAATATGAGCGTCTTCGAGAAAGCGGCCTCGACCCCCTCGAAGACTGCTGAGAGCGATGCTCTGGTCGAAAGACCCGAAGGTCAAAAACGCCGCGAGTCGCAGTACCCGGCGAAAGAAACCTCTCGAGCGCGTTTCGAACCCTCGAGCAGGACTATGACCTCCAAACCTTCCTCGAAGGTTCCGTCGACGCCGTCGACGAAGGTCCCGTCGACGTCGAGGTCGATGTCTTCGACGCCGTTGTCGAGGGGACCTTCGACACACGGGTCTGTCGACTCGACGCCGGCCTCGACACCGGCGTCGACGCCAAGAAAAGTCACGGTTTCCACACATCCAGTGACTATCCCCAGGCCCTCGACGTCGATGACTTCGATATTGTCGAGTAGAATTCCAATTCTGTCGAGGTCCTCGAGGCCTCCACCTCTGTTTTCGACGCCATGCTCGAAGCCTTCGACGTCGGCGTCAACGACATCGACGCTTTCGAGGCCAATAATGACAAGTTCGGCACCCTCTGCCTTGGAAATGGGATTTACTCCCTTTATGAGTTCAGAACAATTGAGAACTATATCCTCAATTTTAGAAGAGGGTGAATTGTCTGAACAAGACACATTTGAGTTACAGGGACCTGTAACCCCAGTTAGAGAGGAATTTTCCTCTGAAGAGCGCAGATTAAAGGATCTTCATGATTCTTTACATGAGCCAAGTGGATTAGACACTTCCCCTGAGGTGGAGTTTGCTAAACCAGACCCGGGGGAGACTGCTGAAACCCCCTACAGAGCCTTAATGGCCAGGATTACAGAGTTCCTGGGGTGGTCTGCACCTTCACAATCTTTCCAACAAGATGACCTCACGGATATTCTTGACAAAGGCCCACAAGAGGATCCTGTGGTGCCCTTTCATAAAGCTCTTCAGAGAAAGATCATGACAAACTGGGAAACCCCAGATGTAATACCAGCAGTAAATAAAAAACTGTCTACAAAGTACAGGGTATCTTCCACAGACCCAGAGTTTTTGTCTAAACACCCATCCCCAGAAAGTCTGGTGGTACAAGCAGCATCCTCTACCGATGTCCAGACGGTTTATCCTACAGTCCCACAGGACAGGAACGATAAAAAATATGATGCTATGTCAAAGAAAGTCTTTTCAGCATGTAGCATGGCGTTAAAGTCTGTTAATGCTACTTGCACCCTTGCTAGATTCAGCCATACACTTTGGGAGTGTGCTTCTACAGCGGCTGACTGCATCCCGGAGGGAGAAGAAAGGGATGCGTTCCTGAATATTATACAGGACGGTAAAGACGCTATGTGCGAATCCCTCCAGACGGGCATTGATTCGGCTGACAGTATCAGCAGAGCAATGGCGGCAAGTACATCAACCAGGAGATTCGCTTGGTTGAGAAAGTCGGGTTTTGCCCCAGATGTGCAAGCCAGGCTCTTGAACATGCCATTCGATGGCTCTTCTTTGTTCGGGAAAAAGGCGGATGACAGTTTAGAGAAACTGCAAACTTCAAAAGCTGCAGCGAAATCCCTAGGAGCTGCAATCCGTCAGACTCCTTTTCGTCCCACAGGAACCTCTGCGAGGGGCAAGTCCTTTCGGTTTTACTCCGCATTCGGAAGAGGTAGAGGACGACCGGCTCAAAGGGGTCAAAGAAGAACTACCCGAGGTGGACGGGGTAGATATTCTAAAGCCGCAGCAACAGCAGGTGCCTCTTTACCATCGGCATCTGCATCAGCCGCCCCAAAACCACTCTGAGGACTCCCCTCACAGGACACCTGTAGGAGGCAGGTTGACTCAACATCTGGCGGTATGGCAGGCTATCACGTCAGATGCTTGGGCATTGGAAACAGTCGCCCAAGGTTACTGCCTGCCTTTCCTACGTATACCTCAGAGTCATCCACCGGGGATCAGCTCTCAGAAAGCTCCAGATCCGCTCCTCTTGCAGGAAATTTTGGACCTGCTAGAGAAAGGTGCCATAGAACCGGTACCTGTAGCGGAGAGGAACAAGGGCTGTACTCTCCTTACTTTCTCATTCCGAAGAAAGACGGAGGACTGAGACCCATCTTGAACTTGCGAGAATTGAACAAATTCCTCAGAAAAGACAAATTCAAGATGGTCACTCTTTCTCAGATCCTCCAGGCCCTTCAGTTCCAGGATTGGTTGGTATCTCTGGACCTTCAGGACGCTTATTTCCATGTGCCTATCCATCTCAAACACAGGAAATACCTGAGGTTCGCAATTGGCAACTCTCACTATCAATTTCGAGTGCTGCCATTTGGGCTGACCTCCGCCCCGAGGGTCTTCACCAAGTTAATGTCGGTAGTGGCTGCAAGTCTAAGGAGGGAAGGGATTCACGTCTACCCCTACCTGGACGATTGGCTGATCAGGGCTGTTTCTCCGGAGCAAGCTCAGATCCAGCTAAATCACGTGTGCCACTTCCTTCACAGACTGGGCTTCTCCCTCAATTTAAAGAAGTCACAAATGATACCATCGCAGAGACTCCAGTTCATAGGAGCGATCCTGGATACTTCCCTGGGAAAAGCCTCGCCACCAGAGGTGAGGGCTCAAGATATTCTACAGATGGTTACCAAGTTCCAGCATGCCCAACGTCTCCCAGCCTTCGACTTTTTGAGGTTGCTAGGCCTCATGGCATCCTGCATTTTCCTTGTGCCAGAGGCTCGCCTGAGAATGAGATCCCTCCAGTGGGCACTGAGGACTCAGTGGTCACAATTCTCAGGGAGAATGACAAATCTTCTTCAGGTTCCCGGCAGGGTGGCTCGAGACCTTCAGTGGTGGGCCTGTCAGGAGAACATTCTGAAAGGAGAACAGTTTTGGCAACCCTGGCCGGAGATAACAGTAGTCACGGATGCCTCACTCACGGGGTGGGGAGCCCACGCCAACGACTTGACCATCAGCGGTCGTTGGTCTCCATCAGAGTCCAGACTACACATCAACCTGTTAGAGCTGAGAGCCATCAGACTTGCGTTGAAGGCTTTCCTGCCAGCTGTACAAGGGAAGAACGTCCTGATAATGACAGACAACACGGTGGCCATGCATTACCTCAACAAAAGAGGAGGCGTAGGATCACTACCCCTGTGCAGAGAGGCGATGCAGCTCTGGTTTTGGGCAATCCAAGAAGGAATCTCTCTATCGGCAGTTCACCTAGCCGGAGAGAAGAACTTGACAGCGGACGCTCTGAGCAGGCAGAACACAGTCTCCCACGAGTGGGAGCTAGCTCAGGAAGTCCTTCAAGAGATCTTCGCCCTTTGGGGAACCCCTCAGGTAGATCTGTTCGCCACCAGCCTAAACAGGAAATGCGACCTGTTCTGCTCAAGGGAATTTCCTCCGAGAGGAGCTCTGGGAGACGCGTTCATAGTGGACTGGGAGTTTCCGCTTCTGTACGCGTTCCCACAGGAGGTTGAGAAGATTCCAGCGAACCATGATCCTAATTGCCCCGGATTGGGCCAGGAGAACGTGGTACCCGGACCTTCTAGACTTGTCCATCTGCCCTCCAATTCGACTTCCACTCAGAGAGAACCTACTCTCACAGAAGGGAGGTCAGGTTCTCCATCCAGACATCAAAACCCTCAACCTTCACGCTTGGCTTCTGAACGGCTGAGGTACAAGGATTGGGACCTCCCTGATGATGTTATGGAGGTGTTGCTTTCGGCAAGGAGGCCAGCAACAAAGTCTTTATACTGCTGCCGTTGGAACAGATTTTGCAGCTGGTGTAGAGAACAGAATATCGACCCTTTTTCATGTGGTACACCAATGGTTTTGTCCTTCCTACTATATTTGGCAAATTCAGGCCTTCAAGTTGGCACCATTAAGGGCTATCTCGCAGCGCTATCCATCTTTAAGCGTACTGCGGAAGAACCATCCTATTTCAAATTACCCTTGGTAATACAGCTTCTAAAGGGGTTAACCAATGTTTATCCCCCAAGACCATTCCAAGTTCCCCTATGGGATTTAAACTTAGTACTAACTTTCCTGATGGGTACACCTTTCGAACCTCTCCATTCTTGTTCGTTAAGATTCCTTACCCTTAAAACTGTTTTATTAATAGCACTTACATCTGCTAGAAGGGTGAGCGAATTACAAACTCTTTCTTGTAAACCCCCTCATACAATCTTTCACAAAGACAAAGTTAGCCTGCAAGTGAAGCCTAATTTCCTCCCAAAGGTGGTTTCTGAATTCCATATCACTCAGAAGATTACCCTACCATCTTTCTATCCTCCTCCTCACCCGGGGAAAGAGGAAGAGAGGTTACACAGACTAGACCCTAGGAGGGCTTTAAGTTTTTACATTGGTAGACTAGCCAGGATAAGACAGGCAGACCAGCTGTTTGTAGGTTACACAGGTCACAAGCTGGGGTTACCAATAACTAAACAGACCATTTCCAGATGGATCATTCTAGCCATTCTGGAATGTTATAAACTGGCAGGGAAAGAGCCCCCTCAAAACCTTAGGGCTCATTCGACTAGAGGTATTGCAGCTTCATCGGCCCTCAAAAGAGGCGTGCCGGTTAAAGACATATGTGCGGCCGCTACATGGTCGTCTGTCCATACCTTTACACGTTTTTACAATCTGGATTCCTCCTCCAGTCAAGAGACTAGGTTTGGAAGGGCTGTACTGCATTCTATTCATCAATAGAAGACAGCGTGAAGTCAGTACTCCCTCCTCCGAATATAGAATACTGCTATGGGAGCCTATCTAAGATGAGGAATACGTCGGAGGACACAATCCCTTCGAAGAACAAGTTACTTCTTACCTTGTAACGTTCTTTCGACGGGATGTTCCTCCGACGTATTCCTCATCGACCCTCCCATCCATCCCCGCAGTTCTACTTCCCTTGTGGTTGCAGCTTACGCTCCTTCAGGGTGATTAGTCTAGTCCAGACAGTAATACTGTGGGCTACAAAACGGAACTGAGCAACGGACGCTGCGCGCGGCCTTTATAGGCAGGATGACGTCGAACGTCGATACGGCGGCTGTCGAGGGACATCGACTCGAAGGACGTCGACGCGCAGCGCCCTCGAGAGAAAAAATTTCCGAGGCCAGCAGAGCTGGAAGGAGATATCTAAGATGAGGAATACGTCGGAGGAACATCCCGTCGAAAGAACGTTACAAGGTAAGAAGTAACTTGTTCTTCTACTACATCTGAACAAAAAACCTCAGATGAGTGGAGGACAGTTTCTCCTAGTCAAAAAAGGTCCACACGTTCCTGTTCATGAATTGGTTCACACCATTCATCGACTTCGAGGCATAGTAAGAAAACGTGCCTTAGGGCTCCATCTTCCTCGTCCTCTAGTTAACCCATACTGGTCTTTTGCGCCACGAAATCTAGTTCACTGGCCCAGTGGGAGAAGTTTAGACTCTGAATGTTATGGGTTTTCGAGAACGCGGCCTTGCCCCCCTCGATAACACCTAAAGGCGATGCTCCAGTCGAAAGGCCTCAGACGCGCAAGAGCCGTGCGTCTTCGGACCCGGCCACTAAGTCTCCTCGAGAGTGATCCCATCCCTCGAGTCGAGAAAAAGTCTCAAAGACTAAAATACTGATGTCATCGATGTCGAAGGAGTCTGCTATGACAGGACTGAAAAGTGCGTCATCAACGCCATCAGTGCCGATATCGGTGGAGAAGCCATCGATTCCTCGAGGGTTGACCTCCTCGACGCCACGTGTCAATTCCAAAGGCACAATCATCGAAGCGATCAACACTACCGTCCTAGCCATTGACGCATTTGTCGAGGCCGTCAACAATTTCGACGTTTTCGGCTCCTGTGACAACTAACATACAGTCAACTTCAGTTGGAAAAAGCCTACACTCCTCAACCACGTTCAGACTTCTTCAAATCCCTCCCTTCCATTTATAAAGATGCAGAGGAGTCCTATGATGAAGAAAGACCCTTTGGACAACATTACGGGACACCATCAGAGCCTGAGGCGCTCATATTAGAGGACTTGCGCATGAAAATCTTGTAAGAGGGCCTTCATGAGGCTAGTGGGATTGACACCTCTCCTGAGGTTGAATACGGAAGGGCAAATCCTGGTGACCACATTGAGGTAACATGCAGACAGCTAATGTCAAGGGTCATGGAATACATGGGATGGTCGAGACCCACACCTGTTTTTGAGCTGGATGATCTCAGTAACATATTGGACAGAGGGCCACAGGAGGAAGCAATTGTCCCTTTCCACAAGCCTTGCAAAATAGGATGGCTTCTAATTGGGAAGCAACAGAGGTTGTTCCTGCTGTAAATAAAAAGCTGACAGCTAAATACAGAGTTTCTAGCTCTGACCCTTTTTACCTCTCCAAGCACTCAAATCCAGAAAGCCTTGTAGTGCAGGCAGCCACTTCCACGGGTAGACAAAATGCCTACCCTACCATACCCCAGGATAGGGATGACAAACGGTATGACGTCATTACCAAAAAGGTTTTTTCCGCCGGCAGTATGCTTTAAAATCTGCCAATGCTAGGTGCACGCTAGCAAGGTTCACACACACCCTTTGAGAGTGTATTTCTATGGTGGCTGACCATATCCCCGAGGGTGAGGAGCGAGACGGTTTCCTTAACATCGTCAAGGATGGGAAAGGCGCAATGTGTGAATCCCTCCAGACTGGTCTCGACTCTGTTGACAGTATCAGCAGAGTTATAGCGGCTACTGCAGCTAATACATTGATGAGCAGATTTGCTTGGTTGCGATAGTCAAGATATGCCCCAGACGTACAATCCAGGCTTCTCAACATGCCCTTTTTGACGGAACGCATTTATTTGAAACAAAGCTGATGAGAGTTTGGAGAAGCTGCAAACTTCTAAGGCTGCAGCAAAATCTCTTGGAGCTGCAGTAAGACAAACTCCAAACCGCCCCACTGGTACGCCCTGGAGGGCTAGGTTCTTTTGCCATTACTCCACATTTGGAAGAGGCAGAGGACAGCCAGCTCAAAGATGACAAAGACGATTCACCCGTGGTGGGCGGGGAAGAAATACTAAGACCGCAACTGCATCGGTTGCCTTACCTTGAGCCGCTCCAAAACCTCTGAGTTCTTTGTTCACAAGACTGCAGTAGGAGGCAGGTTGTCACAGCATCTGACAGAATGGCAGGCTATTACTTCAGATTCTTGGGCATTGGAAACAGTTGCCCAAGGTTACTGCCTACCTTTCCTGCAAAAACCTCAGTCATCCACTGGGGAACAACTCTTTGAAAGTTCCAGATCTGCTCCTTATGTAGGAGATTTTAACCCTGCTAGAGAAAGGTGTTATAGAACCGGTACCTGTAGCGGAGAGGTACTCCCCCTATTTTCTAATTCCCAAGAAGGGCGGAGGATTGAGACCCATCTTGGATTTAAGAGATTTGAACAAGTTCCTCAGGAAGGGCACGTTCAGATCCTTCAGGCCCTCCAGTTTCAGGATTGGATGGTATCATTGGTCCTCGAGGATGCTTACTTTCAAGTGCTGATCCATCCCAAGCACGGCCAGTACCAGAGGTTCACCGTTGGCGGTTCTCATCAGTTTCGGGTTCTGCCATTTGGGTTGTCCTCCGCCCGAGGGTTTTCACCAAGCTAATGGTGGTGGTGGCAGCGAGTCTCGGGAGAGGGGGGGGGGGGAGTCACGTCTACCCCTACCTGGACGATTGGCTGATCAGGGCCAATTCCCCAGAACAGGTCCTGGAACATCTCAGCTACACCTCTCATTCCCTTCACAGGCTGGGCTTCTCCCTCAACTTCAAGAAGTCCCACATGATACCATCACAAAGATTCCAATTCATTGGAGGAGTCATGATGCATCCCTGGGAAAAGCCTTGCCACCAGAGGTGAGGGCTCAAGACATTCTGCAGATGGTGACAAAATTGCAGAATGCCCAACGTCTACCGGCCTCCGATTTTCTGAGGTTGCTCGATTTCATGGCATCCGGCATTTTTCTGGTGCCAGAGGCTCGCCTGTGAATGAGATCTCTCCAGTGGTCTCTCTGGACCCAGTGATCACAACTCTCAGAAAGGATGTCGGATCTCCTACAAATCCCAAACAGGGTCTCATTGGATCTGCAGTGGTGGGCCTGCCGGGAGAACATCTTGAAAGGCGAACCTTTTTGGCAACCATGGTCAGAAATAACAGTAATGACGGACGCCTCACTCACGGGGTGGGGAGCCCATACCAACGATTTGACCATCAGCAGTCGTTGGTCTTCATAAGAGTCCAAACTACATATCAACCTTTTAGAGCTGAGGGCAATCAGACTAGCGCTGATGGCCTTCCTGCCCTCTGTATGGGGAAAGGATGTCCTGATAATGATGGACAACACAGTGGCCATGTACTACCTCACAAGAGAGGAGGTGTAGGGTCACTACCACTGTGTAGAGAGGCAATGCAGCTCTGGTTTTGGGCAATACAAGTAGTAATCTCTCTGTCGGCAGTTCACCTAGCCGGAGAGAACACCACCACGTTGGACGCTCTGAGCAGGCAGAGCACAATCTCCCAAGAGTGGGGAATAACTCAGGAAGTCCTTCAGGAGATCTTCACCCTTTGGGGAACCCCTCAAGTAGATCTGTTCTGTTCACGACCAGTGCCAACAGGAAGTGCGAACTGTACTGCTCAAGGGAGCTCTAGGAGATGTGTTCGTGGTGAACTGGGAGTTTCCACTCCTATACGCCTTTCCTCCAACCCCGGTCATTCCTCACGTAATTAGGAAGTTGAGAAGGTTCAGGAAATCCATGATCCTAGTTGCCCCGGACTGGTCCAGGAGGATGTGGTAACCGGACCTTCTGGACATGTCCATCTGCTCTCTGATAATTCTTCCGCAAAGAGAGGACCTTCGCTTGTGAGAGAAGGGTCTGGTTCTCCATCCGGATACCAGGACTCTCAGCCTTCATGCATGGTTTCTGAGAGGCTGAGATACAAGGATTGGAACCTCCCAGATGACCTAATGGAGGTTTTGCTTTCGGCCAGAAGGCCTGCAACCAAATCTTTATACCGCTGCCTCTGGAATAAGTTCTGCAGCTTGGGGTAGAGATAAGAATGTTGATCCTTTCTCATGTAATACACCAATGGTGTTATCCTTTCGATTACATCTAGCAAATCTGGGGCTCCAGATTGGTAACATTAAGGGATATCTGGCAGCGCCTTCTGTTTTTAAGTGCACTTCAGAGGAAGTTTCCTAGTTTAAGATTCCATTAGTAGTACAATTTCTAAAGGGACTGACTAATGTTTGCCCCGCAATCCCATTTCAAGTCCCGCTATGGGATCTCAACTTCAAATTAAACTACTTGATGGGAGCTCCTTTCGAGCCTCTACATTCTTGTCCATTAAGACGTCTAACTCTGAAAACTGTCTTCTTAGTGGCAATAACATCAGCCCGAAGGGTGGTGAGCTACAGGCTTTATCCTGCAAGCCTCCTCATACTGTTGTTCATAAAGACCGAGTGGTACTAAAAGTGAAGGCTACTTTTCTCCCCAAAATTGTTTGTTTCATATTACTCAGAAAATAACGTTACCATCTTTTTATCCTCTTCCACATTGGAGGAAGGAAGAAGAAAGACTTCAAAGGCTTGACCCTAGACGTGCGTGCACTGAGCTTTTACATCTCCAGATTGCCAAAACTGGGACAGGATGACCAGTTATTTGTGGGCTATTCAGGTCACAAATTGGGACTGGTCATTACCAAGCAAACTATATCCAGATGGATTACACTAACTATATTGGAATGTTACAGACTGGCAGGTAAAGACCATCCAGAACATCTAAGAGCTCCTTCGACCAGGGGCATTGCAACTTCATCTGCCTTGCAGAGGGGAGTTCAGATAAAAAATGTATGTGCAGCTGCCACATGGTCATCTGTGCACACTTTTACTAAACATTACAGTTTAGACTCCTCCTCGGGCCAAGATTCTGCTTTTGGGGAAGCAGTATTGCACTCAGTGCATAGATAACCACACTAATTTCTACTCCCACCTCCAAATTACGTAAACTGCTTTCAGAGTGTAACACAAATAAGGAATACGTGGGAGGACACAATCCATTCGAAGAACAAGTTACTTACCCATGGTAACGTTCTTTCGACTGGACGTTCCTGCCAGGTATTCCTTATCGCCCATACCAACCTACACCGCAGTAGAATTTCCCTTGTGGTTGCAGTCTGTGCTCTCTCAAGGTGAGTAACCGTCGAACACAAGGCAAAGCTCCACTTGCCAAAACAAAACTGAGGCCAACAGGCACTGCGCAGGCTACATATACCTGCGGTGACGCAGACGTCGAGGCGGAGGCCTCTGAGGTACATCGACTCGACAGATCGACTCGACAGATCGACGCACAGCGCGCCCGGCTGATTTTTTTTTTTTCTGCAGCAGCAAAGCTGGGATGTTGGAAATATCAAAGATGAGGAATACGTGGGTGGAACATCCAGTCGAAAGAACGTTACCATGGGTAAGTAACTTGTTAATCTATTTCTTTTATAGCACTACACACCCATGGGTCTTAGACAGTGGTCGAAGTGAGCGGGAGCCGTCGGGAGCGGTGCTCCTCTACTTTTTTAAATGATCTTTTACAGCTCCTATACTTTTTATTTTAAAAGGGAACCGTTCCGGAATTGTTTTGTTTTAAAATAAACGTGTAGGAAGATGCTGAAACTTGCACTTTCAGTGCACTGCACTGAAAGTTCCCTTGAACTGCAGGTGCATGTGTTTGGGGGGGTGTATTGTGTGTGGGAGGGGACGTGGTGATGGGGTTTGTGGGGAGCGGGAGCAGGCCAGCAGGTAACATAGTTCCACTACTTCTTTTCGTACACTTCGACCACTGGTCTTAGAGTGAAATAACAGACAACATTATTATCCCACAGAGTGCTACTCAATTTATCAACCTCAGAAGGATGAAGGCTAAGTTGACCCTGCTGGGATTCGTACCTGCCACAGCAGACTGCGTACGGATATTGGGGGCAAGCGTTCAACTTTCTGTGCTATCTGACCGGCATGTGACATTCAAGAACGATACCACTGATAAGAGAGTATTCTCGAGTGGTGAAGCAACACAGCGTATCTCCTAATGCATCCAACACTACTAAGACCCCAAACACAATTAAGCCGAAAGTGGCCCTAAAGTGTGCCAGATACCCAAACAGCAGTAGTACAGTGAACCTCATTAGCCAGGCCAGTCTGGGTATAACTATCAGTAACAAAGTTCACATTTTTTATTGTATGTCTAGGCATAAAAAAAACGGGTCCAGACTGGAACCTCGGGGCACACGACAGCACCTAAGCAACATAACCAATACTGTCAACTCCCTTTTTTGATGCTGATTGTAGACCATCGCATCCCATGAACACAGGTAGGAATATGGTTTACATGTACTATGTACTGCAGCTCAATGCCGCGTCAGGCTAGGCTCTGATTGCCCTAACCAATAAATTTAATTACTGGATTAGAACAACAAAGGGATGCCTCTTGGCGATACAAGGTTGAAATACTTGGTTGCACCAGAACATCTATGCCGAGGCTGGAAGATGGGTTTTGCACTTGTATTGACCTATGGGACACTAGTTTGGCTGAAGGTTTACGGGCTCTAGATTTCAGAACATTCCCTCCCCAAACAACGAATATCGAACTAAGAGCTTATCCCCTAAGAGTGGATGCCACGAATGCTAAAACATGTAGTAATGTTAGTCTTGGCGTTTGGCAGATAATTAATGATATAGCGCTTCCGGAGCCCAGATTCGGTTGTATTCCGACTCTCCCTAATGCTGGCCATAATGTGGAAGAAGGTAAAGAACATGGCCCGGAATCAATAGATATTGGTACACCAATGGGTGTTCTGTCAGTGATGAATGTAGATGTTGCTAATAGCAGCCATGTTACTAATGGAAACATAAATGTACTGTCTTGGAACATAGCTGGCATAGACAAGCATTTAGTTAAGTGATATTGTGTACTTTTTTTTTTTTTTTTTTTTTTTTTTAGAGAACCTCACATAAACTGTCTGCAGGAAACATGAAAGCAGATACACACCTTTGTTTCAGATACTAGCTCTAAAGGTTCAACCGAGTGGAAGACCTCTGATATGGGTTGATGCCTCACTCAACTGGGGTATAGATGTGCAGGAGACGGGTGCCCCTGATGATCAAGAATTGCCTATAGGAAAGACACTGAACCATACTTAATTGTATTTAATATTTACAATCACTGTAATGGAATAAAGGTAGTCACTATGGTTTCAAACCAAATTTCTCCTATTAGAAGTAAAAAATGTAATTGCCTCCATATATTCTTAGAAGGGGATTTTAACATGCAATTCAAATCCCTAGACATTGTTCAAGGTGTGCTAGATGAGGAGGATTCAGCTTGGATATCCCAGTGTTTGTTGCTAATTTCCCTAAAACAACTCCTAAGCAAGCAAGTGAGGTGGCACACACCTTGTTCAGTCTCAGATTTAGAGCCTGCAATGGCAGAGCCTGTATCGACTCCCCAGCCAAGGCTACTTTTGCTGTAGGGAATAAGAGTGCATATTGATAATTGGCTAGTTACAACTAAATATTTCCAACTGGTGGTAACCCTTGAGATTATCGGACGTATGGAGAGTGCCCATCGACGACTCTGCATGTAATTGCGCAGTGAAGGTTAGTAGGTTTCTACTCCTAGAAAGAAGGGTCAACACACTGATATAGATATTCTTGGGCATGCTAAACATAGAATAAAATGGGCCAATCGTGCGGGAAGTAGTACTTTGGCAGAAATGTACTCCCAAAATTCTACCTCGTCTGGAAGAACTCTTCTAACCGCAAAAACAAAGAGCTTATCCTGATTTACGAAGAGATGACCTTGGTCATTAAACCATTGCTAACATGGACTAAGAAGTCGGTAAGATCCATTGTCATCAGGCACTCGCAATGGTAGGTTATGTTAGGTGGCATTTGTATAACTTCTGCTACCATTGATATGGCCTTGAAGCGCTGTGTGGATAAACACCCCTTTGAAGACTGTAGTCTGAGTTGAGATGTAATGAACGGAGTAGTAAAATGTGTGTGTGCATTTATAACCTAATTGAAGGATAGCTAGGGAATGGCTGGGGTCTCGAACAGCAACCCATATCAGGTGTGTATCAAATTGCCAAGAGTCAAGCTATGTAAACAGCTGAACAGGAATTTTGCGTGGGACTCTGCTGTATTCTATGGGTGGTGGTGCTAGGGCCGTGGGTGGTGTACGTCTAGGGTAAACTATAGTCAAATAGTGTGTGGCTATGTGAATAGGTGGACTGAACCCCACATGGGACTTGGTTGTATTCTGTGGGGTGCAGTGTACAAGTGTTTGATGAAGGACTGATGCATATTAGTTTTTGTCATGCAGTGTGTATCGTATATGCGTGGGCAATAGTGCTATGTTCTGGCTAACAAACTCTTGTGCAACAGACATCCCCACAAGGGGGTGGGCAGCGGTTAGTGCACAAGTTGGGTGTGAGGACTGTGTGTGTGAGGGTGCTGTGTGCCAACAGCCTCACTTTGAGAGCCTTCCTGAAGGCGATGTGTTCCACTATACGGCCAATGATTAATGGGAGGGAGTTCCAGATGGTGGATGGTTGGACTGAAAAGGAGATTCCCCCCTATATGGGTTGATTTTTGTCACTGGAACGACAAGAAGTGCCGAGCCTGATCTGAGTTTTCTGTTGGGCCGGTAGCATGTACATTTATGTTGCAGGTTTTCCGGTCCTTGGTTGTAAAAGGATCGATGTGTGATGCACATCACCTTGAAGGAGGATTGCTGCCTGATGGGAAGCCAATGAAGGACACGCAGGACAAGAGAGATGTGTTCTGTGGGACCTAAGGCTAGGGGGAGCCTTACGGCATTGTTTTGTATTCATTGGAGTTTCCTTGGCTGTGATGTGGTGTGCCCCAAGTATAGGGCATAAGCATAGTCGGGACACAAAAGGATGATGGCAATGATCACTGAGACTGCGTAGGAGGGTTAGGTGAGGAAAAAGGTGGGAGAAAGCACATGTGTAGGTAACCCCATTTTACCAGAGCGTTGATGGGGTCAAGTTTGCATCCATAATGCATCTGAGATTTTTTCATGGAGGTGGTGGTAGGTGGGCCTAAGAAGAGCCGCCACAGGGTGGGTTGGGGGAATAGGGAAGTCTTCCCACAAAGCATGATCCTGGTTTTGCCAGGATTGAGTAGGAGGTGGTTGGCCATCATACAATGTTCGATTTCTGAGAGGTAGGTTGCGAGATCGGGGCAGGTAGACGTGAGACTATTTGGAATTTTAAAGATGATAGTAATGTTTTGGGTGTCATCTGAGTAATAATAGTACAGTAGAACGTGGGATCACATGAATGTGGGAAGCAGGCTCAGGTATAGATTTAAGAGGAGCAGGGAGAGAAGGGCACTGTGCAGCACTATGTGGTCAACTGGGCGGGGCGCCGAGGAGAATGGAGGCATGTATACTATTTGGGATCTTTTGGAGGGGGAGGATATCCAATTCAGAGCTGAATCCCTGATGCCAAGGCTGTGTAGTCTCTTGGTGAGGATGGGTGTGGTCAAGAGTATCAAACGCTGCTGAGAGGTCCAGTAGGATTCTGGCGGCACAGCCTTCTAAGTTTGTCTCTATTAAGATCGTTCCAGATGGAGACTAGGCAGGATTCGGTCCCTTGTAAGGGTCTGAAGCCAGATTGGGTGGGGTCGACGATCTTGTTTGATTCTGAGAAGAGGCATAGTTTATTCATTTTAACTTAATAGCGGTTTGAGTTGGGTCTGTAGCTGTTTAGGACAATGGGGGTCTAGGGAGGTCTTTTTGTGGGTGGGGGGGTTTGATGTAGTTTTTAAATTCTGCTTCGAAGGAACCGGAAGCGAGTGATGAGTTGATGGATCTTGCGAGGTCGGCGGCACAGGTAGCTGTCAAGATTTCTTATAGCAATGAGGGTGGCATTCTATCCTCCCCCTGTGCAGGCAGCATCACAAGATCCATAATTAACCATTTCTGACATCCGGCATATTCCCTGCAGCGTTCAAAACCTCCATATGAAGCCCCTACTTAAAAAGCTCATACTCGACCCCCTTCTTGCATCCAACTACTGCCCAATCTCCAACACCCGCTTCATAGCCAAACTCTTAGGCCGCACGGTATACACCCAGCACTGCCTCTATACAGAATCAGTCTCCCTCCTCGAGCCTGCCCAGTCTGGTTTCAGACCCCTCAGAGGAACAGAAACCTCCCTCATCTCCATCTGGGATGACCTGAAAAGAACAGCCGACCCAAAAGGCTATGCAGCACTTATCCTCCTTGACCTTTCAGCGGCCTTAGACACCATCAACCACTGCATCCTTGTGGACAGACTCAACTCTCTAGGCATCTGTGATTCTGCTCTAAAATGGATCTCTTCCTTCCTCTACAACCACTCACAAGTCATGCTCCTCCCTCCTTTCTCCACCCGCCCTGTCTCCAAAGGGGTCCCACATGGGGCCTCCCTGTCCCCCTCTCTTCAATCTTTACCTTAGCCCCCTTCACGCACTCATCCGCTCAAATGAACTAACCTGCTACAACTAGGCGGATGACACTCAGCTAATTTTCAAGATTCCCAAGACCCCAGCCTCGTCCCATCCTGACCTCGCCCTGTGCCTCTCGGATATCGACCATGGATGACGGTGAACTACCTCTTGAACCCTGGTAAAATCGAAATCATGCTCTGCGGTAAAGCCTCACTCACCCTACCCCCCCCTCCAAGTCACCCTGTAACCCCCCCCCCCTCCCTAGCATCCCCGCCCATAGCATACAACTCGGTAAAAAACCTGCGATGCACCTTAGACTCAGACCTTACACTCACCACATAAACACAGTATCCAAAACATATCATACTCTTATGTCCCGTCTCCTTTCCTCCATACTGTATGGGCGTCCCTTCCAAGGGACGGGAGACGGAACAATTTTTCACCTGAAAAAACCTTCTTCCCCTTTAAATTTAGAGGCGCGGGGGGGGGGGGGCGCGGCAATGGAGCATGCGCCACACCTCAGTCCCCTTTTCCACGGGAACGGGCCGAATTCACCAGCGCTCCTGGGTTTGGCTTCGGCCATGTAATTCCACGCGCGGATATATCTTCTTTGTCTTTTTTTTGTCTTATCTATCATTCAGGTACTTGGTCCTCAGGCGTCACGATCCTCCCCGGCGCACGTCGACTTCCACAGGTGTCCATCCTGCAACGGACTCTTCCCAACTTCAGACCCCCATGCACTCTGCCTACGTTGCCTTGGCTCAGACCACGGTTGGCAATCATGTTCGGCGTGTGACTCGCTGTCCTGAAAGGCGCTGAAGAAAGACTAGCCAGATGGAGGGAGCTCTTCCAGAGGTCGCCTCCTGAGGATCTCAAGAACTTCGTGAAGCATCAAGCCAGGCCCAAGGAGGGCCTATATTTTCTAACGCACCCCGCAATGGAGAATCCTTCCCAGGGACTCTTCCATGCGGGATGGACCGACCAGGTCCTTCTACCGGCACGTGCCCCGAGGCTGCTTCAGCTTCGGGTCGAGGGGTCCTCGGATCCTCCCAGGCGCAGTGTCAAGGGACCTGAGGGTTCTAGTACCGGGTTTACACCCGAGGGGCCATGCACTGTTACCGGCACAATGGCCGAGGGGCTACGCCCTATTACTGGCAACATGTCTGAGGCGCCACGCCCTGTTACCGGCAGTACATCCGAGAGGGCGCCTAAACGCAGCTCTACTGACCCACGGGTCGAGGGTGTCGCACCTACCGGGCCGAGGCCCGAGGAGGAGGGTAAGCCTTGTGATCCACATGCAAGAGTCTTGGACCAGGCCAGGCCCAGCGGGCGGAGCAACACGTGGCAGGCAGCTCAACAAAATGGCTGCCGCGCCAGAAAGGGGCACCCGTCCGACGCCATTCCACTAATTCGGCAAAGAACGAGTGTCGAGGTGGGACTGGCCTCAAACAGGTATGTGGCCTACAGTCTACTCTTCATTTGCGCAGGGCAACCTTTCTTTGCGTCCATAGGGACTGGGTATGCAGCGGCTCCAGCAGCCCCCCACTACCCTGTCGGTATGAGGTCTCCTCAGATGGAGGTTATCATCAAAGACACAGTCAGGGAAGTCCTCCCCGCCATGCTAGAGGCACCACAGATGCCTTCATCGGGCCCCCAGGCCCCGGTGCAGCCACCTCCTCCGGCTCCACAGCCAACGCCACAACCTCTGCCGCTTCCTCAGCCTCCGGCTGCGGTCCCTGTACCCCAGCCTCTGGCGCCATCTACCCCTCCTCCTCCACAAGATCCTCCAGATCTGCAGTTTACGGACGAGGAGGAGAACCCGGACACACCATCCTCAGCCAGGGCCTTCCATGAACGTCTTGCTGGCCTGGCGGAATACTTGGACCTCCCCCAACCCGAGGTCAAACAACCGGCAGAGAGGGTTCTGGCTGAAGTCCTCACGAGATGCCCCTCTGCCAACACATGGATTCCACTGCAAACCGATGTAGTCTCCCTGGCCAAGAAGGGTGGGCTTAAGCCCCACTCAGTTTAGCCGGTCAACCGACGCCTGGACGCCAAGTACAGGCAGATGGAGGGGGATACACAATTGCTCTCGACCCATCCTCAGCCACATTGCTCAGTGATCGCTGTGGCATTACTATACTCCAAGCCTCAGTCGTCCTCAGCCGCCTCCTCTGCGGCGCTGCTAGGCAAGGAGAAGATCTTGGAGGCTTAGGGCAAGAAGATCTACTCTGCCTCCTTGCACCTGTTCAGGCCAACGCAGATGCCATGCTAGTGGCCGCCAACCAACGGTTATGGAGGGAAATTGCACACTTCCTCCCGGAACTCCCCACCCAATGACAATCTCGCTTTAAGACAGGGCTGGCGGAAGCCAAGCTTGTGGTGCTTGACCTCATGGAATCCACAGTGGCGCATATCGATACCTCAGGCTGGGTCTCTGCATTGCCACGGACATGAGAACAGCCTGGGTCCGGGCAACGAAGTTCAACCCAGATGTCCAGGAACGCATTCTAGATATACCGTTCGAGGGGGGACCTCTTCTACTTCTCTACGGACGAAGAGCTGGACAAGAAGAAGAACAGCTCACAAACGGCAAAGTCTTTATCCATTCTTACTAAGACCACACCCAAATCATACACCCAATCTCAGCAGCGCTCGGAGAAGGGTTGTACAGGAGGGTTCCGCGGCTTCCAGGAACGCAGATCCAGGCAGCTGGACCGCTTGCCGGCTCAAAACTGGTGCAAACAACAAAAAGGGGGGGTCGGGGGGAATAAGAATTTTTTCCAGTCCCCTTCTTCAGCCTCCGAGGGAAACAAGGCATGACACGCCCCTTCGCGTCCACGTGTCTCCCGTGGGGGGCAGACTTGCTCTCCATGCACAATTCTGGCGCCAGAATTTGGCGGACCCCAGGATCCTCTCCGTAGTATCCACAAGCTTCCGCCTTCCTATCCCAGCCTCACCTCCCTCCTCCCCTCCACTCCCACAGGTTGGGACAGCAACTCTTTTGGCGGAGATCCGGTCGCTCGTAGAGAGCCAGGCGGTGGAGGAAGTTCCAGCCTCCCAGCGAGGCTTTAGGCTTCTACTCCAGGATTTACACCATTCAGAAGAAGAACCAGCCGGGCCTGAGAGTTGTTCTGGACCTTTCCACTCTCAACCTATCATTACGCCTGCAAAAATTCATGATGGTTACGCCAGCTTTTATAGCGGAGGCATTGGACAATGTGCTCCCTGGACCTAAAGGAAGTCTACATGTCCCAATTTGGCAGCCCCATCGTTCTTTCCTACGGTTCAGAATCATGGGCTACCATTTCCAATACAAAGTCCTTCCGTTTGGCCTCAACTCGGCCCTTAGGGTCTTTACCAGGCTCATGAACGCTGTAGCGGCCCTCGTCAGAGCGCAGGGCCTCCACATCTACCCACACCTTGACGACTGGCCCGTCAGGGCTACATCTCCGGAAGCGGTTCACCACTCGTCCCATGCCCCTATGAACACACTGTACGACCTGGGCTCCTCGCTCAACCTCAAGAAGTCACAGCTGCTTCCTACACAGACTCTGACATTCCCGGGACTCATTTGGGACATGTGCTCGGTGAGGGTGTTTCCTCAGAAGACGAGATCTCGGCCATCAAGAGGGCCACCGCCCACTTCCTCAGCAGAGAGGTGACCTCAGCATGGTGGTGCCAACATCTCCTGGGTCTACTAGCGGCGGTTCTGCTAGCCGTGCGGCACACGAGACAAAGGATGAAAAGGGTTCAGCTGCACTTTGCGGCCTAATGGAATCGGGAGCGGGGCTCGCAATCCGAGACGATCAACGTTCCTCCAGCCCTCCACCCGGACCTAACTTGGTGTTCCATGGACTGCAACCTACGATGGGCAAACCCTTTCGGCCGCCCTCTCCGCAAGCCACCATCACCACAGACTCCTCGCTCAAGGGTTGGGGAGCCACCCTGGACGATCTCTCGGTCCATGGCACCTGGACCCGACAGGAGCAGGAATACCACATCAATTGGTTGGAGCTGAACACCATCTGGCTAGCTCTCGGAGCATTCCTACCTCTTCTCAAGAGCAAGGTTGTCCTCATCCAGACAGACAACTCAACCAGCATGTACTACGTCAACAAGCAGGGGGGCATCAGATCCCCTCCTCTGTGCAGACTGGCGATCAGCATGTGGGAATGGGCCTTGGAAAATGAAATTTACCTCAATGCAGTTCACCTACCGGGGGAATCCAACCTGGAGGCGGACAGGCTCAGCAGGCTAGAGCGGACAACTACGAGTGGCAGCTAAACAACCTTGTTATTCAGGAGACCTTCAACAAGTGGGGTCACCCCCAAGTGGATCTCTTTGCCACCTGGCACAACAAGAATTGTCTCCAGTTCGCATCCCGGCATGGTCAGGTACCCGGCTCTCTGGGCGACGCATATCACCTCGAGTGGACCGGCATGAAGGCCTATGCCTTTTCGCCTACCCCTCTGATCCACAGGGTAATTTGCAAGATCATGGAGTCTCACCGACTCCGCATCATTCTGATAGCTCCATGATGGCCGGCCAGGCCATGGTTTTTGGAATTACTCAGCCTCTCGGAGGTGCCCGTCATACACCTTCTGACGGGCCCAGCACATCTTCTGGCAAAGCAGGGGGGCAAAATCATCCACCCCACTCCAGGGAAACTAGCCCTCACAGCATGGTACCTGAGCAGGTAACGCTTCGCCACCTTAGCCTATCACAGGCCAATCTGGAGATCATACAGGGCGCCAGGAGCAAGGCCACCAGGGCCCAGTACAAAAGCAAATGAACCAGATTCTGCCACTGGGCAGACTCAAGGGGAATCAACCCCTTGGCCTGCAGTTTGGACGACGTGCTCTTTTTCGGTGCACCTCGCTCATTCAGGCGTACAAGTGGACACCTGCCGCACATACCTTGCAGCCATTGGGGTTTACAGGAACTCGGAGGAGGGCATCTTTTCCTCCTCCAACCCTATAGTCAAACATATGACTGGTCTCGCTAGGCTCTACTCGCCCGTCAGGAGACCGCACCCTGTGTGGGACCTTAACATAGTCTTGGGCGCCCGGGCGCACAAAACATTTGAGCCAATGGCGTCGGCGGACATTTGGCTGGTCATCATCAAGACGGCCTTACTAGTTGGTCTTACCTCAGCTCGCAGAGTCAGCGAGATCCAGGCACTGGTCGCCTCTGAACCATATACCACCTTTCACAAAGACAAGGTAGCCCTGCGGATGCACCCGGCATTTCTGCCCAAGGTTCCACCTGCATTTCACTTGAACGAAGAAATAGTCCTTCCTATGTTCTTTCCCAATCACAAGGATGAAGCACAGAGAGTGCTGCACTGCCTGGATTTCAGGCATGCCCTAAAATTCTACTTGGACAGGTCCAAGGGCTTCCACAAGTCAGACGCTATGTTTGTCACTTTCGGAGGCTCGAGGCCAGGCTATCGGGCCTCTAAGGCCTCCATATCCTGCTGGATGGTCTCCGCTTCAAGGAAGCATACGAGGGCCAGCACAGGCTGCTCCCAGCCAACATGCACGCCCATGCAGTCAGGGCCAAGGCAACCTCCATCGCATTGCAGCGCCATGTCCCTTGGAAAGTCATAAGCAGGGGAGCCACTTGGGCCTCTCCCTCGGCTTTCTGCAAGCATTACTGTTTGGATGCCAGCTCCAGATCTGATGCGGCTTTCGGACAGGCGGTTCTCAGGAACCTATTTGCTTAAGGAGGGTCTCCTCTCCACCCTGGGGCTACAATCAGTTTTAATCGCCCATACAGTATGGAGGAAAGGGGACGGGACGTAAGAGTAATTATAAGTTACTCACCATAGTGACTAACACACTCTTATCCATAGTCGCCTTTCCTCCATACGTCCCACCAACCTCCCCCCTAAAGAAACTGGTGTCATTAGGCAATGTTAAATCTATTGTCTATGCGTCAATGGGGACTGAGGTGTGGCCCCATAGGGCGGAGTCAGGGCAGCGCATGCTCCCTGGGCTGCGCCCCCACGCGCCTCTAAATTTAAAGGGGAAGGTTTTTTCTGGTGAAAAAGGTTCCATCTCCCGTTTCTTGGAAGGGACGCCCATACAGTATGGAGGAAAGAGGACTATGGACTAAGAGTTCGTTATTCACTAGAGTAATTTATAATTTTCCACCTTTACATCCTCAGACAAATTTTCCCTGATCTGCCTACCCTTACAGAGTTTCAACAATCTTTGCTATCATCCTCTCCTGCTTAGACTACACCAATTCCCTCTATCTAGGCTCTCCCGCCTATCGGCTTAGAAAGCTCCAGCGGATCCCAAACTCTGCAGCCAGACTTTTCCTCTTTCCCAGCGAACACATTACTCCTGCCCTTAGTGTGCTCCACTGGCTAACTATCAGCATTTGGGTGTTCATTTGGGGTTTTACACACTGCACGCTCCACAATGCAGTCCCTGAATTCCTCCATCACACGCTTACACGATACCAACACATAGGAAACCTGAGATCTGGCTCTGCACTCCTCCTTGTGATCCCTCCCCTTCAATTCTACCAGAGTTGGAGGATCCTCCTTCCCCGTCCAAGCTCCCACCCTCTGGATGTCCCTTCCACTCAGCTGCCGCCGCAATGACGACGGTCTCTTTCTGGAACGCCCTCCAAACCTTATTATTCCCTCCAACAACCTGAGGTTCTTTCCCCATTGCATGCTTCCCTCATGCCACCTAGTACATGACACTGTCGGTGCTTCCCCAATATATTCTCCAGAGCAAGGTAAAGTATCATTTTGGAGCAGACTGGATGATCGGAGTACACAACTACATCAAAAGCAAAGACCCAACGGGGGCTCAAGGTACGTGTTTACGCACCACTTTGGTGAACAGCCGCCGCTGGCAAAGCTGCCCACCCACACGCATTCACCTCCATGCACCAGACTAGAACACAAAGCAGAGCGTCTCTGCCATCAGACTGCAGCAAAATAAATTCCAGAGCCAAATTCCTGGGTCTAGCTGCACACATAACGAGTCTCTCATACTCGCGCACTGTCCTGACCACCTCTCAGCACCCATCCACATGCCTGATCATCATGGGTAGCTTACTGGGGCTCTGCCATCCCACCCAAATCACTATTTTGGCCAAATGCACACATACATTGTAATCCTTTCTGTCAATTCTGCCATACCTTGGACTTGGGTCCCACGAGGGCGTCCCTCCCCCATAAGTGCGTGGAAGCAGTTCTAATGGGATAAAAGCGCTATAAAATGACAAACTACGAAGGCTGCCTTAATACATTTGACTGACTAGTTACCTGATGAACATGTCATTGGTCATCTGCAGGTAGGCTTTGTGCCTGGCCTGACCACCATGGATCAGTCTTTCAGATTTTGTGTTGTGCCAATCTATATGTGACCTTCATGGATTTGAGAACAGCCTTTGCTGGAGTTCCACAAACAAAGCGCTGGAAATCTCTGGGTTAAGCTGGGATATCGAGCTGCTTGCTTGGAGTGATTCAGATCGTTCATATGAATAACCAAGCGCTGGTCCATTGGAGGTTCTCTGGGGATACAATTGCATCCCTAACTGTTGAAAATGGTGTTAGACAAGGGTATGTCTCAGCAGCAACATTGTTTTGCATATTCATTAATAGACTTATTGAAACGATCTTAGCCATCAGGCTGATGCGCCCAAATTAGGTACTGATAGGATCATGTTACTGTTATTCACTGATGATGCAATTCTGATATCCTTAACCCCCACAAATCTTAAGACGCAACTTGCTGCATTTAAGGAAGGGTACAAGCACAATGGCCTCACAATTTATTTCGGCAAAAGCAATGCTATGGTTTTTTATCTGCCGTATAGGAACCAACCAAGATTACATTTGTCACTGAATGAACATAAATTAGAATAGATGTGAAGGTATGAATACCTTAGCATCCGATTTGTGAGCGATGGCAAATCCTCCGATCAGCTTGAGAAATCATGTTTAATGCTGGAAAGATGCAGTAATGCAATTTAGAAATTTGCAAAAGCCCATGGTTATGTGGCATTTTCACCGGCACTCAATATATTGAATATGCAGGCTATGGCTGCAACCATATATTGATCAGAAATATAGAATTTTGTTTAAAAAAATGGCTGAATTTGCCCATTAGTAACTCCCAATGTACTTTTGCGTATGGAAATTAACCACAAATGATTTTCTGGTGTTGTGATGTTAAAACTGGCACTGCACTGAGTAAGTGTGTGGTCCTCTCAGTCCCTGGGGAGATATAGGGATGCCCCGCAGGATCTAATATTACAGGACTGTGACGAAATGTACTGTGGTGCAGAACCATTAAATCAATACTAGCGTCACTGGGGTTTCAGCACCTGTGGTATAATACACAGGGAATCGCAGGCAACAAGAAATTTATGGAGCAGTTCTGATCATGCCGTCTGCCCTGTATGCCACATAAACAGTGAAACAATGTCAACATTTATTTTCTTTTGCCCAGGATATATACAGCTTAGATTGAATCTTGGAGGACCAGCCCTGCCCAGTTATGGGCCAATTTCCTTACTGGATACTGTAAGTAAGATATTGCCCAAATATTTGCTGCTCAGACTGTAGGAGTGGGCTCAAAGTAACTATATCCTGAAGCCCTCCCAAGCAGTTCAGGGGAAGGCTTAGTACAGTGGACCAATGCTTCACTCTAACGGTATATTGAGAGGCCACCCTCGGCTATGTTGGGGGAAGCTGGCAGTTCAGGGATTTTTTTTAGTTTAGGGACCAATACACCCATCTTCCTAAAGAAGTCGGGTCAACAGGAGAAATAGGATCACGCAATTAAATGAGTATAGTTTTCAGCGTACACTGGGAATGAGCCTGGTTAATTTCGAATTTTAACAAAAAATCACCCTGTGGTGTCCCGCAAATGGGAATTCATTATATTAATATTTTTAGTTAAATAACGAAGGCTAAGGATCTACACAGTTGTACCCCCACCAGCCACCAGCCACTATAAAGGGAAAAGATTTAAGGCCATTAGATTCAACCACCTATTGGTTACAAAGGGCTCCAGTCTACTTAGATTGAAAGCCTCTGTTTAAAGTTCAGGACAGCCAGCTGCATGTCAGAACCCTCTGTAAAGATAGGGCAGGAGTCTGGTCACTCCACTCACAAGGATGGTTTTCAGCTCTCCACCCTAAGTCCCAGTCAGCCTTTAGGCCTTCCTAGAAATAGACAGCTCCTCCTCGAGGCAATCTCTGCAAAATCTCCTTTTGGCGTTTCCTGGCAGCTCTCGCTGATGGTAAATTTCAGTAGCTTTCGCTGATGGTAAATTTCAGCTGCTCTCGCTGATCGCTCTGTCCCTTCCTCATAGTGCATTCCACTTTGTATAGCAGCAATGACACCATCAAATTTACAATCCCGGGGAGTACCCTGCAAGAGTTCTCGCAACTAGGATTGGACTGTTACCCTTCTCTCTCCTGCCAACTCCAGCCCATCTCTAAGGATTGGTATAGGAGTCTGGAGCAGACATATGGCAGCTTCTATTTGCAGTCCCCAATTTTGAGAAATACATAGGTCCCACATACCTGAGGTGGGGTTTCCTGGACACGGAACAAGGAGCAAAGGTGGAAACAACCACAGAAGCTCAGTGTTGAAGAGTGCAGTAGTCACTCCATATACAAGTGTAAGAGTAATTATGAAATTAAACTGCAAAGTGAATTAAATAACAAAATAAAGAAACTCTGTAGAGTAGATAACCCCTAGTAGAAGAGGATTCCTAACAGATAAAATCTTACAAAACCGAAGCAAGGTAAACAAAAAAAGAAAAAAAAAGAAAGGGTGGATCTCAAGAACGTGAAAATCCTGAAAGTAAAGTTAAGATTGTGAGACGGTATCTTAAAGTCAGTCATGAAGGCACAAAGGAAAACTACCAGTAAATGAGACAGTCTTTTGGTCGACTTTAGTTGTTTTACTTTGTATTAGTGGCAGGTTCAGGTAAAGTTCATTTTAGGACTGAGGACATTTACTTTGGACTTCCTGATGGCAGAAAGCACCATTAGTTACTTTAGTAAGGCAGGGAAACCCTTCTCGCCAATAGGGAGAGAGATGCCTTTTCTTTATAATTTCCTTAAAAGAAAGTCAACATGCCCATGCTAAAAGAAAGTCAACATGCCCATACCGATGCACAGACCTCACAGTACTGCACTATTTTTATAAGATACCAGTCCAAATGCTGGCTACCCACACTCTGTACATCGCTCCAAACTAGGTCCACGCTTTAAACCGTAAAATACTTAGATTAAAAAAATGTCTAGAGTGTCAGACTCCTTCTTCTGATCCGCCACACTGTTATCTTTCCGGTTGTGGTGAAGCTGTTTTACAAAATAGGTGAAAGGGTCCCTATTCCATATTCTATGACTGAGTACGTAGTTTCTGTAATCCCTAATATGAATAGGTCCCTGAATATATGCTCCAAACTTTGTCCAGTATCCCTTCTGGATGCTGATATAAAACTGTGAACAAAGATATATGCACTAAGACTGGATGGCATAGTGCCAAAACACATGCACACTAACCAGCTTTATTAAGAATCTTCAAGGACACAACATCTTGTGAGCACTGTTGAACATTATCTACCTACCATTATCTATCCACAAAAACAACAAAGAACCATCTCCAGTTATAAGCAGAGATGGATTTTAACCGGGTGGGCTGGAGATGCCCTAAATTTACCCTTGTGACATTTGGCTTTTGACCGTCCTTTGAGACTGTTTAAAGCATCTGCCGCTTGCGTAGCAGTTAAACTGTACCTGATTAAGGCATGTTAGTTACAAGGAGGCACAGTCCAGGGTTGTCCCTTTTCACCATACTTTATCAATTTCGGTATGAACCCATTAACGACAGCCATCTGCAAGAGTGACTCCATTAATGGAATCACCTATGGGGGGGATACACTTCTAAGGTATTACTGTACTGGACTATCTCCTAGTTTGTTAACTTCCCGGGAACATCCGCGTCTGCCCGGTTCGATATGTTGCACAACTTTGGGAAAGTTTTGTATTTTAAGGCAAACCTAGATAAAACCGAAATCTTTCCTATCTCTAGATCTTATCATAGGGTGCTCTTTGCCTACTCCAACATTAAGTGGACTGAGAATGGTTTTATCTGCATTGGTATCAGAATAACGTAAGGACATCTATCTTACAAGACAACATAAAAGGGTCTTTTGGCAGACTGCATGGCAGAGAAAGCTCAACTTCTGTCAGTTGGCTAAAATTACTAGCAGCAAGAAGACTATACGCTGACTACAATATTGGGTACTGCAATCGATAGAAAAGATGTTGAGGAATTTCTCCAGCATGGGGTATGGCATAGATTCACATGCTCAGGAATATTCCCCGTCCTACTGGGAATCCTCAGTAAAAGAAAAAGCAGTTTCACTTTAAAACTGTATTTCTCCTCTAAACCAATCGCTGTCCTCTGGGTCATACTGCCCCCCATCCAATGACAGTCATCTCCCTAAGCCCCGTCTCTGGCAGCCATCTTCAGATTTCTACCACATGCTTCAGTGTTGGGAGTCATCGAGTTGCTCTCCAAGCTATTTGTAAATTTTTTCCCAGTTTTTTCACAGAAAAGTTCGTTTTTTTTTCCACTATTGGCTGGCAAGGGGGACCCGTTGTCAATGAAGTTTTGCTCCCCTTTAAGGGTGAAGATTCATCAAAGTTTCTGGAAGGCCATCTTGGGCCTACTTCACGCCCCGAGACCATGACGGAGGAGAAAAAGGAGGGAAGGACCCTCTTCAGGCTCTGCACCAAATGCGGGCTACGGAACTTCTTTGTGGAGGACAAACCTCTACAATGTCTCTACTGCCTGCACCCTGACCACAACGAGGATGGGTGGCTTCTCGAAGAAGACCAAGAAATACAGGCATAGCAGGCTGGCAGCATGGCTCAATTCGAGCAAGGTCTCTGCCCTGTGCTCGGAGTAGGGTCATGCCTCACCCAAGACCGGCCGGTCCAAATAGGGGTCTCCGTCTGGGAAGAGATCAAAGTCCTTAGAGGTTGCCCCATCCGTGGGGGTCCAAGATAAGCCCAAGAAACGCACATCAGATTCCGCTGGGTTCGCTGCTGAGGTGGGTCCCAGGTTAGATATGCCACGATTGCCATCCGACCCTATAGCCTGCCAGCCATAGAGTTCCTCCTCATAGAGGAAGTCGCCCCCCCGGCCAAGTTACGAAAGAAATCAGCCCAAGCAGGCTCAACCGATGCAGCCAAAGTCCTTGTCGACCACTTCATCAAAACCTGCTGTGACTACTGCAGCGGTAGGTGCCGTTCTGACAAGGGTGGCTGCTGCGGCACAAAGGGTATCCCTGCCTCCAAGGCACGACACAGCTGCTGGGGCAGCAGCGAAGGCTGCAACACCCCTCTGGGGTAAGGGGGCAAGATCGTGGTTCAAAACCCTCAGGGAGGAAAGGGTATGAGGCACTAAAACAGCCCTCCAAGGTTTGCATTTAACCAATGGACATCTCGTCCACAGACGACGACCAAGAATCAGTCCATACAGTCTACAAGGACGACGACGGCGCAGGGCCTAGCGCTCAACCTGTCCCTCCACAGCCGTGGGACATATCCATGGACATCCTGTGGAGACTTCTGTGAGAAACCTGAGTCTTCTCCCAGTAAAACCTTGAGAATCCCTTATTCAGGTGGCCAGGATACGGCCATCGCTGTTGGATCCAGTTCCTGAGTGTGGACCAATAGGGGAGGATCACCTGGATAGAGAACCTGGGGATATACTCTGTGGAATACCCCACGTGAGACGCAGTATTGTACCAGATAAGGAGAGAAGGGCAAGACATCTGAGGTTTTCATGGGCTGTATTGCATCTGCCTCCCTTGCTCCTGTTAGATCTCTCTGACCCAGATCCAACAAACCCTCCGTACGTAATCAATCCTCTAAGTTCCCAAACCCGGTTACACCCAAAAAGCTTTACTCCTAGAATCTTCGTTTCACGGGTCTCCATTCGAATACTCCCTATCCTTCTTTCTGTTCCTCAAATTATCATTTTCCGTATTCCCTACTTGATCAGACAAAACACTACGATTCCCACAATCCCCTTTGTTCATGTCACAACCCCAGCTATTCCCGCTTACGCTGAAAAACCCTACCAATCCCGTCCCCCTGATTGTAATTTTCCAAAATCCCAACCTACTATGACAGAACACTACCATCCGCATGATCCCCTATGTTCTGTTCTTCATCCCGGTCATTTGGTTCCATGTAATAATGTCCCTGCAAAAAATGTGCCCTGACAAAAAAGTCAGTTTTTTCATGGGTGATATTATTACATTGAACATGCAGGGGACACCTCTGCAACCCCATGTTTTTCTTTTTAAATGGGAGCAGGGGACATCCCTGCAACTTGTCCCCACACATGTCAACATATATAATGTCGCCAATGGCTTTTCCCGGCGACATTATGTATGGGAGCATAATTACCTGATGCTGATCATTCTCGTCCTTTTAACAAAACCTACCTTTCCGTGAGCACACCAAACCCAAATACGAAGGATATGATCACATACAACACCTCTTTCCCCTTTTCTGACACAAACACTCACGCACACCATAAGCAGCGGACTAATGTTAAGCCTGTCTACCGGACGTGCCCCAACCCGAGGGCCAGGCAAAGTCGGGCGATTAACTTGAACCACACACACCGGACGGCCCTTCCTTTTCCCAGCAGGGATAAAAGGTGGAGCCATCCAGCACAAGATGAGCAATGCAAGCATGGCAGACAGCACGAGGAGACGGCTAACACACAGCAGTTCAAGAGAAGGAGATAGTCGGCAGGAATCGAGAGGGTGTCCGAGGAGAGAAGTGACCTTGCCCTTTTCATCCCAGACCCTTCTATGACGACCTCGATCACCTCCTTTCTCTCATCTCTCCCTCTCCTCTAACTGTACTCGGTGACTTTAATCTTCACCTCCCTTCTCCCCCTCACCTCTCTCCCCTTGCCTCCATCCTCGACTCCTACCTCCTTTCCCCTCTTCTTTCCTCTCCCACTCACTCCTCGGGCTCCACTCTTGACCTTATCTTCAACTCTTCCTACCTTTCTTCTACTGTCTCCACACTTCATATCTATCTCTCCGATCATGCTTTACTTACTCTCCTTCTCCCTTACCCCCCTTCCCCTTCCTTCTTCTCCTAAGCCTTCCCCTCCCATCTTTTCACGACGTGACCTTCGTAACTTTGATCCCTCCCTCTTTCTCGACACTTGCTCTTCTTCTCTCCCCAAGATTTCTCTTCATTATCGGCCAATGATGCACTTTCTACTCCCTCCTCTTCTCTCCTCCTCTCTTGATCTACTTCACCCACTTTCCTTCTTCCGTCCAACCCGGTATCCCTCTCAACCGTGGCTCTCTCCTCAACTTCTCTCCATGCGACGTCTCCTCCGACGTCTTGAGGGACTCTGGCTCAAATCTCCTTCGCTATCCAACCAAACCTCCTACTTCTCTTACCACTCTCTTTATGACTCTTGCCTCTCCTCAGCAAAACGCTCCTACTACTCGAACCTTCTTCAATCCCAAACCTCCCACCCTGCCGCATCTTCCAAACTCTCTCGTCTTCTCTCTCCTCCTACCCCTGATCCCTCAACCTCCTCCACCCTTTATCCCTCTGACTTTGCTAACTTCTTCTCCTCCAAGATTCTTGCCCTTTGGCAAAAAATCAATTGCTCCTCTTACTCCCTTCTCCCTTCTCCCCTTCCACCTGCATGACTGACTTCTCCCCTTCTGACGTCTCCATCCTCCTCTCCAAAGCCCACCCCTCGTGTGCTCCAACTGACCCTTTCCCCTCCCTTCTTTTCCCTAAGATCTACCCACTTCTTATTCCCTACCGAACTTCTTTTAACACCTGCCTTTCCTCTGCTACCTTCCCCTCTGCTTTCAAGCATGCCACTATCATTCCGATTCTGAAGAAACATTATGCTGATCCCCTGCTCACCTCTAACTTCCGTCCTATCTCACTTCTCTCATTCCTCTATAAACTTTTCGAGTGCCTCGCCTACTCTCTCTCCTTCCCCGTTCCCAATCTGGCTTCCGTCCTAAACACTCTCCTGAAACAGCCCTCACTTACATCCTTAACTCCCTCCTCTCTGCTCGTTACTCTAAGCAATCCTCTGTCCTTATTCTTCTTGATCTCTCTGCTGCCTTCGACACTGTCGATCACCCCCTTCTTCTCAACACTTTCTTCCTTTGGATTCAAAGGCTCTGTACTTAACTGGCTATCCTCTTACCTCACCTCCCGCTCTTTTACTGTTTCCTGGGGAGGCCGACCCTCTCCTTCCCAGCCTCTGGAATACAGAGTACCTCAAGGCTCGGTGCTTGCCCCTTTCCTATTCTCACTCTACACCTCCCTCCTTGCCCCAGTTATATCCTCATTTGGCATCTCTCACCATTTCTATGCTGACGATACAAAGTTCTTCCTTCCCTTCTCTTCCTTCTCTCCCGACCTCCACCTTAAACTATCTTCCTATCTTACTGCCATTAAAAACTGGATGTCTTCCCGTTTTCTTTCCCTCAACACTGATAAAACTGAAGTAGTTCTCTTCCCCTCCAACTCCCTTCCCCCTCCCTCTCCTCCTCCTTTCATTCATTTTCCTCCTTCTAATCTTCCTATCTCCGCCCATGCTCGCAACTTAGGCATTCACTTTGACTCCTCCCACACTTTTTTCCATCATATCTCTCTCTCCTCTCGTGCCTGTCGCTACCACCTCTTTAATATTCGCAAAGTCCGCCCCTCTTACTTTTCATGCTACTTAACTTTTAATCTCCTCCCTTATCTTCTCTCGCCTCTTCTACTGCTCCTTCTTACTCTTTGGTCTACCTACTTCTCATCTTGCCCCCCTTAAATCTATCTACCATTCTGCCATCCGTACTCTGTCTCCTCTCCTCCCGTGACTCCATCTCTGCTTCTCATTCCTCCCTTAGCTGGCTTCCCTTTCACTCCCAACTTAAATTTCATTTTCTCTGCTTAGTCTTCAAATCTCTCCACGGTCTCGCTCCCCCTTATCTCTCTTCCCTTCTCTTTCTACACTCCCTCTCGCTCCCTTCGCTCAGCTGACCACTTCCTTCTCACTGTTCCTCCTTCCCCTTGTGCCTCCTCCCATTTCCGCTCCTTCCAACCCGTAGCCCCCCTGCACTGGAACTCCTTACCTCTCTCAATCCGCTCTATTGCTACCTTTTCCTCATTCCGCACGTCCCTTAAATCTCTCCTTCTCCACTCCCTGCATGAAACCCCTCCCCCTCTCCTACCCTTCCCCTCTTTCACCATGATCATCTCCCTCCACTCCCCCCTCCACCCCATTCTCACCCGTTTACCCCTTCCCTTTCCCTCCTCCTCCTACATATCCCTTCCTCTTCCTCCCAGTTCTACTTCACTACTCTTCCTCTTCCCTTTTGTCTAATTGCTCTACTTACTGTTTTGTTGGTCTGATTCATAATGGTAAATTGCTTTTTATGTTACTGTTATTATGTTAATTGTTATATGTATCCTGTTGTTAAAATGTGTAGTGTTTTGGAGTGAAGCGCTATATAAACTTAATAAATACAATACATCTACATGCCTCATGCACATCGGTGCTTTGACCAGGAGAGGAGGCCCAGCACCTCGGAAGGCTGGGCCCGTAGTGTCCCGGTGACTAGTGAGGACCGCATCTCCCAGAACATCCCCTTCCACATGTGTTCCCCTCAGATGAAGGGTCTCCTGAAGGATAATGTGAAGGTCATCCCGCAGGTGGCGCCTCCCTGGCCCCCTCCTTTGGGTGGTACTCCTGTCCCCCCCAGCTGGTTGTCCCAGTGCCAGTCCCTCCCCCGGTCCAGGCTCTACCAGTTGTTGAGACCCCCCATCTCGTCCTGTACCACCAACACCTCCCCCTCAATAGCTGTTGGACCTGCCTTTGGTTCCTGACTTAAGGGGGCCCCGTCAGCACCTGTGTCCAAGGGCCTGGACTCCCCTCGGTTTATAAAAAAAAAAAGGGTGGTTGGAATGATGACAACAATGAGGACGAGTACACCCAGGACAATGAACCCTCGGCATCCGTTAAGACCTTTCCCCGCCTTCAGAGCCTGGCGGAGTTCTAGGGGGGGGGCCCCTCTGCCTGAGGAAGCCCCCACAAGAGTCGGAAGTGCTAGCAGAGGTCTTGGGTAAGCGCACCACAATCTGGTCTGGTATCCCTCTCCAGAAGGGTGTCTTGCAGGTGGCGTGAAAACTCTGGGAGAAGCCCAGGGCCAACGCCCAGATAAACAAGAAGTTGGACAGCATCTTCAGACTGACGGGTGGCTGCGGCCTCATTATATTCTGAACCATCATCTTCCTCCACGGGAGCCACCTTCAGTTGTCTCTCCAAGGTGGACAAGGTCCTTGAGTCTTTCGGAAAAGCACTGTTCTTCCATCTCAGAACTGCATCTGCGGCAAGCCAATGCAGACGCCCTCTTGGCTGCGGCTGACTAGAGGCTGTGGCGGGAGCTCGGGGAATTTCTCCCCGACCTCCCTTTGGACAAGCAAGCCTCCTTCAAGGCCAGTCTGGCAGATGTACAGACTATTGCGCAGGACCTCATGGAGTCTTCGCTCTGCCACATAGACACAGCCAGCAGAGGGCTGTGTCTTGGTGTTGAGATGTGGCGGATGATGTGGATTCACGCCACTAAGTTTTCATGTGATGTGCAGGAGCGGATCCTGGATCTGCCCTTTGACGGCACGGACCTTTTTCATTTGTCGACCAATGATGAGTTGACAAAGAAGAAAACCTCCACTCAAACCGCCAGTCATCCTGACAAAACCAGAAATTCTTCCCTCAGTCCCAGGGCAGGACCGAGATCAAATCCTGCGCTTTCTCTGGCTTTCAGGGGTTTTGGGGCTGCAATACACAGAAACCTGACAGGTCACCCAGCGACAACAGTAGAAAGCAGCAGAGGACTTTGCATGGGTTTTTCCGCTCCCCCTCCTCTGAGGCCAAGAAACAGTGACATCAAGGTCGGGGTACACAGCTTGCCAGTGGGGGGCTGTTTGGTTCTTTTCCAGGACACCTGGAAGTGTTTTTTTCAGCAACCCATGGATCCTATCCGTAGTCTCCACAGGCTCCAGTCTTCCTCTTCCTTTACCTCTACCATCTTGTCCTCTTCCTCAGATAGGGCCCCCAGCTTTTTGGGGGGGGGCTACTCTTAAGGGCTACGCGAGTCATGGCGCATGGTCCAGGACGGAAGCACTCCTGCATATCAATCTGCTCGAGCTCAGGGCAGTGGACCTGGCCCTCAAGGCATTTTTGCACCTCATTGGGGACAGGTCTGTTCTGGTCAGGACAGACAATTCTACTACAATGTTTTACTTGAACAAGCAGGGTTGCACCTATTCCCCTCTCCTCTTCATGGAGGCGATATCGATCTGTAAATGGGCCCTGACAGAGGGAGTTTCGATTGCAACAGTCCACCTTACGGGGATCAGCAATGCAGAAGCGGACCAGCTGAGCCACTTGGGTTTCAACACATACGAGTGGGAGTTGCACACAGACTCCTTGTTGCCCCTGTTTGAGCATTGGAGGTTCACGGGACCTAGATCTGTTTGCATCCCCTCTGAATTTCAAGTGCCCCAGTTTGCTTCATGGGCAGGCCAGGGGTCTCTGGGTGATACCTTCCATATCTGTTAGCACAGCCCACCCCTCTGCTCCAAACGGCCCGCCGCAAGTTTCTGTCTTCAGTGGGTTGCAGCCTCATCCTGATTGCCCCCCACTGGCTTTCGAGAACCCGGTTTTAGGATCTGCTGCAGATGTGCTTCTATGGTCCTGTCCACCTTCCGATCTCCAGCAGGGAATTCCTGATGCAGCAGGTTGGTGAGTTGGAGCATCCAGAAACGGCCAAGCTGTCCCTGGGGGCCTGGTTCCTGACCAGCTGAGGCTTCAACATGCTTTATTTTCAGATGACAACGTGGACATCCTTCAGCAAGCTAGGAGGCTGTCAACTCAGTCCCAGTATAAGAGTAAATGGACTAGGTTCTGCCATTGGGCTTGTGACAAGGGACTGGGCCCTGTCACCTGTCCTCTGGGTGACATACTGGCTTTTTCAGCACACCTGGCTCGTTCAGGAGTTCAGGTGGATACTTGTACTTATTTGGCGGTCATTGGGGCTTACAAGAATTCCCCTGACTATGTGTTTTCTGCTGCCAACCCGGTCGTTCAGGCCCACCTTAATGGGTTTCTAGACTTTTTCCACTGTTGCATAGACCGCACTCACTTTGGTACCTCAATGTGGTTCTTGCTGCTTTGTAGCGCAAGTCTTTTGAGTCGATAGCCTCTGTGGACATCCGCTTGGTGACATTAAAGACAGTTTTACTGGTGGCTCTCCCCTCTGCACGCAGGGTTAGTGATCTGCAGGCATTGTCCTTGTGCAAGCCCTTCACCACGTTTCACGACGACAAGGTCATCTTGCACACTCACCCAAACTTCTTGCCTGAGGTGGTCTCACCATTTCATCTGAATCAAGCGATCTGCCTGCCGGTATTCAGTCAGAGTCGGAGAGGGCCCTGCATTCCTTGGGCCTCAAGAGGCTCCTCAAGTTTTAGCTCTCTCAGACGAAATCCTTCAGGAAGTCGGAGGCATTGTTTGGACCTTTGGGGGCTGCTGCCTGGCTCTCAGGCTTCCAAGGCTTCCATCGCCGGTTGGATGGTTCAGGCAATTTTGGTGGCGTAGGTGGCCATGGGCAGACCTGTTCCTGAGGTGATTCATGCCCATGCGGTCAGAGCCAATGCCACGGCCGTCGCGTTTCAGAGACTTGCTTCTTGGGATGTCATCGGCAAGGCGGCTACGTGGTCCACTCTTTCGGCCTTCTGTAAGTACTATTCCCTGGATATCAGCTCCAGGCGCGATGCAGAGTTCAGTCAGGTGGTTCTGAAGAACCTTTGTTTTTTTTTTCCATCAGGTTATGAGGCAGGTTATTGCAGCTCCACCCTATATTCTTGTTTGTGGAAACATTTACAAGGATGTAGGAAAGGGGATGGGACGCATGAGCAAATATAGTTACTCATCGTAGTGACTAGAGTACTCAGTCCATAGTCCCCTTTCCTCCATACATCCCACCCACCTTGCTCCGCTAGTATGCCAAGAGCTACTATGCACTAAGAGTAGCCAGGTATTTAAGCATCCGATGTGTTAAAATGGGACAGAGGTGAGGCACTGGAGGGCGTGGCCTCAGTGGGGCGTTCCCACACCCCAGGACACGTCCCTTCACGCTATACCAAATTTAAAGGGGAAGCTTAATTATTCGCTGCCAAAGATTCCGGTACCGTCTCCATGGTGGGGACGCCCAGAAGGATGGAGGATGGGGGACTATGGACTGAGTACTCTGGTCACTACGGTGAGTAACTTAGATTTTTCCTGCTAAGCACCCTGCCTGTGGAACAAGTTACCAATGGTCCCTTCCTTCCTACCTTAAGGATATGTTCACAATACACTTCAAAGAATTGAACACCGATGGCTCCACCCGACCCTGCTTCTCTGCCTGCAGACCACCTCCTTCCCCCCTGCTACCTAAACCCTTCTTTTGTTGTTATCCAGGGAGATTTGTGCTTTCAAATGTATATGCATGCATATACATGCATGCATACTTACTCCAGTTGCATCTTCCAAAACCTACCAGCAACTCACAACTGCACCATGCCCCTATCAAACATTCTGACAATAGGCTTCAGCCGCAGACACTTCTACTCCCAATAACAGTATGATGACACATCATGCACACCATATTATCATCCTAAGGTATGCAGTCTTGCCCTGGCCTGCTGAACGACTACACCCACCAAAAATTCCCAGCACAGGTAAAGCACCCACACGCAGGCAATGGTAACTCCTAGCTTGATTTGCACATCCAACCAAGTAACCTTTACCCTGCTTGGTATAAATTATCAACAACCCATGTTTGTTTTTTGTTTTTTTTGTTTGTTTTTTGCAGCACCAAATGCGCCACAAGGGCATCCATCTTGCAAAACTCGCTATAACAAGACAGTGACATGACATAACTCAAAACTGAGTTGCACTGAACATATGCATGTCTGTTTGCAAAATTACATTTTTTTTGGACTAGCCTCTGGTACCAGTAACAGATTTCTTTGACTGATGGAGTACAACTTGGTTTAAAAACCAAAATACATATATTAATTTGGTCTTATTAAGGAAAATATCTTTATCAAAATAAATGCATGCATAATCTATCATTAACTATATCCAAAGTGAAATAGCCTGCATCTTAGACACACTGATCTGAATGTTTGCGCATATTGTATCTAAATAAGCCCTAAGCCTTAACCAAAATAATGTCTCAGCTCATATCCGTCTCACCAGACCTCCATATTTTTTTGTGTGTGTATATATATCAGTAAAAAAACTTTGTTAAAGGGACGTTATGGTTAAGTTGCGCTACTAAAAACCCGTGAAATTCACTAAAAAAACTTTACAAACGTGACATTATGGTTCAAAGTAAACCCAAAAAACCCTTGACATTCGCTAGTTATGGTACGCTAAGCAACCATAACGCGCACCACCTACGTGCATTGCTAAGACTAACACTAACACCCAGGACATCAAAGATGAAATCACAAATGTCATTAGCTTACCATAACTAGCGAATGTGAAGGGTTTTTCGGTTTTACTTAACGTCCCTTTAACAAAGTTTTTCTACTGAATATTCATATTTCTGAGGCTTGTAGAATCTGCTTAGATCACATGCTGTGCATAGGCCGACATGTAGTGGAAGCTGCGGAGTATTACAGTTAGTTTTTCGAAACTCGAAAATGGGCGTCGACACAGGGCATGCCAGTAATACTATCCCTAGTGTGTCGTCCACTGTACCCATGATCCCTCACGCGTCTAGGACCCTCGGATTGTTGTTTTCCGCCATACTGGTCGGAAGCATTCCGCAGAGTTCCCTGCCCTTAGCCATACTTTTGCAAAAATATTGTTATATTTCCCCTTTTCTCCACCCCAACGGCAAGTCACTGAACTTCCACACTCGACGCCGGCCCGGAGAAAGAATCGACCGTTGAGAGCTGCACGACGGATTTGGGCCTCGGAAGGCCTCTGGCCTCGGCCCGGGCCTTGGAAGGCCTCTCGCCTCGGCCCTGCAAGTAGGGAGAGTGGGGGGTGGACATACTCTACACTCTTGGTATATAGGTACATTCTTATATTCCTACACTTATTAGCCCGCTGGCACAAGGTGCGTATGGATGGTACCCCTTTCCAATTTTGCCCCAAGTGCAACCAAGTACCCTTGGGTTGACAGACACGCCACGTGCAATCTCTGCTTGCCGAGGGACCACCCCAAGGCGAACTGCAGAGCGTGTAGAAGGTTCAAACCGAAAACACTAAAGGACCGTTCGATCAAGTGTTGGGCCCACCACGCCAGGCGTCAAGAGGCCATGGCAGCGGAGGGCGCCTTCAGCGATGGCAGCAACGCCATGCTTTCGGACAGCGAGGGCAATGTGGTGTCAAGAGACAGCCAAGCGCAAGTCCCCGACCTCGGAAAGGTCATCCGGCAGGGCGGCTATGGGGAAAACCCCCAGCGACACAAGCGCTACCCACAGCACTTCCACAAAACACATGAAGTCCAACTGAGACTCGACGCGCACGTCAAGTACTTGGAAAGAGGCACATAGAGAACGGTCCGAATCGGTGTGCTCTGGGCGTTCTCTATCTAGATCGCCACATGACTCCAGGCAACCATCCACTGTTGCCAAGAGTGCCTCGCTCCCCAAGGTAACGGAAGTTTGATCATCGGAAGACGAAGCCGACCTCTATCCCCAGACCGCACTCCAGGAGTCGGCGTCAGCAGGCCGCATAACGGCTGTCCCGAGTCCCAACCTCCACGCTCTAGAGATGGGGACACTACCCCCGAACCTCGGCGCCAGGCGTCGAAAGGCTCCGAAGGGGCGAAAAAACAGGAAAAACATTCTACTCCACATACACAGACAGACAAGTCTCAGTCTTTTGTTATCCCAAAGACCCCTGCTCAAACCAGTAGGTCTAGTCAAGATAAAGCAGGGAAAGCCCTCCAAGAAAGAGCCATTCCCAGTTCAAGAGAATGGTCTAGTGATGACATAGACAGTCATGTCAAGGATGTCATCATTGGCAGATTTCTACGCCAAGAACCCTGAACACTTTCTCTCTTTTACCCCCGACAGGTCAGCACCCTCAGGCTCTAAGGATCCAATACCCCCAAGTAAAAAGTCCTGGGTTGAAGCACCAACAGTCTTCAGACCCCTTCTGTATACAGCCCTATTCTCAATACCGGGGAGATCCATCCTTTTGGGCAGATTTGGGCATGTTGGAAGAACAAACTGGGACGGGCTACTATGGGGATGATGAGGACCAAGAGGAGGATGAGGACGACCCAGAAACCTATAGGGTAGATTCCCCGGGAGATACAGAACCCCCGGTTACCGACTCCCCTGTCGACAACCAGCCTCTCTTGAATGAAGTTCTGTCCAGAGCGGCAGAACAGTTCCACATTGACACCCATGGTGCTCAAGAAGAGAGGGACTTTGCCGAGGAGTTAGTGGGAGAAAAGAGACCTGTTGCCCAGGCCATCCCTATCCTTAAGTCTATACAAAGAAGAATAGACCCTTCCCTTGTTAATCCCAATCTCACTAGGGCAGTAAACCCCAGAATTTAGAAGCAATTCAGAGCAGCCCATCAGACCCACTGTACATAAGGGGGCATCTGAAACCGGACCCCCTGATAGTTACAAACACCCGTAAGAGGCCGGGAACACCCTTGTCACCGTCCGAAGCTCCTCCTGACAAGGAGAGCAAGAAGATTTATGGCTTAGGCAGGAAGGTAGCCTCCACTTCCGTCTACCAGGCAAGGATTGCCAACTCCACCACCCTGCTGGCGAGTTACAACTGCCACCAGTGGGAAGAAGTCGCGGCACTCATAGATTCCGCCCCAGAACCCTTAAAAAGCCAATTGGCACGAGTTTCGGCAGAGGGAAGAGCCGTGTCCGGTTGCATTTTAAAAGCAACCTTTGATGCCGCGGATAACGCCAGCAGATTGATAGCAGAAAGTACTTTTATCAAAAGGCATGCTTGGTTGCGGCATTCTGGGTTCAAACCCGAAACCCAAGCATCATTAATAGATAAACTGGTGGAGCCGGATCTATTGTTTGGAAAGGCAAAGAGGGAATGGCAATTTTCGTCGCCCACGTGGACAAAATTCCCAGAGAGGATCAAACTATTCCCAGGGGCAGGGTACACTATGGAACAATAACAACCAGCAGTCTACCCAGGGTTATGGCAGGGGTAATAAGAGAGGACGTGGTAAAGGTAGAGGCAGCCCCAGTAGAGGCGGTGGCACACCTCCACCGAAACAGTGACGCTCCATTCAGGGTCCCTTCGCATGCATCCTCAGTAGGGGGACACATTTCCAACTTCACCCAAGCTTGGGAAGGGATCACATCAGACAGAGCGTCCCCGAAACCACCCTCCACGACAAAAAATACATTCATTGGACCACCAGAAGATCCTCCTCAAGGAGATTGTCAATCTTTTAGCAAAGGACGCGATAGAACTCGTCCCGGGACACGAGGTAAACAAGTGTATCTATTCTACTTACTTCCTTGTGCCAAAAAAAGATTTGACAATGCACCCAGTATTGGACTTGCGCCCTGCAAACAAGTATGTCAAGCCCCAAAAACTTTGCGTGACTACTCTCCAAGAGGTAATCCCCATCCTAAAAAAGGGGATTACATGGCAACATTGGCCATGAAAGATGCCTATTTTCATATTTCCATGTTCCCAGCGCACAAAAAGTACTTGCGCTTCAAGGTGGACAGTCAGCACTACCAGTTCAAGGTACTGCCCTTCGGGCTAGCTTCGGCTCCAAGGGTATTCACCAAGGTACTGGCGGTGACGGCAGCACACCTACGCAGGGAGGCAATCCCAGTGTACCCTTACCTGGACGACTGGCTCATCACGGGGGAGACCCCAGTAATTTGCAGAACAAACATTCAAAGAACGATCAACCTCCTCTTCGAATTAGGTTTCTCAATAAACGAGAAAAAGTCAAGTCTGGTGCCAAGCACCTCCAAACAGTTCCTAGGAGCTATCCTAGACACGCAAGAGGGGTTAAGCTTTCCATCAGAGGAAAGAATATTGAATATATTGCTGCAAATTCCGCAATATCAGACCGGTCACCAGATAATGGTACGCAAAGCAATGCGTTTGATGGGCATGTTGGCGTCATGTATTTACCTGGTCCCCCACGTGCGCCTGCGCATGCGTCCCATGCAGGAATGGTTGGCGAAACAGTGGTCTCAGGCAAGTGGTCAGTTGGACAATCTAGTGGTCGTTTCCCCAACACTTGTACAAAGCCTTCACTGGTGGACAAGAGAAAATCTGTCCAAGGGGAAACCCTTTTACGATCCCGAGATACAGGCGGTAGTCACAACCGATGCATGTCTAATAGGGTGGGGAGCTCACCATCTCCAGCACACAGCTCAGGGTCTCTGGTCTCACTCAGTAGCCAATAATCATATCAACCTGCAAGAGCTTCTGGCAGTATTCAGAGTGCTTCAAACGTTCGAGCCCTACCTGTTGAATCTTATCAGTGCAGATCCGAACGGACAGCACTACAGCCATGTTTTACCTGAACAAGCAAGGAGGGACTCGTTCGCCAAATCTGTCCAAGCTTGCCCAGAAAATTTGGATATGGGCACTCAGACGGAACATCTTCCTGTCATTGCAACATGTTCCAGGGGATCTCAATTCTCCGGCGGATGCTATGAGCAGGGATCCCCTCCCAGAGGAACACGAATGGTGTCTACACAGAGAAATCGTAGAAGATATTTTCTCTCAGTGGGGTTTCCCCACTATAGACCTATTCGCCACAAGCGAAAACAGACAGTGCCCAGGATTTGCATCCAGGTTTCCCCCAGCCAGACTCCCAGGGGAACGCCCTGTGGATGAACCGGTCAGGGATGTTTGCGTACGCTTTTCCACCAACACCTCATCAGGAAGGTGGTCAACAAGTTGAACAGAGAATCGATGACGCTCGTCCTAGTTGCTCCCATGTGGGCGAGACAACCGTGGTTCCCACACTTACGCAGACTAGCGGTGTGCAAACCCCTCAAACTCCCGGGCTGGTACAACCTACTGTCCCAGCACCAAGGGCAAACAGTGCATCCTCAACCCAACTCAATGAACCTGGCAGCATGGCTCCTGAGGTCATAGAGTTCGGACATCTCAAATTACCACAGAGATGTATGGACATGCCAAACACGAGGCACTGCTACTTTGACAAATTGAAAAGATTCGTTATCTGGTGCCAGAATAAGCAAATTAACTCGGTTGATTGCACTCCTTCCACAATTGTTACATACATGCTCCACCTGCTGGATGCAGGACTGTTATTTAACTCACTGAAGGTACACCTGGCAGCGCTGTCAGCATACACCACCTCCCATAACAAAGTGTTGTGGTGGAAGATACCAGTGGTTAAAGCTTTCATGGAAGGAGTAAAGAGACTTCACCCTCCTATTTCAAACCCACCACCAGGATGGGACCTTAACGTGGTGCTATCTAAACTCATGGGCCCCCCATTCGAGCCCATGCATAAAAACAGTCTCAAACACCTGACTTAAAAGACGGCCTTCTTAGTAGCAATTACATCTATAAGAAGGGTCAGTGAAATTCGGGCTCTGTCAGTGCAGGATCCTTTCTTTACAGTTCATAAAGATAAACTGGTTTTACGTGCACACCCTAGGTTCTCACCTAAGTGTATTTCTAAATTCCACATGAACCAGTCAATCGAGCTTCCTGCTTTCTTCTCAAGTGGGACAAGCGGTTCTAAGACATTTATTTGCTCATGACCCTTCTCACATCCCACCTACTTCTTCTAACACTGCTCGCTAATCTATGCACAGCATGTGATCTAAGCAGATTGCACAAGCCTCAGAAGGGATACATTACTCACTGTAATGGTATTTCTGATGCTTATATCCGCATAGATTCACATGCGACCCCCCCCCCTCCCTCCCCTCTGAGAGAAGGCGCATGGATGCTTGTAGTCTTATCTTTCTATCTATCTGCTTGGATTATCTGTACTCACGCTACTCCTCATGCTACCTCATGTCAGAAAAAATACAATCTGAGGGTCCTAGACGCATGAGGGATCATGGGTACAGTGGACGTCACACTAGGGATAGTATTACTGGCACGCCCTGTGTCGACACCCATTTTCGAGTTTCGAAAAACAAACTAATACTCAGCCGCTTCCACTAGATGTCAGCCTATGCACAGCATGTGAATCTAAGCAGATACAAGCATCAGAAATACGATTACGGTGAGTAATGTATCATATATATATATATTTCTGAGGCTTGTGGAATCTGCTTAGATCACATGCTGTGCATAGGCCGACATCTAGTGGAAGCTGCGGAGTATTACAGTTTGTTTTTCGAAACTCGAAAATGGGCGTCGACACAGGCGTGCCAGTAATACTATCCCTAGTTTGACGTCCACTGTACCCAAGATCCCTCACGCGTCTAGGATCCTCAGATTGTTTTTTTCCGCCATACTGGTCGGAAGCATCTTGCGGAGTCCCCTGGCCTTAGCCATACTTTTGCTATTATATTGCAATTTAAAATTATTTATTGACATCCTTCCCCACCCCACCCCAACGTCGACCATCGATCTCGACGACGGCTGGAGAAGACATCGACCGTCGGCTGCTGCACGACAGATCTGGGCCTCGGAAGGCCGCTGGCCTCGGCCCGGGCCTAGTAGGCCGCTGGCCTCGGCCCTGCAAGTAGGGAGAGTGGGGGGTGGTACATACTCTTCACTCTTGGTATATAGGTACACCTTATATATTTCCTACACTTATCAGCCCGCTGCCTCAAGGTGCGTATGGAGGGTACCCCTTTCCAATTCTGCCCCAAGTGCAATCGCAAATACCCTTGGGTCGACAGGCACGCCACGTGCAATCTCTGCTTGCCGAGGGACCACCCCGAAGCGAACTGCAGAGCGTGTAGTAGGTTTAAACCTAAAACACTTAAGGACCGTTCGACAAAGCGTTGGGCCCACCACGCCAGGCAGGCAGCCATGGCAGCGGAGGGCGCCTTCAGCGATGGCAGCGACGCCGTACTTTCGGACGGCGAGGGCATTACGGCGTCGAAAGACTGCCGAGCGCAGGTCCCCGACCTCGGAAGGTTGTCCGGCAGGGCGGCTATGGGGAAGACCCCCGGCGACGCAAGCGCTACACCTACACACACTAAGCACACTAAGTCCAACCGAACCTCGACAACGTCGACTTCTCGGAAAGAGGCACGGATAGAACGGTCCGACTCGGTGTCCTCTGGGCGCTCTCGATCGAGATCGCCTCATGACGCAAGGCAATCATCCACTCTTGCCAAGAGTGCCTCGCTCCCTAGATTAACGGAAGTTCCATCGTCGGAAGACGAAGACGACTTCCACCCCCAGGCCGCGCTCCAAGAGACCGAGAGCGCAGTTAACACCAGCGAGGCCCCACGCTCGAAACAAAATACCTCTCCCGACCCTCGGCGCCAGGTGTCGAAAGTGTCTGGGGACTCTAAGGGGCAGGGAAAACATTTTTCCACGCACGGGGAGGGAGGGAAACAGCGGAAAGCTCAGCCTTCCACTCCTGTAAGACCATCCTTCCACCCCAAGCAGACAGATAAACATAAATCTACTGGGACAGCAACATCCAGCAAGGGTACCCTTGATAAGTCCTCTAAGTTGCCTACTAAAGTCATACCCTGTTCCAAAGAATGGTCCAGTGAGGACATAGACAGGGTCATGTCAAGAATGTCTTCCTTAGCGGATTTTTATGACAAAAACCCAGAACATTTCCTTTCGTATGACCCTCAAGGGGCCACACCCTCAGGCTCCTCTGATCCTATCCCCCTAAGTAAAAAGGCCCGGGTCGAAAGACCTGACCCCTTCGAGGTGCAGCCTTACTCTACTCCATACTCTACTCCACACCCCAGATACCAAGGACAACCTTTCCCTGAAGGGGACCAGGAGTTTTCAATTATGGAGGAACGAACCGGGTCTGAATACTATGCGGAGGATGAGGACCTGGAGGAGGTAGAAGATGAGGAAATTTACAGAGTAGATTCCCCGGTAGAGAGCGAAGCCCCAGTTACCGACTCGCCAGTTGATAACCAACCCCTCCTTAATGAAGTTCTTGCTCGCGCAGCAGAACATTTTCACATCGACACCCACGGTGTACAGGAGGAAAGGGACTTCGCAGAAGAGTTGGTGGGAGAGAGGAGGCCGGTCGCTCAGACCATCCCTATCCTTAAATCCATCCAACGTAGAATAGATCCATCCCTGGTGAATCCTAACCTCACCAGAGCCGTCAACCCCAGAGTCGAAAAACTTTTTCGGGCAGCCCAGTCTGACCCTCTTTATATAAGAGGTCATCTTAAACCAGACTCCCTAGTGGTTACCAACACTCGGAAGAGGGCTGGGACACCCTTATCGTCGTCAGAAGCTCCTCCCGACAAGGAGAGCAAAAGACTGTGTACGGGTTTGGCAGGAAGGTAGCCTCAACGTCCGCCTACCAAGCAAGGATTGCTAACTCCACCACCCTGTTGGCAAGTTACAACTGCCATCAATGGGAAGAGGTCGCGGCGCTCATAGCCTCTGCTCCTGAACCGTTAAAGGGCCAGTTGGCTCGGATCTCGGCAGAAGGGAGAGCCGTGTCTGGTTGCATTTTAAAAGCAACTTTCGACGCTGCAGACAACGCAGGAAGATTGATAGCAGAAGGTACTGTTATCAAGAGACATGCGTGGTTACGGCAGTCGGGGTTCAAGACAGAAACACAGGCGTCACTAATAGACAAGCCGGTGGAACCAGATCTATTGTTTGGGAAAGCGGTCGAAGACGCACTTAAAAATGCCAAGGACGAGTACGAGACTCTCAAATCCCTTGGCCAGTTTACCAACAAACCCCCGAACCAGAGGGGGAACAGTAATTTTCGTCGCCCACGCGGCCAAAATTCACAAAGAGGCAACTATGCCCAAGTACAGGGTACACAATGGAACAACAACAACCAGCAGTCTACCCAAAGTTACAGTAAAGGTAACAAGAGAGGTCGTGGAAGAGGCAGAGGCAGCCCCAACAAGGGAGGTGGCACGCCTCCGCCAAAGCAGTGACGCTCAGTTCAGGGTCCCTTCTCACGCAACCCCAGTAGGGGGACGCATTTCCAACTTCACCCAGGCTTGGGAAGGGATCACCTCAGACAGATGGGTGCTGTCAACAGTGTCCGCAGGATATTGTATAGAATTACTGCAGCGTCCCCGGAACCACCCTCCACGACAAAGAATACACTCCTTAGAACATCAGAAGATCCTTCTCGAGGAGATCGCCATTCTGCTAGAAAAGGACGCGATAGAACTCGTCCCAGGACACCAGGTAAACAAGGGTATCTATTCAACTTACTTCCTTGTGCCAAAGAAAGATTTGACAATGCGCCCAGTATTGGACTTACGGCCTGCCAACAAGTATGTCAAGCCCCAAAAATTCCGTATGACCACGCTACAAGAGGTAATCCCCCTCCTAAAAAAGGGGGATTACATGGCAACCTTGGATATGAAAGATGCTTATTTTCATATTTCCATGCTCCCAGCGCACAGAAAATACTTGCGCTTCAAGGTGGACAGTCGCCACTACCAATTCAAGGTACTGCCCTTAGGGATAGCTTCAGCACCAAGGGTATTCATCAAGGTACTGGCGGTGGCAGCTGCACACCTACGCAGGGAAGCAATCCCAGTGTACCCTTATCTGGACGACTGGCTCATAACGGGGGAAACCCCAGGAATTTGCAGGTCAAACATTCAGAGGACTATCGACCTCCTCCACGAATTAGGCTTCTCTATCAACGAGAAGAAGTCAAGTCTGGTGCCAAGCACCTCAAAACAGTTCCTAGGAGCAATCCTAGATACTCAGAAAGGGTTGATCTTCCCTTCGGAAGAGAGAATTCGGAATATACTACTGCAAATTCCACATTATCAGTCAGGTCAACAAATAACGGTACGCAAAGCAATGCGGTTACTGGGCATGATGGCGTCATGCATTTACCTGGTCCCCCACGCGCGTCTGCGCATGCGTCCCATGCAGGAATGGTTGGCGAAACAGTGGTCTCAGGCAAGTGGTCAGTGGGACGATCTAGTGGTCGTTTCGCCAACACTCGTACAGAGCTTACACTGGTGGACAAGAGAGAATCTCGCAAGGGGAAAACCCTTTTACGATCCCGAAGTACAGGCAGTGGTGACTACAGATGCATGCCTAACTGGGTGGGGAGCTCACCATCTCCACCACACAGCTCAGGGTCTCTGGTCTCACTCAGTAGCCAAGAACCACATCAACCTGCTAGAGCTTCTGGCAGTATTCCGAGCGCTTCGGGCGTTCGAGCCCCATCTGCTAAACTTGTCGGTGCAGATCCAGACGGACAGCACGACAGCCATGTTCTATCTGAACAAACAAGGAGGGACTCGTTCGCCAAATCTGTCCAAACTTGCCCAGAACATCTGGATATGGGCACTCAGACGGAACATCTTCCTATCATCACAACATGTTCCAGGGGAGCTCAATTCCCTAGCGGATGCCCTAAGCAGAGACTCCCTCCCAGAAGAACACGAATGGGTCCTTCACAGAGATGTCATAGAAGATCTCTTCTCTCAGTGGGGTTTCCCCACTATAGACCTATTCGCCACAAGCGAAAACAAACAATGCCCAGGATTTGCATCCAGGTTCCCCCAGCCAGACTCCCAAGGGAACGCCCTGTGGATGAACTGGTCAGGGATGTTTGCGTACGCTTTTCCACCAACTCCTCTCATCAGGAAGGTGGTGTACAAGATGAACAAGGAATCGATGACGCTCATCCTAGTTGCTCCCATGTGGGCGAGACAACCATGGTTTCCACACCTACGCAGGATGGCGGTGTGCGAGCCCATCAAACTCCCAGCCTGGTACAACCTACTGTCCCAGCAACAAGGTCAAACAGTGCACCAGGAACCCAACTCAATGAACCTGGCAGCATGGCTCCTGAGGTCATAGAGTTTGGGCATCTCAAATTACCACAGAGGTGTATGGACATCCTAAAAGAATCCAGGAAACCAAACACAAGGCACTGTTACTTTGACAAGTGGAAGAGATTCGTTATTTGGTGCCAAAATAAACAAATCAACCCAGTTCATTGCACTCCTTCCAACGTGGTAACATACATGCTCCACCTGCTGGACGCAGGTTTGGTTTTTAACTCTCTGAAAGTACACCTGGCAGCCCTCTCGACTTACACCACATCCCATAACAAGGTATCGTGGTGGAAAGTACCAGTAGTTAAAGCCTTCATGGAAGGAGTAAAGAGACTTCACCCTCCTATTTCGAACCCACCGCCAGGATGGGACTTCAATGTGGTGCTAGCTAAGCTCATGGGCCCCCCTTTCGAACCCATGCATAAAAGTAGTCTCAAACACCTGACTTATAAAACGGCCTTCTTAGTAGCCATTACCTCTATAAGAAGGGTCAGTGAAGTTCAGGCTCTGTCAGTGCAGGATCCTTTCTTTACTATCACAAAGACAAACTGGTTTTACGCACACACCCTAGGTTCTCACCTAAATTTATATCTAAGTTCCATGTAAACCAGTCCATCGAGCTTCCGGCTTTCTTCCAGAACCCGCAAAGCTCAGCTGAGGTGAAACTACACACCCTTGATGTGCGTAGGGCGGTCCTCTACTATGTAAATAAAACCAGACCGCTAAGGAAAACAGATCAACTGTTTGTCTCCGTAGCTACAGGCAGAGAGGGGGTTCGCGTCTCTAAAAGCGCGATCTCGAAGTGGATTATCAACTGTATACAGCTGTGTTACTCTCTTTCAGAAAAAACTCTGCCTTTTACACCAAGGGCCCATTCTACTAGAGGCATTGGGGCCACTCTGGCTTTCATTGCAAATGTTCCCCTCGACACCATTTGCAAAGCAGCTACTTGGAGCTCTATTCACACTTTTACTCAGCATTACTGCATTGACACTCATTCCAAGACAGATACACAAGTGGGACAAGCGGTTCTAAGACACCTGTTTGCTCATTACCCTTCTCACATCCCACCTCCTTCTTCTGGTACTGCTCGCTAATCTATGCACAGCATGTGATCTAAGCAGATTCCACAAGCCTCAGAAGGGATACATTACTCACCGTAATCGTATTTCTGATGCTTGTATCTGCTTAGATTCACATGCGACCCACCCTTCCTCCCCTCCGAGAGAAGGCGCATGATTGCTTGTAGTCTTACCTTTCTGTCTATCTGCTTGGATTATCTGTACTCGCGCTACTCCTCATGCTTCCTCATGTCAGAAAAAATACAATCTGAGGATCCTAGACGCGTGAGGGATCTTGGGTACAGTGGACGTCACACTAGGGATAGTATTACTGGCACGCCTGTGTCGACGCCCATTTTCGAGTTTCGAAAAACAAACTGTAATACTCCGCAGCTTCCACTAGATGTCGGCCTATGCACAGCATGTGAATCTAAGCAGATACAAGCATCAGAAATACGATTACGGTGAGTAATGTATCCTATATATATATATATATATATATATATATATATATATATATATATATATATATATATATATGGCAGTGAACAAAAATAAAGGGGCTACACATGTGATGTCATCAATGACATGTGTGATGCCATCTTTCATGTCTTGGGTGTTAGTGTTAGCAGTGCACAGTGATGCGGACAGTTATGGTTGCTTAGCCTACCATAACTGGCGAATTTCAGGGGGTTTTCGGTTTGACTTTGAACCATAATGTCACGTTTGTAAAGTTTTTTTTTAGTGAATTTTACAGGTTTTTTGTAGCGCAACTTAACCATAACGTCCCTTTAACAAAGTTTATTTTTACTGAATTTCACAAGTTTTTAGAAGGGGAACTTAGTCATAACATCCCGTTAACGTTTTTTGTAACTGAATATACACTTCATGTGAATTTGGGAGATATGTACTATAATTTCCTTACTTTATATACATGTAACATAAAACATACTGAACTCCCTCGCTAATAATATTTGAAAGACATGGACTCAGCGCCTGTCTGCGGACGGGCGCGGACGTGATCACCACTACCCACACAGTCAGGGGGTATCTAAAATTATGTTGTTGTGTTTTATGAAAAATGCACAACTTTGAAAAAGAACACATAGACATTATAAGTACTAATAAATAACCAATTGAACCTAAACATCTGAAACATTATCCATGCATTTAATGACCATGTACAATGAAATGGATTATACCATAACAAAAAAAGGTATGCCTCCAACGTAATTACCTCACAGAAACTGCAGCCAGGAGCGACAGTAGACGCACACAATACAACAAAGACAAATTACAACAAAATAGTAAGTTACCTTCATTTGTCTTATGTGTGTAATTTTTTTTTTGTATAAGGGGCAGAGAAAATAATGTATTTCAGTTGTTTTGACACAGAAATGTGCAGTACTTTGGAGTGGCTGGAGGAGAATTTTCCGATTGGAGAAATGTCGGAAGATAGCGATAATAATGGTACACACTACTGTGCATAAGCAAATTAATGATCAGTATTTTATGGGCATTTAACATATATATATATATATTTATTTTTTAACAGACCAGGTAAAATAGAAGAAACTCTAACAAAGGACACAGAGCAAGGCAGGCTGAACCGGATAGAAGTGAAAATGGACATGCTAAATGACAATTTTAACAGTTTAAGGCAATTTGTGGAGGAATATGTGAGAGGAAAAATACAATATCACTGTCCCAACTGTACCTGCTCCACTTCTCCATTTCCTAGTGAACCATCCCCAAACCTTCAAAAAGAAAATAAATATTTTGATGAAACATCCATCCCTTCATCCCCTCACAATTCATCCCCTCACAACCAGCCCGTGTTAAACTCAATTCCCCTATATTCGTTTCAGTATCTGCTTCCCCCTGTATTTCTATTGATTGATGTGTGTGTATTAAAAATGTTTTTATAGTAGTTGTTGAATGGCTTGAGGCAAAAACATTTTTTTAAAAGAGTTAAAATGTCCGCGGACAGCGCGTCTGTTTGGGCTGGCCGTAATCAATATAGTATGGATGTTCTAGTGGCAATACACCTACCCGTACCAATCACAACCAATTTGGAACTTATGTTATAACGCACCAGGTGTCTATGTTGTCCGTATTTTGGACATAATGGGGGCGTCCTAAGGACATTAGACCTCTGCGTACTGGTCACAACCAACATAAAACATGTTCTTAGAACACACCAGGTGTCTGGGATGTCTGTAATTGAACAAAATGGGAGTGTCCTAAGGACAGTATACCTATCCGTACCGTCTGCAGCCAAGATGGAACTATCCGTAGAACAGGCGCGGTGTCCAGCATGTCCGTAGTCAAACAAAATGGAGGTGTCCTAAGGACACTGCACCTGGCCGTGCAGTCAGCAGAACATTAACGCACATGTGCACCACGCCCATAAGTACTGCGAACATCACGCCTGTCCCTAACTGTCCGTCTCACTTGTGTCGCTCTTTTAATTAGTTTCAGGACCCGAACACTGTCCGTAGAACTCCCGCACGCATGCGCACGTCCGTTACTCTGCATTTGGTGTCCAGCGGGCAGTCATTTCCTTTGTGGATGTGTTCATGACATCATCATGTGACCGCACCCACGCTGAGCGTGTGGAGTAATTTGCGCAGTTTGTCTGCTTCCGCAACATTTCAAAAGAACTTATACAAACATGGGAAATTATTTTACAGTATAAAATCACCATTTCACATGTCCCATACAATGGGCCAACCTTTCAAAGTATTGTTTAGAATTTTTGCAATGCTTTTGAGCGATCGATATGGTCACATGCCACACCCCTATAAATGGCCACACCTCCAAGCTCATCTTCATTGTGCTTCTGGCTATAGCAGATTGAGTTGTGCTGCCTTTACTGCTGTAGCAAACATTAGCCGACTAATCCTTATGTCATCCATGGCTGCTGTTGCTTCATTAGCCTCAGCACCACCCCCAAACCCTCCACCGCCACCACCTCCCCAAGGGCCTGCAGAGGGAAATACGGGTGAGGATGTAGAGAACGAGGAAGAAAAGGAAGAAGAGAATGAGGTGGAGGAACTCTGCACTACAAGCACTCGCCGGGAGTCGTGGGTGTGGCGGTTGTTTACCGTTTTTGGGAACGTACCAAAAGCACGTGCGAACCAGGTCATGTGTAAGCAGTGCAATTTGCTGCTGAGTCGCGGGACACCTGGTGCGTACGGCTTTCATACGACAATCATGAAGCAACACCTGACTTCGTTCCACAGTGGGACATTTGCAAGGTGGTGCCATGTGAAGAACGTAGTAGATTGAGTTCCTCCACAGCATCCTCCATGTCCGATCCTCTCACCACAAGAGACACTCCTGTGGGTGAGCGCATCCCTCCAGCTGCCTCACAGGCCATTCACGATGCTGTTGATCCTTACCTTTCGAGGGTCACAATATTGTGTATGTACTGCGATGCAGTACTCTGCAGGGGGGGCGGGGGAGTCTTCGAAGTGCTTTTGAAACTACGGTCACGGAGCATCAGAAGAACTGCCCCCTACCTAAGTAAAGGCCGCCCTACATCTTTCTCTCTCCACCTCCCCTTTCTTATCCCCGTGGTTGGTGTCCCTTCCTTACCCTCCTTTGCCCTCCTCTCCTAGTGTGTCGTGTGCTGAAAAGCAATAAACTGGAAAACAACAAAAATTACAAAAAAGGCTCTTTTCAGAGCCACTTTTCTCAGTTTAACAATAGAACTATCAAGTGACTGGTGTAGGCCCCCGCGCATTTTTCAAAATGTCAGCGGACAGTCGTAGGACAAACAAAAATGGAGGGTGCAAGAGGAGCAAAACCAATGCACTTTTCGCTGGGAGTAAGTGGTGGCTCTGAAAAGAGCCTTCCGGTGGTGTTTTGTGTGTTTCAAAAACTGGATTCGAAAAAACGGATTGCCAAATAGGTGGCTATGAATCCACAAAAGGTTGCAATGCATTTTGTACATTGCGAAGAAAAATCTGATTGCCAGCATATGTGAGATGGACTCCATCTATGCGAAAAATTAAAGTGCTGCGAAAAAAAATGTTTTCATTCTGGAATGAGGACATGCCAACATCTCTTAGAAAGGCACAAACAGCCTTATTGACATTGCGCCTCGCATTCTCCATTTGTGGACCAAATGCAGAAGAACGCAGTCAGACTTGTCTTTGTGCAATACGGGAAAAAAATATGGGAAAAAACTATTTGGCAATTTTGAAACATGTCCATGACCTTCGCAAGTCCTTCCTTCATTGCAAATTGCAAAGAAATTCCAGAGACATGGCCTAGACTGTTTCCTGCGCAATGAATGATAATTATATCAGGATGAAGCTCTGTCTGTAAAGTAGCACAGAGAGGTACCAAGTCCAGCCACCTCATTCCACGCACGCCATGCCAGTGCACTTCTACATGAGGAAATCCAAGATCTGCAGATAGACCGCAACTTTCTGCATGCACCTTCAACCAATGTCTTCATGAGTCTCCCAAAATGCAGATAACCTGTTTTCGAGCACACAGAGCCATGGCTGTCTAGTCTATCAGGGAAAAGACGTTCTCACTAAATTTTTCCCTACAGAACACACCCACTGAACTTTACTGACCAATCCCTACCTTCTCACATTCTCATTTGCATGCGTCTCCACCCCAGAATCCCCATTGGTAATATGTGCTGCCTGCAGGCTACCGCCATGTCCGCGGACACGTAGAGGGTCAGAGCGTGACGACTGTACATTTAAATATTATTCCCCTTTTTCCCCTTCAAGGTGGGCTCTGAAAAGAGCCGTTTTTTTTGTTTTTTCGGCAGATGCCTTACAGCCACCTGTTATTTTGTTTTTTTGTTGATAATTTTTCTTCTTACTTTACTCCTACAATCATTACAGAACCTTCTCCAAAGCAAACCTTACATTCCAAAAGAACATGGCATTTCCCAAAGAAGATAACGCAACACCATCTGCTTCAAAATAAGCCACATTACTGGGAACAATGTTCTCGTAGCTGCAGAAAAACATACCAGCTCTTAACATGAAAGCACGCATGCCGCGATTGATGATACATCTCCCAATACTTGGATCAGGACACAAAACAGAACTGTTGTCCCATTTTCCTCTAGGGAGTAAGCCTGAAAAAATTACTTTCGCAGTTGGAAAGATGTTAATGACTGCTTGCACCAACTGTTCCAAATCTTCCAACAAAGTACATGAACTCACGTAGCCCAAATGGCAAGCACCGTAGTGCAGAAGTACCACATGGGGACTGCTCATCCTACGCATGTCTCTGCAAACTTGCTGCAACATTGCGATCAGTCTCAGCGCTCCACACCACCTCCACAATTGTGTGCCACATGCCTACTTTCTGAATATTGCTGTAAACCATGGACAAAAATATCTCCAAGCACCAAAACCCTGACTGTCTCCACCTCTGCCATCTTCAGTACACGCACCATCTTTCAACACAAAAGAACAATGTGAACATCCAATTGGCTGATGCCTATAGTCCCCTTCCCATGTGGGATTTGCTGTAGAACCCCGTATGTGGCACGCCCTACCCGCGGACAAGCGCTGTCTACGTGCGGCACGTAACCCTTAGTCAGGCCTTCTGCCCTTTCCACACGGCTCATAAATCCATTCCCTCATTGGACACAGCTAAGCAGTCACACAACCATCCACCAATCACATTCAACATCTCTACATCTAACTCTGTCATTAAAATTTTGCACTTCAAATGTACTATTGATCACTCTGAATGCAAGTCGCATATCATTACAAAGCACCTACTTCAAAAACTACTGTGCAACTGTCGCAGATTTCTACGTACAGCTCCATGCATGCACACATCCATGAGTATAAAGTACAGGTATGCATATTTTAATCAGAGAACATGTGCAACCCTTATGATTCCATTTAAACAAATTAATGCCACTAAATCTGCATAGCCAATACATACCAACGCTCCCCCTTTAAGTGCAAGACTAATGATTTTTCATTGACAAACCGCACTACTTCTTACTCTCTCCCGCATAACCTATACATACATAACAACCCTCCCTATTTAGCGCGAAACTAGATTTTCCATTAGATTATGTCACAATTTTTTACTGTGTACCACCTACATTACTGCTACTTCCAATGCGGATCGTATGAGAAAAATAAACGCTCCCGATTGCTGTGGTGACATCTCCCTCTGAGGGTCTCCCGATTTTCGGATTCGTACTTATAATATGAAAGTAGTGACATTTTTCCCATCTACTATAATGACCTATCACTTACAATACTCTCTGCTGTGGACAACACACCTTAAAAAAAAACAAGGCATTTTCATAAACTATAAAAATTGTACTCCTTTGCGAATCAGGTTCAACTAACATGCTGCAATTAACATACAAAGGCAGCATATAGTGAAGTGAAATGCACACATGCACTGTGTTGAGATATCAAAGGAGAATACTCAGACGAAAGATGCAAAATTAACATGTACAGTAACATCACTGCTTTACACACACAGTTACTAACTTCTTCTTTTTAAAATTGCAGTGAAGACTACTCTCCTGAAATTCAAAAGCATCTACACTGCAAACAACCTATCCGAAGAACCCTGGTCATTCTGCAAAAAAAAGTAAGTACAGTACTACCTTTATATTCTTACTGTTCCTCAAAGCGTCTGTGTGGATTATTTATTTAATTTGCGCACCAAAACAAACATTGATTTCTGAACCATTCTACCCACAAATCCCCATTTATTAAAGAAAGAATAACAGGCAGAATGGCTCACAAATCCCTGTGTTTTTGGAACTCAAATAACATACAAAAGCCTTAGAATGTTAGCACTAGTAAAGAAATAGCGGTTTCAATTTTATACCATTACGTTTACTAATAATGCTTCCTCACCACTAGCTTACTTTGTACTCTCATCTGAAGCACAGTGTAGTACTATACAAACAGAAAAATAGCATTTCCAGCTCATTGTAACTGCCCAATGCACACCACCACAAAGAGCTTGCCCATCAAACTCATGCACGCATGCACCCAGCACACATACATTGTATAACAGACCAAACCATGCCTTCTTTTTTCAACAGACCCCAATGAATGCCTACCAAAAAGCAAGTCCGTAGAAAGGAACGCAGAAATAGAGCAAATGAAAATAAAACTGTCCAAAGTAAGCATCCATCTGTAGCAGAGTTTGTAGAGAACGTTGGAACAAAACAGCCAATAGTCGTTTAGCGACACAAAGGAAGCTTCAACTACCGAAACTGTGGCACGAAACAGAAAATGCTAAATACAAAAAATCAGCTACCAGTACTGCTAACAATGCTCCTATTAATCCTGATATAGTAACAAGAACCCATAGTAAAAAAAAAGTCTTTTCGCAAAAATGTTTCGCCATAGAGTCCCTTAAAACCTACTGTAGAAAATGAATCCTACAAGCTCTCGTAGACAGTGCAATCCTTCTCAAAAGAAAGTTAATTATTTTTGTGTTAAATAGGATGAAACCACTAACAAAACTAAGTACTAAACTATAAAAGAAACTTATCAATAAACGGAATGTCAACAAAAATAACTTAAATACTTGTGGAGGTGAATGGAGTCACACAGCAACCACAGAACCATATTTTAATCAAAGAAACACAATTGCCATCCATAGCAGTGGACGAGGGTATGAAAAAATCAATAATACCATCATGGAACAAGAAGTACTGCTTACAAAAGTATCCCCTGAAAACTCAGAATTACCTCTCTATTCGACTGAACCAGACCGTTCAGTATACAAATGGCTGTGCATGTCAATGTGCGACATTCCTAACAAATCTTTCAAATCTTTACGTCAGTTCCTCAATCAGTATGTGAAAGGTAAAGACAAAAGTAAAATGAAAGTGCTGCAAAATATGGATATCTGTCCAGTGCGCAAATACACAGGACTACAAGGACATTCATTAGCCTGCATTTCAGGACCTATTTGCAAAAGTACCTTCCATGATATCAAAAAGATATCAATACATCATTCAAATGTAAGAAATCTAGTTTATAAACTGCACTATGCTAAAAGTCCAGCTTTGGAATTAGCCAATTTAAATAACATTCTTCTACATGGTGCACCCAAATACCTACAAGAAGAAACCGACCGTATGCAGAGAAAATATTTTGGAAGTGAAAGCCACTTCCAAAATGCAATAGTTTTAGAACAGACCAGCAACAATTCTGCACATAGCAACCTTCTATTACGCACATACAAAAAAGAAATACTAAAATTTTAAATTGCGTCAGTTGAAGTAACAAACCATGTGTGTGTGTGTTGCCGCAGAACGTTTTACAAAAGGAACGCAAAAACTATAGTTGTAACATACAAAAAAGAAGACAATGAAGATTCCAAATGGTTTGAATTAGCTCTCTACCTTTTAGCAGAAAACAAATACCAAATAAGTGAAACCCTCATATGTTGCAGTTACTGGAACACAAAACTTGGCAACAACCAAACTCCTTCACGTGCTATCACAAATAATGTGGAATTGTTCCCACTACCAAAACCCCTGCAACAACTCAATTTGTATGAGAGCATCATAATTCAAACAGTTCACCCATTTCAAGCAATAATACGCCTTCAACCAAAAACGGCAAAATTACCTCCCTCTGAATTGGTGAAAGGCATTTGTGGCAAAGTAGTTTATTTGCCATTAGATCTAACAGAAAATGTACACACTCTAGGAGTGCAACGTCCAATAGAGCATTCTTTAATTGTCTTGGTAAATGGTGTACCAATAAAAGACAAAACAATTTGGCAACAACTGGTATGGTGTACCAATAAAAGACAAAACAATTTGGCAACAACTGGTGGACTTGCATAAAGTTAGACAAGCCTTGCAATATCTGAAAGACAATAACGAATACTACAGAGAAATAAATATTGAGGAAAGCTTAAGAGAACTGAAATAATTCAAGAGTCATCAGAAACTGGTCAATTTGAACTTCTGGATCCTGCTGCAGTATCCCCTCTTTTAGACCATTACACAATTCATCCATTGCATTCCAATGAAAGCATAGATGATGCACTAGAAACTTACCAAATGCGACAAACCAAAGGGTCACCAATGAGCATATGGGAAATAAGTATAGAAGCATGTGCTTTTCCACTGCTATTTCCTACTGGCAAAGGCGGGAGATACGATGATAGACCCAGTCAGATTACGGCATCAGAATAGCACTCATTACGAATGTATTCTCAAGATCCCAGATTTAGACAAAATGTGGAATACATATTCCACCTACTCTTTGAAAGTGAACTAGCAACCCTATGTTACGGAGTTGCACACATTTTGAAATCTGGAACCCACTTTCAAAATGTCAGCTACGCAATTAATACAAAAAGTACAAGAAAAAGATGAGGTTTTACAATCAAGTATAACAAATCTGTTTGCAAACATGCGTGGTACAAAAGAATACTGGTTCCACGGCACAGAGACGTACGTTGTATGATCAGAAACCTTGGACCACCGACTTGGTTTGTTACACTAAGTTGTGCAGTGTATGCATGGAAAGATTTACGTGAGTTCCTACGCATATCAAACAACAACAAAACCAACATAGATATATTAACAACTGGAGAACTTTGCTCTCTAGATCCAGTTGATGTGTCAAGATATTTCCATCATCGTTTCATTGCTATGTTACACTTTATTTGTAATAAAACTGTTCCTCCCCTCGGAGAAGTGCAACACTTGTTTTGGAGAAAAGAATACCAAGCAAGAGGAGCCCAACGTATTCACATGCTTTTATGGATCAAAGGTGCGCCTAAATTTGGTCACGACAGTGATGCTACTGTTTTGCAGTTCATCCAAAAATGTCACTTGTGAAATCCCTTCACAATGGACACATAGTGACCTGCATGGACAGATTTTAGAATTTCAAAGACACAAATGTGGCAAATATTGTCGTCGCAAATACAGAAGCAAAGGGAAATAATACACCAAATGCTGCTTTGGTTTCCCTAGACCAGTTACAGAAACCGGTGAAGTGAACAACTTCATGTCTTCAGTTCAACATAGTGTTAAAGGTGAAACTAAGGGGGGTCTGGGAATCTCTCTACCAGCACGAACACAGCCCAATGACCTGTTCTTGGGTGAATAACCCCTGGGAGAGACTCGACCAAGTCTTTAGCTCACTGTCCCTTTCACAGTGAAGAAATTTCCCTGCATATCAGCCTTTGTCCTGCCCAGGGGCAGTCCAGCGCCGAAATGCTAGGCAATTCTCCTCTGAACAAGAGTACCATCAGTAACCCCATACACGTGTTTCAGCCTTGTTGGGCATCATCAGTGAGGTGAAACTGGTGCCTCTCTAAGAACAGTGAGCAAGGGGTCTCGTTCAGATTGGAATTGCCATTGCATTTCGGTGCTGGACTGCCCCTGGGCAGGACAAAGACTGATATGCAAATTGATATTTCCCATCTGTGAAAGGCACAGTGAGTAAAAGCAGTGCCTGTGAACTCTCAAGTGGTTAATAACCACTGAACAGGTTATCATGTCTGTTCTTGCGAGAGAGGGGCGCCCGCTACCTTTGTAAAACTATTTTTTAAGGAACCTGGGATTGGTAACCCTAGGTCTCCTGGGGGCAACCAGACGTGGTCTCCCTCTCACTGTGCTTAGAGAGGCATCAGCTTCACCTCACTGATGATCCCCAACAAGGGTGAAACACGTGTATGGGGTTGCTGGTGGTACTCTCGTTCAGATTGGAATTGCCATTGTATTTCGGTGCTGGACTGCCCCTGAGCAGGACAAAGACTGATATGCAAATTGATATTTCCCATCTGTGAAAAGCACAGTGAGTAAAAGCAGTGGCTGCGAACTCTCAAGTGGTTAATAACCACTGAACAGGTTATCATGTCTGTTCTTGCGAGAGAGGGGCGACCGCTACCTTTGTAAAACTATTTTTTAAGGAACCTGGGATTGGTAACCCTAGGTCTCCTGGGGGCAACCAGACGTGGTCTCCCTCTCACTGTGCTTAGAGAGGCATCAGCTTCACCTCACTGATGATCCCCAACAAGGGTGAAACACGTGTATGGGGTTGCTGGTGGTACTCTCGTTCAGATTGGAATTGCCATTGTATTTCGGTGCTGGACTGCCCCTGGGCAGGACAAAGACTGATATACAAATTGATATTTCCCATCTGTGAAAGGCACAGTGAGTAAAAGCAGTGGCTGCGAACTCTCAAGTGGTTAATAACCACTGAACAGGTTATCATGTCTGTTCTTGCGAGAGAGGGGCGCCCGCTACCTTTGTAAAACTTTTTTTTAAGGAACCTGGGATTGGTAACCCTATGTCTCCTGGGGGCAACCAGACGTGGTCTCCCTCTCACTGTGCTTAGAGAGGCATCAGCTTCACCTCACTGATGATCCCCAACAAGGGTGAAACACGTGTATGGGGTTGCTGGTGGTACTCTCGTTCAGATTGGAATTGCCATTGTATTTCGGTGCTGGACTGCCCCTGGGCAGGACAAAGACTGATATGCAAATTGATATTTCCCATCTGTGAAAGGCACAGTGAGTAAAAGCAGTGGCTGCGAACTCTCAAGTGGTTAATAACCCCTGAACAGGTTATCATGTCTGTTCTTGCGAGAGAGGGGCGCCCGCTACCTTTGTAAAACTATTTTTTAAGGAACCTGGGATTGGTAACCCTAGGTCTCCTGGGGGCAACCAGACGTGGTCTCCCTCTCACTGTGCTTAGAGAGGCATCAGCTTCACCTCACTGATGATCCCCAACAAGGGTGAAACACGTGTATGGGGTTGCTGGTGGTACTCTCGTTCAGATTGGAATTGCCATTGTATTTCGGTGCTGGACTGCCCCTGGGCAGGACAAAGACTGATATGCAAATTGATATTTCCCATCTGTGAAAGGCACAGTGAGTAAAAGCAGTGGCTGCAAACTCTCAAGTGGTTAATAACCACTGAACAGGTTAACATGTCTGTTCTTGCGAGAGAGGGGCGCCCGCTACCTTTGTAAAACTAGTGTTAAAGGTGAATCACCTAAGAACACGTATTACATAAAAAGAACAGAAGAATCACAATAGATCAATGATTACAATGCAATCATTGCCCTCTTATGGAATGCAAACATAGATGTACAGTACATTGCAGACAATTCCACTGCAGTTGCACGATATGTTACAGCCCACTTAACAGAAGCAGAAAAAAGAGCTTCAAGACCTCTGGAATGACCTATCATCAGACAAAACAATATCTCAGAAATTGAATAGCATAGGCATAAAAAATGCTCTCTCATAGAGAATGTGGCGCCTATGAAGCGGCAGATCGTTTAACCGGTACTGCTTTGTATGGAAAATCAGACAACATAGTATGGCTAAGTCTTGATCCTGCTAAATCTAGAAAGAGTTCTGAAATCTTATGAGGACATAGATACAATTGCCAGAAATGATCCCAACAGCAAAGACATTTTAAAAAACAATTTACTGGACACACACTATCCGAACAGGAGTAGCACTTTGGAAAGCATGTGTCTATACCACATAGCTCAAAACTTTGCATACAAAAATAATATAAAACCCGATGAAACCAAAGGTAGATATAGAGTGACAGATTGTGAAGGCAGCTTAGTGAAACTTACCAAACGAAGCTTAATTAATCATGTCAAATTGTCATTAAAAACTCAACAAAAAGAACTATATTACATGTCTCTGCTACAACTTTTTAAACCATGGAGAAAAGAGGAAGAGATACTAGATAACTATGACTGCTATTAAGATGCTTTCAAAGCAAATGAAAGCGCTATCACCGATGTGAACTTTACGCAGTACAAAACAATGTTGCACAATGAACAGCAACACGAAGAAGAACTTCAGGCCAAATTAGTTAAGGACACTTCTGACAGTAGTCAACCTTCTGTAACAGGAAGCCAAGAACCACTAGGACAGCCGCTAATAGCAAATGAGGCAGAATTAGCTATGACAGAAGTGGAAAACACCATGCGTCACTATGAAGAAGATATAGAAGACTTAAGTGTACTACAAGCAAAACTTAACAAAGATCAGCGCACCATTTTTGAAGAAGTAACAAAACAAATTGCACATGGTGTACAACACGAAAAATAAAAAAATAAACAATGTACCTGCCAAAATTACGAACCTCTACTGCTGTACGTCAGTGGTGAAGCTGGGTCAGGAAAAACATTCTTAATCAAAATCATCAGCAAGTTTCTTCAACAATTGACAAAGAACAAACTGTCAGCTGTTGTAACTGCCACCACAGGTTTAGCTGCCTACAACATAGGCAGTATCACTTTACACCGATTACTACTCCTTCCAGTAGAACACCAAAACAAATTAGACTATTACAAACTTTCTGCAGAAGCTGCAATGGAACTACGCAGAGTATTAAAACAAATGAAAATGCTACTAATAGATGAAGTGAGCATGGTCTCCAACCTAATGTTGGCTTTGATTCACCTCAGATTGCAAGAAGTACTTTAAACAAACTGCGAAGAACTCTTTGCAGGGAAACATATTATCGTTTTCGGAGATCTTCTACAATTGACACCAGTGAAAGGTGAACCTATTTTTAAAACCTTAGGACACTAACTCTGCCGTAAAACTGTTGGCAGCATAGGAAATGTGAACCTTTGGCAACATTTCCAATACAGAGAATTAACAGAAAACATGCGACAATCTGCAGATCTCACTTACTACAAAGATTTTTAAAAGTATTGTGTACTATCTCAAGAATCACAAGCAATATTGAAAAACTGGCACATTCATGCACTTTATGGCGATAACGCATGTGCTACTGATGTTAGGGAACAATTAGCGCACAAAAATGTCAATTGTATGGCCTTAATGCCAACTCTTGCAAGCTGTTTCAAATTCAATGAAACAATGTTAAAAAAAAGAAATGGAACCAATAATGGACATTTGCACCACAGACAAACTAGACGTACATGGTATGACACTAACCATGTGTGAGCAAGCCACAACAAGACTAAATACCTTAGAAAATTCAATCTCCAACACAGCTGGGTTGGAAAAAATATTAAAATTATCCTTAAATTGTAGAGTAATGCTTAAACGTAACCTTGACGTGGAGCAAGGGCTAGTTAATGGGGCACTGGGTACAGTTGTGGGCTTTCAAACATACCCACGTGACAACAACATTCAGTTTGTCAATATTCGCTTTGACAAACTTTCAGAAGTGAGAAGGATAGGGTGCTCAACTGCTCGATTCCTTCTCTTCAAAGACATGTATGTACGTAGAGAACATTTTTCTCTAACTCTTGCATATGCAGTCACCATTCATAAATCCCAAGGTCTTACCCTAGACAAAGCATTGATAGATCTAGAAAACAGTCTTTAAAGAAGGCATGAGCTACGTAGCACTATCACGCTTACGTACACTTGACGGTCCATTTCTAATCAACTTTGATGCAAGTAAATTGAACACTGATATTCCTTGCATTTTAGAATACAATAGACTGCGTTCACTGTACACCCCCCACAAGAAATCATATCCTGTTCCAGAAAAAGTAAAACGTGGTAAAAGAAAACTAATTCAAACAGAAATGCAACAGAATCTGACGGCAAATCCTTCAAAGAAAACAAAAGAAGCTAAAACTTCATCAATTACCACAAGCAAAGAAGAACCTATTAGGGAAAGTAAATCAGGTACTTCTTCAAAGAAGGAACAGAAACTCCGAAAAAAGCACTCGGAGACCGAACTAGCTGGTTCATTCAAATTTTCTAATGAAACTGGTGTAAGTTGCTATGCAAATGTAGCAATGAATATTCTATTTCAATTGCCACCAATTGTTAACAATATTTACTTACCAATTGTGTTTGCAAATGTTAGTCCTTCATAGAAATGCAACAAACAATCCTGACAACACGTTCAGTGTTCACGGAATAAGACAAGAATTGGACTACTGTGCTGGAATGGTGAGATTCACTATAAACTCACAAGAAGATCCACAAGAATTTCTAATGTACTTACTACAAGTACTGGAAAACAAAAACATACGTATAAATGAAATCTTCCAGATTTCGTACATATGGAAACATACATGTACTCTCTGTAACAATGTGATACAGGAACAAATCCCAAATGAACGATTTGTGTACGTAGCCATACCTAATTGTGAATCCATTCCATTTCAGCAACTTGTACAGAATGCAAACCATGGCAGATCATGTACTATGTGCAATACAGATAATCGCTCAACCTTACTGATACAAACACATAGTAACTACATAATACTTATGGTTCTACGTTACAATGCAGATGGTACCGAAAACAACTGCAAGCTGACTGGATTCACACATGGTCAAGTGTCACTTGGGATGAAAACCTTTACAAACATAGGTATAATATACCACAAAGGAGCTACAACCAATGCAGGTCACTACACTGCATAGCTTAGGAAGAAATGTGGATGGTTCAAATGTAATGATAGCACCATTACTCTAAAGCAGAGATTGCCAGCTAATCCTACAAATGCATATTTAATCTTCTTAAAGCCAAAATTTAATAACTAATGTGTATTTCAACATGAACAAAAATTCAAGTAAAAGACTTTAAACAGTTAGAATACGCCAACAGGTATCTAACTGCCTAAGAGTGTATAACAACAACACAGATAAATAAATACCACAGATCCGTAACAGAAAATGCACAGTTAGAATACGCCAATAGGTATTGAACTGTTTTTAAAAATCTGCAACAAGCCAACAGACATAGCATTAATCAGAAACAACAAGTAAACACTCAAAGAAAAGAAAGAAATAGTTTGTAGCAAAGAAAGTTTTTTTTTTAATCCGACAAGGATTTTATAAAATACAAACACTAACGTGCTCTTTTCTTTTATCACAGAAATTAAAAAAGGATATTTCCGCCAAGTACTAAAGTCATGTAAGAAATATATGGATTCTCAACAAAGTAAACAGTAAGTATAATTTCACACATGTCATACATATTCAAATCTATATGTCTAATCTATGGCAGTAATATGGTGCAGTGGCTGTAGGCAGGGCCTAGCGTCTTGGATGTACAAACTACCACCTACAGCATGCGGCCTAGCAACCAAGACTATAGGTCCTACCCACAACCATCGCTGCATATCAAAACCATGGTGCTTATAATTTCACTACTTATAAGTTTACTCTTGGGTGCATGGTCTGCAGCCATGCATCTAAGACTGTAGGTCGTGCACACAACCACCGCACTACAGCACACCCATGCTAACTTATAACCTCACTCCTTATGACTTCAGTCTTGGGTGCATGGCCTTTGGTCATGCAACCAAGACTCTCGATCCTGGCCAGAACTATCACAGCACATCGCACCCATTGTGGCTTCTAACTTCACTACGTATAAATTTGGTTTCGGGTGCATGGCCTTTGGCCATGCACCCAAGACGCTAGGCCCTCCCCACAACCACCTGAATGATGTTTCATACTACAGGTGTAGCTATAGCTGTAATATGCTGCAGTAGTTGTGGCCAGAGGCTAGAGTCTTGGGTGTAAGGCCACAGATATTTGAATGTATGGGTGTGCAGTATATAACATCTATAGTGGCTTATAACTCCAGTGCTTATAACTTTTTTCTTGGGTGCATGGCCTTTGCCCATGCACCAAAGACTCTACGTCCTGGCCACAACGACCACAGCATATCACACCCATTGTGGCTTGTAACTACACTACTTATAAATGTGGTCTTGGGTGCATGGCCTTCGCCCATGCACCCACGACTCTACACACTCCCCACAACCATCTGATTGATAAGCAATACTACAGGTATATCCATTGCTGTGATATGCTGCGGTGGTTGTGGCCAGGGCCTAGAGTCTTGGAAGTATGGCCTACGGCCATGCACCCAAACTCTAGGCCCTGGCCACAACCACCGCAGCTTGTCACACCCATGGCGGCGTATAAATCAATAGCACACCGATAGAAACAAAATTTTTAATTACGGCATGTACTCAATTTCAATGTTCGCTAACACCATGCGTGTCCTTAGAACAGTTTCAAGTTGCCTGCGCACAGCACAGACTGAAGTACTATCCTTATGAGACCCCACATTTTCTGTACTTACAAACATCCCGAACAAGGCGGCGATAGGGAATACATCATTACCACCTACCACCTAAACAAATACAGTATTTCACCCATCTCTTACTCTCTGAACCTCCCCAAGCACTCTGACACACCAAAACAGTTTCTGAAATAGCATTTCGCCGCTGGTCGCCGCCGCGCTGTCGGCTGATCCAAACAATCTGACGCAGAACACTGCTCACTGCAGCCAATCGGCGGAGACGTCGCATGTCTGCGGTCATGACACCAGCCCCTTAGCCAATCGGTACCGTGTCCACGGAGCGAACAGGGAAGTGTGACCGCGGAGCGGACATAGATATCACACATTTTTTGAGACCTACTTTTTGGTCTTTTTAAAGAAAACTACTGGACGGATTGTCACCAAATTTACAAAAGCACGCTTTCGGGACCAAGCCCCTGCTGCATATTTGGTGAAAATCAGTCCAGCGGTTTGGCCTGTAGTTTGGCCATTCAGTCAATGGGAAAAAAAGACGTTTTGGACCTCCCTATAAGTTTCCCCCCCTGGACCAAACATCACCAAACTTTGCAAAAAAATTCAGAGTGGCCCATTTACTTTTTTTGCAAAGTTTGGTGAAGATTTGTCCAGGGGGAGCGAAGTTATAAGCCGCGCAAAAAGTGCTCTTCCTATGGAAACAGCAACTTAACCATAACTACACAGCCACTACCGTATATATATTCTGAGGCTTGTGTCTCTGCTTAGATCACATGCTATGCATAGGCTAACATCTAATGGTAGCTGCGGAGTATTACATTTTTTGTTTTCGAAACTTGAAAAGGGATGTCGACAGGGCAAGCCAGTAATACTATCCCTAGTGTGACGTCTACTGTACCGATGGTCCTTCAAGCTTCAAGGTACCTCAGATTGTTTTTTCCCACCATCGTAGTTGGACGCATATCGCAGAGTTCCTTCTTGGCTGACAACATTACTTAGTAAAGTTTAGACTTCGTATTTCTTTCTGTCCTTTCGACATCAATTTACCGCACGATCTCCAGCAACGTCTTCGAGGACAAGGCCATCTATCGACAGCGACTCCCGTCTTGACAGACCTTCCAAGGCCCCAACGTGCCTCTGCCCTGCACAGTAGGGAGTGTGGGGGGAGGTTCATATTCACGTCTCACTAAGAGAATGCATATTCCCCTTTACTCCCATTTATTTTGCCAGGCTGCTATCCTTATAGATTATGGTAAACACTCCTTATAAGTTTCACTGGAAGGATTTGCACCAAGTGTGTAACCTTTGTCCCCCCCCCCGGGACAACGCCGAAGAACAGTGCAAGCTTTGCAAACTGTTAATGCCAAAAACCTTAAAGGACTGCAAGACTAAACGCTGGGCCCACCACGCCATGCAGGCCGAGGCCGCCATGGACATAGAGGGAGCCTCCAGCGATGGCAGCATCAACGTACTAAGTGACGCCGCACGGGATCCATTGGATTCCAGTGTGTGAGCCCCCGAACTCCAACAAGCAGACTGGCGGTTCTGCTACAGGGATGAAACCCGGCGGCTCGAGCAGTACCAAGTAACATCACACCAAGTACATCCCCCATGGCCGAAAGTCGACCACTTTGTCAAACGATAAGCCGCACGCGGTGTCGAGGGGAAGGTCTGAATGTTCCCTGTCCTCCGGGCCATTCTGGTTGCGATCACCACATGACAGGTCCCCGAAACAGATGTTAAAGTCCATTTCCAACACCTTGTCCAAATCTGGGAAGTCTGTGAGTACTGATGACCTGGCGTCGAAAGATACATCAGCCGCGGGAGGAGGATGGGGCTAAAAATGTAGCGAGTTAATAAATTGGTAAATAACTAGTAAACTTGTTCCCAACACCCTACAAAAGGCCTAAATGCCGAAAAACCATAAATCTTCGACGCCCCAGGTAAAAAAAAGTTACGAGCTACTAAAAGTAGACATTACGCTGCCCCTGAAGGCACTCTCTCAGGGGCTACGTATCATAAGCCGACCCCTGCCTCAGAACCTACACCTGCTCCACCTACTCCCTCTGTGCTGCCAAGCTCCTCCCATTGGACCACAGAACAATTTGGTAGGGTCATGAGGAGAATAGCGTGCTTTATAAACTTCTTTGACGAGCACCCTGAAGTACCCCACAACCTTCAGGGGACTCGTTAGAGCGGAGCAACAGACACTCAGCCCGCAGCCAAAAATGCCCGCTTGGACACCACACAGGCTACCACCTCGTCACATCAGGACCTAGGTCAGGACACTAATTATTATAACACTCAAGGCTTACAGGACCCTGGCTCATACAGAGACCCAGAAGACCAAGGGGACACGTGAGACTTGGACCAATATTATGATGATGACGATGCATACATTATCCAATCCCCAGACCACACCGACCCACCATTGGCTGTCTTCCCTGTAGATAACCAACTGGAATATAATGACTTGCTCCTAAAGGCTGCAGAACACTACAAAATAGATTCCCAGGAAGCCCAAGTCGACAAAGACTTTGTGGAGGGCAGCCTTGGGGATAATAAATCAGCAACTCAGTTTATCCCTCTGCTTCTATCGATCCATATGCATTATGCAGTGAAAGTATATGTTGTGACTCGGATGGCTAGGTGTATTTAGGAACAAAACAGAGGGGTCCGTAAAGGATGCCAAATATCTGGCTTAGCTCTGATCACTCTTTGTATCCTTCGCTCCTTGTATTAGCTCCTTTCCATGTTAAGCCTCTGTGAGGAATTGCTATCTGATAAGGGTGCAGAAGCCGTGATATTTTTGTATTAATGGTGCATGTTGTTAGGCAGAGACCTGTGCAGTTCCCTTAGGGACCACTGCAAAAGATTTAATACTACAGGTGTTAGCAGTAAACCCACTTGGTAGCAGTCTGTACCACCCAGATTTACCTGGTAGCTGTGGCTGAGCAGTCGGACTTCCCTCAAGAAGAGTTAGGCAGTATGCAAAGTATACTCAATAGGCACTCAGATACAATAATACAAGCAAACGCTGACCAGAGCTTTGGTATCAAAGTATATAATTATTTATTTATGAACACACAGTTGAAACACTCCAGCACTCTTATTGTAAAATATTCTAAACACAGTTACTATTATGATATATACACCCCTTTTTCCCTTATTAGAAAATCACAATAAGACACCACTTATTTTCATACAGAGGTGAGTGCTTAACTAGATTGCACTCTACTAAGGTTGTGAAAAAGGGAGGGAAAAAGACAGAATATGCAGGATTACACCGCTCTACGATTCAGGAACACTATTAGCAAGGCAGAGAGCAAAAAGTCACTGGTGAGCCAAAGTCCAAAGGCTGGGCCCACTCTTAGAGAGAGCAGAGCACAAATGCGCCAAGATCACACAGTTACACTAGGCTTAGAAAGTCTTGCAGAGGGTTCAGAAAAGAGTTTAGAGAGGCTTAGAAAGGTTTAGCCAAGGTGTCCCAGGCTAACCCAGGTTCAAAAGCCGGGGGCTAAATCTACCCCGTATAGTCGGTTGCAAGGGAAGCCAGGCGGGACACGGTACCTTAAGTGGGAAGGATCCTCCAGCGGTGGCAGTTGTTCCTGGTAGTGGTTGCAAGTTGCGGCGTCGTCCAGAAGAGAAGATCTCGACGTGGAGGAAAGATGCAGGTCGTTGCACTACCAGGGCAGAAACCAGCCGTGGAGTTTTCCGGTAAAAGGAGGTACCTTTATCTCGCGGTCGTGGTAAAACGTGGTATCCCGGTTGCCGGGGTGCTTAGCACGGGCAAGGCGGCCACGAAATACGTCGGGAAAGCGAAAAGACGGTGAAACTGGTTATCCCCACCAGTCAAAGGAAGAAGACTCTCCGGCGGGAGATCTCCTCTGTCGTTGGGAAAAGTGGTGAGACGGTCCAGCAGGGCTCCACCGGTCGTGGTGTCGTGGCAGGTCGGCTCAGCTTCTCCCTCGTCGGATTCTTAGGTCCTGTGGCGACTTCTGAAGTTCCAGTCCCCAGAGCCCTGCTTTTATGCAGCAAACCCCCATTCCCTCAGCCTAGCTGTCACTCAAACATGCTAAGTGGTTAGCCGGCCGGCTCACAACTTGGGCCAATCAAGATGGAGTGCGACTTGAGTTGCCTAGGCAACTCAGTCCAGGGTGCCTAAATTCCCCTCCACCCCTCCTAAGTACCCCAGACATAGTGGCACCACTTTGGAGGGCTTCTGTGGAGAAGCCCGCCAAAAAGTGTAACAAAGGGCTCGACTTGGGTTGGAGTCACAGAAGAGAACACAAACACCATTTTAGAATCAAGTTTTGGCAAAAAATACCAACCGGAGAATTAATATTAATTAAATAAACCGGCGGTATGTTCGAGGCTACCTTAAATAATTAAATAAAGATAGCCTAAACAATGGGAAATCCCATAGGAAAATATTTGCGGTTGAATATAAAAATTAGTATCCACTGCCACCAGCCAAAACTCGATCAGGGGGGACGGAGACGTGCCCCCTCGACTAACAGACCCTGGGGCAATCGAATTGCCCCAGCCAGTACATCCACAATATGATGGTTTGTACTGGTTCTGTTCAGAATTTAAGACTAGTAAAGTCAATGGTGACTTTACATGCCCTGGGAGACAGTAGTCAGTTCCAGGGTATGGAGTCTATACTGGGGGGTCACTATGACACCCCTGTGTTACTGCACGGAGGGTGCTGTGTAACACACATCACAAAAACACATGAAACCCTATTGAGTAAAAGACCCCATAGCCCATTAAACACATCTAGATTCAAAGAAACACACTCAAATCCTGTCCAAGAGTGAGGGTAAAAGAGTCTCACTCTTGGCAGGAGAAAAAAATAAACCCCAAAAATCCAGCAAAGCTGCTGGGGGACTCACTAGGTTAGGAAATTCAGCCTAAACGGAGAATTCTCCCTAACACATGTAATTCCATATTAGGAAGGGTGGCCTGCTAATTGGACTGCCCCTTTTGTAAGCTTCATGCCAAAAGCATAACGTACACCGTTGCCTTGCTGCATCAGTCCCCGGTTCTGCAGCTCTTACTCTCCAGTGGCACATAGCAGATTCAGGTCACAGGGGCCTGCTGTTGTGATAGACAAGTCACTGCAGTGCAGATGCTGTATTTAAATCTTCATCTCTGTTCCAACTCCACATACTTATGAGGTATTAGCCTGATGGCAGTTGCAAACTTTAAATATAAGCCATACCTGAGCTAGTATTTCTCATAGTTCTTAAAGCCAGATCTGATTTGTGGTATACATGTGTTGACACTGTGAACCCGGGTTAGCTGTGGACTGGCAGTGTATATTCCCACTTCCCCCATACTGGCCATCTCTGCTGCACTGAGCAGCACTGTAGGCATTGGTGCTGCCGTTGATCATTTTGTTAGGTGTTGGGGCGAGGGTAAAACTTCAGGGGATGTCCTAGAAAACGGGAATCGCAGGTCACACCCCACAGATATGGGATATGGACTAGCCTCACACCAGGTTGTTGCATACCAAAGGAGCTGTGATACTTTGTGTTTGAGAAGGGGGCAGCATTCGAGAAGCCAGAGGAAGCTCCACACCGTTGGGGAAAGGTTGCAGCATCTTGTTTCTTTCTGTACCTCTCCTTGCTTCCTCTCTCCTTTACTTCCTTTTCCGCAAAGCACTTTGGGTATGATGTCAGAAGGCAAATACAACTTGTCACAAGCACAGCGATTGGACCCCTGAAAGAAGGCTTGCTGTTGTCCAATCACCTGTTGACATTTTCCTTTAAAAGGGGATTTTCCACTCCTCCTTTTGATTAATCTTTGAACTTCAAGTCTTCAAGAAGAATTCATTTGGACCCAGCTCGGAGAGCAGTCCTTTCCAGAGGCTTCCAGTTGCAAGATGAAGTTAAGTTTTCCAAGACTTGCATGCTTTGCTCCCTAACCATCCGCAGGGAGTTCTATGTGATATGGTCGCCGCAATAATGGCACAGCAAAAAAGACAGATTTTTAAAATCCTCCACATAAAATAAATTAGTACCCTAACCCACCCCACATGTATTTGTGTGAAAAGTGCAAACGTTTTTTTTTATTTTTTTTAATTCAGGCTTTTTTGCTGTGGGATTTTCCGCGGAAACCAGATCACTGGATACGCCCCAGGGCACATTGGTGGCGACCATCTGCAGGAGCAAGACCTGCCTCTGTCAGCTACACTGGTACACAAGGCGTAGTTTGCCATCCTCCACAGTGTTTGGCAGAACAAGGACTTACCTTGTATCTAAGCCCCTGGATTTGAACTCTAAGCAACCTGAAAGAAAGCCAGATCAGCCAGGAGCGGTGTTTTTTGCAGTCAAACTGCTTCATGCCGTGCTTCGGGGTTGTTCGGCAAATTTGAACCACTGCGCACCCCCTCCCCCAGTAACTACTGCGTTTGGCACTCTTGATCTTCAATCGGTTGCACAGCACCAAGAAGCATGGCTTGACTGTGTGGAACTGCCAAGAACAGCAGGATGGTATTATTGACCCCTAACCATCTCGCCAGGTACAGCTTTGGGCCCTAGATACTAGTTAGGTACCCTTTGGGTCCCTTTTTCTCAAATAAGACCTAACCTCTTACAAAACATTGTGGTTGGTTGCCTTTCACTCCTGTTACATTACCCAGAGTGCATCCTCCTTGAACGTGGATATTCAATGTTCTTTCCACAGGGGTGGCTTTTGTACTATTTAGTTAGTGTTTGCATATAGTGTTTTGAATTAACCTTTATGTATACTTTTATAGAACCTTGATTGGACATTGCTTTATTTTGAACTGTCGTACTTTGCTGTTTGGATTGCTACTGTTTTACATTCACACCTCTCTTAAGAGTCCAGCCTACCCTCACCCAACGTTACTAGAAAAGGTGGCTGTTTCACATTTTATGAATGTGATCACTCTTGTTTTGTATAAGTGTGAGGGCGGAGCAGGCAGTGTAGCCACTATTCATTGTGCTCCTGCGGGGCAGATGTCATTTCGTCACTGCCTCATCTCAGAGAGTCAGTGTGGCTCTTTACCAAGCAATTTGAGACAAGTGCAGGATCACTCGTCCTTCACAAAACAAGCAGTGGCAAAGCAAACCATTTTGATTGGCTTTTGGGTAGGCCATAATGGTACAATCTGGCCGTAATTTGGCAACAGCTGTAAAATAGTATTTTTCTGTACGATCGCATGCCTGACAAATCCATATCCTATCTATAAACAAGCAAAAATAGTCTGTTTTGTCTGCTTGTTTTTTTAAGAGGACTTCAATGCAACTACTAACTAGTAATTCAGCTCCACCATGGTGTACGCTGTCAAAAATAAAAGCAGGATGGATTCGCTGATACCGAGCTTGAAGCGAGGAATACAGTTCATGTTCCTTCCTTGGATGCAAAAAGACCAGCACCAGGTATACTTGAACGCAAGGTGGTAGAGCTTTTCACTTCATGCCAACTGCACTGTACAGTATAAGGTCTAAGCAAAGCTCTCGGGGAGAGGGGATGGTCCATATTAAAAAAAAAAACATAAAGCTGCAACAAAATCTATTCGCTACATCGTTCAGTTCCTGTCTGTTCTGCCCACCTATTGTTTTGCCTATGGGTACCTTAGCAGTGGTTGCCTGTGTTGTTTTTCTACTTATAGCTTTACAGCCCTACAGCCCCCTGTCACCAGTCCAAACTAATCTTCAGTCAAGCCTGGCTGGAGCTTGCAGGTTGGCAGCCCATGCTGGGCTGTAATTGAGCAGAGATAATAAGATGTAATTACAGGTCAGGGGATTAACGGCTTTCTCTTTACAAAGGGAAGCACTTAGGCAATTCCCTGTTCTGAGTGACAGTGTACACTTTCTGACCTATATTCTTTCCTGGCTTCCAGGGCAATGGGCCGTGCAATGGGATCGTTGTGCACTACACCAAGGAGATTTACTATTTCATTTGAAACCTTAAGCTGTATAAGGAGCATTTAACAAAGCTGTGTACCTAGCAGGGATCGCCTTTGCCAAGTCATGTTAAAGAAAACGTAATCAATCCAACGTCCCTTCCCCTTTCCTGCACAGACTTTGCTATAGGAGTTGCGCCGATGGTTGTAATGTTTGTACGTGCGATTTAGCTTTTGTGTAACGGAATACAATTATAAAAAAATCAATATTATGCATGTTTGACTCACTACTGTTATGAACTCATGATGCAGAAATTAATTTCAAGTACCGTTTTTAGAAATTGTGTATGTTGTGCTATTTTTACTTTTATGGAGTATTTATTTTCCTAGAAACAAAGATTAATTGGTATTCAGGTTTACACACTTGAGAAGAAGCAGCCTCTTAAGGGTCTGCACGTGCAGTCTGTTAGGACCAAGTCTATGGCTGTGGCTTACCAAAGGAGCGCCCCACGTTCAAAGCAGGGCAGTAACGTGGCCCACTCCTTCAGCCTTCTGTAAGCATTAATACATGAACTCTTATTCCAGAGCAGATGCTCGCTTAGTTCAAGCAGTTTTGCAAAACCTTTTTAGTTAACTGCCCCCAGTGTGGTTAGTTCTACTTAATCTCATATAAGCATGGAGGAAAGGGGACGGGACATTGGAGTAAGAAAGTTGCTCATTGTAGTAACTTCTGTACTCCTAGTTCATAGTCCCCCTTCCTCCATATGCCCCACCTGCCCTTAATAAAATAATTAGTTTTAACAAGCCCGACAAGCGATTCAAAGGACTGATGTGTGTTGCAGGTGGCCGCGGTCAGCATGTGCTAGCCATGCCCACGCTGCCACGAAACACAGCGCAATCATAATTTAAAGAGAAATAAACATATCTTTTTTTTTTATTTTTTTTTTATTTTTATATGGTTTATTTTTAAACCTTTAAAAAAAAAGAGGAAAAAAGCAAAAACACATTTAGGATTTTTACAACCAGCATGAGGCCACATCTCATTATTTCATTTGCGTAGCCTCGGGTCTGTATATAAGATTGTCAAGTTGTGTGTCGAATGACTCCTCCAGCTAAGATACCGCGAGACTGACCAATCGATTTTTCACAGTTCGAAGAAAGATGACTAATGCGTATAGCGGTGGTCTTTTAGTTTCTACAAACATGGCTTTCCACCAGTCGTCCCTGGACAGGCACTGATAGTTCTTTGTCACAGGCCCGAAAAGGATGTTCCTTTCTTTCACTAGACTAGGACAATTGATCGTCAGGTGCTTGAGTGTTTCATATTCAGTTTTACACAGACGACACATGGGGTCCGGAGCCAATGCCAGGTTCCAAAAACAAAGATACTCTTTGGTCGGAAGAACATTCAACCTAAACTGTAGGTATAGCTTTCTCGACCATGCGTCCGGGAAACAAGACAAGTAGGTCGGAATGGTGCCATACGCTCTTGCCTCAGGAGGAACTTCCCGGGTTGTGCGCGAAGTCGATCTTTGTTTACAAGTGTGTATCCAATCATTTCTCCATAATTTCACTTTCGCAGCATCAGGGTTTTCTATTAGCATTTGGATTGAGATGTCATAGTTAATCAAGACATCATAGCACAGCTCATTCCATTGAGACAAAATAGTGGATGTTTTCTTGAGGTCTGAATTATGAAGAATTTCAATTTGTGGCTTTGGATTGGACAATTTAGTTTTTCTGAACAGACTTAGGAGGTTCCAAGCAACCCTGGCTTGCATCGAATAAACATATCTTTCTGCATAGGATGAAATCTAATTGAAGTTGTACAGTATTGCACATGAAGTTTTTCGATGTTCGAAAAGAGACACTGACAGGACATGACTGTAATACTATACCTAGTGTGACGTACTCTGTACCCATGATCCCTCACGTGTCGAGGTCCCTCGGATAATTTTTTTACACCATCGTGGGAAGTTGTAGCCTCGCGGAGTCCATAGCAAAAGTTAGTTTTGGAGTTAATTATATCCAAACTTATTGTCTTTTATCAATCGACATTCCTCATCGACTGCTGTTCTCCAGCGCATCTCGATGCCTGATTCCGGACACCCAAACAGACGTCTTTGGCCTATCAGTAGGAGGAGCGGGGGGACTGATGTTACCTATTTAGGGAATGCCTTCCCCCATTCCCTCCCTCTACTGCCTTTGTCTTGCAACCTCTGAGTCCACTCTCCAATATGGACCGTACTCCATTTAAATTTTGCACTAAATGCAATCGAACTTTTCTGTGGAAAGACACACAGGGTGTGTAACCACTGCCTTCCCTGTGATCACTCGGAGGCCCGCTGCACATCGTGCAAACTCTTTAGGCATAAGACCCTTAAAGAGTGCCAAACTAAGCAGTGGGTGGCGTATGCTATGATGGCGGATACAGAGATCGCTCCGGGGATCTCCTAATCGGACCACAAAGGCATAGTCAGCCAAGACTCTGACCTTGAAGACACAACAGAAGAACATAATGGTTCCTGCATGCCTGTCCCCAGCCTTGAAAGGCAGTCGCAGCACGTTGCTATGAGGATGCCCTCTGGCGACAATGGCTTACACACACCATCTTCTTCACATAAACACACACCCCACAGCCGCTCCTCAACGGATCCCTTAACAGATGGCTGCACGACAATGGTAGGTGCCTCAAGGCCTGCCGATCAACCGCCAACAAAGCCCACTGTGGTTCAGCCTACGCTTTCACGACAAGGCGCCCGTGCTGACACTCTGGAGAAAGACATGCATCAACATAGTTCAACGGCTGAGGCGCAGACGCCGAAACAGTCCTCAAAAAAACACAAATCTCAGTTGCACGCTGAAAAACACCATAAGGAGCATAAGGCTCATGGTAAACAGGTCCCAGATACCTCTGAGGACTATCAAGAAGGATCTTCATACCTCCCTTCCACCCTCAACAAAAAAACGCTCCAGGAATAGCCCCAAGGACACACCCAGAGCTGACTGTCCTGTAGAGACACCACCAGTAACCCCTAAAGTCACCTTTGAGGGGCCGAAGACCATCCTGACATACACCTTGGACCCAAGCACATTTCGAGGAAACCATTCTTTTTTGTGGACTTTATGAGCAGGTTGCCCATTCCTCAAAAACCCATGGAGCATTCTCCTATACCAGTGGTGCCCACTCTACCTCCACCCTCGCCTACGCCCCTCAGGTCATCGCGCCCAGATAGGCTTCACAGGTTTCTCAGCCAGAGGATCTGCAGTCAGATCAAGCTGACCGAGACATGTAGGTAATTGACAAGGATGACCCTGACCAAGATGGTGACACTTATCTACGGGACCAGGATGACCCAGATCTTATCCTTACAGACCCAGTAGACCCCTCAGCAGTTGAGAGCAGTCCTACTTCCCCTATAGTAGACCAATTGCTCTATAATGAATTGTTTAGAAAGGCAGGCAACCATTTTGGGATGCGAACGAGTCTAGTCATGCAGGGACCAGCTTCGTTGAGGACATCCTCAATACGAAAAAGCCCATCAGCCAAGCTATTGCTCTCCTTGATTCTATCAAAAAGATGGTCTCTCCATCGTTGTCTACCCCTTCCCTTACTAGGGCGGTCAACCGAAGGGTGGAAAAAAACATTTAAGCCATCATCCAACCCGCTTTACATCCAAGTGCTATGTCAAACCGGATTCCCTGGTGGTTACTACTACCAGAAAGGGAGCTGGTGTTCCACTCTCCACTCCCGATGCACCTCCCAACAAGGAGTGCAAAAGGCTATACATGATAGGTAAGCTTATTGCTACGTCTGGGGCGTACTTGACCAGAATAGGCAACATGACCCTGCCTGCCAACTATAGCAGCAAACAGTGGGATGAGGTCGTAAAACACCTCCACTCTGTTTCAGAACCTGATCGTTCACACCTTCACAAGGTAGTCACTGAGGGTAAACGGGCGTCTCAAAACATCTTAAAAAAAGGATCCTGGATTCTGCAGATACCTCGGGAAGAGTCATTGCAGCGGGAACACTCCTAAAGACACTCCTGGCTTAGAGATTCTGGCTTTAAACAAGAAACACAGGCGGCCCTTATCAACATGCCCATCAAGGAAGGACTTCTCTTTGGGAACGCAGTCGATGACCAGCTGGAGACCACGTAAAAAAGAGCACGAGACCATCAAGACCCTGGGCCAAATATCGAGCAATCTCTTCATACAAAAAGGGGTGTTTAACACACGCAGGAGCACTCGGGCACAAGGATTCAGCAAACCAAGCCAATCCGGTGCAGGCACGTCTAGTGCTTGCTTCTACAGCCCCCAGGGCCACTCGTCCTACCATTAGCAACACTGAGGGCTTTGCTGTCGGAAAGGGCGAGGCAGGGCTGCGGTCTCTACAGGCACAGCAGCCCCTGTCTCCAAATGACGGGCCGATCCATGTTCCCTCCCATACGTCCCTACTCGAGGGTCCCATAACACGCTTCGCTCAGCAATGGGAGGGATTAACATCAGACTGCTGGGTTCTAGAAACAGTGGCTAAATGATACTCTGTGGAGTTCCTAGAAACACCTCGCCACCATCCACCTTGAATAGGAAGAATGTCCTCCGAACACCTCAACATCCTACAGGAGGAAATCGAAATTCTACTCCAAAAAAGCAGCAATCTAACTGCTACCATTCCTGGAACAAAATCAAGGTATTTATCCAATGTACTTCCTTGTTCCAAAGAAAGATCTAGCAATACGCCCAGCGCTGGATGTGCGCCCTGCAACATGTATGTCAAACCCCAAAAATTCAAGATGACAACGTTGCAGGAGGTCATCCCACACTGAAACTAGGGGATTGCATGGCAACATTGGACATGAAAGATGCATAATTTCAATGTTGCCAGTGCACAAAAAATACCTCCGATTCAAATTGGGAGGCAAGCACTACCAATTAAACGTGCTACCATTCGGCATTGCATCAGCCCCCAGGGTATTCACAAAGGTCTTAGCAGTGGTACCTGTCCATTTGCAAAGGCAGTACGTTCCAGTGTACCCTTACTTAGACTGGCTATTTACTGGTGCCCAGAGGTGCCTTCAGAACACACAACAGACAATCGATCTGCTGTTCCAATTGGGTTTCTCCATAAACGATGAGAAGTCAAGTCTAGTGCCCAACCAAGTAAAGCAGTTTCTGGGGGCAGTAATCAAAACAACAAGGGACTAGTCTTCCCCTACGAAGAGAGGGTCCAAAACATGTTTCAAACACCTCAGTATGTAGCTGGCCATCAGGTGATGGTACAGAACGCAATTCACCTACTAGGAATGATGGATTCCTGCATCTACTTGGTGGCCTACGCCAGGCAGTGCATGCGTCCAGTGCAAGACTGGCTAGCGAAACAATGGTCACAGGCAAGCGGGTTGTGGCACTATCTAGTGGGGGTTCTGCAATCTCTGGTTCAATCGATACAGTGGTAGAACAGAAGCAGTCTACTAAACGGAAAGCCTTTCCACACAACGGCTATCGAAGCCACTCTCACAAAAGACGCGTTAATGACAGGGTGGGGCACTCACCTCCTTTACCACACTGCTCACGGCTTGTGGACTCTGGTGCTAACAAGAAAGCACATCAACCTTCTGGAACTACTAGCGGTCCTCAATGCACTTCAAGCCTTCAAGACTCATCTAGCACACAAATAGTCAGTACCACAGCCATGTTTTACAGAAACCGTGAGGAACACTCTCCGGGGCTGTCCAAACTACCCCAGAACATTCGGCTGTGAGCACTACATCACATGTTCCTAGTGGCACAACATGTTCCAGGGGAACTCAATTCTCTGGCCAGACGCACTAAGCAGGAGTTCCCGGAAATATACCTCCCTGCGATCCAAGGAAAATGCACGTCTGACGAATTGGTCAGGGAAATCTGCATACGTTTTCCCCAACACCTCTTCTCAACAAAATAGTCCACAAGCTACACTGGGAACAAGTGACACTGATCCTATTGGCTCCCGTGTGGGCACGACAGATTTGGTTCTCCTACCTTCAAATGATGTCCTCCCATGAAACTACCTTGCCCGGACAACCTGTTAACTAAGCTTTCGGGGAACAACGCTTCACCCATGCTTTCAGAAGCTGAACTTAGCAGCTTGGCTCCTGAGGTCCTAATAGATGTGAGGTTTCATGCAGTGGCCATCATGTCTATACCACGATTCCTTACAAACAATATATTACCTGGGCTGTCAGCTAACCACTTAACACCAAATGAGAGAAAATTATATCTGAAAATAGTTATCTATCTTTTCTTATTCTATCCACTGTTAGATAGGCGGTACACTAGCACTGACCAGGGATAGTGTGAGGACAGGCAGGGATTGATAGAACCTTCTCAGTCCATTTTGATCCTCTTGTTCATGACGGGACCATGTAATTAGTCTAAATTTAGAGACAATCTAAGAATATACTTTTCTTCCAGACATGTGGCAGGACCGAACCAGCTTTCTTTTTGCCTTTGTACACCTAGAGACATCATAGATCACAGGATCACTCACAAGCACCTAACATGCTCAGCAGAGCAAATCTTTTCTGGGTGTGACTGCTCTGTTTCCTCAAAAGGAATACATTACTCACTAATCTAATTTCTGATGCTTGTATCTGCTTAATTCACATGCCTTCCGCCCCTCTTGGAGTTGAAGTTTCTTGTGAAAATGACATAGATCTTATGGTGTCTCTGCCTACACTCCACGCTTACAACTTACACTCAAGAAACAAATATTCTCCAGCATGGGGTCTGGCATGGATTCACATGCTCATGAATATTCCCCGTCGTCAGGCTGGGAATCCTCGGTTAGGAAAAAATCAGTATCAGCTTTGTGTCATGATGCCTACCCCCGGGGAACCAGACCAGATCCAGCAACCCCGGAAGCAGGCATCAAGTTTGAGCAAGCCCAAAAACCCCTGCTAGGGGCTGTTTGGGTGCGGTCCTGGCGCCTATGGCGCCAGGCTCATAGAGTTGAACTTACCTGATGCAGACCATGCTGCAAGCTTACCTGATGCAGACCATGCTGCAGAGCTCCAAGCCAAATGAGGCTTGGAAGGGACTATTTTACCTAGGGACTATTTTTTACTCGGGTGGGGCTGAGGAGGAATACTTACCTGGGACTACTTTGGAGGCTATTTAAACCACGCCCGAAGAGCAGCACACGATTCGCGTTATTCTGCATCCAGCAGCGTAACGCTCACTGTGTCTGCAAGCCTGCATCCAGTCTTCTGCCACGCCCGCCTCGAGTCTGCAGCTCCTAGAAAAGGGAGGAACAGAAGTAGAAGAGGTTAGAATAAGAGCAAAACCTTCAATCCTTACCTGAATTCCGGATCCACCGCGCCTTCGAGCTGGAAGAAAGAAGCATTTTACGCGCGCCACCTCGCCTGCTGCAGCGCCGCGCTGAACTCACCGGCCTTCGCAGCATCCTCACGATCCATCGCATCCATCTGCACGTTCCCACCGCACTCTGGCACTTAAGGGGAACACAAGAACAGCAAAGGTGAGCCAAGGGAATAAACAGAGGCAATAGTAACTACCCCCATAGACTTACCTGATTACCGCCGGGGGTACTATGCCTCTTCACGGGTCGGCGCAGTCTCCATTACATCCTCGCCGTACCCCGGCCCCTAGGGGGAACAAAAGGACAACAAGGTGACACAAAGGGACAAACAAGGGGAACTCTTCTCACCGCAATAGATTTACCTAATTTTACCGCCGGAGGCATTATTCCCCGAACTTCATATTTTCTCTACACACCTGAATAAGGGAGCAAGCAACAGGTTACATTCTGGCCTTATTTTATTGAACTGTGTAGGTTAAGCCAAATCCTTACGTGAACTTCGTCAGCTACCACGAGGAACTCATCGCTGGGTTCAAGCTGCAAACTGCAAGGAATCGGACGAGTGAAAGTCAGACATGTGAACTCTTACGAACTACATAATTTTCAGAGTCAATATTGTTCTGGAACTCACCAATTCCTTCGAGCCAGTGAAGCAACTGGTTATCAACGCGCCCCTACGCTCAAAGCAGGATGGAGAGCTCATCTTTTCAAACCATCAGGTGAGACTATAAGAGGGGACATCAGAGGTGATCTGTGGGGAGAACAGCGGGGGTGGGGGAATTTACGCTCAACTCCACGGGTGGTTAATTCCCTTTCTCCATTTGCAGAAGAATATTCCTACGGGCCAAGCAAACGAAGCTAGGTGGGCCAGTCCAGTCCGTCATCTCGGCCCTATGCGTCACATTGGTGGAGACCGCAGCTGTCCAGTTCAGATCGACGCCTCTGTGGGAGCCAGGTGAGCGTAACAGAACGCGAAGCCTACCCACAAATTCCCACCTGGGCGTTATGGATACCTCACAGACTGACCAATTGGCCCAATTACTAGGGGAACTGAGGGCTGAAGTGCATTCCGCCCGTCAAGAAACCAATGCTCTTAGGAGAGAACTGATTTTGTCAAAGAAGCGAACTGATGACCTTGCTAGTCAACTATTGCAAAACCAGGCTGGACAAGCACCCCTACCTGGTTCCGGGGGAAATCCAGCTCCTGTGTTATCGAGTAACCCTGTGCAAATAAACCTACCAGGAAATATTCCATTAGCTCCACCCGAACGCTTTGCTGGAGATCCCAAAAGGTTCGCGTCTTTATGAACCAATGCCGCTTGCACTTTTTATGCAGACCTGGAGCCTTCCCAAACGATCAAGCCAAGGTAGCCTTTGTATTGTCATATCCCAGCGGCAGTGCAGCTGATTGGTCAATTCCACTAGTTACTCAGGATGACCCAATTCTTCGGGATTTTCAGGGCTTTCAAACTAGCATGGAAAGACTATTTGCCTGGCACTCCCAAGGACAGGCCCTGGATAACAAACTTTTGTCCCTACGACAGGGTAACCAGGACCTTCTATCCTACATCGCAACCTTTAATAGATTGATAGTGGAAACTGGATGGCCTGAGGTAAAACGAATCACGTTATTTCATTGAGGGCTTTGAGGAGAACTCAAGGATGTCTTGGCTCAAGTCGTGAACCCACCTCAAGACTGCGCTGAATATATAGACTTAGTGGTCCAGTTAGATCACAGACTTCATAACAGTAAGGCTGATCGAGCCAAGTTTGAGAATCGGGTGTTGGTCAAAACCCAAGCTAACCCCTAAGGAGCAGATTTTTCAGAACCCATGCAAATCGGAGGGGTTAAAGGACCCTTAACCCAGAAGGAAAGAGAAAGGAGACGGCAAATGCAATTTTGTCTATACTGTGGAACTTCTGGGCATTTTCTACGAGATTGCCCTGTAAAACCACCCAAGAAGGTGGTAGGAGCTGCTGATAAAGCCATATGGAGTCAGACTCGGGAAACAACCACGCCCGACAAGCGTAGAGGTCCGCTTGCCGAGCTTGAAGTAGGATACTCAGACCTTGCATTTCATCATACCAATGGTCCTCGTAGATCCAGGGCAGCCATCGCGTATGCACGCAGTAAGGGCATACATTGATAGCGGGGCCATAGGAAACTATGTGGACTATGAATTGGCTTCCAGGATGAATCTACCTCTCTGTCGAAAAAACACCTCAGATGTCATCACCACAGTCGATGGAACTGAAATTGCCTCTGGGCCTGTAACTCATTCCACCGCAGAGATTACACTATTGGGTCAGGATGGGCATCGAGAGACTATTGTGTTTGATCTAATCAAAGTCCCACAGTTCCAAATAATACTGGGGATACCTTGGTTGGAAACACATAATCCTTGTATTGATTGGCGAGAGAAGCGAATAACCTTCCCGGATTGTGCACAAACCTGTTACCCAAAGAAAAATCAGAATGCATGCCTGGCCACAGTGACCACAGCAGTCATGCAACTACCTCCAGAATTCCAGGATGTCTTCCAGAAGGAACAGGCAAACACCTTACCTCCTCACAGATCGTATGATTGTCAAATCAATCTCATACCCGGTGCACAACCCCCTTGTAGCAGGATCTATGCCCTTACGGAACCTGAGAACCTTCACCTACGACAATACTTGGACCAATACCTTGCCAATGGCTTTATTCGCCCATCCAAGTCCCCTGCATCTTCAGCTTTGTTCTTCGTGCCCAAAAAGGAAGGTGACCTCAGAACGTGCATAGACTACCGCGCATTGAACCAGATAACTGTTAAGAACCGATACCCATTGCCTCTGATCCCTGAACTACTAGACCAAGTGAAAGACGCTTGTATATACACTAAATTAGATCTCCGGGGGGCATACCATGTGGTACGTGTAAAAGAGGGTGACGAATGGAAGACTGCTTTCCGCACTAAGTATGGGCTATTCGAATACCAGGTGATGCCTTTCGGGTTGTGCAATGCACCAGCAGCCTTCCAATACTTCATGAACGATGTCCTTCGTGAACTCATTGACGTTTGTGTTGTCGTGTATATCGATGATATTCTAGTATACTCCTCTTCAGAATCTGACCATGTGAAGCACGTCCGAGCAGTCCTTGAGAAATTGCGCCAGCACAAACTATATGCAAAACTAGAAAAATGCGTTTTTCATGCCACAGAAGTTGAATTCCTTGGGTTTATCCTGACCCCAAAGGGAGTCCGAATGGACTTGCGAAAGGTAGACGCAATCCTTAAGTGGCCATCACCAAGTTCAGTTAAAGGAGTACAAAGCATGCTCGGTTTGCCAATTTCTACCGCAGATTCATCCCAGATTTTTCACATATCGTACATCCCATCACAGCACTCTTGCGAAAAAATAAACGCTTTATGTGGACTGAACAAGCTGAAAATGCCTTCCAAGAGCTGAAAGCGAAATTCATGTCCGAACCTGTGTTAAAGCACCCGCGCCCTGTACTTCCATACATAGTGGAAACTGATGCATCCAGCCATGGGAGCTGTCCTGTCTCAAAAGGACCCTGAAACTGGCCAGCTTCACCCAGTAGCATTTTGGTCCAGAAAGTTCTCGGCACCCGAGTTAAACTATGTGGTTACCGACAAGGAGTTATTAGCCATTAAATCCGCCTTCAAGGCTTGGCGGCACTATCTTCTCGTGCCAGGAATACCATTACTGTGATCACCGGAACTTACAGTATTTAAAAACAGCCAAGGCCCAATCGTCACGTCAACTGCGATGGGCATTGTTCTTTGCCGAGTTCGATTTCGTGATAATCTATCTACCAGGTTGTAAGAATGGTAAAGCAGACACCTTATCCTGAATAGGGATGGGAGAGGCAGAAGTGAACCCAGAACCAGTACCTATAATTTCCGAACAAAGGATTCTTGGCATGTCTACTTTACAGACACTAGAGGACATTCAGGTAAAGATCCAGCAACTCTTTGATCCTACAGCCCTGCAGGACTTGGTAAAGAAAGGCCCGGACTACTCTGTCACCAATGATCTACCTTATTACCAAGGGCGGCTATTTCTGCCACACAAGGAACTACAAGAGCTAGTCATTTCCCGTTATCATGATACCCTAATGGAGGGGCACCCAGGTATTGCAAAAACTGAAGCTAAAATCAAAAGACAATTCTGGTGGCCCACCTGGCGAAAGGATATTAGATCATTTGTGATGTCTTGTGGCATTTGCGCCCAAAACAAAAGTCAAAAGAAAAAACCAGCTGGACTCTTAAAACCTTTAGATATTCCGCCTACACCATGGCACACCTTATCATTAGACTTTATTACTGATGTACCTCCTTGTAATGGGTTTAACACCATTCTAGTTATTGTGGATCTTTTTTCCAAGATGGCCCACTTTATTCCTTTAAAAGGACTATCTTCAGCCTCAATCCTGGCCAAAGAATTCCTCGAACATCGTTCGCATACATGGATTTCCGTCCGTGTTGGTCTCTGACCGGGGCAGTCAATTCATTCCACATTTTTGGAAGAAATGTCAATTGGCGCAAATCGACGTGAGATTATCGACCAGTCACCACCCCCAGACCGATGGTCAAATGGAGAGGACCAACCAGACTCTTGAACAATACCTGCGTTGTATGTTACATCAGACGGAGAGTAATTGGAAGGACATTCTTTGGATCGCCGAATATGCATACAATAATTCAGTGCATTCTAGAACTGGACAAAGCCCCTTTTATACCCTATATGGGCGCCACCCTCGAACCTCAGACCTTGACTCACCCCAACACTTAGAAATGCCCGCAGTGGACCATCTACATGCTACGATTACACAAGCCTTTAAGGAGGCAACTGCACATTTAAAACAGGCGAAGGAGAAATATAAGAAAGATGCTGATCGGCATAGAAGTGATACTCCACAGTACCAGATAGGGGACCAAGTATGGTTGGCCACAAAACACATACCCCTCAAGGGAACGTGGACCTTTAACCCTAGATATTTGGGACCTTACTCTATTAAGGCCATTATCAACCCGGTGGCCGTCAAGTTGGACTTACCTGCTAATATGCAAATTCACCCCGTCTTTCATGTGTCACTTTTGAAGCCAGTGCAACCAGGGACAAGACTAACCAAGCCACCAGACCTAATCTTATAGACGGGGAAACTGAATTTGAAGTTAAGAACATCCTGGACTCCAAGATGGTGAAGTCGAAACTTTTTTATTTAATCGACTGGAAAGGTTATGGACCACAGGAAAGGTCTTGGGAACCTAGTGACCACGTGCATGCACCTCGATTGGTGAAAAGATTCCACCGAAATTTCCCAGACAAACCAAAAGCACGGGGAAGAACGACTTTAGGAGGGGCCTTGGGGGGATGGGGGGGAGTGGGGGGAGTGCTGTCATGATGCCTACCCCCGGGAAACCAGACCAGGTCCAGCAACCCCGGAAGCAGACATCAAGTTATTTTGAGCAAGCCCAAAAACCCCTGCTAGGGGCTGTTTGGGTGCGGTCCTGGCGCCTATGGCGCCAGGCTCATATGGAAAGTCAGTCCTGGCGCCTATGGCACCAGGCTCATATGGAGAGTCAGTCCTGGCGCCATAGGCGCCAGGCTCATATGGAGAGAGCCAGGCTCATAGAGTAGAACTTGCCTGATGCAGACCATGCTGCAGAGCTCCAAGCCAAATGAGGCTTGGAAGGGACTATTTTACCTAGGGACTATTTTTTACTCGGGTGGGGCTGGGGAGGAATACTTACCTGGGACTACTTTGGAGGCTATTTAAACCACGTCCGAAGAGCAGCACACGCTTTGCGTTATTCTGCATCCAGCAGCGTAACGCTCACCGTGTCTGCAAGCCTGCATCCAGTCTTCTGCCACGCCCGCCTCGAGTCTGCAGCTCCTAGAAAAGGGAGGAACAGAAGGAGAAGAGGTTAGAATAAGAGCAAAACCTTCGATCCTTACCTGAATTCCGGATCCACCGCGCCTTCGAGCTGGAAGAAAGAAGCATTTGATGCGCGCCCCCTCGCCTGCTGCAGCGCAGCGCTGAACTCACCGGCCTTCGCAGCATCCTCACGATCCATCTGCACGTTCCCGCCGCACTCTGGCACCTAAGGGGAACACAAGAACAGCAAAGGTGAGCCAAGGGAATAAACAGAGGCAATAGTAACCACCCCCATAGACTTACCTGATTACCGCCGGGGGTACTATTCCTCTTCACGGGTCGGCGCAGTCTCCATTGCATCCTCGCCGTACCCCGGCCCCTAGGGGGAACAAAAGGACAACAAGGTGACACAAAGGGACAAACAAGGGGAACTCTTCTCACCGCAATAGATTTACCTAATTTTACCGCCGGAGGCATTATTCCCCGAACTTAATATTTTCTCTACACACCTGAATAAGGGAGCAAGCAACAGGTTACATTCTGGCCTTATTTTATTGAACTGTGTAGGTTAAGCCAAATCCTTACGTGAACTTCGTCAGCTACCAGGAGGAACTCATCGCTGGGGTCAAGCTGCAAACTGCAAGGAATCGGACAAGAGTGAAAGTCAGACATGTGAACTCTTACGAACTACATACTTTTCGGAGTCAATATTGTTCTGGAACTCACCAATTCCTTCGAGCCAGTGAAGCAACTGGTTATCAACGCACCCCTGCGCTCAAAGCAGGATGGAGAGCTCATCTTTTCAAACCATCAGGTGAGACTATAAGAGGGGGACATCAAAGGTGATCTGTGGGGAGAACAGTGGGGGTTGGAGAATTTACGCTCAATTCCACGGGTGGTTAATTCCCTTTCTCCATTTGCAGAAGAATATTCCTACGGGCCAAGCAAACAAAGCTAGTTGGGCCAGTCCAGTCCGTCATCTCGGCCCTACGCGTCACATTGGTGGAGACCGCAGCTGTCCAGTTCAGATCGACGCCTCTGAGGGAGCCAGCTGAGCGTAACATTTCATTTCTGATCTGTCTTTCTTAGTAACCAATCACTGGTCTCTGGGTCATACTGCCCCCAGCCAATGACTGCCCTCTCCCTAAGCCCCACCCCTGGCAGCCATCCTCAGATTTTTACCACACGCTCAAGTGTTGGGAGTCCTCGTGCTATAGCTCTCGAGCTTTTACTGCGTTTTGCGCTTTTTCAAAGAGATTTATCTCCTTTTTAGGTTTAATCGAGCCACAAGCTCCACCGTTTCTACTTCCAATCAACGGGGACCCGTTTCGGATTTATCTACGCCCCTCAAGGATGAAGTTTTCGTCGAGTTACGCTTCTTGGAGGATTCCAGAAGTTTCTCAGGCCTACCTTGTGGACGAGAAGTACATGGCCCAGGAGAAGGGAAGCTCGACTCCCAGCAAGCTGTTCAGGATCTGCCCGGGATGCAACCTACAAAATGTGTTCAAGGAGGACGAGCATTCGAAATGCCTTTACTGTGACCACGAGGAAAAAAACGCACATGGAGACGGACTGTGCGTTTTGCTTTAACATGTCGGATCGGACGATGAGGGATCGCCGGACCTGTCTCTCCAACTGGCTGGAAGGCAAGAGCCCAGCAGGTAAGAAGAAGAAGAAGTCCGAGCGGTCTTCTAAGTCCTGTGAGGGCGCCCCGGCGACGGGGGCCCAACAGAAGGCAAAGCACCGCAAGTCCACGGGCACCGGAAGCGCCGAACGGTCGGGCTCCTTGGCTGCCAGGCAATGCACACCTTCACCGACGCCATCAACCACGAGCCAACACTCTGGCTCTGGGAAAAGAAAATCTGAGAACCCGGCTAAGCTTCTGGAGAGGCCACGGTCGATCTCGGAGGAACTGGCCGAGGGGGAGCGAGGCAATGACCTCCCCCTAAGGTGAAGGCCTCAAGCACGCCCAAGGTGGTGAAGGCCTTGATTCACCCGGCTAAGGCCTCTATCGAGGGTGTCGCTGCGGCCCTGGCAAAGCCTGTGGAGGCTATCCCAGTGGAGGCGACCTCGGGGCCCAGAGTTTCCCTGCCTCCGTGGAGGGAATCCTCTTTTAGGCCCATCGATAAGAACCTGTGAAAAAAGAGGGGGGGCGGTGGCCATCACGGACACAACCTCCGAGGAGGAACTGGGTGAGAATTTGGAAGAGGCCCAGCCCCACTGGAGGAATCCCGAGGAGGGGGACGACGAGAGTGAGGGTGGCAACGACGACGAGTTTCCCGTGGAGGAACAACCGTCGCTCCCGGCACCGCTGTCGCAACCCGAGCCTCAGGACAACTTGGTGGCCATTTTGACTGCAATCGAAGCCTTATGCACAGAGATAAGGACGAGACTGCCCCTGTCCCCGACGGACGACCCAGCTGTACCGGGTCCGTCGGGAAGCCCTCCGAACAAAAAGAGGAGAATTCATCCAGTGCCCCTTCAGCCCTCACGGCCTTCTTAGCCTTTGTCGCCTTCCCCGATCCCGAGGGACGACACAGGAATGGACGACGGGGACGGATGACGACGGCGGTGACGATGTGACTGGCCTCCCATCTCCGATTCCTCGGGCGTCCCCACCCGACGAGATTGGCTCCTTCCAAGCCCATGATTGCCAGGGCATCCAAACTTTTTCAACTCTGCCCTGAGGAGAAGGAAGGCTTCCTCTACCAATGGCGCGAGGCCAAAAGGAAGACGGTCCTCGCGGTGCCGTTGCTGGAAGACATCTGGGACGAGGGGCTTGCCCTCCTCAAGAACCAGTCCACGACACCTGCCAAGAGGGACCGGTACGAGAAGTACCGGGTCCCCGACACCGCCCCGTTGTGCTTTAGAGCGCAGCCGAACCCAGATTCGGTCGTCTCAGCGGCGGCCAAGAAGAAAGCGGGGGGGGGGCCCATCAGCTTCATCCTCAACTTCCCCACAGGACGGCGAGGGAAAGAAGCTGGACGCCATGGTACGACGAGTCATCTTGTCGGCGGCGACGACTATTAAGGCGGCCAAAGCCCTAGCGATTGTGGCCCGCTACGACAGGGAATTGTGGTACAAGATCGCCCCCCTGTTGGATTTCCTCCCAGACGACAAGAGGGCAAAGGCCCTGGTGATCTTACAGGAGGGTGAGGTGGCGTCGGACCACACCATAACTGTGGCCACGGACATTTCCGGCACTGGTCTCTGCCAGTTGGGCAACGGCGTTTGCCTTCGACGGCGGGGGTGGCTCAAGGCGACAGATTTCCACCAGGACGTGCAAGCCAAGGTTTTGGACATGCTCTTCGATGGGAACAATCTGTTTGGAAAGACTGTGGATGAGTCGCTGCAGGCCATCAAGACCGACACGGAGATGGCTCGGGCCTTGGGAGTTCTGCAGCAGCGGCGGCCGCCCTTTCGGAACTCTGGAGGTAAGCAAGGTGCCTCCAAAGGATTCGGCGGCGGCTCCTCGACCTACCGTCAGGCGGCCAGCTCCTCGTCGCAAGAAGCATACAGGGGACCAGGCAAGTCCGGTGGATCTCGCCGTCATCGCCTGGGAGGCCAGGGCGGCAAGGCTGCTCCCAAGCAAGACTGAACCGGCCGTCGCTTCAGGCCCCCACAGAAGCACCCCGGTGGGAGGCCAGCTGACAAGGTTTGTCAGCGTGTGGAAGTCCATCTCCACCGGCCGTTGGGTGCTGGATGCCTTGGCCCATGGGCACACTCTGGAATTTCTAAAGAAGTGCCCCCGAATTCCTCCCGTGGCCAGGAAGGAAAACTACGTCCCTCAACTACTGTTAGAGGTAAGGGCGATGCTCCAGAAAGGAGCCATCTAGCTATTCCCAAAGAGGCTCCGGGGCTCCGCAGTATACTCAGGATACTTCCTCGTCAGAAAGAAGACAGGAGGTTGGCGTCCCATCCTGGACTTGCATCGGCTAAACAAATACATCAAGGCACAGAAGGTCCGGATGATCACCCTCCAGCACATGCTGGGCCAGCTGGAGGAGGGCGACTTCTATCGTCGTTGGATTTGGAGGATGTGTACTTTCACATCCCCATCCTAAAAGGACACCGAAAGTTTCTCAGGTTCATAGTCCAAGGGCGGCACTACCAGTTCATCCTCCCATTTGGATTGAAGTCGGCGCCCAGGGTGTTCAGCAAGTGCATCCCACCTGGTTCCGTCGCAGGTCGCGCTATTTCTGGGAGCAAAGCCCGATACAGTAGCGCAGTTGGCCTCGCCATCGGAGGAAAGAACGCAGGCCATCCTGGGCAAAGTACAGCGTCTGCTGGCCACGGACGTGGCCAGAGTGAGGTCCATCAAGTCCCATCTCAGGATGATGTCCTCTTGCATCTATCTGGTGCGCTTGTGCAGGCTTTGGATGCGCCCTCTGCAGGAGTTCCTCGACGCCCATTGGACGCAAGCGAAGGACATCTTCGAGGACAAGATCTCGCTCAACGAAGCATTCCGCCATGCAATTCGATGGTGGGGCACCAGCACGCATCTCGCCGCAGGCACGGATTTTCAGACTCCAGCATACCAGGTGACGGTGACGATGGATGCCTCCCTGGAGGGGTGGGGAGCGCACACCGGAGATCTTCACGCGAGAGGCCTGTGGCTCCCGGAGGAGAGGCCGCTCCACATCATTATACTGGAGCTCCGAGCAGTGTTCTGGTCCCTCAAGTCATTCCTCCCGTCCCTCAAGGGCAAGGTGGTGAGGATCTTCACCGACAACACCACCACGACTTTCTACATCCGGAAGCAGAGAGGAACCAGATCCCCAGCCCTGTCCAAGGAAGCCCAGGATCTGTGGCACTGGGCCGTTGCCCAGGGGATGTTTCTGGTGCCTTTTCATCTGGCAGGGATAAAAAAACACCATCGCCGACTCACTCAGCAGGGAGCTGCGCTCGTGCCACGAGTGGGAACTATGCCAGAATCAAGTGGATCATCTCTTCCGGCGATGGGGCAAACCCCAAATTGACCTGTACGCGACGACAAACTCAAAGTGCCAGAGGTTCGCCAGCAGGTTCCCCCATCCGAGGAGCATGGGCGATGCTTTCTCGTTCCCCTGGGACAGCCTGATCCTGTATGCGTTCCTGCCGTTGCTGCTCAGGCTCATCAACCAACTCAAGTGGTCCCGGTGCAGGATGATCCTCGTCGCACCGAGGTGGCCCTTACAGATATGGTTTCCAGACCTTCTGGACTTGTCAGCGTCCCCACCAGTGAAACTGTCGACGGACGCAGATCTTCTCTCCAGAGAAGGAAGCGCCATTCTTCATCACGACCCGGAGTCGCTGAACTTGCAGGCCTGGCTCTTGCAGCACTAGAGTTTGGAGGGTACGATATCCATGCTGACTGCAGAGAGGTTCTTGCAAAGGCCAGGGCGTCCTCCACTCTCAAGTGCTACGGACACAAGTGGAAGAGGTTCTCTGTCTGGTGCCGTGCACCGAAGATCAACCCTCTACGGATTACAGCCCCTCAAGTGCTACCGTACTTACTGTCGCTGGACTAGCACACGCTTCCATCAAGATGCATCTGGCAGCGATTTCCCGATACACTAGAACTGCAGGACGGTCGTCCCTGTGGTCTCATCGCCTGGTGAAGGAGTTTATGAAAGGACTGTTCCGTTCGTTCCCGCCAGTGAAGGCTCCAGCCCCGGCGTGGGAGCTCAACGTGGTGCTGACCAGGCTCATTGGCCCACCATTCCAGCCCTTGTATTCGGCTCCGTTGAAGTTCCTGTCGTGGAAGACAGCGTTCCTTGTGGCCATCACCTCTGCACGACGCGTGGGAGAGATTCAGGCCCATTCCTGCAAGCCTCCATACTTGACTTTCCACGAGACGAAGCTGGTGCTGAGGACGCACCCCTCCATCATGCCCAAGGTGTGCCGTTGGACTTCCATCTCAACAAGCCCTTCGTGTTACCAGTCTTTTTCCTGTCGCCTTTGTCGCCGGCCGAGAGGACTTTGCACTCGCTGGATGTAGCTAGAGCGCTGAAGTTCTACGTGGACTGAACAAAGAGTTTCGAAAGACATCACAGCTGTTTGTGAACTTTAGACCTGTGAACCAAGGGAAAGCTCTCTCGAAGGCTTCCATTTCCAGATGGCTCTCCGGCTGCATCATGCACTGTCATCAGTTGGCAAACCGACCGTTGCCCGGCCGTCCGAGAGCCCATTCGACCAGAGCGATCGCTGCTACCACGGCATTCTTGTCTGGTGTGCCCCTGCTGGACATCTGCAGGACTGCTACGTGGATGTTGACGCACACCTTCACGAGATTCTACTGCGTTGCCTGGGATTCCAGGGAGGAGTCCAGAGTCAGCCAGGCAGTGCTGCGCAACCTGTTCACTTAAATTGAGCCTGGTGAGGAGGTAAGAGATGCTTAATGTTGAGTTTTATGTAATGCTTAATGTTGAGCCTTGCCACCTCCCGTGGTTATGCATGTGTGTACTGCTATGTATTCTTATATTCATGAGCATGTGAATCCATGCCAGACCCCATGCTGGAGAAGGAACAAGTTACTAACTTGTAACTGTTGTTCTCCAGCATGGGTCTGGCATGGATTCACATGCGAACCCTCCCTCCTCCCCTCTGCGGCTCTTCACTTGGTCATACTGCCACTTTACGTGCCACCAAATCTGAGGAGGGCTGCCAAGGACGACGGGGAATATTCATGAGCATGTGTATCCATGCCAGACCCATGCTGGAGAACAACAGTTACAGGTAAGTAACTTGTTCCATCTGAGGGATCCCGATGCGTGAAGGATCATGGGTACAGGGTACCTCGCACTAGGGATAGTATTAAATTCACGCCCTGTCGACGTCCCTTTTTGAATTTCAAAAACTTCATATGCAATACTGTGTAACTTCCACTAGACTTCGACCTATGCAAACCATGGACATCTGTTAAGGATACCAACCGGGCGTCACACATAGGACCACGACACTTGGTCTTATCCTGTGATATGGTGCTCAATAGGAATGTTTTTTCTTTAATTTCATTGAATTCAAATTGAGCTGATACCCGACCCGTCTCACACCCCCTTTTACAAATATCCCGGGTCACAATGGACCGTGAACCAGGCCGGTTGGTGAAAGTACAATATTTATTTATAGAATTCACAAAAATCACACATTTTAATATTGGGCAGCAATCGCCAATGCGGTGATAATTACAATAAAAACTACTGAACTACGCTTGGTTAACCTTCTACATGAACATATCCAAAGCACAATTGAATAGGAGCACTTTTTGAATTATGATAGATAGCACCCAAGTTAAGGTTTCCCCCTGCAATGTTCCCTCAACCCACAAATAATCGAATTCTTGGTGGATAGAAAGAAGCAGCAGGTAATCGGGGGTAAGAGGATTTTAAACCTTTTGCAGAAGCATGAAATGACACTCGGAAATTGACAAATAATTAATGTGCTATTAAATCTTTGAGACAAATATGATTTCTCATGACAGCAGGAATGCATAAACACTAGCAATCACGAAGCAAGGGATTAACAAGAGGCATACAATTCAAAAACAAGTGGAAAGTTAAAACATGCTGCAGCTGAAATCACACGTTAAAAAGTTGCATTTTCTTAATTCACGTTTAAATTGACATAAACAAATGTTATGAAAAACGGGTGAAATACTTGGATTTTCAATGCAGTGTTTGGACTGGGGAATAGATATATATCACAGGGACAATATAGAGGTGAAAGGAGGTCTCTAGCTGGTGAATTGAGAGGGATTTGGAAGGTAGAGAGGTTCGTTTTTAGGAAAATGGAGCAGTGAAAAAGATAGTCGGTTTTAAAATGAAAGGCACATTTTACTTAAACTAGATTTAATGGCTAAGAACAGAGGAACATACGAACACCTTAAATTATATGGTGCTGTACATTGACCAATCTAGTGGTTACGGTCACCCCAGTAGAGGCTGTAAGGGGTAGACAATTAACAGACAGTGGATTAATATCAGACCTTTAACAAACCAAGAACAGGGGTTGTTTTAGGGTGCTACCTACCAAAAGCGTTACTATACACCAGGGTTTACATTTTTGTTGTACTGCTTTGCTTAGATTTGTATAGGCAGGAGTTTTCTTTTGGGTGTATAGGTGACACCTAGGCAGGTTTGTGAAAGTTTTTCTCAGTATTTTATTTAAAACTGATTTTGAACTTTTATTGTGGTTTTTTAACTAAAGTGCACTATGTTTTACATTCTTTTTATATGTGTTGATTTTTAAGATTACTATGTGCTATGTTTTTTCTTTAATTTGATTCTTAAAACCCTATACGCGGTCCTTATTTGGTCCACAGACCGTGTGTGGGAATAGGGGTAGAGTTTGGAGAATAAGTAGAAGAGAAAGACGGGTTGTTCCTTTTTGTTTAATATTGTCTATAAGGCTTTGAAAGGAGTTCGGGACAAACGTCTATAAATAACTCTATTGGTCTCTCTTAGTTGGAAGAAAAGAGGAACGCCACCTGTGAATATAAAAGTTACGCTGCAGTTGTAACCCTTCATGCAGTGTACCCCCCTTTTTAGGGAAAATGTATTTAATCAAAATATCGCTAATGACTTATGATCTATGCCAGACGGAAATGAAGAGAAAAGTGGCGCTAACGCTTGGAGATCAAGGACAAGTTGCAAAGAGAATTCTGACAGTTGGACAAGTTATCAGGATATGGATAGGGTTACTTAGAGAGGGGAACAAAGACAAACATCAAGATGGGGAGACTGTGTTTCTCTGGGATGGGAAAATACTCAGTCTACGCTTGAGTTTTGGGATTTTGGAGCGGTCAGGGTTCTGGTCACAAAATATTCTGGTCACCGGATAGCGGACACTCCTGCCAAAAGACAGTTAGGCAAAGGTCTGGTGACCGGATGGCAAGTACAGCTGGATGCAAGTAGTGGACAAGCAGGTCTGGTCACAGGCTACTAAAGGTACCACAGCTTTTCCCCTGGTTAATGGAATTTCCGGATCAAGGCCTTTGCTGAGATAGTTCAATTATGCTTTGGCCTAGCAGGAGTAGGGTCATCTCTGCTTTTGGCCTTTCAGTGGGATCTGCAATCAGCTATGCTTTGGCTTTGTAGTGGGATCTGGAGTCTGGCAGGATGAATGTAGAAGATCAGGAACGCGGGCGCAGGAAATTCAGGAAAGAGTCTCTAGTTCTGTCAACCACTCTTTATAATAGAGCATTGTGACATCAAAGAAGTATATGGTAGGGCAGGCTTAGCTAAGCACGCCTCTAAACAACTGGATTGGTCAGGGGTAATGGTTGACGCCTTGCTTTCAGCTGGTTGGGTTTCAAGGGCTTGATGTCAGATTTATGATGGGAGTTTTACAATGTTCAAAACCTCCCACAGTTAATTTTGCCACAACCCAGTTTTGCCATAAATGCCACATTTGTGCAGTAGTAGCATTTTAACAAATTACATGAGCAGATTACATATTTTGTGCAGCCCATGATAGTCCATCTCTATAGTTTGTAAGACTCTATTTCGTCCGTTTAACAGTTTTTGGCGTTTTTAGTGAACAGCCTAAAAACTCCATAACTTTACACGGGTATGAATTATCATTAAGCATGTAAGTATTAAAATGTGCAATGGCATCATGGATACTTTCCTTATAATACCCAATTCTCTGCCATTTCTATTCCCAATGTTGCAGTGAAGTCTATGACGTCTTAAATTAAAACCCATAAAATCACATTTAAACTGTTAACTTTTCACATTTTTGCAAAGTCCTATTGCAAAGATAAAAGTCTGAAAAGCTTCTTCATAAAGTAGCGGTTCAAACTAAATGGTCAGCATTGTCCTCCAAATATGGTCATGCCTTTCTAGGCCATCCCCCCAAGTCCAGGGTTTGTCATGGAGTTTTTCTTTGAAGCTTCTTGTAGAAGTCCCAGGGAGGTGTGATTTTCTTTTTCACATCCTTGTGTCCCAGAATTTCTATTGTAAGAGGCCCCTGCCCAGACCAAAGTCTGAGTATGTGAACTTGTTTTGTCTTGGTCAAAGTTTTCCAACGTAGTCATTATCACTTTTGTGCCCTGGAAGTTTGTGTTGGTTTCTTTTGGGGGAAGCCTTAGCTTAGCCAGCAGGAAAAAACCTGTTCTGGAGCTTGCAAAATTCAGCCAATGCAGTTTAATTCCTTTTATCTTAATTTCTTTTGTCCTGGATTAAAGCAAACCTGTTGAATAAAACCTCCCCTATATGTTTCCCAGCAACAAACCCCTTTACATTGCTAGGCACAGACAAGTTTTTGTTCATCATGGTACTTTTAAAACGGGCATTTTTTTCTGGTTTGCAAAAGCCAATTTTTCCATGTGTAAAGCCAGTTGGCATTTTCCTTGCAAATTCGAGTTGTCTCTTCCATCTGCACTTGCACATTGTTTTGTAGCCATAGTTGGCTTCTTGTACACAACAGTCTGTACAAGGCAAAGGTCTCCTGAAATTGACATGTGCACAGAAAGCTAGAATTTCTTTTCAAGCTGTAATTTTTGACATTTTGTAACAAAGGTTTAAGCGTTTTTCCGTGCAGCTGAAGTAAAGCTTTTGTTGATTTTCTCAGATTTGGCTGGCACAGCCTGCCATTCAGGAATAAGGCTCTTTCCAGATAGAGCACAATCTGAATATGACTGGGCATGACAGGGTATTTTTGATAAAGGTAGTGTGATGAAGAACAGGGAAAAATACCATCAGAGCAGCATCATTTTAAAGGTGAAATATTCCCTTTTTCAATAGGAACTTTGGGCATGCAGTGAAGCAGCTCTGCTTTTCACCCCATTTCTTTAAGAAAAACAAGAACACACCCTATTAGCCTTTCTCTGGGTGCTTCCTGTTCTATCTTGCCCAATGGCGCTTGGCAAAATAGTGCAGCCCTCCTTTTGTGACTGCAAAACGCAGTTTGGATGCAATGGTACTCGCAGGAGCCAGCACAGCAATTTTTCTGGTTCTGCTGAAGTGCAGCTTGGTGATGTGGGTAAGTATTCTGTTGAGTGGGTCAATGTAGCCCACACATCTAAGCAGCTACAACAGCCTCTTTCTAAATATTCCTGCCTCTACAACTCGCCCAGAACAGGACTGCAGTTCTGAAATCTCTTCACTGGCTTCCAGTGGCGGCAAGCATCAAGTTCAAGACCCTTTGCATTGTCCACAAGGATTTCTGGTGCCTGGGACTACACTACCTCCAACTCTCTTTTTTTTTTTTTTTCCTGAATATCTACCTTCTCGAGCTATCCGCTCCCCCACCTCCAACTGAGGGTCAGTCGATTTTCCAAGCAAAGAGATGGGAGCAGATCTCTTTCTTCACCTGGGGCCTCCCTCTGGAACAGCCTCCCTGCCTCTCTGAAACTTGAGCAGAACCATCTCTGTGTCCGGAAGCAACTCAAGACCTTTATCTTTACTTCTGCCTTCTCTCCCTTGCTGATCACCTGCCTGATCCATGCACTGATCACCCTCTGAATTTCGTTCCAGGTACCTGCCTGTTCAGCTGCAATCCTGCACTGCCTCTTGGCTCCCCTGCACTTGTGGTCTGTATCTGTAACCCTACGGTCCCCTCCCTTGCACTTATTTGCCACCAGTTGGCTGCACTTATGAGTACCAGCACTTGCCATCCGTTGGCTGGATTTTTATTTTTCTCCTTTGTCCCGCACTTCTCCATCCTCCCCCAAGCCTCAGCACTTCTCCCCTCCCCGGTTCTTGCACGATCTGAATGACACAAGGCCTAGTAAGATTGTTGTTTTGTCCTCCCTTTGTTTCCCCAGCTTGTCTTGTCACGCCTATAAACGCTTGTGTACAGGCCCGTTATAAATGCTATATCATATATCCTACAAGCGTCAGAAATACGAATATGGTGAGTAATGTATCAACTCTATCATTTTTTCCGGTCCCATCCCCTAGAATGGGCTCCCATAAGTATGGAGGATAGGGGACTATGGGCTACTAATATAGAAGGCTTCATCATAGCATTTCTGATGATTATATATTCTTAGATTCACATGCGCCCACCCTTCCTCCCCGTTCGGATGGAAGGCACATGGATGTCTTACTACTTTCTCTCTTTTCTGTACTCACACACGTTAGTCATAGGCTCCCTCATGGCATAAAAAAAACAATTGGAGGGACCTCGACGCGTGAGGTATTTTGGGTACACTACACGGCACGTTAGGGATAGTGTTACAGGCACGCCAATGTCCCCTTTCAATTCTCGAAAGACAAGATGCAATACTCTACGGTGACCACTGGATGTCGGACTATATGCACATTATGTGAATCTAAGCAAATACAATCATCAGAAATGCTTTTACGCTAAGTAATGCATGTCATATAACGCCTAGGTGGGAAGGTCCAAGTTTGACTTCATGTTCTACCGCAAGATGTAGGCATACGTTGTACAGTGTGATGAGTTTGTGGTGAGTTCAATTCAAAGAGTGCAGCCAAAGAGGATGCTGAAAACAGGGCCCGCAAGCAGAATTGAGTGTGGCTAAGAATGCGGCTGTCTACTCAACACTGCTGTTTTTAGTATTCAAACAATGTGCTCCCTTAGCCTGTGTTCCTTTAACTTCATAGTGGGCCCAGACTGGGATGGCAGAGGGACTGTGATCCGATACAGTTCCACCCTCACATTCCAACACATTCTTAATATGTACTGAATCTGTTTCGGATCATCATTCTGGCATCCATACTTTTCTATATCTGCAAACAATGGGAGCAAGGGTGTATCACTGAAGTGGATCTGCACAGGAGACCAAGATAGGCTGATGTGGGGAGTGTAGGAAGAATTTTGTTTCAACTGGTGGGTGGAGAGGTGTATATCACTGGGGTGGCCCCATGAAAAGATACCCCCATACAATACGAGAGGGTAGTAGCCACAATTACTCCGCCTAAGGATGAATAGTGCAGGTGAGAGGGGATGGAGAGGGGGGTTGCTTGAGGGAACAGCCGACGCAGAAAAGTGAGTGGGCCATGGATGGATGGACATTGAAGGAGATAAGAGGGAACATGAGTACACAAGTCAGCTTAGAATTTAGGGGAGCAGGCTGGAGCAGAGAGAGGGCTTGTAGTATGTGGCACTGGGAGCACGAATCTGGTTCATGGAGACCAATGCCACAAAAACATACACTGCAAATCAATGACCTCCATCTATTGAATCAGTCATTTATTTCTTGCGTGAGAAAAGACAGTCATTACTGAAAGGCTGTCTCAACAAGCAAGGCAAAATATCAGCGATCCAAATAAGAAACAAAATATACTAGAGAAGATACTCTCATGTCAAGATGTGGAAAGGCATTGGCAAAAGAAAAAAATATTGTTTTCCTTACTGCTATGAGCTCTTTTGCTTTAATGGCAGACTCATTGCTGCCTCATCCAATTCACACCATCGTTGTCACAACACTTTGCAGCACCTTTCAGATCACTGGCTACTTCCATGCCAACACCGTCCACCTTGGACCCTTTGCATCACCCTCTACAGCCCCTATCAATGCCCCACACAGCTTTTTATAGCAGGTTTATATACAGAGTGCATATCTATCCACTTGGAGGGAATCTTTGTATCATAAAGAGATAACTCATGTATATTGTTACCCAACTCGGTTGTGCTCACTGTATCAACCCAAGCTCGGAGTGCAAAACAGAATAGCCAAAGATCCAGTTTAAGTCATTTTATCTACCATTGCATGTGCCCACATATCACCTCTGAAGTTCAGAATACATATAGCCGCCAACTTCACCCAACCCAATAACCATTACTCCCCGCCCCTTACCACTGATGTACATGTTTTTAACAGACAACCCCACCTCTTGCCCTACCCCATCCCACTACCAAAATTCATCAACAACATGGCTTGCACTGCTGAACTCACCCCTCGCTCCACTTCCGCAATCAATCACACGCAGATTGACCAAAAACTTTTCTGCCCCTTGCACTACTCACACCCAGCCCATCTCAACCTCCACACACTTCCTGACCACCCAAATAAAACAGAAGACAATGGAACTCTTGCAACATAAACTCACACCTGTAATGGTAACAGCGGTTTCAGAAAAAAAACATAACACATTCTCAATCTGATTCTAAATCTTACCACTTGACTCTCCTGCAAATTCATCCCTTTCCACCATATTTTGCCCCGAGCGAGTCTTTGCCTATACGCCTTTTTCTTTTGTTTCTTTCTGTCATCCCTCTGGTGGTGTGGTTATTCCTTGCTTTTGCCCCATTCTCCTTCCTAATGTTTTCTGTCCTGCTATTTTTCACACCCCATGCCACCAGCACCCATTTATTCCTTGCTGCTATGGGATACTAAAGAAGTTATGAACTGTAGAATGCCAAACCCTTAAATGTGATTGAGGCACATTCAGTGTAATGTGTAGGCTCTTGCACAGGTCCCTCTGCATTTCTATGTATGTAAGAACATCTACTTTATTTGTGTGTGTGTGTGTGTGTGTGTGTGTGTGTGTGTGTGTGTGTGTGTGTGTGTGTGTGTGTGTGTGTGTGTATACATGTATATTTGTGTATATATATAAATATATATATGTTCTTTGAGGAGCATATTGACACAAAGTCCCTTGTTTTGTTTTTCAGCTGGGAAGTTGCTTATTGCACCTCTACTTTTGATTCTGGGACTGGCGCTGGGTGCCATCGCAGTTGTAGTAGGTAAGAGCTTAAGCCATTGTGAACATGCACTGCATTTCCGTTGTCTAGTACCTGCATGTCATACGATAGATCTGTGAAATCGGTTGTTTGTCCTGTTGAAATTAAATTGCTACAGATGCACTTATACATATGGGTTAACAGTTTCGAATGGGGGAGAGAAAACACTCTTAAAACGCTGGAAGGTGGACTTAATGTGCCGAAGGAGAACAGAGAATTGGCAGAAATACAGAACCTTCCTGGGAAAATTATGGAAGAAGTCCAAGGAAAGGCTCCAGCAACACTTGGCACAAGGAATAACAAGGAATTAGTAGAAGGAAGGAAAGAAAGAAGATTGTAACAGTAATGCAAACTAAGATATCATTTGTTGATTGGAATCTATGGTTTGATGTTTGGTAATGGATAAGACTGGATGCTCTGAATAGGGTCGGCTGAGACAAAGGGAGGTGACAATGCCGAATAAGCTGAGAAGTTACACTGAGCACTTCTGGTGGGGAAAGAGAAAGGTTTTTTGGGTGGTGGAAAGAGTTACAAAAATGACATATCCAGTGCAAAGTAAGTTGGAAACCTACTAGAGAACATGAATGCTTGAGGGAGCATAGGAACAGAGCGGGATTAACAGCAATTATGGACAAGTCACTTCAGATATGGTAATTAAATGCAAGCGGTCTTAACTTCCCAAATAAGACATGCAGATTGATTAGAGATCTTAGCAAACAAGAACTGACCATTCTTCTGCTTAGAGACACAGCTGAGAAAAAGGGATAGTAAGCGACTAGGGAATAAAAAAAAAATGGCCCACATAATTAGATGCACATCCAGACAACAAGAGACTTTAGGGTTCCCTTGTCTGAAATACCCAGAAGGGCGACATATACTGCTACTAGGGGAGATGATTAATAGGACTGTCACGCTGTTAACAATCTGCACACCCAGTCAGTGACCAGATGTGTGTGTCTGGGCCTCCTAGAGGAAAAAGGACATTGAAGTTTTGTTGTGGCTAGGGACTTTAACCTAGTGTATGACCCTAACAAGTACAGATGGAAAAACAAGGTCTGCCCGACAACAGGGGCAATGTCAGTAAAACTGAGGTTTAGACTTAACAAAATGAGGCAGTGTGATGTGTGGAGAATGATGAATCCCGAAGAAGGACTACATGTCCCATTCCTATGTTCACAGGAGATACTCCAGAATAAGCAATGCCCTGGCAACACAAGACATTTATAAAGAGGTAGAAGAAGCAGGGGTGGGCATGAAGCAGGGGTGGCATAATATTGTCTGACCATGTGCCGTTCTCGATAGAAATAAAAGAAGGTAGAAACGGGGGTAAAGGGGTGACTGAGGCCTGGAGAGTGTACGATTATATCCTAAGGGATCCCGTTCATAGAAAATAACATGAGGAAATGCTACTTAATTTCTTCCAAGAGAACGACCCGAAAGACACATAATAATCCACCTGTGAGACTGTGAAAGTGGTGTTTAGAGCTAAATATAAATACAAGTCACTAGCAGATGCCAAAACGCGTATAATGCAGGCTTCCAATGAGGAAGACTTAAAAGGGAAGGTTGCTCAACTGGAAAATGAGCACAAAACGCCTAGTTTGACCAGTACCCTAAGAGAATTAACAGTAAGAGCACATCTTAATACCATGTCTACATGTAAGGTGGAAGCCATGTGTCTAAGTACCAAATACAGACCCTTAATGTACAGTAATAAATGTGGTATGTTTAAATAGGTATAAAGAATCCCTATTAACATGAAAACATCCTACTCCACCAACGGGGATATAGATATATGTAATACAATAAAGAGCAAGATGATACGTGTTGTTTACTTGCCTCCAACCCCCTCACACAGGAACTCTATAAGGTTTTCCAGCATCACTAGTCCTGAAAAAATGGACCGTCTGCTATAACTGATTTACACAAATGCCCTATAACAAGACTACTGATAAGAACTCTTTATTGCACTTCAATAGCCACCATGCTAAACATTTAAAGAACAATTTGCCATTTGGACAATTTTTGAGGCTGAAGCGCAATAGTAGTCTTAAAGATGATTTTGCCCGAAGTGCGGATGTATTGACCAACAAGTTGTTGGCCAAAGGCTATCCGCCTAGAGTTATAAGAAATGCTTTAAAAAGAGCTTACAATAACAATCGTGAGGCACTTTTGGAGAAAAGTAGTAGGCCAATTAAAAGGATTGGCACTGTATTTGTTAATACTTTCTCAAATTTGTCCTACAAAATCAAAAACATTGTGATGAAAACTTGGAAGAAAATATATCGTGGTAAAGAAGTGTTGCCTCCCCTAGTGGCTTTCAGAAAAAGCCAGAATTTACGAAATATTCTGATCAGAAATGATGTGACAGAAATGCAGATACCACAAGTTAGGCAAACTAGACTGTGGGGTTTGCCTGAAGTAAAAGGACATTTTCCATGTGGGAATTGCAGCATGTGTGGACAAACAAAAGAAACTAGATTATTGCAAATTCTACCTGATAAGTGGGTCTTCACTGAAATGATGAATTGTAACACAGCTAATGTTGTATATCTGATCACCTGTCCATGTGGCCTACATTATGTGGGAAAAACAAATAGGCAATGTAAAGTTCGAATGGTGGAACATCGCAGCTGTATCAAGAATCAAGTGATAACTGCCCCTCTTGTGAAACATTTTATTGAAAAGAAACATGGTTTCAATGACTTCACATGGCTGATTTTGAAAAAGGTGCATGGAAATACCAAAATTGAAACAGATCGAAAATTATTGAATATAGAGCAAAAAATAATTTTCAAATTACAAAGCAATGTGCTAGGGCTCAATGAAAGCATTGATTGGCATTTGGTTAGCCAAATATAATTTTGGACATTGTGTGATGCATATACCATGTGGGCACCCAATTTTGGTGAATAATTTGGTTTTTAGTTCAATTGATGAAGTTAGTGCAATTTACATCTTTTTGATGCGCTGAGTGTCCACTAAACTCCTCTACACCAGTTGATCCTGGGTCTGTTCCAATATGGCCCCCTTGGTGGTTGTACTCCTGATTAACTTCGAGAAGTGGAGTCCTTTCTTTGTGTTGCCGCACAACCATAGACGCTTTAATAGTCCTTTCTTTGTGTTGCTGCGCAACCATAGACGCTTTGAGATTGTGCAGCAGCCATGGCTCCTCTGAATCGACTGCTGGCCGAGTATGTTTGAATGCTGCAAGTGGAGTGAATAAACCCCGCAGTCTGTATAGGTGAGCACGCTACCAGCATTTCGCCTTTGTATGTGACTCTGTACATGATATTGTTTCCATGTCGGGACACCTTTTGCATTATTTGGTGGTTGGGGTACTTTATTTTACACTTATTTTACACATGTTGTGTGGCTATCCATTTTCCGCGTTTCTTTTACGTTGTGGAGGTTGGACAGCATGGATACTGAGTAGTTGTCTTTACACATTAGATAATGCATGGTCTCCTCACGTGTGTGAAATATAAGCACCCCCTTCTGTTTGCCCTCTAGTGCATGTTGACGGCATGTTGTTAGCTGAGGTTTTGGTAATGCCAGATAAATGGTGTTTACTGTTATGTTCCCATTGCTTTCCAGATTGACTCTGTACTTTATTGCTTGATCGTATGGATGTTTCCATTTCAACTTGTCCATTATTGAATTGTGAATTGCAGTCTTGATCCCTACATTTGTGGAGGTAATTCACTTTGTTATTTGGAGCCTTGATTTTATGTGCAGTGGTATTGAAGCCAGTGTGATTTCTGGATATAACAGAGCATGTGGTCTCTGTGTATTGGTTTTGTCTTACTTAGGTGTGGCGATACTCTAGCGGACTGTGACGCTTTGTTGAAGTATTGATTTCTCATTTGGAGGGAAACCAGCAAATTTGTCATCCTGTGACGTGCTTTGAAGTTTCACCATTTAAAGGTAAATCTGCGGGTGCCCTTTGGGACCCTTGTGAGTGTGGCATAATCCCTGTGCCATGCCTCCATTTACATTTTGTAGTACTTCCTTCCCTCTTTGGAACTCATTAGGTTTCTCCTTGCCTTTATTTTTACAGGCTTGGAGGTTGTTTTCCTTTTACCCTCTTGGGTGCCTGAATCTACCCTTTCAACACGGTGTGGAAGAGATTAGTGGATGCTTTTAAATTTATCCCCTGAAGAATGTTCGCCTGAACTGGGCAGTTAAGAACAGAAACATGTTGGGATGCTTGTTGTTTTAGTGACACATTGAGATTTTTTTGTGTGTTATGTGATATCTTCTGTGTCGTATAAATAAGTTATCTGATGTTTTAGAATTGTTTTATATGTGTTTTTTAATGTTTAGTACACTGTGTTAGGTGAGGGTAGTGTTTTTTGTTTAAATTCAGTTTGAATTATTTGAATAATAAACTTGTTATACATATGTGTAAATCAGTTATAGCAGACGGTCCATTTTTTCAGGACTAGTGATGCTGGAAAACCTTATAGAGTTCCTGTGTGAGGGGGTTGGAGGCAAGTAAACAACACGTATCATCTTGCTCTTTATTGTATTACAGTAATAAATGTGGAACAGTGCTAGCCCAGCAATTACAGGAACGTGAGATGCAATGTTTATCCCCTATAATAAAAAAGTAGAGGGGACATTAAGGGGATGGAACAAGAGAAGAGAGGTATTTCAGGAATTTTTGTCAACCTTTGACTCAGAGATTTACATATAGAATAGCAGAAATTCTATCTGTAAGGGGTCCAGGTGGGGAAAATAACCAATGAACAAAAAGAGTTATTAGAACTTCCAATAGCGATAACTGAAATTACTGATTTAATGTGCTATGGAATTTCTATAACGCCTTTCCTATTCGTTTGGTCTCAAATTGCTGTAGGTGAACGCCCTTGGAGGAGCAAAGTCCGAGGTATAAGAGATTGGTATGAGGGATTTACAATGCGTGTGAACATTTTAGCCAGTATACGGATAGGTAATGGGGTTAGTGGGGGCGGCACCTCTCTGCTAGCGACCGATATAGAGATGGCTTGTGGATGGTGCTGTGAAGGCTGTTGAGAGAGTATGCGTGTCAAGGAGATAGATTTTGTCCAGCTAGACCGAATTTGTATCGTGGAACTTTGCTGCATTCTACTGGCAGAGGGTGTTGTGCAATGTGTCCTCATGTGGCGTATTATTGCAGATACGAGCCGGTGAGTGGCCATGCCTGCGGCTTTTTTCCATTGACATGGGGTATGATATGTGCCTGTGAGTCCTGGATGGTTTCTTATTTCGTTAAATGTAATTCTAAAACGTAGCTGGATTCAAAACAGTGGCTAGATTCTCAATGCAACTAGATCAAACCAAAGGCTACGTTTCTAAAACGCAGCAGGTTTCATAACAGTGGCTACATTTCTAAAACGCTGTACAATTAAAAACAGTGGCTAAATACTAAAACACAGCTGGATTCAAAACAGTGGCTAGATACTTAATGCAGTTAGATTCAAAACAATGGCTAATTTATAAAAGCGCAGCTAGATACAACAGTGACATAGATTCTCAATGCAGCTAGATTCAAACCAGTGGCTAGCTTTCTAAAATGTAGCAGGATTCAAAAAATGGTCTGATTTCAAAGGTGCAGCTCTATTCAGAACAGTGGCTAGATTGTCAGTGCAGCTAGATTCAAACCAGTGGCTACACTTCTAAAAGGCAGCTAGAATGAAAGGTTTCAAGAGATTCAATGCAGCTATAATTAAAACTGTGGCTAGCGTCCAAAAGCGTGGTTGACTACAAAAAAGTGGCAGGAATCTAGATGCATCTAGATGTAACACAGTGGCTAATGTCAAAAGCGCTGCTCGTTTCAAAACAGCGGCTAGCTTCACAATGCTGCTAGATTCAAACCAGTGGATACATTTCTAAAACACAGCAGGATTGAAAATGTGGCAGGATTCCAAAGGGCAGCTAGATTCTCGACAGTGGTGAGTTCAAAGTATACATTACTGGCTTGGCACAGAAATCGGCGTCCCATGCCTACTTGTTGTCTTAGACAGTATGTTGGGTATAGGCTTGGCTCGTGCGACCATGTAATCAAAAGGTTCAAACTGAATAAAAGCCTGGGACCTGATGGTCTGACAGCATCCTTCTATAAGAAATATATTACAATCTTTGAGTCACAAGATGGTGAAATTATGTAATCATATTCTAGAGACAGGACGATTGACACCTGGAATGATGAATTAACAAATCGCCATCATCCCTAAACCGGTGAAGGATGGCCTGCTGTGCTCTTCGTATAGACCAATATTATTGATTAACATTGATGCGAAATTGTTTGAGAGTCTTGGCGAGGTGCATAAAAAAAATTATTCCTGGCTTAATTGTCCCTGACTAAACAGGATTTATCAACAGGATATAAAATACGGGTGCTGCACATTGTTGATCAAGCACACAGTTCTAAATTGAAAGACGTTTTTCTAGCGTTAGATGCCAAAAAAGTTTTCGATAGAGTAGACCGGGTATATCTCCTACAGGCGTTGGAAAAGTTTGGGTTTGGTTCGGTAATGACTAGAATGATAATTGCCCATTACCAAGAACTAAAGGCCATGGTAAAGGTGAATGGAAGAATCTCAGGCGACTTTAGGATAGAATGTGGAACAAAGCAAGGATACCCCTTGTCACTACTATTATTTGCACTATCTATGGAACCTTTTGCAGCCTTTAGAAGACAAAATGGGGGAATCAAAGGGCGGATTGCGCCTGTGACAGCCATAAAATATATTCAGGGATGATGTGATATTAATGGTAAAGGATCCAGGGAAATCCCATCTGCACATAATGGTTGAGATGAGAAAATGTGCTAGGTTATCTGGTTGAGGTTATCTGGTTGAAAGGCAAAATGAGCAAGTTGAAAATGTCTTACAATGTCCAACGAAGAAGCAACTACCTTTAGAAAGTTCCCTTTCAATTGGGCAAAACAATATTAATTACTTGGGGATAAACTTGACATCCAAATTCAAACAATTATACAGTTACAACCATCCTAGTGCAATTAATAATGTTCAAAAAGATCTAAATAGACGGGGAAATGTGTTTAATACAGAGAGGGTTCGTATAGCAGTAATGAAGATTAATATTTTAACAAGGATGCTATACCTATTGCAAGCTCTTCCCATTATCGTTCCCAAAGAAGTCTTTTTAAAAATCCAGAAAGCGAGTGAAAGTAAACATAAAAACTCTGCTAAGACCAAAGGAGCGAGGACGGCGAGCAATACCCAGTATACAGCACTACCTTAGGGCTGTCCAAGTAGTAGGGGAATGGGTTCAATCAGAAAAGCTGTGGCAGTTTATGGAGCAAGGGATTGCTAGTCTCCTATGTATAAACAACTATGGCTGCAAGCGAAAGACAGAGCAGGATCACCAGCAGTAAATCCAATAACTAACATTACCATAACCATGAGTAAAGAGCCCAGAGCTCAAGTCCTAAAAAAAAAAAAAAGTGGGAGGACTCATTAACATATCAATTGAATGTGGTGTCACCAGAAATGAGCATATCTTTAGAAATGGCAGGAATATATGCATATATGTCCCCCTTTAAACCTTTATTTGAGAATCCACACTTCACCAATTCAAGGCTCCCAGTTTATAAAATGGAAACAGAGGCATGGGGGGTTTACCAAAATGGAGGACATGGCCTTGGACGATAGAATAACATGTTTTGAGTCACTGAAGTGAACCAAATGGGATACTTATTATTATGGCATTTGCTCTTGCACCTTGCTAACGAGCAAAAGGTGATGTAAGCTCTCACCCCTAGGAAAAGACAACAACTTGGGGGTTGATATTTGCAATTGATAAGGAAATAAGTATGCTAAAAACCACTTGAATGTGCCAGACTATGGGGAAGTGACTTGAAACTGGGGGAGATAGAATGGAAAAGGGACTTCAAACTCGGGGAGATGGACCAAGACTGGGCATCTCTATATATGCCAAAATCCATACAACTTCAAGTGTGCAGCTAGTGAATGTACAATATAAAATACTCATACTACACAAGATACCTCCCTCCAAATATGTGCTGGAGGGCCGGTGTGTGAAAAGGGGATCGCTAATGTATATATGTGGGAGTGTCCATCTCTTAGGGTCTTTTGGCTTGAGATACTAATACAGGACATTGTGAAATAAGACATACCGAATGATGCAGGATTTATTTTGCTGGGTATTCAGGGGTATGCACCAGGAAAAGATAAGACAAGAAAAATTACATTAACACATCATACTTTTGTGTAGTTGTGAAAATAGTACTATTTTTATTTATTTTCTTTCACTCATTTTTAAGGTTTTAATGTATTTATTTCTTAAAACATTTTTAATTAAAAATTCAATGTTTTTTGTTATCTTTTTATGCATTTGGTTATGGAATGATTATAGTCTAAACCTTTTTTGCCACAAAGAATAAGTAACTATAAAAAATGTCAATTCAGTAAAAAAGGCCTCCAGTCAGTGGATCCTAGGGGACATCTTGAGTAACGCCATAACTTCGAACATCATTTAAATTAGGCAAAACGGCTCCTTTAAAGAGTAGACTGTGTTAAATTAATCACAAATACATTTCAAGTGAGAAACTGAAAAGATATAATTCTCACCTACCTTGATTACTTACTGCCAAAACAGACTTGAATATACATAATAAAGGAAAGGCGCATGCTGAACATAGCGAGATGCTCATTGAGGAGTGTGTAGCAGAAGACCCCATCACTATAACTTGTTACTGTTGGATGCAAAGGACTGGTTGTTAATGTTTGAGCGGGCCGCACTAAGAAAAGCAACATTCACAGCCTGCTTTTGCTTTTCGCAAACCTGTTTTGTTGTCGCAAACTAAAAATAGGTAGAGCTGGGAAAGGGCTTGGTAGCTGTTGTATGGCTAATAAATGGTATTAAAACTAAAATGATAGAACCTGCAACTAAAATGGTTGAAAGTCATTCGATTATATTCAGTTAATGCTCAGATTGCTTAAAGGTGAACTTAGTTACCCTGAAACTTCTCTTATACCAGTCCTTATTAAAAATGAGTTGTCTGCGCCCAGAGATAGGATTGAAGCTTGCTACCTAAATAATGTTTGCTGCTGCACCTCCCTGCCCCTTGGCCTATAATGGTATATCTTTCTTTGGGAACATCCTACTGCTTACAAAGCAAAACCGTGTAAATTTGCATCTAAACGCAGGACCATTTTAACAATCGGGGGCAAGTGCCTGAACTGTAAAAAGGGTGTGATGATTGAGTAATGAAGATTACTGGTACGTACTCTGGGCATTACCCTACTCATCCCTTCCTCATTGTTGTAGTAATTTCTAAAATGAGGGTTTAATAAACTGAACCAGTTATGTGCTAAAGAATATACATAGACCATATTAGATGCACACATTGTGATTAAATGTCAGAAAATAGGTCATTGTAAAACATTCAGCAAAGATTGATCAGGGTGGAAATGCAACGTTTGACCAATTGGAGCGCAGAATGGAGGACCTCTTTCCTCAAGCTTACTTCAGTAGTATCTGCTACATGGTGAATGAGTCGGCTACACGCCCCCGGCCCTACAAATATTCAGTACAGTCATAGTTTGCTGTTACATCCAGGTTGACCCTGTATTCTAGGTAGATGTGCCTCATAAGGCAAGGGGAGATGTATGTGAGCTTGTTTATATGCAGAGACGGTGCTCCCAATAGGATTTTGAGGTGGGAGTATATTACTCCTTATGTTTTTAAACAAAGAGTGAATGCAATTGCAACTGAGTAAAAATAAGTTTTCTCCTTCATGAAAGAGTAAAAGGTATGTGGCATTCAGCTGACGCGTGCAAAAAGTGAACTGTATGGAAATGATTCAGATGTGTCCACATTCTGACAGAAAAGCAGGTTTCTCTCACAATTGGCAGATAAAGCACAGAGTGCAGCAGCATCCTATCACCAGTGGAACAGATGAGCTTTAAGTCTCAGAGCGTCCCTTTCATGCAAATAATCTCATGGTCAAATGACTGGATAGTTAGCCTTACATCCTTCGGAAGTTGGATATCGACTGACGCAATAATAATCACAATGATTGCATGTTGGGTGAAGCCTGCATGAACAGCCAAATAAAATTAAATACCTGTCTGAATTATCTCTTCAGGGACATGTCTTGCTAAGTTTCTATTTCAGTTAGAAATTAAACCATTTAATGTTTGTTTTGTACCAGTGCTAGCACTGACTGGTGAGCCAGATATTGAATGTTAGAATTGTAGTCTTGAAGATCTAAAAGATGCTAGCATCCTGGGATTGGTGTAATGACAAGCACTGCAATTTGAGCAAAGGCCTTACTGCTGCTGACCTATTATAGTGCCATTTACTACATTGGCTCCAAGTTAAGGTTTGTGGATATTTAAACTATCCTCCATATAAGGTTTTGAGGGGCACGTATTGTACACCCTTTTTATAATTGGAGGGTTCATTAAACTGTAAGAGTAAACATGATTTGCCTATGCACGAGTGTAAAATGTATGTGCTGGGCACCCAAAACACGACTAAACTTGAAAATGACTAGAACACATTAGCAACAAAACGGAGTTCTGTAGCAAAGATGTGTGTCTTCAAACAATGTATTACATTTGTAGAAAACCTTCTCCTACACATTAGTATAAAGGAACACACCACATATATGAATCTTGATGGTAAATGGACACAACGCAGGATCTCTGAAAAATGTGTTTGTGCAATGCATTCACTACGTTTTCCATCTCATTACTGATTGAACCCTAACATGCTAGAAAAATAAATGATGCATTGTATTGCTTGCCCAAAGTGCACGGACAGTCATTAATCACCAATGCAATTGCAGAGCCAATACTTTAAACGCAGGTAGACGACGCAATGGCTTACAACCACACGCACTCTTAGAAAATAATGAGCACTTATACGGCTATTTATTCAAAGCTTGGAAGCAACTATTGATAACACAGAAGAACAAGTTACTTCTTACCTTGTAACGTTCTTTCGACGGGATGTTCCTCCGACATATTCCTTATCTTTGATAATACGGTTCCAGCTTGCTGGCCTCGGAATTTTTTGCTGTAGAGGGCGCTGCGTGTCGACGTCCGCCGAGTCGATGTCCCTCGACGGCCACCGCATCGCCGTCGACGTTACCATGCCCATAAATAGCCACGCGCTGCATCCGTTGCTCAGTTCCGTTTTGTAGCATAAGAAAAGTCATGCCTGAATTGGTTATTGACCTTGAAGGAGCATAAGCTGCAACCACAAGGGAAGTATCACTGCGGGGATGGATGGGAGGGGCGATAAGGAATACATCGGAGGAACATCCCGTCGAAAGAACGTTACAAGGTAAGAAGTAACTTGTTCTTTGAAGGGATTGTGTCCTCCGACGTATTCGTTATGTTTGATAGACTCCCATAGCAGTGGCATGTAAGTGGAGGTGGGAGTGAGAATGTTATGTATCCCTTTAGGGATGGACCGAATGTAATACGGCCTTGCCAAATCTGGTCTCTTGACTAGTGGAGGAATCCAGATTGTAACATTTTGTGAATGTATGTGCAGACGACCATGTGGCAGCCGCACATATGTCTCGGACCGGTACCCCTCTTTGGAGAGCCAAAGAGGATGCGATACCCCTGGTTGAATGAGCCCTGAGATTTTGGGGTGGCTCTTTCCCTGCCAGTTTGTAACATTCCAGAATGGTCAAAATAATCCACCTGGAGATGGTTTGTTTTGTTATGGGTAGTCCCAACTTGTGACCTGAGTATCCAACAAACAGTTGGTCTGCTTGCCTGATCCTAGCCATTCTGCTAATGTAAAGGCTGAGAGCTCGCCTTGAGTCCAGCCTATGTAGCCTTTCTTCCTCTTTCCCCGGATGGGGAGGAGGGTAGAACGAAGGTAAGGTAATTTTCTGAGTAATATGAAATTCAGAAACCACCTTTGGGAGGAAATTAGGCTTCACCTGTAGGACAACTTTGTCCTTGTGGAAAATTGTGGGGGTTTACAGGAGAGAGCTTGTAGCTCGCTCACCCTCCTAGCAGATGTTAGTGCTACCAATAGGACAGTTTTAAGCGTGAGAAATCTCAGCGAACAAGAGTGAAGTGGTTCGAATGGAGTGCCCTTTAGGAAGTTTAAGACTAAATTTAAGTCCCATAAGGGAACCTGGAATGGTTTTGGAGGATAAACATTAGTTAATCCCTTGAGAAATTGTATCACTAGAGGAAGTTTGAAATACGATGGTTCCTCCGCAGTGCGCTTGAAGATAGAAAGTGCTGCGAGCTAGCCTTTTACAGTGCCAACTTGAAGGCCTGAGTTTGCTAAGTAGAGTAGAAACGATAACACCGTTGGTGTACCACATGAAAAAGGGTCGATATTCTCTTCCCTACACCAGCTGCAAAATTTGTTCCAACGGCAGCAGTATAAAGACTTTGTTGCTGGCCTTCTGGCTGAAAGCAACACCTCCATGACGTCATCAGGGAGATCCCAATCCTTGTACCTCACCCTTTCAGAAGCCAAGCGTGAAGGTTGAGGGTTCTGGTGTCTGGATGGAGAACCTGACCTCCCTTCTGCGAGAGAAGATTCTCTTTGAGTGGAAGACGGATTGGAGGACAGATGGACATATCTAGAAGGTCCGGGTACCACAGTCTCCTGTCCCAATCCGGGGCAATTAGGATCATGGTTTTCCGGAATCTTCTCAACCTCCTGATCATTTGAGGAATAACAGGGACTGGTGGGAACGCGTAAAGGAGTGGAAACTCCCAGTCCACTACGAACGCGTCTCCTAGAGCTCCTCTCGGGGGAAATTCCCTTGAACAGAACAGATTGCACTTCCTGTTGGTGCTTGTGGCGAACAGATCCACCTGAGGGGTTCCCCAAAGGGCGAAGATCTCTTGAAGGTCTTCCTGAGCTAGCTCCCACTCGTGGGAGACTGTGCTCTGCCTGCTCAGAGCGTCCGCTGTCAAGTTCTTCTCTCCGGCTAGGTGGACTGCCGATAGAGAGATTCCTTCTTGGATTGCCCAAAACCAGAGCTGCATCGCCTCTCTGCACAGTGGCAGTGATCCTACGCCTCCTCTATTGTTGAGGTAGTGCATGGCCACCATGTTGTCCGTCATTATCAGGACATTTCTCCCCTGTACTGATGGCAGGAAAGCTTTCAGCGCTAGTCTGATTGCTCTCAGCTCCAATAGGTTGATGTGTGTAGTCTGGACTCCGATGGAGACCAACGACCGCTGATGGTCAAGTCGTTGGCATGGGCTCCCCACCCCGTGAGTGAGGCGTCTGTGACTACTGTTATCTCCGGCCATGGTTGCCAAAACAGTTCTCCTTTCAAGATGTTCTCTGTATAGGCCCACCATTGAAGGTCGCGGGCTACCTTGTCCGGAAATCCGGAGGAGATCTGTCATTCTCCCTGAGAATTGCGACCACTGACTTCTCAGTGCCCACTGAAGAGATCTCATTCTCAGGCGAGCCTCTGGCACAAGGAAGATGCAGGATGCCATTAGGCCTAGCAACCTCAAAAAGTCGAAGGCTGGGAGACGTTGGGCATTTTGATACTTGGTGACCATCTGTAGAATATATTGAGCCCTCACCTCTGGTGGCGAGGCTTTTCCCAGGGAAGTGTCCAGGACCGCTCCAATGAACTGGAGTCTCTGTGATGGTATCATCTGTGACGTCTTTAAATTGAGGGAGAAGCCCAGTTTGTGAAGGAAGTGGCAGACATAATCTAGCTGGGCCTGGGCTTGTTTCGAAGATACAGCCCTGATCAGCCAATCGTCCAGGTAGGGCTAGACGTGGATCCCTTCCCTCCTTAGACTCGCCGCCACTACCGAAATCAGCTTAGTGAAGACCCTCGGGGCGGAGGTCAGCCCAAATGGCAGAACTCGAAATTGATAATGAGAGTCGCCAATTGCGAACCTCAGGTATTTCCTGTGTTTGAGATGGATTGGCACATGGAAATAATCATCCTGAAGGTCCAGAGATACCAGCCAGTCCTGGAGCTGGAGGGCCTGAAGGATCTGAAGGATCTGAGAGAGAGTTACAATCTTGAACTTGTCCTTCCTGAGGAACTTGTTCAATTCTCGTAAGTCCAGGATGGGTCTCAGTCCTCCGTCCTTCTTTGGTATGAGAAAGTAGGGGGGAGTACCAGCCCTTGTTCCTGTCTGCTACAGGTACCGGTTCTATGGCACCTTTCTCTAGCAGGTCTATAATTTCCTGCAAGAGGAGTGGATCTGGAACTTTTAGAGAGCTGTTCCCCGGTGGATGACTCTGAGGGATGTGTAGAAAGGGTAGGCAGTAACCCTGGGCAACTGTCTCCAATGCCCAAGCATCTAACGTCATAGCCTGCCATTCCCTCAGATGGTGAGTTAACCTGCCCCCTACAGGTGTATTGCGTGGGAAGGCCTCAGAGTGGTTTGGGGGCGGCTGATGCAGATGCCGAGGGTAAAGAGGCACCTGCTGCTGCTGCGGCCTTAGTACCTTTGACCCGTCCACCTCGGGTGGATCTCCTTTGGCCTCTTTGAGCCTGCTGTCCTCTGCCTTTCCCGAATGCGGAATAATAGCAAAAGGACTTTCCTCTCCCAGAGGTTCCTGAGGGCCGAAAAGGAGTTTGGTGGATAGCAGCTCCTAAAGATTTTGCTGCTGCTTTAGAAATCTGCAACTTTTCCAGACTGTCATCAGCCTTTTTTCCGAATAGTGAAGAGCCGTCAAAGGGCATATTCAAAAGTCTGGCCTGTACATCTGGAGCAAAGCCAGACTTTCGCAACCACGCATGCCTGCGGATTGTTGTACTTGCCGCCATGGCCCTGCTGATACTGTCAGCAGAATCGATGCCAGTTTGAAGTGATTCGCACATGGCATCTTTGCCATCTTTAATAATGTTAAGGAAGGCTTCCTTTTCCTCTCCTTCGGGTATGCAGTCAGCCGCTGATGAAGCACACTCCCACAGTGTGACTGAACCTGGCGAGCGTACAGGTGGCGTTGATGGACTTCGTCATACTACAAGCAGAGAAGACTTTCTTCGCCATAGAATCGAACCTCTTGTCATCTCTATCCTATGGGACAGTATGGTAAGCGGTCCTACTGCTAGATGAAGTTGCCGCTTGAACCACCAGGCTCTCTGGAGTCGGGTGTTTTGATAAGTGTTCAGGGTCAGCAGCCGCTACCCTATACTTGGCTGACAATCTTTTATTGACCGCAGGGCTAACTTCAGGAGTTTCCCAATTAGATGTAATTTTCCTTGGTAAGGCTGCATGGAAGGGGACCACAGGGTCCTCCTGTGGACCTTTGTCTAATATGTCTGTTAGGTCATCCTGTTGAAAAACAGGGGAAGGCGCAGACCAACCCATAAATTCAATAATTCTTGCCATAAGGGTTCTATAGGGTGTTTCGGCATGTTCCCCTGGGTCTGGCTTAACAAATTCCACTTCTGGGGGAGTGTCCAGCCCACTTGCCTCATGTAGTGACTCCTGTAGGTCCTTCAACCTTCTTTCCTCAGAGGTGAAATCCTCTGAAATAGGCAGTGTGGTCCTCTGTATCCCAAATGTTTCCTGGTCAGAATCTTCCCCCTCTTCATAAATTGAAGATCGTCCGGGGTACTCTGACCTCTGAAATGGTGTAAAACCCATCTCTAAGGCAGAAGGAGCCAAACTCGTCATTATTGGGTGAGAAAACGTTGATGTCGTCGACGCCGATGTGACAGGCTTCGAAGGCGCCGAGAACGGCGTTGAAAAAACTGGAAGGGGTCTCGAAGAACTCGAGAGGATCGGGATCCTACTCAAGGACATTGACGACAGTCTCGGCGTCGTGCCGGAGGCCCTTGGAATCCCCGTTGACTGTGGAGTAGCCTTGGTCTTCTCTTTCGTCGATGTCGTCGAGTCGATCGACCGATGCGTCGAGGGACCCTTCGACAACAGTGTCGATGGCGCTGGTCCATGCGTCGAAGGAATCTTCGACGGCGTCGAAGATGGTGCCTTCTTACCCGATGGTTCGTGGCGCTCTCGGGTGGAATGTTTCGCCGGGTGCTGCGACTCGCGGCGTTTTGATTTTTTGGGTTTTTCACCCGAGGTATAACCCTCAGCTGTCTTCGAGGGGGTCGAGGCCGCTTTCTCGAAGACGCTTAACATTTTCTTTCTGAATTCCTCCCACTCAGCCTGAGAGCTGTTTTTTTGTGGGACAGGAGACCCTTTCTGGGGAAACAGAAGACGACGAGGAAGGGGATCTTCGACGTCTCTTTTTTGAGTGTCTTGATCTCGACGAATGGTGGGAGCTACTTCGAGATCTAGAATGGGAATGTTTTCGACGGCGAGGAGACGAATGCCTCGACTCAGCCGAAGAAACCTTCGAGGAGGTTTTGACTGACTTAACTTTCTCAAGCTTCCCCTTGCGCTCCTTCAAGGCTTTCGCCGTCATGGACATGCAGTCCTCACACTCCGAACAATGGTGCTCGGCTCCCAAGCACCACAAGCCGATCCTGTGTGGATCCGTTATCGACATTTGTTTACCGCAGTCTCGACATTTCTTGAAGCCGGATCACGGCGTCGTCCGTTCCGATGAAGATGCCATCGAGAATAATACGAGTAGATATAGAGTGATCCTGACTGAACTGAGCAACGACGTTCCGAGGCCCCACGAAGCGCGTGGCTATATATGGGCATGGTGACGTCGGCGCTGATACGGTGGCCGTCGAAGGACATAGACTCGGTGGACGTCGACGCGCAGCGCCCTCTACAGAAAATATTTCCGAGGCCAGCAAGCTGGAAACGTATTATCAAAGATAAGGAATACGTCAGAGGACACAATCCCTTCGAAATAAATCACAGAATAGACAGAGAATTCAAAAGAAAATACTTCACCATGGGCGTAACTGAAACCCTCATCTCACCAGAAGCGGCTGGAAGACCCCGAGAGCACAACAACCCACAGGTATACCGGACGGAAGCGTCCCCCCTCCGACTGAGGTCTTTGTACTTGTCCCGTCTGACCGTTGAGGGGTTCTGCATATATGCACTCCTCAAAAAGGGGTGGTAATTTCTCGAACCTTTTGGCAAATGCACTTGCGCATTGATGGGCAACCGTTGGTTGCCAGCTGGGTCAACCGACAGTAACTTCAAGGAGCAAAGCGCTTCCCTCCTCTAAGAACAAGCGCCACGGAAAACAGTCCCAGAACTCATAACAAGACATAACAAAGCCAGCTTTCCCAGCAGAGTGTCCTTGACTGCATACCAGGTTTGGAAAGCATGTTTTCTTCAGCAAAGTAAATTCAGCTCTCAGCAAAATAAGTACAGCTTTTCACTGCGGCATGAAGTAAATATCCATTATAGCTCTGAGTGCTCCCAGAATACACTGCGCACCAGTGCCATGTTTTAGCTCAAGAATAACAATTCCACCCTTGGATATATATCTTCCATAGCCCAGTGGCAGAGGAGCCGGTCTCTGAAACCGACGAAATATTAAAACTAAGTTGGGAATGCATTGAATACAACAACAAAAAGCTATTATGGTAGCTAATATAATGCAAATACAAGCAAAAGCGTAACGCAGTGTACCCCCAATATCAGGAATCCATGAAAATAACCAATCCCACCAATTCCCATTATGATCTTGGGACACTTGAGAAATGAGATCCCTCAAACCTCGAATATGACTTTCAATGGATCGTGAATGGTCACTTAGATTGAAACAACACATACCTTTAACTGCGTTACAACCTAAATTATGCTTTAGCAATAGATAATCAACAGCAGCCCTGTTTTGCAAAGTTGCTTTTCTAATAACTTTGCTATCAAGGAGTAACTCTTCTAATGCCTGAGAAGTATGATTGAGTCCTTTGATCAAATTAGCATGTTTAGTAGTCAAAGATTTGTAACCCCCAGCAGCTAAACCCCAAACTCCCACTAATGAAAGGGTTAATGCTAGAACCTCAGCTTCTGATAGCAAATGCACATGTGAATCACAATCGGGGGATAGACCCACAGACTCAAAAGTTGACCTTTTTGCTCGAGATATCGCTGGGTGTAAAGGGAACATCATTAGTCCTAATCGAGTTAAGGCACATGGACCTCCGGAAATGTTAGCTGGAATATAAGTATATGTGATGTTGCCACAGGAAAAGAGCCATCCTGTTGGAAGTTTCACATGATTCAGATGACTGGCAGCTATCACTGTATGAATACAAGACGTAGTGTTATTCACACCGGTACATGTGCGTGGAATTCGTGAACAGAATCGTTTCTCAAACACAGTTTAATTTTGCTGTTTGGTTAAATTAAGCTGTTGGCATTTGCCAATTTCTTTTGCATTGCACGTCATAATGTAACACACAACACCTTGAGTTATATTATAGGTTATGATACGTGTCAAATTTCTCAATTTGCGATCTGTTTCCTGGCAAAACCTGCAGTACTCATAGATGGAAAAGGATTGCCTGATATCGGAATCTTGAACCAAAGAATCATTGTGCGTGACGCCGAAAATATGCTTTAGAACCGGAACTGGCATCGGCACTGCTACTAAGCACGTAGTCAGTAAGGCTTCAGCATTGGGCACATCAGTAAGGCAAAAGTGCGTAATGTTGAGCACCTGTTATGCCAGGTATGTCCACATATTCTCCGTTTGGGTGATCATAGGAGCATGTTTTCACCGTCCTGAAGATGCTTCTCGCATAACTGGCATCAACTTTGTTTTCACTTGCGCCTGACGTGTTTGCCGCATTTCACGAATCCATGTCTTCGGTCTGGCTGGCTTTTCGGCATCGGCATAGGGCTGCTTTTGGACATCATTACTCATCATTATCAACTTCTCCTTGATCGCTGGCACAGATGTGACATTTTTCATTGGTAGCAGCATGCCATTTAACTCTCCCGAACGGAGTCCATTTAGTCCCACAATTACACCAGCCAGACACAGGATCTATAAGGCAAACCCAGAAAAGGGATATCAGTGTTGTAAATCACTCTCTCAGGTAACATTTGTCTGCGGGCACATATTGCCATTTCTTTCTACCAGGCTCCATTACTAAAACTACTTGGTCTTTGCCTGATGCAATGACATCTGCGGGCATTGGTGGGCCACTTGGCCTTTCCACCCACACCTTCGCACCCGGTGCCATGCTGTCTGAAGAGCCAAAACCACAATCTCAATGGGTAGTTAACACTGTAGGAGGCTCCCCCTTCTTAATCATGGACAACTTAACGGGGATAATAATCAGTTGGGCCACCCGATCGCCCTTGTGGATCAGTAACAATTGGTCCCCACTATTCATCAGGATGACTTTGATCTCGCCTTGGTAATCAGCATCAATTACCCCTCCCAATACTTGAACTCCCTTCAATGCTAGGCCAGATCTAGGGGCAATCCATCCCAAATGCTCTGGGGGAATTTGTACTCCAATCCCTGTTTCAATTACAACCATCCCGCTTGGGTCCAATCTGATTTTCTCATGGGAATGCAAGTCTACCCCTGCTGACTCTGGAGTCGCCCGATAGGGAGCTAAAGAACCCGGGGTAATTTCCCAGTATAATAGGGTTTCTCTGACTGAATTGGGTTGAATCTGTAAAGCAGGAGTCGTTAGCTGCATCAAAGGAGTTTCATGCTCATTCACAGGCCTATTGTTTAGCACTTGCACCGCATCAAACAAACGATCACGCCAGCCTGCCAAATTGCCATCTCCAGATTTGCGCAGCTGTTCTTTCAACAACCCATTCATTCGTTCAATCAGCCCTGAAGCGGCAGGGTAATAAGGCACATGGTAGAGCCACTCAATGCTCTTTTCCTGACAATATTCCTGTATCAATTTGCCTTTGAAGTGTGACCCATTGTCACTTTGAATCTGCAAAGGCACTCGGTAATGCAATATGATCTTATCTAACAACCTAATGGTGTTCAGGTGTGTGGCACACTTGCACGGCAAAACCATCATGTATCCTGAGTATGTATCCACAATAGTGCATGCATACTGACAACCTTTACTGATTGGCAGGGGACCGATATAATATCTGCCAAATTTGACCTGGTAATTTTCCTCTTTGCAATGTACCCCAAACAATCTGAGGGATAGGCCTATGCTGTTGGTGTTGGCACACTGGACATTGCAAAATGATTGTTTTCACTACCTCTAAAGGAATACTGATTCCTCGAGCTTGTGCCCACCTGATAGTAGCCTTTTCTCCAAGGTGCCCACATTTCTGGTGAGCCCACTTGGCCAAATCGTCTTCCTGAGCCTCCGCATCCACAGATGAAATCCTGGTGTGTTCATCTGCAACAGAATTAAACGTTGTAATGAGTCTGTAGCACAATGCGCGTCCACATGATACACAGTGACTTCACTTTGTGATAACATTTCTGCAATATCTTGCCACAGGTCTTTTCCCCACAACTCTTTTTAATGAATCTTCCACCCATTCTTTTGCCAGGTTGGCAACCACACCGCCAACCCATTCGCCACTGACCATGAATCTGTGTACAAATGACATCGACCAGGGGTTTCTTGTTTCATTGCCTGGTAAACTACGTAAAGCTCTGCAAACTGACTGCTCTTCCCTTTCCCTTTCCCTGACGACGTCAAAATCTTTATGGTTTTGGGATTGTACGACACTGCTTTCCAGTATCGCTCAGTTCCCACATATCGGGCTGAGCCATCTGTGAACCAGGCATGCTCTGTCTGCTCCACGGTCAAATCGCCATAAGGTACTCCCCATTTCACGGGAGACTCGCGTTTTTCAGGCACTTCCGGTGGTATGTAATCTGAGGGCGGTATGTTGGCTACTTGCTCATTTAATTTCGCAACTCCACCCTTCCCTGATTTGGCTCTGTCTTGAATGTACCATTTCCATTTAATTATGCTGGCTTCTTGAGCATGTCCTATTCTATGTGTTTTAGGAGAGCTCAGTACCCATTGCATAATCGTTATTTCTGGCCTCATCAATACATCATGGCCCACTGTCATTTGCTCGTTATCAACAAGGGCCCAATAACATGCCATCAACTGCTTCTCAAACGGAGTGCATGAGTTACCAGCATCGGGTAACTTACGACTCCAGAACCCCAATGGCACACGTTTCCTGTCCTGTTTCTGCCACACACTCCAGTTAGCATAATTGTCTTGTACAGACACATTCAATTCCACTTCACCTTCCTTCAATGGCCATAAATCAGGCACCTGCTGCACAGTGTCTTTTTCTAAATCAAATGCTTTCTGCTGCTCTTGCCCCCAATGAAACTCATATTTATTTTGTCACTTTGTAGAGGGGGGCCATTATCTGCCCTAAATGGGGAATGTGCTGTCTCCAAAACCCAAACAGCCCTATAAACTGCTGAGCTTGCTTTTTGTTCATTGGAGTGGTGAACTCAAGTATTTTCTGTCGGACCTTTGGCACCATTTTTCGATGCCCATTATGCCACTGAATCCCTAGGAATATCGCTGTGTCAGCTGGGCCTTGAATTTTATTCGGTTTAATCTCCCACCCTTCCTTCTTCAATCCTTCCATAATGACTTCTAACTGGTTTTGTACAGTGCGCTCATCCTTGCCCTTAATCAAAATATCATCAATGTAGTGAGAGATTTGTATGTCAGGTTTACACGGGATCTTGTCCAAGTGCTCTGCCACCAGCCGATGAGATAGTCGGGCTATATATGTACCCCATAGGTAACCTTGTAAAGGGGTACTGACGCCCGCTCCAAGAAAATGCAAACTGCTCTTGGCACTCTTCAGTAATTGGCACAGAGAAAAATGCATTGGCTAAATCTACCACTGCATACCAAGTCCCCTCAAACTTTTGGACATTCTGAATCAAGGTAATGGCATCTGGGACCGCGGGCACTAAGGGAGGAGTGTGTTTATTCAACTCACGGTAATCCACCGTCATCCTCCAAGACCCATCCCCCTTTTTAATAGGCCAGAGAGGATTGTTCCATGCGGTGGTGATAGGGCGTAACACACCCGCCTCCACATACCCTTTGATGGTGTCTGAAATTTCCTTGTGCCCCCCAGGAATGAGGTATTGCTTCATTGCTACCCGCTTGGTTGCCACAGGCACTTGCACTGGGGGCATCTTCAATTTGCCTACGGTAATGGGTCTGCAGATCAATGCACTCACCCCAAATTGGTACGTTTTACCTCCCAGTCCCAAAGTCAACCCTTCCACAATGTCAAAGCCAATTATGTACTCGGGTATCGGGACAATCAACACTTGGTATTTCTACCTATTCAAATTGCCTATTTTCATCTCCACTTCAGTTTGTACTGCAGGGGTCTCCTTCCCCCCGATCCCCCGAGACCTGTAAAAGTAAATTGTCTGCCTTTGAATCGTGCTGGATTGCCATGAAACGAGAGACCTCCGCCCCGGTGTCTATCAATGCTCACACCCCTTGCGTATTTCCTGGCCCCCAAAAAATCTTAACATCAACATGGGGCCGCCTATCAACTTTTATGCGAGCAGACGCTGCCGGAGCTTGGCCGTAACCCTAGTCAAATTTCGAATGAGTGTGACTTGACTCTGCCTCTAGCATTGCACTCACCACCTTCCTCAAATCAGCGTATGTTGGCTGGTACGGGCAAGTTGTCCCCATAGACCCTTCTTCTTGTTCTTCCTCAGGAGGAGCGGAAGGTGAGGTGTCTCCCTGTGGCTTGGTTACTACCTGTTTCTTAACCTGTTTATAGCGCTCTTTGGCTGCAAGCCCTCTCTTTTTGTATAATTCATATATTACCCTAGTTTCAATGCCATCAATTTCTTCTCGTGGCACACCATCTTTTAACAAAGCCAAAAACATGTCCTTTCTGGACACTCAGGAGTCTCTACTATCTTGCCTCCTGCCTTCAGTTCTTCTCTCACTACGCCCCTCTCTCTCCCGTGGCTTGTCATCACTCTTGTCCCACTCCCCTAAATCTGCCAGTTGCCGAATGGCATCCACTACCTCATCAGTGGGTTTGCCCGTCATACCTACGAGCAAAGTCATAATGACACTTTTGTATGCAGGTGGTGTAGTTTTGATCACCATGTTTCTAGTTGAAACTGAGAGCGGCACGGCCCCCATGTGTCCTGGAGCATCTACGTGAATTGCCTCTTTCATAGCATGCTCTCTGACCTTTTGAATTGCCTCTTTCAAAGTATACCACTTTGTTTCCTTGCTAGTCCAATCTGTGGTAATGGGGTATTTACAGTTATATGCACGGGCTGCTAGGTACAACAAAGACAACTGTGAATCGTGACCATTCTCATCAGGGGGCGGCCCTGCCCTTAAGACCTCTTGTACATTGGTGTCAGTTGACAAGGGTAGAAAACACGGTGAGTCTGTGGAATCTACCAACAACCCCGCAGCGCCCCATCTAGCAACCTCACCATCCATGTCAATAAAGGTTCCCCTGATTTTTGCCTCAAACGGGTAATAATTTCCCCAACCTCCTGCTGGGTGTAATCCTCCAGCGTGGTTAAATACACAACCCCTCCTGCAGGATTCTGCAGGTGGGGCCCGGCTCGCCGTCTTGTAACTGGCTTAGCAACCACTGTCTTCTGCTTAATTTCCATTTTGGGGTCTGACTCATTTGTTGAACTACTCTCTGGACTGGTTGAGTCAAAAATGTCACCATCCCAATTATCCGGATCCCAGTCCACACCGGCGGTAGCGATTACAGCTGCCACCTTTCTTTGGTTGACACCTCCCCGTCTTTTCCTATACTTATACCGGGCTACTCTGACAGCTGCCCTCTCGGCCACAGCCTGGTATGTGTCAGCCTTATCTTTAAAAAGTTTCATTTGAATCTGCTGCATTAACGCAGTCTGTCTTTCTGCAGCCAGCTCTCTTTCCAATCGCAAAATCAAATTTTTAATTTCCAAATTCCTTTGATGTATTTTCCTATAGGCATGCAGGAGGACCCAACCCCGCCTACCCAGCGCAGTGCATTCCCTTCCCCTTTCCACTGAAACTTGTTGTAAGCACAACATTACATCAGATGGATCAGCATCTCCCAATCCCTGATCCCATGTTTCACTTAGCCCCGCGCTGCATGCCCACACCTGGGCCAATTTATCATATGGGCTCTTAGTCCAGCCTGGAATGATAACATCCGAACATTCACCGCCAGCGGGAACGCTCATTTTCCTGAACAAACTATTCATCATTGCAATACTGTACAAAACCTCTTTATATCTATATATTTTTCCTTTCCACACTGCAATCACTCATACAGGCACGCACACACCAAGAAAAAAAAACAGATTAACACAGTCCAACCATCGCTGCCAAATTACTTTAGCTTGCAATGTAAAGAAAGCCTATATGCGTTAAAACAGATTCTTTAATATTTTGAACAATTCATCACAAATACCCTGCTCACAAAATGTATTGCTCGCCCAAAGTGCATGGACAGTCATTAATCACCAATGCAATTGCAGATTAAATACTTTAAACGCAGGTAGACGACGCAATGACTTACCACACACACTCTTAGAAAATAATGAGCACTTATACGGCTATTTATTCAAAGCTTGGAAGCAACAAGTGATAACACAGAAATAAATCACAGAAAAGACAGAGAATTCAAAAGAAAATACATCACCTTGGGCGTAACTGAATCCCTCCTCTTGCCAGAAGCGGCTGGAAGACCCCGATAACAGCCAGGCCGAGAGCACAACAGCCCACAGGTATGCCAGACTGAAGCGTCCCCCTCTGACTGAGGTCTTTGTACTTGTCCCGTCTGACCGTTGAGGGGTTCTGCATATATGCACTCCTCAAAAAGGAGTGGTAATTTCTCGAACCTTTTGGCAAATGCACTTGCGCATTGATGGGCAACCGTTGGTTGCCAGCTGGGTCAACCGACAGTAACCTCAAGGAGCAAAGTGCTTCCCTCCTCTAAGAACAAGCGCCACGGAAAACAGTCCCATAACTCATAACAAGACATAACAAAGCCAGTTTTCCCAGCAGAGTGTCCTTGACTGCATACCAGGTTTGGAAAGCATGTTTTCTTCAGCAAAGTAAATTCAGCTCTCAGCAAAATAAGTACAGCTTTTCACTGCGGCATGAAGTACATATCCATTATGGCTCGGAGTGCTCCCAGAATACACTGCGCACCAGCGCCATGTTTTAGCTCAAGCATAACATGCATGCATCAAGGCATAAAATAAGCAGTGCTGCATAGCAATTTGCTATGCATGTAGGTTTGCTAATTAAATTGAAACTTGTGTAGCAAAACTAGCTATTTAGGTTACGCTGCTGAAAGAAAGTACAACACACCCTACATTCCTCTCTTGCCGGAGTCTCTCTCCACCCTCTTATTTCTGTTCACTGCGAGTTCAAAGGGGCAAATGGAGAGAGAGTGCAGCAGTAACCCTCTCCTCCAGTCTTGTACCAGGTACGATTTTCCTCCCCGTCCCCCCAAATAATTAACTAACATTTTCTGTTTCATTAACCCCTGAAGTGCCAAGGACGAGTCATCTCGTCCTTGGCAACAGGGAGGTAATCCCAAGGACGAGATACCTTGCCCTTGGCACTTAATGGTTTAACATTTACTTTGTTTGCAATACACGTCAAATACAAGTTTCACTGTGAATGGTTGGCCTCTAGTGGCAGCAGTGTGACAAACATAAAGTGGGTTTGTGGTGACATGCACCATTTTCAGAAAGCAGATTTACATTTTTTATCATCCGTTGCTATGGGCCGGGTATATTTCTCTTAGGCCCAGTAGATAAAGTTGTGCAACCCGCAGGTCTCGTCGAATTTTAAAGAATTTGCCAGGCCTTACTCATCTCACTAATGTCATACTTCAGCAGTAGACAAAAATGCTAAATTGATTCTCATTTTATGTTTTGGATACAAATATCTGTTGACATTTAAAATAAAAGGAGTACAACATTGCTAATCAAATGGGTTGGTTTGCTAACCAAGAAAATTGTAATTAGCAAACTCACAGCAGAAGTTAACCAAAGAAACCATTCAATATCACACTGTGGGCCGGTTCTTTCTGCAAAGCTAAATGCACACATGCCTTGTTTTCAGACTGCTTTTCGACAGCATGCAATTTCATCCAGGCAGATAACAATCTAAGATGTTCTGGTTTCTCTCAAGTGACCTGACTTTTGCACTGCCCTATGTTCTCAACTAGTGCATAAGTGGTCCTCTTTTCCAGTCTTTCCCCGCCAAGATTATTGCCACTACGTTTTATCTCAGATCCGCATCTCCCGCTGACACCATCCCTCTTTTTGTGATGGGCATCATGCCCGATGTTGCCCCCTGGATTACCCAAGCAATCAACCTGTCTTTTTCTTCTGGTTCTACTCCCCCAACTTGAAACACGGCTTGGTCAACCCACTACTTAAAAAGCCCACCTTACATCCCTATGTCCGATCTGATTTTCACCCCATTTCCCTTCCCTTGCATGTCACCACTCTTGGAATCTTTGGTGGTCCCCAAAGTTCCTCTTTCTTTGAGGTCTCAAAATCCGGTTTCTGGCTGGGGGGCAACACTGAGGGAGTGCTTGTCTCTGTGGTGGATGTCCTGGCACGCCTTCAGGAGCATGGGAGCTGTCATTCTTCTTGATCTCTCAGCTGCCTTCGATACTATTAATCACTCAGTCTTGCTGGAGTGCCTGGCAAGGCCAGCATTTCCATTGCTGTCTTAGGCTAGTTTGGTTCCTTCTTGTCTGACCGTACTCGGTCGCTTTCTCCTTTTTGATCTGTCCCTTCTGCCCTCACCAGTGGTGTCCCTGAAGGGTCTGCCATCTCACCCATTTTGTTTAACATCTACACCCAGCCTCCAACCAAACATCTCCTTCCATGGCTTCCTTTGCGATTCCTATGCCGATGATATGAAAATCATTGTGGAGCTTCATCTCGCCGCTACAGAGACTGTGTCCCGGTTTAGGACCTGCCTGGCAGCCGTGGGGGATTAGATTAGTAGAAACTGGCTTATAAATGGCAACAAAACTGATATGTTGGTGGTGAGTCCTCCCTCTGTGACTGCTCTATGGGGCTTCCTTGTCCAGGTCTCTGTCGCCAAGGATCTTTGCATCAAAATCTCTGCTACTCTCTCTGCCAATGAGCAGATTAGCGCAGTGTGCCAACAAGGCCATTTCCAGTTGAAAGTTCTGGCGAAGGTTTTGCCTTTTTATATCAACGCTTTTTAGGGCTCCTATGGTGGCCTCATTGGTGCTCTCCGCCCTGCATTATTGCAATGCACTGTACCTAGGACAGCTTGCCTATCTTATCCGTCGTCTCCAAGTCCTTCAGAACTCGGCCGCTAAGGCAGCTACCTTGGCCCCTTGTTGTCACATTTCCCTGACCTACATTGGCTTCCAGTGGCCAAGTGGATCTCCTTCAAATCTCTCTGCCTGGTTAACCGGGCCTACTATGGCATGGGTGCAGAATACCTACAGCAGAAGTTCTGTCACTACATCCCTTCCTTAGCTCGGCGCAGACATCTGTAGTTGTAATTCCTTGCACCAAGTACGCAGGAATTGCGGACCTGCTTTTTACATCACTGCTGCCAAAATGTGGAAGTCTCATCCTATACCATGCCAGTCGACCGAAGACTATCTTTCCTTTAGGTGTTCCCTGAAAACCCACCTATTTTGAGCTTGAGTGGTCTTTGTGGTCTCTCCAGTGCTGCTAGTGCCAAGATGCCTCTGGGCGAACGTCGCGCTTTTTAAATATAACCATCCATACATAAATGACACACGCAGAAATATAAAATGGTGTCCTATTTACAATATTTAAATATTGGCCCTGGCACAACCCTTATCTGGGTGCCTGGGCAAAGGAAATGGCAAACTAGTCTGATTTGATGCAAAGGGTATGTACTATTGGTGCCCCGGGCCATAGGTGAAGGGGTGACTAGATCTTTTGAATGTTCTTTTTCTGTGCAATGATAGCAGTATACATGTAGCAACGTCAAGAGTTTGGATGGTTTGCATGAAGTCTAATGTGGGAAAATAAAAACCTTTGGTCCAAACGGACGCTGCTCAGTCTGATTTGGAGATGACAGTGTTAAAGATAGAAGAGCACTTAATTTCCCATGACTTCTAGCACAAGTAATGATATGATATATGATATTTTATTTGTATCGCCCTCATACACGTGTTCAGAGCGCGACAAGGCAAGGGAGGGGAACAGTGGAGAACACAACAGCAATCTTACTAGCCCCAGTGACATTGAGGACGCGCAAGTGCATGGGGAAGGGAAAGGGGAAAAGTGCATGGAAGGGGGAGAGTGGAGAGTGCGGGGCAGAGGAGAAACAGATAAAAAATAATAAATAAAAATATATAGATAGATAATTGAGGCAATAAACAGTGGTAGTGCAGCCAGCAAGTGGAAAGGGCTGTGTTTACGGCAGCAGACTGGGTAAGTCTGATATGTGCAGACAAAGAAAAAATGGGGGGGCGGGAGGTGGTGGACTGTATGGGTACAGATACAGACCCCAGAGCGAGGGGTGGCCAGGAGGCAGTGCAGGAGGGTGGCCTGGTGCACAGTGCCAACCAAGAGAACAGATCAGCAGGGGAGAAGGGGAGCGAAGGCACAAGCAAAGCGGAGAGTCTTGAGGTGCTTCCGGAACCGGAGATGTTTCTCCTCACATTTTAGAGTGGCAGAGAGGCTATTCCAGAGGGAGGCCCCAGCCGTGCCTCTAATATTTTACTGGCGAAACAGTGTTAGTTCCTAGGTGTCGAAAAGGGGGTTCTTGTAGGGCCTTTAGAACCAGGGGAAGATACAAGAATGTCAGGAGGAGCACTTCAGAGGTCTGGCTATGGCAACACTCTGGGGCGGTGTCCAGTCAAAGGATCGAAAATAAAGGATCGAATGACCTTTTGCTCGAATGCAAAAGGAGTGAAAAAAAAAAGGGTCGATTTTTTTTTAATTTATTTATATATTTTTTTTAGTTTGGGTTGGTAAAAAAATGTCTTTAATAAAGAAAACGGGGGTGGGGAGGACCCCCCCATTAAAAAAAAAAAAATTGACCCTTTTTTTCGGTCCTTTGACTGTCGATCAAAAGGCATTCCATCCTTTTGTTTTCGACCCTATAACTGGCAACCCTCTGGGGCTCACGTTCATGAGAGCCTTAACATCAAGGGAAGGTGTAAAGGTCTTCTGTCAGGCTTTAACGCCTTGCATTCACGCCACAACTCATTTTCAAGCCTTTGTATGGCAGAGAGGAGGGACGGAACACAACATACCTTTCTGCTGCTCCCTTCCTCTCCGCCATACAAAGGCTCTATCATCTGCTCCGGCATGGCTTTTCACCGGCGCAAATGCTGGAAACGCTATGGGATATGCCTGCTTTATGCACCAGCATAAAGCAGATGGACCCTATAGGGATCCATTGTAGACGCTACATGACAGGGAGCATGTGTAATTAAAATGTAACTCTCGGGCAGGGTTTCATTTAAACCTTCGCTGAGATACGAGTATGCCAGCGAGGATTTAATTGCAATTGTGAGCGCAGCTTGCCATACGAGCATGGCAAGCAGTGCTCGCAATGAAAAGTAAACGCTGCCTGGCATGGCATCATGCCAGGCAGTGTTTACTCACCTTATACTGCAGACTGTAAATGTGAAGGGCAAAAGGTGGCGTACATGCTTCTACGACACCTTTTGCCCTTTACATTTGTAACTAAAGTGTAAATTACCTACGTTTGGCACCGGGACTTGGCTACGCCTCAGTGTACATGTACCAGGTCCCCTCTGTTTGGGAGCAAAATTAGCTGGCAGATTTAAATGGTTTGCTCCCTCCAACAGCCCCCTTTAAACCCTAATCATTTTCTTGCAGCCTGTTGATTCATCAAGCTAGAGGCTTCCTTTTGTGCCCAAAAGGAAGCCCAACATGAAGACGTTAAAGAACAGGGGTTAGGACAACAGCACTGTGTCTACATCTCTTCAAACACACCAACCTGTGAAACGTGCACAGTGGTGTGGTTATACGCCGTGAGGGTAGATGGTCTCCACTGCTGGATTGGCATTGCCATAGTCTGTGTTGATGCCTATCCCCATAATATGGCAATCAGCCACCCTCCCCCCCACCACCCTGGTCGGGAGGCAGACATGGCTGATAACTGCCTGCCAGCCTGAGCCTAGGCAGGCCTGAGCTAAGCGAGGGCATCAGTGAGGGCTATGGGCTGTTACCTGCCATGTCCGCCCTCTGACAAGGGGTGGGAGTGGGCTGGGCAAAGGTAAGGTTTGTTTTTGGCGGTGAGGGGGAGGGTGGGGATATGAGCGGCAACAGGGAGAGGATTCCTGTTGCCTCCACACAATCAAGTTGGAGCGTCCTGGGTGGCTAGTAACAGCAGGCGTTAGTGTATTCTCGCCCACTGTTCCAGCCACCTGATTTGCTGAGCGCCTTTTCCTGGGTGCAAATACCCAGCTTTTTCCTGGGTGCAAATACTCAATCAGTCAAGTGCAACTTGTCCAGGATTTCCGCTTGAAATAGAGCAGAGACAGTCTGGTTTTAGAGACCAGAGTAGATCAAAATCTGTTGTGATTTGGTGAATTGGAGCAGACTAATAACTATTGGTCTTTTTGGGGTCTTTATTAGCAGGTTGTGTGCTCCTAGAGGAAGACTATCAGCAATTGAGCACACTGAATTAATAGTGCATCCCACACACAATCCCCTAGATCCGGTTTGTGGTGCAAACAAACTGGAGGTTTGAATTTAGGGAGGTGGCCAACATATCCCACCAGTGGAGAGCCCAGATCAGTATAGTTTTTGTGAAAGGCTTTGCCTAATAGTGGCATGTGGTAGTGTAGCAGAAACCAGACACTTATTTCCTAGATCTATCGTGTGGAAGCTACTATAGGATGGAGCCTGCAGAACACTGACAAACTCCCATGCCTTAGCTTAGGGGTATAGGGTGGTGTTGCCTAAGGGGTTATGTGCTGGCACAAGCAGAGTGTTACTGGGTTCTTGGGTGTCAGGTGGTGGCTCTCCTGGCTACCACCACCAAATGAAGCAGGCAATTTCCACAAGAAGACCGGTTTGGACGCGCCCTTTATAGGGAACTTTTTAGAACCAAAGAGATGAACAAACATACACTTTTTTTGTAAACTCTGTAGTAGCAGAAAACAAAAGCAAATGCAATTAGGTTATTGCATTAGCAAGCAGTGCATGGAGCACTGTGGGCCAGAAGCAGGAGAGAGAGAATGAGGACCTGCAAACTCTGCTCTCTGCGCTACAAGATTAGAGGACTCCCCACAACCCACCACACTGTTATGAGAATGCAAGCTGCATGATGCTGTGCTATTACACCATGAGTTTCTCCCAAGCACAAATTCGTATAATCCAAAACGCCAATTAGCCTAAAAGGCTTCATCTGCAGATTCTGAGGGTTGCAGTAAGAACCAAAGACCAGAGTGAGGTACTCAGCGAGACGGCTTGACAAATGTAAAACACGGGCGAAACCATGCACAACTGAACTTGTTAAAACGAGAGCATCCCCATGGGATGGTATGGCCACCTATATAAGGAAATGTGGGTGGTCATTGCGTTATGGATGTTTGTAAATGGAGCATGTCATAGTTGTGAAGCTGTAGATGGAGAGAATACGAAAGATGGGAGCGGTGAAGGTTGAAAAAGGACTGATAATGGAGTCTGAAGCCTACCCAGGACGTGAGGGTGGTCAGAACTATAACAGCCATCCTGCCTTCTAATTCTACTGCTGTGTCTGCTGGATCTTTTGTGTAACAATAAATAGGGGGACATTCCAGCAGGGGCTGTGCCATATTTTCCATAGGCTTGAGATCCAAGCTTCTGGAAGGTACTTATGGCAGGATATGAGCAAAGTCAGAGCTGGTGGTAAAGTATGGGATTGATGTAGGAGCTTGGGATGGATTGAGACTGCAGGAGTGCTGTCAAAGTTGGCACCAAAACCTTTATTGCCTAGCAGGGGGGATTCTGTAGCCCAGATTATCTGTGGGGTTTACTGTCCCGCACACCATAGGAGGATACTAATTTTGACACCCAAGGTGTTGGGTTTTGCCATATCTGATGGAGCAGGGCAAGTCATTCTTCGCAATAATTACTATTCACTCAAGATACAAATCATCCCAAAGGAAACGGACTCCAGGGGACCTTGTAAGGCAAGCTCCTGATTACATTGCTCATAACGCAGAATTTGCCTCCACCCAATCCTATGATGATCTTGGGTATTCCTTTTGAAAATGGGATCTCCTTAGAATAAAGCAGGCATAACAATTTGTCCTTACTTGATTGAAAAAGGACTGGTGTGTGGAGTCGGGAATAACAAGAATATGAATGGCTGAAGTTGGTATCAGATACTGGCACTTCCCCATTTCAAAAAAGCAGTTTTAGACTTGGCACATTCACATTTGGCCTCAAGTTGTTAGGTCATTGTAAAAAACACAGGGTTATACCCTAAGTGGTCCCTTCTGGTCTGCATCTAGCAGTAACGCTATATACAAAAAAGCGTGCCACCATCTAGCAGCAGTGGTTTGACCCAGGAGTGACACACCAGGGGGGTCAAAAGACATATGTGTTTACAACAAAGCAAGGTCCTGGTGTATCAAAGGTTGGCCCGTATGGGGTGTGAATAAATTAAAGTTATTCATCCGGTCCCAAAACCTTTATATCTAGTATAATTCATAGATATTGCATGCAGTCAGAAATTAAAGTCATTCCTTCAAAATGAGACATAAACATTATGGAAATTACAAATTAAAAGCTTTATATCAAAGGAACAGAAAATGATATACAAAAGTAAGGTCTAACATGTAACAGCATGTAAAAACAATGGTTTAAATGGTACATACACGAATTAGGTGTAGAATCATTAAAAAATTGAGAATACGTAATGAAAAAAATTGAACATAAGTTAGTTAACAGTCACAGTTGGTTGACAAATGAACTCTTAACAAGTGAAAGTATGAAATTGAAGAAAATGAAATGAAAAAACAGTAATATTCATCGTAAGCTGTAACCTTATTGAGGAAAAACACGTGCCCCTTGTTGTGGGGCAATTGTGAAGAAACAAATAAGTTAATTATTTTTCGTATCCCAAAATCGAAAATTATTATGTATTGGGATTGGGTCTGCCTACGCATCAGGGGGACAAAGTAAAGGAAACAATGCAAAAAAAGGGGGAGAGAGCTAATGGGTAAGGTGTCCTTGTCCTATGGTTAATTGTTTCAGAAAGGAAGGGATCCTAAATGTTGCACTGTAATGTGATGAACCTTGTGTCCCCTCTGGTTAGCACTGCGTTTCGGCGGTACAGACTCCAAAGAATAATGATCTTCGTATCTGAAAAGAGTACTCCGCCTTCATCAGGGCAATAAGTAGCAGGACCCTGTAATTGTGAAAAAAAGGGGGAGAACCAGTTAGGTGGAAAAAGAGAGATAAACTCTAGTAGTGTTATGCAAAGTTCTAAGGGTAGATGAAGGGTGACAATTATATATCAAAAATCTGCATGCAAACTAGAGTGTCATGCTAGGATATGGGCAGATCAGAGGACATTAGTCTTGTCTGCCTGGGGTCTCATATTACCAAGTCTACATGTTTGTAGGGGTGAGGAGCCTTCAGATCGTGCTGATAGTACACACCCTCCCCGGAAACATAAAAAGATAGTGGTATTGGGTCCCCTTCGGAAGCGCAAATACAAGGGTCTCTGTCTGCCCTGTCGGTCCGGCGGTCCACACGTGGGGGGAGGAGAAGGAAGACAGAGAAACAAAAATAAACAGTTTGAAACTCACCACAAGAGGCTGCCATCGAGTGAGAGTGAAGCCAAGGTGGCTATTTAGTATGATGCAGTATCTTTGTAGAGTCCGTGAAGATAGTTATTTATTTTGAATCACGAGAAAAGGTGTTATTGGAAAAATTCGTGATGTTCGTAGGTTCTCGTCATCGGACCGGTGAACCGGCTGAGACCTAGAATGAAAGTATGCCTGGATTAGAAACCGGGGCCCCGGGGGGTGTGGAAAAACGGGAAAACCGGAAGGCATCAGATGTCATAAGTATTTTCCTACATATAGGAGCATAGAAGGCACATAACCGGTTATCTATGTAGGTGTCTAGTCTGGCTAAAAGATTTTGTAAAGACCTGTGGCCATAGAGGAGCCATGTGGTGAAACCCACGTAGTTACCTGTATAGGGTAAACAGGAAAAGTCAAATCCAGATGGCATTCATGCAGAGTGAGGGCGAGCGAAGTCGTCCCTGAATGTCTGTCCTCGCTGACATCGGCAACACAAATGCGGGCTGAAGCTATAAAATAGAGGCAAGTAATTGGTTGTCAAAGCAACCGAACTGAGCGTCAAGCCTCGACGTGGAGGGAAAAGTTCCCACAGGAAGTAGGATGTCCAATAGAAAGCGCCGATCACAGTGAGTGACGGCTACGTCCGGCCAATGGTATGGTCAGAGGCCGGGGAGTGTCAAAAGGCGGAGCCACAGTGGGTTGTCAAATATGCTCTTATGCCAAGAAACGAGTGATTGTAGGTGTGTTCCAGTTGTCTGCAGTCCCCGCGGGTGCCCAGAAATGATTCTGTCCCGTGTTCGAGGACCAAAAATGGGGCCGGCTGTTGGACACGTGAGTGTTCATGGGTAACACCGTGTGTCCCTGTGAATACATGGAAAATGGATGTCTGTGCCTGTAAGCCCGATTTCTGGGAAATGAAGGGAGAATGTGGGGGTGAGGGGTGGTGGGGCGGGAAGAAAGGGGAGTGCAACCAGTGTATTTCGGAAAGTGATGTGAAAGTGAAGCGGAGTTATAGTGTGGCCCACGGTGTGTGGTAGTAGGAAGAAAGAATAGAGGGAGAGAGGGGGAGTTAGTTTGTTGTATTTAGAATAGAGATTGGATTCTTTGGAACACGGATTGAATGAACAATCTATAGATCCTAGCAGTAACGCTGGCAAAACTTTCAGGAAGACATTGCAAGATGATATGGAAGGCGCCCCATTGCAACCACCTACTAAACATTGAGGTACCTTTCTCAAGTCTAACAGAACTTGTCTGTAAATTAACATTTGCTTTTCTAGAATCATAGTTTTTTCTTTGCATTTCTGATTAATACAAATGTATTTTTGCTACCAGGTTTCGCACACCAGGTGAGGTATTCATGCGTGCCAGTCCTTTTAATAACCATTACCACTGAGATGCTCTTTTTTAAAAAAAAAAAATGGAGACAATCCATTTGAAGAACAAATTACTTACCCCTGGTAATGTTATTTCAACTGGATGTTCTTCCTGCGTATTCCTCATTGACTTCCCAACCTACCCTTGTGACTGGGAGAATGTCCGTGGTTTAGACCTTCCTCTTTGTTAATGTTCACGTTTTATTAATATTTGAGACAGATGTCCTTGTGAGAGGAAAAACATGAACTGAGGTAACGGTGGCTGCGTGTGCTATTTATACTAACCACGTCACGGCCCAGAGCGGACAGTGGCGCCGAGGCACACGAGATCAACGCTGCACAGTGCCCTCTGCTGTGAAAGATTTTAGAATCTGCAAGCAGGTTATTGGCGTATCAAAGATGAGGAATAAGTGGGAGGAATATCTAGTCGAAAGAACATTACCAGGGGTGAATAATTTGTTCTTCTACTGCTGAGGATGATCTCCAGCATTGGACCAGTTCATCTGGTTGGAGAAAGTACTGGACCACTTCTGGCCTACTGCTGCCTCCACTGATCAGCCAATTTCCTCATCTATTAGTGAGTAGAGGGGGAATTTGGCGAGTGGTGCTGCATTCCGCGATATGCTTGTATCCCACAGTCTATTTTCCCGAACATTGTGCCACATGATGAAGCCCCCAGGACAATCTGCTTACCTGCTTCAATTTGGGCATCCACCAAAACCCTTGTGATAAATACATTACTTTAGTAATGCCTGGCGTGCCCCAAATGGATCTTCAGATCACTTCTATTATTTGCATGGATCCCAGTTGAGCTGTCCCTCTCAGACTGCAGAGACTGCTGTAGTCCATCACCACCCCGAACTACACAGGGTGTTAGCTGCCAAGCCTTCCAAAAGTGAAAATAAATCTCTTGCCCCGCAAAAATGTAGTTGGGGGAACTTGGTCACCTGCACCAGATTTCTCCTGTCTAGAGCCTGATGGAACAAGAGGCATCTGCTGTAAACCCCAAATATTTGGGCACTTTAAGAGGGGTTGGCAGAGAAAAGATTTCAGTGATCAGCCACGGGTCTGTCTTAGGTTGTGAACACACCCCGTTTTGGTAATGACTGACGAATAAGAAGGGACAGAGGGGATAATAGCCTTTTTGAATCTTTTGCTTGGCTAGATTGTCTTGGTGTCTGTGCAGTCTTCAGTCCAGATAAATAAGTGTCTCGCTTTCAAAATTAAATAGTGGGCAGATTTGGCGGTTATGTATTATTCAGTGTTATTTCCGCCAGTGGTCCCTTATCAAAACGAGCACAATATAAGTGATGTATGCTTCAAACAGACTTCATTCTTGGCAGGATGGTGTGGCGGGTCAAGAGGAGGACGCAGACATTGGGTTGACATTTTCACTGGATATTAAAATAATGAAGAGAAGGCCTAACTTTCCCTATTGCTACGTGGGTGTTCCCTTATATATACTCTCCTTCTCCCCTCTTTCCGACTAACCCTACCCGCCCTTCCTGTTTACAGATCCGCCAGAGCGCATGTGAATCTAAGCAGATACAAGCATCAGAAATACGATTACAGTGAGTAATGTATCATATATATATTTCTGAGGCTTGTGGAATCTGCTTAGATCACATGCTGTGCATAGGCCGACATTTAGTGGAAGCTGCGGAGTATTACAGTTTGTTTTTCGAAACTCGAAAATGGGCGTCGACACAGGCGTGCCAGTAATACTATCCCTAGTGTGACGTCCACTGTACCCAAGATCCCTCACGCGTCTAGGATCCTCAGATTGTTTTTTTCCGCCATACTGGTCGGAAGCATCTTGCGGAGTCCCCTGGTCTTAGCCATACTTTTACTAATAATTGAAATTTAATATTCTTTATTGACATCTTCCCCACCCCAACGTCGACCCTCGACGACGGCTGGAGAAGACATCGACCGTCGGCTGCTGCACGACGGATCTGGGCCTCGGAAGGCCGCTGGCCTCGGCCCGGGCCTAGTAGGCCGCTGGCCTCGGCCCTGCAAGTAGGGAGAGTGGGGGGTGGTACATACTCTTCACTCTTGGTATATAGATACACTTATATATTTCCTACACTTATCAGCCCGCTGCCTCAAGGTGCGTATGGAGGGTACCCCTTTCCAATTCTGCCCCAAGTGCAACCGCAAATACCCTTGGGTCGACAGGCACGCCACGTGCAATCTCTGCTTGCCGAGGGACCACCCCGAAGCGAACTGCAGAGCGTGTAGTAGGTTTAAACCTAAAACACTTAAGGACCGTTCGACAAAGCGTTGGGCCCACCACGCCAGGCAGGCGGCCATGGCAGCGGAGGGCGCCTTCAGCGATGGCAGCGACGCCGTACTTTCGGACGGCGAGGGCATTATGGCGTCGAAAGACAGCTGAGCGCAAGTCCCCGACCTCGGAAGGTCGTCCGGCAGGGCGGCTATGGGGAAGACCCCCGGCGACGCAAGCGCTACACACCCTACACACACTAAGCACACTAAGTCCAACCGAACCTAGACGACGTCGACTTCTCGGAAAGAGGCACAGATAGAACGGTCCGACTCAGTGTCCTCTGGGCGCTCTCGATCGAGATCGCCTCATGACGCAAGGCAATCATCCACTCTTGCCAAGAGTGCCTCGCTCCCTAGACTAATGGAAGTTCGATCGTCGGAGGACGAAGGCGACTTCCACCCCCAGGCCGCGCTCCAAGAGACGGAGCCAGCAGTTAATACCAGCGAGGCCCCACGCTCGAAAGACACAGATACCTCTCCCGACCCTCGACGCCAGGCGTCGAAAGTCTCCGGGGCCTCCAAGGGACAGGGAAAATATTTTTCCACGCACGGAGAGGGGGGGAAACAGCGGAAAGCACATTCTTCCACTCCTGTAAGACCATCCTTCCCCCCTAAGCAGACAAACAAATACAAGTCTACTGAGAGATCAACATCCAGCAAGGGTACCCTTGATAAGTCCCCTAAATTGCCTACTAAAGTCATCCCCTGTTCCAAAGAATGGTCCAGCGAAGACATAGACAGGGTCATGTCAAGGATGTCTTCCTTGGCTGATTTTTACGACAAGAATCCAGAGCATTTCCTCTCGTATGACCCTCAGGGAGCCACACCCTCAGGTTCCACTGATCCCATCCCCCTAAGTAAAAGGGCCCGGTTCGGAAGACCTGAACCCTTCGAGGTACAGCCTTACTCTACTCCATACTCTACTCCACACCCCAGGTACCAAGGAGAGCCTTTCCCTGAGGGGGACCAGGAGTTTGAAATTATGGAGGAACAAACCGGGACGGAATACTATGCGGATGATGAGGACCAGGAGGAGGGAGAAGATGAGCAGGAAATTTACAGAGTAGATTCCCCGGTAGAGAACGAAGCCCCAGTTACCGACTCGCCAGTCGATAACCAGCCCCTCCTTAATGAGGTTCTCGCTCGCGCGGCAGAACATTTTCACATCGACACCCACGGTGTACAGGAGGAAAAGGACTTTGCAGAAGAGTTGGTGGGAGAGAGGAGGCCGGTCGCTCAGACCATCCCTATCCTTAAATCCATCCAACGAAGAATAGATCCGTCCCTGGTGAACCCAAACCTCACCAGAGCAGTCAACCCCAGGGTCGAAAAATTTTTCCGGGCAGCCCAATCTGACCCTCTCTACATAAGAGGACATCTTAAACCAGACTCCCCAGTGGTTACCAACACTCGGAAGAGGGCTGGAACACCCTTATCTTCGTCAGAAGCTCCTCCCGACAAGGAGAGCAAGAAACTTTACGGGTTTGGCAGAAAGGTAGCCTCAACGTCCGCCTACCAAGCAAGGATTGCTAACTCCACCACCCTGTTGGCCAGCTACAACTGCCATCAATGGGAAGAGGTCGCGGCACTCATAGCCTCTGCTCCGGAACCCTTAAAGGGCCAATTGGCCCGGATCTCGGCAGAAGGGAGAGCCGTGTCTGGTTGCATATTGAAAGCAACTTTCGACGCCGCGGACAACGCAGGGAGATTGATAGCAGAAGGTACTGTTATCAAGAGACATGCGTGGTTACGGCAGTCGGGGTTCAAAACAGAAACTCAGGCTTCATTAATAGACAAGCCGGTGGAACCCGATCTATTGTTTGGGAAAGCGGTCGAAGACGCACTGAAAAACGCCAAGGACGAATATGAAACTCTGAAATCCCTTGGCCAACTAACCAACAAACCCCCTAACCTGAGGGGGAACAGTAATTTTCGTCGCCCACGCGGCCAAAATTCACAAAGAGGCAACTATGCCCAGGGACAGGGTACACAGTGGAACAACAGCCAGCAGTCTACCCAGAGTTACGGCAGGGGTAACAAGAGAGGTCGTGGGAGAGGCAGAGGAAGCCCCAACAAGGGAGGTGGCACGCCTCCACCAAAGCAGTGACGCTCAGTTCAGGGTCCCTTCTCACGCAACCCCAGTAGGGGGACGCATTTCCAACTTCACCCAGGCTTGGGAAGGGATCACCTCAGACAGATGGGTACTGTCAACAGTGTCCACAGGATATTGTATAGAATTACTGCAGCGTCCCCGGAACCATCCTCCACGACAAAAAGTACACTCCTTAGAACATCAGAAGATCCTTCTCGAGGAGATCGCCATTCTGCTAGAAAAGGACGCGATAGAACTCGTCCCAGGACACCAGGTAAACAAGGGTATCTATTGAACTTACTTCCTTGTGCCAAAGAAAGATTTGACAATGCGCCCAGTATTTGACCTACGGCCTGACAACAAGTATGTCAAGCCCCAAAAATTCCGTATGACCACGCTACAAGAGGTAATCCCCCTCCTAAAAAAGGGGGATTACATGGCAACCTTGGATATGAAAGATGCTTACTTTCATATTTCCATGCTCCCGGCGCACAGAAAGTACTTGCGCTTCAAGGTGGGCAGTCGCCACTACCAATTCAAGGTACTGCCCTTCGCGATAGCTTCAGCACCAAGGGTATTTACCAAGGTACTGGCGGTGGCAGCGGCACACCTACGCAGGGAGGCAATCCCAGTGTACCCTTATCTGGACGGATGGCTCATAACGGGGGAAACCCCAGGAATTTGCAGGACAAACATTCAAAGGACTATCGACCTCCTCCACGAATTAGGCTTCTCAATCAACGAGAAGAAGTCAAGCCTGGTGCCAAGCACCTCAAAACAGTTCCTAGGAGCAATTCTAGATACTCAGGAGGGGTTGACCTTCCCTTCGGAAGAGAGAATTCGGAATATACTACTGCAAATTCCACATTATCAGTCCGGTCAACAAATAACGGTACGCAAAGCAATGCGGTTACTGGGCATGATGGCGTCATGCATTTACCTGGTCCCCCACGCGCGACTGCGCATGCGTCCCATGCAGGAATGGTTGGCGAAACAGTGGTCTCAGGCAAGTGGTCAGTGGGACGATCTAGTGGTCGTTTCGCCAACACTGGTACAGAGCCTACACTGGTGGACAAGAGAGAATCTCGCAAGGGGAAAACCCTTTTACGATCCCGAAATACAGGCAGTGGTGACTACAGATGCATGCCTGACTGGGTGGGGAGCTCACCATCTCCACCACACAGCCCAGGGTCTCTGGTCTCACTCAGTAGCCAAGAACCACATCAACCTCCTAAAGCTTCTGGCAGTATTCCGAGCGCTTCGGGCGTTCGAGCCCCATCTACTAAACCTGTCGGTGCAGATCCGGACGGACAGCACGACAGCCATGTTCTATCTGAACAAACAAGGAGGGACTCGTTCGCCAAATCTGTCCAAGCGTGCCCAGAAAATCTGGATATGGGCACTCAGACGGAACATCTTCCTGTCATCGCAACATGTTCCAGGGGAGCTCAATTCCCTAGCGGATGCTCTAAGCAGAGACTCCCTCCCAGAAGAACACGAATGGGTCCTTCACAGAGAGATCGTAGAAGATCTCTTCTCTCAGTGGGGTCTCCCCACTATAGACTTATTCGCCACAAGCGAAAACAAACAATGCCCAGGATTTGCATCCAGGTTCCCCCAGCCAGACTCCCAAGGGAACGCCCTGTGGATGAACTGGTCAGGGATGTTTGCGTACGCTTTTCCACCAACTCCTCATCAGGAAGGTGGTGTACAAGATGAACAAGGAATCGATGACGCTCATCCTAGTTGCTTCCATGTGGGCGAGACAACCATTGTTTCCACACCTACGCAGAATGGCGGTGTGCGAGCCCATCAAACTTCCAGCCTGGTACAACCTTCTGTCCCAGCAACAAGGTCAAACAGTGCACCAGCAACCCAACTCAATGAACCTGGCAGCATGGCTCCTGAGGTCATAGAGTTTGGACATCTCAATCTACCACAGAGGTGTATGGACATCCTAAAAGAATCCAGGAAACCAAACACAAGGCACTGTTACTTTGACAAGTGGAAAAGATTCGTTATTTGGTGCCAGAATAAACAAATCAACCCTGTTGATTGCACTCCTTCCAACGTCGTGACATACATGCTCCACCTGCTGGATGCAGGATTGGTTTTTAACTCTCTGAAGGTACACCTGGCAGCCCTCTCGGCTTACACCACATCCCATAACAGAGTGTCGTGGTGGAAAGTACCAGTAGTTAAAGCCTTCATGGAAGGAGTAAAGAGACTTCACCCTCCTATTTCAAACCCACCGCCAGGATGGGACCTTAATGTGGTGCTAGCTAAGCTCATGGGCCCACCTTTCGAACCCATGCATAAAAGTAGTCTCAAACACCTGACTTATAAAACGGCCTTCTTAGTAGCCATTACCTCTATAAGAAGGGTCAGTGAAATTCAGGCTCTGTCAGTGCAGGATCCTTTCTTTACTATCCACAAAGACAAACTGGTTCTACGCACACACCCTAGGTTCTCACCTAAATTTATATCAAAGTTCCATGTAAACCAGTCCATCGAGCTTCCGGCTTTCTTCCAGAACCCGCAAAGCTCGGCTGAGGTGAAACTACACACCCTAGATGTGCGTAGGGCGGTCCTCTACTATGTAAATAAAACTAGACCGCTAAGGAAAACAGATCAACTGTTTGTCTCCGTAGCTACAGGCAGAGAGGGAGATCGCGTCTCTAAAGGCGCTATCTCGAAGTGGATTATCAACTGTATACAGCTGTGTTACTCTCTTTCTGAAAAAACTCTGCCTTTTACGCCAAGGGCCCACTCTACTAGAGGCATTGGGGCCACTCTGGCTTTCATTGCAAATGTTCCCCTCGACACCATTTGCAAAGCAGCTACTTGGAGCTCTATTCACACTTTTACTCAGCATTACTGCATTGACACTCATTCCAAGACAGATACACAAGTGGGACAAGCGGTTCTAAGACACCTGTTTGCTCATGACCCTTCTCACATCCCACCTCCTTCTTCTGGTACTGCTCGCTAATCTATGCACAGCATGTGATCTAAGCAGATTCCACAAGCCTCAGAAGGGATACATTACTCACCGTAATCGTATTTCTGATGCTTGTATCTGCTTAGATTCACATGCGACCCACCCTTCCTCCCCTCCGAGAGAAGGCGCATGATTGCCTGTAGTCTTACCTTTCTGTCTATCTGCTTGGATTATCTGTACTCGCGCTACTCCTCATGCTTCCTCATGTCAGAAAAAATACAATCTGAGGATCCTAGACGCGTGAGGGATCTTGGGTACAGTGGACGTCACACTAGGGATAGTATTACTGGCACTTCTTTCCATCCACCCAGAGGGGTGAGGGCAGGAGCCCCCCCAACCCCCCAGCCCAGCAGAGGACCCACAACAATACCCAGGCACGGAGCGCGCTAACTGAGCAGGGCCTGCCTGACCCTGTCCACAAGAGGTGCCTGACTCGCCCATGCCGGGCGCATCGCGGCACGATATCGAGGCTGAACCTCGATTTGAAACGAAAGAACCGCCGGCAGGCGGAATCGCCGGCGGCCAGTCCTAAGGCCATACAAAGGCCTGTTCTGCGCCTGTTACGCGCATGAGAGCGCGGAGTGGCCATCAACACGGAGCAACTTGCAACCTACCCACTACCAGAACCCTCCCGCATAAAGAGAACGCATTGTAAGTACTTGCAAGTACCGGGACATTACTGTACGCATGGACTCTTAGCCATCCCCACTCAGTTGGGTCTATGGTCTCTAGTACTACTCACATACCCTATGGCCGCATTTAGACCACGCTACTGTGTTGTGCCCTATGGTCGCATAGTGACCACACTACTGTGTTGCGCCCTATGGTCGCATTCAGACCACGCTACTGTGTTGTGCCCTATGGTCGCATTTAGACCACGCTACTGTGTTGCGCCCTATGGTCGTATTTTAACCATACTATTGTGTTGTGCCTTATGGCCGCACCGATGTCCTTCATCTGCCTATCCTCTGCACGGCGCATTGCCCCTAGCACACACATTATGCTACTTTGCCTTACCGTGATCATGTTCCCCTTCTGTGTCATGCAAAGCAATATACTCTGCAACGGTAACAGCTACTTAACCCATAAAAATGGACTAGCTAGACCCGCCTGCCCAAGACACTACCCTATCGTTTGCCCCACACCATTCCTGCCCACTACTCCAGCCTTCCTCCCGGTCCCACTATCTGCCTATCCTACCTATGACCATGCACAATTTTACGATGTCCTAAACAACAAGAGTGCAGATAGATCCAAGCAGAACCCAACAGACACTAGAGCACCCTGCCCCACCCATCATCACAGCCCCTCCACAATGACTGACCTTACTGTCTCTCAAACAACCACCCTTATCCCTACCGATCGCAACAATAGACTTGGTGCCAGAATCCACCACAAAACGAGCAAACGCCCATCTAAACCACCCAACAAAACCAACAAGTACACTATAACCCCCATCATCTCGACCCTCCATACACTAAAAGGAGCTCTTCTAAATGTTAGATCCCTGGTCGCCCATTCTACAGAAGTCGCTGACATCATTCTGACTAACAACCTAGACTTCCTTGCTATGACAGAAACTTGGCTACATGAGGCTGCGGGACCATCCCTTACCCTAGCCATCCCTGACAACTATACTATCCTCAGAGTAGACAGACCTAACGCTCGAGGAGGTGGTGTAGCCCTCATCTTCAAGTCCTCACTCGATATCAGACTAGGCTCCTCTCCTCCACTCAAATCATGTGAACACCTTACAGTTAAACTACAAACCTCCCCAAAGAGTACGATCACTATGCACATAATCTACAGACCCCCGGGCCTACCGGGCTCTTTTGAGGAAGACATCACCTCCCTAGTAGCCGAAAGCTCCAAACCTTCAGCTCAAATAATTATACTGGGAGACTTCAATCTTGGGTTTAATGACCCTCATGACTCCCCCGCCACTGCCCTGGCCACGGCATTAGAGGAGCATGGCCTCCTTCAACTCTGCTCTAAACCCACCCACTCGAAAGGCAGAATCCTTGACTGGATTACCACCCTCAATTGCAACATTACCCTAAAGGACCCTGTACAACTCATCTGGACGGATCACCACTTCCTCCCCCTTGACATTAATATAAACAACCTAGTGCACAAAAAGCCTATTATTGCTCCGGCCTGCCAAACTAGGAAAAAGAGTAACATTACAGCTAAAGCCTTAATGCCTCTGGTGACCCCCATTCTGAACGCCCTACCAAATACAACTGACTTAAACTCAATGGTCAACACCTATAATGACTCCATGGCTAAAGCTATCGACACCATTGCCCCACTAAAAATGCGTAAAGGGAAACCTAAAGCGCACCTGAATATATGGTACACCCCAGAGCTCAAACTTCTCCGACTACAAAAAAGCAAACTGGAATCACTATGGAAATCGGTGCCTTCAGCAGACAATAGAACTAACCTCACCAACTTCTCCACCCACTACAAAAATGAGATCACGCGTGCTAAGAAAGAATCTCTTAATTTCAGGATTTCACAGGCAGGCTCCAGCACAAAAGAGCTCTTTAACATCTTAAAGGAATTAGAAAACCCCACTCCTCCTGAAGATACCTGCACAAAGGATAAACCTTGGTGCACAGGGATCCAGAACGCCCTTGCCAACAAAATCTCAGGGCTCCAAACTAAAATTGAAAACAAACGGCAACAGCTCACTCGCGACCCCTCCTCCAGACCCACCCATCCCCCACTCACCGGCCCTAGCTCAGGCTTCACCTTCAAAAAGGTGACCACACTTGAAGTACAAAAAATTATAGCATCCTTGAAACCCTCGAATTGCAAGGGGGATAGCTGCCCCGCACAGATAATCAAGGATGCTGCCAGGGATCTCTCCCCCTTCATCACCAAATTAATAAACTTGTCTTTTTCTAACAATATGGTCCCAAGTAATCTGAAACAATCCTGGGTCCTACCCTTGCTAAAAAAACAGACCCTCGACCCAGACATACCCACAAATTATAGACCCATTACCACTGTCCCATTTTTACTAAAGATCCTTGACAGAGTGGCCTATTTACAAATTCAGGATTACCTTGAAACTAACCGATTACTAGGTACTCGCCAATCTGGCTTTCGTCCCCAACATGGGACGGAAACGGCCCTTGTTGATCTCAAGAGCCAGATAGACGAAATCAAAGATAAAGGGAGAGCTGCTATCCTGCTTCTCCTCGACCTTTCCGCTGCCTTTGACCTGGTTGACCACAAAATCCTGTGCAACCACCTATCATCGGCAGCACACTTCTCCCACTCGGCGGTCACATGGATCCAATCCTTCCTGGACAATAGGACCATGCGAGTCTTCTCACCCATTGCAGCAGCCGACCCTATTCCCATTACCTGCGGTGTCCCACAAGGATCGTGTGTTTCACCCACCTTGTATAATATATTCACAAAGCTCCTATTCGATAAACTGGACCATCTGGGTGTCACCTACACTAACTACGCAGATGACACCCAGATACTCCTCACTTTATCAGGCAACCACAACACGGATGCCAACAGGATCGGTGAAGTCTTCTCCATCGTTCAGGCATGGATGGCCACACATGGCCTCTGCCTGAACGATGACAAGACCGAACTGCTCCTTGTCGGCTCACCCAACACTATCCGGAATCTCAGCCCGAGCTACTCTAGCTCCATCATTGACGGCAACACCATTCCCACTGCCAAAAGTGTAAAAACTCTTGGTTTCTATCTCGACACTAACACCAACCTCGCCAAACAAATTAATATGACCGCCTCAGCCACTGCTTACACTGGGAAACTAATCAGAGCCTGCAGACCTCTGATATCCCCCAACAACTGCCTTACTCTAGCCAGAGCACTTATACAATCCAAACTGGATTATTGCAACAGCCTGTATGTAGGTGCCAATAAAACGGTTAACAAACTACAAGTTCTACAAAATAATGCACTCCGCGCCGCCCTTAATATTCCCAGAAGAGAACACATCTCAGCCACAAGAATCACATGCAAATGGCTCTCCATCCAACAAAAAATAGACCTAAAAACTATCTGCCTCACCTACAAAGCTCTTAACCACCTGGCCCCACCTTATTTAACCGATAAATTCATCTTAAAACAGAATATTAGAACCACCAGATCCTCTAATACACTACAACTGACAGTGCCCAAATACTCCCTCAAAAGAGCCGGCGGATCCAGTTTCCCAGTTCTAGCTTCACAATTATGGAACACTATCCCATCGGACATCAAATCTACCCCTACATTTCAACCTTTCAGAACTAAGATCATCACCTGGTTACTTAACAATTAACTAGCACCGTATGTATGTATGTCACTCAGTCTACTATAACTGCTGTCATAACCGATGTTGTAACTATACTTACATTGCACAATTGTACAAATGTTCCTACCTATGCCTGTAACTTGATGCTCAAGCGCCCATATACCTCTGGGTCAGGTGCGCTATACAAATAAATAAACAAACAAACAAACAAACAAACAAACGCCTGTGTCGACGCCCATTTTCGAGTTTCGAAAAACAAACTGTAATACTCCGCAGCTTCCACTAGATGTCGGCCTATGCACAGCATGTGAATCTAAGCAGATACAAGCATCAGAAATACGATTACGGTGAGTAATGTATCATATATATATATATATATATATATATATATATATATATATATATATATATATATTTGAGGCTTGTGGAATCTGCTTAGATCACATGCTGTGCATAGGCGGACATCTAGTGGAAGCTGCAGAGTATTAGTTTGTTTTTCGAAACTCGAAAAGGGCGTCGACACAGGGCGTGCCAGTAATACTATCCCTAGTGTGACGTCCACTGTACCCATGATCCCTCGCACGTCTAGGACCCTCAGATTGTTTTTTTCCGCCATACTGGTCGGAAGCATTTCATGGAGTTCCCTGGCCTTACCCATACTTTTGCTAAATATTGTTGAATTTACCCATTTCTCCACCGCAACGTCGAGACACCGAACTTCCACACTCGACGCCGGCCCGGAGAAGAATTCGACCGTCGACAGCTGCACGACGGATTTGGGCCTCGGAAGGACTCTGGCCTCGGCCCGGGCCTTGGAAGGCCGCTGGCCTCGGCCCTGCAAGTAGGGAGAGTGGGGGGTGGTCATACTCTACACTCTTTTGGTATATAGGTACATTCTTATATATTCCTACACTTACAAGCCCGCTGCCACGATGTGCGTATGGAGGGTACCCCTTTCCAATTCTGCCCCAAGTGCAACCGCAAGTACCCTTGGGTCGACAGGCACTTCACGTGCAATCTCTGCTTGCCGAGCGACCACCCCGAGGCGAACTGCAGAGCGTGTAGTAGGTTTAAACCCAAAACACTTAAGGACCGTTCGATCAAGCTTTGGGCCCACCACGCCAGGCGTCAAGAGGCCATGGCAGCGGAGGGCGTCTTCAGCGATGGCAGCGACGCCGTGCTTTCGGACGGCGAGGGCATTATAGTGTCGAAAGACAGCCGAGCGCAAGTCTCTGACCTCGGAAGGTAATCCGGCAGGGCAGCTATGGGGAAGACCCCCGGCGACACAAGCGCTTCCCACAACACTTCCACAAAACACATGATATCCAACCGGGACTCGACGCGCATGTCGAGTTCTTGGAAAGAGGCACATAGAGAACGGTCCGAATCGGCGTCCTCTGGGCGTTCTCGATCAAGATCGCTGCATGACTCCAGGCAATCATCCAAGAGTGCCTCGCTCCCCAAGGTAACGGAAGTTCGATCGTCGGAGGACGAAGCCGACTTCCATCCCCAGACTGCACTCCAGGAGTCGGCGCCCGCAGACCGCTTTACGGCGGCTCTCAAGCTCCTGCCTCCACGCTCGAAGGATAGGGACACTACCCCCGAACTCCGACGCCAGGCGGCGAAATGCTCCAAAGGGGCGAAAAAACAGGGAAAACACTCTTCCACTCACAGGGAGGGGGAAAAACAACAAAGGAAGCAGCCTCTGCCTACTTCCACACCTGTAGAACACTCCACTCCTCATAGACAGACAAGTCCAAGTCTTCTGCTATCGCAAAGACCCCTGCTCAGACCTCCAAGTCTAGTCGGGATAAGTCTGAGAAACTTCCAGAAAGTCATTCCCAGTTCTAGAGAATGGTCTAGTGATGACATAGACAGGGTCATGTCAAGGATGTCATCATTGGCAGATTTTTACGCAAAAAACCCTGAACACTTTCTCTCTTATTCTCCCGACGGGTCAGCACCCTCAGGCTCTAAGGATCCTATACCTCCAAGTAAAAAGTCCCGGTTTGAAACACCAACACGGTCTTCAGACCCCTTCTATGTACAGCCCTACTCTCAGTATCAAGGAGAGACATCCTTTTGTGAGTATCCAGATTTGGGCATGTTGGAAGAACAAACTGGTACGGGCTACTATGGGGATGATGAGGACCAAGAAGAGGATGAGGACGACCCGGAAACCTACAGAGTAGATTCCCCGGTAGAGAAGGAACCCCCGGTTACCGACTCCCCTGTCGACAACCAACCTCTCCTGAATGAAGTTCTGTCTCGAGTAGCTGAACACTTCCACATCGACACCCATGGTTCTCAAGAGGAGAGTGACTTCTCCGAGGAGTTAGTGGGAGAAAGGAGGCCTGTTGCTCAGGCCATCCCTATCCTGAAGTCTATTCAGAGAAGAATAGACCCTTCATTCGTAAATCCTAACCTCACCAGGGCAGTGAACCCCAGGGTTGAGAAACTTTTCAGGGCAGCCCAATCAGACCCACTGTATATAAGGGGGCATCTGAAGCCGGACTCCCTGGTTGTTACAAACACCCGTAAGAGGGCTGGAACACCCTTGTCATCGTCCGAAGCTCCTCCCAACAAGGAGAGCAAGAAACTGTATAATTTGGGCAGGAACGTAGCCTCCACTTCCGCCTACCAGGCAAGGATTGCCAACTCCACCAACCTTTTGGCCAGCTACAACTGCCATCAGTGTGAAGTCGCAGCACTCATAGACTCCACCCCAGAACCCTTGAAGAGCCAGCTGGCACAAGTTTCGGCGGAGGGAAGAGCCGTGTCCAGTTGCATTTTAAAAGCAACCTTCGATGCCGCGGATAACGCCGGCAGGTTGATAGCAGAAGGAACTGTTATCGAGAGACACGCTTGGTTACGGCAGTCTGGATTCAAAGCTGAAACCCAAGCATCATTGTTAGATAAACTGGTGGAGCCCGATCTGTTTGATAAGGCGGTCGAGGACGCGCTGAAAAATGCCAAGGACGAGTATGAGACACTCAAATCCCTAGGCCAACTAACCAATAAACCCCCTAATCAGAGAGGGAATGGCAATTGTCGTCGCCCACGCGGCCAAAATTCCCAGAGAGGATCTAACTATTCCCAGGGGTAGGGTACACCGTGGAACAATAACCAACAGTCTACCCAGGATTACGGCAGGGGTAATAAAAGAGGACGTGGTAAGGGTAGAGGCAGTCCCAGTAGAGGAGGCGGCACGCCCCCACCAAAATGGTGATGCTCCGTTCAGGGTCCCTTCTCACGCAACCCCAGTAGGGGGACGCATTTCCAACTTGACCCAGGTTTGGGAAGGGATCACATCAGACAGATGGGTGCTGTCCACAGTATCCGCAGGGTACTGCATAGAACTGTTAGAGCGTTCCCGGAACCATCCTCCACGACAAATACATTCTTTGGAACCCCAGAAGATCCTCCTCGAGGAGACGCGATAGAACTCGTCCCGGGACACCAGGTAAACAAGGGTATTTATTCAACTTACTTCCTTGTGCCAAAAAAAGATTTGACAATGCGCCCAGTATTGGACTTAGGGCCTGAAAACAAGTATGTCAAGGCCCAAAAACTTTGCATGACTACTCTCCAAGAGGTAATCCCCCTCCTAAAAAAAGGGGGATTACATGGCAACATTGGACATGAAAGATGCCTATTTTCATATTTCCATGTTCCCAGCGCACAGAAAGTATACTTGCGCTTCAAGGTGGACATTCGGCACTACCAGTTCAAGGTACTGCCCTTCGGGATAGCTTCGGCTCCAAGGGTATTCACCAAGGTACTGGCGGTGGCGGCAGCACACCTACGCAGGTAGGCAATCCCGGTGTACCCTTACCTGGACGACTGGCTCATCACGGGGGAGACCCCAGTAATTTGCAGAACAAACATTCAAAGGACAATCGACCTCCTCTTCGAATTGGGCTTCTCAATAAACGAGAAAAAGTCAAGTCTGGTGCCAAGCAGTTCCTAGGAGCTATCCTAGACACTCAAGAGGGGGTGACCTTTCCTTCCGAGGAAAGAATTCGGAATATACTGCTGCAAATTCCGCAAGATCAGTCCGGTCGCCAGATAACAGTACGCAAAGCAATGCGGTTGCTGGGCATGATGGCGTCATGTATTTACCTGGTCCCCCACGCGTGCCTGTGTCCCATGCAGGAATGGTTGGCGAAACAGTGGTCTCAGGCAAGTGGTCAGTGGGACGATCTAGTGGTCGCTTCGCCAACACTTGTACAACGCCTAAACTGGTGGACAAGAGAAAATCTGTCCAAGGGGAAACCCTTTTACGATCCCGAGATACAGGCGTTAGTCACAACCGATGCATGCCTGACAGGGTGGGGAGCTCACCATCTCCACCACACAGCTCAGGGTCTCTGGTCTCACTCAGTGGTCAAGAATCACATCAACCTGCTAGAGCTGCTGGCAGTATTCAGAACGCTTCAAGCGTTCGAGCCCTACCTGCTAAATCTGTCAGTGCAAATCCGGACGGACAGCACTACAGCCATGTTTTACCTGAACAAGCAAGGAGGGACTCGTTCGCCAAATCTGTCCAAGCTTGCCCAGGAAATTTGGAAATGGGCACTCAGACGGAACATCTTCCTGTCATTGCAACATGTTCCAGGGGATCTCAATTCTCTAGCGGATGCTCTAAGCAGAGACCCCCTCCCAGAAGAACACGAATGGTGTCTACACAGAGAAGTCGTAGAAGCTATCTTCTCTCAGTGGGGTTTCCCCACTGTAGACCTACTCGCCACAAGCGAAAACAGACAATGGCCAGGATTTGCATCCATGTTCCCCCTACCAGACTCCCAGGGGAACGCCCTGTGGAAGAACTGGTCAGGAATGTTTGCGTACACTTTTCCACCAACTCCTCATCAGGAAGGTGGTCAACAAGATGAACAAAGAGTCGATGACGCTCGCCCTGGTTGCTCCCATGTGGGTGAGACAACTGTGGTTCCCACACTTACGCAGATTAGCCGTGTGCGAACCGATCAAACTTCCGGCCTGGTACAACCTACTGTCCCAGCACCAAGGTCAAACAGTGCATCCTCAACCCAACTCAATGAACCTGGCAGCATGGCTCCGACATCTCAATTTACCACAGAGGTGTATGGATATCCTAAAAGAATCTAGGAAGCCAAACACGAGACACTGCTACTTTGACAAATGGAAGAGATTCATTATCTGGTGCCAGAATAAACAAATCAACCCAGTTGATTGCACTCCTTCCACTTTTGTTACATACATGCTCCACCTGCTGGATGCAGGACTGGTTTTTAACTCACTGAAGGTACACCTGGCAGCTCTGTCGGCATACACCCCTTCCCATAACAAGGTGTCGTGGTGGAAAGTAACAGTAGTTAAAGCCTTCATGGAAGGAGTAAAGAGACTTCACCCTCCTATTTCAAACCCACCACCAGGATGGGACTTTAACGTGGTGCTATCTAAGCTCATGGGCCCACCATTCGAGCCCATGCACAAAAGCAGTCTCAAACACCTGACTTACAAAACGGCCTTCTTAGTAGCAATTACATCTATAAGAAGAGTCAGTGAAATTCAGGCTCTGTCAGTGCAAGATCCCTTCTTTACTGTCCATAAAGATAAACTGGTTTTACGCACACACCCTAGGTTCTCACCTAAGTTTATTTCAAAATTCCACGTGAACCAGTCCATCGAGCTTCCGGCTTTCTTCCAAGACCCACAAAGCTCGGCTGAGGTGAAACTACACACACTAGATGTGTGTAGGATGGTCCTCTACTATGTAAACCAGACCAGACTGCTAAGGAAAACAGATCAGCTGTTTGTCTAGTGGTCGTTTTGCAAACAATAGTAAAAAAACCTTTGCTGGTGGACGAAGGATAATCTGTTGAAGGGAAAACCCTTCCACAATCCGGAGGTACAAGCGGTAATAACAGACGCGTCCCTCTCCGGGTGGGGGGCACATCACCTTCATCTCACAGCACATGGTCTGTGGACTCGCATCACGGCACAGAACCACATCCACCTACTGTAACTTCTAGCGGTATTCAGAGCGCTTCAGGCATTCGAAGCACAACTGACAAATCTGTCGGTACAGATCGTATCCGACAGCACCACTGCAATGTTATATATCAACAAGCAGGGAGGCACACATTCTCCAAGTCTGTCCAAATTAGCTCAGAGAATATGGAAATGGGCACTCAGACGGGGGATGTTCCTATCCTTGCAATGTTCTACAGGAACTGAACACCCTGGCAGACTCGCTAAGCAGAGATCCCCTACCAGAGGAACACAAGTGGCAACTAGACGCAAATGTCATAGCCTACATCTCCCTACTTCTCACAATGTGGTTACCCCACACTAGACTTGTTCGCTACAGGCGAATACAAGCAATGCCCAGACTTCGCGTCCAGTTTTCCCCAGCCTGGCTCCAAGGGGAACACCCTATGTATGAGCTGGTCAAGGAAATTTGCTTACGCTTTTACCCCAACTCCTCTAATGAGCAGGGTGGTGAACAAGATTTACAAGGAACAATTGACACTCATCCTAGTTGCTCCCATGTGGGCAAGACAACCATGGTACCTACAGCTGCACACACTGGCGATGTGCAATCCCATCAAACTCCCGGGCCACTCCAATCTGCTGACCCAACACGGGGGAATGACAGTACACCCTCAACCTCACTCTATGAACCTGGCAGCATGGCTCCTGAGGTCATAGAATTTGGAAACCTAAATCTTCCGCAAGTGTATGGATATCCTCAAGGAGGCACCTAAACCAAACACCACGCAATTGTTATTTCGACAAGTGGAGAAGATTTGTTATTTGGTGCCAGTCTTAACAAATAAACCCCATAGAATGTACCCCATCCCAGATTCTAAACTATATGCTCCACTTGTTAAACTCGGGGTTAGTATTTAACTCGATAAAGGTCCACTTGGCAGCTTTATCAGCTTACACCACCTCTCAAAATAGAGTATCATGGTGGAAAGTTCCAATCATTAAAGCATTCATGGAGGGAGTAGAGAGACTACACCCTCCTATTTCTTATGCACCGCCAGGCTGGGATCTCAATGGAGTACTCAATGGGACCCCCCTTTGAGCCTATGCATAAGTCAAGTCTAAAACACCTGACATCAAAAACTGCCTTCTTGGTGGCTAGCCCATCCATAAGAAGGGTTAGTGAACTTCAAGCATTGTCAGTGCAGGACCCATTCTTTGTCATGCACAAGGAGAAATTGGTTTTACGAACACACCCTAGGTTTTCACCCAAGTTCATTTCCAAATTTCAAGTGAACCAATCTATTGATCTACCAGCCTTCTTCCAGAATCCTACAAGCTCAGTTGAGAAAAAACTCCATACACTAGATGTAAGGAGGGCGATCCTTTACTATGAAAACAAGACCAGACCGCTCAGGAAAACAGACCAGCTGTTTGTGTCTGTAGCACCAGGCAGAGAAGGAGACCGCATTTCAAAGAATGCAATCTCCAAATGGATGGCCAGATGCATACAGCTCTGTTACTCATTATCAAGCAAAACACTGCCTTTCACACCAAGAGTTCACTCCACAAGGGGTACAGGAGCTACTTTGGCCTTTATTGCAAATTTCCAGCTGGACACCATTTGTAAAGCAGCTACATGGAGCTCAGTACACACTTTTACTCAGTACTACTGCATTGACACTCATCCAAAGCAGATGCACAGGTGGGACAAGCGGTTCTAAAACATCTGTTTGCCGCAGGACCTTCTCACTACCCACCACCTTCTCCTAAGACTGCTCGTTAATCTATGCACAGCATGTGATCTAAACAGATTCCACAAGCCTCAGAAGGGATACAATACTCACCGCAATCCTATTTCTGATGCTTGTATTTGCTTAGATTCACATGCGCCCACCCTTCCTCCCCTTGGAGAGAAGGTGCATGGATGGTTATGAGCTTTATTGATCATATCTGCTTTAATACAACTGTACACATGCTACCCTTCATGCTACCTCATGTCAGAAAAAATAACAATCTAAGGGACCTCGACGCGTGAGGGTTCATGGGTACAGTGGACGTCACACTAAGGATAGTATTACTGGCATGCCCCGTCAACGTACCTTTTTGAGTTTCCAAAACAACTGTAATACTCTGCAGCTTCCACTAGATGTCAGCCTATGCACAGCATGTGAATCTAAGCAGATACAAGCATCACAAATAAGATTACGGCGAGTAATGTATCCCATATAGTTGTCATCCATCGTCAGGAAGTTGCAAAATGAATAAGTCTGCTGCCAAAAAAACTCATTCTACCTTACCCTGACACTATGCTAATGAAATAAGGTCAGGAGAATGCTTCCCATCTCATGATTCTTTTCTTGCAATGTTTCTCCGATGCTTCAGACTTATTAATAGGCTGTAAATTGTCTCTTGCCACCTTCTGTACTAGTTTATGTAACTCTTTTACAAGTTCTTTGCTCCACATGGGTATGCATTTGGTACTCATGTAACATACTTTCTTAGATGGGAACTGTTTTCTTGGCATTTAATGTCTGTCTCCCCCAACCCATCTCTCCTGGGAGGTTTTTCATATAATGTTTCTCTTATGGGCTTCCCTTTGCTCCATCATATAATTCTCCTTCTAGTTTGTCACTGTCTTTACTTGTAACAAATTTGGATCTCTCATCCAGATATACTCGTGGGGGGGGGGGTTTTCACTCTGTACCTCTCAACTTATTTGGTATGTTTCCTTGTGCTCAGGATATTTGTTTGTCCTACTTTATAATCTCGTCAATGTCACTGGGACAACTTTTTCTCTTGTTACAAAACGATTCCCTGGCTGGCTCCCGGCTCTCCCGTTATCCCTGTTACCTCAGAATCTGCAGGTGAACGTCGGCTCGCTCAGATTCTCCTCAACTGTTCAGTTCTTCACTTTCTCCAACGTTCCGCTCTGTCCTCTCCCTCTGCGTGGACACGTACCACTGCGGTAAGCAGGCGGGTCGCTGAATTTTTAGCGGGGTGGTTTCAACGTTATTGGACGGGCACCCTGCCAACTACCAAGTCCTATAGGTCATGCCACCACTAGGATGTAGGCTCCTTTCTCACCTTCTCTCTCCATACCAACACTGGGCTTCCAGCATTCTTCTCTCTCAGCGCAAATCTGCATGTCGCAGGCTCTGTGGATCTCCTTAACGTGTGATACCATCAAGGGGCTTCCCCTGCTGACAAACGCATCTCTCTGATTCACCTAGTTGTGACGAGTGCACTGCCTCTATCCTCCTCATCTTAGTTAATTGAAGGTCTCTTTTTAAAGAGGCAGATCTTCTTTCATGTTTATAACAGGATATTTTTGTTTTGTCATCAGCCAAGTCTCTGAATGTTATACTGTCCTTCCCATCGGATAGTCCCATGTATGCCACTTTGGGGAATGAGTTGGGGTGCTCCTCACAGGAACGGGAGTTCTTTTCCCCGAAGGTGGAGTCTCTCCCAGTGAGGTCCCTCTTTCCGAGACGTCTAGGGAGGGATTTAGGGGGCAGGCTCACCACCCCCCTTGGGGAGAAGGGATGAATTCCCTCGATTCATCACAACGGACAGTGAGATTTACATCTATGTGGTTCAGGAGCTTCTCTAGAAACGAAGTGTGTTCCTTCTGAACGATCTAAGCAAAAGAGAAGAGCTAATGCATAGATTACATGCACTAATCAACATTACACAGAAACCCCTCCCTCATCACACTACTTCCTAATGTATCCTTTACTAAATAGTTTTTTCTACATCCTGATTCTCAGGCTCCTGCCGCTCTTACCTAGGCATAAAGTGTCTGCAGTCCTAGAGCTCCTCCTGCTATTCAATGCAATGGAATACATAACCTCCAGGAGGTTTGGGTGGGACAGGAACACTATGACGAAGGAGGGAATCCTCTGTAATGATTACCATATGTAATCTATAATTACCTTTGGTACATCACCCTTTTCACATTCCTCACTGAGGCTATTCCAAATACGCTGCCCTGTTTGAAAAAGGAAGAGGAGAGACTTGTGCCACCAGTGAATGTATTACAAAATAATTGAGAATTCTCTATGGCTTAAAGCTGATTAACTGCCACCAACACTGAAGGGCATGTAAAGGCTTCTCTGTTGAAGAAAAAAATAACTGTGTAAAAGTGAAAGATGAATGTACGTGGGAAAGCCCAAATACTGCATGTCCATCTTCTGGACACCCAACGCCTCTGCCCATGATTCAGTCACAGCACAGATTGAAATAGCTTGAACAATTTGGGGCAATTGAACCCATTTAATATCATACACCATCTTCTTAAGGAAGCAATATGAGACATTAGATCCCCTTACAAAGGTTATTAACTAAAATAATGTGAGCCACACTCTATATATATATATATATATATATATATATATATATATATATATATATATATATATATATATATATTTCTGAGGCTTGTGGAATCTGCTTAGATCACATGCTGTGCATAGGCCGACATCTAGTGGAAGCTGCGGAGTATTACAGTTTGTTTTTCGAAAATCGAAAAAGGGCGTCGACACAGGGCGTGCCAGTAATACTATCCCTAGTGTGACGTCCACTGTACCCATGATCCCTGACGCGTCTAGGATCCCCAGATTGTTTTTTTCCGCCATTCTGGTCGGAAGCACTTCATCGGAGTTCCCTGGCTTTGCCATATTTACACTTAAAACTAATTCTAATTTGCCCCGTTTTGTCACCCTTACGTCGACCAGCATCTCAACGCCGAACCGGGGAGGAGATCAACGTCGAAACCCGACGGATTGGGCCTTGAGGCTTCCGCCTCGGCTCGGGCCTGGGCCGCTGGCCTCGGCCCTTCAAGTAGGGAGAGTGGGGGGTGGTACACTTCCACACTTGGTTATAGACACCTTCTTACCTACATACACTTGCCCGCTGCCCACAGGCGCGTATGGAGGGTACGCCCTTTCAGTTTTGCCCCAAGTGTAATAAGAAATACCCTTGGGTAGATAAGCACGCTACGTGCAACCTTTGCCTGCCCAGAGACCACCCCGAGGCGGGTTGCAGGGCCTGTAGCAGGTTTAAAACCAAAACTCTTAAGGACCGCTCCACCAAGCGTTGGGCCCACCACGCCAAGCTAGCAGCTATGGAGGCGGAGGGTACCTTCAGCGACGGCAGCGACGCCGGACTTTCGGACGGCGAGGGCACCAAGGCGTCGAAAGACAGCCTAACGCACGTCCCCGGCCTCGGAAGGTCGTCCGTCCCGGCGACTATGGGGAAGTCCCCCGGCGACAGGAGCGTTACACATACACACGCTAAACACAAAAAAGCCACCCGAGATTCGACGTCGTTGAAACCTCGGAAAGAGGCACAGAAGGAGCGGTCCGAAAGGACGTCCTCTGGGCGGTCCCGGTCGAGGTCGCCGCACGACGTCAGGCAAGCCTCCACACTGGCACATAGTGCCTCGCCCATTAACATCACGGAAGATCACTCGTCCGGAGACGAACACGGCTTCCATCCCCAGCCTGCACCCCAGGGAAAGGGTACATCACTTGGGAGTGAGGAGAAGCCTAGTTCGAAACACAGGGATTCCACCTCCGATCCTCGACGCCAGGCGTCGAAAGATAAGGGAAAGGGTAAACACACTTCCACCCACGGGGAAGGGGGTAAGCAACAAAGGAAACAACCCTTGCAATCCCCCACAACAATAGAACTGACTTCCCCGTCCAAGTCTTCTCAGGGACAGTCCATAGAGAGTTCCAGCAGGGTCACCCCAAGCTCAAAACTCTGGTCATGCGAGGACATTGACAGAGTAATGTCAAGGATGTCCTCCTTAGCAAATTTCTTCGAAAGACACCCTGACCAACTACTAGCTTTAAACCCTCAGGAATCTTCTCCCTCAGGTTCAAGGGACCCTATCTCTTCAAATAAAAGGCCCCGGGTCGAGACACCGTTAAAGGCTTCAGACCCCTTCGAGGTCCAACCCTATTCTTGCCTTTTCCCTACAGGCCAAGGAGACTCTTCCCTTATAGAGGGCCAGGATTTTGAGACACCAGAAGATCTCGCAGTGTCAGATTATTACGGGGAGGACGAAGACGAGGATGAGCCAGAAAATAGCCCAGATATTTTCAGAATGGACTCACCAGTCGAAAGGGAAGCCCCAGTGTCTGATTCCCCAATAGATAATCAGCCCCTCCTAAATGAACTGCTCTCTCGGGCAGCTAACCACTTCCACATAGACACACAAGGTGTCCAAGAAGAGAGGGACTTCGCGGAGGAACTAATAGGGGAAAGGAAGACAGTAGCCCAGACCATTCCCATCCTGAAATCTATTCAACGCAGAATAGCACCATCCCTTGTCAACCCAAACCTGACAAGACCTGTAAACCCGAGAGTAGAGAAGCTGTTTAAAGCAGCCCAGTCGGACCCTCTATATATTAGAGGCCAACTTAAGCCAGACTCTCTAGTCGTAACTAACACCCGCAAGAGAGCTGGAACCCCATTATCTTCCTCGGAGGCTCCCCCCGACAAGAAAAGTAAGAAACTCTATGGTTTTGGTAGAAAAGTAGCTTCCACGGCAGCCTACCAAACCAGAATCGCGAATTCCACCACACTGTTGGCCAGCTACAACTGCCATCAGTGGGAAGAAGTGGCAGCACTAATAGATTCCGCTCCCGAACCCCTTAAGAGCCAGCTATCTCGCATTTGTGCAGAGGGAAGAAACGTCTCAGGCTGCATTTTAAAAGCAACTTTAGACGCCGCAGACAATGCGGGTAGAATTATAGCAGAGGGGACTGTCATCAAAAGACATGCTTGGTTGAGGCAGTCGGGATTCAGAGCAGAAACACAAGCTGCACTCTTAGACAAACCAGTGGAAAGTGATCTCCTGTTTGGAAAGGCAGTCGAGGACGCACTAAAAAACGCTAAGGAGGAATTCGACACCCTCAAATCCCTTGGCCAGTTAACTACAAAACCACCTAACCAAAGAGGGAACGGCAATTTTCGTCGCCCCCGCGGCCAAAATTCCAATAGAGGAAATACCTATTCCCACACCCAGGGTACACAGTGGAACACCAACTCACAACAGTCTACCCAGGGGTATGGTAGGGCTAGTAGAAGAGGACGTGGTAGAGGCAGAGGCAGCCCCAGTAAAGGAGGCGGCACGCCTCCACCAAAGCAGTGACGCTCAGGGTCCCTTCCCATGCAACCCCAGTAGGGGGACGAATATCCAGCTTCACCCAGGCATGGGAAGGGATAACATCCGACAGATGGGTGCTGTCGACGGTATCCAAGGGGTACTGTATAGAACTACTGCAACGTCCCCGAAACCACCCTCCAAGACAAAAAGTCCACTCTTTAGAACATCAAAAGATCCTCCTCGAGGAAATCTACAATCTGCTCCTAAAGGACGCGATATAACTCGTCCCAGGACACCAGGTAAACAAGGGTATCTATTCAACTTACTTCCTTGTGCCAAAGAAAGATTTAACAATGCGCCCAGTATTGGATTTACGGCCTGCCAACAAATATGTCAAGCCCCAAAAATTCCGTATGACCACGCTACAAGAGGTAATCCCACTCCTAAAAAAGGGGGATTACATGGCAACCTTGGATATGAAAGATGCCTATTTTCATATTTCCATGCTCCCGGCGCACAGAAAATACTTGCGCTTCAAGGTGGACAGTCGCCACTACCAATTCAAGGTACTGCCCTTCGGGATAGCTTCAGCACCAAGGGTATTCACCAAGGTACTGGCGGTGGCAGCTGCACACCTACGCAGGGAGGCAATCCCAGTGTACCCTCATCTAGACGACTGGCTCATAACGGGGGAAACCCCAGGAATCTGCAGATCAAACATTCAGAGGACTATCGACCTCCTCCACGAATTAGGCTTCTCTATCAACGAGAAGAAGTCAAGTCTGGTGCCAAGCACCTCAAAACAGTTTCTAGGAGCTTTCCTAGATACTCAGAGAGAATTGACCTTCCCTTCGGAAGAAAGAATTCGGAATATACTTCTGCAAATTCCGCATTATCAGTCAGGTCAACAGATAACAGTACGCAAAGCTATGCGGTTACTGGGCATGATGGCGTCATGCATTTACCTGGTCCCCCACGCGCGTCTGCGCATGCGTCCCATGCAGGAATGGTTGGCGAAACAGTGGTCTCAGGCAAGTGGTCAGTGGGACGATCTAGTGGTCGTTTCGCCAACACTCGTACAGAGCCTACACTGGTGGACAAGAGAGAATCTCGCAAAGGGGAAACCCTTTTACGATCCCGAAGTACAGGCAGTGGTTACTACAGATGCATGCCTGACTGGGTGGGGAGCTCACCATCTCCACCACACAGCTCAGGGTCTCTGGTCTCACTCAGTAGCCAAGAACCACATCAATCTGCTAGAGCTTCTGGCAGTATTCCGAGCGCTGCAGGCGTTCGAGCCCCATCTACTGAACTTGTCGGTGCAGATCAGGACGGACAGCACGACAGCCATGTTCTATCTGAACAAGCAAGGAGGGACTTGTTCGCCAAATCTGTCCAAGCTTGCCCAGAAAATATGGATATGGGCACTCAGACGGAACATCTTCCTGTCATCGCAACATGTTCCAGGGGAGCTCAATTCCCTAGCGGATGCTCTAAGCAGAGACCCCCTCCCAGAAGAACACGAATGGGTCCTTCACAGAGACGTAGTAGAAGATCTCTTCTCTCAGTGGGGTTTCCCCACTATAGACCTATTCGCCACAAGCATCCAGGTTCCCCCAAACGGACTCCCAGGGGAATGCCCTGTGGATGAACTGGTCAGGGATGTTTGCGTACGCTTTTCCACCAACTCCTCTCATCAGGAAGGTGGTGTACAAGATGAACAAGGAATCAATGACGCTCATCCTAGTTGCTCCCATGTGGGCGAGACAACCATGGTTTCCACACCTACGCAGGATGGCGGTGTGCGAGCCCATCAGACTCCCAGCCTGGTACAACCTTCTGTCCCAGCAACAAGGTCAAACACTGCATCAGGAACCCAACTCTATGAACCTAGCAGCATGGCTCCTGAAGTCATAGAGTTTGGACATCTCAAACTACCACAGAGGTGTATGGACATTCTAAAAGAGTCCAGGAAACCAAATACAAGACACTGTTACTTTGACAAGTGGAAAAGATTCGTTATCTGGTGCCAGAATAAACAAATCAACCCGGTTGATTGCACTCCTTCCAACGTTGTAACATACATGCTCCACCTGCTGGATGCAGGGTTGGTTTTTAACTCTCTGAAAGTACACCTGGCAGCCCTCTCGGCTTACACCACATCCCATAACAGGGTCTCGTGGTGGAAAGTACCAGTGGTTAAAGCCTTCATGGAAGGAGTAAAGAGACTTCACCCTCCTATTTCGAACCCACCGCCAGGATGGGACCTCAACGTGGTGCTAGCTAAGCTCATGGGGCCCCCCTTCGAACCCATGCATAAAAGTAGTCTCAAACACCTGACTTATAAAACGGCCTTCTTAGTAGCCATTACCTCCATAAGAAGGGTCAGTGAAATTCAGGCTCTGTCAGTGCAAGATCCTTTCTTTACTATCCACAAGGACAAACTGGTTTTACGCACACACCCTAGGTTCTCACCAAAATTCATATCCAAGTTCCATGTAAACCAGTCCATCGAGCTTCCGGCTTTCTTCCAAAACCCACAAAGCTCGGCTGAGGTGAAACTACACACCCTAGATGTGCGTAGGGCGGTCTTATACTATGTAAATAAAACCAGACCGCTAAGGAAAACAGATCAACTGTTTGTCTCCGTAGCTACAGGCAGAGAAGGGGATCGCGTCTCTAAGGGCGCTATCTCTAAGTGGATTATCAACTGTATACAGCTGTGTTACTCTCTTTCTAAAAAGACTCTGCCGTTTACACCAAGGGCCCACTCTACTAGAGGCATTGGGGCCACTCTGGCTTTCATTGCAAATGTTCCCCTCGACACCATTTGCAAAGCAGCTACTTGGAGCTCTATTCACACTTTTACTCAGCATTACTGCATTGACACTCATTCCAAGACAGATACACAAGTGGGACAAGCGGTTCTAAGACACCTGTTTGCTCATGACCCTTCTCACATCCCACCTCCTTCTTCTGGTACTGCTCGCTAATCTATGCACAGCATGTGATCTAAGCAGATTCCACAAGCCTCAGAAGGGATACATTACTCACCGTAATCGTATTTCTGATGCTTGTATCTGCTTAGATTCACATGCGACCCACCCTTCCTCCCCTCCGAGAGAAGGCGCATGGTTGCTTGTAGTCTTACCTTTCTGTCTATCTGCTTGGACTATCTGTACTCACGCTACTCCTCATGCTACCTCATGTCAGGAAAAACACAATCTGGGGATCCTAGACGCGTGAGGGATCATGGGTACAGTGGACGTCACACTAGGGATAGTATTACTGGCACGCCCTGTGTCGACGCCCTTTTTCGATTTTCGAAAAACAAACTGTAATACTCCGCAGCTTCCACTAGATGTCGGCCTATGCACAGCATGTGAATCTAAGCAGATACAAGCATCAGAAATACGATTACGGTGAGTAATGTATCCCATATATATATATATTATGGTATAGAAACAAATTGATAGAATAATTTTCTATAATTTAGATAAAGTTTCATGGTATGTTGTGGGTGCTGTAACCACCTTTGGATCTTCAGCTATAGTTTCCTTGAGCATCAATCTCAAAACCAAAATATTGAATCAAAATTGCATGCACAAAAGCATTTTCAGAGGGAACTCATCTTCTGGAATATGTTAATAAAAAAATGTTTTATTTTAATATAAAACTTTTGCATAAATTAAGATGTATTCAGTAACACAAATCCAAACTGTTGAAATGAAATTCCACATACAAGTAATAATTCACTCAGTAAATCAATAAACCTTCTATTCCAGTAATAAGTAGAAATTCTCTTCAAATCAAATAACATGAATAGACTTTTCAGTTTACGTCAAAAGTCTGGTTTTAATGTAACACTACACATTTCGCGTTTGAAAAACCCCTTTTTCAGGAGTTGCAGGATTTAAGATGTGTTCTCAATCTAAATAAACGCTTGGAACAGGACAATTCAGAATGAAAGGGAGCTCACAACTGAAGGCAATGAAGCCCCTCTGAGCACACAAGCATTCAAATGATCTCCAGGGGTCCAAATAGGCTTTCTTGGGGGAACACCGTTGAGAATTCTGCACTGCACAGGCTGCAACCTCTGATGATCCTAAATTTAAAAAGAAATCTTTCTCAGTCGCCAGACCGAGACAAGACTCGGGCATTCTTTCCAGAAACAGTCTTGGGGCTGGGAGGGCATCATGAAGCAAGACAACAGAAAAAGATATTTATTAACTTAAGTCTGAGTCAAAGAGTTCCACTTAAGTCTGTCTGTGTCTAAAACCTATGATTGCTCTCGCAACTAAAGCTAAACATTGTGTATGGATGTAAATGATCAAAGAAAGGGCGATTAACACAAAGTTCTGAGCTTCTTCAAGCTCGTAGCTTCCTTTTCAGCTCACCTTCCCCAAGTTCAAGAAAGTTACACAAAAGTCTCGAAATTACCTTTCTCACGTTCAAAGTTATACAGTTCCACACAATCCTTGGGGTTCCGTTCCCCACGTTCCAAGCAACATAGTTAAAAAAGAAAAGGGTCTTGAGACTTAGTTCTCAAGACAATTCTTGCTGCTCCTCAAGTCTCAAGGCTCCCTTCCTCAAAACTTTGGCTCAATACCTTGCAATTGTTTGTCTTTCAAAAAAAAAAAACCCAACTGAAGGCCAGCCCAATCATCTTTCTGGATTGCTTCACCAGTTCACTTGTAGTGCATCTCCTTGGTTTATTTCACAATGTCTTTGGTTCTCACAGTTCCGGGCTCTCTGGGTTTGAAGCAGTTGTCAGACCACATGGCCCACTCATCACAGGTCACGCAACCAGGATCCATAGGATCTTCAGCCCATAAAGGTTCTACCACATGGTCTTCCCATCACTGGTGACGCAACCAGGATCCGTAGGCTCTTCAGCCCATAAAGGTTCTTCTACTCCTGTGTTCAGTTAAATTCACTTAACTCCTCTCAGTTGGCCTCTTGGCTTTATATGCAGGTTTACACTTTTCTGCCTTCTCCTGATTAGCCTCTTGGCTCTGCCATAACGTGTCGCACACCTTAACAGTCTTTGGCATTTACTCAGAGTTCACTTTGTAGTGGTTTTGCTCATGTCCTGCCTTTCTATGGTACTCTTTCACACTTACACTCTTTTCTGTATGTTGTTTTCATATGGGCACTTTTTCTTTGGCTTTTCTTTGCTTTGCCCATAAAGGTTTTACTCCATTCCATATTATAATAAGCTTAATTGCAAGGTTTCCTTCAGTTCGGTATTTCATATATATTCATTATGCTTAATTTCAGGTTTCTGTTCAGTTCGGCAAGTATTACCTACTCGCAGCCCGCTAGGAACGCCCTGGCTTTTGATTGCCTCTCCCTGACACTAGTCGGTCTTCGTTCTTGTTCCTTAGCGGCTATTACTGCTTTTCTTCTTCGTAGGTCGGCGAGCCTGCTTCTGCAAGCCCTCCTTGCACACCCGGGCCTGCTTTGCACATGCTGGTTGCTGTTCTGCCTCTGGATGGACGCGGGGGCGTCCCAATTTCTTCTGTTTTTGCAGCTCCAGCTGCTGATTTCTCATCAATGGAAGGGTTAGGTTGGTCATCAATGGGGAAAGGGGGATACCATTTTTCACCTGTGGGTACCCCACTCCCACTCTCCGTGGACCCTCCACCCAGGTGATCCTCCCTCCCTTCTCCACACCCAGGATCAGGAATGAAAAGTGATGGTCTTTCCCTGGCCACCTGAGAAGAGGATCCAGGGGGTTTAGGAGTGAGGCTACCTTCAGATTTCTCATAGAGCAGACAATATGGTCGGACCAAATGCGTCATTAACACCTTCTGAGGTCACCTGCCAAAGTGTTGGAAATCAATCCCTCTCTATCCACCTGAATCCAGTCTGGCTGCACCTTCCCCCTGAACCTCTGTTTGAATTCATGGATCAGCCGTCTGTGGCCTATGCTTGTTGGTCTGTAGACCAAGAGCAGTATTTCATTATTTTTTCATTTTCTGGAGACAAACTGATCTATCTCGGCAGTCCTAAAGGTTCTGAAAATCGCAATCTCCTCTGCAGCTTCTTCCCCTCCAGATAGTGCCCCATCTGATTCCGCTGACATTGGTAATTCCAATTTTTGGTGATGAGGATGTCAAGGAATTTTTCTGCTGAGAATCATCCACCAATTCATTTGTTTCTGGGTGCTGGGCATCACAGGATTGGCCATTCATTGTTATGAAGCACTGGATTCAAATTCTGCAGGTTGAAACTCACTAGGACCTTCATATTGGACCTTGCCCATGTGATTGGGAAAACCACGGACATCGTAACTCCCTTGATGATTACCCATTGGCCTGCTAATGCCGATTGCCTATTTTCAGCTTGCCCAGTCTAGGTTGGAGCTCCTGGATTCTCTGAGGCAGGAACATTGATTTTAGCTGAGCATAGACTCTGGATTCTATGAACCCTAGATCTGAACATTTTAGCAAGCTGGAGTTCTGTGTGTTCATAAGGAATCCCATGTGCCCCATGACATGGCATGTTCTGACTGTGTGCCTCTGTCTAGATTTCTGTGGGAGCGTGAATAAACCAATTTTCAGGTAATGCTGGATCCAGATTACCTGTATAAAAACCTGGTGTGTCATATTAAGGCCAAAGTGTAGTACAATGAATTGGAACAAAATGGTGATTCAAAGATACTGACAGTGATTCGCTGCAACAGGGATGTGCTGGTAAGCATTTGCAGATTGATGGCTGTCATGTACTCCTGATGATTCATCAACAGCAATATTCTCTGCGCTACTTGATATAGAGTATGATAGTTTGCATCAACTGACTAAGATTCTTGTCATGAAATTCCCCCCGTCTCACTTGAGTCCGCTTCTTGCATATTCCGCGGGGGAGTTCTTCTTGAGCACGGATCAGGATTTGTATAAGCCCGCACGAGTCTCTTCTGACTCCAGCGTGCGTTCAGCGTTCCAGGATACTCAGAGGTTCAGGACATCCAGGAAAAGAGGAAGCGTGCAAAAGGGGTACGTGGAATCCAGTAACAGGGTGGAAAGGAGAAGGTGGAAGGAATGGGAATAAGGATCCAGGAACTTAGGATAGAGAAATAGTTCGCCAAGCTACGAAACGCATGTCTAGTCACTACCTCTGATAGCGTAGAGACGCGCGGGGCCTCGGGTGCGTGGCCTATTTGTAGGACGTACTACGTCCGCCGTGAAGGCTGGCGCGAGGTGTGGCACGCGAGACGGCTATGTTGGAAGTATCAATGAATGCAAGCCCCGCTGCAATAAGGACCAGGAAGTCCAGAAGGGGTGCATTCTGTGATTCATGACAGCATGCCTCCTCCGAAAACCTGTTCCACCAGGTTTGCCCGGGTGTATGAGATGATATCTTCTGAGTAGAGTAGTCGAGGGGTATTCAGATTTGATATTGGTTCCCAGGTTCTTTCACTTGGAGGGTATCCTTTCCACTCGACCAAATATTGAAGTTGTCCCCATCTATACCTGGAATCGCATATTCCTGATACCTCATATTTCAGTTGGTTGTCCACTAACACAGGTATTGGGTCTGCAGGATTTCCGGGAAGATTGGATGTAAGGTTTCAGTAAGGAAGTGTGGAAAACTGGATAAATCCTCTTCGAGGAATCAGCCAATTTGAGCCGGAAGGAGACTGGGTTTATGATCTCCTTTATGGAAAAAGGGCCATAGTAATGGGGGGGCTAGTTTGTTTGGTCGTAAATGACGAGGCAGTAGTTTCGAGGACAACCAGACCTGATCACCAATGACATAAGAAGGACCTGGTCTTTGTTTGGTGTCCGCGAAATGTTTAGCGTGAGTCTGAGCCTTTTGTAGATGTTCTTTGGCATCCTTGTGAACATTGATGACCGTTTCAATCCAGGAATCAACTGTTGGTACAAGTGTGGGTTGTGGTAGAATGGAAGTTGTTGTAAGCGAATTCAGCCACAGGTAAAAGGAGCGACCAGTCATCTTGCACCTTGGTAGCGAAACAACGAAGGTACTGTTCCAGGGTCCGGTTTACACGCTCCGTAGCTCTGTTAGTGGTAACCTGATGAGAGAGCACGTTGTATTCCTAGAATTCGACAGAGATGTTTCCAAAATTGAGAGATGTATTGAGGACCTCTATCAGATATGATCTTGGAAGGGAGTCCATGAAGATGAAATATATGCTCCAGGAAAATGACAGCGAGTTCTGAGGAGAATGGCAATTTGTGCAATGGTGTGAAATGGGCCAGGTGAGTAAACAAATCTATGGTAACCATGATCGTCGTATAGCCCCTAGATGGCGGTAATTCCACAATAAAGTCTGTAGCTATGCACTCCTAGGGTCTAGAGGGTAGTGTAGGTTGCAGTAGGAGACCTGAAGGTTTCTTATTGTCATGTTTGTTTTGATTACAGACTGCACAGGCTTGAATGTAGCGTTGGATGTCAGTTTTCATTCTGGGCCACCAGAATTGTCTCTGTATGAGATGAAAGGTATTGGTGACACCACGATGTCCGGAATGTAGAGTGTCATGGCAGAGGTTAATAATCCTTAGTTGTAGTCTCTGTGTGGGAATGACCTGAGCCTTGGACTTGAACAAATATCCATCTCTAGAATTAAGTTTCCATCAGTTCTTTCCTGTGAATTCCTTACAGGTTTCAGAAGACTGGGTTTGCGTTCTAATCTCTTCCAACAGACTGACTGCTTGGGCTACGAAAATTGAGTGGGGAAACATTCTTGGGTATGCCCGATCTTCAGGAGTTTCATAGTCAGGATGCCGAGATAGGGCATCTGCGATTATGTTCTGTGATCCGGGAACATGATGGATGCGGAACTGGTACTGGGCGAAGAAAAAGGGCCAACAGGCTTGTTGGCTATTTCTACATTCCATAGATTGCAGCAATCCTGGAATGTAGAAATAGCCGACAAGCCCGTTGGCTGGACCTGGCCCTGGACAGGATGTTTAGCACCTAGAAGTAGATGCTGCCATTCAGTGAAGGCTTGGCGGATCGCCAACAGTTCCTTTTCCAAAACGGAGTAATGGATCTCACTAGAAGTCAGGGTTCGTGAGAGATGAGCAATATGGATTTCTAATTTATCTTCGAGTTCCTGCTTTAAAACTGCTCCTATGGCGTAATTAGAGGCGTTCGTCTCCACTAGGAATGGTCGATTAATATCGGGTTGAGCAAGGATAGGAGCTTGTGTAAATTCCGTCTTCAATCGTTGAAATGCTTGGTCTTGGGCTGAAGTCCAGAGGAAGGGTGTATCTTTCTTCAATAAGGTGATAATCGGTTGAACTATCTCAGAAAAAGATGGTATGAATTTCCGATAGAAATTGGCAAGCCCCAGAAAGGATTGAATTTGTTTCACAGTAATGGGGGCAGGCCAAGATAGTATGGCTTTTACCTTTGAATGGTCCATTCCTATTCCTTCTAGACTAAGCACGAATCCTAGATAATGAACAGAAGTGACATGAAAAAGGCATTTCTCAGGTTTAGCCAGGAGTTTATGTTCACGTAGTCGTTGTAGAACTGCCTTCACATGCTCTTTGCGTTTTTGAGAGTCCTTGGAGTATATCAAGATGTCGTCCAGGTAAATGATGACGAAGAGAAACAGCATGTCAGAAAACACCCTATCCATGAAGCGTTGGAAAACTGCGGGGGCATTTGCGAGCCCGAAGGGCATGACCAAGTATTCAAAGTGACCAAAGGGTGTTCTAAAGGCCGTCTTCCACTCGTCTCCTTCCCTGATACGGATCAGATGGTAAGCACCCCTGAGGTCCAACTTAGTGAAGATTACAGCTCCTCTCACCGCTTCCAAGATATCCGAGATTAAGGGCCAAGGGGTAGCGATCCTTGAGGGTGCATTGATTCAATCCACGATAATCAAGACAAGGTCTAAGTTCTTTGGTGTCTTTTTTGGGTACGAAAAACAATAAGGCTCCAGCTGGAGATTTAGATGCTCTTATAGTGCCATTTTCCAGATTGGTGTCCAAGTATTCTCTAAGGGCCTTCTTTTCTGGTTCGGAGAGAATGAACATCCTCCCAAAGGGAATCGCTGCCGAAGGTTCTGTATCAATTTCGCAGTCTTCAGGCCTATGAGGGGGTAGGTCCTGGACTATAGCAGTTGAAAATACATCAGCGTAGCCCTGGTAGGCTTTAGGGACCTGTACGATGTTCAAAACCATAAGTGTGCCTTGTTGATCTGTTGGAGTGTTTTCAGATGGTATCAAGGAGGAATCCGGGGATAGACAATGTGACGGGCAAAACTCTGAACCAAGAAACAAAGATCCTTCTGTCCAATTGATGTATGGATTGTGCTTCTGCATCCAGGGCATGCCTAGTACCATTTGGTAGTGGGCTGATTTGATGATATCAAATTGGATCAATTCCTGGTGATGGTTTATTGAAAGTTGTATTTCCTTGGTTTGCAAGGGTATGGGTCCTGAAGTGAGGTGTCTTCCATCAATTGCCTCCACAGGTTGCATTATACCCTGTGCTTCATATGGAATACGGTGCTTAAAGACCCAATCTTGATCAATTAATATTCCCATAGCCCCACAATCCACCAAGGCCAGGATGGGGTAGGTCTCCTTCGATAATAAGAAGGCTTGTAGAACCACTAAGTTGTTCTGTCCAGGAGAGTTCAAGGATGGAATAGATGTGGCGCAAACATCTCTCTCCCGACACCTCGCTCCATCTAGGATCGAGAGCTGCTGTTTCCCAAACGCCGTGGAGGGGCTAGAGTACATTCTCTAACCAGGTGTTTATCTGAGGCACAATACATGCACAAGCCCGTGTGGATCCTCCTCATCCTTTCTTGTGAAGATATGGGTCCACGGAAGGCCCCTATTTGCATGGGTTCCGGATCACAATCAGGGGCTGGAGTAGGATCAGTTTTCAATGAAGTCTCAAGGGAACTCTTCTGGAAGGGCACCTTGGTCTTTTTTCTCTCTGCCTTTCTTTCCTGGATACGAAAGTCTATCTGCATGGCTAGATCCATAAGAGCTTGAAATGAGCTTGGACAAGCCACTCTGGCTAATTCGTCTTTTATTAACTCGTTTAGACCCCTGCAGAAGAGAGAGAAACTTGCTTCTGAGGACCAATCCGCTTCCTTGGCCAAATGTTTGAATCTTGTGACATACGTTAGCATGTCCTGGGATCCTTGCCGAAAGTCAAGTAGGAGTTCCTGGGAACTATAAACCTGTTCTGGGCGGTCAAACATGGTCTTGAGGGCCTGTATGAACCCGTCATAATCATCCAGGAGGGCATCTCCAGAATTGACTAAGGGAGTAGCCCAAGCCAATGCATTCCCGGTGAGGTGCAAGATTATAAAGCCTACCTTTGCCCTGGGAGTTGAACAATAATAGGGCTTAAAGGTAAAATGAACCAAGCAGGAGTCCAGGAATCCACAAAGGGTTTTTGCAGACGCATCGTACTTGTCTACAATGCCACCCAGTAGAACACTCTTTTGTAGCAGAATCGCGAGACGGGACAAGTTGCTTTAATGCGGCATTCTCCGCTTTTAAATTCTGCACCTCGGTCGTTAGTTCTTGCATGCCGCACATGAGATCCTGAACGGCCTTTTCCATATTGGTTTCACTGTCGGTCATATGGCGTCTCAAACTGTTATGAAAGTCCCCCCGTCTCACCTGAGTCCGCTTCTTGCAGGATTCCGCTGGGGAATTCTTCTTGCTCACGGATCAGGTTTTGTACAAGCCCGCACGAGTCTCTTCTGACTCCAGCGTGCGTTCATCGTTCCAGGATACTCGGAGGTTCAGGACGTCCAGGAAAAGAGGAAGCGTGCACAAGGGGTACGTGGAATCCAGGAACAGGGTGGAAAGGAGAAGGTGGAAGGAATGGGAATAAGGATCCAGGAACTTAGGATAGAGAAATAGTTTGCCAAGCTACGAAACACACGTCTAGTCACTACCTGTGATAGCGTTGAGAAGCGCGTGGGCATGGCCTATTTGTAGGACATACTACGTCCGCCGTGAAGGCTGGCGCGAGGCGTGGCACGCGAGATGGCCATGTTGGAAGTATCAATGAATGCAAGCCCCGCTGCAATAAGGACCAGGAAGTCCAGAAGGGGTGCATTCTGTGATTCATGACAATTCTTGAGTTTCAGAATGATACAAAATCCTGCTATCAATTTAGGAACTAGACAGCAGAACAGCATTTGCGAGTAGAAACCTCAGTAAAGTCTTTCTTCAGTAACCGACCATATGCTGGATCAAAGCTAGAGCCTACCTTTTGTTCTTAAGAAGGCGCGTATCCTTTTTTATGGCGGAAAGTTTTTTGACTCCACCTGGTATCATCTTTATAAGATTTTGAAAGCCCAATAGTCCTGAATTGTTCCCCTCAAAGCTGAGCACAGATTTACCATCTCGCGCCCTGTTGCTTCTAGTGGTCAGGAACGTGATGACTTCCCAGCACTGATAAATGGGGCAGCATTCTGCCTTAATTTAGAGAACAAATCCCCTCCTCTCCCGTTACTCGCTACTGACAATAGTCTTCTAGAGCTCTTAAGCAATCTGCCTTTCTCCAAATATTATTTGGTGGGTGATGGTTTAACCTAAAAGCAGGTAAGAGAATTGCCATTCTTCAAATGCCGTTGAGATCAGAGCGAAACAATTAATCTTCCGGGAAAGTCATCGGCAAAACCTCTGACCAAATCCGTTTTCCAGTCTCATAACTGAATATTACAACAAGCTGTTACAGCTGTGTATCCAGTTAAAGCTGCTGGTGTAATGTAATCCATAGCCGTGCCCTACATGAAATGGACTTGCTGCTCCATCACTTCCAAGACCTTGTCACAATCTTCTTCCCAATACATCATCCTGTACACATTTTGGAATCCTTTCTATGTAGATTGTGCCAAATCCACCATGTGCATCCCTGATCTTAACCACTTGAAACCTGAATATCCCTTTTGATTGCATTGTCCACATTCTGTTCCACAACATCTCTCAGCGCCACGTCCTCCGCAGCTCTTGAGTCAACCTTAACTTTCTCTAATAGACCAGATGGAAATACCTTTACTGGGTAGCTTCAATAAGAATGTGGGTATCATATCGGTGTCCAACCACTTTGCCAAGTACTCTCTATACTGTATGCAGTACAGTAACCCTTCTACTGAGTAGGTTGCTGTAGCAACTGGTACAATTATTATTTCCTACTCAACTGTGAGGTCTTGGAATTATAGATTATCCAAAACTTGAGCCAGAATTTAAGGCCTTTTCTCATTTTAAATGTACCTTCCTTTAGCATCTGGGTTCTTCTCTTTATCAAAGTCTGACCCCTGAGGAATCTTCTCTCCTCCTGCAATGCAAGAGCCACCGTGGTTGTGAGCAATTTTTGTTACTTTTCCTTAGTGTTGGGTAAACCCAAAGGATGGCTCACTATGTTCGGATCATGGGGAATAATGTACTGCCAAAGGATGGGTTAGCTTGCATCTGCCAACTCCCTCGATAAGACAGGTATCTATCAAATGTACGAGTCCTCTGAACTCTCGGTCGCCTGGCTTCTTAAATTCCTGCAATGGCAGCTTCTGTCCCTGCAGTGGGAAAAGCTTGAGACCCTCATGCTAGTATAGTGGCCTCTTTGCTGAAGCCGAAAGAATGATAAAGCTCTCTCCCTTATTAGGATCTCTTATTTCTTGCCCTCCATTATCAATCTTCTTCACAAACAATTATAGAAGTGTCTCTAACAACACCTTACATAATGCAGTGTCTGCTGATGTGCATTTCCTTCCGGAGATTAATGTGTCCATGGCGCCTCCATGACATTATCCGTGCCCACCCTGCAAAGATCACATGTCTGTGCCGCTGGCCTCATCGTACTGGCTCTGCCTTTATTACAAAATGGGGCAATATCCTCCTGTGCCTTCCTTCTCTTCAAGACACACCCTTCCCATTCCCACTGCAGGGCACATCCGCCTTGAGCCGCTAACTTCCCTTCCTTCGATTCGAGGATTCAAATGTTGGTCATCTGCAGGGAACCTGCAGCCGAGCTGCAATCTCCCCTTACCCCCACTTTCGATTTTATCAGGCGAAAGGATGAAAAAAACAGGAAGAACATGGTGCCCTAGGCCATTTTATTCCCAGTTAAGACGTGGAGGGAGGGGGATTTAAGCACCTAGAAGGTAGCAACAAAATCTGGAAAGGGACACGCGATGGAGCCCTTGCGTAAAGAATAGTATCTCAGGATCTTTTTCTCGTAGGGATACTGGTCTCCCTTTTGTTCTCTGTTTTGTCCCCTGAATTATGGTTTTAGTGCCCTGCTTGCATCTTGTTTTACAATCCGTCTCCAGCATGTAGCATGCAGCCCACTTCTTTCAGTTTACAGAAATGTAGTGCCTCATGCCAAAGATGGCTTTAAGAAATTCACGAAACCGATAAATAGTTCAAGCATTTTTATTTGTAATCTTCTTATATCTTTGTAATACAGGGCTCAGGAATGCAGGATAATTCAAATAAACAGTGGTTGTAACTGGTCACTTAAGTCCCCATGGGCTCACCTCCACCCTCAAGAGGTTGCCTTTGTTTCCTCACACTCTCCCGTTCCCTCTCTCCCTGGCTTGCTCTTTCCATGATCTTACTCCTCTATACTATGATCCCCTTTCCTACTCTTCCTCTCTCATCTTCCCTCCTATTTTCCCACCTTCTACTCGCACCTCACTCCCTCCTACTGTCTCCTCTCTACCTCCTCTCCTTTCCTCTCGTGTTCCAACTCTCTTCTCGTCTGTCACTCTGAACTTCCCACACCCCTGTCCATCCTTACTCTAATTCCTTCATATTCCCCTCTACAACTTCTGTCACTCCCTTCTCTCTACTGCTAACTCGCTACACTCCTCTACCATCAATCCCTTACACTCACACTCACTACTTTCTCCCCCACTCTACAAACTCCTTTCCCTCATCTACCTCTTACTTGTTACTTCACTACCACTCACTCTCACATAAGCACACACAATCACAGCTGTATTCTTTCCAATGGGTACCTCTCCCTCACTTTTACTCCTATACAACTTATCTACAGTCTCTTCAGTTCACCACTTCACCTTTTTTGTCCTCCATCTGGTCTCTCGGTCCACCGCCACTTCTCACCTGGCATTTCACACACTGTGGATCCCACAGGGTTTTTATGGTTTAGGTCTACTCGGTCGAAAATATTTGACCTTTTCCAATTTTACCCTTTTTTTGCTTGGAAATGAGCCCCCCACCCCCAGCTACTTCCACTTCCCCCAGCTTTAACCTATTCCTTTACCACGCCCCATATATTTTATTTTATTTGACCAAAAAAAATCCAAAAACTTCTGTCAAATCAAAAAGGTCAAATGTTTTTCGATCAAGTATGCTAATACCCTTTTTATACCTGTGCCTTTCTGCTTTTAAACTCCCCCCCACCCTCCCTCAACACACCTTAGTTTTGTGCCACCTGATTCTAGAACCCAATCTGAGACTCTCTTCCCGTGGGTTGAGCTGCTGTAGTGAATCCCCTCTTAGCTCCACCTCCTTCTGGTTCCCGGCAATTTAAACAGTCTGTTAGGGTCCATGATGCATGTCGAGTCAGCATTCTGCATGTTAGTCTGTGGTGAAAGACCTGCTTTGACAATCTGTGTGTTGTGAGTCTGCATGGAAGTTGGTTTTCTCCTGCGGTCCGCTGGGCTTACTTGGTCTGGCAATGGATGCTGAGCTGGGTAGTTCTGCAAGGACATAGCATACGCTGGTCAGAATTGAGGTTGCATGTCATTGGGTGATTAAAAGTGGTACTAGTCATTACATTAAATGTGCAAAGTCTCTGACCTTATTAAACGCATCTCACTTGCAAGTATCTTGTGCCCAGCACACACTCAAGGGGTTAGTTCCCTGCCCACTGTGCTAAGTTTAAGTAAAAGATAGATTCACCATCCGGGCAAAGGTTGGTCTTGCAGGTCTCCCTCTGTTCTGGCTACCTTACTGCTTTCTTCAGTCTTTCGGCACTTGGGGGGTCCACCTGGATTTCTCAGAGACTACATTTTTCAGAGCTCTCTGCTCTTTGAGGGTGTTAAACTCTCTTGGCTCACTCAGCTTTCTCACCTCATCTAGTGGTTTCAGCTCTTACAATGGTTTCGCGTTCTTCAGCTCCTCCGAGTCTCTCCTGCTAACTTGCTCATTAGTGCTCCATTTCTGCTGATTTCTCTCGTGCATCACTTTGACACATTGTTTTAATACTTTTTATATATTGCAGGCGTATCCTGGTTCTCTAGTCAAGCTTTTTATTTGTCCCAACATATGGAGGTTTCTCTCTACATCTAAGTGGTTTGTGTACTTTTTCTCAGCGATTGTTCTCATTGATAGGCTCACTGCAGGGAGCTGAGCCTTTGATGTGCCTAGCAGCCATTTTTAAGCAAGTGAAAATGCAGATTTGACTGTGCGGACATAGCTTTGTGCGGTCTGCTGTGTTGCAATGTCTCCTCTCGCTGACCCAGGCCCAAGGCGGTGAAACGGGTCTGGACTGCTGCAGTGAGCCTTATCCCTTTGATACCATTAGAATCCACTTTTGCTTAATCTAGGTGTGCTCAATGTGTCCGCTCATTTGTGCACCCCCTTTTCACATTGGCGTACTGTTCTGTTAAGACACCTCGTCATTGAGCACTCAGGATATCAAGTTGACGGCTTTTTTGCGACTGCGGTTTCAACATAGTTTGTCATTGTGGGAACAGCTCTAGTTTTGGAGAAATATATTGCTCCACGCTATCATCTACATTGCTGTGCACTTCTCTTAGGAGCTGGGGCGGTTTACGGCTTAGCCTCGCGCTAGCAGCTAGCAATGTACAATGGAAATATTGTGGGCTAGCCAAGCTTTGGAAACCATATACATCTGCACTGTTTCACCCAAATATTAATTTAACACTCCTGTATCATTCGCAGGGAGACTGGACTAGATTAAGTGGTAGGAATTTCATGATTTGTGCTTCACTGCAAGAAAGGCAATGTAAGGCTTCACTAGAAGAGCATTTCTTTTTGTAGGATCACCCTCCAGTAGATTCATTCTCTGTTGTGATCATTCTCAGGATCTCTCAACAGGCCTAAAAGAAAGGATGGCTAGGCAAAATGTTTTACCCCTACAGTTTTAGCTTACAGGACTTCAAGTAGCACAGCTTTACTTGCAACTTATGATCATTCCTTGTGGGACACATTTCAGAATTTCCTGTTAGTTCCTGGAAGTCCCAGGTGGATAACTCGGGGAGTAACATGCTCGCCTTGGAAGCAAGGTAACACGGAACACCACAGGTTCGATCCCGGGTCCGCGCTTAAACCTCTGGGTATTAAGCGCGTTATAAATAATCTATCATATCCGGTGAGAAAACAAAAAGCGTTGGCCATCTTTTGTGAGGGCCAATTTGTTTCTAAGCTCATTTGTCACACTTTGCATATTTGGTGACAGGTGCTCAAGCATATCCATCCATGATCTCACCGGAAGGTGATTGGGAGCTGCACAGGTTTACAGGTAAAGAAGATCTTTCATTTCCTTTTTTTAGACAACACCCTTTTGGGGGCACCAGCAGATGGAGAGCAAGACGATAAGAGCAGTAGGACTGCAAAAGGCAAAAGAAAAAAAGAAACAAATTTCACCATGAAAAAAAGCACCCTGTATTTTCATGTTTCACACTTAGTGGCACCATCCTCACTCTTTCTTCCAGTAGTAGAAGGTATAAATAAGCAAACTGAGGAAGAGGAATTGCAGCTGCTTTAACTAATGGGGTGTGGGGGCAGGGAGGTTCAACACCCCAACCTTCTCCTTAAAATATGACTGGTCAAATCCTCTTCCACTGTTCACTTCCCAACTGGGAGAGTGGAGCTGGTTCTTTCTAGCTCCATAGATAGAAATAAGCTATGCTTTGGACATTGCGGAACATGGTTACATAAAAAGGTTTCAGAAGGTATCCACGCAGATTCATGATGTAAAGTCCAGTTGTCCACTGCTGTAAGTCAGACACAGCCTTTCTTGGGGTTTCCTTGTCCCTTAATGAGGAGGGGTCACCCCGGTGAGATCACGCATGTGCTGTCCCCTAGGCAGTGTATTGCGTAGTAGGCTCTCCTGCCTAGTACCAAAGGGGTGTGGCAAATTCCCTTGATTTGTTAAACTAGATAGGACTTGTATGTACCCAAATCCTTTTTAGACTGAGATTCCTTCTTCAGAAACTGTGTTTACAAAGACCCAGAAAAGGTCCTTTCGCAACAAAGGCAGAAAGAATGGAGTGAGGCTAGGTCAAGATAGTGAAAGCAGGGGTGACATTTTCTTGTGCTCACTAAAAGTAGCGAGGGGAAAAACATCTAGGCCCCGTCACCATCATATGATTAAAATATGTGGTTCTTAGTCCTATACAGGCAGACAATATCTGGAGGCACAGGAAGGAGGACTCTATTGGATTTGCTGCTTTGATGAGTCTTAATGGAAACTAATTGCTGTCTACCAAACCCAAGTCATGCACAATTGCTACTGACCGTGCCCTGCAATGACATAAAGGTACAGCCAGTGGAGTAACTTTGCTGAAAATGTTGGGGAAATCGGGGGGACATGACTTCTAATGCAAAGGGGCCCCTGCCAAATGAGGGGAACAAAATGGTGTGCCGCGAAAGTTGTGGGGTCGGGAGGGACAACGCCCTCGTCTGCCCTCCTACCCCCTAAAATGATGCCCATGGTTACAGCAAACAGGACAATAACTTGTTCTTAAAGCACAATGTAGGAAGATAAAGCTCGTCCGTAGCATTTACTACGCTCTATTCTGGATATTTTCATTTATTAGTTATTTTCACCTTTGTAGAGTGCACTAAACCAAGGCGCTAGTTGCAGTAAGGGTTACAGAAAGTTACATAGGACATATTTACATTCATTACTAAAAAGGCATAGAAGGTGATGGCTGACCTTCCAGGGCTTCTTAGGTGAAGAGCCAGGTTTTCAAATGCTATTGGAAAGACCTGTAAGACTGCTCAGATCTCAGTGCAGGCGGTAGTGTGTTCCACCGTTTTCCTGCAACGATCGGGAAGCTAGAGCCGCCTGCTCTGGCCCTTCTTTATCTTGGAGTGATGAGACGGCGAGCGTATGCAGATCTGGCTGGTCCCAGGGACTTGGCTTTTGTGAATTTCTGTGCAAGGTAAGGAGGGGTGAAATTAGTGTTTTGAAGCAGATACGTTGTCGTATTGGGAGCCAGTGAGCAGCTCTTCTGGCCTCGGAGATATGGTCATGCCTCGGAATGTTGAGCGCGGCGCGGAGTGCGTTGTTCTGGATGACTTGCATTTTTTGGATATTCCACTTAGAGGTTCCTGCAAAAAGGGCATAGCAATAGTCTAGCCTATGATGGCTTGTACGATGGTAAGGCAACTATCAATGGAAAACTATTAATGGAAAGGAAAGGCCTGCAGGCATTGACATGGCGAGTTAGTGAGAGGGAGGCATCAAGGTGAACTCCCAAGGTCTTTGCTGTCTGGGAGACTGGTATTGCAATGCCGTCAATGGTAAAGGAACAGTAGAGTTGGTTAAGGCTTTTTAGCACCGTTGGGGCTCTCACAAGGAGAATTTCATTGAGACACAGGGCGTGTGAGGCCATCCACGCCTGGATGGTATGGTAGGCTGCAAGTAGAGTTGCAGTCTCATCTGTATAGTTGCCTGAAAGGGGAGGGGGATTTTAGTGTCTTCTGCATAGTTTGTGTAGGAGATGCCATGAGTGTCTAAGAGGTCAAGTTGTGATTTAGTAAGTATGTTATACAGGGTGGGGAAGACATGGGAACCTTGTGGGATGCCGCAGGAAATTGGTGATGGTGGGGCACTTACATTTTCAGCGAAGATTTTGATAGTTCTGTCAGCCAGGAAGGAGGAAATCCAGCTTTTTGATTGATTGATATTTTATTTCTATTGCGCTCGTACACAAGTGTTTCAGAGCGCGACAAGGCAAGGGAAGAGAACAGGGGAGAACAAAACAGCGATCTTAATAGGCCCAGTGACATTGAGAACGCGCAAGTGCATGGGAGAGGGGGGGTGCATGGAAGGAGGGAGAAGTGGAAAGTGCGAAGCAGAGGAGAAACAGATAAATAACAATAATAAATAAATAATACAGGCAACAAACAGTGGTAATGCAGCCAGAGATTTGCAAGTGCTAGGTTTAAGGCAGCAGACAGGGTAGGTCTGATAAGTGCAGGAAGAAAAAGGGGGGGCTGTATTGGTACAGATACAGACCCCAGTGCAAGGGGTGGCCCAGAGGCAGTGCGGGCGGGTGGCAGGGTGAGCAGGTACCTGGGCCCGAAGGACAGAGGGTGGCCAGGTGCACAGTGCCAAGAGAGAACAGATCAGCAGGGGAGAGTGGGAGCGAAGGCAGAAGAAAAGAGAAAGGTCTTGAGGTGCTTCCAGAACCGGAGATGGTTCTCCTCAAGTTTTAGAGTGGCAGGGAGGCTGTTCCAGAGGGAGGCCCCAGCCGAAGACAGAGATCTACCCCCAGCTAGTTTCTTTGAAAAAAGACTGACCCTGAGGGTGTTGGAGGTAGAGGAGCGAAGAGCTTGAGAGGGGAGGTATTTGCGGAGGGATAGCTGAAGGTATTTTGGACCCAGGCCCCAGAAAGCCTTGTGGACAATGCAGAGGGTTTTGAATTTAATCCTTGCATCCACTGGGAGCCAGTGGAGAGATTTCAGAGTCTCGCAGTCCTGTTCTGGATTAGTTGCAGAGGGTGGAGAGTAGAGGCAGGTAGATTTAGAAAGAGGTTGTTACAATAGTCCAAGCTAGAGAGAACCAGAGCTTGGGATACCATGAACTTCTGGGGGAAGGAGAGGACAGGCAGAGTACCTCTGAGGAGGTGTAGTCGGAAATGTGACTTTTTAAAGACCTCAGAGATGTGGGCAGAGAAGGAAAGGGTGGAGTCAAAGATGACCCCGAGGTTCTTAGCCTCGCAGGTGGGGGTAGGAGGAGGGTCAAGGGAGGCCTGCCAGAGAGTGAGGGGAAAGGATGGTGAAGGTGTGTCGATGAGGAGGATCTCCGTCTTGCTGGCATTCAGACAAAGATCATTGGCGGAACACCAATCTTGAATGGCAGTTAGGCAATTGGAGATGATGAGAGAGGGAGAGGAGGTGACAGAGGGCAGCCTGAAAATGAGTTGAGTGTCATCAGCGTAGCACTGGACATTTGAGCAGAAAGTGGTAATGCAGTGTGCGTGAGTTGCCAGGTATTGGTTGAAAAGCCAGGGCTAGAGGTTAGACCCATGGGGAACACCACAGGTAGAGAGGAAGATGGATGAAAGGAAGGACCCAAGTTGGACCTGGGAGGGTCGATCTGAGACAAAAGAGGTCAGCCAGGCCAGAGCCTGATCAGTGATACCCAGGTTTTCATGGAGACGGTTGAGCAGGATGGTATGGTTGACCGTGTCGAAGGCAGAAGCGAGATCGAGGAGGATGAGGACAGAGGGGGTATTGGAGTCAAGGTCGGAGAGCAGATCTTCACGGATGTTCAGGAGAGCAGTTTCTGTGCTTCTGGCAGCTCTGAAGCCAGACTGGTGGTCATGGAGACAGCTAACAGAATTGGAATGAAGGTTAAGCTGAGAGATGGCCAACTTTTCCAGGAGTTCGCCAAGAAAGGGAGTAATGGAAATTGGGCGATAGCTAGCTGGACAAGAAGGATCAGCTGTGGGTTTCTTGAGAACAGGATGCATAAAGGAGTGCTTCAGAGGGGAGGGGAAGTATCCCGAGGCAAATGAGTGGTTGCAAAAATCAGCAAGGGCTGGAGCAAGGGTGTCAATGTGGTCCTTGATGGTTTTAGAGGAACTGGGATGAACCTGTTTTGACGAGGCTTTCATAGGTCTGACTTGTCTGGTGACCTGGTCAGGGGTGAAAAGAGGAAAGGACGAGAAGGATGGTGGGAGGGTGGCTTAAGGAGGGTCAGCAAGCACTGATGGAGAGGGGAGGGGAGGGGTGTGGGTGGAGAGGGTGGACAGGATGTCCTGCGTTTTGTTTTAATGAAGTGAGAGGCAAGGGCATTGCAAAGAGCCTGGGAGGCAACAGGAGGAGCTAGTTGCTTCAGGTGCAAAATTGGCCACAGAAGTAAGGTTCCGGTAGAAGATCTTGTTGTCAACCAGATCAAATGCTGCCGAGAGGTCTAGGAGTAGTAGGAGTACATTTGTCCTGCGTCTTTAATCTCATTAAGCTGGTTTTTCAAGTCTAGTAAGGCTGATTCTATACCATGACCAGGACGGAAACCCCCTTGGCGAGTTCCTAGGATGCAGTTAGCTTCCAAGTATTGCTGGATTTGGAGGTATGCTGCTCGGTCCATGATCTTTAAGAGGAAGGGTACTGTATTGATGGGCTGGTAGTTGGTTGGTACAGTGGGGTCCAATGATTTATTTAAACAAATGTTTAGCAGCAGGACAACCCAGGCTTCCTTGAGGGTGCAGGGAACCATGAATGAGGTACAGGATGTGTTATGTCATGTATGACGCAATGTACACAGGTGTTTCTATGCGCAATAAGACAAGGGAGTAAAAAAGGAGGGAGGATAAGACAACCGGTCTTACTAGGCCTTGTGTTATTCAGATTGTGCAAGTGTGAGAATGAGAAGTGCAAGGGGAAGGGTGGGGGAGAGAAGTGCCAGGGGAGGAGGGAAGTGCAAGGGAGAGGGGAGGTGGAAACAGGGCAGCAATGCTCTGAGTAAGTGCAGCCAGGGCAGCGCGCCTCTGGGTAGTGCAAGGAGAACAAGTGAATGTAGCGTTACAGTTAGAGCCCCTACGTGCGTGGTAGGACCAGAGGCAGTTCAAGGGTGCCTGATCAAGAAGGAGCCTGGTACCCAGTAAGACTCTTGAGGGAAGCCAAGCAACCAGTCTGTACAGCAGACCGGTAGGTCAGCAGTGGAGGGAGGGAGGGAGGGAGAGAGAGAAAGCAGAGGAGACGAGGAATGTTTTGAGCTACTGCTGGCACTTCGTGGTCCAGCTCAGGTTTGAGGGGAGCAGGGAGGCCATTACAGAGGGAGGCACCTGTAGAGAAGAGAGATCTACCCCTCCACTCCCTGTGTGGAGAAGCGTCTAACGTTTAGAGAGTTGGATAGAGCTGAGCCAAGGGCTCGAGAAGGAAGGTATTTTAGGAGAGCGCATTGGATGTAGTCCGGGCCCCAGCCCCAGAAAGTCTTGTGGAAAATGCAAAGGGTCTTGAATTTAATCCTTGCAGCCACCGTGAGCCAGTGGAGATATTTCAGGGTTGGAGAGATAGTCCCTGGGCTTGAGGTCAAGGATAAGTGTTGCAGTCATATTCTGGATTAGTTGCAGAGGGAGGAGAGTAGAACAAGGCAGATTGAGGAAGAGGCTGTTGCAGCAATCCAGCATAGGGAGAGCCAGGGCTCTGGAGACAGTAAGCTTCTGGGGAAAAGCGAGAAAGGGAAGAGTCCCTTTGAGGAGGTGCAGCTGGTAGTGGGACTTCTTGGCGACGTCCGAGATGTGAGGAGAGAAAGAGAGTGGAGTTGAAGATGAACCAAGGTTTTTTGCTATGCAGGAAGGCGAAGGAAGAGGGCCCAAGGGCGGCGACCAGTGTGTGTGAGGGAAAGCAGGGGCAGGGGTCCCAATGAGAAGGATCTCTGTCTTGGCAGAGATCGTTGGAGGCGCGCCAATCCTGATTCGCGGATAGACAATAAGGAATGAGCTAGAGTGGAGAGGAGACTGAGCGGCTCCTGAAGGAAAGCCGAGTGTGATCTGCATAACACTGATAGAGGAGAAGGTAGAGGTCAGGTGGGCCAAAGGGGCCAACTAGAGATTGAAAAACCAGGGTACGAGAATAGAGGCCTGGGGAACGCCACAGGTAGAGAGAGAGGTTGCGGAGAGAAAGGAACCAGGTTGGACCTGGGAGGGGTGGTCCAAGAGGAAGGAGGTCAGTGTGGGATGTTTTTACCCATGCATCCAAGCCCTACCATAAAACTGCATTACTGGCATTGAAAACATCATGATGGCCAGAACTCCCCAGAGAGTGCACAGGGAAAACATGAAGAATAGGCTGCCACCCATTTTTGCCTATGTTGTGAGCACAGGAGGGCACTGCCTAAAACCACCATTGGGTGCCTGAAACCATTGGGAATGGCAATGCTGATTGCCAAAAGCAACCCAGAACTGGGGGGAATTCAATTTCTTAATGTCAAAAATGGATGCAATACTGGTGCTCACCACTATCAGAAAGCCGGCGTTTTAAAACCACCAGACCTTTGTGTAAAACTGAACAAATGAACCCAAACCAGGCCAAGGGAAGACTTGCTAAGAGGTGGATACAATGTAAAACTATATTCTGAAATGACTTGAAGGAAGTAATTATTTAATGTATATATAAAAAATAGCTGGGGATGTCAGCAGCTTAAGTGAATTTGGGTTTAAAGCCACTAAAATCGAAATGTTTAGAATAAATGAGTGACCTACTTGTGAGTGTCACATAGGTTGCAATTGTTTAAATGTCTTAGTTTTGAACTAAGAATCAGCATTCTAGCTGCATGTGCAAAAATTGTAAGTTGGATTTGAATGTAGAAAACTGGGAACTAAAGTGACATTTAGCTGAATTCTGCCTGACAACTACCCCCGACAGGAGAAACCTGCTCAGCCACTCTTCCCAGGCCTAGCTGCATCCTGCTGCCCCTGCCAAAAGGAGATGACACCTCTCTGATTGGATTAAGGGAGGAGCACCTGGGGACTGCAGGAAGTTGAACAAAGCCCTGTCCTGGACTCAGGCAAATGTTATATTGGGGTGGTCGTAAAATGGCTTCTTCTTGGGAGAAACTGGGAGGGGCAGTGCCTGTGAGAGCCAGATGGGCTTGGGGGAAGTGGATAAACCAGAAATTCCACCATGTGCTTTGGAAAACCACACCCCTTTGGGGCCAGAGCATGATTTTAAAAAAGATGGATAATTCACAGTTCGGACTTGTCAAAATTATATAAATAACATTATCCTTCTTGTGATTTTTCTGTGCACATTTTAAGAGGTGTTAGGACCCTGTGTTATGTTCTTGGGGATAGTAGCGGAAAAAAGGTTGTTACTCCAAATGTATGCATGTTAGAAATCTGACACTTTACCATCTGAAACCCATATCCGTGGTGCACATTTGTGTAAAATCTGGAACGGTTTAGAGGTCGTTATCTGGATGAAAAGGGGAGAATTCTGTCATAAGTGGACACAACATCGTACAAAGACAGGGATCGGATGGTTGGTGCTACAGAAAATGTTAACTGGACCTATAATATTAGAAAAATGGTACATAGATAAAAATGTATTTGGGTCAGAAATAGATTTGTGTGCAATTTAACAAGGGGAGGTTCCTCTGACCATAAAACCCACACTCCATTTCTTTCCCCCAATCAAGGGAGAGAGGAAAGCTTGGCCAATGATAAGTGAGAGGGGCAGGCTTAGCTAGGCCCAGGCACACACCCATTTTCAAAATGCATAAAAAAGCCACTGGAAACCAGACAGGACATTCACTTTCCACTTTCTTGCGGGACGCTTTGCCGGGAGACTTCAGACTTCACATCCAGAGATCCAGACTTCAAATCCATCAATCTCCAGAGACCAGAAATTAACTCCAGAATTTGTAGCAGAGAGGCCTGAATCCACAAACTGAATCCTCTTCAGCAGGCCTCAAAACCAACCAAACTATTCAACAGCCGGGCGAGCTGTTTGAATTCTTTGCCAAGAACTTTTGCAAGAACCTGTAGCAGTATCCAGAAAGCAGTGCTGTATCCGGAACCAGAGAGAACCAGAGACCAGATCGCTGTAAAGAACTGCTAGCAGAAGTCCAGCCAATCCTGACCCGATCGGTGACGAAGTCGCATTCCTGTCCAAAATCTAGTGTGAGTACCCAGCTAGCACTGTGCCAAAACCAATTTCTTAGTTTAAAATAATCTAATCCACACTATTTTAGCTTATTAGAACTGCCTCCTAGAACCGTGTCATTCTGTCATCTTTAAAACTGAAAACTGTCATCTGTCATTCTGAGCTTTAACATTTCAAATCCGAAAAACTACCTTTACTAAATCGGCCGTATCTCCGGAACTGTTTGTGCTAGCAGCAGGTTCTAACTGTCATCTTAAAGCCAAGATTCTAAGCTTTCTAGCGAGCCTAGAACCGGCTTCCTACTCCTTATAGTGCCTCCGTAATTGCGCTTGACACACGCGACAAAATTTGCCGCAATTTGACATTTTGCTTAATTTCAGCCATGTGTAAAAAGATTTGTCCTTGCTTTCCTTTGCTGAAATCCGTTTGCACCCTGACAATCAGTCATAGAGCATTGCTAAAGTGATCCCGAACTAATACAAAGTAGCTATCACCTACCCTGAACCTTCTATAAGGAATTAAAAGTATTTTTCGCATATTTTTCACTTCTTTGCATACCACATCAAAGTATATTGCCTGTGTTTCAAACTCCTACCTGTTTTCATCTAAGCTTGCTAGGGGGGAACTGAATTACATTTGATTGCATTCCTGAGAACTGTGTGCTTTCCTTCCATCTCTTTACCTTGCATAAAGGGGGGGGGTGAATTGTCAAAGAAAAGTGATTACATTCTCTTTTGTTGAAGTCATTTTCTGTACTGCATTTTCATTCATCATTGCATTGTCCTTGAAGCCATAAAAGCATTCTCAGCTACTTCATCCTCTCTATCACTTCTAAGCCATCAAAAAGAGTGCACCACTATCATCCTCACAAGTGTGCTATCAAATATTAATTTACTATAAAAGTGTGATAGATATATATTGTTTCATTTTCAAATAAACCTTTTAAATTTGCAAAACAAACCTACTTCTTGGCTCAGCGGGGTCGGGGGGATTCTGAGAGAGGGGTGTTATATAAGGGTTGTCATCCATAGTAAATGAACTGGACATAAAAAGATATCAATAAGGGCTTCCATCAGCATCCCAGACTAGGCATTTACTTAGCTGTAGTGTTGAATTGAAGTCGCTTACATCAGCCACTCCAGGGCCTGATCCGTGATGCACAGGTTCTCACTGAGTTGATTGATCAGGATGACGTGTCGAAAGCAGAGGAAAGCTCAAGGAGGATGAAGACGGGACTGCTGGAACTAGATCTTCACAAGTGTTCAGGAGAGCAGTTTCCATGCCTCTTGCAGCTAAGAAGCTAGACTGATGGTCATGGAAACAACCAACATATTCAGTGTGGAGAGTAAACTGGGAGATGGCCAGCTTTTCCAAGAGTTTGCCCAGGAAAGGGGTGATGGAGATTGGGTGATAGTTTGCCGGGCAGGATTCTTGAGGAGCGGGTTAATGAACGAGGTGTTAAATGGTGTCAGGGCTTCAGAAAAGTCCTTTATGATTGTAGCTGGACATGCATCACCTTTGCACTTAGACGGTTTCAAGCCTTTCATGATGGAGGTAACTGCTGCTTCTGAGAGAGGGTTGAAGCGAAGGGGCGGACGGTCTGGCAGACGTGGGGGGCGGCAGGCCGATGATGGGAGGCTGTCTGTTGGTACTGATGGCAATTTACTTAAGTAGGATTTCTTTGTTAAGAGTGGACCTTTTATCTAGTAGGGCGTTCTGATATTGGTACACCAGTCCTCCTCCTTGATGAAGTTGGCAGGGGGGGCAGAGGAGGATTCCAACTCTTTTAGGATGTTAAAGAGCTTGTGATTGTTTGATTTTGCATTAGCAATTCTTGTAGTGTAGGTTATAGATTTAGCTAATAGAATGGCCTGTTTGTATTCTTTGGCAGCGTTCGTAAAGTGGGATTTGAGGGAGTCTGAAGGTGATGTCCTCCATTTGGTCTCTCCTTTTTTTGATTGGAGTCCTTGGTGGTGTGGGGTGAACCACGATTTTCGGTGAGTGGTAGGTTTAGTTTTGCATGGAGTGAGTGGGTCGATAGTATCAACGGCATTGGTGATTGTTTCAGAGTAAAGCTCAGCTAGAGTTACTGGGTTGATTGAGTGGTGGTGCCGATTGTAGATTACCAAGCAGGGGAAGAATTCTGCCTTTTGTTACATTTCTAGAGCTCCTATCCATAGTAGGTAGTAGGGGAGGGCTGGTATGGGTAGGCAGGCTGCCGGTAGGGATGATTAATGATATGACATGTTTATCCCTTCATTGGCAAGGCATGTTAGAGTAGATTGAGACCTGACAGTTGAGGTCTTCTAGCCAATCTAGGGTACGCCCTTTGGTGTGTGTGGGCGGAGTTATACTTTGTATGAAACCTAGGGTGTTGAGGGAGTTAGATACAGATGTAGGATTGGTGTCATCCTTGTCATTGAGACCTAGGCTGAGGTCTCCCAAGAGCATCATTTTCGAGGTAGGTTTGATGTTGGAGCTTAGAATATGCTGGAGATCCTGTTCAAAATATATGTGGGCCTGGGGTAGTGATAAATGGTGTGCATAGTTATGGTGGAGGTATGGGATAAGGGGTAGTTTTAGAGAGATCATGTGACAGTTGGGTATCAGGGTCTTGCTAAATTGTCTGATAAGGAGGTTGTCGCTCACAATCAGTGCTACACCCCCCCCCCCCCCTCTAGAATTGGGTCTATCACTATGGAAAATGGTAAAACCGAGTGGGATTGCAATAGAGAGGACTGGGCCAGAGGCATTATGTAACCATGTTTTGAAGGGATTGGTTCCTCCGACGTATTCCACGTCTATGACAGGTAATCACCACAGCTGTGCTGCTTCGGAAAATGTCCTGCGTCGATGACGTCGATACGCTGTCCTCGAGGGCCTCCGTCGAGCTGATGTTATAAGTAGGACGCACAACACCCGTAGCCTCCGTTCCGATTTTTCCGCGAAGGTGGTTGCTTCGGAGATCTCGGCGCGCCTCGGTTCTTCTGAGTACTTCTATCGGTTCTTCAAACTTGTTTGTTTGTGAAGATATCATGTCTCTGTCTTCTTCTACCCGGCGGCCGGGTTTCAAGAAGTGTCGGGACTGAGGTTCCAAGATGTCGCTGACGGCCCCGCACGACGCCTGGCTCTGGTGCCTCGGTGAGGACCACGCCACAGATGATTGTGACGATTGCCAGTCATTGACATGGAAGGCCTTGCGGGAGTGGAAGAAGCAGCTTTCTGTCGGTCGGGTGTCCAAGCCCCGAAAGTCGAAATCCGCTGGGCTAATTGAGCGGGTGTGCATGTAGTTTAGGTGGGGGGAGTAGTTGGACGTGCTAGAGGTCAAGTGGTTGGGGCTCTTGTCGGTGATGTTGGAGTGGGGTGGGCAAGCAGACACGTATTGCTAATACTGAGGTGCAGGGGGTTGGAGGTGCCGTCTATAGCGCAATTCGGAAGTGCCAAAGGCAGTTATGACGGGCTGCTGCTGGCAGTGTTGATGGGCGCATGTATTGGTTTGTCTGCGCTATTCCCATTGCTAGGTGCATGAGCTGGGCTAGCAATGTTCACCGAGGGGCATTGCTGCGGAGCCTGATAAGAGGATAGGCTGGTGGGTGGGCAGAGTCCTCTTACGCGCATGTCATGGTTCTGGGACACACAGTGCACAGACACTTTGCATTGAGACACTTTGGACATTAGTAAGGGAAATTGTGGTTGGGTTTCGGGTTAGTTTGAGAAAATAAAAACCCTTCACCTTTTATCCAGACATTGGAAACTAGCCCATGCCAAGATGGTGGAATTGGAATATTGGGGAGATGACTCTGGCTTCAGATCATTCTAAACTGCCTTTCATCACTGAAGCAGAAGCATTGATATCTTTTTGAATGAGCTCAAAAGAAAAGTTTATTTGAAGATAAATCTCTGAAAATCTAGTCGCAATAAGCAGTAGGGGAGCAGGAGAAGGTGCAAATCGAGAATAAAACTGGTGAGAGCGCAGCAGTTTGTTTATAATGACAGTTGGAGAGTGGGGGGTGTGTGTAAAACCCGGAACGCGCCGGAACGGTACCCTAACCTATAAAATGGCAGCAAAAATCACCTGAAAATGATGCAAACACACATGAAGAACATTTTGAAATGAGAAAGGTGCACCAATATGCTGTCATTAACCCATTACTGCCCAAAATCTACATTTTATCACGAAAAAGTACCCGGAACGGGCTGGAACGCTACCCTAATATATAAAACGGCAGCGAAACTCACCTGAAAAGGATGCAAGCACACATGAAGAACATTTTGAAATGAGAAATGTGGACGAATATGCTGTCATTAACCCATTACTGCCCAAAATCTACATTTTATCACGAAAAAGTACCCGGAACGGGCCGGAACGCTACCCTAAAATATAAAATGGCAGCGAAACTCACCTGAAAATGATGCAAACACACATGAAGAACATTTTGAAATGAGAAAGGTGCACCAATATGCTGTCATTAACCCAATACTGCCCAAAATCTACATTTTATCACGAAAAAGTACCCGGAACGGGCCGGAACGCTGCCCTAAAATATAAAATGGCAGCGAAACTCACCTCAAAATGATGCAAACACACATGAAGAACATTTTGAAATGAGAAAGGTGGACGAATATGCTGTCATTAACCCATTACTGCCCAAAATCTACATTTTATCACGAAAAAGTACCCGGAACGGGCCGGAACGCTACCCTAAAATATAAAATGGCAGCGAAACTCACCTGAAAATGATGCAAACACACATGGAGAACATTTTGAAATGAGAAAGGTGCACCAATATGCTGTCATTAACCCAATACTGCCCAAAATCTACATTTTATCACGAAAAAGTACCCGGAACGGGCCGGAACGCTGCCCTAAAATATAAAATGGCAGCGAAACTCACCTGAAAATGATGCAAACGCACATGAAGAACATTTTGAAATGAGAAAGGTGCACCAATATGCTGTCATTAACCCATTACTCACAAACATGGTCTATAGTGATTTGTCTGCCAGTACCTGGATATATGGAGTAGAACTTGTCAGTTAAAGGTATGAGGGTATGCTGTATGGTAGAAGAGCACAGTCTTATCACAGAAGCATTAGCCAAATGGCTGTTCAGGCAAGGCTGCCCTGGAGTTCTTCAGGATGAGGGACACGTGATTCGCTCATGGCCCAATCCAGGAGTTGCAGGCGGACCAGGGTGTGCAGGGGTGAAGGTCAGGGAGGGACTGGGAAAGGACCAAACAAGCAAAAAAACACTAAGACGAAATGAAAGTGGAGGGATGGGGGACAGTAAGAGGAAACACAAGAGCAGGGGCACTCACCAGCAGTGTCTGGTAGGGCTGTGCAAGTGGAATCAAGTGGGTGAGGGGAGCACATGCAAAGGAGAAGACTCTCCGCTCTTCGCTACCTGTTGGGACAAGTGACTCGCTCAGTATAACTTGGCTAGTGCTGTGGATATGCTTATGTTTATATACATTCCACTGCACAAGTGGAAGGCACAGGCAGAGGAGTGCAACTTTGTGTGACAAGTTTGTAAGATGGGGCATTGGGTATGACTGCAATGAATACCCAAATTCAGCAATGGCACTAAGTACAATTCACCAGTGTCACTTACCACCCTCAGTGTAATAAATCAGCAAAGGCGAGAGACATTAGTGCTTGTATGTTAGCATAGATTTTATAACATTTAACCAAATGTAAATACATGAAATAACATTGTAAATGAGATACTATAACATGGTTTCAAGCTACCAATAAGACATGTATGGATGAGCTCTCTTTCACAATATATGCCATCCCTTTCTTCAAACTCTTGACCAAGCCACCTGAGAGCCTTGGGAGATCATCTCACTTGTAGGATGTCAGTAAAACCTGCCTTCTATTCCTGTTAATCTAGCACACAAGACAAGCAGATTGTGTTGCCTGAACCAGCTGCATCTGGCAAATGTTGTGCTAACAAGTCACATAAAACTTAACATAAAATGTCTTTCAAAGGTTGTCCATAAACTTTGATGCAGTGTGAGTGTCATATTTTATTGGTCTTTTGATAGACATCTGTGTGTATTTGAAGAGATTTATTCTGTTTTTTCAAATACATAGTGCTTCCCTAAATGCACTTCGGACATTTGTACAGACCACTAGGGAAATGAGCTAGGTCAAGGCAAGACAAATGATACCAGTCCTGGCATAGTCCCTGGCAGAGTATCATTTTTGATTTTGTTGGTTTTTTTACAGAGTTTACCCATGAAACAGAGGAACCAAGTTGCTGTGTAATAGTCATCTAATGCTGTAGATAAGAATTCAACAGTGGATGTTGCCTCTTTTGGAGGATTCCTTGAAAAAGTTGTATTAAAATCTTTCTTAATATTCTGCTTAATCTCTTTTTTTGCTCTGCAATATTTTTGTTTCTTCAACTGTGATTTTGGGAGAAAGGATTTTCCACTAATTAATTCCATAGCTATCCACTGCCGCACAGCAGTCATGTCTGCAGGGAATGGTACAAGTGACCCACTACACAATGTATGTGCAGATAAGCAGAGAAATAGTCCACAACTGGATGAATCATGCTGAGCTGGTACATCATGAGGAGCATGGATTGTCCACTTAGACCAGTCGATTGTGGATGCCACCTGCATGTCCATGAATGTTTGTAGTATGCTTATGTACTTTGTGTAGAGGGGTTTTATTGGAGTCTAAATATAGAATAATCTTCCACTTCATGAACACCAGCATAAGTACCCAGTGAGTATTTTGCACATTTGTGGGGATGATCCAGATGTCCTTTGCCATAATATCTGATTTGATGCCAAACTCGTGAACACTTGAAGAGTATCCACGTAAGTCAATGGAATGAATTATGAATGGACTGAAAACACCCACACGTACATCACATTCAGTGACATGTTTTAGAGAAGCTCTAGTAAGAAAGAAGCCTTCAATGACTGTGTCAACCAGCCAGTTATCACCTAAGAGAGATTTCATGTCTTCAACATTGATGTAAATATTTTGAACTAGGACACTCTGCATGCGTGGATAATCTGGTATTAAGTCCCATGGAAGGGGCACCGTTTTATTTGTTTAGGTGAGCTTGACCGCTGCGGTACACCCAGATCATACTCGTCTACCAGAAAAGAGGTAAAATGTTCTTTCTTGGGAACATTCTCATATGGGTTCAATTATTTAGTATGTTTATTTTTTGCTTTAATGTCTTCCTGAGTGTCATCAAATTTTGTTTCACTCATCAGAATAGAATCCATTGCGGCTACAGTCTGCAGCTCATCTTTCTGTCTAATTCTTTTCCTTCCAGATTTGCCTTTTCTGACATTCATCCTGAGCTTTTTCAGAGAATACACTATTCTTTTCTTACTTGAACTCTTACCAATTGACTTCTGTGCAGCCAGAATGTGGTAGCATGTTTGTGAATTGTTGCAAGAGCATGTTTCAACTGGGAATAACTTTACCACATACTTTTTGTCTCGTAATCCGGTAACTATGAAACATCCAGACTGTGCCTGAAGAAATACTCGGTTTTGCTTAACTATCAAGTCTGCTAGGCCTTCCATTGCATTTGATTTGCGCTCATCACCTTTTGATATTGTTACAGGTTCTTCATCATAGTGACCCTTCTTTATAAAGTCCACTATCTTTTCCACAGGTATGTAATCAAATGGGAATTCAATATCACCAGAATTAAGTTTTTTGCCAGCATGCCTGTTTGACAGGTGATAATTCCCCATACCACACTGTCCTCTCAACACTTCCTTTAGATAAAATGTTTGCAAAAAGTAGATTGCCAATACCATTTCATCCATGTGAACCTCTTTGTGCTTAGTCTTTTCATCACTGCATTCATGCTTTCTGACACATTAGTCGTAACTCCACTGGTTTTCCTATAAATGCCAACTGTTTCCAAGACCCATCTGCCTGCCTTTGTCAAGATGTCTTTGCTCAGTTTTTCCTCAAAATATTTCACAAAAGAAGCACTCCATGTGGCCCTTCGTTTTTCCAACAATGTTAGAAAGTCTTCTTCAGTTTTGCAGTCTAAGAGCTGTAGAATATTATTGGTGTACACTTTTCTGTCTGCTTTTCCTCCTTCATGACCTGAAACCCAGAATTCCACGTCTTTCAGTATGTGGTTCCAACAAACCACATGCTTGCATCTTGGAATAATATTCTCTACAGATTTCACAATAGCAGCTTCTCTGTCTGTTACTATAGTAATGGAACTCTGGTTAATTTGAGGCATACGCTTTGCTACAAAAGAAAAAAATGTTTCATGGACAATCGTTGTGCGTTTATCATGAATCAGTACAAAGGCAGGGATTGCAGGATTTTCCTCAAACAATGAACATTGAAATATTAGTGGAGAGAGGTAAAAATCACCTAATTGAAATGTTGTGTCATATGAAATTAGGGTTCTTGAATTCAACTTCATCACTTCCTCAAAAATATTGATAATGTCTGGAAGAGCCAAAGTTACAATAAGTTCGGGAACCAGAGAGTAATGGCATACAAACCCTTCCAGTGCATAGTGAAGCTCGAAGATGTTATATAAATCATCATGACTGATACTACATTTCTGTTTCCCATACTTAAGTTTATTTTTTATTTGCTCTGTATTTTTCGGCACTGTAACTCTCATGTGGGTAGGGGAAGCATCGCATTCTGCAATTATTTTCTGGTAAATTGAAGTTGGACCTAAATCTTTATTTTCAGCAATTTCTATCAGCACAGATGGCATTGTGCGAACATGAGCTCTTAAGGGGTATTTTCTCATATTTCCATGAGGCATGCATGGCTCAGGTGTTTTGTCTTCACCTAGATAATGGACAATCACTTTTTCAACACTTCCATCAAGAACTTCATAGCCATATCTGTAAAATGTAACTTCCTCTCTACCAATTAATCTTTGGAAGTAGGTCTTCCACACCAGAGGACTGGCCCTCGGCAGAGCATGCCTTCCTTTCTGAATCCATTTATACTGATCACATCTCCAATCATCTTTTCTATGCTTTTGTCCTTCATAACTGTATAGGAACACCTGACCATCTTCTGGATTAGTTGCCGGAAGTGTGCAAATATTGCCTTTTAGGTGATGCCTTAAAATGTTGAATACTTCTTGTGGTGAAAGCGGTGTTTGTTTGTTCATATAAACTATGCTGCACATTCTGGAGGATAAAGTAAAAATATGAATTAAATTAAAAATGAACACTGTTTCCCTCACACCCTAAGATCATTACAAATACGCAGGCAGTGGGTTTGTTACTCAAGAAGGGACACAGTGATAAGGGATGATGTCGGGACATAGTGATAAAGGAAGCATGTCTGGAATTAGTGGCCTATTCTGATGGAGGTGTAATTATGCTAGAGGTGTAATTCATGGGTGAATTCCCCATTCGGAATGTACACCTGTTTTTTACACCCGTTTCCTATCTTTATAATGGGCCTATTCTGCTAGAGGTGTAATATCCCCATGGGGTTGTTCCACCTCTAGCAGAATAGGTCCCATTATAAAGATAGAAAACTGGTGTAAAAAGCAAATGTACATTCCGAATCAGGAATTCACTCATGAATTACAACCCAGGCAGAATATGGCCCTAAGGGCCATGGATGTGTTACACCTCTAGCAGAATTGGGCCCTAAATTCCACACTATATCATAAAATGGGTCTCTATGTGCTGATAACCAGTAACCTGTGTGTATCAATGGGGTAAACACCATGGGCCTCATTACGACCTAGGCGGAGGACCATGGTGCTATTAGCACCATGGTCCATGCCGGTGTCCGCCATGGCGGAATGGGGAATAACCACCCCATTCCGAGGTTGGTGGGGCGGTAATTCCCATGCTGCCATGGCCCTTCCCCATTCCCATTTTTGACCCATAGGGCTCAATGGGAATGGGTAAGGCGCTAATTACAGTACCGCAAATTGCGGTACCGTAATTAGCACCAAGGTCCCTTTGCGGGTGCCTACTTTAACGGCTTGAAAAACCAGCCGTTAAGGTCGGGTCCCGCAAAGGGACCTCGTAATTAGGCGCTAAGTGTTTAACGGCGCCGCAGCCTTTTACGGCGCCGTTAAACACTTAGCGCCAGGGTCGTAATGAGGCCCCATATCTTCATCAGCCTCACTAGAAGCCCTTCACACTGATTCCTCTAACTTTCCCTACTCTTACTGATTATCCTAAAAGGATGGCAGAATGGGTAGCAGGATGGCAGGATGGGAGGTCTTATGATCAGTAAAGACACGCCATCCACCTCTCTCCCCAATTACTTAATCTCATTTTCTTTTGAGTATGTTTGTATTCAGCTCCTTGCTCCACCTCCTCTTGCATAATTCTCATCTATTGACCTCTTTGAGTCTTCAATCTCTCTTTTCCAATGACTTAGACCTCTTAATCAAATCTCTGACACTGAACACCTGTCAATTCAACCTGCCGTAAACATGACTACAGCCACTGTCTTCACCTTGACTCCTCATACTCTGACCATTTTCTGGTCACCCTCCACAATCAGTCGGCCCAATTTTTCTGAAACTCACTGGACTAAATAACTCCTCATCTGAATAAAGTCAGGCCCTTCCTTTAGGTGCTCTTTCCATCTGTTACCAACTCCAGTGAGAAGGCCTTCCCAGATTGTAACCTAGCACTAGTGCTCTCGTTGAGTACCATTATCCCTCTTGCCTGTGCATTGAACCTTGGATTTCCCCAACCATCCAGCATCTCAGAACCTATTGTGAGGGGTAAGAAATGTGAGGCCGACAACTTTGTAAAGAGTTTTCAACTTTAGCATTTTATTAAATAAAAAGGTAGGATAAACGCCACTCTATCCCTACCCTGACAAGGATTTTCCTGCCTAGAATAAACTAAAGAAAATACTCTTACAAAAGGATATCTGTCCCTCACACTTGTATACTCAATAAATCAATAAGGAAATGTATGGCAGTTTAATCCAACAATTATATATACCATAAAACCACATCACAATGTGGCCACTGCCTCTTCTCATAACCTGGGTTAATTCCCCTTCCCCAGGTTTGAGCAAGGATTTGCTCCACAGTTCAAAAGAAATCAGGAAATTCTGTTTTGCCACAAAGTTCCAACACAGTTCTTTCGGATTCAAAACTTGATAATAAAAAGTTCAGTTGTATCAACAATGTATGAAAAGAAGTGATGGGTTCCAACTTCTCCTGGAGTAAGAACAGGATTTAAATTAATCTCCTTCAAGTAAACAAACACTGTCTTTGTCAGGATGATATGCCATTGTGTCGGGAGGATAGCTCTGGGGCAACGTGCTTGCCTTGGTAGCAAGACGACGCGGAGCAACACAGGTTCGATGCCCGGGTCCGCGCTTAGAAATCTCTGGGTATTAAGCATGTTATAAATAAACAATTACAATTGTGGGTGACTTTAATCTTAAGGTCAATGAGGTGGAGAACTTTAAGATTCAAAGCTTTCTGTCCTCTATGAAAGAACTCTCCCTCCCCCAGCAGGTTCATGAACAGACCCATTCCTTAGGTAACACCTTGGACCTGATTTTCTCGGCAGATGCTGAGATCACTCTTTTTGTGGCCTTTCAAATCCTGTGGTCTGATCATTTCTTTGTTCCCTTCCCCTGGGGCATTAAGGGCCCGCCATCTGCTCCACCAGCCAAATTAGTCCAGCGGCGTGGATGGCGCTCAGTATCTAAATCTGATATGACCTCTTTGATACTTGCCCGACTTTCAGGGCTGCCCCTGTGGACATGAATTCTTTAACTAGTACTCTGACCGCAGTTGCAGGCAGCCTTGCTCAGCTCAAGACATCTAGGCTATCTTCACGCCCCTCTCAGCAGTGGTTCATGGACAAGCTGCGTGCCCTTCGCCTACAATGCAGGCAGATGGAGCAAAAGTGGAGGCACTCTTATACCCCCAGGAAAAAGTTTGCCTTGTCTCTGATCACCTCCCAGTATCACCTAGCCATTTCATGTGCCAAACGTGTCTACGTTGCATCTATTATTGAAACTTCTGTGAATCACCCCAGGGAGTTGTTCAAAGTGGTTCGTAATCTCTCTACTAGCTTACCGGTTCCTCTTCCCTCCTCTCACGCCCTCTGTAATTCCTTGTCCACATGTTTTATGGATGAAATCATTTCTATTCAATCGAATATTGCTGTTACTCACCTTCCTTCTGAGGCTGATATTTACATGATATATTTTATTTGTATTGCGCCAATACACAATTGTTTCAGAGCGCAACGAGGCAAGGGAGGGGAAACAAGGGAGGACAGAACAACGATCTTACTAGGCCCAGTGACATTAAGAACGTGCGAGTGCAGGGGAGAGGGAAGGGGGAAGTGCGAGGGGCAGGGGAAGAGTGGAAAGTGCTGAACACGTGATAGAACAACAGGTAGTGTGCCCAGTAGGTGGTAAGTGCGAAAATAAGGTGTAAACAACGGGTGTATTATAAGTGCTCGAAGGGGACTGTAGGGTAGCAGATACAGACCCAAGTGCAAGGGTTGTCAGGAGGCAGTGCGGGTGTGTGGCTGGGAGGGCAGGGATCTGGGCCCGATATCAGAGGGTAACCAGGTGCCCGGTGCCAAAGCAGACAGTTTAGCAGGGGAGAGGAAGAGCGAAGGTAGAAGCAAAGAGGAAGGTCTTGAGGTGCTTCCGGAACCGGAGATGGTTCTCCTCAAGTTTCAGAGAGGCAGGGAGGCTGTTCCAGATGTATGCCCCAGCAGAGGAAAGGGATCTACCCCCAACTTGTTGCTTGGAGAAGCGACTGATCCTGAGGGAGTTGGAGGTGAAGGAGCGAAGAGCTCAAGTAGGAAGGTATTTACAGAGGGAGAGTTCAAGGTATTGCGGAACCAGGCACCAGAAAGCCTTGTGGACAATGCAAAGGGTCTTGAATTTAATCCTTGCAGACGCTGGGAGCCAATGAAGGGATTTCAGGGCTGGAGAGATACGATCGCAGGGCTTGAGGCCAAGGACAAGTCTCACAGCCCTGTTCTGGATGACCTGCAGAGGGCGGAGAGTGGTTGCAGGCATATTGACAAAGAGGCTTTTGCAATAGTCCAGCCTAGAGAGAACCAGAGCTCTGGAAACAGTGAGCTAATGGGGGAAGGAGAGGCAAAGAAGAATACCTCTGAGGAGGTGCAGTTGGTAGTTAGACTTTTTTTGAGACGTCAGAGATGTGTGGAGAAAAGGAAAGCGTGGAGTCGAAGATGACCCAGAGGTTCTTAGCCTCGCAAGTGGGAGCAGGGAGAGGGCCAAGGGAGGCCGGCCAGAGAGTGACAGGAAAGGAAGGTGCAGGTGTGCCGATGAGGAGGATCTCTGTCTTACTGGCATTAAGGAAGAGGTTGTTGGCGGCGCACCACACCTGGATTGCAGACACACAGTCAGAGATGAGCGAGGGAGAAGAGGTGGCAGAGGGGAGCCTAAAAACAAGTTGGTTATCATCCCCATAGCACTGAAAGTTTCAGCAGAGAGCAGAAATGCAGTGGGCTAGCGGTGCCAGGTATTGGTTGAAAAGCCAAGGAGAGAGGTTAGACCCCTGGGGAACGCCACAGGTAGAAAGTGAGATAGAGGAAAGGAAGGACCCAAGTTGGACCTAGGAGGGTCGGTTGGAGAGAAAGGGTGTCAGCCAGGCCAGGGCCTGATCAGTGATACCAAGCTTATCACGGAGGCGATTGAGCAGGATGACATGGTTGACCATGTGAAAGGCAGAAGAAAGATGGAGTAGGATGAGGACAGATGGGATATTAGAATGAAGGGTGGAGAGCAGGTCTTCACGGATGTTCAGGAGAGCACTTTCCATGCTTCTGGCAGCTCTGAAGCCAGACTGATGTTCATGGAGACAACCAACAGAATCGGAGTGAAGATTAAGCTGGGAGATGGCCAGCTTTTCCAGGAGTTTGCCCAGGAAAGGAGTGATAGAGATCGGGTGATAGTTAGCCGGGTAATAGGGGTCGGCTATGGGTTTCTTGAGAAGAGGGTGCACAAGAGAGTGCTTCAGAGGGGGAGGGGAAGACTACAGAGGCGAAGGAGTGGTTGCAGAAGTCGGCCAGAGCAGGAGCAAGGGTGTCAATGTGGTCCTTGATGGTTTTGGATGAACAGGAAATAACCTGTTTTGACGATACTTTCATAGATTGGACTTTCTGGAAATCTCTTCAAGGGAGAACAGAGGAAAAAATGAGAAAGGAGGAGAGGCGGCTGCAGGGGGGCCAAAGGTAGCAGAGAGAGAAGCGGGAGGAGGAGAGGACGAGAGGGTGGACAGGATGTCCTCGGTTTTGAGATGAAATGAAAGGCAAAGGCCATGCAGATGGCCTCGGAGGCGACAGGAGAGGTAAAGACTGCAGCAGGGTTGGCCAGCTCCTTGCAGATTTTAAAGAGTACGGCCAAGTTGTTAGATGCCACAAAGATGCAGGCTTGGATGTGGGCTCCCTTCTTAGTGCGGACAAGGAGCTGGTATTGCCTTTGTAGCAGGCGCAGGCCAGTTTGTCAGAGGATGCACAAGAAGCCCGCAATTTCCTCTCAGCCACCCTACACTTGCGTTTAAGGGTAACTAGGTCAGAGTCATACCAAGAGTTGCACTTGGTTTTGGGCTTCAAGCGGATGTTCAGGACAGGGGCAAGAACATCAAGAGTATCAGAGATAGAAGAGTAGAGCATGGAAAGGGCTGTGTCAGGATGTGAGTCAGCCAGAGGAGGAGGAGGAGGGGGAGAGAAAGTGGAAGTGGAAGCCTCAACTGACACGCTTCATGGGTCGGATGACCGAGAAGGTACATGGCAGTGTTGGAGTTGGCTTGGCCTGATGGGTAGAGAGGGAGAGATGGGAGGAAATGAGAGAGTGATCACTCCAGGAGAGAGGAGTGGTCAGAGGGATAGAGAGGGGGAGGTCTGAAGAGATCAGAGCATCCAGAGTGGGCCCAGCAGAGTGAGTTGGGCCAGAAGGGAGAATAGAAAGAGAGAGAGAGTCACAGATGTCGCGAAAGCATCCAGATGGATGTTGAAGTCTCCAAGAACGAGGAGTTGAGTAGTTGAGGCCAGGAGGGAGGAAGTGAGGTCTGCCCACTCAGAGAGGAAGGAGGTGATTTGACCAGGTGGCTGATAGATAGTAGCCATGGTAAGTGAGTGGCAAGGAGAGAGAGAAAGCCTCGGACAAGGCATTTGAAAGAGGAGTAGGCCTGCATAGGAATGACAGAGGCAGGAATCCACTCTGGGAAGATCAAGGCTACACCCCCTCCAGAACGGTTGGATCTGGGCACGGAGAGGATCTTACAGTCATCGGGAGGAGAGTGTCAAAGCTTGTGACAATTGACAATGTGACAATTGTGACAAACCTGTGGTGCTCCATGTCATCTTGCTTGTAAGGCGAGCACGTTGCCCCTGAGCTATCCTCCCGAAATCTTGAGCAATGGTTGTTATATTTTTATTGCCGGGTTTTTAAATACTCTTTTGCTTGGTATTGTTTGATGCTTTTGTTTGGACTAAAGCTTCACCACAGGGATTTTGGCCCTTTCACCAACTCACATGCTTGCTTGCACAGTCACTTTGGTTTAATAAGTAAAACATTTGTTGGTTTTGTACGGTTCAGTATTCAGAATTGTAATCACTGCTTCTCTCACTCACACGCGAGTGAAACTGCCTGCCGTGGATAGTGTCAGAGCGATCCGGAGTCACTTGCAAGCTGTGAACTCACAAGGTAAGTCGCTCAATCTAGCTCCGCTTGGTGTTCGCAGGTCTTCTGTCATTGTGGCTCCTCGCGGTCAGGCAAACAGCCTCGTCTGGTCCACCTCCGCTCACGCCACTCGAAATTGGAGCTTCCTCCACTCGGCTACTTTTTCCGGGTACTTTTTCGTCTGAAAATGTAGATTTTGGGCAGTAATGGGTTAATGACAGCACATTGTTCAACCTATCCCATTTCCAAAATGTTCTTCATGTGTGTTTGCATCATTTTCAGGTGAGTTTTGCTGCCATTTTATATATTAGGGTACCGTTCCGGCCCGTTCCGGGTACTTTTTCATGTGAAAATGTAGACTTTGGGCAGTAATGGGTTAATATTGGTGCACCTTTCTCATTTCAAAATGTTCTTCATGTGTGTTTGCATTATTTTCAGGTGATTTTGGCTGCCTTTTTCTATGTTGGGGTACTGTTCCGGGTACTTTTTCGTGATAAAATGTAGATTTTGGGCAGTAATGGGTTAATGACAGCATATTGGTGCACCTTTCTCATTTCAAAATGTTCTTCATGTGTGTTTGCATAATTTTCAGGTGATTTTTGCTGCCTTTTTATATGTTAGGGTACCGTTCCGGCCCGTTCCGGGTACTTTTTCGTGTGAAAATGCAGATTTTGGGCAGTAATGGGTTAATGACAGCACATTGTTCATCCTTTGCCATTTCAAAATGTTCTTCATGTGTGTTTGCATCATTTTCAGGTGCTTTTTGCTGCCATTCTATATGTTAGGGTACCGTTCCGGCCCGTTCCGGGTACTTTTTCATGTGAAAATGTAGATTTTGGGCAGTAATGGGTTAATATTGGTGCACCTTTCTCATTTCAAAATGTTCTTCATGTGTGTTTGCATTATTTTCAGGTGATTTCTGCTGCCGTTTTATATGTTAGGGTACCGTTCCGGCCCGTTCTGGGTACTTTTTCGTCTGAAAATTTAGATTTTGGGCAGTAATGGGTTAATGACAGCATATTGGTGCACCTTTCTCATTTCAAAATGTTCTTCATGTGTGTTTGCATCATTTTCAGGTGAGTTTTGCTGCCATTTTATATATTAGGGTACCGTTCCGGCCCGTTCCGGGTACTTTTTCATGTGAAAATGTAGATTTTGGGCAGTAATGGGTTAATATTGGTGCACCTTTCTCATTTCAAAATGTTCTTCATGTGTGTTTGCATTATTTTCAGGTGATTTTTGCTGCCTTTTTATATGTTAGGGTACCGTTCCGGCCTGTTCTGGGTACTTTTTCGTGTGAAAATGTAGATTTTGGGCAGTAATGGGTTAATGACATATTGGTGCACCTTTCTCATTTCAAAATGTTCTTCATGTGTGTTTGCATAATTTTCAGGTGATTTTTGCTGCCTTTTTATATGTTAGGGTACCGTTCCGGCCCGTTCTGGGTACTTTTTCGTGTGAAAATATAGATTTTGGGCAGTAATGGGTTAATGACAGCATATCGGTGCACCTTTCTCATTTCAAAATGTTCTTCATGTGTGTTTGCATCATTTTCAGGTGAGTTTTGCTGCCATTTTATATATTAGGGTACCGTTCCGGCCCGTTCCGGGTACTTTTTTGTGTGAAAATGTAGATTTTGGGCAGTAATGGGTTAATGACAGCACATTGTTCAACCTATCCCATTTCCAAAATGTTCTTCATGTGTGTTTGCATCATTTTCAGGTGAGTTTTGCTGCCATTTTATATATTAGGGTACCGTTCCGGCCCGTTCCGGGTTTTACACCGTTCCGAGAGTGGGCTCTTGCCAAATGAAAAATCGGCTTTCTAAACTTTTTTAAAGGCAAGGTAAAGTTTGTAGCGCTTTGTATATAAGGACATTTAATGTGGAGCGCTGTTTTAGTACTTGCATACATATGTTAAGCCACTTGGGTTCAAGGTTCATGCTAGAAAAAGATAACTTAAAAAACGAAACCTTCAGTACTAAATAGTTTTTCAAAGAACAAGTGCTGGTTCCGCGGGAAGCAAAGATTGGGAACTGCAAGCTTGTAAGTGAGTCGAGCGCGGTTCCGGGTGTAAGGAGTTGCCTGACCTTTAGGTGGCGCTTGGAAAGACACCTAAGGCGGGGGGCCTGTGATGTCAGTTGACTAACAAGATCTTCGTGTAAGCCCGATTTGGAGATGCGCGTTGGGTTAAGGCTGAATTGTATCTTCGTCGCCGTGAGGTGGGACTTGGTCGTGGAGGGTTCCATAGCAGGGAATTAAGTGACAAAGACATCGTAAAACTAATAAGTATGTGAACGGGCGGCAGCAGTTCACGCACGCATGGAACCAAATGAAATCATGTGTGCGTGTTTGGACATTTTAATGAAGGGTTTCAGTGCAAACGCAAAACAGTTTAACTAGTACTTTATTATTAAACAGTTCAATAAATCAGTTTAGCACATGTGTTATTAGAGGCAAGTAAGCCTTTTAAACTAGAGCGAACTAATTCTAGCAAACTTAAAAGCAGCAGCGTCTGGTCTTGGTCCATAGAATAATTAAGACTTGGTACGTTGAATGTTCTTCACCAATGGAAATGGACAATGAGTCTTACAAGTTAAAAGCAGGAACTGATGATAAAAACAGAAGCATTATTATCAATTTATTTCAAAGGAATATAATCCTCAAGGCTGGTAGCTGAGGAAGCACAGGTATGTAGCAGAAGTGGGAGGTAAGTAAGAGATTACAGGGCAGAAGGAAATTCTAAAGCAGTGAATCAACTCATAATGTATTCTTTCCCCAACAGGAGAGCAGCAGGTTTGAAGAACTAGAGCCTGTCTTTTTTTTATTTGATCCACTTCCCTTTGGGGTGAGCAGTCCTCAACAGTAACTTTTATAGTATCTGGGGTTGAAGACCATGGTGGTGGGGAGGAGGTGCAGTTGGGTTCAGCAGCTCCCACGGAGGATCAGGTTCAGACCTGAGTGCGCGATGCTGGTATCCATCTGTGGTGAGGATTTGCTAGTGGCCTGGCACCTAGAGGCTGCATCAGTAGGGATATGGCCAGCAAGGCGTTTCTTTGAGATAGGCGGTGTCCGGGTAGTAGGGCTGCAGGCACAGATAGAGGGCCTGCTTGCAGGAGAAAGCGGGGAAGCATGTTTCTCTGAGCTAAAGTGTTGTGGGATAGTGAGCGAGTTCAGTGTGATTCTGTAGTCAGTATTCAGTTGCTGTAGGCTAGAGGTATGGTACAGGGTGGTGTTCAGGGACAGGGTCTGTAGGCCTGTTACATCAGATTTGTACATAGTTTCGGACCTGGGTACTCTGCATTGTGTACTTTTATGACGAGTATGCTGGTTTAGCAGGTTAGCCACTTAAAGTCGAAAACAGTTTCTGAACAATAAAATAAGTTTTGTGTTGGGTTCTGTGCCAAGATAAGTTCAGCACAGTCAATCTGAATTGTCTTTGAAATTGAATCTATGTCCTTAAGTAGTTAGTCCCTTTAAGTAGAGATCACGTCCTTATCTCTATCCCACTTACTCTGCATGCATATTTATTGTTAATATTCAATGTGCCACACGTAGTACGAATTGTTATAACACTGCAGACAAAAGGAAGAGTAACTCCTGGGTAACAAAGATAGGAGTTACTCTATTCATATCGCACAGTTTTCCAGGAAGGGAGCAACACAGCCAAAACTCAACAGGGACGATCAGATCATGCACTAGGGAAGGTGGTTGTAGTTCATGATTTGGTGCCTGCTGATGTTAACGCATCTTTGAATGTTTTTACTTTGTGTAACTTGTCTTGATTTTCAGACGGTTTCCACAGAAACGTTTATGCAGTAAAGTGAAACGCTTCACAAAGAGCATGGCCTCGCTCATTTACATTTTCCTAGCAACATGCTTTTAGCATGTGTTTTGAGAATGATAGCTGTTGAAGTCGTTGAAGATGTATTTGGAAGCCGAGATCAGGTGGTGCCATGCACACTTTATCAGATATGCATTCAGTGCCAGGGCCTTTTATGGTGGTCATGTAGATGTTGATTATTAGGCCCTGGGAGGTTTTCAGGTCTCTGACCCAACACTGGCATCTTCATAACAAAAGGCATCTGTTCCCACCCCTTGGATCCTGATTGCCAAGCTAGATAGGGGCGGAGCCAGCCTCAAAAGTGGGGTGGTGGGCTGTTAGTGAGACAGGACATGAAACCTATTGCACTATTGAGGACTCCTCTACCCCCACCCTCTGTCCCTACCTTGTCCTCCCCTAGCCTAGGAGGCTGAGTACACATTAAGCCTTCCCTTCACCCATTAGATGCATCTTTCACCCCAACTCACCAGAGGCGTAGCCAGGATTCTGTAAGTGGGCCCGGAGCCAACATAGCAGGGCCCACACACTTTTTCTGTTCCCAGCCAAATGCACATGAGAGACTGAGCGTAGTGAGTGAGGGCTAACTAATCAAGGGGGAGCTTTGGGGTGTATCTGGCTGGGGCATCTGCGAACTATTTTTAAATAATGGGTTATCGGTTTTGTGGGGTAAGAGATAAAAAAAATCCATTAGAGGCCAAGTCACCAACAATGCACAGGAGCATTTTCATAATGCGTTTGCCCAGTATATGTCAGCAAATTTTCTTATTGCTTGTGCCCACGCATGTCCATTCTGGTGCACCTATATATGCCAGTTTCGTCCATAATCTATCCAGTAATGATACTATAACAAAACATGTTTATGCTGGCTCTGCCAATATATGGCAAAATCCCCATGTAAGAACATACTCCTTTTGGCTTTGCCTTAATGCCAGTTAAAAAAAAAAAGCCATGCCACAGAAAGAAAACCTATTCTTGCTGGCTACACAAATGCCAACCTTCCCATGTAAGAACTTTCATCATGTTGTATTTGCTCCCTAAAGTCAGTAAAAGTCATGCAACAATAAAAAACGAAAATTTGAAAAAACATTGCCTTGCAGGCTGCACAAATTCCCCATCCCCAATGTCAAAACACTTTAGTTCTCCAGCATGGGGTCTGGCATGGATTCACATGCTCATGAATATTCCCCGTCGTCAGGCTGGGAATCCTCGGTAAAGAAAAAATCAGTATCAGTTTCGTTTCTGATCTGTCTTTCATAGTAGTAACCAATCACTGATCTCTGCGTCATACTGACCACAGCCAATGACTGCCATCTCCCTAAGCCCCGCCTCTGGCAGCCATCTTCAGATTTTTACCGCACGTTCAAGTGTTGGGAGTCCTCGTGCTTAGCTCTCGAGCTTTTACTGCGTGTTTCCCCCTTTTTCAGGTGAATTTTCACTTTTTTTCGGTTAATCGAGCCTCAAGCTCCACCGTTTCTACTCCCGTTAACGGGTACCCGTTGCAGGATTTTCCTACGCCCCTCAAGGGTGAAGATTTCGTCGAATCAACCTCTTGGAGGATTCCAGAAGATTCGCGGCCTACTTCGAGGTGGCCCAGGACGCGAGTTCGTCACCCGGACCCAAGCTGTTTCGCAGCTGCCCTGGATGCGGGCTGCAGAATGTGTTTAAGGAGGACGAACATTCGCGATGCCTCTACTGTCTTCATGGGGACAAGACTCATGTAGAGAAGGACTGCCAGTTCTGCAAGAACTTGTCGGAGCGGACCATGAGGGACCGTCGATCCCGTCTCGCCAGCTGGTTGGAGAAGGGCTCAACGGGTGAGAAGAAGAAGAAAGGGTCAGAGCGGGCTTCTAAGTCCCGTGCGGGCGCCCCGGCGACAGGGGCCCAACACCAGGCCAAGCGCCGCGAGTCCGCTGGCTCTGGGAGCGCCGAAAGGTTGGGCTCTTCGGTCGCCAGGCAGGGCGCACCTTCCCCGGCACCGTCAACCACGAGCCAGCGCTCCGGTTCGGGGAAGAGGAAGTCCGAGACCCCGGGAAAGCTTCGGGAGAAGCCCCGTCCGATCTCGGGAGAGGGGGAGCGAGGCGTCGCCCCTCCCCCTAAGGAGAAGGCCCAGGACGCACCTAAGGTGGTGAAGGCCCCTACCCAGCAGGCAAAGGCCTCTATCGAGGTGATCGCGGCGACTCTGGCCAAGCCGGCAGAGACCCCGCCAGCGGAGACTGCCTCCGGGACTAGAGTTTCCCTGCCGCCAAGGAGGGAATCCTCTTTTCAGCCCATCGTCATGGCCACCATGATGGAACAAGGGGGGGGGGGGGCACGGTAGCCTCCTCGAGCTCGGAGTCAGCCTCGGAGGAGGAACTGACCGAGGTCATGAGGAATCTCGAAGTACAATTCGAGAAGGTTCGGTCCCGCAAGGAAGATCCTCGGGAGATAACCGAGGAAGACGACGATGGCAAGGAAGAGCAGCCTTCCCTTCCGGCGCAGCCGGAACCTAGGCCTCAGGATAGCTCGGTGGCCATTTTGTCTGCGATCCAGTCCTTATGCTCTGAGATAAGGACGAGATTACCACGGCCCAGGCCGGAGGACCCGCAACCTGGCCCGTCGGGAAGTCCTCAGAACAAACGACGGAGGACCCAACCCTCTCCTCCGCTCGCCCCCGTAAGGCCTGCAGTTCCCTCCTCATCCTCCCACGAGTCGGGAGATGACGGTGCGGAGGGCTCGACGACGGGTTCTGAGGGCGACGACGACGGAACGGGTCTCCCGTCTCCCGTCGCACGGGCATCTCCGCCCGAGGAGATTGCCTCATTCCACGCCATGATCGCCATGGTGTCCGAATTGTTCCAGCTCTGCCCGGAGGAGCAGAAAAAGGAAGGTTTCCTCTATCAGCGCCTGGAGGCCAAGAGGAAATCTGTCATCGCGGTGCCTCTAATCGATGACATCTGGGAGGGAGGGCCTGTCGGTACTCAAGACCCCTTCCACGGCACCAGTCAAACGGGACCGGTACGAGAAGAAGTACCGGGTCCCCGAGACCGCTCCCCTGTGCCTCAGGTCCCAGCCAACGCCAGACTCGGTCGTCTCGGCGGCGAAGAAGAAGAAACCAGCGGGGTCAGGAGCCTCGACGTCGAATTCCCCTCCGGCGAGGGAAAAGTTGGACGCCATGGGGCGACGGGTCATTTCGTCGGCGGCGACGACGATCAAAGCGGCCAACGCCATGGCGATCGTGGCCGTTACGACAGGGAGCTCTGGTTTAAGCTGGCCCCCATATTGGACTTCCTACCAGACGACATGAGGCCCGAGGCCCTGGAAATACTTCAAGAAGGCGAGGTGGCATCGGACCACGCCATAACGGTGGCAACCGATATTGACGATACCGGGTTCCGCCAGCTGGGCAACGGAGTTTGCCTACAATGACGGGGTTGGCTCCGGGCGACCGACTTCCGTCAGGACGTCCAGACCAGGGTGTTGGACATGCCGTTCGACGGCAGCAACTTGTTCGGGAAGGCGGTGGACGAATCCCTCCAAGCCATAAAGACAGACACGGAGACGGCCCGCGCCCTAGGAGCCCTTCAGCAACGACGGCCCTTTCGGAGCTCCGGAGGCAGACATGGGGCCTCCAAGGGATCCAGCGGTGGCTCGTCCTACCGCCAGGCGGCACGCTCCTCGTCTCAGGAGGCCTACAGGGGTCGCGGCAAGCAGGGAGCGCCTCGCCACCGTCGGCAAGGTGGCAAGGGCGGCAAGGCCACCACCTCCAAGCAGGACTGAACCGGCCGTGGCCTCGGGCCCCCACCGAAGCACCCCGGTGGGAGGCCGGCTGACGAAGTTCGTCGGCGTGTGGAAGTCCATCTCCACCGATCGTTGGGTGCTGGATACCCTGGCAAGAGGACACTATCGAATTCCTGAAGAAGTGCCCTCACATTCCACCTGTGGCCAGGAAGGAAAATCACGTCCCGCAACTGCTGTTGGAAGTACGGGCGATGCTCAGGAAAGGCGCCATTGAGCCCGTCCCGAAGAGGCTCCGGGGTGTACTCAAGGTACTTCCTCGTCAGGAAGAAGACGGGCGGCTGGCGCCCCATCCTGGACCTCTGTCGTTTGAACAAATGCATCAGGTCACAAAAGTTCAGGATGGTCACCCTCCAGCACGTGCTGGGACAGCTGGAGGAAGGCGACTTCCTATCGTAGCTGGACCTGGAGGATGCATACTTCCACGTTCCCATCCTCAGAAGTCACCGAAAGTTCCTCAGGTTCGTCGTCCAGGGACACCACTACCAATTCAGAGCACTGCCGTTCGGATTGAAGTTGGCCCCCAGGGTCTTTACCAAGTGCCTGGCACCTGTGGCGGCACGGCTCCGCCTGCAGGGGATTCACGTCTACCCCTACCTGGACGACTGGCTCTCCGCTCAAGGACGAGGGAACTCGCCGTCGAACACACTGCGAGGACCGTCCAGCTACTCACAGACCTGGGATTCGCCATAAATTACCCAAAGTCCCACCTGGTGCCGTCGCAGGTGGCCCTGTTTCTGGAAGCGAAGCTCGATACAGTAAGGCGCCTGGCGGCACCGTCGGAAGAACGGATGAAGACCATTCTGGGCAAAGTGCAGCGCCTGCTAGCCACGGACGAGGCCAGGGTGAGGTCCATCAAGTCCCTCCTCGGGATGATGTCCTCTTGCATCTACCTGGTGCGCCTTTGCAGACTACGGATGCGCCCTCTTCAAGAATTTCTCGACGCCCGTTGGATGCAGGCGACGGGCACCTTCGAAGACAGGGTCCCCCTCAACGAGGTGTTCCGGCGGGTGATTCAGTGGTGGGGCGTTTGAGCGCACCTCACGGCGGGCAAGGACTTTCAGATGCCGGCGTACCAGGAGACGGCGACGACGGACGCTTCCCTGGAAGGTTGGGGCACCCACACCGGAGATCTCCACGCAAGAGGCCTCTGGCTCCCGGAGGAGAAGCTCCTGCACATCAACATCCTGGAACTCCGAGCCGTGTTCTGGGCTATCAAATCGTTCCTCCCGTCGCTCAAGGGCAAGGTGGTGCGGATCTTCACGGACAACTTCAGGGACAACACCACAACAATGTTTTACATACGGAAGCAGGGAGGCGCCAGATCCCCAGCCCTATCCAAGGAGGCACAGGATCTGTGGCACTGGGCGGTCGCCCAGGGGATGTTCCTGGTTCCCTTCCACCTGGCAGGAGAAAGAAACACCATTGCCGACTCGCTCAGCAGGGAGCTGCGCGTGTGTCACAAGTGGGAGCTGCGCCAGGATCAGGTGGATCAACTCTTCCGACGATGGGGCAAACTCCAAATCGACCTGTTTGCAACAGCGACGAACTCGAAGTGCCAGAGGTTTGCCAGCAGGTTTCCCCAGCCGAGAAGCATGGGCGATGCGTTCTCGTTCCCCTGGGACGGCCTATACCTGAATGCGTTCCCTCCGTTGCCGTTGCTGCTTCGACTCATCAACCAGCTCAAGAGGTCCCGGTGCAGGATGATCCCCGTCGCACCGGCGTGGCCGAGGCAGATCTGGTTCCCGGACCTTCTGGACTTGTCAACGTCCCCATCCATCAAGCTGTCGGCGGACGCGGATCTCCTCTCCAGAGAAGGAGGCGCCATCTTCCACCACGACCCGGCGTCGCTGAACCTGCAGGCTTGGCTCCTGCAGCGCTAGAGTTTGGAGGGTACGATATACCGGCCGACTGCAGAGAGGTTCTTGCAAAGGCCAGGGCGTCCTCGACTCTCAAATGCTACGGTCACAAGTGGAAGAGGTTCACTATCTGGTGCCGAGCACAGAAGATCAACCCCCCTACGGATTACGGCCCCGCAGGTGCTGCCATACCCGCTATCGCTGGCAAAGGCTGGGCTAGCCCATGCCTCCATTAAGATTCATCTGGCGGCGATCTCCAGGTATACCAGAACCACAGGACGGACGTCCCTGTGGTCCCATCAACTGGTGAAAGAGTTTATGAAAGGACTGTTCCGGTCGTTCCCGCCGGTGAAGGCCCCGGCGTGGGAACTTAACGTGGTGCTGACTAGGCTCATGGGGCCCCCATTCGAGCCGATGCACTCCGCACCGATGAAGTTTGTGTCGTGGAAGACTGCATTCCTGGTGGCCATTACCTCCGCACGACGAGTGGGAGAGATCCAGGCCCTATCCTGCAAAGCACCGTACTTGACTTTCCATGCCTCGAGGGTGGTGCTTAGGACGCACCCCTCCTTTATGCCCAAGGTGCCGTCGGACTTCCATCTTAACGAGCCCCTGGTGTTACCTGTTTTCTTCCCGTCTCCTTCGTCGCCGGCCGAGAGGACTTTGCACTCGCTGGATGTGGCTAGAGCGCTGAAGTTCTACGTGGACCGCACAAAGAGTTTTCGGAGGACATCACAGCTGTTTGTGAACTTTGGACCTGTGAATCAAGGGAAGGCTCTCTCGAAGTCTTCTTTTTCCAGATGGCTCTCCGGCTGCATCATGCACTGCCACTGGTTGGCTAACCGAGAGCCCATTCGACCAGAGCGATCACTGCTACTACGGCGTTCCTATCTGGTGTGCCCCTGCTGGACATCTGCAGGGCTGCTACGTGGAGGTCGACGCACACCTTCACGAGATTCTACTGCGTCGATCGGGATTCCAGGGAGGAGTCCAGGGTCGGCCAAGCAGTGCTGCGCAACCTGTTCGCTTAAGGTGAGCCTGGTGAGGAGGTAAGAGACGCTTAATGTTGAGTTGTTGTATTGCTTAATGTTGAGCCTGTTGCCACCTCCCGTGGTTGTGCATGTGTGTACTGCTATGTATTCTTATATTCTTGAGCATGTGAATCCATGCCAGACCCCATGCTGGAGAAGGAACAAGTTACTTACCTGTAACTGTTGTTCTCCAGCATGGGTCTGGCATGGATTCACATGCGAACCCTCCCGCCTACCCCTCTGCGGCTCTTCACTTGGTCATACTGCCACTTCACGTGCTACCAAATCTGAAGATGGCTGCCAGAGGCGGGGCTTAGGGAGATGGCAGTCATTGGCTGTGGTCAGTATGACACAGAGATCAGTTACTACTACGAAAGACAGATCAGAAACGAAACTGATACTGATTTTTTCTTTACCGAGGATTCCCAGCCTGACGACGGGGCATATTCATGAGCATGTGAATCCATGCCAGACCCATGCTGGAGAACAACAGTTACAGGTAAGTAACTTGTTCCTTGCCTTTGCCCATAACACCAGTTCTAAAATGCAATGCCACAGTAAGAAAATATGTCCTTGCTGTCTAGCCTGTAAGGTAGTGCATGGGGTTGAGAGCTTGCTGTTGTGATCAGAGTATGATTTGCTGGCAAGGCCAACTCAGCCATTCATCCTTCCGAGGTTGATAAATGAGTACCAACTTTGGTTGGGTGATATCTGTTTGTAAATATGTTCTCTGAAAAGTGTTTTGGCAAAAGCACCATATCAATAACATTTCATTATCCTTGCACAGATCGCCACCATATAAGAGCACTCATGTTGTATTTACCCTGTAACGCCAGTAAGAAAACATTACCTTGCAGGCTGCACAAATGCCCCTCCACCCCCATGTAAGAACACTTGTGTTGCATTTAACACGAAACATGCTCACCTCCCATGTAAGAACTCATGTTGACTTTGCCCTTAATGTGAGTACAAAATTCCATGCATCTGTAGTACACTCCATCCCACATCAACCCCTCCTTAACATAGGAATACTCAAGTTGGCTTGGCTTTGCATAAAACGCCAGTAAAACATGCCATGTTCATGTTCAGGCTCCAATGCCCCTCGCTCAGCCTTGCATAGACGCGCAGATACACACAGAGATATATACACATTCACCCACCAGTCACGCAGCTACGCAACATATCTGTCATTTACACGAGCACCCAGAACATTTACACTGCACTCTCATTCTCACGCGCAGTCTCACCCATGTACACCATTTGCACTGCATTCATTCATATGCATGCACTAGACACTCCCTTGCATACTTACAAACACCCACTTTATACACTCCTTCACAGGCATGCACGCATATATTCATACATGGATGCCTACAATCCTCGCATACACACAAACGCTTTGTCAATGGCAATTACTGGTGGCATGGATGAGGCCAGCAGTTAAGCCTTCAGCTTCGACAAAGGGGGGCGTTCTGATATGCCCCTGGGCTGGCATTTGTCACATTGACTATTCACTCACAGTGAAGAACGGTGCATTTGCTCACTTTTAAAGTAAGTAAATACACCACTCTCCGATGTGAGACATGCGACAGCTTCTTGCCGTCTGGGCCAGAGCTGGGCTTCACAGCAGAGTGATGCCTTCTGCCTCAAAGTGGGAACGTGTGAGGGATTGAACGTGTTAGAGATTGGGTGGAAGGCGGTGGGGGGGGGGGGCGAGCTGTCTGTAATCCGCTCAAGCCCTAGCCTGGCGTGGCCTATGAAGCTAGGGCAGACCACTGGAGCTCGCTTTTTTACTGTGACCCCTAAAATGGTAGCCACATTACGAAAAGACTTAATATTGACTTTGCTGTGAGTATTGTACATTGGTCATAGTAAAGTTCTGCTACCATCATCTGGCCAAACATGGAATAACCGCTATTCAATTAACTACACTGCCCAAATTGCAACTGCTCGATCTAGCAACACCGAATTATTTTCGGCAATAATAGTCACATTTTCTTAAAAAGATGGTGCCAAAAAAACTAACACGTAGAATGTTAGTTGATGCAATGGTGAACTGAGATTTCCCAGTGGGCGTCCTATCTCTGGGTAGTCTGGTTTTATGCTTCTCTTAACCTGTCGTCGTCATCCTACCTCCTCCTGCCTCCTCCTTTCCATCCCTCCCCGCCCCACCCCACCCCAACACCTCTTTCAAGCAAATAATGTTTTTTTCTGTTATTCCTTGCAGCAGTCGTTTTATGTTCGGATTTTGCTATATTTAACTAATTGTTAATCACTATATAGGCAATAATGTATTTTAAAATTATTCAATGTTGTCTAGGCAGGAGAACCCCTTGAGGCTTACTTAGAGGGGTCGACTTACTCTCTAATTTCACTCGCAGGGTGTAATATGGGGCCACAGTGCTTTAAGTGGAGTAAGAAATTGAGAGGGGGGGCGTGCTCATTTATGGGCTTGGCTTGCATAATGGGCTTGTTCTAATACCTGATGGAAGTGGCCTAAAGACGAACATGTAAAAATGGTCTGGCCTACATAACTAAGTGCACATTGCAACACAGTCTAGTTGGTACTCTTGTATATGGCTTGCCTGTGTGCAGAAGGAATGTTCACGTGGAGTGTTTATGCCCGTGTGTTGGAATGTATGTGTGAATGTGCTAACCTGGTCAGTTGGTCAGCCCTCTGCCTGGGTGATGGGCCGCCAGTGTTTATATGTCCTACTTGTAACTTATATGTAACCTGATTGACTGCTTATAAAGATACCTCTGAAGCTAATAAACCTAGCAAGTCAACCTAAGAAGGCTTGGAGCTGCTTCATTTCATTGGCCATGAGGATGGGATTTTAAAGAAGAACCCATGCATGCAACAGAAGGAAAACTGGTGAACCTGCTGCGGGGGGTGCAGGAGGAAGGAGAAGGACAACACTGCCCCCACAACAAGTAAGGCCCATCAGCCAGGGTGGCAAAAAGGGGGAGGTGGAGTCCTGGTTCCTGGTACCAGGTGTAAGGTTCCAGGTTACAAGAGCAGAGTCCTCGGTCTGGAAAGGGAAGCACCCAACTGTCAGAGTAGGGGAGAGGGGAAAGGAGAAGAATGCCCCACAAGAGGAGGGAGAAGCTGTCAATGAGCTGGGGGGATAGCTGTGCCCTGGAGCTTGAGGGCGAAGTGGTCCATAAGCTGGAAAGAGAAGTCGTACCCATAGGTTGGAAAGGGAAGCTGTGTCCATAAACTGTAGGAAATACACACCTTAGTAGGCAGGACTTTCAGCAGCCCACAGGTTGTGGGTCCTGGGGGCTTAGGTCGGAAGCAGACCCTAAGGAGAAGGGTGAAGTTGAGCCCTTTTTGCAGAAAGGTGAAGATCTGCCGCATAGACTGGACAGAAGCGTCTCCATTCCTCATATAAGACATGGAGTGCACCAGGTGATCACCATTTGGGCAGTTTATGGCTGTGTGTGCTGGATTTATACCCGTTAGAAGTATCAGCTGGTGTGTCTAGGGTGCATGTGAGCAGCCTGGGAGAAGTGACTGTGCAGGGACGGTTGGCGGTTGAAGTGGCCGAGCTCCGTGAGGTACGGCGAACAGTAAGGAAATGGTGACGTAATGGAGGTGCGAGGTGGAGTCGGCGATCATTCCGAACGTTCCTGGTGTCGAGATTCAATCACGGCACCGTTAAACACTGAAGTTTTCTGCGTAGCAAAGTGGGGAAGGGTTTCGAGTAAAGAACCCTTGAACATAGCTGAACGTGGCGAGGAGGTGGCTGTTTGTCAATCTGTTCGGCTAGTGCTGCTGTGCCCATACGGAGGGGAATGGAGAAATAGTTTTGAACACCTGCGGTCGGGAGATCATGCTGAGGAATGCTAATGGTTACGGGCACTTATGATGGATAGGAGCAGCGCGTTGAATGTGGGATTGATATGAGAGTCAGTATTGCCGATGGAAAGGAAAGTGTATGTGCCTGCGCATATGAGCATCGGCAAGGGTCTACGACGTGGGCATTGATAAAGGAGTCCAAAGGTACTGGGAAGTTGGTTCTGCCTAGTGGACCGCACGGAAAGAGAGTGAATATGGAAATGGAATTGACTGCAGTTGGCAGATTTGCAGGGTGCTGCCTATAGATGCATCTTTCTGCAGTATATCCTTTTTAAGTATATGTGGGGTGAGGGATTTCCATCGTTGATGGGCTGTGGACATTTGAGAGGTGAACAATATGGATTAAGGGTTGGAAAAGTTATTGGTGAAGCCGGCGGGGAAGATGCCACATGCGTAAGAGCATGTAAATATTGGTGAGCGGCATGTATGGGTCTGGATGAGTATGTCTGAGTTCTAGTTGTGTGAGGGCACTAGAATTCACTTTTTGAGGATTTTCAGCATTTAGGTCGCTCAATTGCGACATGGACTTTTAGGATTGATTTGGGTTGGGCTTCATGAAATATATGGTTTTAGAGATTAGCTTTAACTAATTTGAGACTCTTTTCAGCGTTTACGTTGTCTCATGACAACATGGACTCATAGGTTTAAAAATGCTGGCAGACAATCGTATCGTATGGTGTAAAGTGGGAATGTAGTGTATACCTGTATTCTTAAATCTTTTGAGGCTTTGCAGGCAATGTTGCATGGAAGCAACATGGATACTGGAGACCATAAAATGGGATTGGAATTTATAACTTATTTTGTCTGTGAGTGTGTACCAACTGGGGAACGATGTTATTGTGGGGGTAGCGCCTCCTATGCGTTTGGTGAGTTTGGGTGATGCTTATACCAAATTTGTAAGTATGGTTTGGCTGATGGTGTGTGAATGCCAGGTGAGCATGTTTTGCCTTCCAAATGTGGTTACTGGGGGTAGCGTCTTCAGTCATGTTTTCAGTGTGGATGTGTATGCTACAAGGGTATTTGGGAGGTAATGCCACATAGTGGGTGTCTGGGGGTAGCACCTCCAGTACAATATGAGCGTGATTGTGGTAGAAGTCGCGCATGGTTAAGCAACGTACGCGCGTGTGTGTGTGTGGTGGTAGGCCACTGGCACCGGTTCAGTGAGGATGTGACTGTGGTAGTTGCCATGCATGGTTAACTTACGTATGCTTGAGTGTGGTGGTAGCGCCACCAGTTCAGTGAGGGCGTGACTATGGTAGTAGTCATGCAGGGTTAATAGCTATTATTTCTGGGTGGTAGCACCCCCAGTCAGTCGGGGTGTGACTGCAATGGTAGTCGTGCATGGTTCAATGAGGTATGTGTCTCGGGAGGTAGCGCCACCAGTTTTGGTGTGGACATGTCTGTGGTATTGGACATGCGGGGTCACACATGTATTTCGATCTTGTGGTTGTGTACCACGTCTATTTTGTTTTCTTGCACACAGGCAGTTGTGTTTGGTGTGCTAATTTATGACTCGTTCCATTTTTACAGGGTCCAGAGTGCGCTAGTGGCATTCGTTGTTGGGCTTGGTGTGCCTGGCCAGCGCATCGGATGTGTTGTGAGTGGTAGAGTGTTAGTGCACATGTTGCGTGCTTGCCCTGGTAATGCGAGTCGGTGTGAATGGGATGTGCTGGTGTGAGTGGAGGTGTTGTCTCGTAGCGTCTTGTGTGTTGTGGGTCGATGGAAAGAGGGGGAGGTGTATTGTGTAGCGCTTTGTTGTGTGCGAAGAGCAAATGTAAAGGGGGGAGATGTGTTGTATATGGCTTGCCTGTTTGCAGAAGGAATGTTGTGATGTCATGTGGAGTGTTTATGCCTGAGTGTTGGAATGTATGTGTGAATGTTCTAACCTGGTCAGTTGGTCAGCCCTCTGCCTGGGTGATGGGCCGCCAGTGTTTATATGTCCTACTTGTAACTTATATGTAACCTGATTGACTGCTTATAAAGATACTTATGAAGCTAATAATAAACCTAGCAAGTCAACCTAAGAAGGCTGCGAGCTGCTTCATTTCAGGTACTTTCCTTAAAGTTTAACAAATCAAAGCTCAAGGTCATTATTTATTGGACCCTTAACTGGGGCATGCAGAATGACAGTGTGTTGCTTCTTTTGATAGCTGTCAAGTTGAGTATCTTTTTTTGGTTTGTTAGAAAAGAATACAGCTCTTAAAATTCTAACCTCTCACTGAATAGGTGCTTGGGAGCCCCTGACTAGCCACATGTTTATTGGCGTTTTATGTATAGTTGGCCAGATTGCAAATATGGGTCCCTGCTTTTTTCATTTTATTTGGGGCTGTGTAGAGCACCAGTGTGCCACAAGTTGCAGGTAGTAGGAATCCCTCTGAATTGGATGGAGGAAAGACCTTGGATAAAGGATAGGGTGAGCAGTTCATTTGTTTAGATCTTTCTAACATGCATATCATTAGGGTTCTGCTCCTAGGTTGGGATAAAGAACATTCCACAGTCTGGGGGCATGTACTCCCAAGTGAATGGGCAAATATTTCCGACTCACTTGCACTAATCTCCGCTTCTAACCCTCCCCCCGACCTCCAACCGGGCTATCAACAATGTTCTGCATTATAAAAGATGGCTTGAAAAGTACACATACCATAGTAAGGTATGCACAAAAATATATAAATATAAGGATGGAGAGGGACGTAGCGAGGGGATGACCACGGGGAGAGAAGGCAGTGAAAAAGTGGCAAGCGGGGAACACCAGGCAATGCAGAACTAAATGGCTAAATCAGTCTGTGCACCTGGCACACAATGCATACATACATACATAAATAAATCTAGTTGTGTATCTAACAAGCAATGCATAAATAAATAAAACCGGTTGGGCAAACCCCCGTCTGAGACCCACTTTTTGGAGACTGCCAGGGCTTGGCCCGGCCCACTTAAAGTGCTGTGGGACACTTGGAAAAATATTTCCAGGTCCACTTTTGGTTCCAAGTCCACCCCTAATTTAATGTGTTGACTCGACTCAAGATATTTTCCGATTTAGAAGAAACCTCTGCTGGGGGGTTTTCGGGTACGGGGGGGGTGGTTGGGCAGGGTTGGAGTTCCTTTTCCGATTACTAAAATACATTTCTAATGCTCGCCATTGAGCACGAGAACAAATAGGAGAATGGTGTAAACAATAGATATACAGGATGCAGGTTTTTACATTCCAGTTCGTCCAACTCTCAGATGTTTTTGTAAGAATCCCTGTGGGCTCCTAAGCATCAGTTCAAATTGCTCTTTTTAGATTAAAATTACCTACACAGGTGTTCCCAAAATGCAAAACTCCCTATTGAACAGTAGATAATAAAGTACCAGGCCTATACATCAATTGAAAGAATTCGGCCTCACAGCCCAGTAGGAAGGTTCTTTTCCTCAGAGCACTAGTGTGGACGCAGTTCTTTTAAAAGTTTCTTTTTTAACAGATATCTTTCACCTATGGGCAAGAGTCACCATTTTCATAAAGAACCTACTTCAAGGATGTGCAGTCAGTTCTGGAAGCTATGCTATCCTACACTTCCTTGACCTCTGTGCCAAACTGCAAGTTGGATTACTCTTCTGGGTCAGTTGATAGTTATTGAAAACATGACATCAACATCTTAACGCTCAGAGCAGACTTCAAGGTTCTCTCGACTCCCCCCTCCCCCCAGAATTAAAGCAAATCTGTTCTCATCCAATCCACCGACAACAAAACAATGATGTTTGCTCTGTATGCAAAAAATGTGGGATGAGATCCAGATACCTTTCCATACTACGCCAAATCATGTGGCATTGGGTTTCGAAGAATGCTTTGTGCTTCACAGATGCCTGTGCCACTGCCACAGAGGGCAAAACATAAGACTCCTTAGCAGAGTCTTACAGGAATAATACAAGTGGGTACTCTGCTTGATTGTCACCAATAGTCTCTTCGAAGACTGTGAGTTTCCAGATAGAGACCTCTTCTCCACAGCCAAAACCAATAACTTGCACGTCTTTCCAGCCAGGTTCAACGAGCAAAGGGGCTCTTGAGAATATACTTTTCATTCCTCAGTCTGGAATGTTCATTTTGGTATTTCCCCTAATACCAAGCCATCCAGATGTGCAGGGCCTCAAGACCTAGTATCCAGACCGCCTTTACCCATCAGTACTTCACTTTCGCATGATGCACTGCACACCCCCCCCCCCCCTCCCCCCAAGTGACTTAAATCCCTGCAGTGAGCAATGTTCAGCTGGGGGGATTCTTACTACAATCTGCTGGGAGCTCTTCCCTTGTGAACAGTGGGAAACCTTGCCTCGCAGCTTTTTCCTGGTCAGTGGGTGCCGCCTTGTCGGAGGTCCTGCATAACACGTTTCCCACCACCCTCCTTCAAATGGATACTTTAGCCAAGGTGGGGGGGGAACTGACGGGGATCCTCCTGCCCTACCTTCGGGAGACCAGTCACCCGAGTCATCTGCCCCAGACCTCAAACAAATGATGTAGGCCATGACAAGAGTTTTTGCAGCGGTGAACGAAAAACTCGATGACATAACTGCATATGTTTCATCAATTCGCTCCCAACTAGCTAAAGAGGTCCAACGAATTAATGAAGCCGAAGAAAGAATTGGGGCGACTGAAGATAATGTGCAATTCCTCCAAGCTGCTGACCCCCCACCCCCCCTTACGAAGGACATCAAACTGGCTAAACATAAATGCAATGATTTAGAGCCCCGGTCGAGGAGGAACAACATTTGCGTAGTGTGGGCCCCCAAGGACGCACTGTCTGGAGGCATGGAGCTGGCAGCCAGGAGCTCCTCGACGACCCACAACTCTCACCATGCTTTGCTGTGGAACGTGCACACCAGGCTGCCCCTTCTTCAAAATAGATAGCTATATCTTCGGTAAATTGCAGAGAAACCAGGTGTTAATAAATGAAATAGCCGCCATCTTTTTATTTTCTCGATAAGAGATATCGCCACAGCTATAGCCAAGGGTACCAGAAAATGAAATGCAGAAAAGTCTTTTGCAGGTCAAAAACATGCAAATGCCATCAGGCTAGAGGTGGGGGTGACAGGAAGGGGGTCCAGCGACTGAGTCTGCAACACAAAGCTTTTCAGTAAAATCTGCTATAGGACAGAATAGCCGCAAGTAGCTGACATCTCAAAGCATGCTGTGTCACAGAAATGACATGTGCTGTGGGGGGGAATGGGAGAGGGCAGGGGGAGGTGGAGGTGACCACGCCATCATGGGTGTGTGTGTGGGGAGCAGGCACAGAGGAAGTGGGCACTTGGTGAGGGCCGGGGGGGGGGGTGAGTATGAGTATGGAAGCATTTTTGTTTTTCTGCTATTTTTCCGATATTCGTGGCTACGATGATAGTCAAGGGTATCTGTAGTTATGTACCCACGGCTACTGAAAAAAGGTTTTAAAAAATAAATCAATAGATATTTTTACAGCTACAGTTACGCAGGGGGAGAAAAATCTCTGGCCATGATAGACCACAGTCCCGGATGCTGTGTGTTTTCTTAGTTTTAATTATCGCATAACACACTAAAAAACACACAGCATCCACATTCTTTTTAACAAAAAATCGTATTACTGTCAGTCCTTGCAAGCATTGCACCCTAAAGGTCAAGCTGCCAGAAGGGCCCACATGAAAAGAGCAGCTATTTCTGGGTAAGAAGCTGCTAATACATGGATAATTTCAAATCCAGCTTGACTAATAGTTGCTTTGCATAGTTCTATAAGGATTTATGCTATGTGTACTTAAGTTATCTTTATAAAGCATGTATTGTTGAAAGCCAGAAATGGGGGTGAGGAGGAAAAATTATGAGGGCAAGTAAGTACTGAGTATTTGCCTATGATGTGTCGAGAGAGGTTGCAATCCTGATAGTGGTGCAGTTCTTTTCCCCTGATTGTGGCTGCTTTTCAGGTCACAAGTAAAGGAAACAAGTGGGCAAACAGCGTAACCTTTTCTTTCAGAGGGTGGACGCAACCCCTTGGTTTTTTTTAGATTGGCAAGCTTGCTCCAGTATTTGGCTACCAGGATGTTACTCGGGTTGTCATGTGCCCAGTGCGGTTACCCTCAAGACCACAAGCACTTTTCGTATTGGAATTTTATTTTCCAGGGAATTTTTTATTACAGATTGCTGGGGTTAAAAGGTGAGCACATTTTATACTTTGCCAGCAAATTTATTGGAACATTTTCACGCTCGGGTTATTTTTCTGATGTTCATTACTTTTGAAAAGTGCAATGCTATTGTCTTTCAAACTTTCTTCCGCAAAATCAGTCTGTGATTGATGAACGTCTTTGAGCAATGGGTTGCAAGTGTTTTAAAATATAGAATGGGCACAGCAAAAGGCCATGGCTATTGGTCTGGTAGTGTTTTAAAATATACTGTGGCCCACTGGCTATGGCCAAAGGCCATGGCTTGTGATTCATGGCTTGTAAATAGTGTTTTGAAATTGACCGTTCTGAAAGCCTGCCATCTTTTATACATAAAAATACCACTGTCAAAACAGGTCAAAATCGGTCTGTGATTGATAGTCTCTGAGCGATGGGTTGCAAGTGTTTTAAAATAGAAGTGGGCACGGCTTAAAGCCTTGCCCACTGCCCATGGCTAGTGGTCTGGTAGTGTTCTAAAATATACAGTGGGCACGGCAACAATCAGTGCAATAACTGTTCAAATTCAAGGAAGACTTTTTAGTTGCAGGGACATTAAAGGGACATTAAGGTGAGAACTTTATGCAACTAAAGCCACCTCAATATTGCGCCTCCTGTTGTGCGGCCCATGATCACAATGGTGACATCACTGGTGACATCAGTAAGTACATCATCTATGACTTCACTGATGGAATCTCTGATTACATTACAACACTAACCGGTTATGGCCAGTGCCCATGGCCCTTGCTCATGCCCACTTTATAGTTTAATACATTAATGGGCCCCTAGCCTTGGTTTTCATCCTTGGCCAGTGGGCGCAGTTTTTGGCCGTGCCTATTGCATTTTTCACAAAACTAACTTGGCTGCGCCTTCGGCCATCCACCCTGTATATTATAAAACATTAAGAGGCAGTTGCCATTGCCTTGGCCCCCACCTTTGACTATGCTGGCTAGGGCTGATGTGAGCTGCAGGACAAAACATCCATAAGGCTATAATCCACCAACCACTGGCACAGGCAATGCATCCAGATGGAGTCCTGTGTGCTCATAGTGTTAGGGTGCATCGGCTGGGGTGCTGGTATGAAGCTGGTTGTAGAGGTGTACAATTCTGTTTGATGCTTTTACGGATGGATCGTTTTTCTGAATATAGTGTGTTTAGGCATAAAGAAGCAAGTTAGTGTTTTGGACACAATTCCATGTAAAAACAATCTAGGATGCTAAGGAGAAAAATACAGTGGGGCAAAAAAATAAATAAACGATGTCAAGCAGTTCAACGAGAGCAGACAATATCTTTTCTCAACCCATACATGAACTGTAGCAGAGTTAATACAGAACTGCTCTGCTGCGGTCAAGAACTGACATATGTTTCATTTTAAACTTACGTGAGATGTTAATGGTAAACAACGAATGGCTTTGCCAATGTTTGTTACTATTGTCTGGTTCCTGCAGTTGATTTACTGAAAGTATCTGATTCTGTTAAATTAGATGTTTTTAGTTATTGAAATGTTTTTATTAAGCACATCCCTGGCCGCTGTACAACAAAATAGTTGGCCAAACATAGAGAAATCCAGGTAAAAACGTACATTTTTTTGGAAACCTCAGCATGTACATTACACATTACTATTGTAAGCAGTATCTGCTTATAATTATATAAGAACAGGAAGCGAGATCTTTATAGTTAAGCACAGTGAATTCAAATCACTTCTAGGCACTTTCTGGACACACGTTTTTCACTTCATTGTGAATGCTATTCAGAATAGAAGTGCAACCTACCAACCTACCGTTCATTCACGTAAATGAAAGAGCACTGTGATTAACAAAATGGAAATGGGCCGGCACTCGCACAAGTACCCAATTCCACACTATAGGAATATAGGGGACAATGACGTTACAGTTACTCTGATAGCTTTGCTTCTCCCCATTTTATAAACGCAAGCGTAACACTGATCTTCATGCTTTTTATTTGTTTTATTGATAAAAAGATGACAAAGCATCAAAGAGAAACCAACGTTGTGCTGCTCTCCACTGCCGCCTCATGGTCCCACCACCACAAACAAATAACTACTTTTTAACTACGTCTGCCACCAATCAGCTGTTGCAATGCTACTCACATGAACCTGATGGCTAATAAGTACTTGCGAGGGAATGAAACCAAACCATACAAATAAGGTATAAATAGTGCTAATCTAGTAGAAAAATACACTTAAATATTACCTAATTCAGCATAATGAATCCTTGTTTGACTAATGCATTTATTACTCCTACGTCCCGTCCCCTTTCTTCCATACTGCATGGGCGTCCCTCGCTAGCGATGGCAGACAGAACCTTTTTCATCAGAAAAAATCTTCTTTGCCTTTAAATTTGGATGCACGCGGGGGCACGGCCCTGGGAGCCTTCGCTCCCCTGACTCTAGCCACCGGCGCCTCCTCAGTCCCCATTGACCAGTCGACAATATTACCATTGCCCAATGACACCAGTTTAATTGGGGGGAGTTTTATTAGGGGGGACGTACCGAGGAAAGGGGACTATGGAATAGGAGTATGTTGGTCACTACGGTGAGTAACTTATAATTACTCCTACGTCCCGTCCCCTTTCCTCCATACTGCATGGGCAATTACAACTGAATGTAGCCCCCAGGGTGGAGAGGTGACCCTCCCTAAGAAAACAAGTTCCTTCATACGGCTTGTCCAAACACTGTGTCTGACCTAGAGCCGGCATCCAGACAGTAGTGCTTGCAGAAGGGTTGGCCCAAGTGGTCGCCCTGCTGATGACCTGCCACAGAACATGCCTCTGGAAGGCGACTGCCTTGGCTCCGATAGCATGTGCATGCATATTTGCCGGAAGTGACCTATGCTGCCCCTCATAGGCTTCCTTGATGGCTGCAACCATACACCTTGCTATGGAGGCCTTAGAAGCCTGCTATCCTGGCCTTGACCCACCGAAGGTGACGAAGAAAGCCTCAGATTTGCAGAAGCTCTTGGTTCTCTCAAGGTAGAAATTTAGAGCATGCCTTACATCCAGACAGTGCAGGACCCTCTGAGACTCATCCTTAGGGTCTATGAAAAAAGTGGGTAATACCATCTCTTTATTTAGGTGGAACAAAGAGACTACCTTAGGCAAGAACGCGGGGTGTGTTCTAAGGACCACCTTGTCCCCTATGAAAGGTAGTGTAGGGCTCAGAAGCCACAAGAGCTTGCATCTCGCTGACACGGCGTGCAGATGTAAGGCCCATCAAGAGGGCTGTCTTAATGGTGACCAGTCTGATGTCCACGGATGCCAGTGGCATAAAAGGTTAAGGCGCCTGTTACGCTCACCTGGTTCCCACGGGGGCGTCGATCTGAACTGGCCAGCTGTTTCCACCAGTGAGACGCGTAGTGCCGAGATGATGGACTGGACTGGCCCACCCAGCTTTGTTTGTTTGACTCGTAGGAATATCCTTCTGTAATGGAGAAAGGGAATTAACTACCTGTTGAGTTCGAGTGCTAACCCCACCTTCCCCTCTCCCGTAGTTCTTACCACAGGTCACTTTTGGATTCCCTCTATGCTCTCACCTGATGGTTTGGAAAGATGAGCTCTCCATCCTGCTTCGAGCGCAGGGGCGCGTAGATGACCAGTTTCTTCACTGGCGTGGAGGAGTTGGGGAGTTCCAGAACGGTATTAACTCAAAGAATGCCGGCGAGACGCCGTAAGTCTGTAGTTCATAAGAGTTCAAAACACGTCTGACCTTCACTCTGTCCAATTCCTTTTAGGTTGCTGTATTGCCCTTATGAAGAGTTCCACGTAGCAACCGGTAAGATGCGGGTAAGGGTTTATATTATCCGGCTCAGTTCGATGCACTGGTGTCAATGTATAACATGTGGCTTTTCCCCCATTCAGGCGCTGATGTGGTATGAGGTCTTGGGAATTGATGCCTCCAGCGGTAAAATCAGGTACGTCTATTGGGAAAAAATCGGTTTCCCCTTATTGCGCCTTGCTGTTCTGTTGTTTCCCCATAGGGGCCGGGGCACGGCGGAGATGCAGCGGAAGCTTCACCGACCCGAAATGAGCTAAGTACCCCCTGTGGTAAATCAGGTAAGTCTTGGGGGGTAGCTTGTACAGTCTTAGAGTATCCCCTTGGCTCACCTTGCTGTTTTTGTCTCCTTAGGTGTCGGAGAGCGGCCGCGAGATGGAGATGGAGAAGAGCGTGATGGAATGCTGAAGTGCTGCAAGGCAGGTGAGTACAGCGCGGCGCTGCAGGATGCGAAGTAAGGCGTTTTTAAAGACTTCTTCTCCAGCTCCGTGGCGTGATGGATCAGGATTCAGGTAAGGATTAAAGGTGAAACTCCTGTTCTGACCTTTCCTCCTCCTTCCTCCTTCTTTCTTCTTGTTTCCAGGAGCTCCAGACTCGAGGCGGGCGTGGCTGAAGACTGGAAGCTGCTGCAGGCACGGTGAGCATTACGCTGCTGGATGCAGAATAACGCGAAGCGTGTGCTGCTGTCCGGGCGTGCTTTAAATAGCCTTGGAAGTAGTCCCAGGTAAGTATTCTTCCACAGCCCCAACTGAGTAAAAAGAAGTCCCTTAGGTAAAATAGTCCCTCCTAAGCCTCATTTGGCTCGTGGCTTCTTGCAGCATGGTCTGCATCAGGTAAGTTTGCAGCATGGTCTGCATCAGGTAGGTTTTCTACTGTGAGCCTGGCGCCCATGGCGCCAGGACTGACTCTATTCTTATGAGCCTGGCGCCATAGGCGCCAGGACTGCACCCAAACAGTCCCTAGCTGGGGTTTTTGGGCTTGCTCCAAATGGCATGATGCCTGCTTCTGGGGTTGCTGGGCCTGGTCTGGTTTCCCGGGGGCAGGCATCATGACAGCACTCCCCCTCAAGGCCCCTCCTAAAGTCGTTCTTCCCCTTGGCTTTGGTTTGTTTGGGAAATCTCGGTGGAATCTCTTCACCAATTGAGGTGCATGCACATGGTCACTAGGTTCCCAAGACCTTTCCTGTGGTCCGTAACCTTTCCAGTCGATTAGATAGAAGAGTTTTGACCTCACCCTTTTTGAGTCCAAGATGTTCTTAACTTCAAATTCGGGTTCCCCGTCTATGAGGATGGGATCTGGTGGTTTGGTTAGCCTTGTTCCTGGTTGCACTGGCTTCAAAAGTGACACGTGAAAGACGGGATGAATTCGCATATGAGCAGGTAGGTCCAACTTGACGGCCACCGGGTTGATAATGGCCTTGATAGAGTAAGGTCCCAAATACCTAGGGTTAAAGGTCCGTGTTCCCTTGAGTGGTATGTGCTTAGTGGCCAACCATACTGGTCCCCTATCTGGTATTGCGGTGCTTCACTTCTGTGCTGATCAGCATCTTTCTTGTATTTTTCCTTAGCTTTTCGTAAATGTGCAGTTGCTTCTTTAAAGGCTTGTGTAATAACCGCGTGGAGATGGTCCACCGCGGGCATCTCTAAGTGTTGGGGTGAATCAAGGTCCGAGGTTCGAGGATGGTGTCCATATATGGTATAAAAAGGACTTTGTCCAGTTCCCGAGTGTACAGAATTATTGTACGCATATTCGGCGATCCAAAGAATGTCTTTCCAATTACCCTCAGACTGATGTAGCATACAACGCAGGTATTGTTCAAGAGTCTGGTTGGTCCTCTCTGTTTGACCGTCGGTCTGAGGGTGGTGACTGGTCGAAAGCATAACTTCTATCTGCGCCAGTTGGCAACATTTTCTCCAAAAATGTGAAATGAATGGACTGCCCCGGTCCAAAATCAACACGGATGCAAAGCTGTGTAGGCGAACTATGTTTTCAAGGAACTCTTTGGCCAGGGCTGAAGCTGAAGGTATTTCCTTTAAAGGAATAAAGTGGGCCATTTTAGAAAAAAAGATCCACAATAACTAAAATGGTGTTAAAACCATTGTACGGGGGTAGATCCTTGATAAAGTCTAATGACAAGGTGTGCCAAGGAGTAGGTGGAATGTCCAAAGGTTGTAATAGTCCAGCTGGTTTTTTCTTATGACTTTTGTTTTGGGCGCAAATGCCACAAGACATGACAAATAACTTAATGTCTTTTCGCCAGGTGGGCCACCAGAATTGTTTCTTGATTTTAGCAGTTTTTGCAATACCAGGGTGTCCCTCCATTAAGGTATCACGGTAACGGGAAATGACTAGCTCTTGTAGTTCCTTTTGTGGCAGAAATAGCTGCCCTTGGTAATAAGGCAAATCTTTGTTGACAGAGTATTCCGGGCCTTTCCTTGCCCAGTCCTATAAGGCAATAGAATCAGAGTTGTTGGATCTTCCCCTGAATGTCCTCCAGTGTCTGTACAGTTGTCATGCCAAGAATCCTCTGTTCGGGAATTATGGGTACGGGTTCTAGGGTCATTTCTGCTTCTCCCATCCCAATTCGGGACAAGGCGTCTGCTTTACCATTCTTACAACCTGGTCGATAGGTTATCACGAAATCATACTCGGCGAAGAACAATGCCCAACGGAGTTGGCGCGAAGATTGGGCCTTGGCTGTCTTTAGATATTGCAAGTATCGGTGATGACCGTAATGGTATGCCTGGCACCAAGTAGGTAGTGCCCCCAAGCCTTGAAGGCGGACTTGATAGCTAACAGCTCCTTGTCGGTAATGGCATAGTTTAATTCGGGAGCTGAAAACTTTCTAGACCAAAACGCCACTGGGTGAAGCTGGTTAGTTTCGGGGTCCTTTTGAGATAGGACAGCTCCCTTGGCTAGACTGGATGCATCAGTTTCCACTATGTATGGGAGCTCAGGATGCGGGTGCCTTAATACAGGGGCAGATGTGAATTTCGCTTTTAATTCTTGGAAGGCGTTTTCGGCTTCTTCTGTCCACACAAAGCGTTTATTTTTTCGCAAGAGTGCTGTAATGGGATGTACAATGTGTGAAAAGTCTGGGATAAACCTGCGGTAGAAATTGGCAAAGCCAAGCATGCTTTGTACTCCTTTGACTGAACTTGGCGAAGGCCATTTAAGAATTGCGTCCACCTTACGCGTATCCATCCTGATCCCTCTCGGGGTCAGAATAAACCCAAGGAATTCCACTTCTGTGGCGTGAAAGACGCACTTTTCCAGTTTATCATATAGTTTGTGCTGGAGTAACTTCTCTTGGACTGCTCGGTCGTGTTTCACATGATCAGATTCTGATGAGGAGTATACTAGGATATCATCGATATAAACGACAACACAAACGTCGATAAGTTCTCGAAGGACACCATTCATGAAGAATTGGAAGGCTGCTAGTGCATTGCATAGTCCGAAAGGGTACTCCCATTATAAAATCACAGAATACGAACTGTAAGTGTCTTTGAAATGATTACTTTCACTGTGGGATCTCTCTCATCCCGTGGTGTCCAGGCTTTATGGACTCCATGGTAACTCGAGGTTTCACCCTTCGGTGAGGTATTACTTGGTTGAGTTTGAGTGTCTGAGAGGTACCACGAGGTGTTGGTGATGGTGGATAGATTTTAGAGGCACCAATTTATTATGGTGTCTTCTATTGGTTTGTGGATCACTGTCCGCTTTCTGTTTCCATTGTTGAAGAGAGTTGAGAGGTATTAATAACCTAATCTACGCCACGTTTACTGAAAATACGATGGCAGTAATGGTCAATCATGTAATTTGAGCATTTTAGCCTGATTGACTTAGTGTTCTTTTGTTTGCATTTAGGTGTGCTCTGTTGGTGTATTCTACACAATTCCTTCTTCTCTATGTACAATCCATCTGACTCCGCTGGACCATAGTGCCCCTGAAGAATTTCTGTCTACTGGATGATATACAGAAAGAAACATGTCGGGTTGGGGATGTTTTGTTATTTGTTAGCAAAATTAGAAGTCAAATCCACCCGAGCCAAGAAAGTCCATAATAACATGGAATAGGCTCTTAGGTGTCATATTTATGGTTCATACTAACAAGGGATTAGGTGTGGTATAATGATGTTTTATATTTGAGGTTTTACTGAGGATAAATTGTTTTATCATTGTATGGATTGTGATTGATTTTCTGAATGATTAGTGTATGTATGTGGTATGGTGGGAGTGTGGTTGGATTTGATTTATGGATGAGAATGGTGTATCAGATCAGTCCATTAATGAATTGTAGGGACTGTTCTACATGAAATATTGCTGATACTAATGTTGTATGTTTTTTATTAAAATATGACTTTTTCTAGTGATTTATTTAATAAATGTTAATAAATAACAAACACTTGATTGAGCGTCTATTGGGTTGAATATAATTGTTTCACCTCATAGAATCGTTATATGATAGACGCATGTACTTTACGGTTGTTGTATGTACTCAGAATTTAGTATGAGTTTGTAGGTTTTGTAACTATACCAACAGTGGCCACCGGAACCCTTACTACTCTGACCTCTTATGTTAATTTTGCGCTTGTTCTTTCCAGGCCAGGTCACAGTAATTGGATATTCCTGGTATCCCCTGTTACTTTAGTTTTTGGCATAGTCCGAAAGGCATCACTTGGTACTCAAATAACCCGTACTTGGTGCGAAAAGCAGTTTTCCATTCATCGCCCTCTTTGACACGTACCAGATGATATGCCCCCCGAAGGTCCAGTTTAGTGTATATGCAAGCGTCCTTCACCTGGTCTAGTAGTTCAGGGATCAAAGGCAATGGGTATCTATTCTTAATGGTTATCTGGTTCAGTGCGCGGTAGTCTATGCACGTTCTGAGGTCACCTTCCTTTTTGCAGCATGGTCTGCATCAGGTAGGTTTTCTACTGTGAGCCTGGCGCCCATGGCGCCAGGACTGACTCTATTCTTATGAGCCTGGCAGGCGCCAGGACTGCACCCAAACAGCCCCTAGCTGGGGTTTTTGGGCTTGCTCCAAATGGCAAGATGCCCGCTTCTGGGGTTGCTGGGCCTGGTCGGTTTCCCGGGGGCAGGCATCATGACAGCGCCAAGGCTCCCAACACTATGTTGAGGTCCCACACGGGGTGTGTCTTCTTGATAGGTGGGTAGAGCATGGTGAGGCCTGCCAAATGTCTCTTAACCACCGGGTTGCAGTAAGAGAAAACGTCCCCCTCCGAGATCTGTAAGCTCTGATGGCCACCATGTGTCTATTTGCCAAGGAGCTATCAGAATGATGCTGAGTTGTCGGGACTCCCATATCTTGCAGATCACCCTGTGGACCAGGGGAGTGGGCGGAAATGCATATGCGTTCATGCTGTTCCACTGTAACTGCAAAGCGCTGCCCAGGGAGCCTAGGCCTTATCCCTGCCAGGATAAGGCCTAGGCTCCCTGGGCAGCGCTTTGCGCTGTTGTACCAGGTGGCGAAGAGATCCACCTGGGGCTGCCACCATCTGCTGAAGATCCCTTGAAGGACCTGATCATTCCGTCACCATTCATAATTGTCCGCCCCCAATCTGCTGAGTCTGTCCGCTTCCAGGTTGGACTCCCTCGGGAGGTGGATTGCCCTCAAGTGAATGTTGTTCTCCAGAGCCCACTCCCAAATGCTGATGACCAGGCTGTATATAAATATAAAAATGTCTTTTTATATAAAGAAATATATAAAAATCAAATATCATTGTAAACTTATCTCGCCATGTTTTTGTTTTGCAATATGTTTTTGCTCGAAATTGCTTTATAGTGAAAGTAATGTGTTGTGTAAATTTGTTTTTTAATAAAAATGTAAAACTGTTTTTATTTTTAAAATGTATTACATATGTGCTGCTTTTGTTAGTATTTGTAGCTTGCATCACTAAATTTAATTTAGCACAAATGACATGTTTGCATTTTTTATGCATTGTGTAATGACTATAAATGTGCATATATTGTTTGTAGATCTACATATTACTAAGCTTTTACTGTATGATATTTGAATACTTTTTTTAGGTTGGTTTGTTTTCTTTTTATCATATGTTTGTTTAGTAAGGTACAATGATGACACATACCTTGTTAATTAATATTGTACATGTAAAGTATGGCACTTGCATGCTTATGTAGTTTTTGTTGTAGATTTATTTGTTAACATGTATTTTCTAATTGCAATTCTTTGGAGGAATTATGCTTGTGTATATTATAGTTTGTTTTTTATATAGTAATTTTGTAGTATGAATTATTGTATACTTTAACATATTATAGGTCTACATTTAATGTACTTTTGAATAATGTTACTTTTATTAGTGAAATTATTATTTTATGGTAAACCATTTTCAAATTTCAACTTGTTTTTACAGTTACGTGATTATTAAGTGATTATTGATTTTGAGAGTTTGTTTTAACACTAGTGTGCATTGTAAGAGCATATAGTATACCTCTGTGTGGCATAAGTATGTCATAAGTATGTTTGTTTTAAGTTTCTGTGTTGTAAGAGTATTTGTCGTATGGTTGTGTGCTCTAGATGCATGTCCTTTAGGATTGTGTGTCATAATAGTGCGTTATAAAAGTGTGTGTTGTCAGATGGTGTGTTATGGGAGCATGTGCAGGTGCATGTGTCGTATGTCCAGATGGCCGACATCCATGTGTTGCAGGTGCACGTGTGGGAGGTGCATGTGTCAGGAGCGTGGGTGATAATGTGCATTGAAATAGCATTGCATGCGACATAGGAGTATGTGTTATCAGAATGTGTTGTAGGACCATGCGTTGTAGGATCATGTTATATAAGCACATCATACGATTGTGTATTGTAAGAGGGTGCAAAGTAAGAGTTTGTGTTAGTGTTAATATACACAATGTTAATATCACAAAAGTACATGTAGGGTTTTAATATAAAATGTACCTCCATTCTGGTCATGCAATATATGCCTCCTAAAGTGTACATTTCCGTATGAAAAGTGTACATTGTTCCATCACTTTAAAACTGACATCAAAGTTAGCTGTCAAATGCCTTTGCGAGTTTTTAATGTTAATTGTGTAATGTATGAACTGTAAAACTAATACTCTATGTATGCGATTGCAGTGCATGTTGTAGGCGCCGTTGTGGTAGGAGTATGTGTTATTAGAATGTTTGTTGCAGGAACAAGCAGTGCTCTAGATAAGATTTTGAGGTTGGAATATTGTACTCTCTATTTTTTTAAGTTGGGAATAAAATGATTGTTTTTAGGGAGTACAAATGTACGTCCAATTGCCATTGGGAGTATTTTATAAGTGGGTAAAAATAGGACTTAACTGGAAAGCTGATTTTTTTTTGTTGTAATTATTTCTTTGCAACTAGTTTTTCATGTACATTAAAAGATACATGTTTACTTCTTGTGATCAGGCAGTAATAACAATAGTTTCTTCCAAATCATACAATGTGCACTACTGGTCCCACCATAGCCATTGAGCTGTGTGTGTGAAAGCAGGGTGAAAGCTTTTGTTTTTCCTATTTTTTTGTTGGGAGTATTTTTACTCCCTATTTTTTTGTAATTATTTCTTTGCAACTAGTTTTTCATGTACATTAAAAGATACATGTTTACTTCTTGTGATCAGGAAGTAATAATAATAGTTTCTTCCAAATCATACAATGTGCACTACTGGTCCCACCATAGCCATTGAGCTGTGTGTGTGAAAGCAGGGTGAAAGCTTTTGTTTTTCCTATTTTTTTGTTGGGAGTATTTTTACTCCCTATTTTTATTTGTTGGGAGTATTTGCCGATTTCAAGGGAGTAAAAGTGTCCGATACACCCCTTATCTGTAGGGCTGGGAACATGTGTTGGAGCAGCCCCTATTGTAGGAGCATGTAATGTGTAGTAGGCGCATGTGTACTAGGTTTGCTTGTCATCGGAAACATGTATTGTGTTCTAAGAGCGCATGTTATAGCAGCTTGCATCGTAGGAGCATGTGTTGTAGGAGTGTGTAACAGTGTTGTAAGATTGTGTTGTGGAGCACGTGTGGTTGGTGAAGATAGGTGCTTGTGCCCTAGGTACAGAGGATACTTGTGCATCTGCATGTTGTGTAGTAAGCGTGTTTGTATTAGGTATGCATGCCGTAGGAGCATGTTATTGGTGTTCATATACAAAATGTTAATATGACAAATATACAAGTAGGGTTTTACTATAAAATGTACTTTTATTCTGCTCATGCATTGTATGCCTCCTGAAGTGTATGTTTGAATTGAAAAATTTTCCTTTTTCATACGAAAAGTGTACATTTATTCCATTACTTTAAAACTGACCTCAGCTTGCCTTTGATGCAAGTTTTTAGATGTTAATCGGGTAATGCATGAACTGTATAACTCATATGCTTTTTGTACAATTCATATTTATTTCTTCACTTTAAAACTGACATCACAGTCAGCTGTGACTTGCCATTCATGTGAGTTTTTGTGAGATGTTAATTGAGTAAAACAGTATACAGTTTTTATGAGTTGCAATGTTCAAACTGTAAAAATTATTCGCTCTGTGTACACAATTGCAACGCATATTGTAGGTGCATGCGTCGTAGGTGTTTCTTGAAGGTGCATTTAATAGCACATGTCGTACGTCTACATATTGTGTAGTAAATGTGTTTCTGATGCTTGTTAATCTGCTTAGAATCACATGCTGTGCATATGGTCCGACATCCAGTTGTAACTGCGGAGTCGGAGTATTGCATCTTGTCTTTCGGGGACCGAAAGGGGACGTCGGCATAGGCGTGTCTGAAACACTATCCCTATCGTGACGTGTGTAGTACCCAAAGTCCCTCATGCGCCGAGGTACCTCAGATTGTTTTTTTCCGCCCAGATAACTGGTCGCCCTATAGCGGAGTTCTTCATGAGACATTGGTTATCTTACCGAATTGTCGGTTTTATTCCCCGTTAAGTCACTTCGCCCATCAAGAACATCTTCGACGAAGACTACGGGGGAATCGTCTACGGCTGTGGGTTCCGGCGCCTAAGATCCGGCATTTGGACTTCCACGTGGTCGGGCCTTCTGGCCGGCCTACACAGTAGGGAGAGTGGGCTCGGGGTTTGCCATACTGTTATTATGTCTTTCCTCTTTTCCACTGCTTTCCTTTTTGGTCTGGTCACTCTTCCCTTCTGCTATGGAAAGGACTCCATTTAGATTCTGCCCTGTGTGTAGGGTCAGATATCCGTGGAAAGAGGAGCACACGTTGTGTACCACTTGTCTCCCCCTAGAGCACGACGAAAAGCGGTGTTCGGCGTGTAAACTCCTTAAACCCTTAGGGAGCGCCGGATGAAGTGGTGGGCCGCGTATGGAATGTCACGCGTGGAGCCTCCCTCCCCTGTCGTGACACCAGCCGAAAGTGACGGGGGGGGGGGTACATCGGGTGACCAAACGTCCAACGCGGACGTTATAGACCTTGAGGCGGACTATTCTAGAGCCACCACGCCCGTCCCCGACCCTTCCAGGCTCGGCTCCGGTCTTGCTACAGGGACCACACCCGGTGACAGGGGCGTACAATCGCACCGCACAAAGCACACAACCCAAGCGCCCTCCTCGATGACTTCGTCGAAGAAGGCGAAAG